>NC_073240.2:66072500-67391250 GCF_029281585.2 Gorilla gorilla gorilla | reverse complement strand
TACTCTTGTGGAACTCACATTCTAACTTAATTACATGACCTACCTGTTACCTTTCTAAAGGAGACACGCTGTCCCGCTGCAGCCAGGAAGCCCTGGTCAGCACACGGACACTGCCCATGTCTCTGCCCTGCAGGAGAGAGGGCCTCGACCCTGGAGGAGGGGCATCAGCCAAGAATAGGCAGCAAGGGCTCCCTGTGCCCAGCTCTGTGGGAATTACAGACCCCTGCCCATGAGGATCATCTCCTTTGATTCTCAGAACCACCCTACACACCAGGTACTCACATCCCCACTTTACAAGCAAGGAAATGAAGACCCAGCAACACTGGGCAAGTAAGTATCAGGACTAGGCCTTCTGCTTCCTCAGACAGGGGGTCCTGGGCCCTGCTCAGGCAGAGCAGAGCTCGGAGGCAAGAGGAAACAGGGGGTATTTTCTGTCTCCTTTTGGAGAAGAGAATGGCGGTCGCGGTCTCTGTTGGCTTTTTCTCAGGGTGTTCAGAGAAGTTTGACCTGCCCACCTTGCCTGGGGGCTGCCAAAATGACCAGTCAGCCATGGTGCACGAGCTATTGCCCCTGTCTGGGGATTCTGGTACCCAGAGCAGGGTCCCTAACTGTGAAGCGAGTACCAACCCTTTTTGTGATGCTTAATTAAAACCATGAGCCCTTTCCCTAGAAATATTCTACATGTCTCCCTCACACAACTTTGCATACAAATTCCCTGAAGCCCATCCTTGCCCCACTCTGGGCAGGACTAGACCTTCTAGGGGACCGTCTCCTAATGGGAGGAGGAATCACATTGTGGAGTTGAAAGGTCAGCACACCAACCCCCACCGCCACCCCGCCATGAGAGTCTCTCCTGCCCCTCCTGGGAACCACTCATTGAGGGGTCTGCAGACTGCATCCCAGGAGGCATCGCTGGCAACATGGTGCTGCCCAGACGGGCTGTGAGCGCCCCCTGGGGGCGGCTTCTCCACATGTCCCAGGAAACACTATACCCAACCCATCCCCACCCCACCCCCAGAGTTAAACTCGACGCCAACATTTGGACAAGAAAAGATGTCATTTAAAATATTGTTTTTAAGTTAAAATGGCCACAGATGGCTGTTACAATGCAAACTCTGGCCCAAACGTTAGGAGAAACCCTGGAGGTGGGAACAGTATGGAGGGTTGAAGCTGGTCTCACGGGGGAGTCTCATCCCCCAAAACCAACTCCCAAGGCCTGGTCTGCCTAGCACCCTGTCCCAAGCACAAAGACGAAGGGCCCTTGACCCTGTCCTCCCCTTACAGGCCAGCCATACCAGGCTGGGGGAGGGAGAGAGAGAAGGAAGGAGAGAGGTAAGAAAACCAGCGAATCCCAGTTCACCCAGGATGTCCCAGTTTTATTTTTTTTTGTTTGTTTTATTTTATTTTATTTTATTTTATGTTGAGACAGGGTCTTGCTTGTCACTGAGGCTGCAGTGCAGTGGCATGATCTCGGCTCACTGCAGCCTTGACCTCCCTGGCTTAAGCAAAACTCCCACCTCAGCCTTCCAAGTAGCTGGGACCAAAGGTGCATGCCACCAAGCCTGGCTAATTTTTGTATTTTTTACAGAGATGGGTTTTTTCATGTTGCCCAGGCTGATCTTGATCTCCTGGGCTCAAGCAATCCTCTGCCTTGGCCTCCCAGAGTGCTAGGATTATAGAGGTTAGCCCCCTCGCCCGGGCTATGTCTGTTTTAGGACTGAAAGTTCATCTTCCCAGGAACGAACCCACTCCAGTCCTGGGCAAACCAGCCTGCCCCTTCTCCCTGCGTTGACCGGTGAAAGTGTCATGAGCGGCATAAGCTCAGACATAACCAGGTCCACACACATTGTCTTTCCACAAGGTCAGACTTTTACTGATGTTATTTCAATCATAAAAGCCACGAGCACCATGGAGTTCCCAAGGAGGCAATTCTTAGCACTCTCGGTTCACTTGGTAGAGCCACGTGCACACAGGCTCAAGCCATTCAACAAGTCAGTCCATACTGCAAACTATACACTGTAGTATATTTCACATATAAATGTTATAGATTAAAATTTCACACCAAACAGTAACATTGAACATCAAAAGAAAAGGGGAGAGGCTAGGCACGGTAGCTCACACCTGTAATCCCAGCACTTTGGGAGGCCGAGGCAGGCAGATCATGAGGTTAGGAGTTTGAGACCACCCTGACCAACACGGTGAAACCCTGTCTCTGCTAAAAATACAAAAATTAGCCTAGTGTGGTGGCGGTTGCCTGTAATCTCAGCTACTTGGGAGGCTGGGGCACGAGAATCGCTTGAACCTGGGTGGTGGATGCTGCAGTGAGCCAACATCGTGTCACTGCACTCCAGCCTGGGTGACAGAGCGAGACTCCGTCTCAAAAAAAAAAAAAAAAGACGTCGGACGTGGTGTCTCACACCTGTCATCCCAGCACTTTGAGAGGCTGAGGCGGGCAGATGACCTGAGGTCAGGATTTCGAGACCAGCCTGGCCAACATGGCAAAACACCGTCTCTACTAAAAAAGCAAAAATTAGCTGGGCGTGGTGGGTGCGCCTGTAATCCCAGCTACTCGGGAAGTTGAGGCACAAGAATTGCTTGAACCCAGGAGGCAGAGGTTGCAGTGAGCCGAGATGGTACCACTGCACTCCAGCCTGGGTGACAGAGCGAGACTTTATCTCAAAAAAAAAAAAAAAGAAAAAAAAGAAAAGAAAAGGAGAGAGGAAAAAGGGTTAATGAATCAGTCCTGGTCTAATCCAGATAGTCATTAACATCTTGCAAGGAAGAGTCTTTGATTTGGGCAGAGCCTTCAGTGGCAGATGCTGGGTGCTGATCCCAAGTGACAGCAAGACAGGGTCTGTCAAGACGGCAGTGTCTAGGTGGTGAAATCTTGCTCATTTTATGGTCCTTGAGTCCTCTGTTGAGGATTGATAGTAAAGGGTGATGCCCTTATCTGTTTGGGTGTTATCTCTACTGATTAGGCAAATATCTGGACCCTGTTGGTTTGATGCCTTTTGAAATGTAAGGTGGAGTCCTTTTCTAAGATGGAGTCACTTATGCCAAGGTGCTCTATACAAAAAGTGAAGGCTTCCAGAGCCTGGTGGGGCACAGACCCCCATGGCCCTGGGAGATTGAGGCTGACTAATGATGTCAGAGCAATATGTGAACTGTCCACAAGAAAGAGAATGGAAACCACCTGCATGCTAAGAGACCCTCAGAACAGTGCCCCCACCCCCACCCCATCAGCAGAGCAGCCAGGGACCAGAGTGGGTGCTCTTCCCATGCCAGCAGTCTGTCTCTAGAAGTCCAGGGGAAAACCGCCCCACTTCCCTTGCTGACCCATCATCCCTCAGGCTGCAGGGAGGGGAGATCATGGAAACCATCAATATGAAATCTTGAGATGTCCTGGGAAGCTGCTGAACCCAAGGGTCCAGGAACCAAGGAGAGCTGCACCCAAAGTGAACCCCCTAGGACAGCAGGAGATCTTGAGGGAGAATTGGTGGGGATGGGGTTGGGTGGACACATGTCTAGACAGGGCTATGAATACTTCACAGAAGTGTCTGGGTGCCACCAATGCCCAAGCAGCAGAATGACTCTGGGGTCCCTAGAAATGGCACTATATATAGTCAGGAGAGAGCCACCTGGTCTAACTGAGACCACTTCTTGGGGCAAAGGGGAATAATTCAAACCACCTGAGATTGAGTTTGTGCCATTTCCCTCTTCTGCTCCCCATCCTCCAAGAGGGCTTGAACTGACACTAAGTAAAATGATAGAAAAATAAAGTTCTAGTTCTCACTCACCTAAGTCACTGGGCTGATGCTCCTGCTACTTTGCCAGGCTCACTCCCTGAAATTCTCCCTCCCTGTTCCCAAACTCTGAGATACAAGGTTCTGGAGGAAGGGGAGAGACACTGAAGGAAAGATGAGCTCCCATCAGGAGGTGCAGGTGCATCACTGTCATGGGGTTGGAACATGGCTCTTCCACTTGCCAGCCACAAGCGTCTACCAAGCTCACAACGCCTCTGAACCTGGCTCTTCCCATCTGTAAAATAGGAAGAACGAGCCCCACCTTGGAGAGCTGTGAATGGGCTGGTTCAGATACAGTGTGGTGCACTCCCTCACCCTGAGTCCGTCTTCAGTTTCTCCCTCCACCAGTGGCCTCCATTTGCCCATCTGTACCATGAGAGGCTGCACCAGCTGGTCACCGAGGTGACCTTCTAGCTGTATGGTTAGTTGGCCAGGCCAGGCTGCCTTTCTGTTACCAACACGGTGTTTCAGTCTGAAACAGTGACTTCTTCCAAGAGCACAGCTCGAGCTCAGGAGGGAGGGCTGCACCTCAGCCCTGATTACATCCTGCTGAAAGCTCCAGCTGGCCACGACCAGGCCACTACCCACTGCACACTTGTCACGATGAATGACCCTTTATACCAGGCCTGTCCTAGAGACCCCAGCCATCAGCCCAGTGCCCCAGACAGCCCCCTGCACCACCCTTAGTCTGGGATCCCCTTCCCACACCCACACACATTTTATAAGTGACTGAGGGGAGGGTGCTAGTGTCTGAAGCCACAGGTTAACCGGGTTGCCTGCCCAGTCGCAATGTGCAAGTGTATGAGGGGCTCCCTGCCTGGAAGTCAGGCCTCCAAGTGGATGGAATCCGGCCTCTGCAGCCCCTTCTCCCAGGACTCTCCTCAGAGCCCGGGCATTCCAAGGAGAAGCAGGTAGATATGGGCCTTTGCACCTGCGGCGCTCACCTTGTTCTGGGGCAAGGAGAGAAAGGGGGCATGAAAAAGGGAGGGATGGAAGGAGGGGCTGAAAGGAAAAGATAGGACTCCCAGGTCCCCCTCCTAGAAACTTTCCTGCTGCCCATAACGGGAAGGGGCCGCCCCTAGCCAGGACTCCACAGGGTTCCAGAGCATAGCTTTCCTGTTCCAAGCTGTGCTGACAAGAGCCCACTCCCCTGTCCTCCAGGGTAATGAGCTGTCTGCAACGCACGTGCATGCACGCGCACACACACACACACACACACATGCCTGATGCAGACACCTGGTTCTCTTCTAAGGACCCATGTCAAAACCTCTCCTTTTATAACCCTTGTACACAAAGAGCTGCCCATTCCCCAGTTCCTGGACAAGACTTCGTTGAGTCCTGTATGCCCAGGACTGTGAGCATACACCAAGCTTCTAACAGGTATAATCTCCCTTCACGTCTACCCTAGGAAAGCAAAAAGAAAAGAAAACCCTTGCAAGTTTAATCCCCACAGGACCTTCTATTACACCTACCTTTTTGGGGGTGAAGGGTTGGGGGTTAGGGTTAGGCAGGGCCTGAGCTGTTGCAGTACAGGGGCCACCTGCCATGTGTGGCTTCTGGGAACCTGAGGATGGCTCCCGCAAATGGCAATGTGCTGTGAGCATAAACCACACACCAGATCTCAAAGACTTGGTAGAAAAAAGCATGAAATATCTCATTAATGATGTTATATCAATTACATGTTGAAATAACATTTAAAATATAATGGGTTCCACGATGTATATTATTAAAATTAATCCTATTTTTACTTTTTAAATGTGGCAGGCCGGGCGCAGTGGCTCACGTCTGTAATCCCAGCACTCTGGGAGGCCTAGGCGGGCAGATCCACTTGAGGTCAGGAGTTCAAGACCAGCCTGGCCAACATGGTGAAACCCCATCTCTACTAAAAATAAAAAATTAGCCAGGCATGGTGGTGGGCACCTGTAGTCCCAGCTACTCAGGAGGCTGAGGCAGGAGAATCACTCGAACCTGGGAGGAGGAGGTTGCAGTGAGCCAAGATCATGCCATTGCACCCCAGCCTGGGTGACAGAGTGAGACTTTGTCTCAAAAAAAATAAATAAATATGGCTACTAAAAATTCCACATGTGGCTCACATTATATTTCTATTGGCCAGCCCTAGGTTACACTATTCCCTCCCCTCCTAGCACTCTGAGGGCAGTAAGCAGCAGTTGGATGGGAAGGCAGCCGGAGACAGACCATGAGAGGCCTTGAATGTCAGGCTGAGGGGTCTGGAGGTGCCCTCCGGGCGATTGGGGGCCACAGAACTGGGGTGTGGTCCTCATCAGGCCAGCTCCATGTGCTCATCATCTGGAAGACAGCTCCCAGGCCGGCCCACTGGAGCGAAGAGATGGGGTCAGAAAGATGGTAACTTCCGGTGGGAAAGGGAGACAGGAATGGCACGCAGAGAGAGCTATCTGAGCAAAAATTCAGAGGCAGCAGAGTGGGCGTGCTGGGGGACTAGAGAGGAAGGAAACAGAGACAGGTTCAGAGAGTGGAGGAAGAAAAGAGGGTAGGGAAGAGGAGATCAGCCAAAACTAAAGAACAGAGAGGAGATCAGAGACGCTATCTTGGAAGGAAGTGGTCAGCACAGTCTACCTCATCGGAGCCTTCCACCCTCAGGCTTTCAAGAAAATCTCCCAGCCCCATTCCTACCACAGGAAGGCAGGCCCAGGTATATGTCAGCCTCCTCATCCTTCTCTGAGCCCAGCGCCCCTGACGCCACCTCAGCTGCCTGTGTCGGAGGCTGGCCCAGAGGCAGGCTTGAAACCCATGGAGGACAGAGAGGAAGAGCAGCAGCCTTGGGGCAAAACTTTGCCCCTCTTCCTACCCCGAGATGACCCCAGTTCCTGGCCCAACTTAGGAGGGTCAGGCTCTTGAGAAGTCCTGCTTCTAATTTAGAAGGAGCCGGATCTTCAAAGGTCTTGGACTTATTAGGGAACAGAGCCCAGGGGTCCACGCCTTCCTCCTTTATTCTGCAAATAGGCACCCAGGCAGTGGGGACAGGTGTTAGCATCATGGCCACTGGCCTCCGGGAGGCAAAGATCCAGACAGATGAAGTCATTGGTGCTAGAGGTGCCTTTTCTGCCTATCAGAGAATTTGAGGGGATAGGGGACTTGTCCACAAACTATGGATCGAAGGCCACAAGGCCACACTGCCTATTTTTGTACAGCCTGTGAGCTAAGAACAGTTTCACTTTTTTTTCTCCCTGTGACAGAGCGAGACTCTGTCTGGAGTGCAGTGACCTGATCTCGGCTCACTGCAACCTCCATCTCCCGGGTTCAAGTGATTCTCCTGTCTCAGCCTCCTGAGTAGCTGGGATTACAGGCATGCACCACCATGCCCGGCTAATTTTTGTATTTTTAGTAGAGACAGGGTTTTACCATGTTGGCCAGGCTGGTTTCAAGCTCCTGGCCCTGATTACATCCTGCTGAAAGCTCCGGCTGGCCACGACCAGAAACGGGGTTTCACCATGTTAGCCAGGCTGGTCTCAAACTCCTGACCTCAGGTGATCCACCTGCCTTGGCCTCCCAAAGTGCTGGGATCATAGGTGTGAGCCACCGCGCCTGGCCACTTCATACTTTTTCACATAGTATTCCATTGCATAAATACAGATGACTCTTGAACAACCTGGGGGTTGGGGTGCTGATCCCCTGCACAGTCAAAAATCCATGTATAACTTTTGACTACCCCAAAACTTAACTACTAATAATCTACTAGAAACCTAGCAATAACATAGCCAATTGACACATATTTTGTATATGTATTATATACTGTCTTCTCACAATAAAGTAACCTAAATAAAATAAAATATTATTAAGAAAATCCTGGCCGAGCGTGGTGGCTCACACCTGTTATGCCAGCACTTTGGGAGGTTGAGGTGGGCGGATCACCTGAGGTCAGGAGTTCAAGACCAGCCTGACCAACATGGAGAAACCCTGAGCCGGGCCTGGTGGCAGACGCCTTTAATTCCAGCTACTTAGGAGGCTGAGGCAGGAGAATCACTTGAACCCGGGAGGCAGAGGTTGTGGTGAGCCGAGACTGCACCATTGCACTCCAGCCTGGGCAAGAAGAGCGAAATTCCATCTGAAAAAAAAAAAAAGGAAAGAAAAAAGAAAATCCTAAGGAGGCTGGGTGCAGTGGCTCATACCCGTAATCCCAGCACTTTGGGAAGCCAAGACAGGTGGATCACTTGAAGCCAGGAGTTCGAGACCAGCCTGGCCAACGTGACAAGACCCCCTCTCTACTAAAAATACAAAAATTAGCTGGATGTGGTGGTGCACGCCTGTAGCCCCAGCTACTTGGGAGGCTGAGGCGGAAGGATCACTTGAGCCTGGGAGGCAGAGGCTGCAGTGAGCCAAGATCATGCCATAGCACTCCAGCCTGGGCAACAGAATGAGACACTGTCTAAAAAAAAAAGAAAAAAAAAAAAACAGAAAGAAAAGAGAAAATGCATTGACAGTACTGAACTGTATTTATCAATATGAATACCATAAGTTTGCGATGTCTGTTTACAAGATGAATCATCTATTTGAATCATGGCAGCAACTGCAGCTGCAGACCTCAATCTGCAGTACATATCAAGCAATTCAGCTTTTCCTTGTAATGTCATGACTTTTCTCTGCTTCTTGGGAGCACCTCCAGCATCACTAGCGGCACTTCATGTGGGTCCCATTATGTGATTCAAGGTTTATGGTATTGCACTAAACGCAATTGAAAACACACCAGAGCTGTGAGAGATCGCTTTGTCTGCCACGTGCAATTTACTGGAGAGACAACTGCTCATGCAGAGATGATTAGCGTCATTCAGTGATCTAAGCAGATACGTACAATAGTTGAGCTCCCCGCAATAGCAACAGGAGGTCGCTATGAAATTATTACAGTATTAGTGTACATACCAGAGTTAATTTTATGCAGTTATGATTCAATACTGCATCTTTACATCTGTTTACATTTCTCTTAACTGTGAATGGTGCCATATATGATCTTAAGTGTATGTGTAAGTTTTGATAAATTTTAACTTCTCATAATGGATATGTGTACATTTTATGGTAGTAAATGATAAAATACACTAGTATCTACATATATTTTAGGCATTCATGACATACCTTTTTCTTAATTTTTTCAATATTTCTAGGCTACACATACAATTCATCTGTGAGTTTTTTCAAATTGTGGCAAATCTCCAATAAAAGTTTCAATATATTCATTGAAAAGAATCCATGTATAGGTGGACTTCACAGTTCAAACTCATGTTACCCAAGGATCAACTGTATATCCTATTTACCCAGTCCCCTACTGGTGGACATTTGGGTTGTTTCCAATCTTTTGCATTTACAAAATTAATGCTGCAGTGAATAGCCTTGTGTATTTGTTGCTTCACACATAAGTGAGTATATCTGTAGAATAAATTCCTACAGAGGTATGTGTGTTTGTAGTTTTGATTAATAATGTCAAATAGTCTACCATAGAGGCTGATCCAATTTACAATTTCACCAGCAACGCATGAGAACAGAGCCAGGATTTGAATTAAGAACCATCTGGTTCCAAAGCCAGATCTCCTGCTGCTGCACCATGGCCATCACTGCCGGCACCAGAAAGGTTTTTCTGATAACTTAGGCCACCTTCAAGTGTTGAGTCCTCCTGCTTACCTGCCTGCCTTCTTCCCTAGGAGTGTGCAGCCCTACCAAACGGTCCCTATGTTTGAGACAATCTCTGCTTCCCCTGGAATCCTGTCCACCCACAGTCAGTCCTAACTCATTTCCAACCATCTAGCAGCTCTCCCCATGTTTCCTGGGCTTACACTTTCCCCTCCGATGCCCTTGAGGACAGAGATGGTGCCACATGTCTGCAGTAGGACTGGGGCCTGGTGCCTGCTAAGTGGGATGGACTTGATAAATGTGTGCTAAATAAGTGTGCCAAACGTTCATGCCAGATACACAGATGTTGTCCCTGATTCCACCTTCTCCTTCATCCTCAGTATTTAATACCAAATCCTGTGGATCCTACCTTCTCCATATTTCCAGAATCTTCCCAGTTGTTTCATCTGGCTGCCACCTCCTAGTCTGGACCACCATAATCTCTCACCTGGAATACCGCAGTGGCCTCTTGCCTGGTGTCCCAGCCTCCACATTCACTCTCTCTCACTTTGTGGACAAAAGTGCTAACTGTCCTCCAATACCCATTTTCTCCTTCCGTTAGCAACAGAACCCTGTGTTTTGGCTGGGTCCACAGCCACTAGCTAAAGCTCACCTTTTCCAGCCTGCTTTACAGCTAAGTGACACCATGTGACTGAGCTCTGTCATCGTGGGCAGGAGCACTTGGGACAGAGGCAACTTTCGGGCTGTGCCCTAAAAGGGGATGCGCACACCTCCACTCCTGCTTCTACCCTTCCCACAGGCCAGGACCTGACAAACAGCCACCTCAGACCTCAAGACGGAGGCGGAGCGTTGACAATGGCAGAGCAGCAAAGTAGGAGCTTAGGGGGCCTCTGGGCAAAGGGGCAGGGCTGGGGGGATGGGGTGCCTGGCAGGGACCCTCCAAACAGGACCCCTGGCTGTGAGCACCAGTGACCTTGCCTCAGTACCTGAAATCCAGCCAGCCAGCCTGCCTGCTAGTCATTTCTGAGGATACGAGGGTTACAGCAGGAGGCAAGACAAAATGTCTTTTGATTTAGAAATTTCTTGGGAGTTGACTTGGAGCTCAGCCATTGAAATGTCAGTCTCCTGGGTTCCTGCTGCACACATATGTGCAAAAGCAAGCACACACACATGTACATTCACACATGTGTGTGTTCATGCCTGGTTACTCTGTGCTAAGATAGAATGCGGCCTTTTCCCCTTCTTCCATCCTCACTCTGCTTTCAGACGGCCTGAATTCCTCTTCCCTGAGGTCTGCAGCCTCCTGCTCTCAGTAGACAGGCACCAGGTTCTCCGTGATCCTTTCTACCAGGTCAGCTCTCTACTACCTGGGCTGAAGGAATGGCAGCCAAGATGGTCCCCAGAGGGAGGATCAGCACGCATGCGTGGCATGCCTGTGGAGATATCCCCTTTAATCTGCAACCATGAGTGTCTACTATGGGGTAGCTGCTTAGGTGGACCTTACAGGACCCACAAACAGGCAGAAGCAGCAGCCCCTACTCTCAGGAGGGAAGGAGGCATTGGTTAGTGGCACTGGTGACACTGTGTCATTCAGAGCTTCGATGTGTGTATGAACCATCATGTTTCCCAGGCTGTGGTCCCTTCCTGCCAAGGCCACCTGGCCAGTCCTCTGCCAAGTTTCCTTAAGTATGTCTGGAGATTCCCAAAGCGTATCTCATAAAGACTCTTATGTAACAGGAAAGAACAGCTCATAAACATGAATTTATTCCACTGTTAAAAAATGTTCTTCTCCCTTGGCTGGAATCAAGTCCCCTCTCCCTTGACAACCAAGGCTCCCTGTTGTGCTCAGGTGACCCCTCCCCTCTGAGAGCCAACTTTGTCCTGGGCTACCTCCTGGGCCTGCCTCTCTTCCTGAAAGTGATTCCTATCCAGAGCCTTTTCTGACCCACAGACAGATGGCCTCCCCATGTCCTCCTCTATAGCTCTCTGCACTCCAACCAGGCTGCATCATACTAGGGCCCCCACGACAATGAGGTAACCATCCCAATTTAACCCATAGGGAGCCTGGGCTCTGAGTGACTATAGGTCTCCCCCTCAGTCACACAGCGAGGGACGGCAGAGACCGGGACCCAGCGCACCTCTTCCCACCACGCTCACCTGCCAGCATCATCTATTCACTCATCAGGCATCTGTAGGGCAGGGTGGAAGGACGATTTCTTAATACTGGGGAACTGGAGAGGATATGTGAGTTGGGGTGGCAGTAGGCAGTGGAATAGGACTGGAATTAAAGATGTGGATAAAGGAGTCATTTGGAGTAGCAGGAGGAGAAAGGGAAGAGGTTAGAGCCTTAGAATGGCAACTGCAAAACAGAAGACTATTTTGGCCTCGATTTTCTCAAGTGTGAAGAGTTGCAGGGGTCAAAGCTGGAATTTGCAAGACTTCAATCAATTGCTTCCTCAGGCAACTTACCCTAGCAGCCCTCCCAGCCAGGGAGCAGGAATGGAGATAAGATAAGGACTCCCAGTGGGGTGGGGCGCAAAGTGCTACAGGAGACAAGGCAGGCCAGACTGGCTGCTCAGGGGGATCATGCCCTGCTGTGGGCAGTCTGGGAAGGCTACCTGGAGGAATTGGACACAGCACATTGCTGGACATCAATAAATATTTGTCTTAATTGCTTTGAGACACAGTCTGCTGTGTCACTCAGGCTGGAGTTCAGTGGCGCGATCACGGCTCATTGCTTCCTCGGACTCCTGGGCTCCCATGATCCTCCTACCTCAGCCTCCCAAGTAGCTGGGATGACAGGATCACACCTTTTTTTTTTTTTTTTTTTTGAGACAGAGTCTTGCTCTGTCGCCCAGGTTGGAGTGCAGTGGCGCAATCTCGGCTCACTGCAACCTCCACCTCCCGGGTTCAAGCAATTCTCCTGCCTCAGCCTCCTGAGTAGATGAGATTACAGGTGCCCGCCACCACGCCCAGCTAATTTTTTTGTATTTTCAGTAGAGACGGGGTTTCACTATGTTGGTCAGGCTGGTCTCCAACCCCTGACCTCGTGATCCACCCGCCTCAGCTTCCCAAAGTGCTGGGATTATAGGCGTGAGCCACCGCGCCCAGCTCACACCTATCTAACTTTTTAACTTTTTGTAGAGACAGGGTTTGCCATATTGGCCAGGCTGGTCTTGAATTCTGGGCTCAAGAGATCCTCCTGTTTCAGCCTCCCAAAGTGCTGGGATTACAGGTATGATCCACCTCATCCCTTAATTGCTTTAAATGTCCCAGGAGACATCTAAGGACAAATTCCCTGAATACTTGGATGGAGCTGATGGAGGAGACACTGATGCTGCCATCACTTTGCCCACCTGAGCTCAGGGGAGGCAGCAGTATCCTCCCAGTGAGAAAGGGGAGATGTCTGCTCTTGGGCATGGGGGAAGGTACAGGAGGCTGTCTGCACCAGGCAGCAGCAGGAAGAGGGATGGCGAAAGCACAGAGACTTAGAGGAAGAAACAGGGCCTCAGCATGAGGGCCTTAAATGTCTGTCTAAAGCCAGTGACTCTGACTACCTCCCAAGCACAGGCTATATGCCTGATGTTCCGCTAGGACCCTGCAAGCACATGTCATCTTTGCTGTTATCTTTGCTGCGATATCCCCAGGGCCCAGAACTGTGGCTGGCATGGAGTAGGTGCCTGACAAATATTTGTTGAGTATATTAATTCATACTTAATTCTCACAATATCCTTTTGTAATATGATTATGCCTACTTTGCAGAAAAGAAAATTAGTATCAAAAGGCTAATGCCCCTGACAGTGAGGAGCAGAACCTACCATGGGTCCTTGACCTAAGTGGCCCAGTTCCAGCCAGGTACCAGACCTCTCAGAGAGCAACCAGGAAGGGATGGGAGCCAGAAGCATCTGTGTCCAATGGCTAGCGATAGGACAGACAGGACTCAAATCTAGGTCTTTGGAGTCCCAATCCAGTGCTGCCCTACCCCTTCATCATTCAACAACTGCTTCCTGAGTTCTCCTCCCCTTTGGGGAAAGGGGGTACCCAGATATGCTGACCTCCTTGCCCTGGGAAAGTGCCCAAATCTTTTACTACGGCCACCTTGAGGAAGGTTACCAAACTCCTGCCACATGCCATATCCTGTGATTCATTTATTCGATATCCATCCCTTCATTCATTCGAGAAAAGTGTTGAATGCCTACTATGTGTTAGGCAGCAATCTAGTTGCTGGGTGCAGTACTAAACAAAACACAAGATTTCTGCTCTTGCAGAGTTTATATTCCAGGAAACAGAGACAGAAAAGAAGTAAATAAACATGAACTTCAGGTACCGAGAGCTGGAGAAGTCAGAGATTCGAAGCATCTGAAGAACTCAATGCACCATTGCTGGCTTTGAAGATGGAGGGACCACACACAATACAGAGTGGCTGCCAGTTGCTGAGAGCAAGCCCTAGCTGACCCAGCAAGAAAACAGAGACTTCAGTCCTACAATTGAAGGAGCTAAATTCTGCCAACAACCTGAAGGAGATTGGAAGCAGATAACCTTCAGATAAGAGCCCAGCCCAGCCAACATCTTGATTTCAGCCCTCTGAAACCCTAAGCAGAGAATCCAGTCATTCTCACCTGGACTCTGACCCACAGAACTGTGAGCTAATCAATGGATGATATTTTAGGCTGCTAAATATGTGGTAATTTGTTATGCTGGAAAAGAAAACTGAGGGGGACGGGGCAAACAATAAAAAAGAAAAAGACAAAGAAGGAACAGAAAACTGTCAACCTAAAAGGAAGAAGCTGAGGCGGAATTAATATAAGTAGACAGTTTATTGGGGCCAAGCTTGAGAGTGGCTACCTGGAAGCATAGATTCAAGTTGACCTGAATATACACTCCAATTAGCAGTGGTTACAAGTGGGTATTTTGTTTTGTTTTGAAATGGGGTCTCACTCCGTCACCCAGGCTGGAGTGCAATGGCGCGATCTCAGCTCACTGCAGCCTCAACCTCCCAGGCTCAAGCCATCCTCCCACCTGAGCCTCCTGAGTAGCTGGGACTACAGGCGCTGCACCACCACACCCAACTAATCTTTGTATTTTTTGCAGAGGTGGGGTTTTGCCATGTTGCCCACCCTGGCCTCAAACTGCTAAGCTCAAGCAGTCCTCCCACTTCAGCCTCCCAAAGTGCTGGGATTACAGGAATGCATCACCCTGCCTGGTCAAAACAAGTAGGTTTTAAAGGAAAAAAGAAGAGGCAGTTCCTGAATTGTTTACCAGTAATTTACATAAAATGACATAAGCTATTGATTGGCTATACGTTGCTCTTTTTTTTTTTCTTTTCTTTTCTTTTTTTTTTTTTTTGAGACAGAGTTTCACTCTTGTTGTCCAGGCTGAAGTGCAATGGTGCGATCTCGGCTCACTGCAACCTCTACCTCCCAGGTTCAAGCGATTCTCCTCCCTCAGCCTCCCAAGTAGCTTGGATTACAGGCATGCACCACCATGCCTGGCTAATTTTGTATTTTTAGTAGAGACCAGGTTTCTCCATGTTGGTCAGGCTGGTCTCAAGCTCCTGACCTCAGGTGATCCGCCCACCTCGGCCTCCCAAAGTGCTGGGATGACAGGCTCGAGCCACCGTGCCCAGCCACATTGTTCTTTGTATGACAAATTCTAGGAAAATGAAGATAATGGGTGAGGCAGCTCTCAGGAACAAAATGCCTTTAAACAATTGTCCCCAGGCATGGGTACAGGGAGGAGGCCATGACTGAAGTCCCACACTCATGGCTGTCTGGGCCTGCAAGCCTCACAGAACTCAGACTCGTTTGAGCCAGTTTTCTTTTCTTGAAACGAAAGGGTTGTGTATAATACAGAGCATACAAGTGCCCCATCACATATGAAGGTGCATGCATGGCTCACGCTCCACACGCGCTACAGCCCCTTGTCTATTGCGGGCAGATCTCAGCCTCAAGGCACCTCCAGGTCCCCTCAACACTTCCAGGTATCCACCTGTTTATGGAAGCCCGCCGGGGACTAAGGGCATTTCCTGCTGGCTGGCACCAGCTGTGGTAGAGATGGCTACCTGTCTACCAAACACTGTGCTCCCTTCGCGGGTGTGGCACTGTCACTGGGATGGGCCGCCTGACCAAGGACCACATTTCCCAGGCTGCCTCGCATCTGGGTGTGGCCCCATAACTGGTTCTCAGCAATGGGATGTGAGCAGAAGTAATGTGTGTTACTTCCTGGTCAAGGCAGGTAAGAAGGGAATGTGTCCCTCTTTCCCCATCTATCCACGGAACGTGCAGAACGCCAAGGCCTTTAGAGGCTCACAGAACTACAGGCTAGAAGGAGCCCAGATCCCTGAATCACCATGAAGAGGGCTGCCGGCCAGCCAGGAACACCCGCACGGGACCGTTTCAGGAGTGAAAATCAGACTGTTAATGGATTAAGCCATTGAAATGGGTGTGTGTGCTGGGGGGAGTTCCGTGTTACCTTAGCTACTGTTACCCTAATATATCAGCCCTTCCTCTCTGGGCCCCTCTCCTCAGACAGACCACTGAGAGAGGCTGGAATCCCCAGGCCTGATGTGCCCCACAGGCTGACCCTGCGCCCCCAAGTGGACCCTGGACAAAGCTACCTCCTCACTCAAGGAAGGAGGAAAACCATGGCCCCTGCAGCCACCCATGCCTGCTCAGTGGCTACCCTCTGCATGCTTGGATCTGGGCTGGGGCTGGCTTGGGGCCATCTCTGGCCCTTCCCTGTGTCCCACTCCCATACCCAACCATCACCTTGTTCGGCGCCTTCCACTCCTGAATCTCTCACATCTGCATTCCCATGGTCCCCGCTCTGGGCAGGCCTCATGGTATCTCACCCAGAAGTCAGCAATGGTATAAACTCTCTTAATACAGCATGGATTTGTACCAGAGACTTTTCTGAAAGTGCCTACCTGTCATATCTCTTCCCACTCTAAAGCCTTCAATGACTCTCCATTGCCCTGTAAATAAAGTGCATTTTACCCCAGTCTAGCCTCCTCTTCCATCACAGCCCCAGGACCTCACCATTCCCCAGGACTCACCATTCCCCAGGACTCACCATTCCCCAGCCCCTGTGAAATGTGTGAATAAAGTGCTACTGCAAAGCCACATCCTTACAGTGACAACGATAATGGCCAGCTACAATGACCTTCTCCTCCTGTCTCAGACTGTTAAAGCCCTACCTATCCTTCAAGTCAGCCCCATTCCTCCCAAATGCCCCCAGCAGGAATGAGCTCCCCTTCCCAGGACTTCAGTCACATGAGTAACCTACGCTGTCCAATGCCATGTGTCACGGACGGGGTTCTCTGGAAAGCAGGCTCTGCCATGCAGTTTAGGCTGTAGGGCTTTATTAAAAAGAGCCCTTAGGATTAACTCCTGTGAAGGGAAGGGAGCCAAGTTTGAATGTGCAGAGGGAGAGGTGGAGCTGCGCTGCCAGGAATGTAACTACTATGTAAATGTCGTTTACATGTTTATACTTTGTTTAGTGTAGAATTTTATCAAGAAATATTCCTCTCTCAGAAAACCATCTCAGGTAGTTGACTTACCAGAATATCACTTGTCACATTCTCAGTGCCTCCGTTTATAGCTAAAAGCTGGGAGTAATTAAACATTACAAAGTTTCCTAATGCAGTGATGCTCAAAATATTTACAGACTGAAATACATTTCATTTTATTCATTATCAATTGCTTTCTTTTTATTTCTCCGTCATATGACAATTATGAAAATATATATTTAATTACGTCTGTGGGTTGGTTATACTGAAATGAATGGTTATACCATTCATTTCAGAATGGTAAAGAGGCACCGACAATACTTCACATAAGAAGGGAAGCAGGTGGCCAGGCACAGTGGCTCACACCTGCAATCCCAGCACTTTGGAAGGCCAAAGTGGGCAGATCACTTGAGCTCAGAAGGTCAAGGCTACAGTGCACACCTCTGCACTCCAGCCTGGGTGACAGAACAAGACCCTGTCTAAAAAAAAAAAAAAAAAAAAAAAAGAGAAGAGGAGGAGGAGGGGGAGGAAGAGAAGGAGGGGGAGAAAGAGAAGGAGGAAGAGGAGGAGGAGGAGAAGGAAGAGGAGAAGAGGAAGAAAGAGAAGGAGAAGCAGGAGGAGGAGGGGAAGAAGAGGAAGAAAGAGGAGGAGGAGAAGGAGGAGGAGGAAGAGGAGGGGGAGGAGGAAGGGGAGAAGGAAGAGGAAGGGGAGAAGGAGGAAGAGGAAGGGGAGGAGAAGGAGGAAGAGGAGGGGGAGAATGGGGAGGGGGAGAAGGGGAAGGAGAGGGGGAGAAGGGGGAAGGGGAGGTGGAGGAGGGGGAGGGGGAGAAGGAGGGGAAGGAGGGGGAGGAGGAGGAGGGGGAGAAGGAGGAGGAGAAGGAGGAGTGGGGGAGAAGGAGAAAGGAGGAGGAGGAGAAGAAAGAAGAGGAAGAAAAAAGGAAAGTGGGGATTGGGAAGGAGATTTCCTTGAAGGTGAGTGGGCTCAGCCGCACAGTGGCTGCACTGGCTGGAGCCCAGCTGACCTGCTGAGGTCAGCTTCCTGGACATAGCCTGCTCTCCCTGCACTCCTCTGCCTCCCTATGGGGAGGAAGGTTCTAGTGTGAATGATATTGTTCAGATGAAGAAACTGAGGTCACTAGACATGGTTGAGGCTGGACCCCAGCCTGCCTGAGTCCACGCTGACCGACAGACCAGGCTCCGATGTGATCCCCACCAGCCCCACCTGGGGTCTCTCTGCCGCCCCACCAAGGGCCCTCAGGCATGGCAACCATTCGTTCTGTGTTTTCCAGGCTGGCCATGCCATGTTTTAAACAGTCTGTTGTTCTGTCCGCACAAATATCCCAGGACTTGTCAGTCTGTGTATTCCAAGCCCCTTCCTGACCTCCCACTCCGTCCCACCGTCTCCCCTCGGTGCTGGAGGCATACTCTGCACAGCTGTCTGTCACTGCTTTTACTGCAGCACAGCATGGCTGCCATCTGTGGCTCTCCCTGCGTGGGAGCTCTGTGAGGGTGGAGACTCAGTCTCATTCACCGCCATGGCCCTCGACATGGTGTTACAGGAGCTGTTTGAAGAATGAATGAGGGGGCCAGTCACAGTGGCTCACACCTGTAATCCCAGCGCTTTGGGAGACCGAGGCAGGTGGATCACTTGAGGTCAGAAGTTTAACACCAGCCTGGGCAACATGGTGAAACCCCATCTCTATAAAAATTAGCCAGGCAAGGTGGCACATGCCTGTAATCCCAGCTACTTGGGAGGCTGTGGTCTCCCGCACAGCCAGCTCTGCATGCATTACTCTTTCTCTATTGCAATTCCCCATCTTGATAAATCAGCTCCGTCTAGGTAGTGGGCAAGGTGAACCCCTTGAGCTGCTACAGGTGGGCTACTTGGCTGTGACACTCATATTTTGGTGTTAAGAGGGTGTTAGGTAATCTGTGTGTGTTTGGTAGTCTGTAATACTTGTATAAGACAATTTGGTCTTTTCAAGTTATAACCTTATCACTAAAAACCAAAAGTAAATGGAATAAGCTGAGGGTTTTAAGTTGAAATCTTACTAAGTTTATGCACAATATTAGAAGACTTAAGAGAACTTTAAATTCATCTTATTTTAATTTTCCATATTTAGATTTTTACTTTTTATAAATTTAACTTATAAAAATTTCATAGAGATTATTCAATACTCAGGAAGGAAAGTTTTGTTAGTCAAGTTAAAAACTGGAATACTCAAATATGTCTAACTTTTAAATACAGTTTAAAATATTGTAAGATGTTTGATTATCTAAATTTATAAACCGAACCAAAGATATTTGAAGACCTCTTAAAGGAGACTGTTAAAATTTACCATACGGACAGGCGCGGTGGCTCATGCTTATAATCCCAGCACTTTGGGAGGCTGAGGCGGGTGGATCATGAGGTCAGGAGTTCAAGACCAGCCTGGCCAATATGCTGAACCCTCGTCTCTACTAAAAATACAAAAAAAATTAGCTGGGCTTGGTGGCACATGCCTGTAATCCCAGCTATTCTGGAGGCTGAGGCAGACAATTTCTTAAACCCGGGAGACAGAGGTTGCAGTGAGCTGAGACAGCGCCACTGCACCCCAGCCTGGTCAACAGAGTGAGACTCCGTCTAAAAAAAAAAAAATTGCCATACATAAATAGAATAATAAGATTTGCAAGCTGAATTTGAAAATCTAGAAGCTAACCCTTACTTTTTTTTTTTTTTTGAGACAGTATCTCACTCTGTCACCCAGGCTGGAGTGCAGTCTTGGCTCACTGCAACCTCCACCTCCAGGGTTCAGGCAATTCTCCTGCCTCAGCCTCCCATGTGGCTGGGACTACATGCGTGCACCCACCACACCCAGCTAATTTTTGTATTTTTAGTAGAGACAGGGTTTCACCATGTTGGCCAGGCTGGTCTCGGACTCCTGACCTCAGGTGATCTGCCCGCCTTGGCCTCCCAAAGTGCTGGGATTACAGGTGTGAGCCAACGTGCCTGGCCAACCCTTACTTTTATTTGCTCTGGTAGCTTGAGCCTAGAGGGGAAGGGTCTTGCCCTGGGGTATCCACAGCAGCCTGAGGAAAGACCACAGTAAGATCCCAAGGAACTGCATAGACCCGGGACAGATAACATCAGGATTGATGCTGGGTGGATACCGCTTGCTGTGTTTTTTCTTGTTCATATTGGTATATGTCTTAGTCTTCTGTGTGTTGCTATAACAGAATATCTGAGAATAGGTAATTTATAACAAATGAATTTATTTCACATGGTTCTGGAGGCTGGCAAGTCCTAGATCAAGGGGCTGGCATCTAGTGAGACCTTGACTTAGCCCTCCGTGCTGCCTCATCACATAGGGGAAGGCGGAAGAGTGAAAGACCATGTGTGCACACAACAGAAAGCAAGCACACGCACAAGAGAGAACAAGCAGCAGCTGAATTCACTTTTATAACAAACCTACTCTTGAAATAACATCATCAATCCACTCATGAGGGCACAGTCTTCATGACCTGATTAACTTTTAAAGGTCTCCCCTCTCCACGTTGCTGTGTTAGGGATTAAGTTTCCAACACACAAACTTTGGGGGACACATTCAAACCATAGCAGTGTTATTTGGAAACTTTGCTTTCGTACGGTTAGAAAAAGCAAATATGTGTATTTTGTTAGATAGCAATATTTTCAGTTTTAAAAGAAGATGTACAATTACAGGATCAAAAGAAAAGTAGGAACACTGTAATGTTAGAACTAAGTTCAATGTTAGGGCCAGGCACAGTGGCTCATGCCTGTGATCCCAGCACTTTGGGAGGCCAAGGCGGGTGGATCACTTGAGGCCAGGGATTCGAGACTAGCCTGGCCAATGTGGTGAAGCCCTGTCTCTACTTAAAAATACAAAAATGAGCCAGGTGTGGTGGCGGGCTCCTGTAGTCCCAGGACTTAGGAGGCTGAGGCAGGAGAATTGCTTGAACCTGGGAGGCACAGGTTGCAGTGAGCTGAGATTGTGCCACTGCACTGCAGCCTGGGCAACAGAGTGAGACTCCACCTCAAGAAAAAAAAAACAAAAAACCTAAGTTTAATGTTAGAACTAAGTTGGAGAGAAACTCCATTCTCAGTAGAAGCAGGTTTAGGTTATTCAGACCAATCTTCCTACAGAAAGCAACTTTTAAAACTTGCCAAAATATTTAAAATCATCTTAAAAGCATCAAAGATCTAAGAAGATATGAAGAAATTGCCTGGCCAGTGAGCCCAGCATTGGAAGCCACTTTGGCCATGGTAGAGTTTGCCAACCTTGAGAAGCTGAGCAGAGCCTATGAGAGTCTTGGGGGCATGAAGGAACAGAACTTGCAGTGGGGAAATTACTCCACACTTGGGGCTAGGAAACCCAAAGGACTTAAATTTTAAGAGTAAGGGTGGGCTGGGCGCGGTGGCTCACACCTGTAATCCCAGCACTTTGGGAGGCTGAGGTGGGCAGATCACGAGGTCAGGAGATCGAGACCATCCTGGCTAACACAGTGAAACCCCGTCTCTACTAAAAATACAAAAACTTAGCCGGGTGTGGTGGCAGGCACCTGTAGTCCCAGTTACTCGGGAGGCTGAGGCAGGAGAATGGCGTGAACCTGGGAGGCGGAGCTTGCAGTGAGCCGAGATTGTGCCACTGCACTCCAGCCTGGGGGACAGAGCGAGACTCTGTCTCAAAAAAAAAAAAAAAAAAAAAAAAAAAAGAGTAAGGGTGACCAGAAGCAAACTGGCCCTTGCAAGTACTATGCTCTGGCTTTGAATTACCAGGGTAGGTCAGAAAGTCTTAATTCTTGAAAACTGATTAAGGTGACCTTGGATTACTAGTGCCTCCACATACCTGGCAGAAGCTAACTAAAGTCCTAAATGAAGGAACGTGACATCATTTAGGCCTAAAGTAATTTCTAAGATAATGTCTGAAACAAATGTCCATCCTATATCAATATAACCAGGCCAGGTGTGGCAGCTTATGCCTGTAATTCCAGCACTTAGGGAGGGCAAGGCAGGCAGATCACCTGAGCTCAGGAGTTCAAGACCAGCCTGGGCAACATGGTGAAACCCCATCTTTACAAAAAATACAAAAATTAGCCAGGCATGTTCCCATGTGCCTGTAGTCCCATCTATTCAGAAAGCTGAGGTGGAAGGATTGCTTGAGCCCTAGAGGTCGAGGCTGCAGTGAGCCATAATCGTGCCACTGTACTCCAGCCTGGGAAACAGAGAGAGATCCTATCTCAGAAAAAAAAAAAAAAAAAAAAGATAACTAGGCACACAAGGTGACAAGACAATATAACGAAGGGCCAGCTGAAACAATAGATATAAAAAACAGACCCATGAGAAACTCATATTACACTATAAAACAAATATGCTTGTTATTTTTCATAAATGGAATCATACAGTATGTGCTGTTATGTTTACTAAAGGGAAAGGCGCTGGAAGAGAGTGCTGGCCCCTGGACGTTGGCCTCTTGCCTGACCCCTCTCCTCCATTCACAACTCACACTCTATGAGTCTGTTTTCATGCTGCTGATAAAGGCATACCCGAGACTGGGAAGAAAAGGAGGTTTAATTGGACTTACAGTTCCACATGGCTGGGGAGGTTTCATAATCATGGCAGAGGGTGAAACGCACTTCTTACACGGCGGCAGCAAGACAGAATGAGGAAGCAGCAAAAGCGGAAACCCCTGATAAACCCATCAGATATCGTGAGACTTATTCACTATCCTGAGAATAGCACGGGAAAGACCAGCTCCCATAATTCAATTACCTCCTCCTGGGTCCCTCCCACAACACGTGGGAATTCTGGGAGATACAATTCAAGTTGAGATTTGAATGGGGACACAGCCAAACCATATCATTTGCCCCTGGCCCCTCCAAATCTATGTCTTCACATTTCAAAACCAATCATGCCTTCCCAACAGTCCCCCAAAGTCTGAATTCATTTCAGCATTAACCCAGAAGTCCACAGTTCAAAGTCTCATCTGAGACAAGGTAAGTCCCTTCCATCTATGAGCCTGTAAAATCAAAACCAAGCTAGTTACTTCCTAGATATGGGGGAGGGGGACAGGCATTGGGTAAATACAGCCATTCCAAATGGGTGAAATTGGCCAAAACAAAGCGGTTACAGGGCCCAGGCAAGTCTGAGATCCAGCAGGGCAGTCAAATTTTAAAGCTCCAAAATTATCTCCTTTGACTCAAAGTCTCACATTCAGGTCACACTGATGCAAGAGGTGGGTTCCCATGGTCTTGGGCAGCTCCACCCAAGGGGGCTGAGCCTGGGGTGATCTGCTGTTCTCACCTTGAATTTCCCACTCAGTGTGGGGCACTTTGGAGGATGGCCACAGTGGGGGCAGTATACAGGCTTGCTCATGCCCATCAGCACGCTTCTCAATGTCTGCCGCTGGCATCTTGACCTGGGCTCTACTGGCTGAGGAAAGCCTGAGGGTACCCCACTTCTGCTCAAGCCCTCCCATGGGTGGACATAAGATTTATTACATTACCATTTACATGTTTCGATGTGCCTGAACACACCAGGATCTCCATTGTTTCCAGCAACTGTGGAAAGTAGGCATCATTAGCCCCCTTTGGCAGGGAGAGACTCGGACTTAGGGAGATGAATGACCAGCCCAGTCGTTCTCAAGCTTGACTGCAGTTTGAAATCACCTGGGGAAGCTTTAAACATTTAATTTGAAGCACCGTGCGTGGAACCCAGGTGTCAGTAGTTTTTAAAGCACCCCAGGTGATGTTAATTTACAACCAAAATCAAGACCCACCAGACAATCCCAGGCCCACAGCCAGTGGGGAGCAGAGTCTACTCAAGAATTCCAAATCTTAAGGCAGTGTGAAGAATGGGGGAGAGGTTCTTGGATCACTGACTGTCTGGAGTCCCACATTGTGGGAAGACGGAGCCCCACAGGACAGTCCTGGCTTCTGCGGAGCCAACCTCTTCTCTCCTTGTCCTTCCCTGACTCCAGAACTTGAGCCCAGGCAGCCAAAGCCCAGGGGGACAATGGGTGACTCAGATGCTTCCTGTTTTCTTGGCCACAGTGGCAGGGTGATGGAAACAGCCCAGGCTGGGGTTCATGGCCTAATAGAGGGGCCTGGAGAGAGGCAGGAGGAATGAACGGGGTAGAGCCACAGACGGCAGTTTTCTGGCCTCAAGGAATGGAGACAAGTGTGGTTTGTTTGGTGGCCAGGTCAACAACAAAGGGAAAAAGAGAGGAAGAATTTGAAGCTAGCTTTCTTTCTTTTCTTTTTCTCTTTTTGAGACAGCGTCTCTTTCACTCACCCAGGCTGGAGTACAGTGGTGACATCTCGGCTCACGGCAACCTCAAACTCCCAGGCTCAGGTGATCCTCCTGCCTCAGCCTCCCAAGTAGCTGGGACCACAGGTGCTCACCACCACACTTGGCTAATTTTTTGTAGAGACAGAGTTTTGCCATGTTACTCAGGCTGGTCTTGAACTCCTGAGCTCGAGTGATTCTCCTGCCTCAGCCTCCCAAAGTGCTGAGATTACAGGTATGAGCAACTGCATCCAGCTGAGATTTCTTGACATATAACACATGATTTTCTGAGTCCTCAGGGGTTGAAGAAGAGGCCTGAGGTTCTGCTTTGGTTCAGGCAAAGCAGACAAGCTGGGAGGCTGTGTGGGTCAAGGGGAAGAACTCTACTCAGGGAGGCAAATGACCTGGGCTATTTTGTGCCTGCCCTACCATGAATGACTCTCTTACCCTGGGTAAGCCCCTGGCATCTCTTAGCCTCTGCTTTCTGTCCTATGAAATGGGAAGGGGCTGGCATAAGCTGAGCTCTGAGACTGTGAGAAAACCCTTAACCTCTCCCAGTCCTACAGAGCACTGTGAGGCCTCCAAGAGACTTCATTTACATAGTTCTGATTCCGGGTCTGACAATAACACTGAGAGGTGAGCAGGAAAAGCACTATCATTACCTGATTGCTATGGGAAACATCAATGAACAGAGAGCCTAAGAAAGGTGCTGGCCTGGCCAGGCCAGGCACAGTGGCTCACGCCTGTAATCCCAGCACTTTGGGAGGCTGAGGTGGGTGGATCACCTGAGGTGAGGAGTTTGAGACCAGCCTGGCCAACATGGTGAAACCCCGTCTCTACTAAAAATACAAAAAATTTACTAGGCGTGGTGGTGCACGCCTGTAATCCCAGCTAGTTGGGAGGCCAAGGCAGGAGAATCGCTTGAACCTGGGAGGCAGAGGTTGCAGTGAGCTCAGATCACCCCATTGCACCTCTAGCTTGGGCAACAAGAGTGAGACTCCATCTCAAAAAAAAAAAAAAAAAAAAGAAAGAAAAGAAAGGTGCTGGCCAACAGTGCCCAGAAATGGGGACCCATATGCTTCTGGTGGCCCACCTTGGTCAAGTTCCCTTCCTTGGAGGACAGCAATTTGGAGATATTTATTAAAAATCATACATATTAGAGTGTTGGCTTCAATCTTCTCCCTGCTGAAGTCACCCTTGGATAATAATCCTAAATTCAGAAAAAGCTTTTTAGACAAAGAAGATGTACTCTAAAGTGAATTTTGAACCGGGTGTGGTGGCTCATGCCTGTAATCCCAACACTTTGGGAGGCTGAGGCTGGAGGACTGCTTGAATTCAGGAGTTTAAGACCAGCCTGGGCAACATGGTAAGACCTGTAGTCCCATCAACTCTAGAGGCTGAGGTGGGAGGATGGCTTGAGCCTGGGAGGTTGAGGCTGTGGTAAGCCATGATCACACCACTGCACTCCAGCCTGGGAGACAAGAGTGAGACCCTGTCTCAAAATAAAAAAATTTTTTAAAAAGTTGAATTTTGTAATAATGGAAAGGTAAACAGCCCCGATGTCCAGCCATAGGAAAAGGTACCCATGGAATGTGTATTAGCTACCTGCTTCTGAGTAACAAGTTACCCTCAAACTTACTGCCTGAAATAGCAAACACCTACTATCTCATAGTTCCCATAGGGCAGGAACACCAGCATGCCTTAACTGGGTGCCTCTGACTCAGGGCCTGTCACAAGGCTGCAATCCAGGTCTCTACTGGGGCTGTGACCATCTCAAAGCTTGACTAGAAGAAGGTCCACTTCCAAGCTCACTCACAAGTCTGTGGCCCAGGTCCTTGGCTCTGGGCTGGAGACATCAGTTCCTCAGTATGTGGGCCCCTCCACGGGGCAGCTCACAACGTGGCAGCTGGCTTTCTTCAGGACAAGCAAGACAGCAAGAGGGAGCAAGCAACGTGGAAGGCACCCAGTCCTTTGTAACCAGATCTTGGAAGTGACAACCCTTCATTTTTGCTCACTTCTGTTCCTCGGAAGTGAGTCACTAGGTCTAGCCACATTCAAAGGGAGAGGATTACACAGGGCATGAATACCAGGAAGTGGGGGCTTTCTTAGAGGCTAACTACCATGTGATGTATGTGACCTTTTTTTTTTTTTTTTTTTTTTGAGACAGGATGTAGAGTGCAGTGGTGTGATTACAGCTCACTATAACCTCGACTACCGGGGATCAAGCGATCCTCCTACCTCAGTCTCCCAAGTAGCTAGGACCACAGATGCATGCCACCACAGCCGGCTAATTTTTTTAATCATTATTTTTTGTAGAGACCAGGTCTCCCTGTGTTGCCCAGGCTGGTCTCAAACTCCTGGACTCAAGCAATCCTCCTACCTCAGCCTCCCAAAGTGCTGGGATGACAGGCATGAGCCACTGTGTCTGGCCTATGACCTTAAGTTAAATGAAGACAACAGGATGCAAAACTGCTAACACAGGGTGATCACATCTGACTTAAGAATACAATAGGGAAAAAGATGGGAAGAAATGTGTTAAAAACACCTGTGTGGGGTGGGGGAGCAGCGGCAGGGAAAGCATCAGGAAAAATAGCTAACGCATGCTGGGCTGAATTCTTAGGTGACGGGTTGATAGCTGCAGCAAATCACCATAGCATACATTTACCTATGGAACAAACCTGCACATCCTGCACATATACCCTGGAACTTAAAATAAACAAATACGGAAATACCTGAAGAGGAAAAACCAAAACAGAACACCTATCCACATCTAAAAAGCAAACAGGAGGCTGGGTGTGATGGCTCATGCCTATAATCCTAGCACTTTGGGAGGCCGAGGCAGGCAGATCACGAGGTCAATAGATCGAGACCATCCTGGTCAAGCTGGTGAAACCCCGTCTCTACTAAAAATACAAAAATTAGCTGGGCATGGTGGCGCGCGCCTGTAGTCCCAGCTACTTGGGAGGCTGAGGCAGGAGTATCGCTTGAACCCAGGAGGCGGAGGTTGCAGTGAGCTAAGATTGTGCCACTGCACTCCAGCCTGGGTGACAGAGCAAGACTCTGTCTCAGAAAAAACAAACAAACAAAAAAACAAGCAAACAAAAAAACGCTAACAGGGTCTGGATGATAAAGCATCTTTGTAAATTAGGTTTCTTGCTTTTCTATATAGAGCCAAGGGGCTGGGTAGGAAGGAATCCAGCTCCTGCTTTCCGTGCTGGAGCCTGTCTAAGCAGTAAGAACCTGTACGTTCCCATGTTGAGACAGCCTCAGAGGATGCATGGGAGACACATCCTACCCACCTCTGACCTTATTGCATATTCCTGGGTTTGTTGGAGCTGAGTAGGTGGCTCCAATAGAGTTGGATCCTCAGAATCACTGTTGATTTGATGTAGAGGAGGTGGCCCAGGAAAGGGAAAGTAGCTGGCATGGTGGAAAGCACCTCAAAGCTGCAGTCTCAGACCTTGGGCCTGCCAGTTACATGAACGTGGGCCTCATTCAGACCTCAGTTTCCTTATCCACAGAATGGGATAAAGATAAGTAATATTGCCAGGTGTGGTGGCTCACACCTGTGATCTCAGCACTTTGGGAGGCTGAGGTGGGCAGATCACTTGAGGTCAGGAGTTCGAGACCAGCCTGGCCAACATGTGAAACCCCCATCTCTACTAAAAATACAAAATTGGCCGGGCGCAGTGGCTCACGCCTGTAATCCCAGCACTTTGGGAGGCCGAGGAGGGCGGATCACGAGGTCAGGAGATCAAGACCATCCTGGCTAACACGGTGAAACCCCGTCTCTACTAAAAATACAAAAAATTAGCCGGGCGTGGTAGTGGGCGCCTGTAGTCCCAGCTACTCGGGAGGCTGAGGCAGGAGAATGGCGTGAACCCGGGAGGTGGAGCTAGCAGTGAGCCGAGATCGCGCCACTGCACTCCAGCCTGGGCGACAAAGCAAGACTCCGTCTCGAAAAAAAAACAAAAAAAAACAAAATTATCCAGGTGTGGTGGCACACACTGTAGGCCTAGCTACTCAGGAGGCTGAGGCAGGAGAATCACTTGAACCTGCGAGGTGGAGGTTACAGTGAGCCAAGACTGCACCACTGCACTCCAGCCTGGGCAACAAGAGCGAGACTCTGTCTCAAAAAAAAAAAAAAAAAAAAAAAAGATAAGTGATATCACATGGGGCTAAATGGGATTGATTGTGCACAGAAGTAGAAATATACTCAGTACGCTGTAAAGCTCTGGACCGGTGATGTTTTCTTCAGGAGTTAACCGGAGCAAATATACCTCAGTATGGCCTCTGAGCTCTCAGCAGGAGTCAGCCCTCCCCCAGCCACTGGGCAGCAGGCCTTGCTGCCTCCCACGTCCTGAACCATAGTTCCATGCTCACCTCTAACTAGGTACGTTGGTTAAATGTTTAAGTTGAACATGCTTTGGTTCAAAAGGATGAGGTTACCTCTAATGAAAGACAACGTGGCAACATCCACCAAAATCACAATTTCAGCCAGGCACGGTGGCTCACGCCTGGAATCTCAGCACTTTGGGAGCCCACGGCAGGCAGATCACTTGAGGCCAAGAGTTTGAGACAAGCCTGGCCAACAAGGTGAAACTTCGTCTCTACTAAAAACACAAAGATTAGCTGGGTGTGGCAGTGCACATCTGTAATCCCAGCTACTCGGTAGGCTGAGGCAGGAGAATCATTTGAACCCAGGAGGCAGAGATGCAGTGAACTGAGATCATGCCACTGCACTCCAGCCTGGGCAACAGAGTGAGACTCTGTCTCAAAAATAAAATAAAATAAAAATCACAAATTCACTTTTAGGAATAAATACACACTCACAGGTGTACATAAGGACACAGGGATATACAGGGAGAGCAAAACATTGTCAAGAAAAAAATGTCCATCCACAGGGGGCTGGCTAGATCAGTCATGGAACATCCAGGCCAGGGAGTGCTGTGAAGCCCTTAAAAAGAGCGAGGTGGCCGGGCGCAATGGCTCACGCCTGGAATCCCAGTACTTTGGGAGGCCGAGGCGGGAGGATGGCTTGAGCCCAGGAGTCCAAGACCAGCCTAGGCAATATATATACATGAGACTTCATCACTACAAAAAGTAAAAAATAAAATTTAAAAAAAGCTGAGCATGGTGGAGAGTGCTTGTGGAGCTACTTGAGAGGCTGAGGTCGGGGGATTGCTCGAGCCCGGGAGTTTGAGGCTGCAGTGAGCTATGATCCTGCCACTGCACTCCAGCCTGGGCGATGGAGCAAGACCCTGTCTCCAAAAATAAGTAAAGAAGTAATACCACTTTACCTTGAGAAATGGATTCTAGTTCTGACTGCCTGTGACCCTTGCCCTTTCCGGACCTCAGTTTCCCCACTGGGTACACGGACTGCTCTAGCTGTCCTCTCCCAGGCGGATGAGTGACAGCTCCACCCTCTGGGTTCTCCTTCTGTCTCTCCCTCCACCCGCACCACCCCCAGGCCAGGCTCGGCTCTGATGTGAGTGGCAGTTTCCTCAGGACTCATCTTCCCCTCCTGCCCCAAACACAAGCTCATAGGTCAACTCTGTTACAAGGCCTTACTGCTCATCACTCAACAGAACCAGCTTCAGAGACAACCATAGCAAACACAAGGAGCTCTACGAGCCTTAGAAACATTCATTGTCTCTAAAATGTTGGGTCCCCGGTTAGTATTTCGGAACACTTCTACGGTCATCACTGGGCCCTCGTGGGCACTTCTTCCTTAGGAAGGAGCCACCCCCATCATCCCTCTCTGAAGAAGGACCCAGGCTCCCTCCTTCCAAGATGGCGCCTCTTCCCAGAGGAGGTGCACTGAAGCCCTCACTCCAAAACCCAGCCTGCTTCTGCCCAGGGGTGATCCTTTGAGCTTGTTCTCACGGCCTCTGTGCAGGGATGAAGGGAAAAACTCTTCATTCATTCATTCATCCTTAAGCAAACAGCAGTACCATAGGCAAAACCATGGGATTCAATGGAGAATAAAAACAGACAAGGTTAGAAGCTATGAGGAGATGGACTCTTACCAAACAGCCTCCTAAATAAAAGTGAAACGAGGCCTGTGATGGATGCTCTAGAAGACAGGCTCCAGAGAATGTCCTGAGGGAGACAAGCTGAGGCGCTTCTTCCCGTCTTCACAGAGACTCTCCTCTCTCCCTACCCCACAGCCTCCTCCTTTCACCCTTCAGAAACTGGAAGCAGAGGACTTGGCTGGCGTCTTCAGCAGCCAGCCATGGGGTTCCCCACAAGTGGAAATGGGGGGAGAAAAATGCAAGGCACGATCCTGAAAATTTCTAGGAGATGAGCTCAGGCCAAAGAGCCCTGGTGGGAGGTGCTGGCTGGGCCAGTTCCAGACCTGTCACCATCATTATCATCGCTTGTTCCCAGCGCCAGCCTCCAGCCCTCCAAGGCCCATATCCAAATCTCTGTCCCTCCCCACACCTCCGCCCTGCAGGGGTCCCAGGCAGCAAGGCCACTGCCATGTGAGATCTTTCAGTTTGGAAATGATGTTTTACTGCCAATGCCAGTGTCTGCACCAAGACAGGAATTCGTGTGCACACGTGTGTGTGTGTGTGTGTGTGTGTACACATGCGTGTTATACACGTAAGTCCATACTCTGTGGATAGGATGTCAATTCATTCCAGATTTACTGGAACAAACTCAATTCCACATAGTTGGACACCACAAACCATGAAAATGTCCAGAAAATTCCAATATGATTATTTATTTGTGCAGTACTCCTTCAGTTTTGTTCCAAAAAAAAGAAGGATTTGAGAACCAGCTTGCAGAGGTGTATGCATACCTCAGACAGGTTTTTAGAATAACAGACAAAAGGAGCGGCTGGGGGGGAGAGTAAGACATCACACAGAGATGCATAATCCAAGTCCTGTGTGCATGCTGGAGACTGGCCACAAATGCATCTCAGAATTTCCAAGTATCCAGAGCTAAGAGGGAAATAAGATGATACGGATTTCAGTTCTTGAGAACTTTGGGAATTTCCCCCAAAAGTCCTCAGAAAGGAGAGGTGGCGCAATGCAGGGTTAGAGGGGAACAGATTCACTTTCCATATCTTAACAGTGGTTTGGTGACACAAGTGACTGCGTTTGAAAAAACTCACAGAATAGCACACTTAAGACTTGTGCCTTTCACTGTAAGCAAATGTTACCTCAAAAAGAAAAGAACTGTAAACAAATACAGTTCATGATGCTGCTACTGAAGTGTTTAGGGCTGAAGTGACCTGATAAGGGACATGTGGCATGTTATGAAGCAAGTACAGTAACAGGTAGAATCTCGGCCAGGTGCGGTGGCTCATGCCTGTAACCCCAGCACTCTGGGAGGCGAGGCGGGTGGATCACCTGAGGTCAGGAGTTTGACAACAGCCTGGGCAACATGGTGAAACCCTGTCTCTACTAAAAATACAAAAAATTAGCTGAGCGTGGTGGCACTCGTCTCTAATCCCAGCTACTTGGGAGGCTGAGGCAGAATTGCTTGAACCCGGCGGGGCAGAGGTTACAGTGAGCCAAGATCATGCCAACGCACTGCAGCCTGGGCGACAAGAGCGAAACTCCATCTCAAAAATAAAAAAAAAAGAGCTGATGTCATCTCTGAAAAATGTCCCCTTCCCATGGAGCCAGGGCCAGTGTCTGTCTGATTTTTTTGTTTTTGTTTTTGTTTTTGTTGTGTGTGTGTGTGTGACGGAGTCTCGCTCTGTTGCCCAGGCTTGAGTGCAGTGGTGATCTCGGTTCACTGTGAGCTCTGCCTCCCAGGTTCACGCCATTCTCCTGCCTCAGCCTCCCAAGTAGCTGGGACTACAGGCGCCTGCTACCAGGCCTGGCTAATTTTTTGTGTTTTTAGTAGAGACAGGGTTTCACCATGTTAGCCAGGATGGTCTTGATCTCCTGACCTTGTGATCTGCCTGCCTCAGCCTCCCAAAGTGCTGGGATTATAGGCGTGAGCCACCAAGCCCAGCCTCTTTTTTTTACTTTTTTTTTTTTTTTTTTGAGACAGGGTCTCACTTTGTCATCCAGGCTGGAGTGCAGTGGCATGATCTCAGCTCACTGCAACCTCTGCCTCCCTGGTTCAAGCAATCCTCCATCCTTGGCCTTCCAAGTAGCTGGGACTACAGGTGCGTGCCACCACCCCCGGCTAATTTTTGTATTTTTTAAGTAGAGACAGGGTTTCACCATGTTGGCCAGGCTGGTCTCGAACTCCTGACCTCAGGTGATCTGCTCACCTCGGCCTCCCAAAGTGCTAGGATTACAAGCATGAGCCACCGCACCCAGCCACAATTCTTTCAATGTTTCTGTATGTTTGGATATTTCATAAAAAAGTTGAGGGCTCTGAGAAATTAAGTGGGCTTTGGGAGTTATCATCCACACCCAGAAGACTAAAAGTTGTGAGTTTTGTCCACAGAGTCAGAGCTGGCAGCAGGCCTCAAAACTGGCTGAACCCCAGCATGTTTCCCACAGGCAGTGATGGGCTCAGAGGTGCAGATCTGTGGCTTTAGCAGAGCAGAAGCAGAGAGGCCTGGATCCCCACAGAGCCACAGCCTCCCAGGGTTTTGGTGTCACCCAGTCAAAGCTCTCAGACCATAGAAGTCCTGTGCCAGGCCATCAGGGAGCGTCTGCCCTTGAGGCTCTGCGCCCCAGACATAACGCCCTTGCAAGTGGCAGCACTAGACTTCAGCCTGGACAGTGTGATGGTGTGGATGAGGGATCCTTTATGGGGGCTTTTCTCTGTGCCAGGCACTCTGTATTACATCTGTCATGTCATTTAACATTCAGATGACCCTGTGTAGGAGATACTATCATCATCCTCTTTTATACATTAAAAACAGGGCCCAAAGAAGGGCAGTAACTTGTTTGTAACCACTCAACTGGCAAATGCTGAGCTGGGATTCAGTGTCTTATTTGGCTCGAGTCCTTGACCCTAACCACTGCTCTCTTCCACTCCACCTGCTGCCCTCTCTTGTTCCTTCCCCTTTCCTCCTCACCACTCTCACCTTCAGAGGCCTGTCCAGACAATTCGTCTCTGCTCCACCCTCAGAAGAAAGCTCAGTAGAAATTCTAAGCTTAATCCCTATATTAGCTCATTCTCACACTGCTATAAAGAACTGCCCAAGACTAGGCCGGGTGTGGTGGCTCACGCCTGTAATCCCAGCACTTTGGGAAGCCGAGGTGGGCAGATCACAAGGTCAGGACAACGAGACCATCCTGGCTAACATGGTGAAACCCCGTCTCTACTAAAAATACAAAAAATTAGCCGGGTGTAGTGGCAGGCGCCTGTAGTCCCAGCTACTCGGGAGGCTGAGGCAGGAGAATGGCGTGAACCCGGGAGGCGGAGCTTGCAGTGAGCCGAGACTGCGCCACTGCACTCCAGCTTGGGCGACAGAGGCAGACTCCATCTCAAAAAAAAAAAAAGAACTGCCCAAGACTTGGTAATTTATAAGGAAAAGAGGTTTATTGGACTCACAACTCCACATGGCTGGAGAGTCCCCAGGAAACTTACAATCATAGTGGAAGGGGAAGCAAGGTAAGTCTTACATGGGCAGCAGGCAAGAGGAACTGTCAGACATGTATAAAACCATCAGATCTTGTGGGAACTCCCTCACTATCACGAGAACAGCATGGAAGACACTGCCCTGATGATCCAATCATCTCCCACTAGGTCTCTTGCTCGACACATGGGGATTACGGGGATTACAATTCACAATGAGATTTGGGTGGGGACACAAAGCATAACCATATCAGGCCCAAAGTACTCCTAGTAACCCCTAATCCCCCCCACTCACACAACTCCAGGCTCTTCAAGACAGATCTGCACCCTGGGGGCGGGGGTCCTTTCCCCAACACTCCCTGGACCCACACACATGCACACACAGGTACACATGTAGTCAAGGATGCATGCACACACACCATGACCTCCTGTTGGGTCAAGCCAGCCCCACTCTCATCCCTGCAAACCCGCTTCATCCATCCCAGCATTTTCAGGGCTGCCCTACCAGATTCCCTGCCTACCACAAAATCAAAACCCTGAAAAAAGCCTATCACCTCTTTACTAGAATCCCAGAGCTAAGAAAGACTTCAGACGTCTGTAGCCAGCCTCCTCTTCATTACTGAGGAGGAAATGAAGACCCAGCATGGGACAATGGCAGGTCCAATGTCACCCAGCAGGCAGAACTGAACCTTGTCTCCTGCCCCTTATTCTGACCCTGGGGCTTGCTCCCTTAGCTCAGGGCTGGGCAGGGCTGAATTGGGCTGCAGGGCTGGTGGTGTGAAGACTGGGGAGGTTGGGGGTGGGGGACCGAGAGACCCCCTGGAGAAGGACCAGCTCCTAGGGCCAGAGAAGAGAATTGCTGAAGCTGGGCCCAACAGTGTCCACTGGGATGATCCCGAAAGACAGGCTCTCACTTTATCGATGGGAGCCTCAGGCCCATAGAGAGGAAGTGCCTGGCACTGATCCTACAGCCAGTTCCTGGCAAGATGGAGGTGGGACTCAGTTTTCCTGAATCTCCAGTGTCCTGCCACTACCACCCCTCAATTTGCTCCTAATGATCCTGAGGCACAGAGCAGGCTGGGACCTTCCGCAGCATTCACCCTCTCTGTGCTCCCAGAACTGAGGACCAGACCCTTTGCCTTTACAAAGCCTGTCTCTAAAAGTCACAGGGCTCCGGCTATGGCCTGGGCCCCCAACTCTGCAGCCCCTTGCAGGGAGGGAAGAAAAGGAAGTTACAGAGGCCCAAGAGCCATTTAAGGCCTGGCCTCAGGGACTTCGGCCCCACTGCTGAGGGAAAGGTCTCACCCTGGCCAAGCACTGGGAGCCCAGGCCTCAGACAGGGCCTAGGGAGCTTCTGCGGAGCATGTATGGAGGAGGGGAAGGCGGGGATGGCTTAGTCTACTTGTGCTGCTATAACAAAATGTCTCAGACTGGGTCATTTACAAACCAACAGAAACGTACTTCTCACAGTTCCAGAGTCTGGAAGTCCAAGATGAGGACACCAGCAGGTTTGCGTCTGGTAGGGTCTGCTCTCTGCTTCCAAGGTGGTGCCCTGTGGCTGAGCCCTCGGAGTGGACGAACACTGTGTCCTCACATGGGGGAAGGGACAGAAGGATGAAAGGGGCCCGGCAGGTTCCCTCCAGCCCTTTTATGAGGTCACTAATTCTGTCCATGAAGGCTCCAACTCTTAATACTATCACATCGGTGATTAAGTTTCAACATATGAAATTTGGGGACACATTTAGAGCAGCGCAGGGGCTTATCCATCCTCATTCCAGCCAGAGCCAGGCTTGGAGTCCATGGGAGGAAAACAGGGCCTCAATGATGGAGGCTGTGTCTGCAGCCAGACCCCAGGCCAGCTGAGCAGCCCCTCCAACACAAACACTGGCCCTGGCTCCACTGGAAGGGGCATTTTTCAGAGACGACATCAGCTTTGCTCTTCTTTTCCTTTCTTTTATTTTCCTTTTCTTTTTTTTTTTTTTTTTTTTTTTAGACGGAGTCTCGCTGTGTCACCCAGGCTGGAGTGAGTGCAGTGGCACGATCTCAGCTCACTGCAAGCTCCGCCTCCCGGGTTCAGGCCATTCTCTTCCCTCAGCCTCCCAAGTAGCTGGAACTACAGGTGCCCGCCACCACACCCAGCTAATTTTTTTGTATTTTTTTAGTAGAGACGGGGTTTCACCATGTTAGCCAGGATGGTCTCGATCTCCTGACCTTGTGATCCACCCGCCTCGGCCTCCTAAAGTGCTGGGATTACAGGCATGAGCCACCGCACCTGGCTCTTTTCTTTTCTTTGAGATGGAGTCTCACTCTGTCACCCAGGCTGGAGTGCATTGGCACGATCTCGGCTCACTGCAACCTCTGCCTCCTGGGTTCTAGCCTCCCAAGTAGCTGGGATTACAGGCATGCGCCACCATGCCTGGCTAATTTATGTGTGTGTGTGTGTGTGTGTGTGTGTGTGTGTGTGTGTGTGTCTGTGTGTGTGTGTGTGTGCGTGTGTGTGTGCGTGTGTGTGTGTATATATATATATATATATATATATATTTTTTTTTTTTTTTTTTTTTGAGACGGAGTTTCGCTTTTTTTGCCCAGGCTGGAATGCACTAGTGTGATCTCGGCTCACCGCAACCTCCACTTCCCGGGTTCAAGTGATTCTCCTGCCTCAGCCTCCTGAGTAGCTGGGATTACAAGCATGCACCACCACACCCGGCTAATTTTGTATTTTTAGTAGAGATGGGGTTTCTCCATGTTGATCGGGCTGGTCTCGAACTCCCAACTTCAAGTGATCTGCCCACCTTGGCCTCCAAAAGTGCTGGGATTACAGGTGTCAGCCACGGCGCCTGGCCATTAATTTTTATATTTTTAGTAGAGATGGGATTTCACCATGTTGGCCAGGCTGGTCTCAAACTCCTGACAGTGATCTGCTCACCTTGGCCTCCCAAAGTGCTGGGATTACAGACATGAGCCACTGCGCCAGGCCGACATCAGCTCTTAAAGTCGTATGTTTCCTGCCTACCTCAGCCCAGGGAACAGAGTCCCCAGAGCCCACTCGCCTGTTCAGCGGCCTGCTTACCCCTGAGGACACAGCCTTGCCTGGGTACTGCAGGGCAGGTGCAAGCAGAGAGAAGATACCAACCTCCCAGGTCCAGAAATACATCTCAGGACCTTTACTCATGCTGTCCTTCCACCTCTTCCAATGCCTTCCCCACTCTGTGCCTCCACGAACGCCTGGCAAATGTCTCTGCATCCTTCGTGTCCCTTCGAAGACAGCCCCACACCCCTAGTCTCTCAGCGTTCCATCCCTCCATCCATTACAGCCCGGCCACTCTGCACCACATCCAGAACCTCCCCCCTTCCCCTCCCTGTTCGCCTCCTGTCCTCATGAGACCCCCAGTTCCAGAGGCACACAGGCCAAGTCCTATTTTACTCTGGCCAGGGCCTCTTGGGGACTTAGGAAATATTTCTTGAGGAAAGGCTAGAGGGCAGACAGGTAGGAAATCTGGTGGGGGAAATATCCTTATTGACACACCCCCATCCAATCACTACATTTTTGTAAGGGACCCAGCCCTGGCATCTACTTTGAGAATCACTCCTGTCCCCATGAATGCACTTGGGGAACGTCAGAATTTGGGAATAAAGATCTTAGTGCCTTCACCACAGGCATCACCAGGGAAAGCCCAAGGGACCTGGCCCTGTTCAACAGCTGGGCCCCCCAGGAAAGCAGCCTCCCCCCAGCCTACCCCCCAGGTGGGCGGTCTAGTCCCCCACCCCCTGGCCTCCCTCAGCAAACCTCCGCACAATTGCTAGGTAGCGAGGCCTGAAGGAGCTCTCTAGTTTCCTCAACCTCTAACGGGTCCAGTAATAGCACCACCCTCAGAGCAGGGCCACCACGAGGCCAGGGTCAGTCCAGACGGGGCTGGCTTTTGTCCACACAGCCGTACAAGCCTGCCCTTGCTGGAGCCTGGAACCTCCCGCCCCACTGCAGCCGAAGCTGCATCTATTGCCTTGTCTCAGGGGTTGATGAATCAATACATGAAAGGCCCTGGACCTTAGGAAGCACCCAGTCAACGTTAGCCACGGTTAGGTTCATTATTGTACTATTTCGATTTTACTCACATTATTAAGCGTCCACTAGGTGGCAGCACTAGAGAACTGGATGCTGATGAACCAGGCTGGCCGCCTCCCACCTCCCAGGAACCTACAAAGGGGCAGGGGACAGATACATAAACAGCTGATGTGGAAGTGCAGGGTGGGAGGGGTAAACGCAGGCTGTAGGAAAACCCAGGAACAGCCTGGACAACATAGCAAGACCCCATCTCTACAAAAAATTAGCCATGCGTGGTGGTGGGTGCCTATAGCCCCAGCTACTTGGGGTGCTGAGGTGGATCACTTGAGCCCAGGAGGTCCAGGCTGCAGTGAGCCGTGACCATGCCACTGTTTAAAAGAAAAAGAAAGAAGGAAGGAAGGAGAAAGAGAGAGAGAGAAAGAAAAAGAAAGAAAAGAAAAAGAAAGAAAAGAAAACAAAATCCAGAGAACCTAGTCTGGCTTGAGGGTGTGTGAATCCAGAAAGGCTTCCTGGAGGAGGTGCTACCCATTGAAGACCCAAAGGAAGAGTACAAAGAAATTAACCAACAACAAAGCCGTAAGGCCCAGTTGAGAGAGCTGTGGTGAGGGCTCAGCTGAAGGCAGGGAGGCTGGAAATTGAGCTATGTGAAGGAGGCCTTTCTGATGGGGAGGGCACTGCAGGGAAGGGAGCCACAGCAGATGAGGGCAAGAGGTGCTGAGACTACAGGGTGGGCTGTTCTAGCAGGTGGTGCTGGTTGAATGAATGAGTGAGGAAAGAAATGAATGAGGGATACAAAGAGAGAAGGCCAACGTGGAAAAACCAACTCTATCTTTTATGGTGGGTTTTTTGTTTTGTTTTTTTTTTTTTGGCAGCTGGGACAAGTAGACAGAGACACATGGCAACATACACTGGTCCTGCGCCACCCCCAGCTTGGGACTCGAAGGACTGGGGTGTGCTGAAGGTGGCATGTCAAGCCCAGAAGGGTCCAGGAGGACCAGGTCTCCCCCTCTCCTCGGCTGCCCCTCTGTCCCAGGATAGGGAGTTGATTGATAGCTCCCCTGCCCCCCCACCCCCCACCCAGCGCCAAGCTCCCCCAGCTGCTGACTCAGGCCCTGCCGGCCAGCTCAGCATTCCTGCCCGGCCCCCACTGAATGGAGCTATTGAAAGTTTCTGTAGCCACAGACCACACCCCCAACCAGAGCCTTCGGCTGTGCTGTGGCTCCTCTCTCAGGGGACAGCGTAGGCCCTGGGGGTCAGTTGGAGAGGGCTCTGACTGCCAGCGACTGCTCTGGGGGTGTCTGCGACCAAGGACGATCCTGGGTAAGCTGGCTGGGCTGGCACCAAAGAGGGGATTCCAGAGCGAGGGGTCTCCCTCATGTGCAGGACGGAGGCACTGGGATGGGCAACCCCGGCTTGGGGGAGGGGTCTGCGTGTCGCTGGGAGAGCCAAAGGGCCCTGTGGGTTTTCCCACCTGCCCCCTCAGACTGGAGCTTCCCTGAGGTAGAGGTGGTTTCCCCCTTAGATAGAGGCCACTCAGGGGTATGGGCTGGGTCTCCCCCATCAGACAGGAGCCAAGGTAGGGAGAAAGGATAGTTTGGAGTCTTGCCCATCAGTCTCAGAGCTCCCCAGGCACGGAAACAGCATCAGACATCCAGCCTCAGCCTCTGCTGCTGGGTCCAGATCAAGCGCCCTCCTTTCCCCTCCTCTCCCCACTTGGCCTTTGCCCTAAGCCAAGACCTGGCCATCAGCCTGGCTGCAGGGGCCTGCAGAGCCAGCTGCACTTTTTCAGGTATGGGGGAGGGCCAGGCACCATGAAGCCAGTGTGGGTCGCCACCCTTCTGTGGATGCTACTGCTGGTGTCCAGGCTGGGGGCCGCCCGGAAGGGGTCCCCAGAAGAGGCCTCCTTCTACTATGGAACCTTCCCTCCTGGTACGGCCATGCCTCTGTTCGTCTGTCTGCCTGTCTGTCTGTCGTCCACCTGCCCACTTTGGCTGACTTGACAAGGAGTTTGGTGTTCTTGCTTCCTGACTGGCAGGATGAGAAACCTACCTTTGTGTGGTTGTTCTAAAAGTTCCTAACAGATATTTTTTTTTGAAGTTACTAAAAATTACACAGATAATATATGCTAATCAGAGCTAAAATTGTGCAAAAAAAATTTTTAATATATCTTCCCCTACCCTGCCTCATGTGCTCACACTCCTAGGAAGAAAAGTCCCCAGTGGGACAGGGGCAGCGTGGTAGGGAGGGGCAGTCCCTGAGGCCTGGGAGGCACAGCCCAGAGTCCTGGCTCTGGGTGACACATGGGAGCACCTGGGACCCAGCACGGGTCTCCCCCTGCAGGCTTCTCCTGGGGCGTGGGCAGCTCCGCCTACCAGACGGAGGGCGCCTGGGACCAGGACGGGAAAGGGCCTAGCATCTGGGACGTCTTCACACACAGTGGGAAGGGGAAGGTGCTCGGGAATGAGACGGCAGATGTAGCCTGTGACGGCTACTACAAGGTCCAGGTGAGTGCGGGGTGTGTGAGTGTGTGTGTGTGCGTGCGCGTGCACGTGCACACACATGTGAGTACGTGCCTAGCTGGGAGGCAGGGAGTGACGTTTGGGGGAGCTCTGATGACAACGTCATCCCCATGCTCTGCCAAACACCCTCTACCCCAGTGCAGCCAGAGGGGGCAGGGCCAGTGGGGGTGAAGGTTTGGGAGGGGCCAGGAAGTGAGGTGGATGTAGGAGGAAAGGAAAGCGGGGCCTCACCTGAGCCAGTGCCTCAGGCCAAGTGAAGGGGGAGCTGAAGGGCTGATTCCACAGCCTCAGGGCCTACAGCCACAGTGGCCTGAACCCCTGGTCCCTGCTTGTGAGTTGCACCCTGTGGAGGGAGTGGGACCCGCTCATCCTCAGCACCCACTTTCCTCTCTGGATGGCTTCTTGAGGAACTCATCACCCAGGTTTACTAGGGGCACCCTGATGGACTTCTCCCAGTGCCTCCCTGTCCTGCGTTTTCTTTGACTCTTGGTGTATCCCCTGCATGAAGTGGGCAGGTGGCATCACCTCTGTTGTACAGGTGAGGAAGCAGGTTCTTCCTTGCCCACTAACAGCTACAGACAAGAGTGAGCCTCGGCCCTAGAGCCCGATGGACCCCTACCTCCCATACCCAGGGCCCAGGTGACCTGCCTCCCCACCCCTGTCTGCACAGGAGGACATCATTCTGCTGAGGGAACTGCACGTCAACCACTACCGATTCTCCCTCTCTTGGCCCCGGCTCCTGCCCACAGGCATCCGAGGTGAGCTAGGGAAGCCCCTCTTGAACCCAAGTGAGGCCCCTTCCGGCAATGTTGGTTTTGCAGGGGCACCACAGAGTCTTGGGGAGGGAGATCAGCCCATGAACGTAGTTGCTGACGGTAGCAGCTCTCACAGGTTCTGCAGGTAACTGGGCTCCCAGAATGCTGGTGGGCTGAGGGTGCCTCAGGCCTTCAAAAAGCAACAGGGCCCAGGAATGCTGCACTCCAGAAGGCCAAGGCCAAGGCCGAGGTCCTTTCTCGTAGCATCTTCTTTTATTTCACCTGCAGCCGAGCAGGTGAACAAGAAGGGAATCGAATTCTACAGTGATCTTATCGATGCCCTTCTGAGCAGCAACATCACTCCCATCGTGACCTTGCACCACTGGGATCTGCCACAGGTGAGGACCTGAGCAGGCTCACAGGCCCAAAGGGGACTCAACTAAGCAGGAGGGAGCCCAGTTTGAGGACTTGGGTTGCCAAGGTGGAGCAGAGACTAGGGTCTGGATTCTGGCGCAGGACTGTAAGATGCGAGTGAGTGAAAAAATCTCTCTGACTCACTGTCTTAATCCACTTTTGCGGTTGCAATGGAATGCCTGAGTCTGGGTAACTTGTAAAGAACGGGAATGTATCTTCCCACAGTTCTGGAGGCTGGGAAGTCCAAGATCAAGACACTGGCAGGTGCAGATTCTGGTGAGGCCCCAGTCTCTGCTTCCAAGATGATGCCTTGAATGCCGTGTCCCTCTTTTTATAAGGGCACCTAATCCCATTCAAGAAAGAAGAGCCCTCATGACTCAATCACCTGCCAAAGACTACACTTCCCCATACTGTTACACAGGGGATACAGTTTCAACATGAATTCCAGGGGACAGAAACATTCAAACCAAAGCACTCATGTATGGCAGGGAGGTCACACTGCTTTAATTGATGTGTGTAGTAAGTGAAAAGAGTGAATCCTTTTGTTTTCTAAAAAACTTGGCATAAAAACAAATTTTAAAAACTATAAAGATATGTCTTTTAACTAAGATCTGGCAGCCGGGCACAGTGGCTCAGGCCTGTAATCCTAGCACTTTGGGGGGCCAAGGTGGGTGGATCACCTGAAGTCAGGACTTCGAGACCAGCCTGGCCAACATGGTGAAACCCAGTCTCTACGAAAAATACAAAACTTAGCCAGACATGGTGGCAGGCGCCTATAATCCCAGCTACTTGGGAGGCTGAGGCAGGAGAATCGCTTGAACCCGGGAAGCAAAGATTGCAGTGAGCCGAGATCATGCCACTGCACTCCAGCCTGGGCAATGAGAACGAAATTCCATCTAAAAAAAAAAAAAGATCTGGCGACATAGCATAATGAACAAGTTTAGCCTTTTTTCTACAATTTGTTTGAGCCAGTATCACAAGCACTCATATATGATCCCTGCCCCAGCAATGTCCATGAAATCACAACGTGCTTCAGAACGTCACTATGTCACTGTGATTCAAGCAATATTTTCTTTCTTTCTTTTTTTTTTTGAGATGGAGTCCTGCTTCGTCGTCCAGGCTGGAGTGCAGTGGCATGATCTCGGCTCACTACAGCCTCCGCCTCCTGGGTTCAAGTGATTCTCCTGTCTCAGCCTCCTGAGTAGCTGGGATTACAGGCATGTGCCACCACGCCCGGCTAATTTTTGTATTTTTAGTAAAGACAGGGTTTCGCCATGTTGGCCAGGCTGATCTCGAACTCCTGTCTTCAGGTGATCCACCTGCCTCGGCCTCCCAAAGTGCTAGAATTACAGGCGTGAGCCACTGCGCCCAGCCTCCGGCAATATTTTCATTCACTGGGGAGAAGGTGGTCCCATCGGTGCCCTGGAAGGTTTGGGCAGGAGGTGGGAGGAAAGGGTATTCTGATTGGAGGGCGCATGGCAAAGAGGGGGAAGCTGGGCAAGCAGCTCGGTTCAGTTAGAATTTGGGGAGCAGGTAGGAGAGGGAAGGGTTAGAGGCTGGAGAAGTGGCTTGGGGAAGACCTCGAAGGCCTCGAGTGCTGAGCTAAGATGACTGGGAACTGGGTTTATTCTGTGGGAATGGGAGCTACCAGAGTCCTCTAACTGGGGAGGAGGGCAGAGCAGGCTTTAGGGAGATGAACCTTCCACCTTCTTCCCTGGTTGCTTTCATGAGCCTGCCCCATTAACATCCCCTCAAACCCACCAAGGAGAGCTGGACAGGTAGTCTCAATACAGTGACAAGTCTTGGGAGAATTCTGCCGTCACAGGCAGATGCCTTTGGTTGGGAAAGCCCTCTGCTGAAGAAGGCAGACCCTGCCCCAAGGCTTCTAGGAGCTTTCTGACATCTGTGTGGCCCTCAAAATCCTCATCAGAGTGTTCATCCCAGCATCAGATCTCATTTCTCCAGAACTTAGATCTAAGATGCTTCCCCATTATTAGGCCCCTTTCCCCTGGCAATTTTTCTTAAATATTCAATCCATCCAGTTCTTTCTAAGCATGAGAGTCCCAGTCTCCCTGTGCGGCCTCCCTCCTGTTTGTCTGAGGACTGTCACACAGCTTATCTCCACATTTAAACTGCTTTGCAGTTCATTCATGGGGCATCTGCTTCTCTGTGTTCACAGCTGTTCCAGGTCAAATACGGCGGGTGGCAGAATGTGAGCATGGCCAACTACTTCAGAGACTACGCCAACCTGTGCTTTGAGGCCTTTGGGGACCGTGTGAAGCACTGGATCACGTTCAGTGATCCTCGGGTAAGCGGGGCCCCTCCAGGTGGGAGAATGTGACACTCCCTGCCACTTCTTACGGATCCTGTGGTCCTGCTTGCTGTCCCTATAGGCAATGGCAGAAAAAGGCTATGAGACGGGCCACCATGCGCCGGGCCTGAAGCTCCGTGGCACCGGCCTGTACAAGGCAGCACACCACATCATTAAGGTGAGGTGGGTCCTTCTGGTGGAGGAACAGCCTCAGGGTCAGCTCAGCCTGCCCCAGGGGCTCTAGCCTGAGCTTGGTCCTCTGCCGCTCCACCTCTGAGTCAGCATACTCCATAGCACCTTCCCTTCTGTGACGATTTATGGAGGGCGTGTTCTGCCATTCAGGGCGCTGGGGGACACTATGGCTGAGCCATTATAGCGACTCCCAAGAGCTTACAGCCTAGCCAAGGGGACATCCATGTGGAAATGCGTCAACTACGCAGGTCCAAGCTGTGACAGGAGGAAGAAGGGGTGTGACAGCGAGCCAGGGGTTAAAATCTTCAATGAATCAGTAGAAGTAACTGAGGTTGATCAAGGACAGCAGTAAGAGGAGTTAGAAGTGGTCATCAGAGTGTGGACTTCAAAGAACCTGGGAATTTTGAAGGAGGAAGGAAAACTAGTTTGGAAGCAGCGATAATGAGCAGGCAGACTCCACTTTACTCCCAGCTCAGAGGTATGTGGAGTGTGATGGAACAAACGGCCTCTGCTCGAAGGAGCTGCAGTGGAGGTGCTCTTAAGGCCAGCAGGCATCAGTCACACAAGAGAGTAAAGGGGCCATTCGGAGAAGATGCTGCAGGAAGGAAGGGCTACTGGAAAGCCTTGTCGCTGGGGAGGGAATTGGGTCACATTACAGGACATGTATGAGGGTATACACGATGGTAACTGGAGAACAGGGATACGAGGCATGCGGGATTTGCCCCAAAGGACACTTAGCGGAAGGTGGACAATCTGTCTAAGCTGGAAGGCAAGGAACCACTGGGTGACATTCCAGATCCCCAAACTCATATCAGGGAGAACATTTTCTCATTTTTTCTACATTTGGCTTATGATTTCTTAAACTGTGAATATTTAAAGGGCAGAGCTCTCAAGATTTTTTTTTTTTTTGAGACTGAGTCTTGCTCTGTCACCCAGGATGCAGTGAAGCGGCGTGATCTCGGCTCACTGCAACCTCCGCCTCCCGGGTTCAAGCGATTCTCCTGCCTCATTCTCCCAAGTAGCTGGGACTACAGGCGTGCACCACCACACCCGGCTAATTTTTGCATTTTTGATAGAGACAGGGTTTCACCATGTTGGCCAGGCTGGTCCTGAACTCCTGACTTCAGGTGATTCCCTTACCTCGGCATCCCAAAGTGCTGAGATTGTAGGCATGCGCCATAGCGCCCCGCCTCAAGATATTTTTAATATTAAACATGGAAGTCATTTTCTGGGCCTTCTTATCCATCAAAAGTAGTGAGCTGAAGAGATGCGATTATTTATTTATTTAGAGACAGATTCTCGCTCTGTTGCCCAGGCTGGAGTGCAGTGGCATGATCTCGGCTCACTGCAACCTCTGCCTCCTGGGTTCAAATGATTCTCCTGCCTCAGCTTCCTGAGTAGCTGGGATTACAGGCATACGCCACCACACCCGGCTAATTTTTTTGAATTTTTAGTAGAGACAGGGTTTCACCATGTTGGCCAGGCTGGTCTCCAACTCCTGACCTCGTGATCTACCCACCTTGCCCTCCCAGAGTTTTGGGATTACAGGCATACGCCACCACACCCGGCTAATTTTTTTGAATTTTTAGTAGAGACAGGGTTTCACCATGTTGGCCAGGCTGGTCTCCAACTCCTGACCTCGTGATCTACCCACCTTGCCCTCCCAAAGTTTTGGGATTACAGGTGTGAGCCACCGCACCCCGCCTGAAGAGATGTGATTCTGATATTGTTTTGACATGTTCCACTTCATCAGACAATACCATGATTCACTTGGTTATTGCTGGTTGGCAAAAGGAATTATAAGGAAAGAAGTCTGATAAATACAGGTTCTCTGTGAGTAACAAACAAAACAACCCCGAATTCTATAGCCTTCAGATATTCAGGTCTTCTAAATTGGTACTTCTCAAACTTTAACAAGCATCAAAATCATTTAATAAATGATTACTGAGCCAGGTGTGGTGGCACATGCCTGTTGTCCCAGCTATTTGAGAGGCTTGAGTAGGAGGGATGATCACTTGAGCAGGAGGATCACTTGAGCCTAGGAGTTTAATTCCAGCCTAGACAACAAGCAAGACCCCATCTCAAGAAAAAAAAAAAAAAAAAAAAAAAAACAAGCTTATTAAAGCACAGATTGCTGGCCAGGCACAGTGGCTCATACCTGCAATTCCAGCACTTTGGGAGGCTGAGGTGGGCAGATTGCTTGAGGTCTGGAGTTCGAGATCAGCCTGACCAACATGGAGAAACCCCACCTCTACTAAAAAGTACAAAAATTAGCCAGGCATGGTGGTGGGTGCCTGTAGTCCCAGCTACTCAGGAGGCTGAGGCAGGAGAATGGCTTGAACCTGGGAGCAGAGGTTGCAGTGAGCCAAGATTGTACCACTGCACTCCAGCCTGGGCCACAGAGCGAGACTCCATCTCAAGATTAAAAAAAAAAAAACAAAAAAAACACACACACAAAAACCACAGATTCTTGGGCCCCGCTTTGAGTTTCTGATTCAGTAGGTCTGGCAAGGGCCATGGATTTGCATGTCTATTAAGTTCCCAGTGGATCCTGATGACCTTGGTCTGGAGATCACACACCGATAATCACTGTTCTAGATTACTTTCCATCTCTCTTAGGTGTTGACCTACCCAAGCGCAGTGGCTAGCTGAAATAGCCTCAGGCAGGCCAGCGGGTCACTGGTAGAATATGAAGAGAAGGCAGGTTGGTGTGTTTTAGATTCCATTTCTCAAGACTATTTCAGACACTTGGTATTTTCCTAACTTACTGAGCTCCTCTGAGGAAAGTACTGCCTAGTTGCTACTGAGGACTAAGAGGAACAAAACAGGAAACTTTAGCAAAAATCTTAAAAACGATAAATACCAACAAAAAGTTGTTTGAGCCAGACTTACATCAAGTTTCATTTACAATATAAAGAAAATAAGTGCCTCAAGAAGTTAGAGGAAGGAAGACTGGATCGGGATAAACAAGGCTGGATTGATGAAAATAATAGCTCTAAAGTTAGGAAGCAAAGAAACGCCACTCAGATTGAAAGGGAGGAAATGGATGGGCCAGGTACCTACGATGAATTTCTGCTCCCCTTTCAGGCCCACGCCGAAGCCTGGCATTCTTATAACACCACGTGGCGCAGCAAGCAGCAAGGTGAGCTGTGGCCCCACACATGTACCCAGGACAGCCGAGTGCCCGGAGCAGCAACGGCATGCCCACTCCCCACTCCCTTTTCTTTCTTTTCTTTTAAGGTCTGGTGGGAATTTCACTGAACTGTGACTGGGGGGAACCTGTGGACATTAGTAACCCCAAGGACCTAGAGGCTGCCGAGAGATACCTACAGTTCTGTCTGGGCTGGTTTGCCAACCCCATTTATGCCGGTGACTACCCCCAAGTCATGAAGGACTACATTGGTGAGCCCAGTCTCATTTTAAACTGCAGATACTAGGGCAAGTTATTGAGCCCATGTGAAACAAGCAAAAGGCAGGGGGATGAAGAGCTCATTGGGCCTGGGTGAGGTACTCAAGGGATAATCCAGACTCAAAAGAATTGAGAACCAGACATTTGAATTGGCAGGGAGGAACCCTAGACCTCTCAATTTCCCTAGACTTGGAAATTGAGAATTTTCAGAACTCAGGGAAGAAAGTGATGGTCTTTGGGCTGGTCTCTCTTATGTTCTGCTGCCCTGCCCTTTTCCACCCCACTTTAACTGCAGTCAAGCAGGAGAGAGGTCAGACGCAGTCATGGGCCTGTGTCACTTCTATTGTCGGTTCTTTCTGTCAATGGAGAAATACTTTCCAAGCTCCAGTTTCCACAGTGTTGGAGAAGAGAATAAACACAAGTAAGGCTTACAGGGATATATCAATTTGGATGTTTTTAACTGCCACGTAACAGAAAATTCTACCTAAAAATGACTTGAAGTAGGGAATTTGTCATCTCACCTGAGCCCAGGGAAGGGTGATGCAGGGCTAGGTAATCTAGCCTTCAGGGGTGCCCTTGAGGACCCAGGCTCATTCCATCTTTCCACTCTGGCACCTTCAGTTAGCCCATCAACCAATCCCCATGGCCACAAGATGACTGCAGCAACCCCAGGCATCGCATCTTTACACGTCAACACCCAAAGACAGAAAAAGGGAATCGCTCTGTCATAATAAGTTCTGGGGTGGGCTTTCTTGGCCATTTTTCCCCCAATTTTTTTTTATTGTGGCAAAATACACATAAAATGTACCTGTGTTGCCATTTTTAAGTGTACAGTTCAGTGGTATAAAATACTTTCATAATGTGCAACCATCACCACCATCCATCTCCAGAACGCTTCATCTTGCAAAACTGAAACTTTGCCGAGTCCCTGGCAACCACGATTCCACAGTCTCTGATTTTGACTAAGTAGCTCATATAAGTGGAATCATACAGTATTTGTCTTTGTGTGACTGGCTTATTTTACTTAGCATAATGTCCTCAAGATTCATCCATTTTGTAATATGTCACAATTTCCTTCCTTTTTAAGGCTGAATAATATTCCATTGTCAGCCGGGCACGGTGGCTCAAGCCTGTAATCCCAGCACTTTGGGAGGCCAAGGTGGGCAGATCACCTGAGGTCAGGAGTTTGAGATCAGCCTGACCAACATGGCGAAACCCCATCTCTACTAAAAGTGCAAAAGTTAGCTGGGCGTGGTGGTGGGCCACTGTAATCCCAACTACTTGGGAGGCTGAGGCAGGAGAATCACTTGAACCTGGGAGGTAGAGGTTGCAGTGGGCCGAGATCTCGCCACTGCACTCCAGCCTGGGTGATAGAGTGAGACTCCATCTCAAAAAAGAAAAAAAAATTTCCATTGTCTGTATATATCACATTATGCTTATTCATTCATCCATCAATAGACACTTAGGTTGCTTCCATGTTTAGCTATTGTGAATAATGCTAAAAACATGGGTGTACTAATATCTCAAGATCCAGCTTTCAGTTATTTGGGGAATATACCCAGAAGTAGAATTGCTGGGTCATATGAAAATTTCCATTTTTAATTTTTTTTTAAGGAAGCATCATACTGTTTTCAACAGTGGGTGTACCATTTTACATTCCCAGCAACAATACACAAGGGTTCCAATTACTCCACATCCTTGCCAACACTTGTTATTTTGCTTAATAATGGCTATCCCAATGGGTGTGAGGTTGTATCTCACTGCAGTTTTGATTTGTGTTTCCCTAATGATTAGTAAGAGCATCTTTTCATGTGCTTATACGTCTGTAGATCTTCTTTAGAAAAAATGCCAATTCAAGTTCTTTGCCCATTTTTGAATTGGGTTGTTTTTGTTGCTGAGTTTTGGGAATTCTCTACATATCTTTTTATCACATATATGATATGCAAATATTTCCTCCCATTCTATGTGGGTTTTTTATTCTGCTGCTAGTGTCTTGATTCCCAAATTTTTAAAAATTTCATGAAGTCCAATTTGTCTATTTATGTTTGCTTCTTTTGCCTATTTTTGTTGCCTGTGATTTTGGTGTCAGAGTCAAGATATAACTGCCTAATTAATTGTCATGGTGCTTTTGCTGTGTTTTCTTTTTCTTTCTTTCTTTTTTTTTATTTTTGAGACAGAGTCTCGCTCTGTTGCCCAGACTGGAGTGCAGTGGTGTAATCTCGGCTCACTGCAACCTCTCTCTCCCAGGTTCAAGTGATTCTCCTGCCTCAGCCTCCCAAGTACCTGGGATTACAGGCACCTGCCATCATGCTCAGCTAATTTTTGTATTTTTGTAGAGATGGGGTTTCACCATGTTCGAAACTTTGGGAGAGCGAGATGGAGCAAGACTCCACCTCAAAAAAAAAAAAATTTAAAATTTAAATTAAAAATTCAATCCTTCGGTCACTATATTTTAATAGCCATATGCAGCTAGGGGCTATTGTATCAGTGCAAGGACAATGATGATAGCTGGTGGTTTTTCTTAAGTCACTAAATGTAACTGAAATAATGTGCCAATATTTTATTTGCTTTATGCTAATATCTTAATGGTATTTAATAACACAAACTTTGTATTCATTTTATCTAAACTATTATCCTCTTTGGAACTATTCTTATGGTTATATTTTAGATCAATTCAGGGAAAATGTTGTTTTTCTTGATTTATATATTAAAAGTCTTTTTTGTATAGATTACACCTGGACATGTTTCAAATTTTTTAAAGTACAAAAAATATGAATAAAAAGTCAGGCCTCTCTCCCTCCCTCCCCAGAAGCAAGTATACTTCCAGAGATGGATTGTGCATGTGGTCAGTGTATGTGCTTATGATTACACGCAACATTCTGAAGCTTTTTTTTCACTGAAACCTATATTCTGGCAAGCTTTCCACATCGCTATAGAAAGTGCCACCTCATTTGTTCTAAAGGCTGCATAGTGTTGTACCGATGGATGTTTCATCATTTTCATAACCAGACCCTACTGACAGACATTTAGGTTGTTTCCAATCTTTTGCCACTCAATCTACAATGAAGATCCTTGTACAAACATCCCTTTACATGTGTGAGTAAAGTGTAAACAGATTTGGAATTGGTCAATGAAAGGACATATGCTTTTACAACTTTGAAAGATGGGACAAAGATAGGATGTACCATCACTGGCCTTCCAGTTCCCTTCCCAAAGGCAGCTAAAATTACACATTTTTATTTTTTTATTTTTTGAGATGGAGTTTTGCTCTTGTTGCCCAGGCTGGAGTACAATGGCGTGATCTTGGCTCACTGCGACCTCTGCCTCCTGGGTTCAAGTGATTCTCCTGCCTCAGCTTCCTGAGTAGCTGGGATTACAGATGCCCGCCACCAAGCTGGCTACTTTTTTTTTTTTTTTTTTTTTTTGAGACAGTCTTGCTCTGTTGCCCAGGCTGGAGTGCAGTGGCGTGATCTCGGCTCACTGCAACCTCCACCTCCCGGCTTCACGCGACTCTCCTGCCTCAGCCTCCCAAGTAGCTGGGATTACAGGCATGCACCACCACCCCTGGCTAATTTTTGTATTTTTAGTAGAGATGGGGTTTCACCATGTTGGTCAGGCTGATCTCAAGCTCCTAAACATCGTGATCTGCCCCCCTCGGCCTCCCAAAGTGCTGGAATTACAGGTTTGAGCCACACCGCTCCTGGCCAATTTTTTGTATTTTTAGTAGAGACAGGGTTTCACCATGTTAGCCAGGCTGGTCGCGAACTCCTGATCTCAAGTGATCCACCTGCCTCGGCCTCCCAAAACGCTGGAATTACAGGCGTGAGCCATTGCACCCGGCCAAATTACCCATTTTTAATGTAAGGAACAATATAGGAGCCCAACTCTACTTTTTCTCCAGATGGCTACACACCACTTACTGACTAATCTGTGAAAATACAACTTTTTTTTTTTTTTTTGAGATGGAGTCTCACTCTGTCACCCAGGCTGGAGTGCAGTGGCGCGATCTTGGCTCACTGCAAGCTCCACCTCCTGGATTCACGCCATTCTCCTGCCTCAGCCTCCCAAGTTGCTGGGACTACAGGCGGCTGCCACCACGCCCGGCTAATTTTCTGTATTTTTAGTAGAGACGGGGTTTCACTGTGTTAGCCAGGATGGTCTCGATCTCCTGACCTTGTGATCCGCCCGCCTCGGCCTCCCAAAGTGCTGGGATTACAGGCATGAGCCACCACGCCCGGCCTGAAAATACTATTTTTAAGCAATATAAACTTATAAATATTTTGGACAGTATTGAAATTTCAAAAATTCCACTTTGGATGGCTAAGGTTATACTTCCCATGCAGATGAATCCTAAAGCCCACCGTTTATGTCAAGATGTCACTATCGTCATGATACATAACACAGTGATTGGGAGAAAATAAGGCTTTGTTAAATTCTACTTTTCTCTCTCAAAAGGAAGAAAGAGTGCAGAGCAAGGCCTGGAGATGTCGAGGTTACCGGTGTTCTCACTCCAGGAGAAGAGCTACATTAAAGGCACATCCGATTTCTTGGGATTAGGTCATTTTACTACTCGGTACATCACGGAAAGGAACTACCCCTCCCGCCAGGGGCCCAGCTACCAGAACGATCGTGACTTGATAGAGCTGGTTGACCCAAACTGGCCAGATCTGGGGTCTAAATGGCTATATTCTGTGCCATGGGGATTTAGGAGGCTCCTTAACTTTGCTCAGGTGATTATCACATTCAGCTATTCAAAGGACATTTAGACTTGAATTCATGTTCTCACAGCTTAAGCTCAGGTGCCTACATTAGAAAGTTAATAAAACAAAATAAACCTAGTTACTCATACTTCAGAGGCTACTAAATGTAGGCCTTACAGACTCATGTCTACCATGCATAACCATTCGCATGTATATAACTTTAGCTAAAAAATTCATATCCCACATTTATTTTGCTGTCCTTCACACCTAAACTGGAATATGTGGCAAAGAACAAGACCAAAGTACATGTCCCCTCCAACAATGTTTTTTTTTTTTTGAGACAGTCTTACTCTGTCACCCAGGCTGGAGTGCAGTGGCATGATCTCGGCTCACTGCCACCTCTGCCTCCCAGGTTCAAGTGATTTCCTGCCTCAGCCTCTTAAGTAGCTGGGATTACAGGCGTATGCCACCACGCCTGGCTAATTTTTGTATTTTTAGTAGAGACAGGTTTTCACCATGTTGGCCAGGCTGGTCTCAAACTCCTGACCTGAGGTGATCTGCCCACCTTGGCCTCCCAAAGTGCTGGGATTACAGGCGTGAGCCACCGCGCCTGGCAACAATGTTAGTTTATTGAGAAATACATTCTTTATAAGAACCTGTCTCCTGCCTACATTAGTCTCTAAATAAACATGTTATCTGACATCTACTAAATGCCAAAATACACTTGATTAGAATGTGGCAGGCTTGAATATGTGTTCCTATATGAGCCTCTGACTCAGAAACCTACCTGTAGGTCAGAATTTTTAAGATATTTGTTGCTATGACTCACTTTCAGACTCAATACGGTGATCCTCCCATATATGTGATGGAAAATGGAGCATCTCAAAAATTCCACTGTACTCAATTATGTGATGAGTGGAGAATTCAATACCTTAAAGGATACATAAATGAAATGCTAAAAGGTGAGACACAAACCAAGATTGTCTGCCGTTTTCCCGTTTAACTGAGACAAAATGTGATTAACACACGATCAACTGAAACTTGCTTCTAAATCTCATAAATGAAAACATTTTAACATTATCTTCAGTTTTATTTTTCTAAGTAAATGAAATATATTTAAAATGGAATAAAATGTCTTTGCAGCTATAAAAGATGGTGCTAATATAAAGGGGTATACTTCCTGGTCTCTGTTGGATAAGTTTGAATGGGAGAAAGGATACTCAGATAGATATGGATTCTACTATGTTGAATTTAACGACAGAAATAAGCCTCGCTATCCAAAGGCTTCAGTTCAATATTACAAGAAGATTATCATTGCCAATGGGTTTCCCAATCCAAGAGAGGTAGGCCTAATGATCAATGTTATCTGTTCTGAACTTTAGGAAGAGCTAGATAGCTGGAACACACAAAGAACTTGGCAAGTTTCTCTTCTCTTTCCTCCATGAAAGAGGACGGGGCATGCGGCATGGCCCTTTATTTCACCTTTGCTCATTTGCTTAGAATGGAGCAAGCATGATGTAAACTTCAATCTAAGGGCACTACCAGAGGTTATGAAGGAGTTCCGTTTGCTTTAAGTTATGATAGGGCAAAAACAATAGAGACTTCTAGTTAAATGTTATTCTAAATCTCATGTCTTTTTTTTTTTTTTTTTGAGACAGAATCTCACTCTGTCGCCAGGTTGGAGTGCAGTAGTGCGATCTCGGCTCACTGCAACTTCCGCCTCTTGGGTTCCAGCGATTTTCCTGCCTCAGCCTCCTGAGTAGCTGGGATTACAGGGGCATGCCACCACGCCCAGCTAATTTTTGTATTTTTAGTAGAGATGGGGTTTCACCATATTGCCCAGAATGGTCTCTATCTCTTGACCTCGTGATCTGCCCACCTCAGCCTCCTAAAGTGCTGGGATTACAGGCGTGAGCCACCACGCCTGGCCTAAATCTTGTGTCTTAATGCAAACAAATACTACCTATTCTTCAACATATATTTAAAAAGTTAAGTAAATCGAATGTATAATTATCATATCATTTTCATCTATTTTCCAGCCAAGCAGCAGAGCCATACACACACACTGGCTTCAAAATGAGATCTAAAGTAATCAAACTTAGTAATCCTTTAGCATCTACCAAACATTTTCAATAACCTGAAAACTTTTCTAGCAGCTCTCTATTCTCTGTTGCTGCACCTATTGGTAGGGAATATAAACTGTAATCTCGAGTGTCTTGGCCAGGTACGGTGGCTCATGCCTATAACCCCAGCACCTTGGGAGGCTGGAGTGGGAGGACTGCTTGGGGCCAAGTGTTCAAGACCAGCCTGGGCAACATAGCAAGAGCTCATTTCTACAAAAAATTTAAAAATCAGCTGGATGTGGTGATGCGCCTGTAGTCCCAGCTGACTACAGAGACTGAGGTGTGAGGATCACTTGAGCCCAAGAATTTGAGGCTGCAGTGAGCTATGATTGCTCCACTGCACTCCAGCCTGGGCAACAGAGCAAGACTCTGTTTCTAAAAAATGAAATAAAATAGAGTGTCTTAATAAAAATAATTTTAAAAAGTAAATTTCACTTGTTTACCAAAACTATTTTAAGGTGAGCCCCGTAGGACTATTAAATGGAAGCAGTGACTAAAAACCATAAGGCATTTGCTACTTTTACATTATTAGAAAAGCACTAGATTGTACACTCCTCATGAATAAAGACTGTTCTTTGACGCCCTCACTATGATGTACATGGATGTACAGTAAATATTAACTAATTTAAACTACAAAATGATTTAAAAACATAAACTACAGGTAGATTTTAAAAAATATTTACTTTTACCCCACATTTATTTCAAAAATGATTTGAAACAGCAAAAAATTAGTCTAAGACAACATTACTTATCAAGTGGGTTTTTATTAGGTGGAAAGTTGGTACCTCAAAGCTTTGGAAACTTGCTCTATCAACAATCAGATGCTTGCTGCAGGTGAGTCAGTATATTTCAATGTTTTCCTTTAATAATTAAACTAAATAATTATACATATCATTTTCAAAATCTCAAAATGTGGCTCTTCTTGAAGTCAATCTTCCAAAACTACTTATGATTAAAATCAGGTTTCTTTGAAGCAATATCAAGTTTCTATTTATAAGCATTTTAAAGCATTTAATCTACCATGAAAGATAAACATTTTATCCATTTTATCCATTCAAGTTTTATTCTTTCAGAATCATACCTATAAATTTATATACCTACTATTTTTGTTATAGTGGGCTTGGGCAAGGAGAGGAAAAGCCAACCACTATACCAACTGGGATAAAAGAATACTTGAGATCTTATATTTGTTCATTCGGCAAGCAATTATTAAGCACTCACTATTTGCCAGGGAATGTTTTAAGTCATGAGATATAGCCAGGAACAAAACAAGGTCCCTATCTTCATAAAAGACATCATTTCCTATGCAGTGGGGTCTAAAAGGATCAGAGATGTCGAATAACAAAGATGCAACTATGCATCAAGAAATGCCAATACATATCATTTGTTTCTTTGAATTTTATCTTTATTTCTCCATAAGGGCAATCAGAGAAATACGCTTTCCTTTTTAACAAGCTCATCTTTAATGTGGTAGCAGAGATGGAAGGTGCGAGACCAAATCTTACCAAACTAGCTATTTTTACAGGCCAATAAAGCAACATGCACTCCCCCTCAACAAATTTAAATAATCAGGCAATATTAAGAATGTATATTCCATTAAACTAAAATAAACAAGGTTGAAATGTGGTACAGAATTCACTGATGAGCCTGTGAACTCCACGTGAGGATGTCCAGTGCCTTATTTATCTCAGTAACCAGAGTACCCAGCACACAAGATAAAGGTGGGTATTACCTAAGTGGCCACTATTTTATTAATAATGCACATAACATATGCTTATCATTAACTCTTAAAAAGATTATTATTTAACTATACAAGAATTACCATACAACATTTCAACATACAAGTTCCTATACTTCTTAAGATACACAATAACATTTTGAAAGATTGGAAATGTTTCCCAAGGACTTTCCTATCACAAATCCCCCCCAAGTAAAAATTATAGGAACTGTGGAATATGGCTGCTAATATTCTGAGATGAATTTAGAAAGTATAAGTATTGAGAGATGGACTTTATTATAGCACCTGTAGAAGAACCAAATTCAGGCATTTATCCCATATTTTCTGAAATATTTACAAAGCTCTTAAAAATTTTTCAAATAACATTTAATTTACTAAGTTCTATTTCATGGCAAATAAGAATCAGAAAATTTGAGGATGCTATGTTTTAAGTTTTTCCAATACAGTTAAAGCTTTTGGGGTAAAGCTGTATTTACTAAAATGATCCTGTTCTCATTTGTGGTGCTCGTTCTCTTTGTCATTTCAGAGCCCTTGCTAAGTCACATGCAAATGGTTACGGAGATCGTGGTACCCACTGTCTGCTCCCTCTGTGTCCTCATCACTGCTGTTCTACTAATGCTCCTCCTGAGGAGGCAGAGCTGAGACAGGATTATCAATTTTGGAGCTTCATAAGAGAATCTTCAGGATCTTCCTCCCTTTTCTGCTTTGAGGGTTTCCATATATTGCTGTTTTCAGGTTCTACAATAATTACCTTTTTTTCTCTTTCTCTTTTTGGCTTGTGCTGGGATTTAAGAATTAGAAAATAAAAATAAGCAGAAATTTAAAAAAAAAAAAAAAACACTTGTAATCTCACCCCTCCTAAAGTTAATGTTAAGATTTTGCTGTATATAATGAATGTATATTATGAATTATTTACAAAAATGGGATCATAGTATACAAACTGTTGTGACTTGATAGTTTATCACTCTAAAATCTGTCCAGAAATATTACTTTAATGTTCAAATTATTGCCATCTCAGCACTGTCCCATACCTGATAGATAAAATCAATCTGGCCAGGCACAGTGGCTCACACCTGTAATCCCAGCACTTTGGGAGGCTGAGGCTGGTGAATCACTTGAGGCCAGAAGTTTGAGACCAGCCTGGCCAACATGGTTAAACCCTGTCTCTACTAAAAATACAGAAACTAGCTGGGCATGGTGGCAGGCACCTGTAATCCCAGTTACTCGGGAGGCTGAGGCAGGAGAATCGCTTGAACCTGGGAGGTGAAGGTTGCAGTGAGCTGAGATCACACCACTGCACTCCAGCCTGTGCAACAGAGCAAGACTCCGTTTCAAAAGAGAAAAGAAAAGAAATCTATAGATAACAATCCTTCCAGGTTGTAAATATTATTAGCCAACCACAGAAAAGCATGAAGTGGGTACCAAGTAAATGAGCAGGTACACTCTTCTGACACTTTAGTCTGAATTTAATCTGACAACTCTGACTAAATTCAACTTACTTTAGTCAATGAAATACCTCAAAGAAATATTACATGTTTATTTTTTATTTATCTTCTAGGTAACTCAATATCTTGTTTTTTATAATAAAGATTCATTTTACTCTTAACTATGTTAAAATGCTAAAATTAATTAATTTCCATTTATTTGGGGATAAAACATGGCTTAAGAACAATCTCATACATTTTTCTCATTATCTGATTTTACTTAATACTGTTTCTGAAACCAAAAAAGAGTAAGACAGTAGAAAATGTCTCTATTAAAAATACAAAAAAATAGCCAGGCGTGGTGGCAGGCGCCTGTAGTCCCAGCTACTTGGGAGGCTGAGGCAGGAGAATGGCATTGAATCTGGGAGGTGGAGCTTGCAGTGAGCCGAGATAGCGCCACTGCACTCCAGCCTGGGTGACAGAGTGGGACTGTGTCTCAAAAAAAAAAAAATAAAATAAAATAAAAAATAAAATGTCATTCCATTAATTCTTTTGGTTAATATGATCTCAAATCAAAACATTTTAAGAAGAGTATTTACATCTGGGGCTTGTCCTATAGATGGGCTGGAATAAAATTATTTATAACAAAACTTCGCTTTCAACGGCAAATCAGTATGCCTGTTCAGGGTTTTTCTCTTGCATCAATGTTTTCAAAATCAAACTCACTTTCTACTACATATACAGATTTTAAATGCAAAGACATTACCACTCAAGAATATTTTTTTATTTCTCTGGTTTTAGGATTAAATTGACGTATTAAAAGTTGACCACAAAAGGTAGAAAGAAAATTAAAGAGTTGCACTGCTCAATAACAACTGGTAAGCCTTTTATGTGATTACTAATAATCCCTATTCCTAATACAGCAAATCGACATTGACAATGTAGAAAGAACTAAACGTAAGGTACTTATCACAAAGTATTTGACAAAGAGACTAAAATGTGAACATAAATACCTTATAGAGGACTTCATCAGCACACTTCACTTGAAATGCACCTGGCTGCAGGTAACCATGTTAGTAAAGAATATCCTTTCTTCCAGGCTACCGTTTAGTGTTAATTCCGAAAAATCTGTAATCAAAAAGAGAGTGAGATCAGAATTGCTTAACACCCTGCTTTTCTACCATGTATAATGCTGAATTTTCCACCAATACAATAACTAAGAGGTGGTCTAAATGGCAATGTGTCTTCTACTTTAAGAGAATTCATTGGGAAAAATTCAGTAAGGACACTTGCTTTAAATATGAAACTCTTGATGCATTTAAAACATGATTAAATAAACTAAAAATGAAGCAAGTTATTTTTTAATTATATATTTTTAATTTGGAAACTTACTGCTTTACTTTTTGTGCCATATTAACTAGGGTTACACAACTGTCTTTTCTCCAATCCTAACATAAATTTCAGAAAAGAATTTCTATTTAAGATTTGTAGTCTTAGGGCTAGACACATATCCATTTTTCTCCCAAAGACTATTTTATTTCAAAAATAAATGGTCCAATCAACATTTTGATGGGATAATGTCCACTTCCTTGTGGGTCAACATTTTGGTTTCCATATTTTCATCATTATGAACAATCATTTACTGAGCACCCACTGGGTGAGCAGCACTCCACTGGACACGTTTTCTCCTCCATTAACTCCAAATCATTACCCTCTCTCTTTCCATGGTGGCTAAAAGTACACATTTCTCTCTTAAGTCTCCCTGCCTTTGATGTCAACTATTTTACTCAAAAGCATCATACCATTAAATTTCTTGAAAAGCTAGTATTGGACTTAAGTGCTCAGTCCAAAGAAATAAGAAGTCTAACTCCTTAAAAGCATACGATCTTCGAAAGAAAATTAAACATTTTAGGCCATATTTACAATTAAGACTTTGTTTGAATAGCCCATGACTTTTACAAATGAGATTCCCCCTTCGAAAATGGGTCTTGCTTTGGGGATAAAATACACTGAATAATTTCTAGATAAACATATCAAGAATATATGATGGGTACAAGAGGTTATAAAGTTCAAGCCAAAATGGAGTTTGAGTGTGTTCCTAAGCACACAAATATATGATTTTATAAGAATTCCTTATTTTCATAAAAGGAGTCACTGGACCAATGCACTAGAAAATTGCTTTAACTCCAACATTCAAAATAACTTTCACTCTTTTTTGTTGCAATCCATGTCAAAAAGACTTTAAATGATATGTTCAGTATACTTGCTTATTCAGCATTATTAGGAAAAGATGTTTCATCTTGTATGAATTTCCTCAAAAGAGAACTCTAATCTCTACAAAATAAAATTTACTTTATTTTTTTGGAGACAGAATTTTGCTCTTGCTGCCCAGGCTGGAGTGCAATGGCGTGATCTTGTCTCACTGCAACCTCTGCCTCCAGGGTTCAAGCAATTCTCCTGTCTCAGCCTCCTGAGTAGCTGGGATTACAGGAACCTGCCACCATGCCTGGCTAATTTTTTGTATTTTTAGTAGAGACAGGGTTTCAACATGTTGGCCAGGCTGGTCACGAACTCTTGACCTCAGGTGATCCACCCACCTCAGCCTTCCAAAGTGCTGGGATTACAGGTGTGAGCCACCACGCCTGGCCAAAATTTACTTTAAAATGGCATTTTTTTCAGCTGGGCACAGTGGCTCACGCCTGTAATCCCAGCACTTTGGGAGGCCAAGGCGGGCGGATCATGAGGTCAGGAGTTTGAGACCAGCCTGACCAACATGGTGAAACCCCATCGCTACTAAAAATACAAAAATTAGCCAGTCGTGGTGGCACACGCCTGTAATCCCAGCTAGTAGGGAGGCTGAGGCAGGAGAATAGCTTGAACCCGGGAGGCGGAGGTTGCAGTGAGCCGAGATCGCACCACTGCACTCTAGCCTGGGTGACAGAGCAAGGCACCATCTCAAACACACACACACACACACACACACAAAACAAAAAAACAACAACAAAAAAACAAGGCATTTTTTTCACAAATGTTTCACATATATTTATGTCTTTAAAATTGTCCTTTTGGCCGGGGGCAGTAGTAGTTCACACCTGTAATCCTAGGGCTTTGGGAGGCTGAGCCAGGGGGAATATTTCAGCTCAGGAGTTTGAGAACTCCTGGCCAACATAACAAGACCTCACCTCCATGAAAAATTTAAAAAGGAAAAAATTAGGCAGGCATGATGGCGCCCACCCATAGTCCCAAGCTACTTGGGACGCTGAAGTAGGAGGATTGCTTGAGCCTGGAAGATTGAGTCTGCAGTGAGCCAAGATCATGCCACTGCACTCCAGCCGGGGTGACAGAGCAAGACCCTGTCTCAAAAATAAATAAATAACATTTTCTTTTTAACCATAAAATACGTTTCTTCTTTAAAAAACAAAATATATGTTTTCTTTTTTCTTTTTTTTTTGAGATGGAGTTTCGCTCTTGTTGCCCAGGCTGGAGTGCAATGGCGTGATATCGGCTCACTGCAACCTCTGCTTCCCAGGTTCAAGCAATTCTCCTGCCTCAGCCTCCTGAGTAGCTGGGATTACAGGCATGCGCCACCATGCCCGGCTAATTTTTTATATTTTTAGTAGAGGCGGGGTTTCACCATGTTGGCCGGGTCTGGAACTCCTGACCTCAGGTGATCCACCCGCCTTGGCCTTCAAAAGTGCTGGGATTACAGGCGTGAGCCATATGTTTTCTTCTTTAAAAAACATGTTTCTTTAAAATCTTTAAAGAATATATTTCTTCTTTAAAAAACAATAGATGTAGATAGAATGTTTACTTTAGGTTGGTGATTCTCAGCCACAGTTGCACAGTGGAATCACCTGAAGAACTCTACAAATTACTGATGTCCCAGCTGTACTCCCAGAGATTCTGATTTACTTGGTATGAGCAACAGAACTTCTTTTTTTTTGAGACAGGGTCTTGCTCTGCTACCCAGGCTGGAGTGCAGTGGCACAACCTCAGCTCACTGCAGCCTCAATCTCCTGGGCTCAACTAATCCTCCCACCTCAGCCTCCCAAGTAGCTAGAACTACAGGCATATGCCACCACACGCAGCTAATTTTTGTATTTTTTGTACAGATTGGGTCCCACTGTGTTACCCACGCTGGTCTTGAACTCTTAGGCTCAAAGTGATCCTCCCAGGCCCTAGCCTCCCGAAGTGCTAGGATTACAAAATCGTGAGCCAATGCACCTAGCTTAGGCAACAGAACCTTAAAAGCTTTGCAGATGATTCTAATGTTCAGCCCAAACTGGTAATCATCTCTGCAATCACCATTCCACATCTCATGGCTAAAGTTGGATTGTATCCTTCTAGGTCTTTATCTAAGTCCCCGTCTCCATGTTTTTGCTACCATAAGCAATACCACAACTAATAATCTTGTTCATAGGTCTGATTTTATGTGTGTAATAAATTCCTACTTATGAAACTGCTAGGCCAAAGAATGTATTTATTTATTTATTTATTTTTTGAGATGGAGTCTTGCTCCGCCACCCAGGCTGAAGTGCAAGGGCACGATCTTGGCTCACTGCAGCCCCCCACTCCCAAGGTCTAGCAATTCTCCTGCCTCAGCATCCCAAGTAGCTGGGATTATAGGCACATGTCACCATGCCCAGCTATTCTTTTACAATTTTGATGGGTACTACCTTCCACAGAAGCTGTGCAACTTTACATTCCAACCAGAAATGTGTGAGAATGATTGCCTGTTCTCCCATACCCACGCCAGCACAGACACCAAACTTTTTGATCTTTGCTAATATGGAAAAGGTATCTATATAATATAAATTTGCATTTCTCTTATTATAGGTGAGGTTGAGCATGGTTTATTCTTTTACATTTTTTAGAGATGGAATCTCGCTATGTTGCCCAGGCTAGCCTTGAACTCTTGAGCTCAAGCAATCTTTCCCACTTCAGCCTCCCAAGTAGCTGGGAGTATAAGCAAGCATATCTTATTTTTAAAACCACATTTGAATTTCCTTTTGGTACACTGTTTACCTTACTTATCAATTTTTCTATTGAGTTATTAATATTTTTCTTACTGAAATATATCCCATTTTCTGAACATGGGTTGCAAATTTCTTTTTTTGAGACGAAATCTTGCTCTGTCACCCAGGCTGGAATGCAGTGGCGCAATCTCGGCTCACAGCAACCTCCGCCTCCCAGGTTCAAGTGATTCTCCTGCCTCTGCCTCCCGAAGAGCTGGGACTACAGGCACATGCCACCACACCTGGCTAAGTTTTTGTATTTTCAGTAGAGATAGAGTTTCACTGTGTTAGCCAGGATGGTCATGATCTCCTGACCTCGTGATTCACTTGCCTGGACCTCCCAAAGTGCTGGGATTACAGGTGTGAGCCCCCGCGCCCGGCCTTTTTTTGTATTTTTTTAGTAGAGATGGTTCACCGTGCTGGCCAGGCTAGTCTCAAATTCCTGACCTTGTGATCCGCCCACCTCGGCCTCCCAAAGTGCTGGGATTATAGGTGTGAGCCACCGTGCCCGGCCTGGGCTACAAATTTCTTTTCCTAGTTTATAATTTGTCTGTTTTGCCATGCAGAAATTTTTCTACTTTTACAGCTGATTCTCAGTCTTTTATCACTTCCAGGTTTTATATCACACTTAGAAAAAAACAGCACAATTTTAACTGATGGCTCTCAGAAAAATTCAGTTTGGTTATGACTTTTATAGTTCAACTATATGAACAGAGCCTCTAACTGACAGAAATTTCCATTATACCTAAATCAGAATATACTTGGGAGGGCAGGAGCACAAACATTTTCTGGAAAAATTTTTTGCAAGTTATTAATCAGTAAAATAAAACTATTTGTATTCCCAGCAGTATAGGCCTTTGAAATCTAATTAATAGATTCTGTCTGAAAACTATCAGATTTGTTTTCAAATAATCTTTACATATTTAAATGAAGGCATTTAAGACCCATATGAATAAGAGACAACAGCACCGTACAACCCACGTGCATGAAGATATGAGTTTGAAGGGTACTTCCTGAAGGAGGAAGACTTGGTAGGCTAGCTAATTACACAAAGGGCTAAAAGACATTCTTTGCCTAATATGGACCATCTGTGATAGAATACTAGCAATCTCAACCCTTATTTCAACCATGGAGAAGACACTATGACAGAAATATCATCATCGTTTTAACCAGTGCCCAAAAGTGTCAAGTATGAATCAGCATTTCCAGCTTACAACCTATTTTTACTCCTATGTCCATATTGCTTGATCTCTTTTAGTAAAAGTTCCTCTATACAAGATAAGGAGAAAAAGCATTCTTTTCTGATTATTATACACTAAATTTTTCTGGGTATTACAGTTGCATAAAAATCATGATAGTTTTGTGTGTGCGTGTGCGTGTGTGTGTGTGGTGTGTTTCTGAGACAGGGTTACACTCTGTTGCCCAGGCTAGACTGCAGTGGTGCGACCAGCTCACTGTAACCTCTACTTCCTGGGTTAAGTGATTCTCCAGCCTCAGCCTCCTGAGTAGCTGGAACTACAGGAACAAGCCACCAACACCCGGCTAATTTTTGTATTTTTTTTTTTTTTGTAGAGATGGGGTTTCTCCATGTTGCCCAGGCTGGTCTCTAACTCCTGAGTTCAAAGTGATCCACCCGCCTCAGCCTCCCAAAGTGCTGGGATTACAGGCTCGAACCACCGGGCCCAGCAGTTTTCTTTTTTAAAGAATAAATATGTTTTACACTTAGAGTTCGGGAAAATTACTTAAAACTGGGCACAGGCCAGGAGTGGTGGCTCACACCTGTAATCCCAGCACTTTGGGAGGCTGAGGCAGGTGGATCATGAGGTCAGGAGTTTGAGACCAGCCTGGCCAACATGGTAAAACCCATCTTTACTAAAGATACAAAAAATTAGCTGGGTGTGGTAGCGCGTACCTGTAATCCCAGCTACTCAGGAGGCTGAGGCAGGAGAATCACTTGAACCCAGGAGGCGGAGGCTGCAGTGAGCTGAGATGGTGCCACTGCACTCCAGCCTGGGCGACAGGGCGAGACTCCATCTCAAAAAAAAAAAAAAAAAAAGAAAGAAAGAAAGAAAAAACTGGGCACACAAGAGCTATAATAACAATCCATTCCAGTAAGATCTAGTTTATTTTCTTTTTTCTTTTTTTGGAGGCAGAGTCTCACTCTGTCGCCCAGGCTGGAGTGCAGTGGCACGATCTCAGCTCACTGCAACCTCCACCTCAAGGGTTCAAGCAATTCTTGTGCCTTAGCCACGTGAGTAGTTGGGACTACAGGCACATGCAACCATGCCCGGCTAATTTTTTGTATTTTTAGTAGAGATGGGGTTTCACCACGTTGGCCAGGCTGGTCTCAAACTCCTGAGCTCACACAATCTGCCCACCCCGGCCTCCCAAAGTGCTGGGATTACAGGCGTGAGCCGCTGTGCCCAGCCAGACTTAGTTTATTTTCTGTTGGAATTATTTATCTGAACAGATTATAAACCATCTTTACCAGGTTTGTGAAAATTCAGATGGTCTATGGGTGAGCTGTCACTCAGTTGCCAAACTGTCTTAATCTTCTTTTGACCACTATATATTTCCACTCTCCATTTCTGTGGCTTCTCACTAAGGAAAGAATAAAATGACAAAAGAAAAATTTTCAAAAACAGCCATTTACTTCCTTCCCTCTACAGCCATTTAGTGAAGTCTTCTTCATGTGATAAGCACTGAGGACAAAGAGGTAAACGGGTCACAATTCCCGCCCTTGAGGTGTAGAGTCAAGAGAGCGAGAAAAATAAGAATAAAAATAACAATTTGGAAAAAAAAATGCTACAACAGAGAAATACTAGGTGTGTTAGGGGAAAACTGAAGACAGGAATGTAACTCAGATTGGGGATAGCAGAGTTGGAAAGAATCCTCAGAGGCTGTGATGTGTGAGCTGAGTATGAAATAACCAGGAGTTAGTTAGGCAGATAAAGTCCAGGATGAAGGAATGAAGTGTTGAGTATGCACCGAGGGTTAAGAGTGTGGAATGTCTGAAGAAATGCAGTAACACAGCATCCATGTGATAGGAGACATTTAAACAGGAGGAAGTCCTGGTGGGATTTGAATTTTTAGGAAGATCATTTTGGCAATGACATAGAAAAGAAAGATAACAGAGGCAGAGCGCAGTTAGGAAAAAGGATTTTACCACAGTCCAGGTATGAAATGATGCAGATGTGAAACAAAGTAATGATGATGTGAAGATATAGAGAAGGGGACAAATTCTAGAGTTACCAAGGTCTAGTCTAGACTCAGTAATCTTTTTTTTTTTTTGACAGGGTCTTGCTCTGTCACCCAGGCTGGAGGGCAGTGGCATGATCACAGTTCACTACAGCTTCAACCTCCAGGCCTTAGGAAATTCCTCCTACCTCAGCCTCCCTAGTAGCTGGGACTACAGGTGCATGCCACCATGCCTGGCTAATTTTTATATTTTTTGTAGAGACAGGGTTTCACCGTGTTGCCCAGGCTGTCGGTAACCATTTAAAGGAGTGAGGGATGAGCGGAGGATAAGCACTAGGTTTTTGTTTTGGCCATTAGATAGAGATTAATGATGGTGATTTGAGAGACGAAGTACGGGAGGAGGAAAAAGCATTGAGAAGGGGATGAGGTGTTAGGCTTTACAGTTTGAACTGCTACTTCAATAAGCTGGGGATTCACAGCTAATAGGCATTTAGAAAGATGGGTCTGAAGCTCAGAGAAGCTGGAGATGTGAGTTATGAATTATCGTTAGCCTAGACAAGTTGAAGCCTTGAGAATAAATGCAATCACCAAGGGAAGATAGGAAGTAAGAAGAAAAGAAGGCAGAGGGTAGAGTTCTGGTGAAAAGTGGCAGAGGAAGAAGTACTTGAAAAGAGAACTGTTCTCAGCCTTTCAGATGGGCCAGAGAGGTAGAATTCAAATTAAGACAGATGCTACGTCACAGAAAATAAGGAGATAGGTTCAAGACAGCAATAGTGCTGAATGCCAAACAGCCTTATACGTGCTTACTGAAGTAGACCCAGCATGGTGGCTCACACCTGTAATCCCAGTACTTTGGGAGGCTCAGGTGGTCGGATCACGAGGTCAGAAGTTTGAGACCAGCCTGGCCAACATGGTGAAACACTGTCTCTACTAAAAATACAAAAATTAGCCGGGTGTGGTGGCGGGCGCCTGTAATCCCAGCTACTCCGGAGGCTGAGGCAGGAGAATTGCTTGAAACCAGAAGGCCGTGGTTGCAGTGAGCTGAGATTGCGCCACTGCACTCCAGCCTGGGAAATAAGAGCGAAACTCTGTCTAAAAAAAAAAAAAGTGCTTACTGAAGTAGGAAGACTGGGTGGGCCAACCAATTACACAATGAGCTAGATAGAAAACAATCTTTTACTGAAAAGCATCCACTGGATTTGACAATTAGAAGGTCATTGGTGACCTTTGCCAGAGCAATTTCAGGGGGAGTGATGGGAGTTTGGCTAAGAAAGAACTAAATACAGGGAGGACATAAATAGAGTGGCTATAGTATAAGAGAAATTTCAAGTATATCATATGCTGAGAGAAGAGTCAGGGAGACCCTCATTGGAGGCAACCTCAGTGTCCATGTGGATGAACAATCTATCATCTCAGCCTCACAGTTCCCTACTTCCTCTAATCCCAAACCCTTCTCTCACTCCCACAGTCATACCCTAGACCCTGTTATCACTATCCTGGTCATTTTTCTCCTAATCCATCATTTCCTTTCTGGCTATACTTTCCACTCTTCTCTGAAGGAATAACAAATACAGAGAAAAATGAAAGACTAGAGGCCCAACAGTCTAGAGAGGTCTGAGAAAAGGAAGAGGGAGAACTCTCTCAGACTATGGTCACAGATGATTAAGGTTTCAGAGGTGACGAAGCTCTGGGTCATGAGGTCCCTACTGAATATGAACACTGAAATTGCCTAGGATCATGGGTGGACTTAACATAATAAATTAAAATGCTTATTTATTATCATTATTATTATTATTTTTTGAGACGGAGTTTCACTCTTGTTGCCCAGGCTGGAGTGCAATGGCATGATCTCGGCTCACTGCAACCTCTGCCTCCCAGGTTTAAGCGATTCTCCTGCCTCAGCCTCCCGAGTAGCTGGGATTATAGGTGCATGCCACCACGCCCAGCTAATTTTTGTATTTTTAGTAGAGATGGGGTTTCACCATTTTGGCCAGGCTGGTCTCGAACTCCTGACCTCTGGGGATCCACCCGCCTCGGCCTCCCAAAGTGCTAGGATTACAGGTGTGAGCCACCACGCCCAGCTATTATTATTTTTTAATAGAGACAGGGTCTCATTATGTTGCCCAGGCTGGTCTCGAACTACTGAGCTCAAGTTATCCTCCCACCTCAGCCTCCCATAGTGCTAGGATTACAGGCATGAGCCACCATGCCTAGCAAAAATTGCTTACCTTTGATATAAGTTCTTTACAGCAGTTGGTCTGACTGGCAGCTGAAAAATGTGTTGCTCATCAAGAGGATTTTGTTTGTAATATTTTATGCAGATCCTGAAAAAACAAAATGGAACCTCTTTTGGAAAAAAGAGCCATTTGACATAACGTTTTTCTGGTAGTCTAAAGCTCGTAAGGGAAACATTTTATTGAGTATTACTAACTAAAACATCAGCGAACACTTTTAGAGCCACAAAACACAACAACCCTACAAACAAAACTTAGGTTACGTTTTTTTCTTTGAAAACAAATCTCATTCACTTTTTAAAAATTAATAGACATATTTCTCATAAATATAAAATAAATTTGAGGCCAAAGAAAGGCTTCGTGGGGAGAAAGAGGTTACAGAAAGAGAGAAACAATACAAAAAAAAGAGGCAGAAGAGAAACAAAAGTACAGCTTCCATGGTTTTCAGAGTCCAGGGAATTACAGTTAACTCATTCATTCCACTGATCTATAATGGGGAAAAAAACACAAAACTTGGAGATTCTATAAACAATAACAATTTCAAACTCTCCCCTCTACAACTGAGGCAAATTCTAATTTTGGAAAATGTAATAGTACATTTCCTTCCAGAGGGAAAAGAAACCCAGTCCTTCCACTGGACAGTTCACTTCCTAGTTTGAGGCCTCAAATACACATAAGATACCAGCAGTCCGTGTCTGAGAATTTTTCCAAATAACCTCTAGTCAAACTAATTGGAATCTCAAATTACAGCAGTCTCTACAATTACAGCAATGCTACTGACAGAGGTCTAGTAATACTATTTGATTCCATTGTTATCATTTAGATGGCTGGCAAGGCTATTTTGACCCAAATTGACAGGGATATAAAGAAGAGAAGGAACTAGTATTTATGAATACATGAGGTTATTAGATCCTTTTTACAGATGAGGAAACAGGATTCAGTGATGGAAACTTCCTAAGGAAGTTAGGAAGTGATGCAGCCAATGTCAAATCTGATTCCTTTTGAATCCAAAGCCTTTCCTGCCTATGGCACTGACTTAGACTCATGCATGCTACTGTAAAGACAGGATGAAGAGGTTCTATCCTAACTGGTAATAAAAACTGTACATATTTAGGCTGTAACTATTTCAAAAGAAATACATTTCTATATAAGTGAAGAATACAGATGTACTTACTGTGTTAAAGAAAAGAGGAGTTCATGTTGAGATTTAATGAAAGGCATGCAACTGACTAATATTTCTAGAATATGGTGGAGTTTTTGGACACGATAAACCTGTTCTTGTATATCTACTGATGGAGCAATGAAGTATTCCTGGAATGAAAAAATATAAGCAAAATAGAGATTTAAGGCACTTGTGTAACCTTTGTAAAGAATATAGGTATGCCTTCTACACCTACATTTGGATGCTTGATAACAGCCATTTAAAAAAAAAAAGACCAGAAGCAGCTAGATAGAGTTTCCCACCTTTCAATACTATTATTCAAACAAAATTATAGTCATGCACCATATAACAGTGTTTGAGTCAACAATGGATCACACATATTACAGTGGTCTTTTTTTTTTTTTTTTGAGACAGTGTCTCACTCTGCCACCCAGGCTGGAGTGCCGTGGCGTGATCTTGGCTCACTGCAACCTCCACCTCCCGGATTCAAGTGATTCTCCCGCCTTAGCCTCCTGAGTAGCTGGGATTACAGGCATGCACCACCACACCCAGCTAATTTTCATATTTTTAGTAGAGACAGGAATTCACCATGTTGGCCAGGCTGGTCTCAAACTCCTGACCTCAAGTGATCTGTCTGCCTCAGCCTCCCAAAGTGCTGGGATTACAGGCATAAACCACCGCGCCTGGCCTACAGTGGTCTTATAAGATCACAATAGAACTGAAAAATCCCTCTTGCCAGTAGTGACTTTGTAGCTGTAATGTAGTGCAATGCATTATTCCCTTGTTTGCTGTGATATTGGTATGAACAAAACTATTCCTCAAAAAGAGCCTCAGGCAGGTCCTTCAGGAGGTATTCCAGAAGGCACCTATGTTATCTCATAGGTGATAACAGTTCTATGTGTGTTCTTGCCCCTGGAGAGCTTCCAGTGCGACAAGATGTGGAGGCGGAAGGCAGTGATACTGATGATCCCGAACTAGGCGAATGTGTGTGTCTATGTCTTAGTTTTTAACAAACAAATTTAAAACAAAAAAAAAGTTAAAAATAGAAAAAAGCTCATAGAATAAGAATACAAAGAGAAAATATTTTTGTATAGCTGTACAACGTGTTTGTATTTTAAGTGTTATAAAAAAATCAAAAAGTTTAAAAAAACTTAAAAGTTTATAATATAAAAAAGTTATAGTAAGTTATGGTTAAATTTTTATTGAAGAAACAAATTTTTTAATAAATTTGGTGTAGCCTAAGTATACAGTGTTTATAGTCTACAGTAGTGTACAGTAATGTTCTACACCTTCACATTCACTCACCACTCACTCACTGACCCACCCAGAGCAACTTCCAGTCCTGCAAGCTCCATTCATGGTAAGTGCCCTGTACAGGTATCCACGTTTTTATCTTTTGTACATTATTTTTACTGTACCCCTTCTATGTTTAGATACACAAATACCATTATGTTACAATTACCTACAGTATTCAGTACAAAAATATACTGTAAAATATATATAGCCTAGGTGTGCAGTAGGTTATACCATCTAAGTTTGTTTATGCCACTCCCTGAAATTTGAACAATAAGGAAATCACCTAATCACACATTTAAAAAAATAATGACACATTTCTCAGAATGTATCCCCATCATTAAGTGAAGTATGACTGTATATACAGATACAGTTGTCCGTTGGTATCCATGGAGGATTGGTACCATGATCCCCTTTGTATACCAAAATCCATGGATGCTCAAGTCCTTTATATAAAATAGTATAGTATTTGCGTATAACCTATGCACACCCTCCTGTATGCTTTAAATCACCTCTAGATTACTTGTAATGCCTAATACAATGTAAATGCTACATAAATAGTTGTTACACTTACTGTTTAGAAAATGACAAGAAAAAAAAGAGAATAATGACAAGAAGAAATCCACATATATTCAGTACAGACATAATCATCCCTTTTTTTTGAAACAGGGTCTTGCTCTGTCACCAAGGCTGGAGTGCAGATAGACAAAAAAGTAGCCCAGGATCACAGCTCACCGCAGCTTCAACTTACCCGGCTCAAGTGAGCTTCCTACCTCAGCCTCCCAAGTAGCTGGGACCACAGGCACAGACAACCATGCCTGGCTAATTTTTTTCTTTTTGTAGAGATGGAGTCTCCCTATGTTGCCCAGGCTGATCTCACACTCCTGGGCTCAAGTGATCCTCCCAAAGTGTTGGGATTACAGGAGGGAGCCACTGTGCCCAGCCTATTTTTTTTTTTTTAAACATTTTCAATCTGCAGTTGGTTGAATCTATGGATGCAGAACCCACAGACATAGAGGACCAACTGTGTGTATGTATGTATGTGTGTGTGTGTGTGTGCACGCGTGTGTGTGTGTAGTTTTTGCTAGAACATGTGTCCACTAAAAATACATGCCCTTAATAAAATGTTTAAAATTTGAATAGTAAAAATTAAACCTCAGAAGAATCCAGTTGAGTCTATTTTACACAACAGATATAGCTAGTTTTTCTATCTTGTATTTTCATAAGAGAGAAATGATAAACAAATTGATACTATAAATTCATTTTCAAAAGGATCTTTCAATGAACGTCAAAGATCAGTACAGACACTATTCAACCTTCTGAAGTTTCTGAATGGGCTAGGAAAATACAACAAAGTTCATAACGATGACCCTGAAACCCAAAAGTATACATTAAAGATTATAAATTATTTGGAAAATAAACTTTCAAGTGTAATATAAATGGATAAAGAGAAAATAAAACAAATATTGCTTTACAGAACCTGTCAAAGAAAGGCATTCCCTAAGCATTCTGGATAGATGAGATGTGTGATAGTACATTGGCTTCAGTAGGATATAACTATATATAAGTATCACAAATTTATAGAGAGTGAGAAATGACATTGAATGGGCTACTTTTTTGTCTATCTTACTAGGCAGTAATAACTACAGGCACTGACTGTCTTATTTATCCATTTCCCAGGACCTAAGACAGTGGCTAGCATATTATTGGCAGTTAATAACTGCATACAGAATGACTGAATAAAAGAAAAACCAATTTTAGAATAAAAAAATAAACTCACCAAATGATTCAAAGATGCAAGTTCCTGACCTATTAAGAAAAAACACATACATGCAAAAACACTTCAGGTATTTTCTATTACATATTAAGGAATCTATATAAATTTTTTATAGTTCCTATATGAAAGAGATTGTCAAGCTAAGTAGTTCCTCACAAAAGGCCAAGTTTCCTGGCATATTATACCATAAATATATACTAATATTTATTCTAAAAATGATCACAGCTTCTCTCTCACTAAAAACAACCAAGTGTAGGGTATTAAAACAGCATCTCATAAAAGGATTTTTTTATTTAAAATACTAACTTCACAGAACCTCAAATGTTTGAACTAAAAACAAATAAATTATCAAGAACTATGGATATAATGCATTTGATATCTTTATTGGGGGGAAACTAAGGCCCAGAGAAGGGAAATGCTCATCTCATAGTGAACCAGGTACAAAGCCAGGAAGGACTACAGACGATGAGGGACAAGCAGAAAGAGAAAATCTGAGAATATCTGTGACTGATAACTGTGATATGTTTTTTAATTTTTTGAGCCAGGAAAGATACTTACCTATGAAAAAACTGATATAATCTTTCTTTAGTTTGTCCAAACCAATTTCCAAAAGCATTTGAACTGGAATAGTCCCACTGAGAGAAACTGTGTCCATGGTTCCATGATAAGACTGATGAATGAGCTTACTTAGTAAACTGTTACTTCCACTATGGAGCTAGAAATCAGGAAAATTTTATAAAACCATGAATAAATATATAAATAAACCCAACAAGTAAAAGAGAAGCAAATTACAGTAGCTACAAACTAAAAATTATAAGCTTGCATTCCTAGTCTCCTAACACTATAAATTGTTTGAACAAAACCCCCCAAGTTATAAACATCAGTTTTTTGTTTTGAGACAGAGTCTTGCTCTGTCACCCAGGCTGGAGTGCAGTGGCACGATCTCGGCTCACAGCAACCTCTACCTCCCAGGTTCAAGCAATTCTCCTGCCTTAGCCTCCTGAGTAGCTGGGTCTAAAGGAGCATGCCACTGCACCTGGCTACTTTTTATATTCTTAGTAGAGATGGGGTTTCACCATGTTGGCCAGGCTGCTCTCAAAGTCCTGATCTTGTGATCCGCCCGAGTCGGACTCCCAAAGTGCTGGGATTACAGGCAGGAGCCATGGCGCTCGGCCGGAACGTCAGTTTTTAAAATGCCATTTCTGGAACTGGGAGCAGTGGTTTACACCTGTAATTCCAGCACTTGGGAGGCTGAGGAGGGTAGATCACTTGAAGTCAGGAGTTTGAGACCAGCCTGGACAACATGGTGAAACCCCGTCTCTACTAAAAATACAAAATAAACTGGCCGTGGTAGCAAGCGCCTGTAGTCCCGGCTCGGGAGGCTGAGGCAAGAGAACAGCTTGAGCCTGGGAGGCAGAGGCTGCAGTGAGCCGAGATCACAGCACTGCACTCCAGCCTGGGCAATAGAGCAAGACTCTGACTCAAAAAAATAAAATAAAATAAAATAAAATTAAATTAAATTTAAAAAGCCATTCCTATCTCATGTGTTTAAGTCCAAAGCAGCTAAGAAGGGTTTAAACTTATCATCCCCAGATATGATTCCACCAAAGAGAAGCCAGAGCTGTTCCTTTGAAACTTTACAACTAGGAATTCTCCTCTCTTAGCTGAGAGGAGAATCTTTTCCACAATTGAACATCTTCTTCTACACCAAAAATCTGCTGCTGCAGTTAAACAGGCTCCCTCAATGGTCCATGCGTGTTCATAAGGAACTCCTCATTGGCTACAATATCCAACATACGAACATGATAATTTGTAAATTAAAAAGAGCTGTGAATTTACAATTTAATTTGTGTTCCAAATGTTAAACGATTCATTTTAGGTACTCATAAAATATGTCATTTTCCCACTACTTTCTATTTCTCTACTTTAACTTTCATCATAATCTTTGCAAGGTCTTTTTACAATATATACATAAATAGTTTCACTTTGTTTGCACTCATAGTACATGGTAAGGTTAGTAAGGTTATACTTGTAAACATCTTATGAACACAGAAACTCTCAAGAGAAAAATTCAATGGCTAAGACTAAAATGCCTAGAATCACTAATGCCCAATTAAGCAGAGCTTGCATGCCTTTACTCTGGAATGTACCTTGTTCACACCCATAAAAGTTTATAACTTTTATAATGATGAATTGGTAGTCATATTACCTAAAATAATTCCTATTAAAAATCTTTTTAACTTTTTACTTAGCTTTTTCTTGACTATAAAAGTGGCACAAGTTCACTGTGGAAAATTCATAAAGTAGAAATATAACACAGTTGGAAAAACTTGTTTTTTATGAGACGGAGTCTTACTCTGTTGCCCAGGCTGGAGTGGAGTGGTGCAATCTCAGCTCACTGCCACCTCCGCCTCCTGGGTTCAAGCAATTCTCCTGTCTCAGCCTCCTGAGTATCTCAGATTACAGGTGCCTGCCACCATGCCTGGCTAATTTTTTTTGACTTTCAGTAGAGGCAGGATTTTACCATATTGGCCAGGCTGGCCTCGAGCTCCTGACCTCAAGTGATCTGCCAGCCTCAGCCTCCCAAGGAGTTGGAATTACAGGCCTGAGTCACCGCGCCTGACTGGAAAAAGTCATTTGTAACCCTTCCACCAGAGGTGACTGCTATTAAGATTTTTAGCATATTTGTTTCCAGATTTTTCTCTCCAAAAGTTAACTTCATATACAATTGTGTATATTCCTTTTTATCAAATATTGTAAGCATTTCTCCATATCATTTATCAGCATCATTTTTTCAGCAACTATTACATGTGCCATATGTAGCTATATCATTATTTACTTAGCCATTCCATTAGCAAGAGAAATTTAGGTCCTTTAAATTTTTATGTCAATATAAATGAGGCTGAGATGACTATTCTGATACATAAAGTCTTGATACATATTTATGTGTATGAGCTTAGGGTACATCTTAACAAAAGAATTATTGGTTCAAAGGCCATGATACATTGTGAGGATCTCAATACATTACCAAAATTGCTTTTTAGAGAATATCTCAACTTGCATTCTCATCAGTAGTATATGAGAATACTCATTCACAGCAACACTTAACAATGACAATATTAGTAGTTTACACACACTGGGCACTTAACTATGAGCTAGGCACTAGGTGCATTACATGGATAACATTCGTCAATCCTGGAACGCTACAAGGTAGATACTATTCTTACCTTTACTTTACAGATGAGGATGTTGGGGCACAAGAAAAGTAAAGGAACCTGCCGAACTTTACACAGCTAGAAAGTAGCAGAGCTGAAATTCAGACTCAGGCAGTTAGCTTCAGAGCCTGTGTCTTTACATCATGCTATGCTTCTGAGAAAATGATCTGACACACACTACTAAACCTACCCATGGCTGTATATCACCACGTTGTAGACTCTGGATGATCAATGTGAAACACTTCACCAGGTCTTGGTACGAAATCACACCTTGGAAAACAAGTCAGTGTAACATTATTTTCAGGGTATTTCTACAGATCAAATATATCATTAATCTTAAGGATACACAAATGAAGTAGAAAGCAAGAATCTGTACTTTGTGAGCAGGGGAAAGGGAAAGAAATTAAAGCGGCAAAAAAAAAAAAGATTTAATGAATTTCTAAAGAAAGAAACCAAATTCAGATTGCCAAAAAATAACATGCTTAGTAAAATACTAAAGAATATCTTTTCCTTTTTCAATAATTATAATTTCAGTAAGGTATATGTTTTGGTTCATATAAATAGATCATGAAAATTACCTAAGTCTCATACTTAAAAAGGCAGGAGAAAAGGATAATTCTACAAATTACCTTGTCTTAGTACAATTCTTAAGCAGAATGCACCAATGTGTCATTAGAAATGAATTAGATAAAGTTAAGAACCAGACTTCCCCACAAGACTAGTGGTACACACTGTATTATTTCCAAAAGACTTAAAAATAAACCTAAGAAATAAGAGGAAAAATTTAAATCATGATGGACACCTACTACTGCTCATTTTGCACCACAGTTGCTCAGCAAAATCAAGATCACTCCGAACTTTGAAAAGACGCTTGACGGAACGATCGACTGCAGCAGTGTCATGCTTCAAGGTCTGAAAAAGAAGCAAGCTTCAGAGAATACTCAGTTTTTTTTTTTTTTTAAGTGAAATAATTTAAGCCTTCAAATGCTGCTCTGAGAAATTATGGATTCATGAACACACACAAAGATTTGAACGCATTTCCTACAACTTCATTCACTAATGAGGAGATACAAATCAACAGTGAAAAACAAGACCCTTAATATTGTTTTAAAATTATAGTGCCTAAAAGTGAGCATTCAGCTTTCCCTCCATGTAAAAAAAAAAATTAAATTACCTTGGTCTCCATTTTCCTATTTGTCAGATGAGAATATATCTAGTTTAATTTAACAGTACCATCTTAGAGTATATTAATATATGATAGTAGAGCCATTTTATAGTAATACTAACATATTCATTTCTACTTCTCTGCAATTGAGCAACTAATAATACATATATACCAGTTCTCTTCAAAAATATTTATCAGTTCTGACCAGGCACAGTGGCTATGCCTGTAATCCCAGCACTTTGGGAGGCCAATGCAGGTGGATTGCTTGAGCCCACGAGTTCAAGACCAGCCTAGGCAATATAGTGAGACCCCATCTCTACAAAATATTTAAAAATTAGCCAGACACGGTGGTGCACACCAGTAGTCCCAGCTACTTGGGGACCTGAGGTGGGAGGATCGCTTGAGCCCTGGAGGTCAAAGCTGCAGTGAGCCATGGTGGAGCCACTGCATTTCAGCCTGGGTGACAGAGCAAGACCTTGTCTCAAAAAAATAATAATTATTAAATAAAAATATTTATCAGTTCTTAAGGAAAACAATAACCAGTGCTGACAATAAAGATCAACAAAAATTCCCCTTAAATGCTGCCTTGATATACCAAATCCATTTGCGATGGTACAGCATGAAAGATGTCAGCATAACCGAATTTTAAAAGCTATTTCTGTGTATATTTCTAACTGATAATAATCACTTACCTCAACCTCAGTGTCTTTTTTTGTAGAATCACCAAATCCATCCAGCTTATTTAAGTCTAGAAAGTGGCAAAAGTTTATTAGCTCTTGATTTTTCTGCTTTCCAAATTATTTCCATCCTAATCCTATTTTCAGATGGTAAATGGGGACAGTAGAAGTCTAACTAAGGATTTTAGCAAATCACTGAACTCTGGTGGAGATTATAATAGATATCCATCAGGTGGGGGTGTGAGGATGAAGGGAGGTAACAGAAAAGCCCCTGACACATGGCATCAGGCACATGGTAGGTATTCAAAGGCTACTGCTTCACCTCTTTTTTCCTTCAATCTCAAATATAAATTAAATCTTATTAATTCTTAGGATTACTTAGATCTCTACCATTAGCAATTCAGAACAAAAGCTGTCCCTCTGACCATAACAGATCTCATAGCTTTGTATATATTCCAATCAAAAAAGAGTACCAAGCTTAAAGAGAAACTTATATTTAAACATAGCAAGTATAAATTCTCAATTAATAAAACAAGTAATACACCATTCAGAAATTCCTGCACAAGTTCAACAGCAGATTTTGCTTCCAGGGGCTCGAGCCATTCAGTGACACCAGTCCTCAAACCATCAGCCAAAACCTACGGGAGATTTAAAAACCCCAAAAACTTGTTAGCAGAAAACACTGTTTAATCAATAAGGATGTATGTAATAATAATATTAATTGCAGTAACACTTCTTGAGTGTTTATCACATCCCAGGTACTGCTGTGGTGCTTTATATATAGTACATGTTATTTAATCCTAACAAAACTCTATGGCAGATATTACTATTATTCTCATCTTATTGAGGCTAAGAGAGGTTCAGTAACTTGCTCATAGTCACACAATTAGTAACTGATAGTGCCAGGATATATACCCAGTGGTCTGATCCCAAAGATGGTACTCTGAACAATGATGCCACATGCATAGGTGCTACAGAGGACTTAAGACTGAGGATACTGGGTTTGCCCTGGAGATGCTTGCAACTTTGGCAAAGATAGACGGATAAGACAAATGAAGTAGTCTGGGGATGAATAAATGTAAAAAGTGGAAGTTTACATTAAAATAATATAGATATGTATGCACATACATACAATATCTCAATGGACCTAAGAAAAAGCAGTCAAGTGCTGGGCGCCGTGGCTCACACCTGTAATCCCAGCACTTTGGGAGGCCGAGATGGGTGGATCATGAGGTCAGGAGATCGAGACCATCCTGGCTAACACGGTGAAACCCCGTCTCTACTAAAAAAATACAAAAAAATCAGCCGGGCATGGTGGCGGGTGCCTTTAGTCCCAGCTACTCGGGAGGCTGAGGCAGGAGAATGGCGTGAACCCAGGAGACGGAGCTTGCAGTGAGCCGAGATGGTGCCACTGCATTCCGGCCTGGGCGACAGAGCAAGACTCAAAAAAAAAGAAAGAAAAAGCAGTCAAGTTAGGCCGCAAAAGCCAGTGAAACAACGTGAACTTCAGTTGCAACTCAAATGTGGGAACCATAGGCTGGCAGGAAAACGGCATGAAATAAGATGAAGAGGGTGGTGTGATCCCAACCAGGGTAGAAAAAGCAACTAAGAAGCAGTGGGAAATAGGATTAGAAGAAATAGTAGCTAAACCATCAAGGGATCTTCAAAAGTTTTTTGTTCAAAACTTCATGTGGCAGAAAACAGTCAATGTTGATTTTTTTGGCAGGAAAATGACATGATCTAGTTAAGAATTTCTCTATCAGAAGTACCAAGGATGGATTCCTAGGAAAGAGAAAATACAACATTTCCCAGTTGAAATGCTATCATCCTCCACTCCTGGGGGGAGGTCTTTAGAAAAATGTGAAGATGGTTGGGCATGGTGGTTCATGCCTGTAATCCTAGCACTTTGGGTGGCCGAGACAGGTGGATCACTTGAGGTCAGGAGTTCAAGACCAGCCTGGCCAACGTGGCGAAACCCCTCTTGAACTAAAAATACAAAAAAATTAGCAGGGCGTGGTGGTGGGCACCTGTAATCCCAGCTACTGGGGAGGCTGAGGCAGGTAAATCACTTGAATCTGGGAGGAGGAGGCTGTAGTGAGCCAAGACTACACCACTGCACTCCAGGCTGGGTGACAGAGTGAGACTCCGTCTCAAAAAAAAAAAAAAAAAAGAAAAATATGAATATAATTTTTGTTGTCATAAATGATTAGGAGCACAGAACTTGGGGCATGGAGTTTGGTGGGGGCCAGGGATGTTAAACATCTTGGTGTGTGTACCATGATCCCAAATCACAAAGAATGTTCCTGCCCAAATGCCAATAGTGCCCCTGTTGAGAAACAATGAATCATCATTAGCATGGTCCCAGAAGAAGATGATAAAGATTTTAACTAAGATGAGCACAGTGAAAGAGACTTCAAAGGAGGAAAAGAATTGTATATGTATGGGGGGAAGGGTAGCAAGGTATATGTGGAATAAAAGAAAAAATCCTATCCATTTATAAAATATAGGGGGTTGAACACAGACAGACTATGGCCACGTGTATATCTAAGATTCTGTGACTTTTTAAGGGAGACTTGAATTAGACAAACACATTTAAATGAACTTGTGCCAGCTCTTCCATTTACCAGTTTATTGTCACCTTCAGGCAAAATAACTGAACCAGCCAGCACCATGCGTGGCACACAGCAGAGTGGCAGCTTCTAGCTATAGTAATACGTAGTGGTCATAGAAATAACAGTTCTTACTAAAGTGAAATATGAGATTTCTAGCGTAGGAAACTGAAGGAACAATGGGACCACAGACAGAAATGGGGGGTTTTCAAAGAGGATGTAGTCTGGAGAAGATAGTTTCATTTTGACATACTGACTCTTGAAGCAATAGCACTCTACCCAAGTGGGAAATAATTTGGTGGAAGTTGGAAAGATGGGAAGTGCTATCAGCTTAAAGATGAGGGTTTGGAGCTTGCTCACAAAGGTGTCAGTCAAATCACTGAATAGATCAGCTCTGCAGGGGTGCAGAGAGAGAAGGGCAGAGATGTGAGGGCAAAAGTATGATGGAGGCCTGCAGTAAGGGTCCTAAAAGAGGGGCTTTCAAGAAAGAAGAAAGGTGAGAAAGGTAGGAAAACTATCAGTTTTATACAAACAGAGAAATAATACTCATAGGAAGTAAAAGTATCAAAAATAGTTGGTACTATGCTAGATGGTAAGGGCACAATAGGGAACCAGGCACTCAAATCTAGTAGAGGAGACAGATAAGTAAACAAATTACTGTGTTTTATAAACACACTGACAAGAGGTATGTGTGGAGTTCTACAGCAACACAAGCCATTCTGTGAGATCAATGCAATCATCATAGAGAGCTCAACTAGCAAAGAGGTGGGAGAAGTGCATACCAGGTAGATCAAGACGCACACACCAGAAGATGATAGAGTATGACAGGATCCGAGCTACAAGCAAGGAGCTTGGTATGATGAGGGTTGGGGGTTCAGTGGGAATGGAAGTAAAGTGTGAGATTAAGCTAAAGAAATAAGCAGGAGCCAATAAGCACATGAAATCAAAACTACAAAGAGATACCACTTCACTACCACTAGGATAGCTATAGTTAAAAAACAGACAGTATCAAGTGTTCACAAAGATGTAAAGAAATCAGAACCCTCATATACTACTGAAAGAAATATAAAATAACATAACTACTTCGGACAACAGTTATACTTTGGCAGTTCCTCAAAAGGTAAATATACAGTTACCATATGATCTAGTAACTCCACCCAAGACATGTGAAAACATGTCTACACAAAAACTTGTATGTAAATGTTCATGGAGGCATTATTCATAATAGCCACAAAGTAGAAACAACTAAGATGTCAATCGACTGATGAATGAACAAAATGTGGTATATCCACACACAATGGAAAAATAAATAAATAAATTAAAAAAATAAAACAACACAAAGGGTGAGAGAAATGTAGCTATTAACGACCTAATGCTCTCGTTAATTGTAAGGACAACTACCACAGAAGTAAAATTTAACTGCCCAAACTGTCAGAGCTTCTAATGGATACATAACATCTGAACAAGTTTTGAGTAACACAAACCTAAGTAAAAACAACAATAGCACACATTTTTATAAAAACATGAGATTTAAGGAAAGGAATTCTAGAAGGATACTCACAAGAAGAAATTTCAGTTCTCTGTAGAGATGATTCAAAGGACCTCTGGGCTCTCCTGATTCCACTTTAATATTCTAAAAAGTTTCCAAAGTCTGTCAGTTTTCTACTGCTAATCCTACCTTCTCTACATAAGTGTTATACTTGCATTTCAAACTATCTTTCACACATTAAAAAATATATTTCATAAAGGACCAATGAATTGAAAAATGAGGTCAACATATCATTTAGAACATCTTACTTAGAGATTTTGCCATCTTGACCCAATAATCTAAATTAAAACCACTTATCCTCTTTCTATGACATAAACAATTGTACCTATGTGGAACAACTGCCCTCCTCACACACTCTCCTGCCTTTTCCCAAGGAATTTCCAGGAGGACAAGGTAGGAGAAATTTAAATAAATATATCTCAAGATTCGGTGATAACTTAGCATTATCACAAACCAAAATGAAGTCTCCCAATAAATCTGTTTATTAGACTCCTTCTAACTAAACCAACAGTGTGCTGTCCTAGCCAGAGGTCAATGTCTTACAAACCTTAGATTGCAAACATAAAAAAAGAAAAACATAAATGCCAATGTATGTAAATTCCCATTACAGCAAAAGTATAAAGAATATAATTATCCATGTCTGGGCGCAATAGCTCACACCTATAATCCCAGCACTCTGGGAGGCCGAGGCGAGTGAATCAGTTGAGGTCAGAAGTTCAAGACCAGCCTGGCCAACTTGGCGAAACCCCGTCCCTACTAAACTTACAAAAATTAGCCAGGTTTAGTGGCACGCCCCTGTAATCCCAGCTACTCAGGAGGCTGAGGCAGGAGAATAGCTTGAACCTGGAAGGCAGAGGTTGCCATCAGCTGAGATTATGCCACTGCACTCCAGCCTGGGTGACAGTAAGACTCTGTCTCAAAAAAAGAATATAATTATCCATAATCTTGCCACTCTGAAGGAACCACTATTAACACTATCCAGGCTTCTGTATATACATTTTTTAAAAAATATAGTTGAGATCGCATTACATAAATAATTTATACTTTTTCTTTTTGCTTAATAAGCACATCCTATTATTAATATTCAAGATTTTAAAACATGCTTTTAGAAACTGTATATAATATTTCATCATGAAATCTATTTTAGGCCAGGTGTGGTGGCTCATGCCTGTAATCCCAGCACTTTGGGATTTCGAGACCAGCCTGGCCAACATGGTGAAAACCCGTCTCTACTAAAAATACAAACAAATTAGCTGGGCATGGTGGCATGCACCTATAGTCCCAGCTACTTGGGAGGCTGAGGCAGGAGAACTGCTTGAACCCGGGAGGGAGGCAGAGACTGCAGTAAGCCGAGATGACGCCACTGCACTCCAGCCTGGCAGACAGAGCGAGGCTCCGTCCCAGGAAAAAAAAAAAAAAAAAAAAGAAATCTATTTTAACTATTCCCTACTGAACATTCCGGTTTTGTTTATAGTATTTTGGAAACACAGTTATATCGCTACAGTGAATATCTTACACATGAATTTTTGTTAGCAACTTTGACTAATTTCTTTTTTTTTGACATGGAGTCTCACTCTGTCACCCAGGCTGGAGCGCAGTGGCACAATCTTGGCTCACTACAACCTCTGCCTCCCGGGTTCAAGCGATTCTTCTGCCTCAGCCTCCCGAGTAGTTGGGACTACAGGCACACAACACCACACCCAGCTAATTTTTGTATTTTTAGTAGAGACAGGGTTCCACCATATTCGTCAGGCTGGTCTTGAACTCCTGACCCCATGATCCATCCTCCTCAGCCTCCCAAAGTGCTGGGATTATAGGCATGAGCCACTGCGCCCAGCCAATTTTGACTGATTTCTTAAGACAGATTCCTAGAAATGTAAATATAGAGTGAAAGGGCTTAATATTATAATGATTCTTGATGTGTTACCAATATCTCCACCCTTTTAAGAATAAGAGGGCCAGGCACAGTGGCTCACACCTATAATCCCAGCGTGAGCCACTTTGGGAGGTGGAGGTGGAAGGATCACTTGAGCCCAGGGGTTTGAGACCAGCTTGGGAAACATAGGGAGACTCTGTCCCTACAAAAAAAGTTAAAAAATTAGGTGTGGTGGCGTTTGCCTGTAGTCCTAGCTACTCAGGAGGCTGAGGCGGGAGGACTGCTTGAGCACAGGAGTTCGAGGCTGCAGTGAGCAGTGATCATGCCACTTTACTCCAGCCTGGGTGACAGAGTAAGACTCTGTCTCAAAACAAAACAAACAAACAAGCAAACAAACAAAAACACGGATTCACTTGAGCCACCACTCAAAAACTTTATTCATCACTAGAAAATTCTTAAGTTATATTATTATAGGGCTGAGGGCAACTGATAGATCAGATCACCTGACAAAACCTTCACTGGCTGCCCTGGTGAGACGTTAGTGGCAAGGTGGGCCTTTCAGAGTTGTCCAAGCTCACACTCAGCAAGTGCCAAGGCTAGAAGCATGGAGCACCAGCAACAAGCAAGTAAGCCAACATTTAGGAGTCTCATGAACCCGAAAAGGAAATAGGGCCCACTCTTACCAGAGTTGCAGTTGAAGAGAGTGGAGGGATTTGAAGAATCTCATCCACAGGACTCCAGGAAATATCCAAAGCGATCGCAGTTTGTGATGCTGTGATTGTATCATCCAAGGCAGAGGACTTAAAGAGCTCATACTGGGCAAAGCCTTTGGATGTTACCTGAAAAGAGTGCACCCAGCAGATCATTTAGCTGTGCTTCCACATGGCCAAGAGTCCATTACCCAAATTATTTTGATCCTTGTCCCAAAGAAAAAAGATCACACACGCCATACTTTTGGGATATATACTTTCCATATATTTTTGGGATATATACTTTCCATATTTTTGGGATATATACTTTCCATATATCCCAAATAGAAAAGTAAGACAATTCTTTGAAACCACAAAGATTGGCTAAAAGGCATGAAGGCATTTTAATTTTGGTCATTAGCTGATATGAAAATAAACATAAACATTTTCATACTACAGAAAAATATCTAGTCATCTTAGGAGTGAAAAAGAACCTCTAAACTAGGAAGGCAGGTTGACAACAATTTGAAGAAAATAATATGAGTAGAAGCAAAACACTTACAGTAGACAAGTGATGTCTTTTCTTGTGAAAATTTTTTAGGTTTTCAAGATTTACAGAATAATTTTTATCAGCTATAGGAAATGAAAGAAAGAAATGTAAAGGCACAACTCAAAATTACATTGTCAGAGCTACAAAACTGTAATCCCTCACATTCTCAGTGTACCGCAACTCAACAAAATAACTGTTAAAATTAAATTTTAAATCACAGATAAGTGAAATGTTTATAAGAGAATGAAAGTGGGCTGGGTATGGTGGCTCACACATATAATCCCAGCACTTTAGAAGGCCAAGGAGGGAGGATCGTTTGAACCCAGGAGTTCGAGACCAGCCTGGGCAACATAGCAAGACCCTGTCTCTATAGAAAATTTTAAAAACAGCCAGGTGTGGTGGCATGTGCCTGTAGTCCCAGCTATTTGGGAGGCTGCGGTGAGAGGATTGCCTGAGCCCAGGAGGTCGAGGCTGCAGTGAGCCATGATTGCGCCACTGCACTCCAGCCTGGGTGACAGAGTAAGATCCTACCTCAAGAAACTAAAAAAAAGAATTTAAGTGTAACAGCCAGGCGCAGCAGCACTTGGCTGTAATGCCAGCTACTCAGGAGGCTGAGGTGGGAGGATTGCTTCAGGCTGAGTTTGAGACCAGCCTGGGCAATACAGTGGGACCCTGTCTCTTAAAAACAAATTAAAAATAAAAATAAAATTAGCTGGCCATGGTTGTGCTCTCCTGTAGTCCCAGCTATTCAGGAGGTTATGGTGGGAGGATCACTTGAGCCCAGGAGTTTGAGGCTGCAGTGACCTATGAATGCACTACGGTACCCTAACCTGGGCTACAGAGTGAGGCTCTGTCTCTAAAAAAATAAGTAGATAAAAAATAAAGTGGAAGTTGGACACGGTGGCTCATGCCTGTAATCCCAGCACTTCGGGAGGCCGAGGGGGGTGGATCTTGAGATCAGGAGCCTGACCAATATGGTGAACCCCCATCTCTACTAAAGACCAGTCTGACCAATATGGTGAAACCCCGTCTCTATTAAAAATACAAAAAAATTAGCCGGGCATGGTGGCGGGTGCCTGTAATCCCAGCTACTCCGGAAGCTGAGGCAGAGAACTGCTTGAACCCAGGAGGCGGAGGTTGCAGTGAGCCGAGATCGCGCCACTGCACTCCCACCTGGGCGACAGAGCAAGACTCCGTCTCAAAATAAATAAATAAATAAACATAAATAAAAAATAAAGTGGAATGAAGGTCAATACTACTATCAAAAATACAATTAAATGTCTACGATTGGAAACATATTGTCAGTTTGTATCTTCCAATGAAATTTTTCAATAATATACACACAGAAATAAAATGAAACCCAAATCAAACAAGTGTAAACCTCCTGTCCAGACTTTTGGGGATCTGTTTCTGGTGTTTCTGGAATACCTCCCACATGCTGCAAGTTACACACTAGAGTAGATTTATGGTGATTAATGCAAGTTCTACCTTGTGCACTTTCATCATAACAATATCAATTCTCGTAAAAAAACATGAAACAATAACTATACAAATGAATAAATACACACACACACTCTCTAGAGAGAGCACTCACCTTTACAACTGACCACATATAAGACAATTCCTGTAATGCTGTTGTTTGTTGTGATAAGCTCAGCTCCTAGCCAACAAGTACCTTCAGGATCTGAACTGTCACATCTTACCCAAAGGGGAGGAAGGGCAGTAACTGGCAGATTAATCTTCAAATGGGTCATATTAGGATTGTGAGCCATGGTGTAAAGTCCAATTAACTGCCTTTAAAACAAGAGTAAGGACAAATTATAGATAGAGATTTCCAATTCAAGAATTTCTTTAATTTCTGAGAGACAGGGTCTCACTCTGTTGCCCAGGCTGGAATGCAGTGGTGCGATCATAGCTCACTACAGCCTTGGCCTCCTTGGCTCAAGTGATCCTCCTGTCTCAGCCTCCCAAGTACCTGGGACTACAGATACAAGCCACTGCATCAGGCTTATTTTTATGTTTTGTAGAGACAGAGTCTTGCAGTGTTGCTCAGGCTGGTCTCAAACTACTTGCCTCAAGCAATTCTTCTGCCTTAGCCTTCCAAAGTGTTGGGATTATAGGCATGAGCCACCACGTCCAGCCAGAATTTTCTTTTAAAAAGATATGAGGGGTCTTCCATCCTGGCTAACACGGTGAAACCCCATCTCTACTAAAAATACAAAAAATTAGCCTGGTGTAGTGGCGGGCTCCTGTAGTCCCAGTTACTGGGAGGATGAGAATGGTGTGAACCCGGGAGGCGGAGCTTGCAGTGACCACAGATCTCACCACTGCACTCTAGCTTGGGCGACAGGGTGAGACTCCGTCTCAAAAAAAAAAAAAAAAGATACGAGAGGTCTCACAGAAACAACAACCTAAAACTTAAATAGCAACATGTATATATGTATACTTTATCCATTAATAGATTCACCAGGCAGATCAAAATGCACGCACCAGAAAGTGACAGAGTATGACAGGATTGGAGCTACTATGAGCAGGGAGCTTCAATATGGCAAGGATTGGGGGTTCAGCAGGAGTGCAAGTTCAGTAGAAGTTGAAGAGGTAGGATGTGAGATTAATCTAAAGAAATAAGTAGGAGCCAGGCCGGGCGCGGTGGCTCAAGCTTGTAATCCCAGCACTTTGGGAGGCCGAGGTGGGCAGATCACGAGGTCAGGAGTTCGAGACCAGCCTGACCAACATGGTGAAACCCCGTCTCTACTAAAAATACAAAAATTAGCCGGGTGTGGTGGCTTGTGCTTGTAATCCCAGCTACTCAGGAGGCTGAGGCAGGAGAATCGCTTGAACCCAGGAGGCAAAGGTTGCCGTGAGCCGAGATCACGCCATTGCACTCCAGCCTGGGTGACAGAGTGAAACTCTGTCTCAAAAAAAAAAAAAGGAAAGAAAAGAAAGAAGTAGGACCCAATAAACACAAAATGATGCTGTCATTAGTGAGACAGTTAACAAAATTTGAATATGGGCTCTGATTAGATAATGGTATTGTAATAATGTTAGATTTCCAGATTCTCATCATTGTTCCATGGTTATGTAAGAGAATGTATTTGTTCATAGAAAATACAAAGTGGAGCATTTAGGGGTAAAAGAGTACCAGATCTTCACTACATTGTCAATACTTCATTTTTAAAATGGTGTATGTGTGTACATTACCATATATATATATATATATATATATATATATACACACAAACACACAATCTATAGGTATAATAAGTTATAAACATATTGTTATAACGATATATAGTTGTAACAATATACATATATAACTATATATGAATGCATACATAGCAATATACTGCTTTGCATATATCTATCTAGAAAGAGACACAAGAGAGAGAAAAAGGAAAAGGGGAAGAAGGAGAAGAAAAAGAAGCAAATGCTGTAAAATCTAAGCAATTGGTGAATCTGGATTAAGGATATACAGAAGTTCATGCACTATTCTTGTAACTTTCCCGTAAATTTGAAAGTGTATCAAAATTGAAAGTCACCAAAAAATGTGGCTTACGTTTTTATTTTTCAAAGACATGAAAACTAAATTGATTACCAACAGATGTCCAGGAAAAAAATTTCTAGGGGATTTTACTTCCAAAAAGAGGTGAAATAACCCCAGAAGGAAAATGCAAGAAGAAATGGAGAGCAAAGAAATAAGCGCATGAATCAACCCACACAAACACTGGCTGAAGAAAATAATACAAATATTTAACATTTAAGTCGTAGGGAGAAAACAGGCCAAATATGACTAAAATCAAGTACCTATGAAGGAAGAGGCTGATTAAACTTTTAAAACTTCTAGGCTGGGCGCAGTGGCTCACGCCTGTAATCCCAGCACATTGGGAGGCTAAGGCAGGTGTATCACCTGAGGTGAGAGTTCAAGACCAGCCTGGCTAACATGGGGAAACCCCGTTTCTACTAAAAATACAAAAAGTTAGCCGGACATGGTGGTGTGTGTCTGTAATCCCAGCTACTCGGGAGGCTGAGGCAGGAGAATCACTTGAACCCAGGAGGCGGAAGATGCAGTGAACTGAGATCGCACCATTGCACTCCAGCTTGGGCAACAAGAGCAAAATGCCATATCAAAGAAAAAAAAAAGAAAAAAAAAACTTCTATAGAGGAAGTAAAAACCAGCATGAAGATATAATTTTGTGAACGTTATTACAGTAGTTATCATTCTCATACCATTCTGTTAGTATTTGCATGACTATATTCGCCAGGACACCCTGAAGACAAGGACTTTTTGGTTTTGGAGGCAGGAGGAGGCTGGACAGAGGGAACTGTACATAGCTACACAGTGGGGAGGCAGGAAGTGAAGCTGGAGAGGTAGCCAGAGGCTCTCAAGTTTCTAACAGGGGCACTACTGGCACCTTGGGTGAGATAACTGCTCATTGTGCGGGAGAGTCCCATGCATTGCGGGATGTTTACCATCCACGGCGCAGGTGCACTAAATGCCAGTAGCTCCTCTCAGTCACTGTGACAAACCAAAATACTCCCCTATATTTCCAATTCCCTCTGGGTATGGTACCACCCCTGGTGGAGGACCAGTGGGGCTAGACAATGAAAGTTCCTGTGTGTCATTCTTAAGGAATTTGGGTTTTATCATGAAGCCAATGAAGAACCTCTAAAGGATTTTAAGCAGGAAAGAAGCTTGGTCAGGCTTTCATTTGAGGAAGAAAGACTGGAGGGGAACCAGATTACACATAAGGAAAACAATTGAGAAACAACAACAATAAATTGGTATAGAGGTGTAGAGAAAGGGAAGATAAGTGCAGTATTCTTGGTCACATTTGGGATACCTATCAAATATTCAAGTAGAACTATCCTTAGTTGGGTATACTTATCAGGGGGTGGGGGAGATGAAGGAAGATATAAGGGCTAGAGGCCTATTTTTCCCAATGTTTATAAGAATGTTTCCATTTAAATCCTAGTCGCCACCCCTACTCAGCATAAGAGAAAACCTACCTTGCCTTCCCAACTGGTAAAGCAAGTGGTCCAACATTTTCGCCAGTAGAGAAATCAGATATGGCAGTTTCTTCAGATTGAAGTTCTTCAATATGACTTGTTTCTTCCTTTTCTAAAGGCTTTAAAAATGTTCTTAATTATTTAACCAGACAAAAGAGCACATAGGATAGCAGCTGACTCTTTACTATGCTACAGAATAATGACAAGCAGAACATAATGTACTTATTTTTATACCCTTAAGCACAAATGATTGGGTTTTGGCAAGAATAGCCACAAACTAGCTTGGTACCAAAAAATCTTGCCATCAGGAGCATTTCCACTGTCCTATAAAAAGATATTGACCTTAGTTGCTAATAGCAAAGGAAGCAACTGATGCTTTTAGAAAAGGAAGTGCTCGGCAGGACATGGTGTCACATGCCTGTAATCCCAGCATTCTGGGAGACTGAGGAGGAGAATCACTTAAGCCCAAGAGGTCAAGACAAACCAAGGCAACACAGGGAGACCTGTGTCTACCAAAAAAAAAAAAAAAAAAAAAAATCAGCCAGGGTGGTGGCATGCACCTGTGGTCCCAGTTAATCAGGAGGCTGAGGTGGAAGGATTGCTTGAGCTTGGGAGGTGGAGGCTGCAGTGAGCCATGACAGTACCACCACACTCCAGCCTGGGCGAAAGAGCAAGACTACCTTAAAAGCAGAAAAGGAAGTGCTCCAATTTGCACAAAATGATTAGGTAAAGGTAAAATACCAAGGAAACCCAGACGTTCTTGGATTTTTCACTCTCAAAACAGGAAGACCTTCTTTCTGGACTATAACCTTAGGCCCACAATCTTTTTCTCTAGGGCAATAACCTCTGATTGGTGTTAGTGGGTACTATTATCCATGTGTTTACAAAATAGTTAAATAGCTCAGCCTTGCCAATAATAACAACAAGGGAGTTTTTCAGTGAGATAAAACTGTTATATATCCTGATTGTGGTGGTGACTGCAAGAATCTACATATGTGTTAAAATTCATGGAACTGAACAACAAAAGCAGTCAGTCAGCAGGGCGTGGTGGCTCACCCCTGTAATCCCAGCACTTTGGGAGGCCGAGGTGAGTGGATCACGATGTCAGAAGATTGAGACCATCCTGGCTAATATGGTGAAACCCTTTCTCTACTAAAAATACACACAAAAAATTAGCCGGGCGTGGTGGCAGGTGCCTGTAATCCCAGCTACTCGGGAGGCTGAGGCAGGGGAATCGCTTGAATTCGGGAGGTGAAGGTTGCAGTGAGCTGAGATCGTGCCACTGCACTCCAGTCTGAGTGACAGAGCGAGACTCCATCTCAAAAAAAAAAAAAAGAAATAAGTGAATTTTATCGATTTATTGATAATTTTACTTGTTTATTTCTTAATGAGGCTACGAGAAAATGTTAAATTGCGTATGTGGTTCATATTTATTTGTACTGGACAGCACTACACTTACTCCTAAAAGAATGAGAACTCATTTTCACTGATGCTGATTTTAAAACGTGTATGTTAGATTATTCCCAAGAAACCAAATTTGGTTATGGAGAATTAACCACAAAGTCAAACCAGTACTTACCACTTTTTCCACTATGAATACTATGTCATTTTCATTTAGAATATTTTTCAAAGGGTTTGGTTGGCCTTTGCTGATCAACTGCACTTGGACATCAGCCTGTTAAAACAGGTATCAAGCAACATTATACATACACTTATATATTTCTACTATCTAAACACATAAAGACCAGTTCTATGCAAGTCAATGGAAAATTTCCTTAAGAGACAGAGTCTCGGCCGGGCACGGTGGCTCACGCCTGTAATCCCAGCACTTCGGGAGGCCAAGGCGGGTGGATCACGAGGTCAGGAGATTGAGACCATCCTGGCTAACACGGTGAAACTCCATCTCTACTAAAAATACAAAAAATTAGCCAGGCGTGGTGGCGGGCGCCTGTAGTCCCAGCTGCTCAGGAGGCTGAGGCAGGAGAATGGTGTGAACTCGGGAGGCGGAGCTTGCAGTGAGCCGAGATCGTGCCACTGCACTCCAGCCTGGGGGACAGAATGAGACTCTGTTTCAAAAAAAAAAAAAAAGAGACAGAGTCTCACTATGTTGCCCAGGCTAGAGTGCAATGGCTATTCATAGGCACATGCATAGTGCATTAAAGACTCAAACTCCTGGGCTCAAGCAATCCTCCCACCTCAGCCTCCCCAGTAGCTGGAACTTCACGTGTGTGCCACCACACCTGGCTAATTATTTTATTTTTCATACAGATGGGGTCTCGCTATATTGCCCAGGCTGGTCTCAAAATTCTGGCCTCAAGCAGTCCTCCTACCTCTGTCTCCCAAAGTGCTGGGAATACAGGCATGAGCCACTGTCCTGGCCAAAACTTCATACATTCTCATTCCAACTGGAAGTTTATTCAAAAGTTTGAAAACAGGCTGGGTACAGTAGCTCACGCCTGTAATCCCAGCACTTTGGGAGGCCGAGGCGGATAGATCACTTGAGGTCAGGAGCTTGAAACCAGCCTGGCCAACATGGGGAAACTCTGTCTCTACTAAAAATACAAAAATTAGGCTGGGCACAGTGGCTCACGCCTGTAATCCCAGCACATTGGGAGGCTGAGGCGGGTGGACTGCTTGAGGTCACGAGTTCAAGACCAGCCTGCCCAAACTGGTGAAACCACATCTCTACTAAGACTACAAAATATCAGGCAGGCATGGTGGCGGGGGCCTGTAATCCCAGCTACTCAGGAGGCTGGGGCAGAAACTGCTTGAACCTGGGAGGTGGAGCTTGCAGTGGGCCAAGATTGTGCCACTGCACTCCAGCCAGGGCAACAGAGCAAGACTCCATCTTAAAAAGTAAAAAATAAATAAACAAATAAAAATACAAAAATTAGCTGGGCATGGTGGTGGGTGCCTATAATTCCAGCTACTCGGGAGGCTGAGCCAGGAGAATTGCCTGAATCCAGAAGGTGGAGGTTGCAGTGAGCCGATATCATGCCACTGCACTCCAGCCTGGGCAACAGAGATTCTGCACAGGATAATCATTACCGTTATTAGCCTGGTTGGTACACATTCCTTTTCCAAGCATATAACTCTGTTTAAATACAAATATATGCTGTACACATTGGCACCTGTAATCCCGGCTAATCGGGAGGCTGAGATGGGAGGATGGTTTGAGGCCAGGAATTTGAGACTAGTTACAACACAGCAAGACCATGTCTCTTAAAAAAAAAAAAAATAGCCAGGTATGGTGGTGCACTGGTAGTCCCAGTTACTTGGGAGGCTGAGGTGTGAGGATCACTTGAGCCCAGGAGTTTGAGGCCGCAGTGAACTTTGATCATACTACTGAACTTCAGCCTGGGCAACAGAGTAAGACCCCATCTCTTTAAAAAATAATAATAAAAATAGAAATGTATCTATTTAGATATCTAATAGGATTTTGCCTAATAAAAACAGGATTCTAATAGTTTTATATCATGAATGTCTGTGTCATTCAATGTTCTTTGGCAGTCTAGTACCACAGCTCTTTTGTCACATAACTAATTCCATATTGTATGACATTTTAGTAGTTTCCAGTTTTTTGCTATTATAAACAATTGATGACATCAATTCAAATGAACACTTTTGAATTATTTTCTTAAGATTAATACCTAAAATCACACTGATACTATTAGACTGCCTTTCAAAATGTTGCACCTACACATTTATACTTCCATCACTTATATCAACATATTAAGCATTTTCATGGCCGGGTGCAGTGGCTCACGAATGTAATCCCAGCACTTTGGGAGGCCGAGGCGGATGGATCACCTGAGGTCAGGAGTTTGAGACCAGCCTGGCTAAGATGGTGAAACCCCATCTCCACTAAAAATACAAAATTAACAGGGCGTGGTGGCGGGTGCCTATAATCCCAGCTACTTGGGAGGCTGAAGCAGAAGAATCACTTGAACCTGGGAGGCAGAGGTACAGTGAACCAGGATCGCGCCACTGCACTCCAGCCTGGATGACAGAGTGACTCCATCTCAAATAAAAAAAAGAAAGAAAAAAAGCATTTTCATTGTTTATTTTTACCATCTCACAGTGAAACATAAGATCTTACTGTTTTGTCATTTGTTTGATCAATAATGATGGTGAACAGTTTCTTTTTATCTTTTTTTTTTTTTTTTTTGAAGACAGGCTCTCGCTCTGTCACCCAGACTGGAGTGCAGTGGCACAATCTTGGCTCACTGTAGCCTTAACCTCCCAGACTCAAGCGATCCTCCGGCTGAGGCCTCCCAGTAGTAGTAGCTGGGACTATAGGTGCGTGACACCACACCCAGCTAATTTTTTTTGCTTTTTGTAGAGACAAGGTCTCACCATATTGCTCAGGCTGGTTTCATACTCCTCAGCTCAAGCAATCCTCCCACCCCAGACTCCCAATGTGCTAGGATTACAGGTGTGAGCCACCACACTCGGCCAAGGTAAACAGCAGTTTCTAATATGCTTATTAATCATAAATATCTCTTATTATTTGAATCCATTTGGTTTCTTAGTTTGGATATTAAAGCATGAAGAAACCAAGCACAGAGAGCCAAGGATACTGTGTTATTCTAATCTACTAGGTTCTTGAGGAGTTTCAGGTACTGTTGTGGGTTGAAGTGTGTCCCCAGAAATGGTATCTTGAAGGTCTAACCTCCAGTTCCTATAAATGTGACTTTATTTGGAAATAAAATCTTGGCAAATATAATCAAGATGAGGATTAATTTGGATTAGGGCAAGCCCTAAATCCAATGACTGGTATACTTAAAAGGAAAGAGAGTTAGAGGCATAGACACGCAGGGGGAATACCACGTGTCTACAGAAGCAGAGATTTGAGTGATGTGTTTACAAGCCAAGCAATACCAAAGATTGCTGGAAACCATCAGAAGGTAGAAAGAGGCAAGGAAAGATTCTTTCTTAGAGAATTCAGGAAGAGCATGCACCTGCTGACACCTTAATTTCAGAATTTTAGTCTCCAGAACTGGGAGAGAATAAATTTTTGTGTTTGAAGCTGCCTAATTTGCAGTATTTTGCTATAGCAGCCCTAGGAAACTAATACAGATATCAAGCAGCAAGAATTCAGGCAGGAAGGGATAAATGAGTTTACCCAGATATATCTGATTCTTGAGTTTGGCTAGTGAGAATTCAGATAGTGAAAGGTAACTCTATTTGCATGTTTCTTTCTTGATTACTTACTCGTGTCCTTTGCCTATTCTTCTTTTATACTTTTTTGTCTTTCTTTCTCATTGATTTTTTTTTTTTTTTTTGAGATAGTCTCGCTCTGTCGCCCAGGCTGGAGTGCAGTGGTGCGATCTCTGCTCACTGCAACCTCTGCCTCCCAGGTTCAAGTGATTCTCCTGCCTCAGCCTCTCTAGTAGCTGGGACTACAGGCACAAGCTACTGCACCTGGCATTTTATTTTATTTTATTTTATTTTATTTATTTTATTTTATTTTATTATTTTATTTTATTTTATTAGAGACGGAGTTTCACTCTGTCACCCAGGCTGGAGTACAATGGCTTAATCTTGGCTCACTGCAACCTCTGCCTCCCAGGTTCAAGTGATTCTCCTGCCTCAGCCTCCTGAGTAGCTGGGACTACAGGCACACGCCACCATGCCCAGCTAATTTTTGTATTTTTTAGTAGAGCTGGGGTTTCACCATGTTGGCCAGGCTGGTATCGAACTCCTGACCTCAGGTGATCCATCCACCTCAGCCTCCCGAAGTGCTGCGATTACAGGCATGAGCCATCGTGCCCAGCCATCTTTCTCATTGATTTTTAAGATATATATATATATATATATATATATATATATATATATATGTATATGGCCACACACACATATACATATTACAGCTTCTCATTCATGAGTATTTCCCCCCCCCCAGCTTGTCTGTTAATGTATACTTTATTTTAGTTTGCTAATTATTTCATGGACATAGGTTTTATCTCCCCAAGTATGAAACACTCAGCACATATTAGACGCTAAATAAATATATGAATGTTTATAGCAGCTCTCATAATCATCAAAAACTGGAAAAAACCCAATGTCCTTCAACTGGTGAATGGATAACCAAACTATGGTACATCCATACAATGGAATACTACTCAGAAATAGAATGAATTGTTGATACACACAACAACATAGATGAATCTTAAATGCATTATACTAATTGAAAGAAGCCAGAACCAAAAGGCTGTATGATTTTATTTATAGGATATTCTGGAAAAGGTAAAACTACAGAGACAAAAAATAGATTAATGTTTGCCAGGAACTAAGGGAGGGCAAAGGGCTCACTGTAAAGGGACATAAGAACATTTTTGGAGAGGATAGAAATATTCCATATCTTGATTATAGGGTGGTGACTAAATAATTTAACAGAAGTTCGGCCGGGCGTGGTGGTTCAAGTCTGTAATCCCAGCACTTTGGCAGGCCGAGGCGGGCGGATCATGAGGTCAGGAGATCGAGACCATCCTGGCTAACATGGTGAAACCCCGTCTCTACTAAAAATACAAATAAATTAGTCAGGCGTGGTGGCAGGCACCTGTAGTTCCAGCTACTTGGGAGGCTGAGGCAGGAGAATGGCGTGAACCCGGGAGCCGGAGCTTGCAGTGAGCCGAGATCGCGCCACTGCACTCCAGCCTGGGCAACAGAGCATGACTCCGTCTCAAAATAAAAATAAAAACAGACAATTTTAGGATTAGAGTTGTGTTTAAAAACCAAATTGTTCATACCTCATAGAGAAATGGGTCTTTACGGATTCCTTTCTTTTCTTCATTAAATTCCCTGAAACGCAGAACCACATATGAAAAACAGAACTACATTATCTCTCCTGTTATTCACACTCAGGAGTCAGTCATCACTTTATCTCTGCAGGACACCTATGGGAAAGGCAAAAAGCAAGTACTTACAGCAGCCCTAAGATGTAGTTGCAGAGAGAGAAAAAAAGCAGAAAAGAAGCATTAGGTTAAGAAGAAAAGAGAACCAAAAAAGAAAACTGTGACAGAGATTAATAGACTGTTGCCCTCAATTGGGTACAACTGATTCTCAGAGGCAGCAGGAAATTGGGTTGCCTGCTTCTACTGTGTGTCTTTTCAAACACATCACCAGTTAAAATTAAAATGTAACTTGCCACATGACCTTTCAAAGTAAAAATGATTGTATTCTGATCTGTTACTGAATCAGTGGGTAACCACAGAGAAGTTACTTAAGGGTCCTAGGCCTTAGATTTCTATGGCTAAAATGGAAGCATCTGTCCTCCATTTTTATAAATTGTTACTCAAAGTTAGTAAATTTGATTATGTTGACCATTTCCTTTTCAAAATGTAAGCATGAAACTCCAGGATATCATTTAATTATTATCCTTTAATTCAAGAAAGTTTTAAAATAGTGAATCTAAAGCACTTAAACTGTAATCCATTAACATACCAAAATACATACCAGCCTGATCTACACTGAAAAATCTTTAGTCATTGAAGGAACCCAACAGAACTGTTTCAAGAAACCATTTATATCTATATTTGATCTAATACTATATGACTTCCTGAAATAGAAACAGAAGAGCTAGGCCTATGACTGATTCACTTTTGCCATATTGTGAAAGATCGTGATTTATTCTTACAGATGTTTATGTCTTACGTATAACTCAGGGATGTTATTTAATCAGTCTTTTTTTTTTTTTTGAGATGCAGTCTCGCTCTGTGGCCCAGGCTGGAGTTGGAGTGCAGTGGCGTGATCTCCGCTCACTGCAAGCTCCGCCTCCCGGGTTCACGCCATTCTCCTGCCTCAGCCTCCAGAGTAGCTAGGACTACAGGAGCCTGCCACCACGCCCGGCTAATTTTCTTTTTGTATTTTTAGTAGAGATGGGGTTTCACCATGCACTTAATCAGTCTTGCAATAATGTCTCCAGCATGTTTAATAGAGGCCAGTCACTCCTGCTAGATGCTGGGAATATCAAACAAAAGCATAGTCCCTGGTTCACAGTCCTGACTGGATTCCAACAAGTAAACCACAGTTCCGTGGTGATAAGTGCTCAGAGAGAGGCAAGTATAGTAGGAAGCTGTAGTAGAAATTTAGCTATAGGGCTTAAACTTTAACCTGAAAGCCAAGAGGAACTCACTAAATGACTTTAAATGGGAAAGATCTGACAGTAATGTGGAGGGTAATAACTTGGAGTCCAGGAAAATAGCTGTGAATAACTTGTAGCACTTCAGAGAACTGATAGTGGCCTGAATAAAAAAAGCAAGGATGGAGGAAGAATAAGAGGATCGACTAGATAAGGCAGGGGTGGGGGTTTTGGAATTAGAACGCTTCAGAGACAGAATTCAGAAGTAGAATGTCCAGTTGGAGGAAAAGATTAATTCAGCTTTGCAGGTATTGATCTGAGGTCCCGTGTGAAAATTCCCAGTAGGGGGGGAAAAACAGTGTTATACTTGCTATGTGAAGTATAAAGGGTTTAAATGGGCCGGGCACGATGGCTCACGCCTGTAATCCCAGCACTTTAGGAGGCCAAAGTGGGTGGATCACGAGGTCAAGAGATTGAGACCATCCTGGCCAACATGGTGAAACCTCTTCTCTACTAAAAATAAAAATACAAAAATCAGCTAGGCGTGGTGGCATGCGCCTGTAGTCCCAGCTACTCGGGAGGCTGAGGCAGGAGAATCGCTTGAGCCCGGGAGGCAGAGGTTGCAGTGAGCCAAAATCGCACCACTGCACTCCAGCCTGGCAACACAGCGAGACTCCGTCTCAAAAAAAAAAAAAAAAAAAAGGGGTCTAAATAAAGTTGTATCAATAGAGGACTTATTTATTTATTTATTTATTTTTAGAGACGGGTTCTCACTACGCTGCCCAGGCTGGCCTCCAACTCCTGGGCTCAAGCAGTCCTATTGCCTCAGCGCCCAGAGTAGCTAGGATTACAGGTATGCACCACCATGCCCAGTTAATAGGAGATTTTTATTTTTATTTATTTATTTTAGAGACAGAGTCTTGCTCTGTTGCCCAGGCTGGAGTGCACTGGCACGATCTCGGCTCACTGCAACCTCTGCCTCCCGAGTTCAAGCAATTCCCCCAAGTAGCTGGGATTACAGGTGCCCGCCACCATGCCCGGCTAATTTTTATATTTTTAGTAGAGACGGGGTCTTGCCATGTTGGCCAGGCTGGTCTAGAACTCCTGACCTCAAGTGATCCGCCCGCCTCGGCCTCCCAAAGTGCTGGGATTACAGGCGTGAACCATCGCGCCCGGCCTTATCTTAAATAAAGATGAAACAGCCATAGAGTGAAATACTATATAGCAGCTAAAAACAATGAGATAGATCTATAAGGAGTCACAATGAAAGATGTCCAAGACATGCCAGTTTTTTTTAAAAGCTAGTGCTCTTTCTATTCAAAACGTTTACAAGCGTTACTACTTTTGTAAGCAGGAAAAAAAGCAATGAAGATAAACAATGAAAAATTATAACATTTAGGAAATCATGGGCTAGATTACACAGCGGTTCTCAAAGTGTGATGCTCAACCAGCCGTATCCGTTACACCTAGCATTTATCAGGAGGGCAAATTAATTGGCCCCATCTCAGACCTACTAAATCAGAAACCCTGGAAGTGGAGCCCAGCAATCTGTGTTTTGACAATCCCCCGGTGATTCTGATGCATGCTAAATTTGAGAACTATGGATTAGATTTTTACATAGGATGCAGAACTTGATGGAATCCCCTTGGTAGTAGTACTTCACCATAAGAATAAAATGAAGTCTCGGAGCACAGTGAAAAAATAAAAGTGTTTTCAAAACGCAACACACCAATCTGCTATCATTACAATTGTAGCTCATGTGGCAACTACCTCGAATAATAGAGATTAACAGGCTAACACCACATTTCACTCTTAGGAGTCAACAAGGCTTTAAACGGGAAGGATGCCAACACCTAGTTTTCCGTATCCCGGGTGGTGCCTCTACTTATGGCAAGTGTGTCCATCAGCAGAAAGAATAAATCGCCTCTTGGAACACTTGCCACCTTCCATCTCGTTTGATGACGTACACGTTTTCTCCTGAGACAAGCAAGCTCCCACACGGTCAACCCCACACCGGAGCCGAGAACCGGCCTCTCCCCAACTCCTGGACCCCAGGAAAGCTGGCAAAGCGCTGATCCCCAGAGTGGCAAGAGGCTTAGGGCGGGGATCCAGATACCCAGGGAAAGAAGTGCTGTCCCAGGACCCCAGCCAAAAGAAGAGACTAGACTCACTGAAGGAGACGAGAATAAAACTCCTCTGCTGCGCAGTTCAGCCGCTCCCACATCCCGCCCCAACGTGAGAGCGGTACCGGAACCGCCAAACTGAACTGCGCGCCGGACCGGCGACGTCAGGGGTCATGGCCCCGCCCCGCCGGGACTATTTTGACCACCCCCCACAATAAGTCCTGTTTGTCCGCAAAGTTAAACTTTCGTTTCAAGCCACCCAGAGCTATTTACTATGTCAATAGTCTTCAACTTCCGTCTGCAATAATTAAAATAAGCGCAGTGGTTGGGGAGGATACCTCGACTCGCGAGAGTTGACCTCGACTCGCTAGAGTTGGCCTCGCCCCCTGTGGATTATTCCGCGAAAAGGAGTCCCTATTTTCTAAGAATTATTATTACGTTTGGAAGAAAACAGATACCGTAATTTCCCACAAATAAAGAAATAACACTCTCGTTTTTATTTTTATAGTGTGGTAGAGAGAGATTTTTTTGTATCCGTGTTGGTTCTTAGGCGGGGCAAGGTGGGGCGGTCAAGGGGAAGGTGACATATACAGCGGGAGTGGTAAGCACTTCCTTTTCCTGTGGCAGCAGCCGGGCTGAGAGGAGCGTGGCTGTCTCCTCTCTCCGCCATGGTGAGTGGAAGTCTTCTTGGCTGGCCTTACCACGTATCTCGGGGCCAGTAAGGAAGGATTTGGGGTTCGGAGCATAGAATCTGTAGGAGATAGAGCGAGGAGAGGGAGATGAGGACCAAAGGCGTCTTTTTCTGGTGTGGAACTGGGATGTGCGGCGATACGGCAGCCATCTTAGAGGCAACGTGGGGTTCCCAGCACAGGACGCGCCGGGAAGCAGTAGTGGAAAGCACTGGGTCGTTCTCAGGAGCAGTGGGACCTTGTGTTAGAATATTTGCTTATCTAGCCTTTTTCTGGATGCTTGTCTCTGCCTAGCTTAGGAATCATCTCTATTAAAAGCTTTCTGGTTCTCTTCGCTTAAAAATTGTTCGGTGTTATCAAAATCTTTGAATACTTAGCCAACTCGTAATAAGACCAGTGTTATATGTGTACTGCTTTTCCACAAATAGTGTTCGTATATACTATGTAGTGTTGTGTGCCGGGGGAGTTAAGCGAACAAAACAGACACTGTCCTGACTGGGATCGTAGTTGAGTTGGACTAAATACATAGTAATATTCTATGGTAGTAAGAGATGAAAACATAGGGAATAGGAGTGGTTTGGCTTTAAACAGTGATCAGAGAAAGCTTAAAGTGGCCTGAAGGATGTGAGAAAGCTGGCAAAGAGGAGCTTTAGAGTGAACACTTGGAAAGTCTGAGGCAAGTGCTGGGTGGTCCTGAGACCGAAAAATATCTGGAAGAGTGTATGGGAGTTGAGATCAGAAATAGAGAAGATTGTGTAGGTCAGCCTCAGGATTTTCATTTTACTCACAGTTGGGAAGACTTGTTTGTTTAAACAAAAAGTAATAATCACCAGTCTTTCCACTGGTGAGCTTTGGAAACACGTGTTTAGTAGAGCACCCTCTACTAAACCCTGAGTGGGACAGGGATGGAAGTTGGGATGAGTAGAGCCCGGGTAGACAGGATTTGCTGATTAATTGGCATTAAACAGCATCTCCAAACCTTACAATATGGTTTTGATTTAGCTATTGTGCTTTATAAGGCTTGCTTTGAAAGTTTTATGATAAACAATTCTTTTTGAAAATAAAATTGTGCAGTAGAGCTTGAGATTCTAAGGGTTCTAGTCATTTACTGCTATTTTGGTTTAAGGGTTGTTTGCCCCACCATACCAATCTCTTCTGCAATTGAATATTTAATGGTATTGTTGGCGTATGAGAAGAGTTTGCTTCAAACATTACTTGTCAATAAAAATAATCCTTTTCTTTTTCTTTAGGCGTGTGCTCGCCCACTGATATCGGTGTACTCCGAAAAGGGGGAGTCATCTGGCAAAAATGTCACTTTGCCTGCTGTATTCAAGGCGCCTATTCGACCAGATATTGTGAACTTTGTTCACACCAACTTGCGCAAAAACAACAGACAGCCCTACGCTGTCAGTGAATTAGCAGGTATGGATTTATATCTTCTGCAGGTATTTTAGGGACTACTTTACAGTAGTGATGAAATTCCACTTCATTGGTCCGTGTTTCTGAACCACATGATTTTCTCGGATGTTCTGATGCTGTTTGCTACCATGCATAATAGTCATGGGTTGGTATGTATGATGAAGCAGCTACAACTTTTATCTCTTCTCAATTTTAGGTCATCAGACCAGTGCTGAGTCTTGGGGTACTGGCAGAGCTGTGGCTCGAATTCCCAGAGTTCGAGGTGGTGGGACTCACCGCTCTGGCCAGGGTGCTTTTGGAAACGTATCCTTTGTTTCACTACCTAAGACTGGTCAGCTCTGATGGAATTTAGCACCCTGGGTCTGGTTTATTGATAATACGGTGTAAAAATATTACCTTTTTTTGTCTTGAAGAGAAGGGGCTTCATTTATATGGGGTTATTTTGCTTGCAATGATGTCGTAATTTGCGTCTTACTCTGTTCTCAGCGACAGTTGCCTGCTGTCAGTAAGCTGGTACAGAAGGTTGACGAAAATTCTTACTGAGCAAGAAATAACCTTGTAATTACTAAAATTTGAGAAATGTGATTCTTGACTGGAAAAATAGATGTGTCGTGGAGGCCGAATGTTTGCACCAACCAAAACCTGGCGCCGTTGGCATCGTAGAGTGAACACAACCCAAAAACGATATGCCATCTGTTCTGCCCTGGCTGCCTCAGCCCTACCAGCACTGGTCATGTCTAAAGGTTTGTAATACTTTATATAAGAGAGTTTGATAGAAGAAATAAGACACCTACTATTTGATCATTAGGGTGATTTTTATTCACAGTAACCCATTTCAAGATGGCTAGAAGAGAATAATTTGAATGTTTTTAGCATGACATATTTTAGTTCATGGATATTCCAGTTACACTGATTTGATCTTGACAAATGAGTGCATTCAGTTATGAAATGTACTCCAGAAATACATGTTAAATATCGGTTTAAAAATTTTTTAATCAAAAATATTTCGTATCAGTGATACAAAATGCCCCACTTTTGTTTCACGTGAACCTTTGTTAAAATTGCACATTCTTTTCATCCTGAAGTGTCTGATTAAATTTTAATCCTTTACTAAATACTAGGTCTGACTACTTAAATCTGACAAATCAATCAGGGAATACTAGCGTAACTGGGGAACTAACTATTCAAGTAATAGTTTAGTATATCCTTGGAAAACTTCCTACTTAAACTTAACTGTTGCGTACCCACCGCATTTTTATTTAACTGTCAAAATGATGAGATTCCACTTAATTGGTCCGTGTTTCTGAAACACATGATATTTGTGGAAGTTCTGACTTGGCAAACGGAATACCGTTTTGCTTTTATTGGTTGTATAAAATGTTTGATTTTTTTTTTTTTTTCCAAAAGGTTCAGGATAACCGAGTAAGTGTCAAATTGGTTTTTGTTAGGTCATCGTATTGAGGAAGTTCCTGAACTTCCTTTGGTAGTTGAAGATAAAGTTGAAGGCTACAAGAAGACCAAGGAAGCTGTTTTGCTCCTTAAGAAACTTAAAGCCTGGAATGATATCAAAAAGGTCCGTTTAATGAGCACATTTACAGTTTGGTACTCCTTGTTCACAGTTTGTCACTTTGAATTTCAGAAGATAAGGGCAGTATAGCTAAGCCTTAATGTGTGAGAGAACAAGAACCTCAGAGCCCGATTACTTGGGTTTGAATCCTAACTGCTGTTTATGGCTCTGTGTAACCTTGGCAAGTTATTGTGCCCAGTTTAATCATCTGTAAAAAGGAATTAAAACTCTGAAGATCTATTGCAGAGATTCTATCTTAATCAGAATACTAAAACTGCTCACTTTGTAGGTCTATGCCTCTCAGCGAATGAGAGCTGGCAAAGGCAAAATGAGAAACCGTCGCCGTATCCAGCGCAGGGGCCCGTGCATCATCTATAATGAGGATAATGGTATCATCAAGGCCTTCAGAAACATCCCTGGTAATTAAACTGCTTACATATATTGACTAGGTATACTGTGCAAGTCTACTCAGCTTTTGTTATGATGAGATTCCACTTATGGTCCGTGTTTCTGAAACACATGATTTTGTGGAAGTTCTGATTTATGGCTGAAAGAGTTGCACCATTGATGGTTGAAACTTCATACTTAATAAGTTCTCAGGTACCGTTTATAGCTCTTAAGCCATAAAGATGATTTGTGTTTCTTTTGTTGAAATACAGGCTCCCTAATTTTTCTTTACCTTTGAAAGGAATTACTCTGCTTAACGTAAGCAAGCTGAACATTTTGAAGCTTGCTCCTGGTGGGCATGTGGGACGTTTCTGCATTTGGACCGAAAGTGCTTTCCGGAAGTTAGATGAATTGTATGGCACTTGGCGTAAAGCCGCTTCCCTCAAGAGTAACTACAAGTAAGTATCTTTCATATACTAAGCACAGATGTTTATATTGTTAACATTCAGAATTGGCTTACATGTTTTCTAAATTTGTTCCCATTTCCCCTTATGTGCAGCAACAGTATGCCAAAATGAGACTCACCTGGTCTATATTTTTGGTTTTTGTTTGTTTTGTTTTTGAGACAGAGTTGTTCTGTCTCACCCACGCTGGAGTGTAGTGGTGTGATCGTGGCTTACTGCAGCCTCCACCTCCCGGGTTCAAGCAGTTCTCCTGTCTCAGCCTCCCAAGTACCTGGGACTACAGGCGTGTGCCACCACACCCGGCTAATTGTAGAGTTGGGGTTTTACCATGTTGGCCAGGCTGGTCTGGAACTCCTGACCTTAGGTGATCCATCCGCCTCGGCCTCCCCAAGTGCTGGGATTATAGGGGTGAGCCACCACACCCGGCCTGGTCCATGTTTATGAGAAGTGATAGTGTAGTAGATATTTTGGAGAGCATAGTGGTTAAAAATAAAGCTTCATTTGAGCTTCCTGTTCTTTGGTTGATTACTTTTACATGTACATGTCAATCTTTTCCCTTTCAGTCTTCCCATGCACAAAATGATTAATACAGATCTTAGCAGAATCTTGAAAAGCCCAGAGATCCAAAGAGCCCTTCGAGCACCACGGTAAAGTGATACTTAGAGTGTAATTCTTGCCCCAACCCTATACTATTGGTTGTTTCAAAAATTTGTATGTGTATAATGTTAAGTAAAATGTTGATACAGTATCTGCCTTTTTATAGCAAGAAGATCCATCGCAGAGTCCTAAAGAAGAACCCACTGAAAAACTTGAGAATCATGTTGAAGCTAAACCCATATGCAAAGACCATGCGCCGGAACACCATTCTTCGCCAGGCCAGGAATGTGAGTGGGGTTTTTGTTTGTTTGTTTGTTTTTGAGACGGAATCTCGCTCTTGTCACCCAGGCTGGAGTGCAATGGTGTGATCTCAGCTCACTGCAACCTCCACCTACCAGGTTCAAGCAGTTCTTCTGTCTCAGCCTCCCAAGTAGCTGGCACTACAGGCGCATGCCACCATGTCCGGCTAATTTTTGTGTTTTCAGTAGAGGCGGGGTTTCACTGTATTGGTCAGGCTGGTCTCAAACTCCTGACCTCAGGTGATTCACCTGCCTCGGCCTCCCAAAGTGCTGGGATTACAGGCGTGAGCCACCGTGCCCAGCTGGTTTTTTTGTTTTGTTTTTGTTTTTGTTTTTCTCTTCCTGATACATTAAGTTCTTACAAGGATTTGATTCTTACTGTTTTCTGCCTAATTTGTTGCAGCACAAGCTCCGGGTGGATAAGGCAGCTGCTGCAGCAGCGGCACTACAAGCCAAATCAGATGAGAAGGCGGCGGTTGCAGGCAAGAAGCCTGTGATAGGTAAGAAAGGAAAGAAGGCTGCTGTTGGTGTTAAGAAGCAGAAGCCTCTGGTGGGAAAAAAGGCAGCAGCTACTAAGAAACCAGCCCCTGAAAAGAAGCCTGCAGAGAAGAAACCTACTACAGAGGAAAAGAAGCCTGCTTCATAAACTCTTAAATTTGATTATTCCATAAAGGTCAAATCATTTTGGACAGCTTCTTTTGAATAAAGACCTGATTATACAGGCAGAGAGAAACATGACTTGTTGGTGTGTTCTGTAAAGCTTGGTTAGAATTTTTTTAAAGTGACATTTTGTTGGCCATAATTTAGACTTACATTTTATATAGTGTGGTATAAAATGGGGCATGGATTTATACTAAGTCCATGGAGTTCAGTGGAAGGGGAATGATTAAAAAAAAATTCTGGTTTTCTAAATAATGTGGCTTGAAAAATAGGTGTAACAGGACTTGGTCAGAAATGCAGAGGCTGTTCAAGTTTAGCTCCCCACCAGATGGAAAATAGGTTAAATTCTGTAAAGATTTAACTTTAACCACAAGAGGGCACAATTGGAGAGCACAATTTTTTTGGTACTGCAGTAAAATTGATTACCTCTTGAGAAGTGTTCTTTTTAACCAGCTATGACAATAGAGTTGAGTATTTTCACCCATGGTTTGAAAAAGTGCCAGAAGGCCACACTGGCCCACATCTGTAATCCCAACACTTTGGGACCCTAAGGTGGGCAGAGCACTTGAGCCAATGAGTTCAAGACCAGCCTGGCCAACATGATGAAATCCCGTCTCTACTGAAAACAAAAAAAATAGCCAGTCGTGGTGCATGCCTGTAACCCCAGCTACTTGGAGGCTGAGGCAAGAGAATCACTTGAACCTGGGAGGTAGAGGTTGCAATGAGCCAAGATTGTACCATTGCCCTCCAGCCTGGGCGTCAGAGCGAGACTGAAAAGTACCAGAAGCATTTTTCAGGACTGCCTGTGTGTCTTGGTGATTATGTTAACCAAGTGTGTTCAAAAGAAATACCCATGAAATGCCTCCAGATATAAGGGGTTTTTTTTTTTTTTTTCACCCATAAAGCTAAACTGCAAATATTACCCTAGAATTAACCTCTTGTCCTGTGTCAAAGTCTTGTTTTGCATCTGGATTGTTAAACTGTCAGCTTCTCTCTGACAGTCTCGAACTGTCAAGACAGTCTCAGTTCACAGCCAAGGTGATCTGTTACCCTCCCCATTTCCAGGGCCAAATCTCAGTTCTTAAGCACGTCGTTTCTTAGCACGGCTTTATTTTCATGCTCTTTAGTTCTCTATTTTGTGCAGCCTTACCCCTTTAAAGTCCGCTGTGAGTCCTACCCTGCAGGGCCTCTTAACACAGTAGAGTTCATGTGCTACTGATTTGGTGCCTGCCTTCAAACACATCTGCAGGTTTTGTGGGGTTAAAGATAGCCACTTGGTGGCACACCACATTGGAAGTGCTGTTCACCCGGTCATTTGAAACGGTGTTTGACCACTTGGTGCGCAAATGGCCTATCGGATTAAAGGATAGCCAAACCCAAGATTTCTTCAGGTTCTTTACAGCTCCAGGGATCTAATTTCAAAATCCTGATCATTACTCATGAATCAAGGTGTTTTGACACAGGCTGTACCCCTTCCTGCAGCTCGTCCCCCGCGGAGTGGCCAGGCTACGGCGGGGGCCGTAAGGGGGCGCACTCCTCGCCTTTCCCCAGTGTGTCGGGCAGCCCCGCCTCCCCGCTTGGTTTCCGGGAGTCGGCGGCGATGGCGTCATCACCGAGTGCCGGGCCGACAGCGGCGCGGAGGTTGGCTATGTGACCAGGCAACATGCTGAGCCGGCTTCAGGAACTGCGCAAGGAGGAGGAGACGCTGCTGCGGTTGAAGGCAGCCCTGCACGACCAGCTGAACCGCCTCAAGGTGACCCCGCGGCCCTCTCCTGCCCCTCCTCCATTCCTCCCGAGCGACCATTTCCCCCCAACCTGGGCCTCTGTGGTGACCACCTGCTGCGGCCAGTTCTCCGCTACTCACTAGCTGTGGTGGCGCCAATTTACAGGTTTACAAACAAACAGGTATCTGAATCACCTGGGGAGTTTGCTGTGCGCTTCTTAGGCCCTGTCTTTCAGAATCTTGACCTCGCAAGTCTAGGGTGAGGCCCAGGGATCTGTGTTTGGCAAGTGCAGTCCCACCTGCTGCTTCCTGTAAATGTTGATGGCCCTCAGACAGCACGCTGAGGAAGTGCTCCCTCCCGAAGGCTCGCCTAGACCCCTCTGGCCACCGACCCCTTCCTCCTGAGCTGCTGTTCTCTAGTTTGTTTTGGCGCTTGAAATGCTCTAGTTTTGCCAAGCCAGAAGGAACTCCTAGATCCTCCCATGGTACCAAGGAAGAAACTGAGGCCCTGGGAGAAGAGTCTTGTCCTAACGTCTGGAGCTTCCAGTGGCTCTTGTTACTGACGCCATGGCCTTGAGGAGGAGTCGGGATTTAGGCCCACGTGGGCCACTTCCCAAACCTGTGCTTAATGCAGTTCCTCAGCCCGGGCAATATAGTGAGACCTCGTCTCTACAAAAAATTGAGACAGGGCCTCACTGTATCGCCCAGGCTGGAGTGCAGTGACGTGATCTCGGCTCACTGCAACCTCCGCCTTCTGGGTTCAAGCGATTCTCGTGCTTCGCCTTCCCAAGTAGCTGGGATTACAGGTGTGCACCACCACGCCCGGCTAATTTTTGTATTTTTAGTAGAGACGGGGTTTCACCATGTTGTCCAGGCTGGTTTCGAACTCCTGAGCTCAAGCGATCAGCCCGCCTCGGCCTTCCAAAGTGCTGAGATTACAGGCGTGAGCCACTGCGGCCGGCCTTACAAAAAAAAATTAAAATTAGCTGAGCGTGGTGGTGCGTGCCTGTAGTCCAGCTACTTGGGAAACTGAGGTGGGAGGATGGCCAAAGCCCAGGAGGTCAAAGCTGTAGAGAGCCCAGATTGTGCCACTGCACTCCAGCATGCAACTATATGGGGAGACCCTGCCTTAAAAAAAAAAAAAAAAAAAAAAAGTCCCAGGGAGGTTATTATGCTAATCCCTGCTCAGCATTCTTTTCAGAATCTTTTTTTTGAGACAGAGTTTCGCTCTTGTTGCTCAGCCTAGAGTGCAATGGCACAATCTTGGCTCACTGCAACCTCCGCCTCCCGGGTTCAAGGGATTCTCCTGTCTCAGCCTCCCAAGTAGCTGGGATTACAGGCATGTGCCACCACGCCGGGCTAATTTTTTGTATTTAGTAGAGACGGGGTTTCACCATGTTGGCCAAGGTGTTCTCGAACTCCTGACCTCAGGTGATCCACCTGCCTCTACCTCCCTAAGTGCTGGGATTACAGGCGTGAGCCACTGGGCTCGGCCCTTTTTCAGAAACTTTAAGTCCATATGAGGTGAGGATTACCAAAGCCCTTTGTAAAAGGAAAAGTATTGTACACCTGTGACATATCAAAATCATAAGCATTTTTCCTTAGGGAAGTTATACTTTTAGTAGAGATGGGGTTTCACAGTGTTAGCCAGGATGTTCTCAATCTCCTGACCTCATGATCCGCCCACCTCAGCCTCCCAAAGTGCTGGGATTACAGGCGTGAGCCACCGCGCCCGGCCTCCTTAGGGAAGTCATAATGCCCTCCACTTATTTGTGTTTCTATATTGCCACGGTACCCTTACAAGTACTTAATGAGTGTATTGATGACCACCTCCAAAGCCCAGATTTCCTTATGCTTCAGCAAACACCTCTGTTTTCTATTCTTCTTTCCTTCACGTTCTCATTACTGAGTAACAGCCGCAGGTCCAGGGAATCTCTCTCTCTGAGGAATCAGATGACACCTGGCTGTTTTAATGACACACTTGTACTTTGAGTTGCTAGGTCTGTGGAAGTGGAAGCCATGACTCAGCCAGAACACCTGTTCAGCCCAGGGGAAAAGGGCTAGAGTCTTTCTTTACTCATCTCCTTAAAAGAGAGAAAACCTAAGAGCCTACCCCCCCAACTTTCCCTCTAGAGCAACACAGAGATAGTTTTCATTCCCTCTCTTGATGCAAACGTTTCATAGTGTGCCCAGCAGTTTACCCACATCAGTAGTCCAGTGAAATAGTAAGGAAAAGTGTCCTCAACTCTTCTTTTCTAGGTTGAAGAATTAGCCCTCCAATCAATGATCAGTTCTAGAAGAGGGGATGAGATGCTGTCTTCTCACACTGTACCTGAACAGTCACATGATGTAAGCTTAATCAAGTGCAGGCCTAGGAGAGAATGCAAAGTCTGCTCTGCTCCCATGCTGCTTGGGTGGTGAAGAACTGTTGTAAATCACATTACCTAGCCCAAAGGGCTCTGAGAAGTGCTGATAACAGTTTTCTGGTTTAATAAGGTGGCAACTCTCCATTAACCACCTTCCTACCAGCTAGTTATACACGAATTAATTAAGTAGTTACTAATGTTTTACCTCCATCCTCCTCGTCATCCATTCTGTCTAGTTACTCAGATGAACCCGGGGGAGAGTGGAGATTTTTGTAGGACGATGTCAAAACTCTTGATTTTTTGTGAATAAGTAACCTTGGGATTCAAGAGTGTGGCTTCACGTACAAGGCACAGTGCTAAAAGATGAGCTTCAGTCCTCATCATACTTATCTCTTACCAAATGCCCTCAAGTAAGTCAGCAAAATCTTATTTCTAAGTACACAATATTTGAGCAGTTCTCCCAGAGTTTGTGTGTTAAGACATTTAAAACCATGATACAGCAGCACATGTAAGTTGGCACAAATCTTATGGAGCTTTGTGTAATAATGTTTGTAAATGAGGTAACATTCTACTGAATCTGGGGCATTTACTGTTGCCCCATTTTGGTAATGGAGGTGGGGGTATAAAAGGAAAGTGGCCATACCTCTTAGTCATAAGTACTGGGGATAGATATGCAATTGAGATCTGATTTTAAGTCATTTTTAAGAATTTGATGTTTTGAGGCCAGCATCTTTCCTACTAATCTGTGATGCCCTTGGCCAATACAGATGTTGGTGCATGTAGACAATGAAGCATCAATCAACCAAACAACCCTGGAGCTGAGCACAAAGAGTCATGTGACGGAAGAGGAGGAGGAGGAAGAGGAAGAAGAATCAGATTCCTAAAGGAGGGGGAAAGCCAGGCTGGTCAGTTATACAAATTGCATTTCTAAGTCTCAGGCTACTTCTCCTCAAGGAAATCATCTTGCCCTGGGCCCTGTGATCTGCTTGAAAGGAAAGCAAGAACTATAAGGAGGATGTGTAGTTGCAAAAATGGCTCCATCGGTAACTCAAGCTTCAGAATGTTATGACATACAGAAAATCAAAGATGCTGTGTCTTAGCATTGAGTAATATGGGTGGTGCTGTCTGTAATCTGGTCAGATTCAGTTAACTGTTCAAAACAAAATTTCCTCTGAAATACTGTTGAGAAAGTCTGGCATTTGCAAAAAGAGCAGAGTTTAAATACAAGCCAGTCTTTCCAGTCAACAATGCCTCTTTGAAGAAAACCAATTAAAGACTGTTTGCATGCCGCTGAACCCTTGTGAGCAGTTAGGACACAGTCTAGGACAGAAAGATGACAAGGGAAAGGACTGAGGGCCATCTGAGAGCACAAGCTGTTTCTGCCTCTCAGAGGCATTGAAATATTGCATGCTATAAACTGCTTTGTGTATCTGTTTATCACCTCTCACTTGAGACATCACTCACTGGTAAAATGTTTTATAAATAAATTATAAGTAGCCATCATGGAGCCTGCTGGTTTCTAGATAGCGACAGAGAGAAGCAGCAGTTCCTTCTCTGAGGAAAAGATACAACAGGATGGTTTGAAATCCATTTCTGGTCCTTAAGAGAGATGTGCCATGCTTGGAAGACTGGATTTTTTGTTTTGTTTTGTTTGAGATGGAGTTTCACTCTTATTGCCCAGGCTGGAGTGCAGTGGCGCGATTTTGGCTCACTGCAACCTCCCCCTCTCGGGTTCAAGTGATTCTTCTGCCTCAGCCTCCAGAGTAGCTAGGATTACAGGCATGCACCACCACACCCGGCTAATTTTGTATTTTTAGTAAAGATGGGATTTCTCCATGTTGGTCAGGCTGCTCTCGAACTCCCAACCTCAGGTTTTCCTCCCGCCTCGACCTCCCAAAGTGCTGGGATTACACACATGAGCCACTACACCAGGCCGGAAGACTGGATTTTTGTTAACAGATGACAGTTGCAGAATAAGAGTTTTTACTTAGTATCTGAAGTTGAGGTTCATTTCTGCATACTGTCCCTTTTCCACTGACTACTATACCATGAAATAAGTAGTTGCTTAATTTTATAAAATTAATTTCCCCTGCCCAAGCAACAGTAAAAGCCAAACAAAACACAAAGAATCATGTCAAGCAGAACTTATGTAACAGTTCCCAAAGAAAACAAAGAATACTTTTTTTGTTAATCCACATTTCATTGAAATTATTTTGAGCTGCTTTTAGAGGAAACAGCCCGAAGTTTAAATGAGCATGTTCCTTAGAACACACAATGGGAAGACAGTTTGGGAACAAAAAGCATCAAGGTACATAAATTTTGGGGGTCTAATTTAAAATATGAGCATGGGTTTTAAAAGCTGGAAAACTTGACTATGAATTCCAGCTCTACCACTAACTGGTCACTTGTCCTCTCACCTCTTTGCAACTCACGTTCCGATCTGTAAGGTGAAGATATATCTGCTCTAGCAGTTTCACAGGTTGCTATGAGGTGCTAATGAGATCATTTAAAAATCCAACTATCATTGGTATCTCAGTAAGAATCTGGCATTGGGAGCTCAAAACACTGCAAGATTCATGCGGGGATCATAATTCTTGGCTAAAAATTAAAAAAAAAAAAAATCTAAACACCCCTCAAAAGACACTGAGCATGAAAGTGGTCAGATCTAGGTTTTAGATACCAGGTTATAACACTTCTCCTAAGGAGGTAGTATTCTCATTTTAATGAAACATTCTCAGTAGTGGTGGTATCCTGTCACTTGTAAAAGACACACAGTGTAAATGTTAAAACCCAGCCTGAATGTTTATATGTTGAAAATGTATAAGTTAAACTGTTGACTTAGAAAAGCTATACTTCACAGTGAGAGAAAAAAAAGTTGACTAGCTTAGGCAGCAGTATATACAACACTGATCATTTTTTAAAAATCCTGGCAATATCTCAAGCTCTGGTACCTCTAGATTGGACTACCTACTTAGAAGATTATTTACCCAAGTTTTGTTTTTAATCTAAAAAGGAATGGGCCTTTTATTTATAAATATATATGTTGGCTTTAGTTTCTGTAACCTGCCCTTTCAAAGAAAATAATGAGCGGAGAGGTATTGACCAGCAGCCTCAAATGTACCTAAAAGTTCCCAATGGCTTTGTGACATCACTGCCACCTCACAGGCATGACAAAGCCAGCGCCAGGCACATTCCTCCTTTCCAGGAAGGTGTGGTTAAGTGTAAGTGGTGAAAGAAGGGAAACCATTGCTTAATGTCGCAGAGGAGACAGACTGTCCTATGTTGTGCAGAAAGCTCCCACACCAGGTAGGCAAGCTGGCCACCAGCAAGGCCCTCCTATGAGCATGACAGCCTAAAAGTGCAGGCAGGCCCTCAGCTCAACTATTGGTATATGGAAAATGAGAAATGTTCTGTGAGATAAGAAATGTTTTGTCATTTTTCTCAGATTTGCTCCCAGTCCCCCATCAGCTGCTTTTCCCTTGTATAAAAGAGATCAAAGGAATATACAGGATCTATTCACAGGTCCCACAAGGAAGGTGGTTGGAAGAGTCACAGATAAGGGTGTTGGGTGAGAAGAACTGGACTGAGTCCAGAGATTGAAATTACAGGAAGCCCCATTAGTCCAAAGCACTGAACTCGGTGTCGTGTTTCTGCCTTCCAGCCTCCTCCTCATCTTCACCTTTCCCCCTCACCAGTGTTGCTTGGCTAAACCAGTATTTCTTGTGTACTAAAGAAATTGAAAAGCTTACCACAAAAGCAAAAGTAGCTTTCATCCTTTTTTTTTTATTTCATAGTATATTTATTAGAATAAGAGATGAGATTTGTTAAACATCTAGGTTAAAATGGTTAAAAGGATTTTCATACAGTTTTAGGCACTATACACGTTGTTTACAACAGCATTGGTACTTGGATATGGGGAAAGATAAATCCGACATTTTAATGTCTTGATCAATTTGTGACATTCAAAGTAATTCCACCATTTAAGAAACATTAATCAAAACTTAAAGAGACATACCACTAAGTATCCCACACAGTATACTGAAAATAAATATAGAAATACAACCAGAAGTCTACAGATCACCACAGTAGACAGACTGGTGAAGCCCCAGCTATCATGGCAGTGAAGGGCTCTGGCTAGATTTGGATGTCAACTGCTGAGTTCTACATGAAAAGCAAATAATAATAATAAAATAACATGATGTACACTCTCTGATGCTCATTTTCATAGCAGCAAAGCATGCTTCACATGCACTGCCTGTGAAGGATCTCACAAGGCTCCCTCCTAGAGAGAAAGTATGCCCAGCAAGAATAAAGTACCACCAAATGTCAAAGAATCCCGAAAATACAGGCAGACAGCCAGTCATGGAGCAGGAACAGCAGTGCAATTGTAAGAATGACTACCCACATTCACCAAAATTTCACTGTAATTCAGCCTGGCACAGGTTTTGATCATCAGCATACACACAAATAGCCCCAAGCACAAAGCCAATCCACTTAGGGGAACAATAATAGTAATAAGAATAAAGACAGTAATATTAAAAATGACAAGAGTAGAATCTTGGCACATGCTGTGTTCTTCATCCTTTGTCACAGGCGAAAAGCACATCTGAACAGAGACAGGCATGGGAAGGAGGCCCAAAAGCGACATGGCAAACCACCGGGCAGGGGACTCGCTCTTTGCTGCTTCCCAAACACTTAGACGCCAGCAGCATGGGTTGGTGTGCTGGGCTGGTTAAGGCCGATGGTGGAGCAGAGCCAACCTGCAAAATCCACTTCCTCAGCATCAGATCTCTTGATAAAAGCATGAACCTGCATGTAAGGAAATGAGAGAACGTGGTGTTAAAAAGAAACAAAAAACAAAACAAAACCCACCAGGAAGGAAAATCCAAGAGTTTCAGGTCTAGAGCTTGTGCTGCACTTGGAAAGAGCACCTGGCACCTGCCCCTGAGCAACAGTGGGGCCAGCTGCAGGCCCAAAGACCTGCTCCACCAGTCACAGCAGCTGTGAGGCCTTGGGCAAGTCACCTCTTGGAGCCTACTCTTGCAGTATGGAGACAGTAACTCTGCCTTAAATGCCTCACAGGCTTGTTAGAAGGGACAAAGAAAATGATGGACTTAGTGCATATTATACTATATACACCATCTATGGCTGTCCAGATATTTACAGTATTACTTAGCTATTTCCACTGCCACCAAACGAGACAGTAGGCGGAGAGTGACTCTGGAAGGAGGGTGAATGTAAGGTGAGGCAGTCAGTATTAGGGAAAGGCCGCATCCCCATGAAGGGGGTGGGCTGGCCTTTTCTTTCCCGTGGCCCCCTCAGGCCTTTCCTCTGGCATATGCTTACTCAGGCTGCGGGGGTCACCCCAGCTTTCCCTTAAACTGATGGGAGAGCAAAGGAGACTGGTGTTTGGTATTCTGCAGCCCCAGGCTCAGCTGGACCACAGTGGGCAGGGAATGAATGGGCTCTGGAAGTACTGCACAGATGACTGACAGAGAAGAACAACAAACGAATAAACAGGTACTGTAAGAATCCGGAATAAATAGACTCACCATGAGTTGCTTCAAATCCGCTCTCTCTGCGGGGTTTTTTATTAAGCTTAAAGGAAGAAAGACAAGGTGAGAGCTATTGCCTGGCACTAGTTCTAGCTCAAATAACATGTTTGCATGCCTGTCTTCTCTGCACACTAGAGGCTGAGGATTGCCTGGGCTTGATTCATCCTCCTGTTCTAAGCACAGTATCATGCCCACAGTAAGTTAATACATTCTTGCTGAGTTAAACTAAGGTCAAAAAGCAACGTGCCAATCCCTGGAGAGCAAGTACCAAAAGGAGCAGCTACTACATCCATGATGTAGTTAGACATGCCACATAAGTCTTGGCACTCTAAAAAAGGGCTTATGGCAGCAGCCAAGAATCATCAGATGGGAGGGGAAAGGGCAAAACTGCCTGCAGAAGCAATGCTGGTGCTTCCAGAAATGGGGTGGGGAGCCTGACAAATCCAGAGTATACGCTTCCAGAGAACAAGGAGCCAACTTACCATTTATTCACAAAATCTTGAAATTCCAGACTGAACACTCCACTGGGCAGTTTTGGAGGAGGCTGCAAACACATGTTGAGATAAGAAAAATGCCTGGCTCCTTGCTCCAGCCATCTCCTCTCCCCATCCCACCCCTCCCACCAGCCAGTGCTACTTTTTTTTAAAGTCTTCTCTGCAGTCCAAAGGCAGTACTACTTTCATCCAGTCAAGGAAAGGCACAGGTAGAAGGCCAGTGCTGCCTGTTGGGTAACCATGTTGGAACCACTGATCTCAAATAGCACATTTAGAATTGGGACCAAGTCAAGTCCACTCACTTGTCGGGTGATTTTGAACTAATCACTATTCCTCTATGAGCCTTAGTTTACTCTTCTATGACATGAAGAGGTTGGGCCTAATGATCTCAGGGACCCTTTCAAGCTCTGATACTCTACAATGGTAAATCTTGGAGTGCGGCATGGGAACGTAACCAGCAATTTACTGGCAGCAACAGCTAGGGGCACGTGCAAACCACCAGGCATAGCCCAAGTCTGACAGCACCTGCAGAAGCAAACCGGTTTTTAAAAATCCCTTTTCTGAGCCCTAGAGAGGCAGTGAAAAGTTAATAAAACATTAACTGACAGAGGGCTGGATCTGGATGAATGTTACCTGTACATTCCAGAAATGAGGCTGTTTTCAGATTTTCCCATGGTGATCATGCAGCGCTATACAGTACAAGGCTCTGGAGCACTGGGCTCATGGCGTTCCGTGCAGTCCAGGAAATGTGGGCCCACTTATGTACCTGGGCTGGGAGCTGTGTGTACCCATGCTGACCCACAGACATAATGTCCATGATGTCACTGCTCTGATGTACAGCCCAAAATCTCGTTTTTAATTTGAGATTAAAAATGAGACACTGATCCCCACCACAAAGCCCAACCTAGTGCTCTTCCTTTGAGGGCCATGTCAGTCTGATCTTAGGTGAGGACTAGAACTCAGCTCTTAGAACAGTGACCCAGAGCAAGCCCCATTCTGCAGACTATCTCCACTGCTGAGGGAATCAAGGGACCATTCAAGGAAGAGAAGAGACCAGCAGCTTGGCCTCCAGAGGCAGCATCCATTCCTTCTGAACAGGAAAGAGCTAGGCAGCAGAGGGGCCGTGTGCCAGCCTCTGCTGCAGTAGAACAACTGCCATGCAGCCAAGCCTCCTAGGAGGTAAGAATGGGAGGTGGGAGGTGGCAAGGAAGAAAGAGCACTGGGTGGGAAGGACCTGGGCTACTTTTCATCTCGGAGGCTCAATTTCCTCATCTGTTTGAAGAGGAACCAATTTGGCCTACCTCAGCAATGCTTGGGAGAATTGCATGGGAAATTAATGTGAAAATTTGGAAGAAAGCAGTGCACACTAGGAGACGCAATGACGTATCTAACCTCAGATATCCCTTCCCTTAATATGACTACCACCCAGAACCACCTAGCCTAGGTCCCCAGCAGTAGAGGATGGATGGCTTTTTTTCTGACTCCTAGAAATGCAACATGCTCTGCCTCCCTCAAATCCTTAAGCAGCGACGAACTAATCCTGAAACTGCTTTTCTACAGCCCATGGTGCTTAGTATAAAGCTGTGCATATAGTAAAGAGAGGTTAAATTAAACTCCCTAGTAGACTGAACCTGTGACAGCGATGTTTTTTTGTTTTGTTTTGTTTTTCCCAGAGTCAACCTCTGCCTCCCAGGTTCAAGCAATTCTCATGCCTCAGCCTCCCGAGTAGCTGGGACTACAGATGTGCACCACCATGCCCAGCTAATTTTTGTATTTTTAGTAGAGATGGGGTTTTGCCTTGTTGGCCAGGCTGGTCTCGAACTCCTCACCTCGTGTGATCCACCCACCTGAGCCTCCCAAACTGCTGGGATTACAGGCGTGAACCACTGCACCCAGCCACCTGGGTGTATTCTTAAGATGAGCAAGTAAATTCCAAGGTGAAGGAAACCAGGCAGTACTTACCTCGTTGACTATGTAATCCAACAACTCAAAAATTGCCATGGGAGGTCGGCTGTCCATTCCGTATGCTACAAATTTTATAAAAAGAAAAAATACTTCTCAGAAACAGATTACTTGTTAATATGAGGCAAGGGGTTGGGCATGGATCCCTGGGACCAGAACAGGGTCATGGACAATAAACATTAAACAGCCACAGATAAGGCTTGAACACAGAGGGGACCAGCAAAGGCCAGGGTACAAGTCTGGGCTCTGCCACATCTTAAGTTCGTAACCTTTGGCAAATCAGTTCACTGCTGAGCCAAACAAAGTTCTGAGTTTTGTAAAGCAGAGACATAATAATTATGTCTGTCCTTTCCCCCTTCCTTCTATTGAGAGAGGCACAAATGAGATAGCAACTAAATAACTAAAGGACTTAGTTTTAATTCTCCATGAAGTTGCGTTTCTTCCTTTTGTCTCCTAGAGTCAACAGCGAGCCTCAGAGGCCACAGCCACCAACCCCTCCAATGACCTGCCATCAGCTACCTCTATCCCCCTCTGCTTTCCCCTTTATACAAGCTCTCTCTCATGTGGACCTCATGGAGGTACAGGGCAGGTATCCCTGGCCAGACAGGAGCTACATAAAAAGCAGTTGGCTAGGTCAGGCTATTCCCTGAGTACCAGGTTTACTTCCCAGTATTCACATTCAGAGAGGCAGGTGGTACTGCACAGTGTTTATCATCTTGGGAGTCAGACTTGGCCACTTGCAAGCCTATGTGGCCTTGACAAGTGCACTGTGCCTCAGTTTCCTCATCTTTAAAATTGAGATTATAGTCGTGATCACAAATGAAATGCTATTAAAATTATATAATGCTAGGCAAATCCGTGGACACAGAAAGTAGATTAGTGGTTGTCAGTGGATCAGGCAGGGGGGAGTGGGGGATGGGGTTTCTTGCTGGGGTAATGAAAATGTTCCAGAATAAGACAGTGGTGATGGCTGCACAACATGGAACAATACACTAAAAACCACTGAACTACATACTTTAAAATGTGAATTTTGTCTTATGTGAATTCTATATCTCAATAAAAAATAAATCTACCAAAAGTCATGATTAAAAAATTAGAATGCAGTGGCTCATGCCTATAATCCCACCACTTTGGGAGGCCAAGGCAGGAGGATCACTTGAGCCCAGGAGTTCCAGACCAGCCTAGTCAACATAGTGAGACCTCATCTATACAAAAAAATTAAAAAAATTAGTCAGGCATGGTGGCGCATGCCTGTGGTCTCAGCTACTCAGGAGGCTGAGGCAGGAGGATCACTTGAGCCCAAGAGGTCAAGGCTGCAGTAAGCCATGATGGAGCCACTGTACTCCACCCTGGGTGACAGAGCAAGACCCAGTATCAAAAACAAAACAAAACAAAAAAACCCACAAATTAGAAGCCAGTCATGGTGGATCATGCCTGTAATCTCAGCATTTTGGGAGGCTGAGGCGGGAGGATTGCTTGAGCCCAAAAGTTCAAGACTAACCTGAGCAACATAAGGAGACTATATCTCTACAAAATAAAAACAGCTCAGCCTAGCTGAGCATGGTGGCATGTGACTGTGGTCCCAGCTACTCAGGAGGCTGAGGTAGGAAGATCACTTGGGCCTGGGAGGTTGAGGCTGCAGTGAGCTGTGATCATGCCATTGCACTCCAGCCTGGTGACAGAGTGAGCCCCTTCCCTCCCAACCCCTGCAAATAAATTATAACCTGTAGTCCCAGCTACTCTGGAGGCTGAGGGAGGAAGACTGCTTGAGCCCAGGAGTTGAAGACTGTGACTAGCCACTGCACTGGGCAACATAGCAAGACCCTTAATAATAAAAATAAATAAATACAAAAGGTTAGATAATGTATACAAAGTCCTAAGTGCAGTACCTAGAACATAGTACGTACTCAACAAATGGTACGAAGTTGTTGGTAGTAACAACACCCACCTGGAGACCCTTGCTGCTTCCCCTGGCCCTAGCCTGGCATCCCGGGACAGAGAATCAGTCTTGGCAGAATGTACAGAGAATCAGCCCTCCAGAAACCCCTGAAAGTAAGGGACCCTCCCCTCCAACAGTCCAAGATGGGGACACACCAGGCTACTCACAGCTAAGGGGCCTCCCGGGGGTCCTTGGCCTGGGTGGGGTCTCAGCTGCATCTCCTTCCACCTGGCACCCAAACATCAGCTCCAGCTCCTTGGCATCTGGAGGAGGGATGGGATACCTCCCAACCGCCATCTCTACCAGAGACAGTCCCATGCTCCAGATGTCTGACTGCACAGAGTAATGAGTCCCCTGGAGTCTTTCTGGCTGCAGGAGAGACAGACAGTGATAATCACCTAACCTAACTTGGACCCCTGGGTCTGCTAATGCATTTTCTCTTCTGTCCCTTCTCAATAGTTCATATCCTGTTTCAAGAGCTCCACTAACCTCTTGAATTTGGCCTCCTGCCTACCCCCAACACTGTGTTTACCAAATCCTAGCTGTCTTCTGTGGCTTTAACCCCTCATCCCTGCTCTATTTCTCCTATAATCTGGCCTAAATTGACAGACCACATGTAATCGGCTGTGCCCTGGCTGCCACTACAGCCTGTGGTTCCAGCTTTACCCAGCTTGGCCACAGTCTTGCACGTGCAGGGCAGCCTGTCCGAAGCCCAGCATGAGAGGCTCATCTTGTCACTGAATCTGAAACATGAAGCTTGTGGAATGCGGGTTGGGAGTGAGATGGTGCCGTGGATACATAGAACAAAAGATCTGGGGTCAGTGGGCCTGAGACTTAAATCCCAATTCTGGGACTTACAAGCTAAAGGATCCTGAATATCAGCCTCATCTATAAAATGGGGCTGCTGCTGGGCCGGGACGCAGTGGCTCACACCTGTAATCCCAGCACTTTGGGAGGCCGAGGCAGGCGGATCACATGAGATCAGGAGTTCAAGACCAGCCTGGCCAACACAGTGAAACCCCATCTCTACTAAAAATACAAAAATTAGCTGGACATGGTGGTGCATGCCTGTAATCCCAGCTACTTGGGAGGCTGAGGCAGGAGAATCACTTGAACCCGGGAGGCAGAGGTTGCAGTGAGCCAAGATCGCACCACTGCACTCCAGCCTGGGCAAGAAGAGCGAAAACTCCATGTCGGAAGAAAAAAAGGTGGGGGGGGTGGGGGTGGGGGGGTGGCTGATGATGATGAAAATGACAGTAACAATGACATAAGAAAACTCTACTTAGGATTACTAAGAAGATCAAATCAAATGAAAATGTACAGCCAGGCGCGGTGGCTCACGCCTGTAACCCTAGCACTTTGGGAGGCCGAGGTGGGTGGATCACAAGGTCAGGAGATCGAGACCATCCTGGCTAACACGGTGAAACCCCGTCTCTACTAAAAATACAAAAAATTAGCCGGGCGTGGTGGCACACGCCTGTAGTTCCAGCTACTCGGGAGGCTGAGGCAGGAGAATGGAGTGAACCTGGGAGGCAGGGCTTGCAGTAAGCCGAGATTGCACCACTGCAATCCAGCCTGGGTGACACAGTGAGACTCCATCTCAAAAAAAAAAAAAAAAAGAAAATGTATGTCAAATGTTGTAAAATGCAATACAAATATTGGTTGATATTGGTGGGAGAAGCCAAAGAGAAGAAAAGTATACAGTGCTATACAAAAGCATAATTTTTAATGAGCATTATTTGAAATAGCACATGTATTTCAAGAACCCTACCGAAAAAATCTTTATTCTGGCCATAGTATATTCACATAGACATTAACTTCTCCAGTAGCATTTTTCACTAACTCCAACACTGGACTATTTCGTAACTGACCATATAACCACAAAAACCCCAACCATTAAACCCTTGATTAGTAACTCCCAGGGCCTGTTAATGGATTTTGAACTTGAGAGTTGGCAGTCAAATGGCCCAGGATGCCAGCTGCTCAGTTATTAGACATTTAGGGAAGAAGCAATGAGGAGATGACAGAGAAAGAGAGTTCCACTGTGGGTCACTGGAGGGGAGGGGTGGGGATGTGGGTCAGTGCCAGGTGAGTGATGTTGACAGTGGCTGGAGTCACAGTGGGGGGTAGGTGCCAGCAAGAAGGAATGAGGATGTGTTCACACTGGGATCTGGGCACAGGTGCCAAATCCTTACCAAGAAGCAAATGAGGGTGTGCTGTGCAAAGGGCGTCTGCCTGGCAAGGGGGCAGCTAGCTTTCAATCCTGGCTCAGCAAGGTTAAGTAGGCAGGTTGCTTAACCTCCCTGAATCTAGACTTCCTCACCTCTAAAATGGGAACAATAATCTTTATTTCCTGGGACAACCACATGGATCAAATGAGACCTTCCAGGGACATGACATGTGCTTTGACAGAGAACACATAAAATGCTTTGTACAAGTTAAGATCTGAGCCTCTGCGCCTGTCCCCCCCTCCACGCGGGCCTGCACTCCCCGCCACTTCTGTAGACTGCCTACTCACTCCAACGCTCCTCCACTTTGCCGCACTTCAGCACTGGCCCAGACTCACATTTCCACCTTTCCGAATCATTCTCAGAAATGTTTTATCCATGTACTCTCCCACTCAGCCAACTAAACATCTACCCACTTGCCAAGCATTCCCTGAACACCTACCACATGCCAGGCCCCATGCCAGGCACTAGGGACAAGAGAGACACCTTGTCCCTGTCCCCAAGGAACCGGTGGTATGGAGGAGGGAAGAAAACACGCTGGTGCTGCCATAGTGTGAGGATGGCCCCACACAACACTCTGGTGACAGTGTGAGCCAGCAGAGCCGGGAGCAGGAGGGAATACCCCCAACACAGGGTGTTGGCTGAAGTGGAGCAGAGACTCTGGCGAGGGGTCCAGGTGTGCTGCAGTTAGAAGGAGGGGTACATGTCTGACAGACATAGTGAGGAGGGAGAAAAGAGGCTGGACAATTCTGAACAGACTCTCAGGAGTTGGGAGCTACAAGATACTGAAAGGATGGGCTGCTGAGAAGGCAGGTTAAAAGCCAATGCTCAGGTTTCTACCTTGGGAAACCAGGGAGATGATGCTATTTACTGCTAAGAGAAAAGGAGGAGGTGAGGTAGTTTGGGGTGGATCATATCTGAGCATCCTGGGTTTGTGGATCTGAAGACTATCATGGAGAGATGCCCAGAGGGGAGCTGGAGCTCACAATCCTTCAGAAAGAGAGCCACACTCTGGAGCTGGACAGTCCTTTCAGTGAGTCAAGGCCCCAATATCCCAGTTATGCTCCAAGGCCTAAGAAAGACCAAGACCATCTTCCCATTCAACTTCATCTCCTCGGGGCAGATCACTGTGCCTCCTTCCTCACTTCTTGTCCCCTACCCAGCACAAGACTCTGGCTCCACAGGAAAGGCACCCACTGGGCTCCTCTCCCTGACCGTACAAGAAGCTCAAGCAATGGAAACTTCTGTTCATACCGACATGTAGGACCTTGTGCCCACGAAGGAGTTGGCCATGGAGTCGATGAGCTGCCCGCTGACCCCAAAGTCACAGAGCTTGATCTCCCCACGGGAGTTGACTAGGATGTTGGAGGGCTTGACATCTGCAGGGAAGAGAAAATAGAAAAGGAGGGAACTGACACAGGTAGATTGGGGAAGAGAAGGGTCAGCATTCCACACAGACCAGCCCTGACCACGAGTCCCAGGACAACACCCCCGTCCGCCATCAGAGGCAGCCCTTGGCTTGCAAACACTGTACACCAAGGCCCTTTGTTCTGAGTTCAAGAAGCAACTGTCAGGAGATGAAATGAGCGGCTGCTGTAGAAGGAGAACAGAAAGACAGTCGATTTCCACTCTCTAAGAATGCAGACTTGGCCAGATGATCCACAGGAAGGAGTCCATTATCATGAACAGTCAGGATTTCAAAGTCTGTTGCTTCAACCACCCCTACTGGTAAAATATAGTATCTATGGTTGGATCATGAAGGAGGCAGAAAAAAACAAACAATAAGACCTATCTGCTTGCTGAGGCTACACAGGCTAGAAGGGGACAGGGTTTGGCGGGAATTCCCATTCTAGACTTCTGCACCAGGCACGGAGCATGTGGGTCTTTTTCTTATGAATATGTGTGGCAGGGGTGGGAGCTGAGTCATGATTCCATTCCATTCCACTGGAGTCACTCACCTACCAGCCTACACAGGTACATCTACCCTGCCAGTCAAGGGGAACCCCTTGCTACCTGGAGCTGGAACGTGAGAGGCCTTAAAGCTGCTCCTCAGAGTCAAAACGATGCCCCCATCCCCCTTCCTTGCACTCTTATTATCACCCCATCCCACCCATCCGGTCACTGTCACAAATACTAGTACATTGGCCCTTAGTTTGCAGAGACCTAAATTTCCAAACATTTTTTCTTCCGCTGTATCCTCTGATTCATACAACTGTCCTGTGAAGTGCATAGACCAGGGTCAATTATCCTCATTTATAGGTGAGAAAACCAAGGCTGGGACTTGGTGAAGGCCCCTGGAGCAGGGCTTTGTGGAGCAGACATCAGCAAACAATGACACTCACTTTGAGGGAAGACCATATCTAGGAAACATGCTAAACCATGACATCCTAAACCTATATGGTGTCTATATTAATAGTCATAATATAGACACCATATAGGACACCTAGAAAATCACAGAAAAAACCCAAACCTCCTACAATACAACCCAGCAGAGCCACTAATAACGTTTCATTATTTTTCTCTTTGATACTGTTATATGAATGCATTTATTATTATTTTTTTTTTAGACACAGAGTCTCACTACATTGCCCAGGCTGAGCTTGAACTCCTGGGCTCAAGCAATACACCTGCTTCAGCCTCCCAAGTAGCTGGGACTATAGGCGTGAGTCACCATGGCTGGCTATTTATTCTTAAACAGATTCAAGCAGGTCTATTTAAGTATCTTTCCAAGGACAAATCGAAAAACAAAAGCCGGGCGGTGCCTCACACCTATAATCCCAGCACTTTGGGAGGCCAAGGCAGGAAGATCACCTGAGGTCAGGAGTTTGAGACCAGCCTGACCAACATGGTGAAACTCCCATCTCTACTAAAAATACAAAAATTAGCCAGGAGTGGTGGCGGGTGCCTGTAATCCCATCTACTTGGGAGGCTGAGGCAGGGGAATCACTTGAACCTGGGAGGAGGAGGTTGTGGTGAGCCGACATCATGCCATTGCACTCCAGCCTGGGTGACAGAGCCAGACTCCATCTCAAAAAATATATTTATTAAATAAATAAATAAAAATAAAGAATTAGCATGGTGGCGCATGCTTGTAATCCCAGCTACTCAGGAGGCTGAGGCAGGAGAATCACTTGAACCTGGGAGGCAGAGGTTGCAGTGAGCTGAGACCACGCCATTGCACTCCAGTCTGGGCAACAAGAGTGAAACTCTGCCTCAAAAAAATAAATAAAAATAAAAATAATAATAAAAAAATCATGACCCTCTAATATCCCAGTGCCCCAACTCCACTTGGCCCCTCTTCATCTTCAGCCTGGGGGTAATCACCATTCCAGGCCAGCTCTAGCCTCTCTCTGCCCCAATCAGCTGCAGGAGGGCAGGACGTTGGCTGTCTGCCTCACCACTCTAAGCCCTGAGCCCAAACAGTATCTGACAGAGGGCAGGTGCTCCAAAAGCCCTTGTTGAATGAATGGTTCTAAATGCACCATGGATACATGCATGCACACACTGCATCACTGGTGTAGTCCTCCTAAGACCCAGCCCTCATCATGTCACTCCCCTACCCCACAGTGTGCAGACCCAAGTCAGGCTCTTCAGTAAAGGAACACAGGATACAAATCTTTGCAAACCCCTCTGCGACCCTCGTCTCCTACACATAGACTTTCAGAAGAGAGGTGCCAGAAGCAGCCTTAGAGGGCACCTAGTTCCTCCCCTTCATGATGAAAACAAAAAGTCTAAGGCCCAGCAGGACATGGTGGCTCACGCCTGTAATCCCAGCACTTTGGGAGGCTTAGGTGGGCAGATCACCAGAGGTCAGGAGTTCAAGACCAGCCTGGCCAACATGGTGAAACCTTGTCTGTAGTGAAGATACAAAAATTAGCCAGGTGTGGTGGCACACGCCTGTAATCCCCAGCTACTCAGAAGGCTGAGGCAGGAGAATCGTTTGAACCCGGGAAGCAGAGGTTGCAGTGAGCCAAGATCACACCACTGCACCCCAGCCTGGGTGACAGTGAGACTCCTCTGTCTCCAAAAAAAAAAAAAAAAAAAAAAGAAGGCTAAGGCCCAAGAGATCCAGCAACTTGCAACTTGTTCAAAGTCACAAAGCAAAAACTGGGTAAAGCTGAAAGCAGATCCCAGGCCCTCTGACACTTACACCTGTCCTCTTCTACCCACCCTGCTGCCGTGCTCTAACGGTCATCACCTACTGTCCACTGAACACCTGCTACCTTACCTGTGGGCTCTGTGTGGGCAGTCAAGAAACTGACCAAGTCCCCCACTGTCATGAAGCTTAAATTTTATTGTGAGGAGACAGACAAATCAATGAACAAATGTGTAACATCAGGTGGTCTTAAGTGGCACAAAGAAAAATATAAAACCCAGCCAGGCGCAATGGCTCACATCTGTAACCCCAGCACTTTGGGAGGCTGAGGTAGGCGGATCATTTGAGGTCAGCATGGTGAAACCCTGTCTTTACTAAAAATACAAAAATTGGCTGGGCATGGTAGCACATCACCTGTAATCCCAGCTACTAGGGAGGCTGAGGCAGGAGAATTGCTTGAACCCGGGAGGTAGAAGTTGCAATGAGCCGATATCGTGCCACTGCACTCCAGCCTGGGCAAACAGTGACACTCTGTCTCAAAAAATATATATATATATATATATATACCTCTATATATACACCTGTATATATATATATATATACCTGTATATATATATATACCTGTGTGTATATATATATATAGGTATATATATATACACACACACATATCTGTGTATATATATTTAACATATATGTGTGTATATATAACATATATGTGTGTGTATATAACACATATATACTATATATATACACGTATATATATAGTATATATATGTTAAATATATATACACAGATTTTTATATATATATATAATAAAACCCTGTGAGGACAGAGAGAGTAAGGGGGTACTGTTGTGACAGGGTGGCAAGGAACGGCCCTGTAAGGAGAGGACATTTGAGCAATGATGTGAACAGAGAGAAGGAGCGAGCCATGCAGCCTCTCAGAGAACCATGGGAAGATTCTCAACTTCGGGAGGAGAGGGGCGAGCTCTGTTCTTTCCCTGGGCCTAGTGTTAGGACAGGGCCCACAAACACTTCAGCCGAGGCATGAGTCCAGCAGTTGCTTGTTGGAGGTGTACCTCCTCATCCCACCATGCCCATGGCCCCTCAGAGGACCGGTGTTGGGTGCCTGGCCCCTGGAGGTCAGGTGCTCAGGATTTGGAAAATGATGCTGAAAATGGAACGAGACTGAGAAGGGTAAGGGGTGTGACAGCGCCCGCTGGGGCGGCACACCAAGGGGCTCCAACACAAGCCCTCTTCCACTCCTCCCACCCAGTGCCATTGCCTCTCATCCATGCCAGGCCACACGGCACCAGGCTCCCTCACCCGGCCCACACTCTCCCCATGGGCTGTTTAGGCATGATCTGTTAAGCCTGTTTTAGAGTAAAAGAGCAGCACTGGCTAGTGAGACAGAAGCCCTGTGTCAAATCCTGACCCTGACACTCTACACGCAGCCCTGAGCAAGTCACTTGACTTTTCTGGGCCATGGTTTGCCATGATTGAAACAGTCACAATGGCGGCTCTCATACCATCACAAGTTACAGACCAGGATTGATGTAATAAGGCATGGCATATAAGCAGCACACCATGTTATAGGAATAGACAATGATTGCTTCACAGGCTGCCCTCCAAGATCGGCAGTTCACAGAACCAGACACCTCTCCTTCCCCACAAGAACACAGTCTCCTCCACCCAGTCCAGCAGCTTCTTCCTCTGCTGGCTCAGACACCTCTCTTCAGACTACAGCTGCTGCTCAGGCATGGCTGTGCTGCCTCTAGCTGTCCTTGTATCTGATCTCTATTCACATGGCAAGCAAGCCTCCTTTTTTCAAACTTACATAACACAGCTTGCCGCCATCCCTGGCTGTCAGCTCCAGCTTCTCCCACCCGCTCCAGGGAAAAACACTGCCTAGGAGGCAGCAGAGATGGAAGGGGTTGGAGAGGAGGAGAAGGGAAATTCTGAGGGGCTTTTCACTGCTAGACCACATTGGTCCTGGGAGCCAGATCCCGGAGGGCCTCACAAGAAGCCACCTGGAAACCTGGGCACGAGATCACTGAACCCCAGAGCACGCTGCTGGAGCCGCCAGGCTAGGACATCCCTCTTGCCCCTGCTCCTGCTACACCCAAGTCTAGCTCTTCTCTGGGGACAGAAAAGAGGTACATGATGGCAGACAAGTCCAGAGAGAGTTCATTTCTTGATCTCCCTCAGCACCCCACACTTGCTTCCCACAATAGCCAGGCCTTCACACACTGTTCTTGTCTCCAGCATCTTCTCCCTCCCCCCGCCTACACAGAAACCAGCACTCCTCCAGCGGGACAGCCCCTGCACAGAGCCTGCCATGGCTCCCCTCTGCCTCAGAGCACAGTCCCAAGCCCCTCTGCCCGCCTTTCCATGCCCTCCACTGTTTCTTCCTTTCCTCTCCAACTTCACACCACAACACATCTCCACATCCACTTCTTCCTGGTTGGGGCTGGCCTGCCTCTCTAACTGCCCCTGTGTAAGAGTCTCGCCTTCTCTTGTGCTGGTCCTTGCATCTAAAAAGTCTTCCTTTCAAATCACCCTGTCACCTCTACTCCTAGATGCCTAGTTCTTCTGAATCCCCTTCCCAACTTGGGATAATGCCCTGCTCCTGGAGTCCTGGGAGGATTAACTGGGCTTCCTCTGACATTCTCCTAGCAGAGCCCTCAAACATTCAAATCACAGGCCCAGTACTTCTCTACTTCCTGAGGCCACCTCTGGGCCTTGTGTTCTCTTTCTGATCCTTTGATAACTGAAAGGTGATGCTGAGAGGGTCCCCAGCAGCTGGTTGGCCAGGCTGCATTCTGGAGGAAGCATCAACCACCCACCCAGTAGGCTCCCAGGCTCATAAGCTTCCCTAGGAATCCCACAGGAGGCTGAGATCTAACAACCCCAATTCTGCTCAGCTTCTGTGACAATGAGTATGGGTAACCCCTCCTTCCTCAAAAATGAACAAGGAGGTTTTATGAAAAACTCAGAAAGTATGTTCTTCTCCGATATTTTCTGTCCCAGAAATAACACTATTCAAAGCTTCCTGATTTTTCCCTCAAGAGCACACATTTTGAAGTTTATTAAGTATTTTCTACCCCTCTAAAATAAGGTGTTTGGATAAAACAATTTAGGGAGTCATTTATTTATTCTAGAAACACAGAGTATCTGCACTGAGCTAAGAGTAAAAAGGACACAGGGATTGTCACCATCAGGGGAGACAGAATCCAACAAATGACAAGAACATGTGCACGTGTAAGGGCAAAGATGAAGATGTGGTCAAGGCCCCGTGGACTCGTTCTAAATTCTTCCAACCAGGTGGGATGGGTGCCACCCATCAGATGATAGCCTGAGTAGCTGACAAGGCCCTGGCAGGCAGATGAACCAAGGTGAATCTCGGCCTTCTATGTGTTTCCACTATATCCTAATACCTTCATTTTGTTTGGTTTAGGCTAATATTAAAAGCAGCTGAATTCCCTAAGGCAAGATGGAAGACGGTGGGGCTTGGGGGAAGAGAAAGGCAGAGGAGGGGTGGAAGTGGGGAGCCCAAAAGAAAGAGAAGAGGTGGAAGGAAGGAGCGAGGGGCTGCTGAGAAGCAAGCAGAGTGACACAGGGAAGCTGGATTCTTGCTCATCTGTGACAAAGGCTGAATCCAAAAGTAGATAAGCAACAGTTAAAGGATTTTAAAAAAAGGCAAATGAAGATTTTTTAAAATGGTGACTTTAGGCTTCAAACAACCTCTTCTTAGTATCCTTGGCAAAGCCTTAATAACTCTCCCCACTAAAGATGAAGAAACAGAGAGAAAGGGAGCTGACCTGGATGAGTCAAATCGCACCCTCTACAGAGCCACCTCCAGCCATCCATGGCCTCAGGGAGCTAATTAAGTAGCAGAGATAATTAAAATTCTGAGAAAATCCCCAACTCTTCAATTAGCCATTACATGTAAGCTCTTTTCCCCCACCCAAATTTCCTTCCCCAAGAGCACTGGGAAAAAAAAGCCGGGATGCAGCTGAGAGACTAGGTGGGAGAATGAGAGGTGCAGGCGAGCCTAGCAGACCTAAGAAGATCCTACAACAGCTCTGATTTATGGAACACCTGCTATGTCAGGCCTTTTAAATATACTATCCTTTTTTTTTGGAGACAAAGTCTTACTCTGTCACCCAGGCTAGCGTGCAGTGGCATGATCTCAGCTCACTGCAACCTCCGCCTCCCCAGTTCAAATATACTATCTTCTTTAATCCTTACAGTAACACTGTGAGGTAAGCATTATAAACCATTGCACACAGATGAGAAACACTGAGGCCTAGAATAGGAAGGCGTCACCTGTTAGGGTGGCGCAGGGAGTTAACGATAGGGCCAAGGGTTAGAACTCAAACCCCTGAGGGAGCGTTCTCTCCAGGATCTAAAAAATCAGGGCCCAGACAACAGGACTAAAGGCAACCCATAATAAGTTGTACTCCAAAGTTTCAGAAGAGCCGTTATTGAGCTGTGGCCGGGGAAGGAATCATTCACATTACAGATGTAACGAGCTTTATTTCTGGGAACAAGGATTTGACTTGGGGCAGGCTGAAATCCCTGAAATTCAGTAAGGAGAGAATAATTCTCCACTCCAGTTTAGCGAGTGAGCACGATGCTTCTTTCTCAGCTCCAGCCCATTATCCTTCTTGACAAGGCCAACTGCAAGAAACCTGCTAACAGCAGGAACCAGAGGTTGTTTCCCACCTCCTGATTAGCAACTGAATTCAAACAGGGAGCCTCCAGAGCATGCCTGCCAGGTCCTAACAAGCAACTATTTTTATCTCCCTCACTTTCAAGATTTTTACAACCAAGCCCAGAAACTGCATTTTAAGTTTCTTTTCTTCCTTCCCTCCCAAGCCTCATTAGTTTTGAAATGCTCTCCTTCTCTACCCTCCCTACACCCCTCTCTGCCAATTCACTGCTCATCCCCTGACCCAGAGGGCCCACAAACCCTGACAATTAAACATGAGATGATGTTACTGGAGCTTAGGATTTGCTTTTCATTAGCACACAACATTCCAATAAATTATCTAAATTTTTAGGCCGGGCATGGTGGCTCAGGCCTGTAATCCCAGCACATCAGGAGGCTAGGGCGGGCGAATTGCTAGAGGCCAGAAGTTCAAGGTCAGCCTGGGCAATGTGGCAAAACTCTGTCTCTACTAAAGATACCAAAAAAAATTATCCAGGCATGGTGGTGTGCAACGGTAGTCCCAGCTACTCAGGAGGCTGAGGCATGAGAACTCATTGAACCCGGGAAGCAGAGGTTGCAGTGAGCTGAGATTGCACCACTGCACTCCAGCCTGGGTGACAGAGCGAGACTTTGTCTCAAAAAAGTAAAATAACATAAAGTAAATTATCTAAAATTTTAATACAGGATGTAACAAAAGCCAGAGCAAAAGGTATAGGGGGTACAGAGAGAAGAGAGGTATAATAAAAGAAAGGAAAGAAGAGCAGTCAAGGGAAATGCTTATGAATCCCAGATTCCCTGACAGCACTCTTTTTTTTGGCTGGAGTGCAGTAATATGATCATGGCTCACTGCAGCCTCGACCTCCTAGGCTCAAGCGATCCTCCCACTTCAGCACACGCCACCATGCCCAAGTAACTTTTTCTTTTTTTGGTAGACAGGGTCTCCCTGCTTTGCCCAGGCTGGTCTCAAACCCTTGGGCTCAAGCAAGCCTACTGCCTCAGCCTCCCAAAGTGCTGGGATTACAATCGTGAGCCACTACGCCCAGCCTGATCTCTCATTTTTCATGACCCTTCGTAATATTTGGCAGAATAGTCCTAGTTTACAGATATGGAAGTTGAGGCTGGAGGATAAAATCTCTTGCCAAAGGTCACAAAATAACATTAAAACAGCATATTTCCCCCACCAGATTATTTGGGCTACCTCAGAGGAGCAGATATGCAATGTATCACAGTATCACAAACCCAATCAACCACCTACAGGCAGGAGAACAAACCTGGCTAACTTGAGTTCTTATCATATGCTATTCAAGAAACGGAAGTTAGCTAAAAATCTGTTTTGACCTGCTGAAGGCTAATTTTATTTAGCAGGAGAGGTAGGAGGTAGTGAGGTGGGTGTTAAACAATGACAAAAGAAGATAGGCCAGAGTTTTGTTCATTATTAAACAATGAGTAAGTAGGAAAGAATTTCTAGTAAGGTCACCATATTTATGTGACCCAGGCTCCACCAAAGTATGGCCTCCCCATTTGTGCCTGGGTCACAGCTTAACATAATTCACCAAAAAAGGTCTGGAAAAAAGGTCAAGAAACTACTCACCAGTTATTCCTAGCTTGGGATAACCCGTAATGGGAAGACTTAGAAGAATGTGTTTGACAATTTAAAGACAGATGTCAGGCATTCCTTGTCTCCTCATCACACATACTTCTTTGGGGCAAATGCAGCTTAAGGTGGAGACTGACACAATGAGAACCTTGTCCCTGGCTACAGGGCAGCCCCCTGACCCAGGCTGGGCCACTTACAGCTCCCTATCACCTGGCCACGGTGATCTCATAGGTCTGGGCACACGACCCCTAACAGTCCAATCAGGAGTCCTCGCTCAGAACTTTCTAATTGAAGTGAGAAAAACTCTTCTGATAACAAAACTGTAAAGCAGGAAACCATGGTTCCATCTGGTAGACAGCTGGCCCGAGAGAAGAAAGCCAACATCGAAAGGGAAACAAGTGAGAGGGAGAGATCTAACAGCATTTTTTTTTTTTTTTTTTTTGAGACGAAGTCTCACACTGTCGCCCAGGCTGGAGTGCAGTAGCACGATCTCAGCTCACTACAACTCTGCCTCCCAGATTCAAGCAATTCTCCCTGCCTCAGCTTCCCAAATAGCTGGGACTACAGGCACCCACCACCACATCCAGGTAATTTTTGTATTTTTTAGTAGAGATGGGGTTTCGCCATGTTGGCCAGGCTAGCTAACAGCATCTTTTTTTTTTTTTTTTTTTTTTTTTTTTGAGATGGAGTCTTGCTCTGTTGCCAGGCTGGAGTGCAATGGCGCGATCTCAGCTCACTGCAACCTCCGCCTCCCCGGTTCAACCGATTCTCCTGCCTCAGCCTCCTGAGTGGCTGGGACTACAGGCACCTGCCACCACGCCTAGCTAATTTTTGTATTTTTAGTAGAGACGGGGTTTCACCATGTTGGCCAGGCTGGTCTCAATCTCTTGACCTCACAAACTGCCCGCCTTGGCCTCCCAAAGTGCTGGGATTATAGGGTGAGCTACCACGCCCGGCCACTAACAGCATCTTTTTAAAGTATATTTTAATCAAAGTATAAGAGCTAATGGCATTTGAGTCCCTGGATACAATTATCCATCAGGCCAGCTGTATTTCTATCCTTCCTGGGGTTTGGTTAGCTGATACAAAAAAAAAATCATCTTTATTGTTTGAGTTAATTCAAGTTCATTAGCAACCAAGAATCTTAACACCCAGTGATTCTTATCATCACCTGGCATCATAAATTTCATTATTAAGTAGGCCATTTAGTGTGGTGTGGAAACAGCACCACTAACCTTGATCTGAAGTTAGGCAGATCTGGGTTTGAATCCTAGCTCTATCATCTACTAGCTCTGTGGCCCCAGCTCAGTTACAGAACCTCTCTGAGCCTTTCCTTGACTGTCAGGTGGGAATAGTAACTCCTACCTGCTAATGTCTGGCAGGTACTAAGTACTCAAATCAGGAGGCTTTAAATGTGAGAAGCACAGAAGTTAGAGTTCAATGGCTCTTGCAGCTTGGAGGGAAAATAAAAGCTAACATTTATTTCAGAAGAAAATATAACCAATATAAGGAATCAGATTCCTTCTCAGCCTGGCTTCTACCTACCATGGCCCCTGTGAAAGGAAAATAAATCTTGGGGCCCCAGAAATCACTAAGCTAAAGGGAAAAGTCAAGCTGGGAACTGCTTAGGGCAAACCTGCCTCTCATTCTGTTCAAAGCCATCCCTCCGCTCAATGAGATAAATGTGTATCTGATTGCCTCCTTTGGAAAGGCTAATCAGAAACTCAAAAGAATCCAACTGTTTGTCTCTCACCTACCTGGGACTTCGAAGCCCCCTCCCTGCTTCAAGTTGTCCTGCCGTTCCCAACAGAACCAAGGAACATCTTACATATACTGATGTCTCATGTCTCCCTAAAATGTATAAAACCAACCTGTGCTTGGACCACCTTGGACACATGTCATCAGGACCTCCTGAGGCTGTGTCACAGGGTCCTCAACCTTGGCAAAATAAACCTTCTAAATTAACTGAGACCTGTCTCAGTTATTCAGGGTTCACATTTTGGTAACCACCAAGGGATTCTGAGTGGAGGGGCCCCTGACCTTTGACAAATCTCCTATTGGTGGCTGGTACCAGCTTGAGCTATCTTTGTGCCTCAAACCAATCAGACAATTTGCTGACGCCTGGAAGCACCTCCTCCAGAGAATCCCCGATCTCCCAAAATTTGGAGGTGATCTAAAGTTTATTTTGCTGTACAACTCCTTTTTTGTTTCTGAGTTTTACTTGCTTCCGACACAAGGAAGGCAAGTTTTCCTGCTTCCGTGACAATGGAAGGCAAGTAACTCCTTTATGGAGTTTTGAGCTTGCTTCCAACAGGGAGGACAGGTTTGAGTCTTTTCCTGCTTCTAGGATGGTAGAGGGCAGTCTTCAGCATGAAACCCATCCCTAAGTAACTGAATTAGGGTTTGTCTTGGCTACAGTTATGATTAACAACCAGCTGGTCTTAATTTCTCCTTACCATTAGAGCTCTCAGTACTTGTATAGGTTGTGTGATCATTTGTTTTGCTTTACTGTTTCTTTTTGTTGTTGTTTCGGTCTTTTTCCCCTTGGGTTTGACCAACTCTATGCAACTTGATCAAATTTGAAGGAAAGTTCCAAATTATGGGGAACAAGGCCTCTGAAGTGGCTAAATTCCCACACACAAAAAAAAAAAAACCAAGAAAAAAAAAGTGGCATGGTGGAGGGAGAAAAACGGCCAGCAAAAGAAAACAAAAAAAAAAGAAAAAAAGGAAAGATTTTTGATTTGACTCCTTAAGGGGCTTTATTCACAAAACAATGCCACGTTTTTGCTAGCCAGGCCAAACTGAAGGAGCAATAGCTATCACCTCAGGCTGCAGTTCCATACATAGGGTTCTGCCTTCTTTTTTTCATGACAGCCTAGGTTTGGTTCCTAAATCAAGCCCTTTCTGAAAGGTTTGATATTTGGTACTTCTGAAATAGCAGCAATTTGTCCAAGCAGAAATACGGCAATGAGATTTAAACAGATTTTTTTAAAGGAGCTCAATGGTTAAAAGTCAGCTTAATTAAAAGCTAACATCCAAGATATGTGTGTGTGTGTCTTTAAAAGGATTTTATGTTTTGGGTTTGTTTTTTCTCTGTCTAGGACCCTGTCTTTTTTTGAGACAAATTTTTCTTCTTCTCAGTTGACAGAATTGTTTTCTTCATTTACTTCTGCTCTCTCTCCTTTCTCTTGCACCCTCTGCTGCATGAGAAACCTAAAATAGTTTATAATAGCCTGGAGTTCCTCAAAAAAAAAAAAAAAAGGAGGCACCAGACTCCCTTTGGGGGAGAAACCTGTTTTTCCTTATGGGTCTCCCCAAGAGTATAAACAAATTCCTCTCAGCTATTAAACTGCTTTTGTATTGTGTTACCTGATTTTCTGACTAAAATAGTTATTGCAACAGAGGCTACTCTTGGGTTTTTAATGAAGAGGGTAGTTTAGACACTTAGAAATGTCTTTGTTTAAAAAACTTTTATTTTGAGACAGAGTCTTGCTCTGTCGCCCAGGCTGGAGTGCAATGGCACGGTCTCGGCTCACTGCAACCTCCGCCTCCTGGGTTCAAGCGATTCTCCTGTCTCAGCCTCCGGAGTAGCTGGGGTTACAGGCGCCTGCCACCATGCCTTGCTAATTTTTGTATTTTTAGTAGAGACGGGGTTTCACCATGTTGGCCAGGCTGGTCTGGAACTGCTGACCTCATGATCCACCCGCCTCGGCCTCCCAAAGTGCTGAGATTACAGGCGTGAGCCACTGTGCCCGGCCAAAAAAAAATTTTTTTTTTTTTTTGAGACGGAGTCTTGCTCTGTTGCCAGGCTGGAGTGCAGTGGCACAGACTCAGCTCACTGCAACCTCCGCCTCCTGGGTTCAAGCGATTCTCCTGCCTAAGCCTCCGAAGTAGTTGGGATTACAGGCACGCACCACCACGCCCAGCTAATTTTTGTATTTTTAGTAGAGATGGGGTTTCACCATGTTGGCCAGGCTGGTCTTGAACTCCTGACCTCGTGATCCGCCCACCTCGGCCTCCCAAAGTGTTGGGATTACAGGCGTGAGCCACCGCGCCCGGCCAAAAAAATTTTTTTTTTAAAAGCATCATGTGGTCTAGCCTCCTTTTTGGAGACCCAGGATTCAGTGTGGGCTCTACTCAGAGCTCAGAGATCCAGTTAAGATAGGTAGTACCTATCTAAATAAATTGGTCTCCTTATACAATCCTATGCTAGATTTCTATAATTGTATGTTTGATTGGGCATCCACCTTTAATCTTCCTCTAGCACCACCAGACTTTTCCTCTCTGTACTTTATGATGTAAATTTTGCTATCTGATTTTTCACCAAAGAGTTGTGTCCTTCAATACGCAGATTTAGGAGCTATTTAGCTGACAACTGCCAAGCATAATGAAACAGGTTATCAAGAGTTTGCAAGTCTTAGAAGGGGGTAAAAAAAAAGGAGGTCTGTCTTATCTTTAAGATGTACTTCTATTAGTATGTCTAATATGTCCATGTATTTATGTGTTGTGTACACAATGATTTACTACTAAAAAATATAAAACAGCTCTAGTTAATTGGCTTAAGGAAAAATAAAAGCACAAATCAAATACTTTATCAGAAAATGAAAGACTAGTCAAATGTTTTCTCAAGTTTACGTGGCTTAAGTAAAATCTTTGATAGATAAGCTACCTTTAAAATTGTTGGTAAAGTACTATTAGAAATGCCTTAAGAATAGCCAGGGTACATTTTTGTTTGCATTTTTTGATCAAGAAATTTCATATGTATCCCTGCCAAATATTATAAGGTGTCAAAATTTGGCATAGGGATTACAAAACTATAAACCCAGCCCAAAACAGGATGATCTTTGCTTGTGAGCCACCAGGCGCGGTGGCGCATACCTGTAATCACAGCACTTTGGGAGGCCAAGGCAGGCAGATCACTTGAGGTCAGAAGTTCAAGACCAGCCTGACCAACATGGTAAAACCCCATCTCTACTAAAAATACAAAAATTAGTTGGGCGTGGTGGCAGGCACCTGTAATCCCAGTTACTGAGAAAGCTGAGGCAGGAGAATTACTGGAACCTAGGAGGCGCAGGTTGCAGTGAGCTGAGATCATGTCACTGCACTCTAGCCTGGGTGACAGAGCCAGACTTTGTTTAAAAAAAAAAAGATCTTTGCTTCTGTAAATACTGAATAAGAGACTGACATTGGTTTAGTGAAAATAGCTAAGTCTTGAATTATTTAGTAAAATAACCATAACTTCTAATCATGTGGCTTTAGGCAGCCTAGTCCCCAGGCAGGAAGGGGGTTTGGGGAAAAGGCTGTTATTGTCTTTGTTTCAAAGCTCAACTATAAACTAAGTTCCTCCCAAAGTTAGTTCTGTCTATGCCGAGGAATGAACAAGGACAGCTTGGAGATTAGAAGCAACATGGAGTCAGTTCGGTCAGATCTTTTTCACTGTCTCAGTTATAATTTTGCAATGATGGTTTCTCTTTTTTTTCTTTTTGAGACGGAGTTTCACTCTTGTTGACCAGGCTGGAATGCAATGACACAATCTTGGCTCACTGCAGCCTCTGCCTCCTGGGTTCAAGTGATTCTCCTACCTCAGCCTCCCGAGTAACTGGGATTACAGGTGCTCATCACCACCCAGACTAATTTCTTGTATTTTTGTAGAGACAGGCTTTCACAACGTTGGCCAGGCTGGTCTCAAACTCCTGACCTCAGGTGATCCACCATGCCCAGCCCTGCAGTTTCTCTTTAAAAGGTGGTTTTATAATCAACTATAAAACTCTAACAGGTGCTCCTGAATACAGGCTTCTGATAACTTTAAAGACTGTGACATCAAAACAGAGGAAAAACTTTCATGACTCATGGAGAGCTGAAATGTTCATGAATATCAAGCAGAACAGGAATTAACTGCATGAACTGAACTTACAGGAGACTGAAGTAATCTTTTTTATTTTTTTGCTTAAACGCTGCTGATTCTTTGTGTTGTTTTTCAGAGTCAAGGAAACTTTTCTTTTGAGCTATTGACAGGTTTTAACAATTTGTTTGTTTTTTTGAGATGCAGTCTCGCTCTGTTGCCCAGGCTGGAGTGCAGTGGCATGATCTCAGTCATTGCAACCTCCACCTCCAGGGTTCAAGTGATTCTTGGGTCTCAGACTCCTGAGTAGCTGGGACTACAGGCACACACCACCACGCCCAGCTAATTTTTTGTATTTTTAGTAGAGATGGGGTTTCACCATGTTGGCCAGGCTGGTCTTGAACTCCTGACCTCAAGTGATCCACCCGCCTCAGCCTCCGAAAGTGCTGTGATTACAGTCGTGAGCCACCACGCCCAGCCAGGTTTTAACAATAAAGTATACATACGCCTATGAGAAAAACTGAAGCATATTTGTTTCTCTCTACCTGATTACTCCAGAATTTGGAAACTATGTGGGAGTATTCTTAACTTATGGCAATATAGTTATCTGCATATGTGCAATAAAAATCTGTTTTCATTTGTAACAGGACACAATTGGAGAAACTGGTTGTTTTACCAAGGCTTTGACTAGAATGGTGTGCTTTCCTTTAAGGAATCCAACTTGATTTATAAAGCCAATAAAAGCCCCTTGGGAAAACTAGCCTCATACCTTGTCTACACCGTCCCTGTACAGGGATCTTGGCCTGTTGTAAGTAAAGAATGTCACTTTCTGATAGGCCCAGGAGCCCCAAGCTATCTTGGGACATTAAGAGGAGAGGAATTCACCCAACTTGTATGTATTTGATGGTACAAATCCATGGCTGGGCTCAGCTTTAAAAAAGTCTTATCTGAGATTCCTTCTACAGAGCAAAGTTCCATCAAGGCCAATTTTAAAAGCCTATGTGAAAAATAATTATTCTTACTGTACTTTATAGAAATAATCTGACCAAGTATAATAAAGCAAATTGGTCCTACCATGATTTGTCTTTAGTAAAAACAGGAAAGTGGAGAGAGAAAAAATACGTTTCAAAAACTATAGTACACCCATTTTTTTGTTGTTGTTGTTGTTTTTGAGATGGAGTTTCGCTCTTGTTGCCCAGGCTGGAGTGTGGTGGTGAGGAAAGAGACCACCTCATATTGTCTTATGCCCAATTTCTGCCTCCAAAGAAAGAAGAAGTAAAAACTAAAAGGCGGAAATGAAATCCACAAGCAGACAGTCTGGTGCCACACCCTGGACCTGGTAGTTAAAGACTGACCCCTGACCTAATAGGTTATGTTATCTATAGATTACAGACACTGTATAGAAAAGCACTGTGAAAATCCCTGTCCTGTTCTGTTTCGACCTGATTACCAGTGCATGCAGCCCCCAGTCGTGTACCCCACTTGCTCAATCGATCACAACCCTCTCACGCGGACCCCCTTAGAGTTGTGAGCCCTTAAAAGGGACAGGAATTGCTCACTTGGGGAGCTTGGTTGTTGGAGACGTGAGTCTTGCTGAAGCTCCCAGCCGAATAAAGCCATTCCTTCTTTAACTCGGTGTCTGAGGGGTTTTGTCTGCGACTTGTCCTGCTACAGTGGCACAATCTCAGTTCACTGCAACCTCCGCCTCCCAGTTTCAAGGATTCTCCTACCCCAGCCTCCCAAGTAGCTGGGATTACAGGCATGCGCCACCATGCCCGGCTAATTTTTTTGTATTTTTGGTAGAGATGGGGTTTCACCATGTTGGCCAGGCTGGTCTTGAACTCCTGACCTCAGGTAATCTACCCGCCTCTACCTCCCAAAGTGCTGGGATTACAGGTGTGAGCCGCCGCGCCTGGCTATAGTACACCTGTTAGATTCTAGTCTTACCTAGTTTTTCAATTTTTATCATTTTTTACAGTTTGGACTTAATTCTAATTTTTCCTGGCTACAGGTCTCTAAAACAATGTTTTCGGCCAGGCACGGTGGCTCACACCTATAATCCCAGCACTTTGGGAGGCCGAGGCAGGTGGATCACCTGAGGTTGGGAGTTCGAGACCACAGCGTGACCAACATGGAGAAACCCTGTCTCTACTAAAAATACAAAATTAGCCGGGCATGGTGGCGCATGCCTGTAATCCCAGCTACTCAGGATGGCTGAGGCAGGAGAATTGCTTGAACCCGGAAGGCAGAGGTTGCAGTGAGCCAAGATCGCGCCACTGCACTCTAGCCTGGGCAACAAGAGCAAAACTCCGTCTCAAAACAAAAACAAAAAAAACAATGTTTTCAATTTCTTTTCTTTTCCTTTTTCCCATCTTTCCTAATTTGAAATTACTGAAAACTAAGCTGTGCTTTCTTAAAGCCCTGTGAACTGAAGCTAGACAACTTCAAAAGAAAATAACAGCATACATAAGCCACCTTCATACCTGCCTACTGATGTATGGACTTCAGAATAATGTGGCCTATATCACTTTTCCAGAATTATTCTTTTGTTTATTGTAGTTTTTCTCCCTTTCTCCCCCTATTTTCTCATCATAGGACATGAGACCACAACCTGCTAAAAATGAGCTTTCCTAGTAACTTGGGACCTACCTACCTGTCTAGGAATAAACTATCCTAGCCGTGAGAGATCCGATGAAACCTGAGACGAAAGATTCATTTTCCTCTAAAATGCTTTCTCAAAAGTTTTTAAAAAGAAAAGGGGGGAAATGTGAAAGAAAATAAATCTTGGGGCCCCCAAAAATCACTAAGCTAAAGGGAAAAGTCAAGCTGAGAACTGTTTAGGGCAAACCTGCCTCTCATTCTATTCAAAGTCACTGAGATAAATGCGTATCTGATTGCCTCCTCTGGAGAGGCTGATCAGAAACTCAAAAGAAAACAACCATTTGTCTCTCACCTACCTGTGACCTGAAAGCCTCCTCCCTGCTTTGAGCTGGCCTGCCTTTCCAGACAGAACCAGTGTACATCTTAGTATATTAATTGATGTCTCACGACTCCCTAAAATGTATAAAACCAACCTCTGGCCAGGCGTGGTGGCTCACGCCTGTAATCCCAGCACTTTGGGAGGCCAAGGCAGGTGGATCACCAGAGGTCAGGAGTTTGAAGCCAGCCTGGCTAACATGATGAAACCCCATTTCTACTAAAAATACAAAAAATTAGCCGGGCGTAGTGGCAGGCGCCTGTAATCCCGGCTACACGGGAGGCTGACGCAGGAGAATCGCTTGAACCCAGCGGGTGGAGGTTGAAGTGAGCCGAGATCGCACCATTGCACTCCAGCTTGGGCAACAAGAGTGAGACTCCGTTTAAAAAATTAATTAAAAAACCCCTGCCCTGACCACCGTGGGCACATGTTGTCAGGACCTCCTGAGGCTGTGTCATGGGCATGCATCCTCAACCTAGGCAAAATAAACTTTCTAAATTAACTGAGAGCAGTCTCAGATATTTGGGGTTCACACCCCCTCAGTGCCAGGAGGATCTATACTGTTCAATATATGTTCCCTTCGTGTTTGACTCTGAAGCACTTACTGGTCAATCGAGATATCTTCTCTCTTCACGTATATCCTACTGTCCTTCCAGTCTGATTCAGACAAATGAAGAAGGGAGAAAGGAGGGCTGCCTAATTCAGATGTATCCCCCTAATTACCTCCCTTCACTCACCCGAAGGAGCCCCACCCACAATGTACACTATATAAGTATTGGTGGATTACTCAGAGACTTGGGAATTGTGCTAAGAGGGTCAGGTTGAATCTGGGCTCTGTCTGGGATGGACTTGATACACACTGGTTGCTGAGAGGTGGTGTCTTCCTCCTGCCCTCTGGACAGAGAAGCAAAGAAACAAGTGCAGAGCACGCAGAATAAGCAGGAAGGCCGCCTAGAATTCCAGTGGCTTTCTGGTCCCTGTCTTGTCCCATCCCTTCCCGAGCACTGACTACATCTGGTCCTCACGTTCCCTAAGGGCCCCCTGGATCCCTATAAGGAAGTCCCCTGTTGTGTTTACACTGGCTCAAGTTGGTTTCTGTTATGGGTAACCAAGAATCCTCACTGAAACAAAGCCCAGCTCCCAGCTCCTCTGTGAAGCCTCCCCTGACAGCTGTCCACCCACAAGAGTCCCTCTCCTTGGAACCCTTGAGGTTTTTTATCATGTATGTCACTTGTTATGTCAGTACATATGCTACTTTCTTTTAGCCAATTTTTTTTTCAGAAAAATCTAAATATTCACAAAAGTAGAGACAGTAACCATGTACCCATCACCCAGCTTCAACAATAATCCATTTTTTTACCAATCTTTTTTTTTTTTTTTGAGACAGAGTCTTGCTCTGTCGCCCAGGGTGGAGTGCACTGGTGCGATCTCGGCTCACTGCAACCTCCGCCTCCCCGGTTCAAGCAATTCTGTCTCAGCCTCCCGAGTAGCTAGGACTACAGGCATGTGCCACTATGCCCAGCTAATTTTTGTATTTTTAGTAGAGATGGGGTTTCACCATGTTGGCCAGGCTACTCTCAACTCCTGACCTCAGGTGATCCACCCACCTCAGCTCCTAAAGTGCTGGGATTACAGGTGTGAGTCACTGTGCCCCGCCCCAATCTTATTTCATTATAACCCCCAGCTTTTTCTTTGCAGGGTGGGAGGGAGTGGAATGTCTTAAGGCAAATCCCAGACCTCATGTGTTAATTCACCCATAAACCTTTCATCTGACTTGTAAAGTACAGTCTTGCTTTTCCAACTAGGACTCACAGCTCTAAGAGGATAGGAACTATCTCTTCTGCCTCTTTGGAGCCCAGCATTGTACACGCAATGTGCTTTTAAATGCCATAACTTTAATGCTATTACACAACACTTGGTCAGAGTTTCATCTGATCCTGAGGACAGTTCCAGGAGATGGAAAAGGAATTGAGATTACCTCTAAAAGAAGGTGAGATTCAGAAATAATAAACAACTCTGCCAGGATCACCCAGGAAGCCAACAGCCAGGCTAGAAGGAAACTTCCATAAGGTTCTATGCACAGCCAGAAAGGTAAAGGGAGAGGACACAGTGGCTCGGAGGTCACTTGGTGGGTAGCAGCTTCTTGGGGATTTGGTGCCTGTTACCACCACCTAATGACAGCCCTGCACGCACTTCACAGGGTGGTAAGCACTTACCTCCAACAATAAACTTTGAAATGTTTTTTCAAATGAAAAAAGAAAATTCCATCGTGTTTGTTTCTAATTAGTTTGGTCTTATCAAGCCTTATGCTGGTTCCCATCCTCAAGCTGAGCTATATCACTAGACTCTATTATTATTTTATTATTTATTTATTTATTTATTTAGAGACCGAGTCTCACTCTGTCACTCAGGCTGGAGTGCAGTGGCGCAATCTTGACTCACTGCAACCTCCATCTCCCAGGTTCAAACAAGTCTCGTGCCTAAGCCTGCTGGAATTACAGGTGCCCACCACCACACCCGGCTAATTTTTGTATTTTCAGTTGGGGTTTCGCCATGTTGGCCAGGATGGTTTCAAACTCCTGCCCTCCCATGATCCACCTGCCTCAGCCTCGCAAAGTGCTGGGATTACAGACATGAGCCACTGCGCCCAGCCTACTCTTGTTCCTCTATGGTGTTGGGCATCATGAGCTAAGTTCCATCTTGCTTTGGGTAGTGGTTAATAAAATTCACTCTGAGTTTCATTCCTATGTGTCCAGATTTTCAAATCAAACCAGCTCTCTTAGGGCTGGGATCCTCCTCAGGAAATAATCTGTAACTTAGGAAAGGGCAGCCCCAGCCTCAGGTTTCCATTAGAAATGAGGCTTTGTGATCTGAGGAGGAGGAGAACACAGCTCTCCACGTACAGCCCTGGAGCACGGCCATGGGCCTCAGGCTCCTTCCCACCACAACCACCCCAGGAAGGGCCAAGGCCAAGTCTCCCTGCTACTCCCCTACCCATCTTCCCACACCAGTCCCTGCCCTTTGCACCATCTCTCTCCCATCTGTCCCCATCCTGTCCCTTCACTCTGCCACTATCCTAACTCAGACCCCCCCTTATCTCTCACTGGCCCATAGCAATGGCCTCCTAATTGACCTCTCCCCTCTCCAGCTCACCTTAGCCGTAACAGTAGAGTCCTCTTCCTTAAAGCACAGCACATCTCACTTCTCTGTGCAGGATCATTCCACTGCTTCCTGTTGCCCATGATAAAATCCACTTCCTGAACATGGCAGTGAAGACCCTCCTCACTGCTTCAACTATTTCTTACTTTAATTCTCACCCCTTGCCATCAGGAACCCTTTGTTGTAGACAACTTGAACCACTTGCTATTTCCTGTAAAAACATGTCTGTGTTTTCCTGCCTCTATGCCATGATTCATGCTTCCCTCTACCTGGAATTCCTTTCCCTGACCCTGCCACATATATAACCTCTACCTATGCTTCAAAGCTCAGCTCAAATACCACCTCCTCCATGCTTCCCTAAAGAGATCTAAGCCTCTCTTAAGGAGCTAAGAGACAAACTCACCTGGAGGTATAATCCATCACTATGAATCTAGCAGAAGAAATAATTCTAGATAAAACGAGACTCACATTTCTAACCAAGAGACCAGCATACTGAATTTTCCACTACTAATGAGCCACTCTGTCTCCCTCCATCTTTAAGGCAGGGCAGTCTGACACAGTCAAAAGGAATCCCTTCCTGTGTAAGCCACACAGCTATGGGATGGCTGTGATGGGAGAGAGATGTAGCCAGGAGCACCTTGTGAATACCATGGGCAACCTTCTATGTTTCAAGGATCAGACAACAGTCCTTAGTCACACACAGATAGGAACCATGCTCAGAACAGAATCCTGTGTGTAGCCTCAGGCTGGTGGAGGCAGGGGCCACTCTGACTTCTGCTCAGCGATGCCTGGCAGAGGCAGCATAGTTCCTTGCAAAAATTGCAGAAGAAACCACTCAAATCATTACGTGTGAGTCTGCTACAAACAGCTTATAAAACAACAAAACAAAACCAAACAAGCCACTTCAGATCTTGCTATCAGTGCCAACAAGTCTGAATGGAGAGGAAGAATTTAGAGGTTGTAATCCTTACCACTGCTGAAGACCCCATTTGCTGGAGGCTGTCACTGGGACACCGTGAGATACTTTGGAGACTCCCAGCTCTCCCCAGGAAAAGGATACAAAAAAAAATTTTTTTTTTTTTTTTGAGATGGTGTCTTGCTCTGTCATCCAGACTGGAGTGCAGTGGTGTGATCTTGGCTCACTGCAACCCCCACCTCCCAGGTTCAAGTGATTCTCCTGCCTCAGCCTCCCGAGTAACTAGGATTACAGGTACCTGCCACCATGCCCGGCTAATTTTTTTGTATTTTAGTAGAGACGGGGTTTCACTATGTTGGTCAAGCTGTTTTCGAACTCCTGACCTCAAGTGATCCACCCATCTTGGCCTCCCAAAGTGCTGGGATTATAGGCATGAGCCACTGTGCCCAGCCCAAAAACATTTTTTTTTTTTTTTTTTTTTTTGAGACAGAGTCTCGTTCTGTTGCCAAGCTGGAGTGCAGTGGCGATTTTGGCTCACTGCAACCTCAGACTCCCGGGTTCAAGCGATTCTCCTGCCTCAGCCTCCCGAGTAGCTGGGATTACAGGCGTGTGCCACCACACCCAGCTAATTTTTGTATTTTTAGTAGAGACAGGGTTTCACCGTGTTGGCCAGCATGGTCTTGATCTCCTGACCTCATGATCCGCCCTCCTCAACCTCCCAAAGTGCTGGGCTTACAGGCATGAGCCACTGTGCCCGGCCCAAAAACACTTTCATATAGGCTCTGCAGGAGCCTTAAATCTCATTCCGACCTGAGAGTCCCGTTTTTACATAACTCTCTAACCTAGGGAATAAAGGAACACTTTTGAGGCACACTCCAAGCAGGATGGCCCCAAGGTATAATAAGCTACTATGGCTCTGAAGAGAGGTATCCAATTACAGTGGGCTATGTACCCCTCAAAAATCTAAGCTGGCAGCTAAGCACAGTGGATCACACCTGTAGTGCCACACTTAGGGAGACCCAGACAAGTGGATTACTTGAGTCCAGGAGTTCAAGACCAACCTGGGCAACAGAGAGAGACCGCATCTCTAGAAAAGAAAAATTTTTAAATTAGTCAGGCATGATAGCACATATTTGTAGTCCTAGCTACTCAGAAGGCTGAGGTGAAAGGATCGCTTGAGCTGGGGAGGTTGAGGATGCAGTGATCCATGATCGCACCACCACATTCCAGCCTGGGCGACAGAGTGAGCGAGACCTGTCATTCGTTCATTTATACATACACACATACATGTCATACATAAATACGTAAAATTTAAAAATCTAGGTTACACATGGTTTCATTAGATAGAAGGAAAAGAAAAACAAGTTGAGTTATAATTTAAAACTGTTCGTAACATTTATTGATCTTTATCAGCTAACAACTCCAAGGCAGAAATAATTTACGGCTAAGTTGGATGAACTGCGTATTGATCTAAATCATGCAACGCTTTTTCAGGGTCTTAGTCAAAATAAGGCCTTGATAATTAGAGCAGGTTAAGAACGGCAGGGTGGCAATGCAAATTATTGCTTTAAATAGAATGAAAGAGAGCAGTATCCTAGCGCCCTCTCCACCTCCAACCCTTTTTAACTCACAGCACAACTACCTACTTGGTTCAGCTTCGGATGAAAAGACTCGACATAAATTTTGGCAGCTAATTCTTTTCAGAGCTCCAGGATCAGGAAAAATAATCCTGTCTCCTACCCACGTCACTTATCATGTTTTCCTTGAGAACTTAAAGCTGACGCATTTAAAAGTTTAGTTTTGTGTTTAAATTCTTTTTTTTTTTTTTTTTTCTGAGACAGTCTTGCTCTTGTTACCCAGGCTGGAGTGCAGTGACACGATCTCGGCTCACTGAAACCTCTGCCGCCTGGGTTCAAGTGATTCTCCTGCCTCAGGCTCCCGAGTAGCTGGGATTACAGGCATCTGCTACCATGCCTGGCTAATTTTTTGTATTTTTAGTAGAGACGGGGTTTCACCACATTGGCCAGGCTGGTCTCGAACCCCTGACCTGAGGTGATCCACCCGCCTTGATCTCCCAAAGTGCTGGGATTACAGGCTACAGCCATCATAGTTTTGTGCTTAAAAGCCCAGTTTTGTGCTTAAATTCTAAAGCTTCTGTCAAGGGATTCTCCTTCCCCTTTTGGTTAGGAAGCTTTTTCTATAAAAAAGGACCAGAGAGTAAATATTTTTGGCTTTGAGGGCCACACAGTCATCTCTTTCACAAGTAACTACTCAAATTTACCATTATAGCACAAAAGCAGGCACAGACAACATTTACACAAGCATGGCTGTGATCCAATAAAACTTTATTTATGGACACAATAATCTGAATTTCCGGCAGGGCACAGTGGCTCATGCCTGTAATCCCAGCACTTTGGGAAGCCAAGGCAGGTGGATCACTTGAGCCCAGGAGTTTGAGATCAGGCTGGGCAACATAGCGAAACCCCGTCTCTACTAGAAATACAAAAAAATTAGCATGCATAGTGGCACATGCCTGTGATCCCCGCTACTTGGGAGGCTGAGGCACGAGAATCTCTTGAACCTGAGAGGCAGAGGTTGCAGTGAGCCGAGATTACGCCACTGCACTCCAGCCTGGGTGACAGAGCGAGACTCGGTCTCAAAAAATAAAAATAATAATAAATTGAATTTTGTATAATTGTTACATGTCACAAAATTTTGAAAACTATTCTTAGCTTGCAGGCCATACAAAAACAGGCAGCAGGCCAAATTTAGACCATGGACCAGTTTGCTCACACCTGTGTTAACTGCTTGTTGTTTTCATCCTATGTTAGTGTTTTGTCTTTCTGACCCAATGCTTAACAGAATTTGTAAGCGGAAAACTTTTTAAAAATTTGCTTGCTTTCAGCACCCATTCATTCTCCCCATCTCCTGGTAACAAAGCCCCTCCTTTTCATTTGGGATACACTCCTCCCCAGCATCAACTGTTTCTGCTAGGGTGTTCATCAAGAGGCGCCATCTGTTGTACCACAGGGGTGAGTGTATAACCCAGGGTGGCCCACCAGGCAACACTAGTCCCCTGGACACAGTGAATGGTCCAGCCATGGGCAAGCACTCCAAGCAGAGGCAGTTTGCCAATCAGTGGTTCAAACACTGATCTGGATGCTGGGGAGAGTGGGTGGAGTACTTTCTCTGGGATAGGGAGCACTAAGGACTAGATGTGTCTGGGGCTAGCAAGGTCCATCCTGCCTCCAGTGAAGAGAATCTGACTGAAAAGGAAGCCCACACAAGAATGAGCAAAGCTGAGAGGTGACCTGAGGCCATCATTTCAACCTCATATTCATCCCTGCCTTCCGACCTCCTGGTGACCCAAACCATACATTCTCTTTTCTGATTAAGTAATCTTGAGTTGGGTTTCTGCCACACCAAAGAATTCTGACTAATAATCTATGTCACTATGTCACATCGGATTCTATCTGAAAGTTGGCAGGGTAGTGATTCACGCACAAAACAATGATATTGGCTATGTTCCACAACATACAAGAGTCATTTACAGATATGTCCCTTTCCCATTAGACTCTAAGCTCCTGGAGGACACAATTCATTTATGAGCCAATTTTATGCCTAACGAGTAATTCACCTAATACCTTGCACTTGGCAGGTATTCTATAAATATTTTACAAAATGAATTACTTCTCTTTGATGGGGGAAAAGACTGAGGAGGTGGGCGAATAGACACAGAGGAGCATATACCTGTACCTACCCATGACTGTCAGAATGTCACCCCGAGATTTTAGAGAAACTTAACACTCCCCAAAGGGGTGACAGCTCTATACCCACCCCGATCAACAGCTCACAAATCACATACATCAGGCTAAACCACACAGATTGTTTCTCCCTTTGAACACCCAGGGAAAATAGAATACAATGTTCTGTATAATAACAGAACAAATCACAGTGGACCAGTTGAGCTAGCCAGAGCTTCGGCACTGGGAATGTCAGTTGAACTTATTCTGCCCAAGAAGTCCTGCTCCATTATGGCAGAGACAAATCACTTCAGGAATGAGGGTGAGAACATGCTTGCCTTTGGGTTCCCACCTGGTGCAGACACATTAGAAATGTAGGAAAGCTACCATGTGTACAACCAAGGCAATGTACCAAACTAGGACCAGGACATACTCACCCAGTTGAAGAAAGATAACCGAAAAATGTTCAAGAGGCTACCACCTAGGTGGAAAAACAGTAACTAAATGGTACCTGAAAACAGCTAGTCTTCCTCAAAATACCACGAGGCACTTCTTCTCATTTAAAAATTCGTTAAGTGCAGGAATACCTACCTTTAAATCACTGACATATTCCTAAGAAGAAATGTATGAATCAAATTGATGTAATTTGCTTGCCTTTTTCAAGATTCTATGAAAACTTATATTTGAAGAATCCTACCTAGAGTGAATGCTTTGAAAGAGAAAAACATTGCACCCAGAGCACCCTGTGTTATAAACTATTTTTGTACGTTACTTTTTATTAGAGCAGGGCACACTCAGAAATCACTTTCAACCTGGACTAGGCAATGGACTACCAACTAGCCCCCAACACTGAGCAGGAGAGGATGCTGTCCCCTTGATATCTGCATGACTGTGGTGAGAGTGGATTCTTCAGAGGCACTGACTCTGGACCCCTCTGGGAGATCACTGAGCCCATGCCTACCCCCTAAATAAGGCTAGGAGAGGACAGTTGGCCCAGCAGCAATAGCACTGTTAGAGTTGTGCGCCAGGGAGCTATTTTTCTGCCTGACTGAGCCAACCTCCCAACCAGAGTAGCCTTGGTTCCTACCCTACCATGGTTTGTAGGATCAGCTTGTCAAAGGACTCTCTGAACTTCCCTTGGATCCTTCTTTTTTTCTGTTTTTTTTTTTTCGAGACAGAGTCTCACTCTGTCACCTAGGCTGGAGTGCAGTGGCACGATCTTGGCTCATCGCAACCTCCGCCTCCTGGGTTCAAGCGATTCTTTCACCTCAGCCTCCCGAGCAGCTGGGATTACAGGCGTACGGCACCACGCCGAGCTAATTTTGTATTTTTAGTAGAGATGGGGTTTCACCATGTTGGCCAGGCTGGTCTCAAAACTGCTGACCTTGTGATCTGCCCACCTCAGCCTCCCAAAGTGCTGGGATTACAGGTATGAGCCACCGCTCCCAGCCAGATCCTTCTAATGAATAAATTTTTAGAAGCTTAAACCAAGTCAGGCTGGTTTCTGTTGCTGGTAATCATAAAAACCTCTACCAATTTATCTAAGCAACAGGTAAAATGTATTAAGTGCCTACTACGTGTCAAGTACTATTCTAAGTGCTTTGTATGTATTAATTAATCTGCATACAACCCTTTAGGTAGGTTCTGTTTTCTCCATTTTCCTGAGGTTTGGAGAAGTTAAATGACTCATCCAAGGTTACACAACAAGTAGCACAGTCACGATTTGAACCTTCAACTTTATCACTGTGATACAGTGGAAAAAAACGGGCCACCATATTTCATAGCTCCTCCCAACAAGAGATGGAGACTTCACTCTACTTTTTAAATCTTGGCTTGAAACACATGACCTGCTTTAGCCAAATGGACATGAACAAACTTGACATAAGCAGAGGCTTAAAGGGTACTTGAGTAGTAGGGTTTACCCCCTCTTGCTACTGGAAGAAAGCAGGGCTTTAGCCTCACAGAGGATGGGGAAAGAGGACCTGCCAACCCACAGAAAAAGTAATAAACTGTGTAAGGTAATAAATTATTATTTTAAACTACTAAGTTTTGGAGCCTCGTTACATAGTAAATGGTAATTGAAATAATCAACCCAAGCCTAGCAGCTCATGCCCGTGGTCTCAGCACTTCAGGAGGCTGAGGCAGGAGAATCGCTTTAGCCTAGGAGGCCAAGGCTATAGTGAGCCATGACTGCACCACTGTACTCCAAGCCTGGGCACCAAAGCAAGACCCTGTCTCAAAAAGAAAGAGAAAAAAACCACTAAGCTATCTCCAGCAAATAAGTATCAACAAATAAGAACAAATAAAAATTTGAGGCAGAGAAAAGACCTCTTTACTCTTCCCCACTTTTCCTCAAGGACAGAAGAATAAATGAAGTTGAAATTTCATCAGTGAAGAATATATTTAGAACAGAGGTAGAACTGGCCATGAGGAAGCCCATAGGCAGGGACAAGGAGACTGCTCTCTCTCATTTTCACCTGAACTCAGGTTTCCAGGAATCATCTACTCACTGTGCTGCTTGCTCAGGAATTGCTGGTGCACAGGTACCATTCCATAGTCCAGGCCTTACAGTTAATTCTTCCAGGGCTTCTGGAGAAGACTTGTAAACAACAGGAGTCTGAAATGCTGAGCAGCCAGGCCAGCCCACACAGAAGTCCTTCTAGTGACTTCCCTTTCTTGGCTGTGCAAGTGGTAAACTCTCCATCAAAGACATCTGTTCAGAGACCCATCTGGCTCACAAAGCAGCTCTTCATGCCAAAGAGCAACAACTGGTGAAGCCAAAAAAGAAAGCCCTAAGCAGGTGGGGGCAGCACTAGGCGGAAGGGAAAAGAAAGCTGGTTGTTCCAGGAGTGTGCTGAAACCTCCCTCTCCTTGGAATGGAAATAAAGTTAGAGGTCTTCATTGAAAAACACAGGGCATGATCCATAGTAGGTACATAGTACAGAAAAACACAGGACTAGAAAGAAACACTGTGTTAAGAGTAAGAGACATGGGTCCTTGGCCCAGTTTCACTGTTGACTCCTGTGTGTTCTGGCACAAGTTAATCATACGTCCATCCATGTAACAAACCTTCAAAGAAGAACTGTTTTCTACTATCATCTTCAGGACTGAAGATATATACACAGCAATTAGACATGTTCCCAGATTTGAAGAAACTTACAGGTTAATGAGAGACAAACATAAGAACTATATTTTACACATATAGAAACCAAAGCTAAGGTTTTAATCTCTGGTTTTTAGTTTCCTTATAAATTATATAAAGAAACGGGGAAGGCAATTAGCATGTTAGAGCTTTCTATACGCAAAACACTTTGCCAGTTGCTTTCCATATGTAATTTCTTAATCCTCACAGCAACCTCTGAGTAGGCAGGCGGACTCCACTTCACAGATGATGGGATGCCTTTACTCCACCAGATGTTCCTACAACACTGACCTCACTCGTCCTTGCATAGTGGTAGACTGCATATGTCAATCGCAGCCTAGAACATAACTCCATGCTTAAGAATGTTCACTCCTCCTCTCCTTTCAGCTACTCCTATTTCCTAGAAACTAATACATTAAAATATTCTAACATGGAACTCAGAGGTCTTAAGAAGCCACAGATTAAGGACTAAACTGCTAGAAAAACTGTTTCCCCCTCAAACCAATCACTACCTCTTATTGATACTTTCTTGTCAGTAGAAAGAAGACAAGATGGCAGCCAGTACAATTAGAAAGCAGGTGGCTTTCTATATTTAGCTTTTTTTTTTTTTTTTTTTTTTTTTGGAGTTTTGCTCTTGTTGTCCAGGCTGGAGTGCAATGGCACGATCTTGGCGCACTGCAACCTCTGCCTCCCAGGTTCAAGCCATTCTCCTGCCTCAGCCTCCCAAGTAGCTGGGATTATAGGCGCCCACCACCACACCCGGCTTAATTTTTGTATTTTTAGTAGACGGGGGTTGCACCATGTTGGCCAGGCTGGTCTCAAACTCATGACCTCGGGTGATCCACCCACCTCGGCCTCCTAAAGTGCTGGGATTACAGGCGTGAGCCACCGCACCCAGCCTACAGTTAGCATTTTAAGTGTATACTTTCATGCATTTTCAAAAATGTTCACACCTGTGAACCTATTACCACAAACAAGATTTAGTGCTTCTATTACTCCAAAAAAGTTCCCTTATGCACTCTGATGTTAAACTATCCCTACCTCTAAACCCTCAGGCAGCCACTGATCTGCTATATGTTACTGTGGATTGTCTGTTCTAAAATTTCGTATTAGCAGGCTCTCACAGTATGTACTCTTTCGTACAGGGCTTCTTCCACTTAGCATGTTTTTGAGATTCATCGAAGTTATATGTATCAATAGTTTTATTCCTGAGTTGTACTCCATTGTTTGAATATACCAAAATGTACCCACTCATCTGATAATAATATTTTTGTTGCTTCTAATTTTGGGCAATTATAAATAAAGCTGCTATGAGTATTTGTGTAACAAGTCCTTGCATGAGCAAATGTTTTCATTTATCTTAGGTAAATGCCAAGGAATGCAGTTCATGGTGGTATAATTTAACAAGAAATTTTAATACCTGTTTTCCAAAATGGTTGTCCTCTCTCTGAATGTTTTTGGTTGTTTTTTTTTTTTTTTTTTTTTTTTTGAGACAGAGTCTCGCACTGTTGCCTGGGCTAGAGTGCAGTGGCGCAATCTCAGCTCACTGCAACCTCTGCCTCCCAGGTTCAAGCAATTCTCTTGCCTCAGCCTCCCTAGTAGCTGGGATTATAGGCATCCGCCACCACGCCCAACTAATTTTTTGTATTTTTAGTAGAGACGGGGGTTTCACCATGTTGGCCAGGCTGGTCTTGAACTCCTGACCTTGTGATTCACCCACCTCGGCCTCCCCAAGTGTTGGGATTACAGGCGTGAGCCACTGTGCCCAACCAATAGTCTCTAGTTCTTAACAATGCAGTTTGGTGGCCCAGGTTGAAATTAATAGATGCACAAAACTGAACCATATGTACAAGCTATAAGCTGGTCATGCAAATTCCAACTACAAGTCTGCCATGGACAGAAATCTTTCAATATTTTGAGAAATTTTCCCTGGAATGAGCGGGAACACTTGCACAACATTCTTCTTTGTGCTTCATTTTCTATTTCTTTTCTCCCGACAAATCCCACTAGGACAAGCTGCCATTACTCCTCTTTCTAGACAGCCCACCTAGCTACTCGCTCTACCCCCAATGCAGTGTTTCCCAAAATGTGGCTATGGACCACAGCATTAGTACCAGCACTTACTTAAGAAACAGTGTCTAGCACATCATACAACATGGATGAACCTTGAAGACATTATTCTAACTAAAACAAGCCAGTCCCTAAAGGACAAATACTGTGTAATTCCACTCATATGAGGTACCTAGAGTAGTCAAACTCATAGAGACAGAAGGTAGATTGGTGGTTTCCAGTGGATGGGGAAAGGGGGAAATAGTGGGTTTTTTTTTTTTTTTTTTTTTTTGAGATGGAGTCTTGCTCTGCTGCCCAGGCTGGAGTGCAGTGGCACAATCTCAGCTCACTGCAACCTCCGTCTCCCAGGTTCAAGTGATTCTCATGCCTCGGCCTCCCAAGTACCTGGGATTACAGGCGTGTGCCACCATGCCTGGCTAATTTTTGTATTTTTAGTAGAGATGGGGGGTTTCGCCATGTTGGCCAGTCTGGTCTCGAACTCCTGACCTCCAGTGATCTGCCCACCTCATCCTCCCAAAGTGCTGGGATTATAGGTATGAGCCACCACGCCCGGTGAGAGTTGTTACATGGACACAGCTTGAGGTCTGTAAGATGAAAAAAGTTCTGGAGATGGATGGTGGTGATGGCTGCACAAGAATGTGAATGTACTTAATGCCTCTGAACTATACACTGAAAACTTGAGAAAATGGTAAATTTTATGTATATATTTTTTACAATTAAACTTTTCTTTTTTTTTTTTTTTTGAGACAGAGTCTCTGTCGCCCAGGCTAGAGTGCAATGGCATGATCTCAGCTTACTGCAACCTCCGCCCCCCGGGTTCAAACAATTCTCTTGCCTAAGCCTCCTGAGTAGCCAGGATTACAGGCACACGCCACCACACGCAGCTAATTTTTGTGTTTTTAGTGGAGACGGGGTTTCACCATGTTGGCCAGTCTGGTTTCAAACTCCTGACCTCAAGTGATCCGCCCATCTCGGCCTCCCAAAGTGCTGGGATTACTATGCGTGAGCCACTACGCCCAGCTAATTGCCTATTTCTAAATTTTCAGGTCCCTGTGCCCTACCCCAGACCTACTGAATCAGAACCACCCTCCAACACTTGCAAATACTGTCATAATTAAGTGACCTCTAACTGAAGACCTGAAAGATCAGTATCTGGAAGAAGTTAGACTAACAAAAAGAACACTAGCAGAGAGAACGGGGACGTCAAAAAAAAAAAAATTCATCCAGGAGTCAGCCATGTCAAAGGTGGCTCCACTCAGTGCTCAGCTTGCTCACCAGTGATGTATCACCTAATCTACGGGGCTTGTAAGCTGTCCAGTCAGTTCCAACAGCCCACCCTAGTCCACTCATCTCCGCTTCAGCTCTCCTCTCAACACCACTCAGTGTTGGCAGTGCTGTGGCTGAAGGGACATGGCCGACAGCACTATGTTTACCAATTTCCTGTCCTCTGGCTTCATCTTCTCAAAAAGCAACTATACTGAGGTATAATTTACATACTATAAAATGCAGTCACATTAGTGGACAGTTGACTTTCAACGAATGTATATAGCCATGTATCCATCACCATTGTCAAGATATAACATTTGCACTTCCCGCCATCTTGGAAGCCATAGAGGCCTGCTGGGAACAGGACTTCTAAAAGGAAATATGTGGAAGGCTGTGGTGCAAGCCATTTTTGCTGGCTATAAGCAGGGTATCCGGAACCAATGGGAGCAGGCAGTTCTTCCTAAAATTGAAAGTGTTTATGCCCGAGATGAAACAGAATTCTATTTGGGCAAGAGATGTGCTTATGTATACAAAGCAAAGAACAACACAGTGACTCCTGGTGGCAAACCAAACAACACTGGAGTAATCTGGAGAAAGGTAACTCGGGCCCACAGAACCAGTGGCATAGTTTGTGCCAAATTCTTAAGCACTCTTCCTACTATGGCTATTGGAAACAGAATCCAAGTGATGCTGTACCCCTCAAGGATTTTTTTTTTTGAGACAGAGTCTCACTCTGTCGCCCAGGCTGGAGTGCAGTGGCGCGCAGTCTCTGCTCGCTGCAAGCTCCGCCTCCTGGGTTGACACCATTCTCCTGCCTTAGCCTCCTGAGTAGCTGGGACTACAGGCACTCACCACCACGCCCGGCTATTTTTTATATTTTTAGTAGAGATAGGGTTTCATCGTGTTAGCCAGAATGTTTTTTGTTTGTTTGTTTTGAGACGGAGTCTTGCTCTTGTCACCCAGGCTGGAGTGCAGTGGCGCAATCTTGGCTCACTGCAACCTCCGCCGCCCGGGTTCAACCTTCTCCCTCAGCTTCCTGATTAGCTGGGATTACAAGCACCCGCCACCACGCCCGGCTAATTTTCTGTACTTTTAGCAGAGACGAGGTTTCGCCATGTTGGCCAGGGTGGTCTCAAACTCCTGACCTCAGGTGATCTGCCCGCCTCGACCTCCCAAAATGCTGGGATTACAGGCATGAGCCACCGCGCCCAGCCCCCTTCAAGGATTTAAACTAATGAGAAGTCAATAAATAGAAGTGGATGTGTGCTCTTGAAAAAAAAAAAAGATGTAACATTTGTGTCACCCCAAAAAGTTCCTTCATGCTCCTTTAATCTCTCCCTAGACCTCTCAAGGCAACCACCGATCTACTTTCTGCCACTATGGATTTGTTGTTATTCTCTCTGTAATTTCACATAAATGGAAACAGCTTGGGCTGTTTTGTGTCTGCCTTCTTTCACTCAGCATAAATGTTCCTGAAATTCAAAGTTAGGTGTTATCAGTAGTCTTTTCATTTTTATTGTTGAAGAGTATTCTGTTGTACAGATATACTACAATTTGTTTCTCTCTTTGCCTGTTGAAGGACATTTCAGTTGTTTCTCCAAGAAATACAGCTTCTTTAAACATTTGTGTGGATGCATGTTATATTTTATCTTGGACAAATGCCTAAGATGGTATGGTCACATGGTTAAGTGTATGTGTACCTTTATTAAAATAAATCAGTTTCTTTCTTTTTTTAATGTGTTTTGTTCTTGTTGTTGTTGTTGAGACTGCGTCTCGCTCTGCCGCCCAGGCTGGAGTGCAGCAGTGCAATCTCGGCTCACCACAGCCTCCGCCTCCCAAGTTCAAGCAATTCTCCTGCCTCAGCCTCCCAAGTAGCTTGGATTACAGGTGCTCACCACCATGGCTGGCGGCTAATTTTTGTATTTTTAGTAGAGGGGGGCTTCACCATGTTGGGTCAGGCTGGTTTCGAACTCCTGACCTCATGATCCACCCCCCCACCCCCCCCCCAACCCCTCGGCCTCCCAAAGTGCTGGGATTACAGGCATGAGCCACTGCACCCAGCAATAAATCAGTTTCTTTTATAGTAAAACTCATATGCAGCTGGCCAGTCCTGGCTTTAGGCATATGCATATGCACTGTTCACTGTTCCAATGAATAGTGACACCGGAGACTGGGTAACTAAGTGCTGGTTGAGGCTCTTAGCTGCGCTTCCAGGGTGACTATGACTATTGTCCATCACAGCTATAGGCAATAGGTGTAGCAAGACCAAAAAGAGGGTAGGAGTTGCTGCCTCACCCACCAAACTAAACAAAGACTTTTAATAAAAGATTTAACATGTTATTAAAAGGCTTTTACACGAAAACAAAACATACAAAAAAGAGGAAGCAACAGCCTTTGGATTATATCTAAAATTCAAAGCAAAATAACTAGCAAATAACTTCTTACCTCTGTGCATGATCTTGTGCTTCTCCCTCAGATATGTCAGGCCTTTTATTACCTAGAGGAAAGGGAATGTAAAAGAAAAGAAAATACTGGTGATTAGAAAAATACTCAATCTATTTTAAAATACTCTAGGAAAATACTTCATTTATCATCATCACAAATTTGCCTTCCTCCTTTGAGATGCAGTTTCACTCTTGTTGCCCAGGCTGGAACGCAATGGCGCGATCTCGGCTCACCACAACCTCCACCTCCCGGGTTCAAGTGATTCTCCTGCCTCAGCCCCCTGAGTAGCTGGGATTACAGGCATGCGCTACCACCCCCGGCTAATTTTGTATTTTTAGTAGAGACGGGGTTTCTCCATGTTTGTCGGGCTAGTCTCGAACTCCTGACCTCAGGTGATCCACCCACCTTGGCCTCCCAAAGTGCTGGGATTATAGGTGTAAGCCACCGTGCCTGGGCTTTTTTTTTTTTTTTTTTGAGACAAGAGTTTTGCTCTTGTTGCCCAGGCTGGAGTGCAGTGGCGTGATCTCAGCTCACCACAACCACCCCCTCCCGGGTTCAAGCGATTCTCTTGCCTCAGCCTCCCGAGTAGCTGGGATTACAGGCATGCACCAACACCCCCGGCTAATTTTGTATTTTTAATAGAGATGGGGGTTTCTCCATGTTGGTCAGGCTGGTCTCGAACTCCCAACCTCAGGTGATCTGCCCGCCTCCGCCTCCCAAAGTGCTGGGATGACAAGCATGAGCCACCGCGCCCGGCCCCTTATTTTTTACTCTTGTTTCATTTTCTTAACCTGCCTTATCAAGCAACCATCTTTTTACATGGTATAAAGAGTTGTTTTGTTTTGAGACAGGGTCTTACTCTGTCGCCCAGACTAAAGTGCAATGGCACAATCATGGATTATGGCTTACTGCAGCCTCTCAAGTGATCTTCCCACCTCAGCTTCCCAAGTAGCTGGGACTACACGTGTGCACCACCACGCCCAGCTATTTATTTTTATTTTTTTGTAGAAGCGAGGTCTCATCATGTTGCCCAGGCTAGAGCTGAACTCCTGGGCTCAAGCAGTCCTCCCGCCTTGGCCTCGCAAAGTGCTGGGATTACAGGTGCGAGCCACTGTGCCTGGCCCCTGTTTTTCAAGACATACAGATTTTAATATAAAGAAAGTCACTTTTCTCATTCTAATGTGAGAGAGAATAGTGTATATAGACTCCAGACAGGGAAGAGTCTAGTGAGAAAATACCACTTTTCTTATAAACTTTCCCCTCATTGACTTCCCATCTTCCTCTCTTGTCCATTTCTTACCGACTCATTAACTTATCAATGAGGAACTTAGAAGAAAAACTTCATAACATACTCACAGCAATGCTAACTTTTCCTAAAATTTGTTCAGGAATTCTTCCAGCTTTCTTCAGGACTTGATCCAGAGAACCTCCATCCTAAGAACGAGAATACCAGACCAGTTAGTGACAATGTTCTATTCTTTCGAGTGATAACTTTCGGCTGAGGCTGAGGCAGGAGAATGGCATGAACCTGGGAGGCGGAGCTTGCAGTGAGCCGAGATTGCACCACTGCACTCAGCCTGGGCGACACAGCGAGACTCTGTCTCCAAAAAAAAAAAAAAAAAAAAAAAAATACACACACAAAAAAACCCCAGAAGGCTGGGTTCAGAGAACTTCAGGACAGCTGAACACATGGAGGTTCCTGGAGGGTGGTGTGCCCAGGGAAGGCATGGAAGCTTCGTACCCCACTCCCATACCTTGTCCTATGTGTCTCTTCATCTGTGTCCTTTGCAATGTCCTTTATAATAAACCAGTAAAATTAAGTGTTTCCCTGAGTTGAGTGTGCCAATCCAGCAAATTAATCTAACTCAAAGATAGGATCATGGGAGTCCCAACTTAAAGCCAGTCAGTCAGACATTTTGGAGGCCCAGACTGGCAACTGGTGGTGGTGCAGTCTTGGGGACTGAGCCCTGAACCCACGGGATCTGACATGATCATCTGGTAGTGTCAGAATTAAACAGGAGGACACCCAGCTGGTGTCCACTGCTTAGAGTGTAGAGAAAATCCCTCCACACTTTTGGTCACATAAGTCTTCTATGTTGATTGTTGTGGTGTGACAGTAAAGGAAAAACACGATCTGGGAGTTTTTCCCAACATTACAATGAAACCATAACTGCCTAAGAAAGTGATACAGACATGCAGAAGAAGGGAGAAGTAATTCTGACTTCACTTAAAAGATGGCATTTGAGCTGAATATTACTCAAAGGATGAACATGATTTCTATACCTGGAAAAGGGGAGGAGAAAAGGGGAGAAGAACAGAGCACTGCAATAAGATCAAAGCAGGGACGCATCACGCTGCTGAGTACTCCTGGGATGATGTGGTCATTTCACTGTTGGTGCATGAAGAGATGCAGTGACAGATCAAGCTAGAAATGGCCGGCTGTGACCAGAACCCCACCAAGGAACCGGGACTTGACTTTATGGAGTCAGAAGTAAAAGAATCCAACCTGAGTGTTTAAAGATGAGAATCACAGCAGCTGAGGGAGACAAACAAGACTCTGGAGGCAGAGAGACTGGTAAGGAGATGAGATGACATGCATGGGGTGCTGGACAGAGGCAGTGGAAAGAGAGCACAAGAGACGATGCAAGTATGGTGTGAAGCCAGGCTCTGCAGGGCTCACATACCAGGGGCTCCCATTAAGGGGTTCTACATTTTAACCTGCGATCTTGAAGAAATGCCTCGCTAAGGGGATCCTGATGTATCAAGGCAGAAATAGATTAATTTCCCCTATGGCTTCAGGTGTAGCCAGTTACCACTTGCAACTTAAAATTACTCTCAGATGTAGACCTAATTCCTGAAAACTCAAAACAAATTTTCTAAAGTATCCTGTCTATATTGAGCAGTTATCATCATCTTCTATCATTTATCAAATGCCTCTGTATATGTAAGAACTAGGTTTTTTTTTTTTTGTCTTTTTTTAAACCTGTAAGATAAAGATAGAGCACACTCTCTCCTTAGGGAGACAGAATATATTCATAAGAGGTAAGGCATTTTAAATCCTCCTCTGAAACAAGGCAGGGAACAAACAGTTGAATGAAGAGAACAGACAATGCTACTGATGCTCAGAGGAGGAAGTGATCCTCCTGCCTCAGCCTTCCGTGTAGTTGGGACCACAGGTACGTGCCACCCCACCCAGCTATTTTTGATTTTTTTTGTAGATGGGGAGTCTCACTTTGTTGCCCAGGCTGGCCTCGAACTCATGGGCTCAAGCAATTCTCCTGCCTCAGCCTCCCAAACTGCTGGGATTACAAGTGTGACTCACTGCGCTCAGCCAGCACTACCTCTCAACTGACCCTAAATGCAGCCTAGGACAGGGGGCAGCCCAGATAACTGTCTTGGTTTACACTTCCCCTGGGGGTTGGTAAGAGAAATATCTCTATTAAAAAGGAAAAAACAAACCAGGTGCAGTGGCTCATGCCTGTAATCCCAAATCTTTGGGAGGCCAAGGCAGGAGGATTGCTTGAAGGCAGGAGGATCGCTTGAGGCCAGGAGTTCAAGACCAGCCTGGGCCACATAGTAGTAAGACTCCATCACTACAAAAAATAAAAATTAGCTGGGCATGGTGATGCACATCTGTTGTCCTCCTGCTACTTGGGAGGCTAAGGCGGGAGGACTGCTTGAGCCCAGAAGCTCAAAGTTATAGTGACCTATGATCATGCCACCACACTCCAGCCTGGGCAACAGAGCAAGACCGTATCTGTAAAATTAATCAGTTAATTTTAAAACAAAAACGAAACATTGGCTCTCTTCCCTTTAACCTCCACAGAGCTACAAGCAGAGTATAGTGTGAACGATGGAATTACAAAATGTAAGGGGCATACGCCAGTCAGGATTCCCCAGGGTTGCCTGCAACTAACCATACAACTTTCTAATTCTAATTCACTGTTGCCAAGTCCTTGCCTTAAGCTGCTGAAATTGTGCTTATTTTTAGAAGCCAATTATTAACTAAGTCAATGGTGCTTTTGTGAAGGTTTTCTATGGAAGAGACAAATGCTTTATGAAAATAACAGTTCAAAAGCTTTTATTCCTGCACAAGAACCATTAACTCTGGGTCCCTAGTTCTCTGGTTGCTCAGCTACCAAGCTGAGCAGGAATCTACTTCCCCAAAGATAAAAGCATTCCTGTTCTGATCAGAGAGCATTAATTTCCCTCCTTGGGTCTCAAAATTCAGACTGGGCAGTGCACACAGAGCTTATTTCTAGGAAAGATCAGCCCCTGGCTGAGTGCTTTAGAAGATAGGGCTCAACCAATGCTGATGACACAAATTTACTTTAAAACACATTCCCAGGGCCAGGCGTGGTGGCTCACACCTCTAATCCCAGCACTTTGAGAGGCCGAGACAGGCGGATTGCTTGAGCCCAAGAGTTCAAGACCAGCACAGGCAACATAGTGAAACCCCATTTCTTCTAAAAATACAAAAATGAGCCAGGCATAGTGGCATGTGCCTGCAGTCCCAGCTACTCAGGAGGCTGAGGTGGGAAGATCGCTTGGGCCCAGGAGGCAGAGGTTGCAGTGAGCTGAGATTGCACCACTGTACTCCAGCATGGGCAAAAGTGCAAGACCCTGTCTCAAAAACAAACAAACAAAAACAGAACCCCACGCGCCCCCCAAAATTGATCGGAGCAATGGATATGTGGTAAACCAAATATCTCAAAACATAAGTTGTAGAATCTAGGTGGTGGGTGTACGAGTGTACACTTCCTTCAGGTTTTCCTGCATGCTTGAATTTTTTTTTTTTTTTTTTTTTTGAGATGGAGTTTTGCTCTTGTCACCCAGGCAGGAGTGCAATGGCGTGGTCTCAGCTCACTGCAACCTCTGCCTCCTGGTTTCAAGTGATTCTCCTGCCTCAGCTTCCTGAGTAGCTGGGATTATAGGCACCTGCCTCCACGCCAGCTAATTTTTGTAATTTTTTTTTTTGAGACTGAGTTTTGCCTTTGTTGTCCAGGCTGGAGTGCAATGACACAATCTCAGCTCACCACAACCTCCACCTTCCGGGTTGAAGTGATTCTCCTGCTTCAGCCTCCCAAGTAGCTGGGATTACAGGCATGTGCCACCACGCCTGGCTAATTTTGCATTTTTAGTAGAGACGGTGTTTCTCCATGCTGGTCAAGCTGGTCTCGAACTCCTGACCTCAGGTGATCTGCCCGCCTTAGCCTCCCAAAGTGCTGGAATCACAGGCATAAGCTACCGTGTCTGGCCATTTTTGTAATTTTTAATAGAGATGGGTTTTCACCATGTTGGCCAGGCTGGTCTTGAACTCCTGAACTCAGGTGATTCACTCACTTCAGCCTCCCAAAGTGCTGGAATTACAGGCGTAAGCAACCATGCCCAGCCTGTGAAAATTTTCATAATAAAGTGTTGGGAAAATAATATTCATGACACAAAACTCATGCAAAGACTGTGACAGAGAGAGGACCAAAGACCTTCAGAAGCTGGGATGTGGCTATTGAACAGAGGTCTCTCTACCTGACAACACCTTTGAAAAACTGAAGCTGAGGCAAAGCAGAAGGTCCAAGGGAAGCAGCAGCCCACAGTCAGAATTTTCCATCCAGAGGAAGCCAGGGCAGGGCCTTTCCTGCAACAGGACCTGCTCAGGAACAAGGAAGGGCTGAGAGTGCCCAGAGCTGAAGCAGAAAGCCACTCTGGCTCTCATGGCTGCCCGGTCTTCAGGCCACAGCTGCTTCCTACATGATCCCATCTAGACGCTCCAGCAGCACCTGAGCCTCTTCACTACCATTGACTGACTATTCCAGCTGCCCTCTGGGTCTATGTACACCCAGGGCCAAAAGGTCCTATGGCAGGCTCCAAGGCCTAACCCTCCCCCATCGAGTCCCAAGCCTGACCAGGTCTTCCCCCATCCTGGCCACTCTCATTCAGTCACTCAACACATACCACCTAACAGGTGCCAGACACTGTGCTTGGCCCTTGAAACATTTTCCCCTCCCAGTCTCATGCTCTCCACGGTAACTCCAGAGACTTGTGCAGGAACATCTCACTATTTCCAGAGAGCCAAATCCATGGCGGGAAAAACTGACCTGCAGTCACTGGAAATGGGCTAAGAGAATGGGAAACCAACTCCAGTCATTTCCAGTGTCATTTTCTCCTGAAGGAGGAGGAAGGCTTGAAGGAAGGGGAGGACATGGCAAGGGCACAAGAGATGTGATCAACAACTGTAAGTTCAAAGTGAATAAAGAATTCCAGAATAAGGATGCCACCTAGCATCTCAAAAAAGGTCAATGTAAATGAAGAAGCCTCCTAGTATCTCAAAAGAGGTCAACGTAAGAAAAATAAAAAGATTGGTTGGGCACGGTGGCTCATGCCTGTAATCCCAGCACTTTGGGAGGCCGAGGCGGGCAGATCATGAGGTCAGGAGTTCAAGACCAGCCTGGCCAACATGGTGAAACCCCATCTCTAGTAATGATAGAAAAAAATTAGCGGAGCGTGGTGGTGCGCACCTGTAATCCCAGCTACTCTGGAAGCTGAGGCAGGGGAGTCACTTGAACCTGGGAGGTGGAGGTTGCAGTGAGCCGACATTGCGCCACTGCACTCCAGCCTGGGTGACAGGGCGAGACTCTGTCTAAAAAAAAAAAAAGAAAAAGAAAAGAAAGAAAAAAGAAAAAAAAAGAAAGGGGAAAAAACCCTTCATCACCCTAAAAAATAAAAAAAAAAAAATTAAAAAAAAAAAAAAAAAAGAACACAAGAGACCCAAGGGATAAGAAACAGCTCCCTGAGGGGAAGCCAAGACCCAAGCAGAAAATAATCAGCACTCCAGGCCAAGCACTAGGACCAAGCCAGAAATGTTCATATGCTTCCCACAGAGAATGCTCTGCTCTCATTGAGGAAAGAAGGAACAAGCACTTTCTCTAACCTTTAGATGTGCAGAAGACGTTTTTAGGATTTAGGTTCCATATGGCACCCACAAATGTCAGCAGATGCCTATAACAGTGAGTGGATGCAGCACTTCGTGATCATTACAATGAAGAGAGGTTCAAAATAATGGAGGCACAAGTAGAGAATCCTCCCAGGAGGGTTATTCTAAAGTTCATTAAGGCTGCGCACCAGGATCCCTATTCTGGAGGTCAGGGCAGGTCTCAAGTATCAGGAATAAAATGGTGTAGGAGCTGAGAGACACAATACTGGACTGAAAGCACAACAGCCACCAAGTGTGCAGACTCACGTCAGCCCTCATCTCTAAGCCATCAGCCCAGGGAGAATAAAGCAAAGACTAATACTTGCAGAATTCCCTAAGTTGCACAGTGTGTTGGAAGACTTATATCTGAAGAAAAGGAGGGACTCCAAGAACATAGTGGTAAAATGACTGGCAGCTAACATGCATATGATTAATTAGCCCATGAATGCCCTCTCTCTCCATTGCCCTCTCCTTCCACTAACGTGCATCATACAGAAACCCAGAGAAACCCTTCAGGCTGTCCTTACAGTAGATTATGTCATCTTTATAACCCCAGAGCCTTGCACCTAGCATACAGCATTGTACACAAGAAATGGATTTAAACTGTATTTACCAGATTTTACTTATATCACATCTTAGGGTAATCAGAATCAAAAAAACTATGAGAGGTGCTCTAGGTACACCCACCAGGAATACTGCCCACTTCCTTCAAGAGAGGCAAGGACCTAGAAAGGAGGCCTGCCATCTTGTGAATATCCCAAGCTCCACAGTTAGACTTCCCAGATGCCCTAGATAGTGATGTGGATCCCAGGAGCAGCAGGGAGGTAGCTGGTCACCTCCCAGACCAAAGATTAGGCCAGAGCCACCCAACTCTTAAGGCCATTGCTCCAGAGGCTGAGAGGGTGTCACATACCATGTGCTCCATGCAGATACTGATCTCGCCATCGCTGTAGAATGCACCATAGAAGCCCACGATGTACGGAGAGTTGCACTCATGCAGAACCTGCAGCTCCCTTATGATCTGGTTCCGGATTGCGGGTTTGATCTCCAGATGAATTAGCTGGAGAAAGGTGGAAGAGAGAGAGGTTTTATGAAAGAAAGAGGGAGGAAGGGATGAAAGATATAGTCTTGTTAAATGTTTAAGCTCTTTAAGGTAGAGGGAGGAGAAACAGGTTAAGTTGTTACAAACAAGTTTCTGCTCAACCAAGAAATGAGTGTCATTGTACTAAGGCAGGCATTGGCACTGGAGGCTGTTCCAGCTGTGCCTCGGCTCCTGGGAGCCTAGACAGGAACAAAGTTAAGGGAGGGCTTACTCCAAGAGAGGCTTTGGAGCTCAGATATGAAGAGAAATTGACCTTGAGGACTTGGTTCACACTCAAGAGTTGTGAAAGTAGAAGGGTATGAGGAACTCAGGTATGCTAACCTAGGCTGCCCAAAAGATTCTTCCTTGAGCTCAGGAGCCTGATGTGGTTGAGACTAAGCCAAAGTCTAAGGTGCTACCTTATGTCATCCTAACATTTTCCCTTGTTCCAGCTGGGGAGACAAGTGACAGTCACATTAAATAGTTACATAGTAAGGTTGAACTTCTAAAAAAATCCCACAGACAGCGAGTGTCAGAGAACATGGATGCAGTGGTTACCAGTGTGGGCTGGGGCACCTGGTAAAAGCTAGACAAGAGGTGGACCTAGAAAATGGGCACTGTTTGAAAAGACAGAAGGAACAGCACACAAAAAAATTATGGGCACAGGAGTGAACACCATGTGCAAAAAAACATTGAAGAGCCCAACCTCTCTGGAGCAAGGGGCTGTATTCCAAAAGAGGACCAAGGGTAGATAGGAAAGGGAAGTCCAACTCTACAAGTACATGCTATGATAGGAGTTCAGATGCTATAATGCAGGAAGATAAAGGGGATTCACTGGCAGGGCTGGAGCACAAGTGGGAAACAACTTGAAATCCTTGTTTTGTGCATCGCTGGGGCTGGGTGAATGAAAGCAGCTTCTCCAGCACTTGATAAGTAATAAACAGGTATCCTGGCATTCCTTCCACAGCACACAGAAGGCTAAAAAAGAGTCACTTATTATTTTCCAGATGGGATGGGGATTAATACACTAACACGTCATTAGTGTGTTTATCCATAATCTAATTGATAACAAGCATTCAAAATTCAAACAGCACGGCTGGGCACGGTGGCTCACACCTGTAATCCCAGCACTTTGTGGGGCTGAGGCGGGCGTATCACCTGAGGTCAGGAGTTCGAGATCAGCTTGACCAACATGGAGAAACCCTGTCTCTACTAAAAATACAAAAAAATTAGCCATGCATGGTGGCGCATGCCTGTAATCCCAGCTACTCAGGAGGCTGAGGCAGGAGAATCGTTTGAACCCAGGAGATGGAGGTTGCACACCAGCCTGGGCAACAAGAATGAAATTCCGTCTTAAAAAAAAAAAAAAAAAAAAAAATTCAAACAGCACAAAAAGGTATTGAGTAAAATCAGTCTTCCTTCTACCCTGGTCCCCAGGCTTCTAAGTACCCTGAGAAATAATCCAATTACCTGTTAATCAAGGCAAACTCACCTTTCTGGCCATGACCAGGCCAGAAGGCTTGTGGGAGACCTTGAACACCACACCGCCATTGCCAGCCCCCAGCTCACTGATCTTCTCAAAGTCGTCATCCTTCAGTTCTCCCACCTTCTGCTTCTGGGTAAGAAAGGCCTCAAGGCGCTTTCGCTGCTGCTCATCAAGCTCTAGCTCCTCCAGCTTCTTCTGCAAGGCCTCCAAGTTGGTCCTGTTCCAAAGTGGGGAGCACAAGTCAATACTGTCACCAGAGAAGTCAACCCAAAGAAGTACTCCTATCATGGAAAGAAAGCTCCAGGTCTGGGGCCAGACAGAGAATCAAAGTGAGAGGCTAGAGAGGAGGCCCCCTCCCACTGTGGCTCTGCCCACTTCACTCCAGCCACCCGGGATGACTATCACCAACATGCTTTACCTCTCAGGGCTTCAATTTCCTCATTTATAAAGTGAAAAAATTAGGTCTTTCTCACTCAGTATGCTGCAAGTCAATGAGAGGAACAAAAGAACCTACTAAAATCCAGAATGAGCCACCTTAATTTGCTTTAAAACCCCAGTTTAAAAAGCCCCACTACTGTTGGTTTTATTGTTTTTACCATACACAAAATAAAATACCCTAAATTCACTAAAATGAAATCAAACCATCTTTAAACTGAATCACAACAGTAGAAATCCTCATTTTCAATGTAATCAGGTCCAGGAACCAGGTTAATCAAAAAAGTCACAGCAAAAAATCATAAAAATTACATACCTAAAATTCTTATTTTTACATAATGTATATAAATCTGCATTCATTCGCCCATTCTTTAACATAGGGCAAGACTCTTTGAATAAGAGTCCAAAGAGGACCCACTGGTTAAGAGGTCCACATCATCCTTCACACATGGACCAGAACATAATACATTGTCGACAATTTCCTATTCCCGATTTGTTAAAGCTGGTTAAAGTTATATTGTGATTACTTGCAGAGTAATCACAATATAAAATTTTAGAGTTTTATGATTTTCCCCAATCTTAATGTTCATCTAGTTTGACAGTAATGTGTTTTAGTGACTTGGACTTACGAGTCTTTCCACAGCTTTTAACTAGTGTTCATAGGGCGAAAAAAATCACTTCATTTGCAGTTACATTTCATCAGTTTATCTGATACCTAAATACATTACTTAACTACAATACCAGCTACAGCTGAACAAATGGGTTTGGGAACAAGCTGGCTCTTGGTAAGCACATAATTCAGCCAGTGGGTGCTGAAGTGAGTGGGTATGGCAGAGAGCAGCCTGCCTGCAGTGCATTCAGCATGCTGTGGGCACTGCTCAAGAGTGTTTCATCCAGGGAACTGAAAAGTGTTCATCACTCCTGTGAGTTGGTTAGCAGGAAGGTGGTAAGAGAGTTTCCACTGTGTTTCACTGGATTTCATTGGGTTTCAAATTGAAGTCCCGGGAGGTGAAGCATGTCAGTGACAATTGTGTGGGGTGGCTGGAGTGACACAGGTGACAAGATAGGCCTTCGTTATACATCATCATGTTGGTGTTCCTGCCAACACACACACACCCCAGTTCTGAGCTTAAAAGATAGAGTAAGCATAATCTGCTCTTCCTTCACACCCTCTATCCCAAACCTCTAGAAGACAGGGAAATGAAGACTTAATGCCTCTCCATGTATGAGGAGATCTGACACTGCCTTACAAATAACATCACGCATGGGACCAAAGAAGATGCAAGGCCAAGGTTACTGATTTTCCTCACTGATTTTCCCCCCACACCCCCTGCTGCACACATCAAAGAAAGGCCATGCAAGCACACAGTAGGAAGGCAGCTATCTGCAAGCCAGGAAGAGGGCTCTTGCCAGAACCCAACCATGCTGGCACCCTGCTCTTAGACTTTCAGCCTCCAGAACAGTGGGAAAATAAACTATTGTTGTCTAAGCTACTTAGTCTATGATATGTTATCATAGCAGTCCAAGCAAACTGAGACAGCTACTCAATATTTTCATCCAAGGTTCGGCTATGTCTTGCAGTGTCCCCAGCCCCTAGGGTGTGGGAACCCAGAACGTGTGGCTGGGGGTGCACAGTGCACACTCTCTGGTTTCCTTTCTCCAAGGTCTCCCCACAAAGGAGCTTACTGAGGACCACATTTAGAAACACATGTCAAATGTAGATGGACCCCACAGCTAAAACCTGAGTGAGGTTACAGCTGCCTGACAGGCTCAGCAGGCCAGCTAGAAATGCAGATTCCAAAAGCTGTCAACACACACACACACACACACACACACACACACACACACACACACACACACACTGTGCATGATGGGGGAATGGAAGGAGGGCTGCATGGAAGAAAAACTGCTTTCCTCACAACACTGTGTAACTCTCCTCAGTGCTTTACATTTATTAAGTCATTTAATCCACAACCCCTAATTAGAACAGATGAGCAAACTCAAGCACAGACAGGTGAACTAAGATGTCAAAGGTCAAAGAGCTGGTAAGTGGCACAGCCACGTTTCAAATTCAGGCAGAGAGAACGAATGTCTTACCTTAACCATGATGCTATATTATCTTCAAAAAGCTCAATACTTTCAAGGGAGGCAACTGACAAACATGGGTAAGATCCCAGTGTGAGGCATTTAACACACCAGGCCTCAATCATACATAAAGATGGTGTGCCCTACACAAAGAGGCCTTTGCATCAGAGACAATCCTGTCTCCCCTGCACATCAATCTGATGATGGATCTGCTGGAGCAGATTAACACTGCCTTGCAGCCAATACTCGCCATAGAAATTCAATCAATTTGCAAAGGAAAAGGGAATGCTGACTCCGTTCACTTTTCTGACTCTTTGAAATAAGTAATTCTTACACCTTCTGGAGGAAAAACTAAGTCTGAGCTTTGTGCTTCCTTTCTCCCTCCTCTACCTCCTATGCCTTGCCGTTTAACCACCCACCCTACCAGCTAATGAACTGGCTTCTGACCTGTACTTTCAGAAGTTGGCCAGTGAGAGAAATGACAAAGACTATAGGCTGGGGTGGCAAAGACTTTCCTAATGGCAGGTGTGTATGGATGAGGACTGGAGATGGAATCGTGTTGACAAATCACTAGTATTCAAGAGTCCTGGATTCTTATCCCAAATTGTTCATCAACCAGCTGTGTGACCATGGACAAGTCACTTAACCTTGCCACATTTCAGATTTCTCCTCTATATATCATGGAATACTATGCAGACATAAAAAGGAACGAGATCACGTCCTTTGCGGGAACATGGGTGGAGCTGGAGGTCATTATTCTCAGCAAACTAACGCAGGTATATAAAACCAAATACCGCATGTTCTCACTAGTAAGTGGGAACTGAATGGTGAGAACACAGGGGCACAGGGGCGGGAACAACACACACTGGGGCCCGTCAGTGGGGGAGGAGAGCATCAGGAAGAACAGCTAATAGATGCTGGGCTTAAAACCTAGGTGATGGGATGATCTGTGCAGAAAACTACCATGGCACAGGTCTACCTATGTTAACAAATCTGCACATCCTGCACATGTGCCCCTGAACTTAAAAATAAAAACAACAAAAGAATAAGAATTTCTCTTCTGTAAAATAGAAGTAACAATTCTATGCTTATTTCATTCACTGGGGTGGGTCAAAATAGAAACTAATGGAAGAAGCAAGAAATTTTTGACACATTTCTACACTAATATAGAGGGAGAGGAGTGGAAGTGGAGAAAAGGGAGGAGAGGCCAAGGCAGCAACGGCAGGATCCAGAAACTACTGCCTTTCCTTTAATTATTCTTAAAATACTCAATTTTTTTTTTCAGAGAATGAAAGATGAAACATTTTATCTGAAGGTGAAACAAAGATCCTGTAGTGGCTTTCAGTACTCATTAAAAAGATATCAATAATGAAACAGTATTCAGTATTTCTTCCTCTTGCAGAGGGAGTTGAAGTTCAACAAGGCTAATTTCTGCCTTTCCAGGGTGAAATGTTTTAAGCAAAGGATATAAGACAGAGGGCCCTCACCCAACGACTATATCACCAATCTCTAAAACTCAGAGGGCATGAACCTGTCTCTGTCTCCCTTCACAATCTTTAGTTTTAACTGAAATCAGCAAAACTGACACTGGGGATTTAAAAACTAAACCAAAACAAAACTGGAGCTGCAGCACAATAAATCTGACACACACAGCCCTCTCTCCAGGGACCAGCTGTGATCGGCTCCAACCTCCATCACATTCACCATGGCAGAGTTAGAACCACACACTGTAATGTGAATTCTGCATCATGGCTGTCTAACGGTAAATACAAGTTCATCAAGATAAAAGAAGATTATAGGTTTGAATGGGAATGCAGAGAAAAACAAGGGTTGTCATTTGCTTTTTGAAAACACCAGTGAGGCGCAAGGAAATGGGTGGGAAAGGATAATCCTATGGGCAAGAACATGTCCTTCCTCTCATCTCACCCATCTGCTAAGCCTAATTACACTGTCGCAACTGCAACCTTTCATTTGTGGCTCAGTGGTTTAAATCAAGCAGCAGCATAAAATGTATCCCAGGGAGGGACCTTGAAGACCAACTTATCCAATCCTCATTTTACAGATGAGAAAACTGAGGTCCAAAGGGACAAGTTCACACAGTTCACTGCTGGCAGGTCTCCTAACTCCTAGGAGAGAGCTCTTTTCAAGGCCCCACAATGCCCTTTTCAACCCTGATGGTCACTGAATTTAGAGGCTGGCCTAAGGAATGACAGGAGGAGGTAGGGGGGTGATATCCAGAAAAAGAAATGGGATCTCCAAACTGCCACACACCAAACAGAAATAGGCCACAACTGCATGCCACCCAATCTGAGCCTTGCTCTAGCCTCGATGGCAGCCTTGCCTCTGCCAGGAGGGTACACTGCAGGAAGGGAAGAGGATGACAACCAATCACTGTAGGAAGGAGAGGAAGGGTCCCCGTGCAGGTGGGTGTTCTTACCAGAGAGCCCAGGGAGTTGTAAAGTTCTCCTTCCCCTGTGGCATCTGGCAAGCAGGAATGCTACTAGGGTACGAAACAAGTCAAGTAGCAGGGAAAGAGGAAAGGAGAGGCAAAAGAGACAGACCCAAGGTAAGAGAGACCAGCACCTAGAGATAAAGGCTGCATACAATCCCTTGATCCACACCTTCTACCCCTATTTACCGATCTGTGAGATCTTGGGTAAGTTACCTTCCTTTCTGGTCCTCAGTTCCATATCCATAAGAAAAGTATATGGGAAGGAGGAGAGGAGGGAAGGGAAAAGTTGTCTATCTCTGAGGTTCAAGTCCGTCAATGTGACAGTAATCTGAGGAGGTACAGAATAAGAATGGGGGCGTGTTCAAGTTGAGGGGCTGAGGAGCTTCAATGGACAGGGGGCAATATGAGAACAAAAAGAACTGGCACCATGGGTCTCTGAACAGTCAAACCATGGATGGCTGAGGATTGAGTTAGGCGTATAAGGAGTAGTAAGACAGGAAAGGAGAATGGACCTGAAAGAGGAAGGCAGAGAGTGCCAAAAGCACAGCTTATCAACTTCCAGATTCCACCCCAGGCTAGCCCATCTGTGTTGGGGGCGGGGGGCAGTGCAGACCCAGTGGCAAGGAACAGCCCCAGTCAACATCTTGGGGAAGGCATTCTATACCTTCCCATACCTCAATCCTTCAGGTTACTCTAGGAGAGGCTGTTCAACTACCTATAGGAAATCAAATTCTAGGAATGTGTATATGTGCTCTGTGAAAGAAGCCAGGCACGAAAAGAGTATGTACTATATGATATGGTTTGGCTCTGCGTTCCCACCCAAATCTCATCTTAAATTGTAATCCCCATGTGTTGAGAGAGGGAGGTGATTGAGTCACGGGGGCAGTTTTCCCCACATTGTTCCTGTGACAGTGAGTGAATTCTCATGAGAGTTGATGGTTTTATAAGTGTCTGGCATTTCCCCTACTGGCACTTCTCTCTCTTGCCACCATGTGAAGAAGGTCCTTGCTTCCCCTTTGCCTTATGCCGTGAGTGTATGTTTACTGAGGCCTCCCCAGCCATAAAGAACTGTAATTCAATTAAACCTCTTTACTTTATAAATTACCCAGTCTTGGGCAGTTCTTTATAAACCAGTGTGAAAACAGACTAATACACTATGTCATTCCATCTATCAAAAATTCAAGGCCAGGCATGCTGGCTCACACCTGTAATCCTAGTACTCTGGGAGGCCGAGGCGGGAGGATCACTTAAGCCCAGTTGTTTGAGACCAGCCTGGCCAACATAGTGAAACCCCATCTCTACAAAAATTAGAAAAATTAGCCAGGTGTGGTGGCGTGTGCTTGTAATCACAGCTACTCAGGAGGCTGAGGTGAGAGAATTACCAGAGCCTGGGAGGCGGAGGTCGCAGTAAGCCAAGATCGCGTCACTGCACTCTAGCCTGGGTGACAATGAGACCCTGTCTCAAAAAAAAAAAAAAAAAAAAAAAGGAAAGAAAGTTCAAAAAAGGGCAACACTAATCTTTGCAATTATAAATTAGGAAAGTGATTACCCTTCAGGGGGAAGTAACTAAGAGGGGGTGTGTGATGGTTAATTTTACGTGTCAACTTGGCTGGGCCATGGTGTTTCTGTGAAAATGTTTTCGGTTTTTGTGGGGGTTTTTTGGATGAGATTAACATTTAAATTGGTAAACTTAGATTAAAGTGAATTACTCTCCATAATGTGAATGGGCCTCAGCCAATCAGTTGAAAACCTTAAGAGAACAAAGACTGACCTGCCCAAAAGAAGGAATTCTGCTGGTAGCCTGCCTCTGGACTTGAACCGCATGCAACCCTACCCTGGGTCTTCAGCTTGCTGGCTTATCCCTGCAGATTTTAGGCTTACCAGACCTCCATAATCACATGAGCCAATTCCCTAAAATAAACATCAGTAACGCTCTCATATACACACACACACACACACACACACGCACAACTGCTGTTGGTTCTGTTTCTCTGGTGAACCCTAATATAGGGAAGGAGGGGAATTCCTGGGTGCTAGTAATGCCCTGTTCTTGATCTGAGGGCTGGTTATATGGTGTGTTCGGTTTCTGAGAATTCATCAACTATGCTTTTATGATACATAAAAATGTACCCTGACCCGAACCTGGGAGTCAGGCTATCTGGGTATGAAGCCCTATTTGGCCACTGAATAGCCATGTCAAGTTGGAGAGGTTTCTTTTTTTTGGAGACACAGTCTTGCTCTGTCGCCTAGGCTGGAATGCAATGGCGCAATTTCGGTTTACTGCAACCTTCACCTCCCAGGTTCAAACGATTCTCCTGCCTCAGCTTTCCAAGTAGCTGGGTTTATGGGTGCCTGCCACCACGCCCGGCTAATTTTTGTATTTTTAGTAGAGACAGGGTTTCACCATGTTGGCCAGACTGGTCTCTAACTCCTGACTTTGGGATCCGCCAGGCTCAGCGTCCCAAAGTGCTGGGATTACAGGGGTTAGCCACCATGCCTGGCCAGAGAGGTTTCTTAAAAGCCTTAAGCTTCAGGTTTTTAATCAGTAAAATGGGGCTAACAGTAGTAAACACATCTTGGGGTTGTCAGGAGACTAAAGGAGCTCACCTACACTCATCTAGCTCACAGTAGGTGCTCAATAAATACTATCAAATGTTATTTTATTTATTTTTTTTTTTTTGGAGATGGAGTCTTGCTCTGTCACCCAGGCTGGAGTGCAGTGGTGCATCTTGGCTCACTGCAAGCTCCGCCTCCTGGGTTCACACAATTCTCCTGCTTCAGCCTCCTGAGCAACTGGGACTACAGGCGCCCGCCACCACACCCGGCTAATTTTTTGTATTTTTAGTAAAGACGGGGTTTCACTGTGTTGGCCAGGATGGTCTCGATCTCCTGACCTCGTGATCTGCCCGCCTCGGTCTCCTAAAGTGCTGGGATTACAGGCATGAGCCACCACCCCCAGCCCAGATGTTATTCTTTTTAACTAATTAGATTACAATAGCAAAACAATATTAAATATGCATTTAGCATTTAGATGATTCCAACTTTTAAAAAAATATTTCACTCTCATTTAATTTCTACAACCACTTTTTACTTATTATCACATTTTGACTTAAATTGCCCTTAGCTGTATATACTCCTTTAGTTACTTTACTGAGGGCCTTCTAGTGCCGGAACTTACGCATTCTCAAAGACCTGGGAAGACAAAACAATCAATTTATTCTCAAAGGAAAAATAAGATGAGATCATCGTCAATGGGGTTTATATGCAGGCAAGAAGTAACAACCAGGGCTTCAAACCATATAACACGGGAAGCTAACCACTATGCTTGCAGAAAAGCACAGCCTTGGTATTTACCTGGAGAGTTCTACCTTGTAACACTACAGAAGGATATGTTAGGATTAGAGAATTTTAGCACTGGACAAAACTTTAAAGTTTTAACTGTAAGAAAAACTACAGAGAAGTGACTTGCACAAGTTCACAGAGTAAGTGACTATTAGAGTTGAACCCAGGTCTTCTGACTCCTAAAGGCTTCACACCTATTTCGCAGGCACAGAGTAGCCACAAGCATGTTTTTCTTTTTTCTAGTAGTTTCACCACAATGTGAAAGACCAGCTCTGCCCTGAGACTGCCAATGTCCTTTCCCACACTTCTTAGATGCCTTCCTCTTCCTGAACCCCAGAAGAAGAGGGCACCTGAGCAGGAAATCTCAGGTGACTTAGTTTGCCAGTGCCTACTCTACTGAAGAACTAGGTTTTCATTCTTGAGAAGAAACTCATGGAAGGATGTATTTCCTATCACAGGTATACATGCTAATTTTTTTGTTGAATTTTCTTGGTGCGACTTATGCCAAGTAATTATAAAGGTTTTTTTTTTTTGGCTTCTTGATGAATATTTCATGAAGGCTATGAAGTTGGAACAGGCAAGTCCTGGGTGTGAAAACTTTATCTACCTCATTTATTTTTTATTTTTTGTAGCCATAGTGTCTATTTTCCTATTTTAAGATTACTGGGCTGCTCTCTGCCTATGGAGCAGCCATTCTTTCATCCCTTTGCTTTCGTAATAAACTTGCTTTCACTTAAAGAAAAAAAAAAAAAAGAAAAAACACTGAAGTATTCCCAGGCCCCGTCTAAAACCTAAGAGTTGTGATGTATTGGCAGGAAGAGCTGAACGTTCAAGATGGTTTTGTGATGCATTTTTTTCTAATCTCCTTTTGTACATGTAATATTGAGCAAACAAAACACTGCTCTCGGTTTAACAAGAAAGAAGGAAGAAAGATTCTAACTTCTGAGAGAAAAGTCTCTCCCCTCTATGTGGAAGGCCCTGACTGAAATGTGGATCCAAGATTGTTAGCCAAAGTGTTGTCTCTTAATTGTTGCACCTTACTTTAGGATTCCCCTTTTCTTCCCCCCTGCAAGGTGTGCCTTTCCTTCCGGAATTGTAAGTGAACAAAATAGCACCTGTTTACACTGTGAAGTGGGATATTGTTACAGAAAACCCACAAGTGGCTTTCTCACTGTTGAACTAATAATGCCTTGTGAATGTATGATCTATGTAGATACCCTTGTAGTTGTACCTGCTGATGCTATCTGTCTGTTGGAAAATAAATTTTGAATGTCCCCTGCCCCGCTGCCCGCCATCCCCCACTAAAAAAAAGACCAGCTCTGCCCTGGCCCAGAAGCAGCTGATTTCCTGCATCTGTCACTGGCCCTAGAAGTGGGTCTGGAAGCTTCTTTCAGGAACAATGACTATGAGACTTTTCTCACCTACACATCTGTCAGCAAGTGAAGAAGAGTAGGCGGCCAAGATGTGATTTGCACAAGCAGCTAGCATCAAGGAAGAGGTTTAAAAAAAAAATTCTGCTAAATTGAGTGAAGCACATTAGGAACCATGCAAAAGAATAACTGTATTGAAGCACAGCTTCTCCTAGTTGATGAAGAATCTAAGCCTAAAGCTGTGCTCAACACCAACAGAAAGCAAAAGTCTACTAACTGCTGAAGGAGGTATACAAAACTTTCTCCTGCCCAAGACCTGCCGCAGATACAAGGCAAAGTCTGGCTGCCATACAGAGGAAGGGAAAGAATGCTGGGAAAACCCCAAACCCAAGGTCTATACTCACAGGGTCTGCTAAAGATGGAGACGGGAGGCTGGGCACAGTGGCTCATGCCTGTAATCCCAGCACTTTAAGAGGCCGAGGCAGGCAGATCACCTAAGGTTGGGAGTTTGAGAACAGCCTGACGAACATGGAGAAACCCTGCCTCTACTAAAAATACAAAATTAGCCGGGCTTGGTGGCACATCCTGTAATCCCAGCTACTCGGGAGGCTGAGGCGGGAGAATTGCTTGAACCCAGGAGGCAGAGGTTGTAGTGAGCTGAGATTGCACCACTGCACTCCAGCCTCAGCAACAAGAGCGAAATTCCATCTCAAAAAAAAAAAAAGATTGAGATTGGATCAAGACAATGAGAACCTCCCTACCTCTACTTCAAGCCAAGAACCACTAAAAAGCAACTGCAGCTTACCCCTAGGAAAGGGGCAAGAGTGTAGAGAAAGAGTCCCTTTGTGGCAAAGGATTAAGGGACAGTTCAGAGCTGAAGAAGCAGTAGAAAGACTGAGAAAAAAAATAAACGTATGCAACTCAGGCTCCCCGCTAAGTGCAAGATAAAAACCCATTACTGGAGAAATTCGAAGCATGTGATGCATTTAAGTTAATATTAAAAAGAAAGCCCAAACCCAGCTCAACTCTGGCTTACAGCCTAACACAAACTGACAGCATGACAGAAAAGCATGCCCATTTCTGAGGATAAAGACAATTTACCTAATTCTCTGTTCTACCACATAATATCCAACATTCAATCAAAAATTACAAGACACGGGCTGGACACGGTGGCTCATGCCTGTAATCCCAGCACTTTGGGAGGCCGAGGCAGGCAGATCACTTGAGGTCAGGAGTTCGACATCAGCCTGGCCAACATGGCGAAACCCCACCTCTACAGAAAATATAAAAATTAGCTGGGCATGGTGGCATATGCCTGTAATCTCAGCTACTCAGGAGGCTGAGACAGGAGAGTCACTTGAACCCGGGAGGCAGAGGCTGCAGTGAGCCAAGACAGCACCATTGCACTCCAGCCTGGGCAACAAAAGAAAAACTCCATCTCAAAAAAAAAAAAATGCACAAGACATGGCTGGGTGCGGTGGCTCACATCCACGATCTCAGCACTTTGGGAGGCCAAGGCAGGTGGATCACCTGAGGTCAGGAGTTCCAGACCAGCCTGGCTAACATGATGAAACCCCATCTCTGCTAAAAATAAAACAATCAGCCAGGCATGGGTGGGGCACAGTGGCTCACACCTGTAATCCCAGCACTTTGGGAGGTCAAGGTGGGCAGATCACCTGAGGTTGGGAGTTTGAGACCAGCCTGACCAACATGGTGAAACCCCATCTCTACTAAAAATACAAAATTAGCCGGGCGTGGTGGTGCATGCCTGTAATCCCAGCTACTCGGGAGGCTGAGGCAGAAGAAACGCTTGAACCTGGGAGGCGGAGGTTGCAGTGAGCCGAGATTGCGCCATTGCACTCCAGTCTGGTCAACAAGAGTGAAACTCCATCTCAAAAAAAAAAAAAAAAAAAAAAAAAAAAAAAAAAAAAATTAGCCTGGCATGGTGGCAGGCACCTGTAATCCCAGCTACTCAGGAGGCTAAGGCAGAAGAATTGCTTAATACCGGGACGGAGGTTGCAGTGAACCAAGATTGCACCACTGTACTCTAGCCTGGGTGAAAAGAGTGAGACTCTGTTTCAAAAAAAAAAAAAAAGGAAGGAAAAACACAAAAATCAAGAAGGGTTGGGAGGTGGGATGGGGGGGAAGAACCTTATCAAGAGATAAGCTATAAACAGAACCAGACTCAGACAACCCAGATGTTGGAACTATCAGACAGAGGCCTTAAAATAACCATGATTAATATGTTAAAGGTGACAACATGCATGAACAAATGAGGAATTTCAGCAAAGGCGAAAACTAAAAACAGAATCAAATTAAAATGCTAGAAATTTTAAAAACATGGCATCAGAGGTCAACAGGCTCATTAGCCGATTACATGGAGCTGAGGGAACAATCAGTGACCCTGAAGATAGGTCAACAGAAATTTTTAAATGGAGGCTGGGCACGGTGGCTCATGCTTGTAATACCAATATTTTGGGAGGCCAAGGCAGGAGGACCACTTGAGGCCCAGAGTTTGAGACCAGCTTGACCACTTGAGGCCCAGACTTTGGGACCAGCTTGTCTCAAAAAAACAAAAAAACAAACAAAAAAGAAATTAACCAAACTAAAGCAAAAAAAAAAAAGAATAAAAGAAATCAGAACAGAGCATCCAAGAGTTGTAGGACAAGATCCAATCGTCTAACACATATGTAGTTGGGGTCTTGGATGAACAAGAGGGAACAGGACAGAAGAAATACTTGAAGAGATAAAGGCCAAGAATTTCCCAAAATTAACAAAAAACAACAAACATCCAGATCGAAAAAACACAGGGCACCCTAAGCAATACTTAGAAAAAGAAAAATCCCACACCTAGACACATCATAGTCAAACTGCTAAAAACCAGAGATAAAAAGTCAACCTAAAAGTCATTTATCTATGTTTCCTTCCAGTGCTTGTTCATATGTTCATTTTTTTCCCCTCATAGGTACTACAATATAATTCATTTTCACCTAAGAGTGTTTTCTTTGGCTACCTCAGTTTCAGTTTCCCAATCCGTAAAAAAGGAATATCATATTCCACTCAATCCCATGTAGTTATGGTAACGAATAACAATACAAATGTTCAAGCAACTGTGAAATACTCCACAACAGAAGATATTTTCATGATTATTGCCTTACAGGACATGTAGTCTAAACCCCTGGTTTAGACGGAGAAACTGGGTCTCAGGAGAAGTGACTTATCCAAAGTCACACACACTTATAGGTATCAGAAATTTTGACAATCAAACACTCTCAGGTGCAAATGAATTATACTGTATTACCTATGGGGGGAAAAATGAATGTATACGAACAAGCACTGCAAAGAAACATAGATAAATGAAATCAGTTGCTGTGGCAGGGTAGAAGGTGATTTAATCCCCGTGTTTTCATGTTGTTCATGCAATAAATAATCTGGGGAAAATGCACAATGTAGTTAATTACCTTTATTGCTTTTATGGTTTCACCACCAACTTCAAAAGAGATTCTGGGGCAATGACTGTACCACAGTTCCCCTAATTCTCACAAAGGACCTAGAACACAGGCAGCTGTGTAGTTGAGGATATGCTAGAGTAAGTTTTGTGGGGATATGAGGCTCAAACTGCTCTAGAATGATATAAGATAATGAGATAGCAAAAAAAAAAAGAGAAAGAGGGCATTCTAGTAGGGGCTAATCTGTGAACAATGGTATAGAATTGGTTTGCTGCTGTTTTTTGTTGGTTTTTTTTTTTTTTGAGATGGAGTCACTCTGTCACCCAAGCTGAAGTGCAGTGGTACGATCTCAGCTCACTGCAACCTCCACCTCCTGGTTCAAGTGTTCCTCCAACCTCAGCCTCCCAAGTAGCTGGGATTACAGGCCCCACTATGCCAGGCTAATTTTTGTATTTTTTTAGTAGAGACAGGATTTCACCATGCTGGCTAGGCTCGTCCCCAATTCCTGACCTCAAGTGATCTGCCCACCTCGGCCTCCCAAAGTGCTGAGATTACAGGCGTGAACCACTGCGCCCAGCGACAATGGTATAGAATTAGGATTAGGAATATTATAAGCCATTAACTCACAGTTAGCACTTAAGGAAAAAAAAAAAAGATTATAAGCCAGGCCAGGCAAGGTGGCTCAAACCTGTAATCCTGGCACTTTGGAAGGCCAAAGCAGATCGCTTGAGCTCAGGAGTTTGAGACCACCCTGGGCAACATGGCAAAACCCTATCTCTACAAAAAATACAAAAATTCACCAGGTGTAGTGGCGTGCACCTGTAGTCTCAACTACTTGGGGGGCCAAGGCAGAAGGATCGCTTGAACCCGGGAGGTCAAGGTTGCAGTGAGCCAAGACCACACTACTGCACTCCAGTCTAGGTGATAAAGTGAGACCCTGTTTCAGAAAAAAAAATTTATATATATATATGTGTGTGTGTGTGTGTGTGTATGTGTGTGTATGTGTATATATGTGTGTGTGTGTATGTGGGTACATATATATAAAATTGTACATATAAAAATTATATAAGTACATATATGCACGTGTATATATGTATGTATGTATGTGTGTTTGTGTATGTATGTGTATATATGTATATATGTATGTGTATGTATATATACGTGTGTGTGTGTGTATATATATGTATATATATGTATATATGTATATGTGTGTGTGTGTATATATATATATATATATATATATATATATATGCCAAGAGTAAGTATTAGGGGAATAAAGCTTAAAATAAAAAAATAAGAAAAGGACAGGTAAATTTATTTTGAAAAATAAATAAGGTAAATTTATTTATCTTTTCAATCAGCTTCCCCAGGTTGAAAGACATTTATTTTATTTTATTTTTTAGACAGGGTGTTACTCTGTCACCCAGGCTGGAGTGCAGCAGTGCAGTCACAGCTCATTGCAGCCTTGATCTCCCAGGCTCAGGTGATCCTCCCACCTAAGCGTTTGGGGTAGCTGGGCCACCATGCCTGGTTAATTTTTGTACTTTTTGTAGAGACTGGGTTTTGCCATGTTGCCCAGGCTGGTCTCAAACTCCTGGGCTCAAGTGGTCCACCCACCTTGTCCTCCCAAAGTGCTGGGATTACAGGTGTGAGCCACTGTGCACGGCTGAAAGGCATTCATTCATTCATTCGTTCATTCATTTATTTGACAGAGTCTTGCTCTGTCACCCAGGCTGAAGTGCAGTGGTGTGATCTCGGCTCACCACAACCTCCGCCTCCCCGGTTCAAGTGATTCTCATTCCTCAGCCTCCCTAGTAGCTGGGACTACAGGTGCCCACCACCATGCCCAGCTAATTTTTGTATTTTTAGTAGAGACAGGATTTCACCACATTGGCCAGGGTGGTCTCGAACTCCTGACCTCAGGTGATCCACCCACCTCACTTCCCAAAGTGCTGGGACTACAGGTGTGAGCCACCACACCTGGCCAAGGCATTTATTTTTAATTTCACTGTAAATCAGGTAGTTTCCAAGCCAACAGACATTTTTTTTGCTTATGTCATAAAAACAGGTTTGATTAAAAAGAATCCCAGGTAGAATAAGAATCACATATTCCTATCCTTTAAAAAGAAACAAACAAACAAAAACACCCCCTGGGAATCAAACAGTCTTCTGAAATCACATAAATTACCTTCCTACAACATGTTTCTGCAGTCATGTTGAAAAACACACACATACACACACACAGAGGAGCCTCTGGAGTCATGAAGACCACCCACTCACAAAGACTTTCCTCAAATACTGAATAACATCCTGAATCAGACAGGGGGTGTCATATTGTTGCTTAAAACAAGTGACAGCCTATGGTTCCTTCTGCCCCAGTATATAAAATGTGTTTCATATTAGCCGCAAATGAATTTTTTTTTTTTTGAGATGGAGTCTCGCTCCCGTCACACAGGCTGGAGTGCAGTGGCACAATCTCAGCTCACTGCAACCTCCACCTCCCAGGTTCAAGCAATTCTCCTTCCTCAGGTTCAAGCAATTCTCCTTCCTCAGCCTCCCCAGTAGCTGGGATTACAGGCATGCACCACCATGCCCGACTAATTTTTGTATTTTTAGTAGAGACGGGGTTTTGCCATGTTGGCCAGGCTGGTCTCGAATCCCTGACCTCAGGTGATCCATCCGCCTCGGCCTCCCAAAGTGCTAGAATTACAGGTGTGAGCCACCGCGCCCAGCCAGATAATTTTTAAAGGATCAGGCTTCTGTAGAAGTACAAAAGGAAAAGTGATGGAGTTTGGAGGGAGAGGGGGAAAAAAAAACAGAAGTTATAAGACAAAAAAGAAGCCAGGCATGGTGGTGCACGCCTGTAATCCCAGCTACTTGGGAGGATGAGGCAGGAGAATCGCTTGAACCCAGGAGGCAGAGGTTGCAGTGAGCCAAGATTGCGCCATTGCACTCCAGCCTGGGCAACAAAGTGAAACTCTATCTCAAAAAAAAGAAAAAAGGAAAAAAAAAAAAAAAAAAAGGCCGGGCACAGTGGCTCACACCTCTAATCCCAGCACTTTGAGAGGCTGAGGTGAGCGGATCACAAGGTCAGGAGATCAAGACCATCCTGGCTAACACAGTGAAACCCTCTCTCTACTAAAAACACAAAAAATTAGCCAGGCGTGGTGGCGGGCGCCTGTAGTCCCGGCTACTCGAGAGGCTGAGGCAGGAGAATGGCGCGAACCCGGGAGGCGGAGCTTGCAGTGAGCTGAGATCCCGCCACTGCACTCTAGCCTGGGCGACAGAGCGAGACTCCGTCTCAAAAAAAAAAAATGTGGTCAGCATCAGAAAAACAAAGGGAGCCCTGGGTCTGGTGGTGACCACTAAACAGTGGGGCTGGCTGTTACTGAAAAGACAAGCTGGCTATGGCCTTAGAAAGATGACGTACTGGACATTACCCATTCCCTGTTCTTGAGAAGCTGATACAGAAAAATATCTTTTATCCTTCCAGTCATAATGAGGAAAAAACAGTTTAAATAAATTTAAAAAAAGAAAAAGAGCTTTTTAGAAAATCCCTGTATAATAATGGCCCGTGCTGGTCTATCAATCAGGAATGCAGTTTGCTCTTCAATGAGGGAGAAGGTACAGGATCCAATGTGACCCAATCAGTTAAACCTCATAACTCAGAACTGAGGCAGGAAAATTGGGTCTGGAGGTAGGGAACATAAGGCCAATTCACTCTTCAGCTATAACAGGAAATATCCTCTCCATAGGTCATAGGCCGCAAATGACTTTGTAACTTTACTTCAACCTCTCCATTTACATAGAGCGTACCCAAAATAACAAATGGAATCCTCTAGGGGGTATTTAAATTCCCCAAAACTCTGCAACGGGGCCTTTTGAGCTCCTATGCTTGGGACCGCTCCCACATTGTGGAGGGTACTTTCATTTTCAATAAATCCCTTCGTCCCTTCCTTGCTTTGTGCATTTTGTCCAATTCTTTGTTGAAGATGCCAAGAACCTGGACACCCTCCAACTTTAACAGAACCATAAGTACGGTTAAGTCCCCAAGGCAAAAGGTCAGTAGCCAGTGCCCAGAAGCACACCCAAGGGCAGGAAGATACAGTCAGATGAAACACAGCACTCAAAATATGTCTCCAATTCTAGTCCACAGGAGAAACTGTCAATTCTCCAGACTTGCTTCCCCCTTATATACAAGAACAGCTGTTTGTTACAGCTGGACCCTTCTCCCTGCCCAAATACACACAGGAGGGTCAGCAAATCTCATCCCTGAGCACGCATCACCTCTGGGAAAAAACTGTACCCCCAGATCACTTTCCAACAACCTTCAGGGAATCCTGATTTCAGGATCAGGACCGGAAGTCAATACAGGTGCTCACTTAAGCATAGGTTTTTTGTTTTTTTGAGACAGGGTCTCATTTTGTTGCGCAGACTGGTGTAGTGGTGCAATCATGGCTCACTGCAGCCTCAATCTCCTGGGCTCAGGCGATCCTCCCTCCCACCTCAGTTTCTCAAGTAACTGGACTACAGGCACGTGCCACCATGCCTGGCTAATTTTTGTAATTTTCTGTAGAGACAGGGTTTCACCATGTTGCCCAGATTGGTCTCAAACTTCTAGGGCTCAGGTGATCCACCCACCTAAGCCTCCCAAAGTGCGGGGATTACAGGCGTGAGACACTGCACCTGGTCAACATTCAACATGTTAAACTAGGGGTAGAAAACTACTAGTTAGGCCATCAAATTAACAGCAATTGGTCTAGTAAGGTCAAAACCTACCTAGAAGAAGTAATATCACAGAAAGAAACTTAATTAAAACCAAAACTGATAGTGCTTGCTTCTGTCTTCTGAAAAAAGATGTGGGGTGGGGAAATAAGTCTTTGGGCTAACAATACCTGTTCACAGTGGGATCTGGTCCTACTGGAGAACCAGAAAGCTTGCCCATAGTTTAGAAGGGCCTGATCCTCAGCCTTGGGGTGGGCAGAAGCAGCCCTGAACAGCATGTAAAGGTGCAGCTGGAGAGCTGAATTATGTTGCAAAATAAAATGAGAAAAGCTTCTTTGGGGACTCGTTAAGAGCAGCAAGAGCAGAAGGAAAGGAGGTACCATGGCAGGGTAGCAAAGGTCATTTAAGACCAAAGACACCTAACACCATTAGATTTTAAGTTACCTGTATTGCTGTAATATAATATACCCTCCCCACCCCAGACCTTCCAAGTCCAATCTGCTGTGCACACAAATAGCTTTGTGTATACTTTGTTCTCACTGTTGTTTAGTGGAAACCAAGGAAAAGGAGCCAAATTCCAAGCTAGTTCAAGAACAGAGCAAAAAGAGAAAAAACATAGAAAGGGAAATGTGAGTCCCACAGCAGAACTGACGATGAGAATCTAAACCTCGGGGAGTGCTCCAATCTAGAAAAGGGCATGGGATAGGTAACTTGAGTGAATCTCTGGGTTACATCCATTTATGCCTACAGCTGTGAAAATACAATGCAGATTTACTATGAAGCGTCTACTCCATGACAAGCACTATGTATACTAGAGGCTAGACTATGAAGACAACAAGATCCCTGTCCTCACAAAGCAGTCTGAAAGGTGGGTGTGTGGGTGGGTGGGTGTGTTTGGGGGGCATTGTGGGGGGGTGTGTATCACAATGTAAGCCAAACATAGGAAAGGATACTAAGAAGTACAGCAACAACTATACAACAAGTATAACAACAACCTACAGGGTAGGGTAGGTCAAAATGCTAAAAGCAAGGTAGGCATGGGGAGCTATGGGAACATACAGAAAAACTCCCTAGTTCCATCTAAGATAAGGGAGGGAAAGTGAAGGTCAGAAAACGTAATCCCCAAGTTTAATCCTGAGAATATCCTGAGAGTGGATGCATCCAGGTGAGTGATGAGATGGGGCTGCAGGTAAACTGAGCTAGACCATGAAGGGCACAGCACACCATGCTAAAGAATTAGGTTTAGAAGGCGAGTGGGGAGCTAGGGTGACTTCTGTAATTTGACTTCTGTAATATTACCAGGCCTAAAAAAACTAATGTGTGCTCAGTATGAAAAAATCCAACTAGTCTAGAAATGTATAGTCTAAAGTAAAACTCTATGTTCCACCTTCCCCCAGATAACTACTGTTAACACTGTAGAATATATACACTTCTAGATTTCTTTGAAATACATTTCCAGTGAATATATATAGTATGTTTTGTTTAACGAAAATGGAATTATAATACACACATTGTTCTGCAACAGCAAATTCTAAAGAAAGTGACAAGATCAGTTTTATATTTTGGAACCAAGAGTCTGGCAACTTAGAAATGGGAGAGCCAAGCCAGGAAAGTCAGCTTGAAGGCAACAAGGAAAACAAGACAAGATGAGAGTTTGAACACCACAGCAGCCAGGCAATAAAGAGCTGGGACAGAAACTGAAGGCAGAGTTGGCAAGACTGGGCGATGATCTGGATACGGGGGGAGGGAGGGAGGAGTTGAGGGTGATGCCAGGTTTCTGGCTGGGCATCCAGGGGGATCTGACTTACCACATCACAAAGATGAGGACTAGACAGCTTTGGGGGTTAGGAGGATGTTGTATAATAAAGAATTTGGCTGGCCTTTGTCCCTGGTTTCTGGAGGTAACCTCTAAATCTTTGGAATTTCTCAAGTAATAGGAGTGTCTTTATTATTCACAGTGGGCCCTGATAGTTTACGCCAATAAGGTGATTCAATGTGGGCCCACAGTTTGCTTAAAAAGATGACACAGGGACAGTGGACACCAGGACTCCAAGATGGCATCAGTCGTACCAGTGAAGAACAAGAAACTTCTGGAGGTCAAACTAGGGGAGCTGCCAAGCTGGAGCTTAATGCAGGACTTCAGCAATAGTGGCACTGCCGGAGCATTTTGAAGAGGTTATTACTGGTACTACAAGCAGTGCATCAACATGAAGAAGGGGAGCATCTCAGGGGTTACCATGGTGCTGGCAAGCTACGTGCTCTTCAGCTACTGCCTTTCCTACAAGGAGCTCAAGCACAAGTGGCTATGCAAGTACCACTGAAGAAGAGGGCATGCTCTGCACTCCCCGCCATGACCTTCTTGGCCCGAGCCCCTCCATAAGGAACACAGTCTCGATCGTTGCTGAATCCTTTCATATCCTAATGGGAATTAACCTCCAAATAAAAGATGACTGGGGGGGAAAAAAAAAAAGACACAGGATGGGGGCTGGCCATACCAGAAAGACCAATCATGTGATTACAAGGTTGGGGCTCTGAGCCATGTAATACAGCCTAACCTGCAGTGAGTAAAAGGGCTAGAGATTCAGTTCAATCACATGGCCAATGATTCAATCAATCATGCCTATGTAATGGGGCCCCAGTAAAAACTCTGGACACTGAAGCTCAGGGGAGATTCCCTGGTTAATAATACTCTGTGCATATTGTTACACATCAATGTACTAGGAGAGTGACTGTGCCCTGATTCCAAGAGGTGAAGACACCAGAAGCTTTACATCTGGGACCCTCCCAGGCCTTACCCTATATGCCTCTTCTTTTGGCTGCTCCTGATTTGTACCCTTTTTGCTATAATAAAATTGTAATCAGAAGTACAGTGCATTCCTGAGTTCTGTGAATTGCTCTAGCAAACTATGGAACCTGAGAGGATAGTGAAAACCCCAATTTGTAGCTAGTTCAACAGAAGTGTGTGTGGTCAGGAAACCCCTTAGATTGTAAGTCTTATGAAGGGCAGTCTTACAGAGGACTGTGCGTTTAACCTATGAGGTCTGCCTGACTCTGGGTAGTTAGCATGAGAGGTCATCACAGGCGACAAGAGGATTATAAATCTATTTTTTGGAAAAGGTGAGTTGGAGATAACCCGCAGGCTCTACGTGTGGAGCTACTCAGTATATGGCTGACCAGATAGGCCAGAAACTCCTAACAGAGACCTGAGGCAGGTTCACAAGTCTAAGATGATGATAAGAGCCACGAATGCAGAGGATATCAAAAGGGCAAGTGTAAACAATTAAAAAAAAAAAAAGTCCCTTCACCATAAATAAGGTTACAGGAAAAAAAAAAGAAGAAGAAGAAAAAAATAAGAACAAAACAGAAGACCCAAAAACCCCAAGACAGGCCCAGATCCCTGCTTTGGGGATACAGTCCTTCACTCCTCAAGACAGCGTTAGTCACTCACCCTTTGAGTTCCCATAGCCTGTGCTGTATCACACACCAGAGTTAGAGCATGTGTCACAATGCCTTGCAATTACATGCTCATACCCTCAATTAAGCTGGAAGTATCCCCCAAACTTGAGTCTAACCCAGCGTGAGGTATACAATAAACACTAAAACCAAAAGAAAAAAAAATGCCTACAATACAGAAATGGATGAGAATTTGCAGTGAGAAATATTTTTGTGGTTGCTGAATTCTTGTAATTATTTTAGCTGTGTGAAATCTGCCATAATCTTTTTTCTTATTACTTAAGTTCATAATTTGTTTTAGTATTATGAACAGGTAGACACAGGGAGGTCAGAGAACTTTAAACATCAACAAATTTTTCATTCTGGCTAGAGCAGGTTAGTTGCCCTAAGTCTCATTTACAACTTTTTGTTTTGCTTTAATGCTTGTTCCAATCCCACTGAGGAAAATGCAGTGCTGAAGCACCAAGAAGAGAAGAGTCAAGCTTATTCCCTTAGGATCAAGATGGTCCTAGACACCAGCCCAGAATGCTTCAGGATATTTAGGGTTCAGCAAAGAGCAGCCTGACATCCTAGCTTCTAAAAATTGACAAAAGGGGCCGAGCGTGGTGGCTCATGCCTGTAATCCCAGCACTTTGGGAGGCCGAGGCAGGTGGATCACCTGAGGTCAGGAGTTCGAGGCCAGCCTGGCCAACATGGTGAAACCCTGTCTCTACTAAAAATACAAAAATTAGCTGGGCGTGGTGGCGAGCACCTGTAGTCCCAGCTACTTTAGAGGCTGAGGCACGAGAATTGCTCGAACCTGGGAGGTGGAGGTTGCAGTGAGCCGAGATCACGCCACTGTACTCCAGCCAGGGCGACAGAGAGAGACTCTGTCAAAAAATAATAATAATAATAAAATAATAAAATAAATAAATAAATAAAATTTCCACAAGGGCCAGGCACAGTGGCATGCGCCTGTAGTCCCAGCTACTCAGGAGGCTGAGATGTAAGGATGGCTTGAAGCCAGGAGTTTCAGGCTGCAGCGCACTATGACTGCACCTGTGAATAGCCACTGCCCTCCAGCCTGGGCAATACGGCAAGACCCCATCTCAAAACAAACAAAAACTGCCATAAGAATATTTGTTTTAATATTTAAATATCTAAAATGCATGTAAGATATCAGTGTGACCAGGATGCAATCTAAGTATGCAGTTTTTGGGCCAAATTACCAATTATGTGCTCAGGCACAGTAGATTATCTGGGTAAGTATAAAAATTATCATTTGAAACCTTCAAAGAAATGGAGTCAAGAGCTACACAAATGCAGGAGATACTGGCTTCCTTGACTAGAAGAGCTGTCCTGTCCAGAAAACTGAAGTCTAAAAATTGCTGAGTTCAGCTTTCCAGATCCTTGGAAGCCTCCTAAAGACTTCGTTTTTAGATGCTTAACGTTTTCATTACCTGGTCAAAGAACCAGCTCAAAGAAGCCTTTCACAGTACAGCCAAGTCCAGCCCATTCTGTCTACCAGCCCACAGCAAACGCAGAGGTGTTTCCACGTATCAAACCACAGTCCTGGAGCTGATTCCTAAACACAACACTGATTTACATTATTAGCTATGCAGTAAGTTTACAAAGGATAGTTGCTTTTACAGCGACACTAAAGCTCACCAAATTCAGTTCACCTATTTCATTTCACATATACATTACTGGATTTTTGAGGGTTATTTTTATTTGCAAAATTGCAGCCTCCATCAATAATTTGTCTCCAACGTATAAACTATATTCTTAACAAAAAGAACCAAAATTGTGGAAACAACCCTGAACTTGAAGTCAGAGGGTCTGGAGCCCTCTATTAACTCTGCTGGTAACTGGTCATCTAACCATGGGCAAGATCTCTCTCCTGCCTTAAATGGAAGCACACTCTTGTCCTGTATCACAAGGGACTGTTATGAGCACCTGGACAGAGAATGGGTGGGAATGTGTTTAAAAATGGATAAATAGGTAAACACATTAAAGAAACACTTTTCTTATATATATATATATATATATATGTATGTATATATATATGTGTGTATATATATGTATGTATATATATGTATGTGTATATATATGTATATATATACACATACATATATATACGTATATATATGTGTATATATATACGTATATATATACACATACATATATATATACGTATATATATGTATGTGTATATATATGTGTATATATATATATACACACATACATATATATATATATATCTTTTCTTCTGACTTATCCTTGGTTAGAAAAGAATGTGATTTTGGATGACACCACATTCACTGTGAATCTTGAAAGCGCACTGAAGAATACACCAATGATCAAAATTAGAAAACAAAATCTATTGAAACAACACTCTAGTGGATCTTAAACTTGAGTTATTAGCTGCAGGGAAAAGACAATAGCAAAACCAGTATTATTGGCATTCTTAGGACTTTGGTCACTTTGGATCAAAAATCTGCAGGGTCTGTCTGGCACTTAAAAAAGCAGCAGATAAAAAGATTTGTCTACCAAGCTCTTCCTCTTCACTTCTCCCCACCTACTTCCTTTTCTTCCAAAGGAGAAGGGCTCTCATTTACCCACTGGTTTGCCACATCCTGCCTAAGAAGCTACTTCCTGGGAACTGCCTGGGCTATTCTGAGAGGAGCTTTAACTCTTTCAGGCCCTGAGACCCTAGTATATTCATGACATCTGTACCTACCATAGTCATTTACAACCTAATAACTAAACTCCAGTTGACCAGATAATACTCCCAACTTCCTTCATGCCAGGCCCCATATTAAGCACTTTACCTATAACAATCCAGGCAGGATTCGCATTTCTTGGTCCCATCTGGGGTCTCCAACCAGTCCAGCCTTGCTTAATTAGTCAAAAAGGACCAAAAAAAAAGAAACCTCAAGAACAGTTATCAAGAAACTCAATGCACATAACATTGCATTTGATATTGATGGAAACTCAACTGAACAAAGCTTCTGTCCCACAGAAGCTCTGTAAACTAACACTGGCTTTCATTCATTCCACTTTTACTGATCAACTAGTACATGGCAGGCCTGGGCGGGAGATGGGACATCAAGGCTGAACTCTTCATCTGCAGAAGCTTACAATGTAGCTAGTAAAGCAGAACAAATATGTACAAAGATCGCCACATCCCTGCCAAGTGATCTGTCTCCTGAGTAGTTCATGTACAGTTTCACTAGACTGTATGTGTGTCCCTCCCAAAAGTTTCCCCTTAAGACCTACCCCAGACTAGAGAGGACCGCAAACCTGTCGATGGCATCCCAGTTGCTGAGCTTCCAAGGCTCCCCAAATTCATTAGCAAGAGAATGTAGAATACTGGAACTTCTTTGACAAATGAGAAGTTTTTTCAAGTTCTAGACTTGGACCTATTGTTACATTTTAATAAGCCTTCAGCAGTCTGGATACCTGCCTTTGGATTATATATCAAAAATATGGTGATTTTAGAGCCAAAAGGCACAATTGTGTTATCATTTCAGATTAACTGTTAAGAGAAAAATTAACTATTTTTTCTCTCTCTCCAAATACACTTAACAACCTTCTCTCTTTTTTCCCCTTTTTCCTAAAAGTTAAATCCTATCGCTCAAACCCACACAGAGTTAACCCCTAGGACTGCATGTCACTGTACAGAAATGTGTCAAGCCTTTAATGGTCCTCACCAAAGATATGTCAAGAGAAAATGTAAGGGTTAACAGGAAATTAGTTCTGTGTTGGGGTCCTTTAACAATGAACAAGTATTCACTTTTATTCATTTCAAACTGAACATGCCATAGACTCTCCCCTAGTTGTAAGACAGAAGACAAGGTTAAGCAGTAGGGCAGGGCAAAAAACAAGGGCCCTGCACAGGAGAGAAGTCAACGGATCCGGACGCAGGTCTTCACCAGCCATCTGACAACTGAGTAGGCTGCCCAGTCTCTCTGGGCCTCAACCTCTTCATATATACATACAGGAGGCTGAACTATCAAGATCTTTTCCAACCTCTGTCATTTTAAGGACAAGTGGTTATACTCTGGGGAGAAGGAATTAAAGGTGCTGATGGGGAAACGGATGATTAACATAATGTAATTCTTCTTTCAAAGGGTCTGTGAATAGAAAAATATACAGAAAAAAAAATTTTTTAAACCATAATGTAATTCTATCCTGGGCCCAGAAATAGCCTGCTTAGCACAGCATTCACCTTATCAGCCTAGATATATTAGCGGGGGTGGGAAGACTGGTGGGTGGGAATCACAGCCACCTACAGTGAAATTAAACTCTGTTCCCAAGTGAGTTCTGCTGAAGTGTGATTTATCCAGAGAGTGTTATAGAATTTACCAGCAGCATGAAACCATGTTACCAAAATTGTGTTATTGCACAAACTTAACTTTTTCCCAAATGTGATTTGCAGAGCTGAGAATCCTGTCTGTGGCCATCTGTCCTATCCTAGTCCCCAGAGGCGTGGCGGAGGAGTGTGAGAAGCCACCAGGTGCCATGTAAATTCAGCCATCCATGTCACATATCCATCAAGGAGACCAGCATTTGCTAGGGATAAGTATGCAGCTTGGCATGCAAAAGAGGCTCCCAGATCCATCCGGCCCAAACATTCCCAGAGCCTTCCTCTGTGCCAGGCATAAGGCTAAGAGAATGCCACAGAATAGGGAAGATGTCCTCACCAGTATATGCTCCCCAAATGTTTCCTCCTTTGGGCTGGGATGGGACTGTTGGCTGAAAAGGCAATACAAAGGACTATAGGCACTCTTAGCTGCCTGTATGGCAGGCACAAGTCCTTTAACCAGAATCAGTTTCCTCATGTATCAAGCAGAGATAACATACATCCCACATGCCTCATATGGCTGAGTGAAGAAATAAATGGATGTATGAACAATGAAGAGCATACAGAGCCTCCCAGGACAGATGCTACGGTTACCACCAACACTGTGACCCTCCTGTGCCAAGAAATTATAAACTGAAAAGAATCACCCCTCATAAACTCAAAGCCAGGCTTCACAGGGGTTAGCAGAGCCTTGCCCTTTGGAGAGGAGTATCTTCTGCTGACTAGACAATTACATAAGTAACTGAAGTGTGATGGAATATGTACAGAGTGCTCCGGAGGGTGGAGCAGATGACCGCTGCCCGGATGGTGTGGAGGAGAGGTCTGTGATGGATTTACATAAGACATGACCTCCAAGTTGAGCTTTGACGTAAGATGAAGATTTCAACATACGTATATTGGAGGTGGAGAAGGGAATCCCCAGTAGAAGACATAGTATGAGCAGAGGCCAGGACCCACTGAGGAAGATGTCTGGATGAACCATGTGCTGATCCCCACAGGGATCAGGATTTAGCCACAGGGAGTGTTACCTTCCAGTTATGCCACCAAAAGCCAGTGACTACCCATCCCAAATTAACACCCCTCTTGACCCCCCCCAACACAACCCCATACCACCTCCACACACACGCACACATACATCAGGAAATCTTCCTTAAACTCTTGGGAGAAGAAAGCTGGGCTTATCTGGGTGGGGCCTGTCAGGCAGATGGCTGCCCTAGAGAAGCTGGGAGGAGTCTATATTGGGATGTACTGTGTGGCAGTTGTTTCCTAAGGCACCTTTTGCAGACTCCTGTTTCACTGAAAATAATTCTTTTGCTTCCTGCACATCCTAAAAAATTGCAAGTATGCCCGGTGTTGTCTCTATTCTAAGTCTGTTGGATAAAGAGCAGCTGAAGAGCCCCGTCATTGGAAGTTCTTTGGGAACTAAGAATTTTCTCTCCTTCTCACCTGATAGAAAGTAAGGCAACCTGCACTGGGGATCTAATCTTGGCTGTTATCATTAGTCTTGTTACTCACAAAAAGCAGTTTACACACAGAGTGTATGAATCCCTTCTGTTGGATAAATGTTGTTATGCCCATTTTACAGATGTGGGAACAGACACAAGGATGTAAAAGCACTTGCACAAGACCACAGACATAGTAAGGCAGGGTCAGAATTCAAACTCAAAGTCTGCTGTCTACAAAGCCTTTCCACTGTGCCACACGGCCTTTAGATTATGTTACTCAAAAGTCACAAAATTCCAAATAAAACATACTGTGTGACATAGCCAACTTCTCTTAACCTTTCTTTGGTTTTTCTTTTCTTTTGTTGTGTTTTTAACAGACGAAGTCTTGCTCTGTTGGCCAGGCTGGGGTGTAGTGGCACTACCACAGCTCGCTGCAGCCTCAACCTTCTGGGCTCAAGTAATCCTCCCGCCTCAGCCTTCTAAGTAGCTGGAAATACAGGCATGAGCCATATCTAGCTTTAACCCTTCTTTGTAGCCCTGGATTCAAGGTAAGATTACAACAGAAGACATCCAAGATTTCTTTCAACAATAAAATGTAATCTCTGCTTGCTTGAAAGCATGCTGAGTGGTAACCCATGAAACTATGTGCAGCTCATATACAAACCCTGAAAGGTAGGAAGCCATTACCATCACTCCCACTTTGCAGAGAAAAAACCTGAGGCACAGAGTTGGTCATGCAGTGACTTCACAGGTTGACCAGGAAAAGAGCTCAGATCTCACACTTTTCTACACAAGGGACTGTTATTCCAAAGCACTATGGCCTAAAAATTCTGAAGCCTGAAGACTTTTAGACCCTCTGGAAGAGTGGTTAGTCTCTGGAGTCAAATGAAACGCTTGTGGGGGCAGAAATATTCAAAATAGGATTGGGAAATTGGGCTTTTCACTGCACTGCTGGCCCCCAAAACCAGCACCACTCTGAGAGTAATAGCCATCTTCTTTTGATCATTCTGCATTCAGGCCTGTTGACTCCAAAACTCTCAGAAGCCTATTCCCAACTTTCTAGAAGTTAGACCCTATACTACAGAACAATACACGGAGCCCTCTGGATGCTCTGCTCCCCAACCCCGTGATGTTGGGCAGTTGGAAAACCCAGTGTCAGAGCTCCTGGGGACCCCTTCCAGCTGTTGCCACAATCTTTTTTTTGTTTTGTTTTGTTTTGTTTTGAGACGGAGTTTCACTCTTGTTGCCTAGGCTGGACTGCAATGGCGCAATTGATTCTCCTGCCTCAGCCTCCCAAGTAGCTGGGATTACAGGCATGCACCACCACGCCCGGCTAATTTTTTGTATTTTTAGCAGAGATGGGGTTTCTCCATGTTGGTCAGGCTGGTCTCAAACTGCGGAGCTCAGGTGATCCGCCCGCCTCAGCCTCCCAAAGTGCTGGGATTACAGGCGTGAGCCACCGCACCCAGCCTGTTGCCACCATCTTTAAAGTCCTTTCTACTCCTGCCCTTGGACTCTCAGAGAAGACAGGTACTTTCCTGGATACCTTGCCACCATTCCAATTTCTCTCCATTTTTAATCTCTCTGAGCATACTCATGCACATGACTTGAACATTTCTTTAAGAAGAAACCAAAACCTCAATTTCTCAGTTTTTGATAGACAACTTTTCTAAACCATGAGTCTGTTAGTTATACTGAAATCAAACATTACATTTAGGCTTCCTAAAAATATCAATCGCCCCAGCACAATGCCTCCTTTTGCTCCCACTTGCCCATCCTCCAAACACACATACACTTCAGACTGTCATTTAGACACTGGAGTGTATAATTTAAATGCCTTTTAATAGCATCTACTAAAAGGACATTTGCACATGACTCCTCACTTTACTTCAGAGCTATGAAGTATGATCCACACTGAGGCTTTTACTGAATTTCAAGGCTAAACAGGAAGGTACATGGATGGCAAATACCAGCAATATAATTCAGACAGGAATTTAAAATGCATTCAACTTGTCCATAATAAGACATCTTTTTACATTTCAGCAAAAGTCCTTTTAGTTCATCTTGCAACCCAGTGCCTGGTATGTATGAGTTAAACACTAAACATCAGTTCAATGACTGTTAATACATCTTACTCTTAACATACAAGTTAGAAATCTATTGTTGTAATTTTGGCCATAATCTAAATCTATTTGACTCTAACATAAATGCCATTTGAATCAATGGCAAATAACAGGCAGCTGCTTGCATTCAAAGTATACATCCCTCTGTCATCTGAACTGTTTGAAGTTGGTCTCCTTTGGAAGACAAATGGTTAGCAGCTGCAAGTTCAATTACAAAGCGCTTGGTAGGAAGTCAGAGAAAGAACCAGAGGGAATCCAAGTGCTATTTCATACATTAAGAATGGAATTCCTTTCCAACAAATATATTTCATTTCCTTTGGGGAAACTAATCCGGACATGCCCTTTGAACTTGGTAAAATGCAGGATTCTTTGGGAGAAAGAATCTAGTTTAAAGGCCAGGCAAAGCTGGGAGAGTAGCGGAGTCACTCCATTTCTCACATTTCCATTCTGTTCATTTTTTTCAGGGAAGAATGTGGGGCATGGGAAAATCTAACAGGCAACCAGTCCAAAAAACTGGATTAATTAGCTGTCTGATGCTGAACGTTACTTCCTTTCTTTGTCCCTCATTTTCTCCTTTGTGGAATAAAAGGGGGAAAAAATTAAATAAAGGGGCAAAACTGAATGACCTCTAGACCAGCACTAATAGAACTTTCTGCAGTGAAGAAAGCATTCTAATCCGTGCTGGTCCAGTATAGTAGCCACTAGCCACACATGGCCACTGAGCCCTTGAAATGTGCGCAGTGCAACCTAGGAACTGATTTTTCAACTTTAATTTTAATTAATTTAAATTTAGCAGTTTTGGGAAGTGAAGCTCCAGAAAGCCCTCTGGCATTTTACACAGTATTGAGAGGGCCGTGCGGAAAAAGCATGCCTATCAGAGTAGGACAGACCTGGGTCTAAACTTAGCTCTACCACCTACTAGTTGTGCAACCTTATGAAATAACTTCCCTGAGCTTAATTTTCCTTATTTGTAAAATAGAATACTATGACCTTTCTTGCAGAATTTTAGTGCGAATTGAAGATAATGAATGCAAAGAGACCAGGTAGGCCTTCATAAATGGTAGCTATTTTTCCAGTTGTGATGTCCTCTAGGGATACAAGTTCCATGTCTTCTGACTTATCCTACTCTCTTTCTTGCAGTAGGATCAATTCTTATTGCCCCACAGATTAACAGCAGTCTATCCTTGTCTATCAAGATGCATCCTTGTCTATCAAGAAAGCAACTTGCTCAGGAATTGTTCCCAGGTCCTCAGCTGAGGGCAAGCCTCCGGTAACCCAAGCCCTCTGTGCCTCAGGAACCACTGATTTCCGCTCACCATTTCCGCTCACTGTGTCCCCTCCAGCTCTCACCCTCCTTCAGGAATTTACAAACTCTTCCCAGGGACTGCATATCAAGCTGATTCTTTGTTCAACGTAACCGAAACACCTGTTGGTGGTTTCTGGTACTTTCCTCACTACCTCTCCCCTTGACTTCCCCTAATAAATGTTACGCCTTCCTTTTTAATTGGAAATGCTTTAGAACTACTTTTTTAAAAAATTATTCAGTGATTTAGAATACAAGAAATAGAAATGCAGCAAGCTATCTTTATGGCTAACCCGGCATTCACTTAGTTACCAAAATAAAACAAGGCAAAAGAGACCGTTTTCTAGAAGGAGTATTCCAGTAAATATTGAAGTGTTGCAATCTCTAAATATAATGTGTTAAGAGCTTAGCCCAATATTCCACTGTTTTTTGTTTGTTTTGTTTTTTTTCTGAGACAGAGTCTCACTCACTCTGTTACCTAGGCTGGAGTGCAGTGGCGCAATCTCCGCTCACTGCAACCACCACCTCCCTGGTTCAAGTGATTCTCCTGCCTCAGCCCCCGAGTGGCTGGGACTACAGGCACACGCCACCATGCCTGACTATCTACTGGTCTTTCCTTTAGTGAACGGTACCTTTCCTTGGCTCCAATGACCTAGTTTTATCAGTGGACGCAAATGAGTGCCTGATTAGCAGGATACATTTTCTATTATTAATAATTATTGGAATGTTAAACAGCTCTCTTCTGCCTGTTTTCCCACCATCCTAAAGACTCCAAGAAAGAGGAGCTGAAATACAGGCTGGCATTTTGGTAGAATTTCTATCTGGATTTGAGTAAACCATTAAACAAAAGGTTTACAGTGAGCTTGGAATTCTTGCTAACTTCTGAGGTCTGCCCTCCCCGACATAAGGAAATTCTTGAGGACTGTTTACTAAAGGGTGGTATGAAAGCAGCAAAGGGGGCAAATAATTCTGACTCTGAGTCTACTCTCAAATGGACTGAGGGTCTGATCTAATTTGTAAAACTAACCTGGATATACAAATTATAATTCAATAAAGAAGGAAACATAATTAACCTGGATTCAGACAAACCTGTAAAACAACAACGATTGACTCATTTCATGTCTTCTCTCCACAACTCCCCAAATTTCTAAATTTAACCTGAATCTGGAACCCATGTGGATTATGCACTCAATTTCCACTTTGTCTGAAAAGTAAATGCATTTAAGAGCATTCGAGATTCTGAACCCTTCTGGTAACAGCTAAACTCAAAATAGGTCAATTCCAGAAAGGCATCCATTTCAAGGGGACTTTCGTCTGCGGTTATTTTGAAAACCACTGCTTTTAAAACTGACATTATGAAGCTTAAAAATAGGCCCTCCTACTAAGGATCAAGGACTAAAATACCCTTTCCTCCCTGTCCCAGCCCCAACCCCACAACTTTTCTTTATTCTCTTTTCCCTCAACCACCTAGGAGAGTGAGGATATAGAGGGGTAACCTTTTCTAGAGCTTCAGATAATTACTTGAAAATAATTTTTTTAAGGATATTGCATAGTTACCAAAATTTAATGTTGGGTAAACTTGGAAAACTGTCAAACCAAGTAACTTTCCCAAATGAAAACATGTACTGTATGTAATATGTACCATAAAAAAATAAGAGTAAAAGCTCAACCACCTCCTTCCACTGCAGCAGTGTGAACTCTGGCAAATTCACACCTCTCTAGGTCTGGTTTCCTCATCTCTCAAATGAAGGCCCAGGTCTAGAGAACCTGTTAGGTCCCATTCAGCCCTAATAAGCTCTGCTTCTATAAATCTGGGCAGCTGCTTCCTTTTTTCACAGCTCCTTGGAAAGAACAGAAAAGTCCCTGGCCCAGGAGGTCCTTGAGAAACCTCGTCACACTTAATAGTGCTCCCTGAGACACAAGAACTGCTACTGAGAGCAACGCAAGATGAGACAGCTATAAAATATCACATTGAAAAGAAAAAGTTGTTTTGCCGATGACACTAGTAAATCTACAAATGCATATATATTCAATCAAAAAACGTTACTAGATAGAGTAAGTGGATTTAACAAAGCTGCTGGATATAGCCAGTTCATACAAAACAAACCATAGTCGAGACGGAAAATACAAACTTAAAAATGTTCAATAACAACAGCATCAAAATGTTACATATTTGAAATATTAACTCAGGACGCAAGAGAATTATTGAGAAGAAACTATAATACCCTAAAATGAGAAAGAGGAACACATGAACAAATGGAAAGATACCCCACGAAAATTGCTGAAGTTTTCCTTAACCCCACCAAATTAAAAAATATATATGACTCTCAAAACTATGTAAGAGTGGGTTAAAAGTTTTAGTAGATAAAAATATCATAAAGACCAAGGTAAACCTGAAAATACAACAGATGGATAAATGCATCATGTTTAGTAAACTCCAGTAAGATACTAGACTTCACTGTGGAGAAAAATTAACTTAGACATACACCTCATACCGAGCATATTAATTCCACATGGGAAAAAGAGTTAATCACAAAAGGGGGAAAAAGGTTAGAAGAAAATGAAGCCACATATTCCTGCTAGTTGTGGAGAGATGACAGATGTTAAACTGCTAATGAAAAGCATGCTATACATAATGCCCAGTCAAAAAACATGCTTTTGAATATTTAAAAATGAAATATTTTTTCTTAATACATTACACACAATGGAACAATGTAGTAACCACATCATTTATAAAACTTCAAAATACAAAGCATATAAAAACTACTCAGAAATACTTTAAAATGATCAGAAAGGAAGAAAAATTTGCATGCGATTTTTCAAAATGTTCAGCCTGGAACCACAAAACCACCTCAGCCTACCTCTCCAGCTTCATTTCCTTCGACCCGAACCGATGCACCCGTCACACTCAACTACTTGCTGGCTTCTCTACACATCCCAGGCTTTCCCACTTGTGTGAAGTTGCTCATCCCGTGCTCTCTTCCTGCCACGCCCCCCCTATTCCCATGGAATCCTAGCCATCCTTCAAGACCCAGTTCAACTGTCATCTCCTCCATGAAGGCTCTCTTCATCTCCCCTCCTGGATGCGCACACTCCCTCCTCAGGCCAAGCTCCAACAGTGCTTGCTTTGTAGCTTTTCTGTGGCACTTTTCTTACTCTGCAGCCATTGTTTCCTCCTTCTTGTGCTCCTAAAATCTCCCCCTACACTCTCATATTAGATTTTAAGATCCTTGAAGGCTGAGATAATGTTACTCATCTTGAGTCACCTACCTGCAGCTCCCAGAATAGTGATTTACATTCAGTAAGCATTCAATAAATATGAGTTTAAACTGAATTGATGCAATTCAAAAATACAACAATTAAAGGGAAGCAAGTTGACCTTTAAAGGAGCCCTTAAACTGCCTATTAAACTATCAAAAACCACTAAACTGAAAAAAAAAGTTCTGAGGCTTGAGGAAACAGTTGAAATATACATTGTAAATTGGTTCAATCTTTTTTTGGAACATATTCTGTTAATATGTAACAACAGCGGTAGCATGGTCCATTGCCTCTGATTTGGTAGATGAATTCATCTAAAAGCAAAACAAAATAAATGGACTCAAAAACATTTACAAGCCTATCATTAAATAATAAGAATCTGGAAGCCACCTAATAATCAACAGTGTCATTTGCTTAGCCAGATCCTATCAAACTCTACTCTTCAGCCAATAAAAATGACAAGGATGAGGATTATGTCCATGTGTAAAAATCAGGAAAAAATCAACTGATCTCGACTATCCAAAAACGTATATAATGGAATAAACAAAGTTAAACTGGAGAATGTAATGTCTATAGGTTTTTTCTTTAGAAGGTATTCATACATTCAAAAATTTTAAAGCATTGTCCTTAAGCAGGCAACTATTCAAAGGGAGGGGCTCAAGGTCTTTCTACCTTGTCCATTTTCTCTTCAACCTCTAGGTAACCTCTTCTTAACCTGACTCCCTTCCTGACATCAGAGCAGGATGCCCCTGGGAGTTACGCAGCGAAATCAGAGTCAGGATCAGCACTTTTAGCTTTTGGCCCTTCATGGGATTCAGAAAACACCTGCTATTTCAAAACAAAACACTATTCATCTTGGGAGGAGAAGACGAAAACTTAGCAAACATGTAACTGAGCCTCTAAACAACTCTCTTGGGATTCTGAGCAACAAGGGCACAGGACATGAAGTAAAAACACAATCAAGTTGCAGCAAGAGACCAGGACGATTTTTCAAAATTGGCAGTTTCTGGAAGTGAACAACAGAAACAAAGCTGGAACCCTAAGCTTTCTTCTCAGGTTTGCCTCATTTTGTTCCTAGTCTCTGTGTTCTCTGGATTTGCTTTCTCAATGTGTCAGAAAGATTCACCACTGCTTGACTCATACTTCAGGGGGATGTGGTGGAATATCCACACAGAGAAATGCTAGCAAAAAGTTCCAAAGAGGGAGTTAAGAAAAAAAGAGAAAGTGTCTGGGCTCAGTGGCTTACACCTGTAATCCCAGCACTTTGGGAGGTTGAGCCAGGTGGATCGCTTGAGCCAAAGAGTTTGAGACCAGCCTGGGCAACAGAGTGAGAACCTGTCTTAAAAAAAAAGAAAAGAAAAGCCAGCAGAAAAGGTTTTTTTTGCTAGTTTGTTTGTTTAAACGTATTTTGGTGTTCTCAAATCTACCAATAATGATACATCGAATCAGCAATGCTGTACATTCAATTGTACATTGTACACAAAAAAAGTATGTTTCCTAATAAGAAAAAGATTCATAAAGTAGATTTAGTGAATAAAAATTATATAGTAATATAATAAAGTACTTATGCAAGAAGCCAAAACCTCAGCATCATGCTCAAACCTGCACATATACCCCCTGAATCTAAAATTAAATACAAAAACAGCTGGGCGATAGCCAGGCATGGTGGCTCACACCTGTAATCCCAGCACTTTGGGAGGATGAGGTGGGCGGATCACGAGGTCAAGAGTTCCAGACCAGCCTGGCCAACAAGGTGAAACCCCATCTCTACTAAAAATACAAAAATTACCCAGGCATGGTGGCACATGCCTGTAGTCCCAGCTACTCAGGAGGCTGAGGCAGGAGGATCACTTGAACCCAGGAGGTGGAGGTTGCGGTGACATGAGATCGTGCCACTGCACTCCAGCCTGGGCGAGAGCGAAAAAAAATAGCTGGGTGTATCGGCACGTGCCTATAGTCCCGGGTACTGGGAAGCGGAGGCTCTGGGGAGGGATCACTTGAGCCCAGAAGGTGAGGCTGCAGTGAGCCATGATCACACCACTGCGCTGCAGCCTGGGCAACACAGCAAGCAAGATCCTATCTCAAAAAAAAAGAGGGGGTGGGAGGGGAGAGATTGCATTTAATGTGATGTTTATCATACAATGTAGACAAGCAGCACAAAGGAATCTAGGGATGGGAAAGAGCAAATATTAGTTGACATTAAAGTACATAAGACTTGGAATGAGTTTTGCTTTTGGGGTACTTTTTAAATGTATTACAAATTTTTTTCAAACATACAGAAAAATTGAAAGAATAAAAGTGAAACTCTAACTAAACAAAACAACTGTGAACATTCCGTTCTATTTGCTTTATCCACTGTTTGTGTATGTCTGAGTTTTTTTCCTGAACCTCAGAGTAAGTTTTGTGCATTATGTATGAATATGAATTCTCCTATATAATATCTGTACCATCATTACATTAAAAATTTAGCAATACAGCCAGGCACGGTGGCTCACGCCTGTAATCCCAGCACTTTGGGAGGCCGAGGCAGGCGGATCACTTGAGGTCAGGAGTTTGAGACCAGCCTGGCCAACATGGTGAAACACCCTCTCTTCTAAAAATACAAAAATTAGCTGGGCATGGTAGCACGTGCCTGTAATCCCAGCCACTTCGAGGCTGAGGCACAAGAATCACTTGAACCCAGGAGACGGAGGTTGCAGTGAGCCGAGATCGCACCACTGCACTCCAGCCTGGACGACAAGAGTGAGACTGTCTCAAAAAAAAAAAAAAAAAAAAAAAAAAAAAAAAAAAATTTAGCAATACTCTACTCACATTTCCCCAACTGTCTCAACAATGCATTTTATAACTATTTTTTGATCCGGTACACAATTGGGATTCATGCAGTACATTTGTTTTTGTTTTGTTTTTGAGACAGGGTCTCACTCTGTCACCCAGGCTGGTGTGCAGTGGTACAATCATAGCTAACTGCAGCTTGGACCTCCCAAGCTCAAGTGATCCTCCTGCCCCAGCCTCCCAAAGGGCTGAGATTACAGGCATGAGCCACCGTGCCCAACCCATGCAGTACATTTGATCTGTATGTCTCCTTAGTCTCCTATCCTAGAACAGCACCACTCTCCCTTTTTTCCCTTGATATCACCTTTTCTTTGGAGACAGGGTCCCACTCTCTCACCCAGGCTAGAGTGCAGTGGCATGATTAGCGCTCACTGCAATCTCGCCACCCGGGCTCAAGCAATCCTCCCGCCTCAGCCTCCCAAATAGCGGGGACTACACGCACGCACCACCACATCTGGCTAATTTTTGTATTTTTGTAGAGACAAGGTCTCACCATGTTGCCCAGGCTGGTCTCTAGCTCTTGGGCTCAAGCAATCCTCCTGACTTGGCAGGTCTCCCCAAGTGCCCAAGTGCTGGGATTACAGGTGTGTGCCACCATGCCCACCCTTATACTGACTTTTTTTTTTTTAGATGAAATCTCACTCTGTCACCCAGGCTGGAGTGCAATGGCATGCTCTTGGCTCACTGCAACCTCCGCCTCCTGGATTTAAGCAATTCTCCCACCTCAGCCTCCCAAGTAGCTAGGACTACAGGCACGCGCCACCACACCTGGCTAATTTTTGTATTTTTAGTAGAGATGGGGTTTCACTATGTTGGCCAGGCTGGTCTCGAACTCCTGAGCTCGTAATCTGCATGCCTCGGCCTCCCGAAGTGCTGGGATTACAGGCGTGAGCCACCACAAATGGCCTATACTGACTTTTTAAGAGACTAGGTCAGTTGTCTTAGAGAATGTTCCACATCCTAGGTTTGTGGGATTGTTTCCTCTTGGTGCCATTAACTCATTCCTCTATCCCCGTATTTGCTATAAACAGGAAGTTAGGTCTAAAGGCTTGATTAGATGTAGGTTTGGACTAGATTTGAAGGACAAGCAGCGTATGAAATATCTAAATCAACATGATTTATCAACATTTACAATTTGCTATTAAGAACAAAAGGAACCATTCAGCCTTCTAAGAAGGAAGAAATCAAAAGCTGGCATCATTAACACATCCCATTTGCATAGCATTCCAGTGATCATAAAGTGCTTTTTTCTCTTCCCACTCTTGCCTCCCCATAAAGTGCTTCCGTGTATGTTATTTTGGATGATGCTCTCCCACCCTACTTCCCTCAGGGGTTTCTTATTACCAGCCTTACTCTACTAATGAGGAAAACTAGGCTCAATGAGGTTAAGTGATACGACCGAGGTCACACCATTAAGAAGTGTTACAGGTCGGGCGCCGTGGCTCACGCCTGTAATCCCAGCACTTCGGGAGGCCGAGGCAGGTGGATCACGAGGTCAGGAGATCGAGACCATCCTGGCTACACGGTGAAACCCTGTCTCTACTAAAAATACAAAAAATTAGCCGGGCGTGGTGGCAGGCGCCTGTAGTCCCAGCTACTCGGGAAGCTGAGGCAGGAGAATGGCGTGAACCCAGGAGGCGGAGCTTGCAGTGAGCCGAGACTGTGCCACTGCACTCTAGCCTGGGCGACAGAGCAAGACTCCATCTCAAAAAAAAAAAAAAGGCCGGGCGCGGTGGCTCACGCCTGTAATCCCAGCACTTTGGGAGGCCGAGGCGGGTGGATCACGAGGTCAGGAGATCGAGACCATCCTGGCTAACACGGTGAAACCCCGTCTCTACTAAAAATACTAAAAATTAGCCGGGCGTTGTGGCGGGCGCCTGTAGTCCCAGCTACTCGGGAGGCTGAGGCAGGAGAATGGCGTGAACCCAGGAGGCGGAGCTTGCAGTGAGCCGAGATCGCGCCACTGCACTCCAGCCTGGGCGACAGAGCGAGACTCCGTCTCAAAAAAAAAAAAAAAAAGAAGTGTTACAGGCCAGGCATGGTAGCTCATGCCTGTAATCCCAGCGCTTTGGGAGGCCGAGGTGGGCAGATCAACTGAGGTCAGGAGTTCAAGACCAGCCTGGCCAACATGGTGAAACCCTGCCTCTACTAAAAATACAAAAATTAGCTGGGAGTGGTGGTGTGCGCCTATAATCATAGCTACTTGGGAGGCTGAGGCAGGAGAATCGCTTGAACCCAGGAGGCAGAGGTTGCAGTGAGCCGAGATCACGCCATTGCACTCCAGCTTGGGCAACAAGAGCAAAACTCTGTCTCAAAAAAAGAAAAAAAGAACTATTATAACTAAGTAGGGAGTGATGTAACTGAGCATGGCACGGAGTTGCTCAGAAAAGACTACACACATTGGAGATAAGCTTTATGTAAGATCTTGAAAGATCGGTACCATCCGGGGCAGATGCGGTGTCTCACGCCTGTAATCGCAGCACCTTGTGGGGCTGAGGCAGGTATATCACCTGAGGTCAGGAGTTCGAGACCAGCCTGACCAACATGGTGAAATCCTGTCTCTACTAAAAAAATTAGCCGGGCATGGTGGTGTGTGCCTGTTATCATAGCCACTTGGGAGGCCGAGGCAGGAAAATGCGGGAGGCAGAGGTGGCCGTGAGCCAAGATCATGCCACTGCATTCCAGCCTGGATGACAAGAGTGAAACTCCATCTCAAAAAAACAAAAGGGCCGGGCACGGTGACTCACACCTGTAATCCCAGCACTTTGGGAGGCCGAGGAGGGCGGATCACGACATCGAGGCCATCATTTTTAAATTTTGTACTAAAAATACAAAAATTAGCCAGATGTGGTGGCGCATACCTGTAGCCCAGCTACTTGGGAGGCTGAGGCAGGAGAATCGCTTGAACCCGGGAGGCATAGGTTGCACTGAGGCGAGATCGCGCCACTGCACTCCAGCCTGCGGACAGAGTGAGACTCATCTCCAAAAACAAAACAAAACAAAAAAGATGGGTACCATTTATTTTATTCTAGGCACCACAGCAGACGGTGGAGAAATACCAGTACACAAGACAATCACAGTCCCTGTTTTCACAGAAGCTAAAGTGTAGTGGCAAGTACAAAACAAAAATAAAAACATGCAAGAGGGCCAGGCGCCTGTAATCCCAACAGTTTGGGTGGCTGAGGCAGTGGATCACCTGAGGTCAGGGGTTCGAGACCAGGCTGGGCAACATGGTGAGACGCTGTCTCTACTAAAAATACAAAAATTAGCCCGGCGTGGTGGTGTGCGCCTGTAATCCCAGCTACTCGGGAGGCTGAGGCACGATACTCACTTGAGCCCAGTGGGCAGAGGTTGCAGTGAGCCAAGATCATGTGACTGCACACTCCAGCCTTGGCGACAGAGTTAGACTCCGTCTCAAAAAAAAAAAAAAAAAAAATCATGCAAGAAAGTGGAGGAGGGCATTTCAGACAAAAAAAAAACCATGTCAGCAAGACCAGACAAATGTAAGAAGGTAAGAAACAGTATGCTGGTGGCACAGTGAGGAGAGTAAAGAAAGTGGTAAGTGGACCACAGCAGGTGAACCGAAAAACAGAGGAAAATTAAGCTAGATAGGCAAGGCAGGGCCAACAGCTACAGGAGTACCCACTTAAATGTAGTTTTGCTTTGACAATTCCAGTTACCCACAGTAAGTACAGTAACCACATTCATGTAACTGTCATTACAATATATTGTTATAATTCTTTTTTATTGGTTATTATTGTTAATCTCTTACTATGCCTAATTTATAAATTAAACTTCATCATAGGCATATACTGCATAGGAAAAAACACAGTATATGCAGGGTTTGGTACTATTGATATCTGTGGTTTCAGGCATCCACTAGGGGTCTTGGAACATATGCCACTCAGATAAGGAAGGACTACTGTACTCTACCACAGTATCTTCTTCCTTTCTTTGAAAGGTGCATAAATAAGTGAAACTGGAATTCTGTGAGTGTTTATATTCAAACAAGAGTCCCATATATTTCCTTGCCATGGGCTAAATCATCTTTAAGACTTTCTTTGCTATTACTGTATCTGCTGTAACAGCAGCAGAGATGTTCTTCCCAAAGACACAGGCTTAAGCAGGCCTTTTTCACATGAAGCTGTTCTGAAAGACAGCACCAGTATTAGTTACTGCATCAACTACCCAAAAGAAGCATCCAAGTTCAAAACTACAAAATCAGTGTGAAACCACTTCAAAAGCTCCTACTTATCAGGCCAGACATGGCGGCTCATGCCTGTAAACCCAGCACTTTTGGGAGGCCAAGGAGGGAGAACTGCATGAGGCAAGGAGTTTGAGCCCAGCCTGGGCAATATAGCAAGACCCTATCTCTAAATTTTAAAATTAGCCAGGCATGGTGGTAAATGCCAGTAGTACTAGCTACTTAGGAGGCTGAAGCAGGAGGATTCCCTGAACCCAGGAGTTCAAGGTTATAGTGAGCACCAATGCACTCCAGCCTGAGTGTCTGAGCAAGACCCTGTCTCTCAAAAAAAAAAAAAAAAAGTTCCTGGTTATCATGGTACACACCTCAGAAAGAGCCATAAGAGACAAAAAAAAAGCACATCAACCTGTCTCAACCTTTCTTCCTCCAGGGCCTTCACACTCTAACAGATGTGTGTTCCTTACAAACCTGGCAGAACTGCTGAGGCTATGAACTACACCCTGAATGCAATAAGTAAGTCTGAGTGTTTCAGGGTTACATAGAAACAATTTAAAATCCAAAATCATGAACGCTACTAAGGCCAAGCAGTGAACCCTCCTAAGGTTATTCAGCACCTTATAGCCTTCAAAGAAATTTTATACATCTTCAAAGGTATTCCTCTGAGGTAGGATCTAGTCAATCATTTAATCAACAGGTATCTACTGAGTATTTTCTATGTGCCAGAATCTGTTCTACACACTGAGCAATGAACAAGGCAAAGCCCCAACCATCATGAAGCTTACACTTGGGGTGGCAGAAGAAGATAAATACTTATACACGATGAAACATCAGTTAGTGATCAGCGCTACAAAGAAAAATAAGGCAAAATCAAAGGGTAGAAAATGACAGGGAGTTCTGTATTAGAGTGATTAAAGATGGCCTCTGTGAAGAGACATTTCAACAGAGGGGTGAAGGAAGTGAGGAAGCAAGTCATACAGTATTTGAGAGACAAACTTTCCAGGCAGCAGGAATGGCAAATGCAAAGATTCTAAGATAAGAATGTGCCCAACCTACAACCCAACAGCACAAAGGACAGTGTGGCTAGAGTGCATGAGTGAAGAGGACACTGGAAGAAAACTAAGGACCTGGTCAGGTAGGGCCTTGTAGGCCACCATGGTAAAGATTTTGTAAACAATTATCACCTCCACTTTACAGATAAGGAAACCAAGAGTCAGAAAGTAGAAGGGACTTGCCCAAGGTCAAAGAAAAAGTGAGATCTTGAGAGGTACCCTGCCTCACTATTGCAACTGGATTAACGGTATTGTTTTAAAGAAAGAGATTAGGCCGGGCGCGGTGGCTCACGCCTGTAATCCCAGCACTTTGGGAGGCCGAGGCGGGCGGATCACGAGGTCAGGAGATCGAGACCATCCGGGCTAACAAGGTGAAACCCCGTCTCTACTAAAAATACAAAAAATTAGCCGGGCGTGGTAGTGGGCGCCTGTAGTCCCAGCTACTCGGGAGGCTGAGGCAGGAGAATGGCGTGAACCCGGGAGGTGGAGCTTGCAGTGAGCCGAGATCGCGCCACTGCACTCCAGCCTGGGCGACAAAGCAAGACTCCGTCTCAAAAAAAAAAAAAAAAAAGAAAGAGATTAATAGCCGGTGCGGTGGTTCACACCTGTAATCCCAGCACTTTGGGAGGCCAAGGAGGGCAGATCACAAAGTCAGGACTTGGAGACCAGCCTGAGCAATATAATGAAACCCTGTCTCTACTAAAAATATAAAAATTAGCTGGGCATGGTGTCAGGCACCTGTAATCCCAGCTACTCAGGAAGCTAAGGCAGGAGAATCGCTTGAACCTTGTGGGGAGGGGTTGCAGTGAGCCAGGATTGCAACACTGCACTCCAGCCTGGGCAACAGAGTGAGACTCGGTCTCAAAAAAAACAAAAAAAAAAGAAGAGAGAGAGAGAGATAATATGCCTTATCCTGGAAGGAGAGACAATGTACCCTAAGACCCAGCAATTCCACTTCTGAGTACATTCCACAGGAAACTCTCTCACAACATCCAAAGGAGACAAGGATGTGCAAGGATGGGCATGGTCATGACTGTTTGAGGCAGCAAGGGGTTGGGAAACAACAAAGATGTCTAATTCTAGAGAAATAAATAAGTAAAATGTGGCAAGCAAACATGACTGCTCTACAACCAAGAGAAATAATGAACTAGACACATATTGTATAGCATCATGAATAGAGCTCAAAACAAAATTGGTTAAAAAAAGAAACTAAGGCCAGGCGCGGTGGCTCACGCCCATAATCCCAACACTTTGGGAGGCTGAGGCAGGCGGATCATTGAGGTCAGGAGTTCGAGACCAGCCTGACCAACATGGTGAAACCCTGTCTCTACTAAAAATACAAAATTAGCCAGGTGCGGTGGCACATGCCTGTAATCCCAGCTACTCAGAAGGCTGAGGCAGGAGAATAGCTTGAACCTGGGGGGCGGAGATTGTGGTGAGCCAAGATCATGCCATTGCACTCCAGCCTGGACAACAAGAGCAAAACTCCATCTCAAAAAAAAAAAAAAAAAAGAAAAGAAAAGAAAGAAGAAACTGATATAAAATTTAGGGATGGTCATTGCTTCTGTTCAAATACTCCTGGTGCACCAGCACAGTGGCTCATACCTATAATTTCAGCACTTTGGGAGGATGAGGTGGGCAGATCACTTGAGCCCAAGAGTTCAAGACCAGCCTGAGCAACATGGTGAAACCCCATCTCTACAAAACAATCAAAACTTAGCAGGGCATGGTGGCACGCACCATTATACTCCAGCCTGGGCAGTGGGAGCGAAACCCTTTCTTAAAAAAAAACACAAATATTCGTCGTTCTCCCCCTTCCAAAAAGGTCACTGCCCTCCTTGAAGGTCAACATGGCCACATGATTTGCTCTGGCCAAAGAAATGGCAGCAAAAATGACAAGGCTCACTTCTAGGCAAAACTTTAAGAGCCTGAATGTGGCTCTTCACAAGATTCCCTCCTCATGTAGGTATACTTCAGAGACGATGCCTCGATCAGCCTGGATCCCTAAAGGACTCCAATCTACAGAGCCTCCCACTGACCTGAAAGTGTGTTAAATTACTGAGATTTTGTGGTTGTTACCTCAACATAACCTATTCTATTCTGTCTATGAAATGCAGATTTGTAGCACAATAACATTTTAGAATCCTAAGCAGATACATACAAAACCATCCTTCTACTTCCCAAGGGTATACACATAACCAGACTAACAGGTGGAATTATAAAACCATATAAATATCTTAGAATGGTTGAGTGGGTGACTAAAACAAAAGGGAATGGGGAAAAAAGGAATGAGCATAAAGGGGAAAAGAAAAGGAAAAGACATAAAAAGTTTTATTAAACCCATTGTGCAAATATTAGAAATTCCATTCACTCACTGATTCAACAAACATCTATGGACCTATTATGTGCCAGAACTATTTTGGGTGTACTTACAGAGTGGTGAGTCAAAAAAAGGCAGTGCAGGCTGGGCGCGGTGGCTCACGCCTGTAATCCCAGCACTTTGGGAGGCCGAGGCAGGAGGATCACGAGGTCAGGAGATCGAGACCATCCTGGCTAACATGGTGAAACCCCATCTCTACTAAAAATACAAAAAATTAGCTGGACGCAGTGGTGGGCGCCTGTAGTCCCAGCTACTTGGGAGGCTGAGGCAGGAGAATGGCACGAACCTGGGAGGCGGAGCTTGCAGTGAGCCGAGGTCGTGCCACTGCACTCCAGCCTGGGCGACAGAGCGAGACTCCGTCTCAAAAAACAAAAAGGCAGTGCTGTGCTTAAAGTTTATAGTGTACAGGAGAGATAAATATTAAGAACACCCCAATGAAAAATTACAATGATTAAGTCTTATTAAAAGCTCAGGTGAGCATCAGGCACAGTAGTACCCACCTATAGTCCCAGCTACTCAAGAGGCTGAGGTGTGAGAATCACTGGAGTCCAGGAGTTCAAGAACCAGCCTGGGCAACATACCAAGACCCCCGTACCAAAAAAAAAAAAAAAAAAAGCAGCAGCTCAGGTGACATGACAAAGAGGGACTACATTCCTCTGAGATGCTTATAAACATCTCAGAGGAAGTGACATTTAGGCAAATAGGTGAAGACTGCTTCCTGCCTACCTAGGGAAGGAGGAGTGATTCATTCCAGGCAAAGGGAACAGCATGTACAGAGGCCTGCAGTGCATATAGACCATCCCATAGAGGAAGTGAAAGAGGACTAGTGTGGTGGAAGAAAGGAGTGGCAGGAAATGTGGTTAAAGAGATTGGTGGGAGGGGGTGGTGGGGACAACAGGCAGATCACTCAGTCTCATAGTCCAATATAAGGAGTTTGGATTTTGTGTAACTGCAATAGAACCAGAAGAACATTTTAAACAGAGGAATAATATTATCTCATTCTAACACTTAAGACCCTAGTAATATGCTCACATGTTTCTGCAAAATACACAAAAGAAAGCTATTTTTGCATGATTTTTCTTTGAGGACCCCTACAACTTGCATCAGCTTCAGGTCCCGTATTACCCAACTCCATCTCTGAACTGGGTAAGGGTTATGTTAGAGGTAAGCACAGGTGCCAAGGGAAAAGCTACCTTGCCAATTTGGTACCAAGAGTTCTTTACTGTCAAAATGGATTTTCTTCCTCTTTAGTTCACATTGTCTGATAACGTTCAAAATTGTGCCCTGGTCTAATCACAGAAATCATGAAAGCAACAGAATTCTTTCTGCTGGTAGCCCAAGATAGGGAACATTTTGCTTGAGGAACACTCTCAGAAGTGAAAGATGAAGATGTGTACAGCTTTCCCTCTCATTAGTGCTACGAAACACAGGGAAACAGTCCCTGTTTGTCTTGGGCAGCCTACACAAAGATGCCTCCTATTGTAACACAGCAATGAGTCATAGAGGTAGATGCAGATGGTACAAAAAACCAAACTAGGGAGAGTTGATTGTCCAGAAGCAAAGGCACCTTAACACATAATCTACCACCATGAATGAAAATCACCTTCCAGTTTCCTTCAGTCCAACACTTAGGCAGTAACAAAGGCACCAGCAGCCAACAGCTTTGGAAGTTTACTACGTACTACCTCATTTAATCTTCACAACTATGCTAGGTAGGTTCTATCATTAGCCCCATTTTTGCAGATGAAAAAAACTAAACCTAAGCCTTAGACCAAAAGACTTGAACCAGGTCACAAAACCACAACAGAGGCCGGGCTGTAATCCCAGCACTTTAGGAGGCTGAGGTGGGAGGATCACGAGGTCAGGAGTTTGAGACCAGCCTGACCAACAAGGTAAAACCCTGTCTCTATCAAAATACAAAAATTAGCCAGGCACAGTGGCACGTGCCTGTAGTCTCAGCTAGTTAGGAGGCTGAGGCAGGAGAATCGCTTGAAGCCGGGAGGTGGAGGTTGCGGTGAGCCGAGATCGCACCACTGCACTCTGGCCTGGGCAACAGAGCGAGACTGTCAAAAAAAAAAAAAAAAAAAAACCACAACAGAGCTAGGCTTCAAACTTAGCCTGACTCCAGAGCCCTTACCTTTTAACCACTGTTTAGACTCTCCCAGTACCATCCAAATTTTTCTGCCACCAAATCCGGGGTAGTTTCTTCTCATCCTGCTTTTACTGTTTTAATGAAATTCCTCCTCCTTGAGAGAATACAGTTGTGGTATCACGATTACAACAGAATGATAACAGGTACTTCTACTCAGTATCCACTTCCAAATCAAATAGGAAAGGATAATGAGGCCACAACACTCAGCCAGAATCCACTGTGGTCAAAACTTGTCCTAACAACAGTCATGACTTTCAGTCTATTTTAAGAGGGTGAAACACTGTATACTAAAACTGAACAAATGGGCTGGGCACGGTGGCTCATGCCTGTAATCCCAGCATTTTCGGAGGCCGAGGCAGGTGGATCACCTGAGGACGGGAGTTTGCCACCAGCCTGAACAACTTGGAGAAACCCCATCTCTACTAAAAATACAAAATTAGCCGGGCATGGTGGCGCATGCCTGTAATCCCAGCTACTCGGGAGGCTGAGGCAGGAGAGTCGCTTGAACCCGGGAGGCAGAGGCTGCAGTTAGCCAAGATCGCACCATTGCACTCCAGCCTGGGCAACAAGAGTGAAACTCCGACTCAAAAAAAAAAAAAAAAAAAGAACAATGTTTGCAATGCAGTAATACAATCCAACTACCTATACAAGTCAGTATTATGCAAAATAGACCCCACAGGATTGAGAGGGGACTAAAGAAGAGAGTCTGTTGGGAGCAGGTCTGAAAAACACAGCTGAACACACACCACAGGTCCACCATCGACCTTGTGATCATTACAGGGATGGAACAAGTCATCAAGCCAACAGGTCCCCGGGTTATTAAAATCTAGAGAAAGTTGGCTGGGCATAGTGGCTCATGCCTGTAATCCCAGCACTTTGGGAGGATCGCTAGAGTCCAGGAGTTCAAGACCAGCCTAAGCAATATAGCAAGACCCCATCTGTATAAAAGTTTAAAAAATAAAATTTTCTAAAAATCTAGAGAAAGGAAGGGAGGTTACAGAAATCACCAAAGAGCATAAGGTCCAAGCCTACTCTGATTTCATCAATTAGCTTCCTAAAGTCTGCAGTGTGCAGGTAAAAGATTAAGAACCCAATCCTTACTGAAGGTTGGGCAAACAACAACCAAAAAAAGGCAAAAAATAATAATAACCTAATCTTTTCTGGCTATTTCTCTAGCTAGCTAAGCAGCTTTCCCTCACATAGTCTTGCCCCTTACCTATAACCCAAGAGAGTTGTGGGAGCTCAGAAACCCCCAGGAAACAGACTCATGATTATTTAACGAAATAAAGTGCTCGTTTGTAAGCAACGCTGGAAGCTGCAGAGATGGAGCACCTAGCATGTGGTTTCTAGGTCATGGTGTTCATGCCTCAGGTCAGGAGTTTAGGGGCTCCTGGTGAAGTACGGAAAACTAGGAAATCATTAGTGAGAAAATGGTTTGTTCAATGAATGAATGAAGAGTAGGACGAAGAAGAAAGCCGCTTTCTTGAGCAATTTCCCAGGAATGCCAAGTACCGGGAACCTCCAAAGTCAGCAAGGAAAAGCCACGAAGTCCACACAGACTTCCAGCACGCCCCCGCTGGCCAGGCAGTTGGCCTGCAACAAGGCACTCAGGCCCCACAGGTGTCAGGCATGAAGGTGAGGATGATGCTCCACACTTAATACCCTGAGCTGGTCTCAAAAGCACAGATGCGATCTTAATTCTTTCCAAAACATTAGCCTCCTCTCCCCGTTACAGGCCAGACTCCCAGATGATCACATTTAGAACAGAACTGGGAGGAGGCAGGGGAGACGTGCTAGCTTTTATTTTCTTGGGAGAAGACTGTACAGTGGCCAGGAACCACTAAAACGGTCGGGAAAAGGGGTACAGAGAGGAATGGAGACCCGCGGGATCCGCTAACTGGTCTGAGTCAGGAGCACAATCAGTGCTTAGTCACCGATACCTCGGCGGCCGGGAGTTTCTCGCCCCCTGCCAGCCCCAGACGTACGTGACAAACCAGATCGGAGCCTGGCGCGCGCTCCTGCTCCCCGGCTCGGGCCTCCCCAGCCGGGCCCCGAGGTTCACCGCCCGTCCCATACTTACTCCGCAGAGCTGGTCCCGTTAACTGCAGAGCCGTCGGGGGCCGGGTTCAGCTGGATGGGCGTCGGCTTCTTCTTGGGCATTTTGGACCCGGGTAACGCGCTTCCAACTCCGGGGGGAGGGCAGCACCTCTCGCTTCCTCCCGCTGCGCTGCCCCGCGCCCGCTGCGCAGGACCAAGTCCGGGCCGCGGGCCGCGGGCCCCGGGGCTGCCTTCAGCGGGTGCGCCCCGCGCGGTCCCGTCAGCGCCGAGGGGCCGGTAGCGGTCTCAGTGGACCCCCGCCCCACCCGCCCGGGACTCGGCTTCGCGCGCAGAGAGCCGAAAGGCTGCCCTGCAGGAGCGGAGCGGGCTGAACGTGCGGTTCGGCAGCCCGGGATTCCCTTCCTCTCTCTCTCTCAACCAACCAGTCCCTCCGGCTCGGGCGGCGCAGCCGCGCGCGCACTAGAGCCCAGCTCCAGCTCCTGCCGGGGAAAGTGCCGCCGCTGCCGTGCTCCTAGTCGCTCTGCGAAGCGGCCCTGGGAGGGACTGGAGGCCGGGGGAGGGGCGGGGAAGGGGAAGCCTCGCCTCCCACCCGGGATGCGGCGCTTTCCACACTCCCACTCGGCTCCGCCCCTATTGCCTCGCAGACAACCAATGGGGGCAAGCCTCGGCGGCAGATGACGCGGAAATACGTCACGGGAGCGCGGCGCACTGCCCTGGGGGCGGGGTGCGTCGCGGACGCCACGGCGCCCTCTGTCGCCCCGAGGCTATCAGGTGGACCCAGCTGAGAAGAAGTCTGTGTCGCTGTGTGGTGAGCTCTCCAGGCCAGGTGCCGCGCGGCCTCCACCTCTGCGGTAACCGGCCTGCCCCCGACCCCTGTCCCCAAGCCGAGTCGTGTTGACGAAAATGAAATAACAAAATAAATAAGGAAAAGGACCCCTTCCTGTGTCCAGAGGAGAGGCAGCGTGGGGAATAGGAAACTTGTCGAGAGACTCCTTTGAGCCCAACAAACTGACGCATATATATTTTGTTTGTTTAATGGTAATACTACTGAGAAGGGTGCAAGGAAATGGATACTCAGTGCTGATGAGATTGTAAATTGTTGCGACAGTTTTTGAGAGCAGATTGATGATTTTTTTTTTTTTAGACTTGGGAACTTTTTTTTTTTAAGACGGTGTCTCCCTCAGTTGCCCAGCCTGGAGTGTAGTGGCGCGATCTCCGCTAACTACCACCTCTGCCTCCCATGTTCAAGCGATTCTCCTGCCTCAGTCTCCTGAGTAGCTGGGATTACAGGCACTCGCCGTCACGCCCGGATCCTTTTTGTATTTTTGTAGAAACGGGTTTTCACCATGTTGGCAATATTTTTTTAAAGCCTTAAAAACACTCTTTCGGGCCAGGAGCGGTGGCTCACGCCTGTAATCCCAATTTTGGGAGGCCCAGGCAAGAGGATCACTTGAGCCCAGGAGTTCGAGACTAGCCTGGGCAACATAGTGAGACCCCCGTCTCTATTAGCTGGGCATGGTTGTGTGCAGCTGTCGTCCAAGCTACTGAGGAGGCTGAGGCTGGAGGATCACTTGAGCCCAGGAGTTGAGGCTGCAGTGAGCTATGATCACACCACTGCACACCAGCCAGGGCTACAGAGCAAGACTCCCTTTAAAAAAACTTTCATCCAGGCCAGGCGCGGTGGCTCACGCCTGTAATTCCAGGACTTTGGGAGGCCGAGACGGGTGGATCACGAGGTCAGGAGTTCAAGACCAGCCTGGCCAAGATGGTGAAACCCATTTCTACTAAAAATACAAAAAATTAGCTGGGCGTGGTGGCGGGCGCCTGTAATCCCAACTACTTGGGGGGCTGAGGCAGAGAATTGCTTGAACTCGGGAGGCGGAGGTTGCAGTGATCCAAGATCACACCACTGCACTCCAGCCTGGGCGACAGAGTGAGACCCCGTCTCAAAAAAAAAAAAGAACTTTAATCCAAAAATTCCAGTTCTGTGAATTACTAAAGAAATAAGATGTGAATAAAGAGCTTAATAAGATAAGAGGCACAATACTCATTCAAAAGTGCACATTCAGTGTTCCTCTTCCCCTTTCCCATCCTAAAATATTAAGTGTCAAAGACATTAGGTGTACAGAACAAAGGAAACGTGTACAGAACAAAGGAAACATCTACACCTGGTTATCCACAGCCAGGTGTTGGTGACCTAGCAGGTAAGGAGGCTGAGGAACCTGAGAAAATGAAGAGGGCTTGAACACCTGGGAGGCAGCCCTACACAAAGTCTTAGCCATAGGGCCGAAGAGGGGAGAACAAGGCATCCAAGTGGGGAAGGCCTAGAAGCTTAGATGGGAGGTTAGTTGCATTCAGGATGATTGATTAAGTCACTAAATATATTAAGCATGACAGAGCCAGCTTTCTCACTGTGGTAGAATGAAGTTAGAAGTATGGGAAAGGAGAATACCTTACGCTATTGTATTGGAATTGGAGGTATCAGTGTGAACTCATTGTTTTGTTTTGTTTTGTTTTGGGGTGTTTTTATTTTGTTTTGTTTTTGTTTTTGAGTGGCGTTTTGCTCTTTTTGCCCAGGCTTGAGTGCAATGGCGCGACCTTGGCTCATTGCAACCTCCACCTCCCAAGCTCAAGTGATTCTCCTGCCTCAGCCTCCCAAGTAGCTGGGATTACAGGCATGCACCACCATGCCTGGCTAATTTTGTATTTTTAGTAGAGACGGGATTTCACCATGTTGGCCAGGCTGGTCTCAAACTCCTGACCTCAGGTGATCCACCCACCTCAGCCTCCCAAAGTGCTGGGTTTACAGGCGTGAGCCACCGCGCCCGGCCTGAACTCATAGTTTTTTAAAAAATAAATTATTTTGGGTGGGTGCAGTGGTGGCTACCACCTGTAATCCCAGCACTTTGTGAGGCCAAAGCTGGAAGATCACTTGAGGTCAGGACTTCAAGATCAGCCTGGCCAACATGGTGAAACCCCGTCTCTACTAAATTACAAAAATTAGCTGGGCATGGTGGTGGGCACCTGTAATCCCAGCTACTCAGGAGGCTGAGGCAGGATAATTGCCTGAACCAGGGAGGAAGAGTTTGCAGTGAGCTGAGATTGCACCACTGCACTCCAGCCTGGGCAACAGAGCGAGACTCTGTCTCAAAAATAAATAAAATAGGCCGGGCGCGGTGGCTCATGCCTGTAATCCCAGCACTTTGGGAGGCTGAGGTGGGCAGATCACGAGGTCAGGAGATCGAGACCATCCTGGCTAACACGGTGAAATCCCATCTCTACTAAAAAATACAAAAAATTAGCCGGGCGTGGTGGTGGGTGCCTGTAGTACCAGCTACTCAGGAGGCTGAGGCAGGAGAATGGCGTGAACCCGGGAGGTGGAGCTTGCAGTGAGCAGAGATCGCGCCACTGCACTCCAGCCTGGGCGACAGAACAAGACTCCGTCTCAAAAATAAATAAATAAATTAAATAAATAAAAATAAATTTTATTGTGTATATTTGAGGTTTCTAACATGATGTTATGGGATATATATAGATAGTAAAATGGTTACTATAGTGAAGTGAATTAACATATCTATACTGTCACATAAAGGCTTGTGTAAAGTATGACAAGAGCAGCTAAAATCTACTTATTTAACAAAAAACGCAAATAAAATACAATGTTATTAACTATGGTCTTCATGTTGTACATTAGATCTCTAGACTTCTTCATCCTACATATCTGCTGCTTTATATTCTTTGACCTACATCTCCCCATTTCTTTCCCCCATACTTTTTAATATAGAGGCATAGATATAAATGTATGCATGTGTGTGTAGAAGTGTGTCCTTATTCATGTTAAACATGCGTAATTTTTAATATCAGAGTAAAATAATAAACATTAAAAAGTGAATTGAAGGCCAGGTGCGGTGGTGGCTCACACCTTTAATCCCAGCACTTTGGGAGGCTGAGGTGGGAGGATCACCTGAGGTCAGGGGTTCAAGACCAGCCTGGCCAACATAGTGAAACCCTGTCTTTACTAAAAATACAAAAATTATCTGAATGTGGTGGCGGGTGCCTGTAGTCCCAGCTACTTGGGAGGCTGAAGCTGGAGAATCACTTGAACCCAGGAGGTGGAGGTTACAGTGAGCCAAGATCACTCCACTGTACTCCAGCCTGTGCAACACAGTGAGACTATCTCAAAAAAAAAAAAATTGAAACTTTTCAAAGTAATCTATTATCAAGGCAGTCTATCTGAATTCTGGTATAATTTTATATTTACTAGTTCAAATAAAAACTATTAGGACTTTGAGCAATTAATTGAAATTTTCAAGGCCTCACTTCCACTCTGTGTAAAATGGAGCATTCTTTTTAATATTGAAATATTATGATTCTATGCATGCTGGGTTGGCCTCCACTGAGTAAACCCTAAGCCCTTATCATGATCCAAGAAGCCCAGATAAACAATTACCCCAATGGTTAAAGTTTGCAGAATAGTTCAAGGTAGGAGAATTTGTTTTCCTCATTTCCTTTTCAGACCGGCAGTGATCCATCGGTTCTGTCAACTTTTCCTGAGGGCCTAACATAAGTGCTGACCATACAGACAAGAATAAGACTGAACTATATGTGTATGAATCAGTGATGTATAATAATAAACACTGTAACATATATATTTGGTTGAACCATATCAGGTTGCTCTATTTGTAGGTCAAAAATGTTCGAATATTAGCAAATACTGGTTCATCCCATTTGTACACAGTGTAGCTAGATCACAAATGTGAAGATCCAAGAAATACAGGCCAGATGTGGTGGCTCACTCCTGTCACTCCCGTAATCCCAGCACTTTGGAAGGCTGAGGCAGGTGGATGACTTGAGCCCAGGAGTTCAACACTAGCCTGGGCAATATGACGAAACCCCATCTCTACAAAAAATACAAATATTAGACAGGCATAGTGGCACATGCCTGCAGTCCCAGCTACTCTGGAGGCTGAGGTGGGATGATCGCTTGAGCTGAAGTCAAGGCTGCAGTGAGCCATGATCTTGCACACCAGCCTGGAAAACACAGAAGAAATACAAGGACAACCAGTGATGAAAACATATCAAGAATTGAGGAGTACATTTAACTCAGACCTCTATATCTTAGGTTCAAAATCAAACAAAACAAAAAAGCATCAACTTGAGAGAGAAAGACCTGAAATTAATTCCAGTTCTGCCCTTGGCTGATTACTTACCCTCTCTGAGCATCAGTTAATTTACCTATAAAATGAGAATTATACTGTCTACTACTGCACTAAATAGTTATGAGCATTAAATGAAATTTTGAAAGAATAGTGCCTAACACACAGGAGCTAAATAAATGGTGATGGTGATAAGTTTTCATCATGTAAACATAATCTGCTAGAAGAATAATTTTTTTTTTTTGAGACAGAGTTTCACTCATCGCCCAGGTGGAGTGCAGTGGTGCAATCTCGGCCCACTGCCACCTCTGCCTTCCAGGTTCAAGCGGTTCTCCTGCCTCAGCCTCCCAAGTAGCTGGGATTACAGGCACCCGCCACCATGCTCAGCTAATTTTTTGTATTTTTAATAGAGACGGTTTCGCCATGTTGGGCAGGCTGGTCTTGAACTCCTGACCTGAGGTGATCCACCCACCTTGGCCTCCCAAAGTGCTGGGATTACAGGTGTGAGCCACCGTGCCCGGCCGAAGGAGAATAATTTATAGAGGCTTTCCTGGAGACAATTTCTTCTTCAGAAATATTCATACACTTTGATTCAGTAATTCTACTTCCATGATTCTCTTGTAAAGAAATTATGAAAGCTATACAGAAGAATGATCAACATAGTATTATTTAAATAGCTAAAATCTGAAATTACCTAAATATTCAACAGAAGAGAAATGATTACATCATTTATGACACACCCGTATGATGAAATACTGGACAAGAAAAGACTTTCATTTCTAGAAATTTCAAACAGTAGGAATTAATATTTTTTAACAGTACTTCTAGAAAAACCTAGGATCTCTATTTTTTTAATTTTTTCCAGATGGAGTCTTGCTCTGTCACCTGGGCTGGAGTGCAGTGGTGCAATTGGGGCTCACTGCAACCTACGCCTCCCAGGTTCAAGCAATTTGCCTGCCTCAGCCTCCTGAGTAGCTGGCATTACAGGCACCCGCCACCACGCCCAGCTAATGTTTGTATTTTTAGTACAGATGGGGTTTCACCATGTTGGTCAGGCTGGTCTCTAACTCCTGACCTCAGGTGATTCACCCACCTCGGCCTCCCAAAGTGCTGGGATTACAGGCCTGAGCCACCGCGCCTGGCCCAGATCTCTATTGTTTTGTCATAAACAGAAAAAACATAACGTCTATATCAACACCCAAAGGCAAATGAAAGTAGAGTGAGATAGCATTGGACACAACTATTTTTGGTAAAAACCAATAGAACATAATAGATATCTGGGAAATGGCCAGGACTTTCAATGTCATGGAGTACTTAGTTAAGGAAACAGGGACAACTACCTGGCCATTTGAAAAAGAAATGAAGGTGTAGGGGCCGGGCGCAGTGGCTCACGCCTGTAATCCCAGCACTTTGGGAGGCCGAGGTGGGGTGGATCACGAGATCAGGAGATCGAAACCATCCTGGCTAACACGGTGAAACACCACCGTCTCTACTAAAAATACAAAAAATTAGCCGGGCGCTGTCGTGGGCGCCTGTAGTCCCAGCTACTCAGGAGGCTGAGGTAGGAGAATGGCGTGAGCCTGAGAGGCGGAGGTTGCAGTGAGCCCAGATAGCGCCACTGCACTCCAGCCTGGGTGACAGAGCGAGACTCCGTCTCAAAAAAAAAAAAAAGAAAGAAAGAAAAGAAATGAAGGTGTATCCCTACTTTTTATCCTATAATAAATTCCAGGTCCTTTGCTGTGTCTACTGCGAGAATGAAGACCATTCTCATTAATCAGACTGTCGACATTCCAGAAAATGTCAACATTACTCTGAAGGGACACACAGTTATCGTGAATGGCCCCAGAGGAACCCTGCGGAGGGACTTCAATCACATCAATGTAGAACTCAGTCTTCTTGGAAAGAAAAAAAAGAGGCTCTTGGTTGACAAATGGTGGGGTAACAGAAAAGAACTGGCTACCATTCGGACTATTTGTAGTCATGTACAGAACATGATCAAGGGTGTTACACTGAGCTTCCGTTACAAGATAAGGTCTGTGTATGCTTACTTCCCCATCATCGTCGTTATCCCGGAGAATGGGTCTGTTGTTGAAATCCAAAATTTCTTGGGTGAAAAATACATCCACAGGGTGCGGATGAGACCAGGTGTTGCTTGTTCAGTATCTCAAGCCCAGAAAGATGAATTAATCTTTGAAGGAAATGACACCGAGCTTGTTTCAAATTCAGCGGCTTTGATTCAGCAAGCCACAACAGTTTAAAACAACGATATCAGGAAATTTTTGAATGGTATCTATGTCTCTGAAAAAGGAACTGTTCAGCAGGCTGATGAATAAGATCTAAGAGTTATCCAGCTACAGAAAGAAGATGCCAGATGACTCCTAAGACCTACTTGTGATATTTAAATGATGTAATAAAAGACCTGTTGATTTGGAGAAAAGTAAATAGCTAAATAAATTCCAGGTGCATCAAAGATGCAATCAAGGCCAGGCACAGTGGCTCATGCCTGTGATTCCAGCATTTTGGGAGGCAGAGGCGGGACAATTGCTTAACGCCAGGAGTTTGAGACCAGCCTGAGCAATATGGGAAGACTCCATCTCGACAAAAAAAAAACTTTGACTGGGCACGACGGCTCATGCCTGTAACCTAAGACTTTGGGGGACCAAGACGAGAGAATTGCCTGAGGCCAGGAGTTTAAGACCAGCCTAGTCAACATAGTGAGATCCCCCATTTCTTAAGAAAATATTTTTAATAAAATTAACAAAAGATAAACTTAGCCAGGCATGGTGGCACATCCCTGTAGTCCCAGCTACTTGAGAGGCTGAGGTGGGAAGATTACTTAGGCCCAGGAGGTCCAGGTTAGAGTGAGTCATGATCAAACTACTGCACTCTAGCCTGGACAATAGAGTGAGACCCTGTCTCAAAAAAAAAAAATGGAAGAAAAGAATAAAGAAAGAAAGATGAAATCATACAAGTACTGCTAGAAAAGCTAGATAAGATCATGGGAAAATTTTTTTTTATTTTGGAATGAGAAAAACATTTGAAGAAAGACACAAACTGTCAAAACCATAAAGGCAAAGATTAATAAAATTAACCTCACAAAGATTTAACATTTCTCCATGGAGAAAAAACACCTTGTACAGAGATATAAGTACACAAATGATAAGCTGAGAAAATAAACATTTACAATATCTGCAATATAATAAAAGTCTAATTTCTTTAATATAATTAAGAGCAATCGGCTGGGCGCGGTGGCTCACACCTGTAATCCCAGCACTTTGGGAGGCCAAGGAAGGCAGATCACGAGGTCAGGAGATGGAGACAAGCCTGGCCAACATGGTGAAACCCCGTCTCTACTAAAAATACAAAAATTTGGCCGGGTGCGGTGGCTCACGCCTATAATCCCAGCACTTTGGGAAGCCTAGGCGGGCGGATCACGAGGTCAGGAGTTCAAGACCACCCTGGCCAACACAGTGAAACCCCGTCTCTACTAAAAATACAAAAATTAGCCGGACATGGTTTCATACACCTGTAATCCCAGCTACTCAGGAGGCTGAGGCAGGAGAATTACTTGAACCTGGGAGGCAGAGGTTGTGGTGAGCTGAGATCACACCACTGCACTCCAGCCTGGGTGACTGAGTGAGACTTTGTTTAAAAAAAAAAAAATTAGCTGGGCATGGTGGTGTGCACCTGTAATCCCAGCTACTTGGGAGACTGAGGCAAGAGAATTGCTTGAACCCAGGAGACGGAGGTTGCAGTGAGCCAAGATCGTGCAATTGCACTCCTGCCGGGGCAACAGAGCGAGACTCCATCTCAAAAAAAAAAAAGAAAAAATTAGTTGGGTGTAATGACATGTGCCTGTAGTCCCTGCTACTCGGGAGTCTGAGTCAGGAGAACTAGTTGAGCCCAGGAGGCAGAGGTTGCAGTGAGCCGAGATTGCGCCACTGCAATCCAGCACTCCAGCCTGGGTAACAGAGCGAGACTCCAAGTTAAAAAAAAAAAAAAAAGCCAGGCGCAGTGGCTCACGCCTGTAATCCCAACACTTTGGGAGGCCAAGATGGGTGGATCACAAGGTCAGGAGTTCGAGACCAGCCTGGCCAATATGGTGAAACCCCATCTCTACTAAAAATACAAAAATTAGTTGGGCGTGGTGGCACGCGCCTGTAGTCCCAGCTGCTCAGGAGGCTGAGGCAGGAGAATCACTTGAACCCAAGAGGCGGAGGTTGCAGTGAGCCAAGATGGCGCCACTGCACTCCAGCCTAGGTGACAGAGCAAGAATGTCTCAAAAAATAAAAATAAAAGAAAAAGAGCAATTACAAATTAAAAGAAGATCATCATTCATCCAATAGAAACATAAGGAAAGTATTAATACATCAATATAGGTAGTTCACAGATAAAGTCATACAAATGGCTTTCAAATATTCTACTCACTTAGAGAAATGCAAATTATGAGAGATCACCTTTCACTTATCAATATTATTGAACATGTGGGAGAAAAGGCATTCTCATACACTATTGCTGGGAGTATAATTGCTGCACTCTCTTTTTTTTTTTTTTTTTTTTTGAGAGGGAGTCTTGCTCTGTTGCCCAGGCTGGAGTGCAGTAGCCTGGTCTCGGCTCACTGCAACCTCCACCTCACGGGTTCAAGCGATTCTCCTGCCTCAGCCTTCTGAGTAACTGGTATTACAGGTGCCCACCACCATGCCTGGCTAATTTTTGTATGTTAGTAGAGATGGGGTTTCACCATTTTGGCAAGGTTGGTCTCAAACTCCTGACCTCAAGTGATCCACCAGTCTTGGCCTCCCAAAGTGTTGGGATTACAGGCGTAAGCCACCGTGCCCAGCTGCTGCAATCTCTTTAAAGGGCATTTTGGCAATAACTGTTTAAAGTCCCAATACTGACCCAGCATTGCATAATTTTTCCTTAGAAATTATCAGACCTGGGGCCGGGCACGGTGGCTCATGCCTGTAATCCCAGCACTTTGGGAGGCCAGAGTGGGGGGGGTCACTGGAGGTCAGGAGTTCAAGACAGCCTGGCCAACATGATGAAACCTCATCTCTACTAAAAATACAAAAAATTAGCCAGGCTTGGTGGTAGACGCCTGTAATCCCATCTACTCGGGAGGCTGAGGCAGGAGAATCGCTTGAACCTGGGAGGCAGAGGTTGCGGTAAGCCGAGACCACATCACGGCACTCCAGCCTGGGAAACGAGCGAAACCCCGTCTCAAAAACAAAAACAAAAAAAAAAAGAAAAAAATTATTAGACATATATACCAAAAAACCTTTTTCTACATACATGATTACTGCAGCATTATTTAAAACAGAAAAAAAGAAACTGGAATCAGTCTGTCTGTCAAAAGGAGAGTAAATTATGACATACAAATAAATCATGACACATTTATACAAAGAAGTACTATACAGTACGGTCATTCCAAAGAATGAGGCAGACATATTTATGCTGGTATAGAAAGATCTTCAAAATGTATGATGTGAAACAAAATAAATGGAGCAGAACATTGTGTAGAAACTATTTGTTAGAAAAACAAAAGAAGGATATATTTGGTTTTGTGAGTTTTGGTTTTGTTTTGGGACAAGGCCTCACTCCATTTCCAGTGCAAAGGCTGGATCATAGATCACTTTAACCTTGAACTCCTGGGCTCAGTGATCCTCTTGCCTTAGCCTCCCCAGTAGCTAGGACTACAGGCGTGCGCCGCCGTGACTGGCTAATTTTTTTATTTTTTGTAAAGACAGTGTATCCGTATGTTGCCTAGGTTGGTCTTGAACTCCTTGCCTCAAGTGATCCTCCCACTTAAACCTCCCAAAGGGCTGGGACTACAGGCATGAACACCTGGCCAAGAATATATTTGTATATGTGCTTTTATATGAAAGAAAATTTCCGTAAGCACAAAAGAGCAATTGTTAATAGCGTTTGTCTCCGGGGAGGAACTCTGAGAAGCCTGGAGGCAGATTAAGTTTCCTTTTCATTTTGTAGCCTTTGGTACTAGTAGAGACGGGGTTTCACCATTTTGGCCAGGTTGGTCTCAAACTCCTGACCTCAAGTGATCCACCAGTCTTGGCCTCCCAAAGTGTTGGGATTATAGGTGTAAGCCACCGTGCCCAGCTGCTGCAATCTCTTTAAAGGGCTTTTGAAATATATATATATATATATAACTTTTCCAATTAAAAACAACATTAGGCTGGGCGTCGTGGCTCATGCCTGTAATCTCAGCACTTTGGGAGGCCGAGGTGGGCAGATCGCTTGAGCTCAGGAGTTCAAGACCCACCTGGGCCACATAGCAAGACCCTTGTCTCTAAATAAATAAAGAAACAAAAACAAAAAGTGAAAAAGAAAGAAGACATTTGCAATGAATATATTTTTAAAGAGGAGGGGTCTTACTGTGTTACCCAGGCTAAAGTGTAGTAGCTATTCACAAGCACAATCATAGTGCACTGCAACCTGAAACTCCTGGCCTCAAGCGATCTTCTCACCTCAGCCTCCTGAGTAGCTGGGATTATGGACATGCACCACTGCACCTGGCCCATATAATGCATATATCCAAAAAAACCCACAAACCTCATATCCAGAATATATGAAGAACCCCTACACATTAACACAAAAAGAGATAGACAATCCAATTAAAAAACCAAAAAAATGGGCAAAGCCAGACACAGTGGCTCAGGCCTGTAATCCCAGCACTTGGTGGAGGCCCAGAAGGGCAGATCACTTGAGGTCAGGAGTTCGAGACCATCCTGGCCAACATGGTGAAACCCTGTCTCTACAAAAAAGTTGGCCAGGCACAGTGGCTCACGCCTGTAATCCCAGCACTTTGGGAGGCCAAGGCAGGCGGATCACCTGAGGTCAGGAGTTGGAGACCAGCCTGGGCAATATGGTGAAACCCCGTCTCTACTAAAAATACAAAAAAATTAGCTGGGCGTGGTGGCAGGCACCTGTAATCCCAGCTACTTGGGAGGGTGAGGCAGGAAAATCGCTTGAACCTGGGAGGTAGAGGTTGCGGTGATCCGAGATGGCACCATTGCACTCCAGCCTGGGCAACAAGAACGAAACTCCATCTCAAAACAAAAACAAAAACGAAAACAAAAAAAAATTAGCCGAGGATGGTGGCATGCACTACTTGGGAGGCTGAGGCAGGAGAATCACTTGAACCTGGGAAGCAGAGGTTGCAGTGAGCGAAGACCAAGCCACTGCTTCCAGCCTGGGTGACAGAGTGAGACCCTGTCTCAAAATAAATAAATACACTTTTAAAAATGGGCAAAACACTTGAACAGGAACTTCACAAGAGAAGATATCCAAATAGTCGATAAATATATGAAAAGATGCTGAAATTCCTTAGTTATGGGGAAACGCAAATTAAAACTGCAGTGTAAGTACCTAATGCTACTGAATTGTAAACTTAAAAATGATTTAAGGGCCGGGCGCGGTGGCTCACGCCTGTAATCCCAGCACTTTGGGAGGCCGAGGCGGGTGGATCACGAGGTCAGGAGATCGAGACCATCCTGGCTAACACGGTGAAACCCCGTCTCTACTAAAAATACTAAAAATTAGCCGGGCGTGGTGGCGGGCGCCTGTAGTCCCAGCTACTCGGGAGGCTGAGGCAGGAGAATGGCGTGAACCCAGGAGGCGGAGCTTGCAGTGAGCCGAGATCGCGCCACTGCACTCCAGCCTGGGCGACAGAGCGAGACTCCGTCTCAAAAAAAAAAAAAAAAAAAAAAAAGAAAAAAATGATTTAAGATGGGCACAGTGTGAGGGACTACATACTTCTGTAGTCCCAGCTACTCTGGAGGCTAAGATAGGAGGATTCCTGGTACCCAGAAGTTCAAGGCTAGCCTGGGCAACATAGCAAGACCCTGTCTCTTAAAAAAAATAAAAACAATCTAAATAGTAAATGTTTTATTATGTATATTTTACCACAATTTAAGAACATACAGTGTGATACTACGTCCACTATTCTGGCTAAATTGAAAAAAGACAAGCTGGGCATGGCAGCTCATGCCTGTAATCTCAGCACTTTGGGAAGGCGAGTCAAAAGGATCGCTTGAGCCCAGGAGTTCAAGACCAGCCTGGACAACATAGGGCGACCCTGTCTCTACAAAAGATTTAAAAATTAGCCAGGTGTAATGGTACATGCCTGTGGTCCCAGCTACTCAGGAGGCTGAGGTAAGAGGATCAGTTGCACCCAGTAGTTGGAGGCTGCAGTGAGCCATGATCCTACTATTGCACTCCACTCTACCCTGAGTGACGGAGCAAGACTCTGTCTCAAAAAACCAAATTAATTAATTAATAAAAAAAGAAAAAGACAAATAATATCAAATGTTGATAATGATGTGGAACTATTATGACTTCCTTACACTGATGGTGAGAGTATATTTGTGTAACCAGTTTGGAAAACTGGCGATATCTTCTAAGATTTAACATCTTCCCTGTGACCCAAAATATACATGACTGTATATTTTATTTCTTTTTCTTTCCCTTTTTTTTTTTTTTTTTTTCTGAGACAGAGTCTTGCTCTGTCGCCCAGGCTGGAGTGCAGTGGTGTGATCTCAGCTCACTGCAAGCTCCGCCTCCCAGGTTCATGCCATTCTGCTGCCTTGGCCTCCCGAGTAGCTGGGACTACGGGCGCCCGCCACCACGCCTGGCTAATTTTTTGTATTTTTAGTAGAGACGGTGTTTCACCGTGTTAGCCAGGATGGTCTCGATCTCCTGACCTCATGATCCTCCCACCTCAGCCTCCCAAAGTGCTGGGATTACAGGCATGAGCCACTGCGCCCGGCCATGACTGTATATTTTATTTCGATATACAGTCATGCATTGCATAATGATGGGAATATGTTCTGAGAAATGTGTCATTAGGTGACTTCATCATTGAGCAAACAACATAGAGTATACTTACACAAACCTAGATAGCATAACCTACTACACACCTAGGCTACATGATACAGCCTATTGCTCCTAGGCTACAAACCTGTATGTTACATTACTGTACTGAATAGTGTAGGCAGTTGCAGCACAATGATATTTCTGTATCTAAACATAGAAAAGATACATTAAAATTTGGTATTATAATCTTTTTTTTTTTTTCCCCAAGACGGGGTCTTGCTCTGTCACCCAGGCTGGAATGCAGTGGCATGATCTCAGCTCACTGCAACCTCCGCCTCTCAGGTTCAAGCAATTCTCCTGCCTCAGCCTCCCAAGTAGCTGGGATTACAGGCCCCCGCCCCCACACCTGGCTAATTTTTGTATTCTTAGTAGAGACGGGGTTCACCATGTTGGCCGGGCTGGTCTCAAACTCTTGACCTCGTGATCCGCCTGCCTTGGCATCCCAAAGTGCTGGGATTACAGGCGTGAGCCACAGGGCCCGGCCCTATTATTGTACTCTTATGGGACCATCATCATATATGTGGGCTGTGGTTGACCAAAACGTTTTTATGTGATGTGTGGCTATATATGTTCACCAAAAATCATTTACAAGAATGTTTATGGCAGCATTATTTGTAATAGTTATTGGGGAAACAACCCAAGTTTCAGTAAATGGATAAATTGTGATAAATTCACACAATGGAATACTCCATAGCATTGTAAAAATGGACTACTACTTGCAACAATATGCGTAAATCTCACAAACATCCTGTTGAGTAGAAGCTAGACACAAGAAAGTAATATTATTTTTTTCTTTCATATAAAGTTCAAAACCTGGCAAACCCAGTCTATGGTGGTAGAAGTTGGGATAGTGGTTATCCTTGAGGAAGGGAGTGAGGAAGGTGAGATGAAGGGGGCTTTCTGGGTGCTGGCAACCTCTGCTTTCTTGATCCGGGTGCTGGTTACACAGTGTGTTCCATTCATGACTTGTGTACTTTTCTGTCTGTATGTTACCCTTCAGTAAAACAATTACCAACTAGGCACAGTGGCTTATGCCTGTAATCCCAACACTTTGGGAGGCAAAGGTGGGTGGGTCGCTTGAGCTCGGGAGTTCAAAACCAGCCTGGGCAATATAGTGAGAACCTCTCTCTATAAAAAATACAAAAATTAGCTAGGCATGATGGCAAGTGCCTGTAGTCCCACCTACTCAGGAGCCTGAGGTGAGAGAATTGCTTGAGCTGGGGAGATTGAGGTTGCAGTGAGCTATGAGCATGCCATGGCACCCCAGCCTGGGCAAAAGAAACAATTACCAGGCCGGGCACAGTGGCTCACACCGGTAATCCCAGCACTTTGGGAGGCTGAGGTGGGCGGATCACGAAGTCAGGAGATCGAGACCATTCTGGCCAACACGGTGAAACCCTGTCTCCACTAAAAAATACAAAAAAAATTAGCCAGGCGTGGTGGCGGGTGCCTGTAGTCCCAGCTATTCAGGAGGCTGAGGCAGGAGAATGGCCTGAACCTGGGAGGCAGAGCTTGCAGTGAGCCGAGATCGCGCCACTGCACTCCAGCCTGGGCAACAGAGTGAGACTCCATCTCCAAAAAAAAAAAAAAAAGAAACAATTACCAGAGAAAAGAAAAATAAATAAACTCATGGAAAAACTTTTTTTTTCCCAGAAAATAAAGCAGACTGACCCAAATATATTTTTATTTGTCCTCTTTTGCTTTTTAGGTTGAAAAAAATGTTATAGGCCTTTCTCACATTAAAACACTTACGTCTTCTGAGAATTTTGTGGGTTTTGCTCCAAATTTTTCTGTTTTTTAAATTATATAACAAATACTACCTTATTAGGTGAGGGGAGGGAGACCAGAAAAGTATACAACAGGTAGTAGAAAGCTTGATATACTTACACTTTTTTTTTTTTTTTTTTTTTGAGAGTTTCCCTCTGTTGCCCAGCCTGCAGTGCAATGGCGAGATCTCAGCTCACTGCAACCTCTGCCTCCTGGGCTCAAGTGATTCTCATGCCTCAGCCTTCCGAGTAGCTGGTATTACCAGCATGTGCCACCACATCTGGCTAATTTTTGTATTTTTAGTAGAGACGAGGTTTCACCATGTTGGCCAGGCTGGTCTCAAACTCCTGGCCTCAAGTGATCCATATGCCTTGGCCTCCCAAAGTGCTGGGATTACACGTGTGAGCCACGGCGCCTGGCCTTGCTTGATACACTTTCATCCATATTCACATGCAGTTGATATTATAGGATCAGTGAGGTTTATGATATTATCAGTTGAACAGTTTTATTTTAGTGGCAAGTCCATATTTGCTTCCTTACAAATTAAGATCTTTTATTCTTTTATTATGAAAAGTTCAGTTGGAAAATTCAAAATAAAAAAAACTTGCTCATTTTCGAAGTTATTTCACATGAAGAAATTCCACGTTACTTTTTTTCTTATTTTAATACCACATTTTTCTATACTTTAATCCTGAGAGAACTCTGGCTCTATGTCAATTGCTTTTAAATCCATTGTCTGGATTTTTAAGCTCCTGTGAGTTTGGCAGCTGTTCCTATTGAGTAACTGAGTAAAGAGTTACAGTGCAAAGAGTGATATTACTATCCCCTCTGCACCCCGCCCCACGCTCCTGCTGGCCCTCCTCCCCTCCAGCCCCCCACCAAGGACATCCGCTTCCTTGGTTCTTCACGTCCAACATTCTGAATGCAATGAAACCACTAGGTTATTTTGAGAGCCACTTTTAATGGTCCCCTGCCCTTTAATTAAAGGAAAAGATGTCTCAACAAGGTGAAAGATGATGCAATTTCAATTGCTCTCTAAGGATGTGGCTTAAACCATACAGGATGTCAGATCCAGCACCTGTTTTTTGGTGGGAGTCAGGGTAGGGACCTCGTTCTGGCTTGGCAGACGTGGTACTGTGGTATTTTGCTTTTTACCCTTGGATAGCGCAGTGAAAGAAGATATACTCAGGACATACCAGCTTCCTCGAGGGCAGCTGTGGAGAAGGAAGTCGTGACTTCCTTTGAAATCACAGTCCAGAATCCCGGATATTCTTATTTTCAAGTCTGGTTTGAGAGTAAACAAATCTCAAATCTCTTTCCCAGGACATTCATTCAAATACATGTCATAATTGGGGTTTTTTGTTGTTGTTTGTTTTTCCCTCGTGCTTTCTTCCACTCAATGGAAAACCCCATGCATCATCCGTTTCCTGCCAAGTGCTTTGCAAAGATTACAAGCAGGAAATTTAAAATGAGAATGACCATTTGAGCTACAGTGATCAGGCAACTAGGATAATAAGAGGATGTGGGACCTATACAGCAGAGCCATTATAAAGTTTATCGGTGTTTTTATAATTCCTTCTTGCTCAGGGGCAGGTCAAATTATAGAGAGCTGAGAATTTGCATGAAAAGGTTTCATCTCCAACAATGAACTATGCATGGCATATAGACATGAGTTCGTGTATATTTTAAGATATTGTAAGGCCGGGCGTGGTGGCTCACGCCTGTAATGCCAGCACTTTGGGAGGCTGAGGCGGGTGGATCACGAGGTCCGGAGATCAAGACCATCCTGGCTAACACGGTGAAACCCCGTCTCTACTAAAAATACAAAAAATTAGCCGGGCATGGTGGCAGGCGCCTGTAGTCCCTGCTACTCGGGAGGCTGAGGCAGGAGAATGGCGTGAACCCGGGAGGCGGAGCTTGCAGTGAGCCAAGATGGCACCACTGCACTCCAGCCTGGGCGACAGAGCGAGACTCTGTCTCAAAAAAAAAAAAAAAGAAAGATATTGTGAACTATTATTATTGGTACATTCATGCATTTTGTACTTTATTTATATACTCCCAGGGAGCAAGGAATCTCTTCTGTGCCATGTGCCAGATTGCTTTAATTGTACAGCCTCATAAAATATAAACTTGTTATTATAATGATAACATTGTTGTGTCATTATGATTACTGCTGAACCATGCAGCTATTTATCCTTGCTCTCCTCTATGATTTCTCTAAATAGATAGACCTTTGTAACTGGATCCTAGACTGGCACCTGAGATGCGGCTTTTGCATTTAAAGAGTGGGAGACTGAATTCATCTTAGAATTTTAGAGCCGAATTTTAGAGGTCCTGGTGTTCAGGCAGCCCACTTTATAAATAGGAAAACTCAGCTTCAGAGAGTTCAGTGATGTCCTCCAAGATCGCACAGCTAGTCAGGGTTAGAACAGGGACATCATCTGATTGCCAGACCCATGATCTTTTTAAAAGTCTCTGGTATCTTGCCAAAGAATAGATAGGTAAAATTAGTTTTATCGATTGTTAGTAGGTTTGTTTGGCTAGGACATTTTCAAGTATCTCTAATTAAACGTCTTGATTATGCCAAAAAAACAATAATATGATTATTTTTCCTTTGTCTATCATACCTTTCTCCAATTTTGATACTCACCTTCAATTTCAAGTTATAGCAAGCCATATTTTGCATAAATTCAATATATTTGGATATATCATAATCCATACTTCTTTTGAGTTCTATGGATTTGGGGCCTAACACAGAAACTGGCAAATCTAGGTGCCATTCAAACTTAGTTTATAGACTATATTTTTATTTTGTTTATTTATTTGAGACAGGGTCTTACTCTGTCACCCAGGCTGAAGAACAGTAGCACGATCATGGCTCACTACAGCCTGTAACTCCCAGGCTCAAGTCTCAGCCTGGAACTCCTTCTGTCTCAGCCTCCCAAGCAGCTGGGACTACAGTTGTGTGATACCATACCCAGCGCTTTTTTTTTTTTTTTTTTTTGTAAAGATGAGGTCTTGCTATGTTGCCTAGGCTCGTCTCAAACTCCTGAACTCAAGTGATCCTCCCGCCTTGGCCTCCCAAAGTGCTGGGATTATAGGCATGAGCCACTGTGCCCAGTCTATAGACTATTTTTTTAAAAAGCAATTTCCTATAATGCCCATGATGTATATAGTCCAAATTTAGAAATTGATTTTAGGGAAATAATCCAAGATGTGCAAAGATTTAGGCTGGGCGTAGGGTCTCACGCCTGCAATCTCAGCACTTTGGGAAGCCGAGGCAGGCAGATCACAAGGTCAGGGGTTCGAGACCAGCCTGGCCAACATAGTGAAACCTCATCTCTACTAAAAATACAAAAATTAGTCAGCCATGGTGGCGCGCACCTGTAGTCCCAGCTACTCAGGAGGCTGAGGCAGGAGAATTGCTTGAACCCGGGAGACAGAGGTTGTGTGAGCCGAGATCGCGCCACTGCACTGCAGCCTAGACAGCAGAGCAAGACTCTGAATCAAAAAAAATATATACAAAGATTTATGTATAACAGGGACATTTGGTTCAGCATTACTCATAATAACAAAATAGAAACACAAAGTAATGTCCTTTTTTTTTCTTGGAAAAAAACATAAAAAATTGTTTACAGTGATTATATTTAGAAAGACTTGCTAGCCAAGTGTGGTGGCTCATGTCTGTAATCCCAGCACTTTGGGAGGCCGAGGCAGGCAGATCACGAGGTCAAGATTTCAAGACAAGCCTGGACAACATAGTGAAATCCCATCTCTACTAAAAATACAAAAGTTAGCCAAGTGTGGTGGTGGGTGCCGGTAGTTCCAGCTACTTCGGAGGCTGAGGCAGGAGAAACGCTTGAACCCAGGAGTCAGAGGTTGCAGTGAGCCGAGATCATGCCACTGCACTCCAGCCTGGGTGACACAGCGAGACTCCATCTCAAAAAAAAAAAAAGACAGACTTGCTCAATGGGAAGAAAATCTTTCCTTTTGCTTTTTGTGTCTGTTGTTGGTATCATTTGATTTTTCTGTCCACATAGATGTATTAATTTATTTTCTTCAAAAACATCAACAGATATATATCTATAGATATAGATATATAGATATAGATATATAGATATAGATATAGATATATAGATATAGATATAGATATAGATATAGATATATAGATATAGATATATAGATATAGATATAGATAGATAGATAGATATAGATAGATATAGATATAGATATAGATAGATATAGATATAGATTTTTTTTGAGACAGAGTCTTGCTCTGTTGCCCAGGCTGGAGTGCAGTGGCACGATCTTGGTTCATTGCAACCTCTGCATCCCCATTTTGAGTGACTCTCCTGCCTCAGCCTCCTAAGTAGCTGGAATTACCGGTGCCCACCAGCACGTATGTCTAATTTTGTATTTTTAGTAGAGACGGTGTTTCATCATGTTGACCAGGCTGGTCTCAAACTCCTGACCTCGAGTGATCACCTGCCTTGGCCTCCCAAAGTGCTGGGATTACAGGTATGAGCCACCATGCCCAGCCAATGGGCTTCCAATTTTATTACTGTTGCCCTGGATTTCTCTCCCTGCATTTTGGACACACATAGTCCACTGCTTCCTTGGAATTTCTTTTCTTTTTCTTTTTTTCTTTCTTTTTTTTTTTTTTTTTTTTGAGATGGAGTCTCACTTTGTTGACCAGGCTAGAGTGCAATGGTGCATTCTCAGCTGACTGCAACCTCCGCCTCCTGGGTTCAAGCAGTTCTCCTGCCCCGGCCTCCCAAGGAGCTGGGACTACAGGCGCAAGCCACCACACCTGGCTAATTTTTTTTTTTTTTTTTTTTTTTGTATATTTAGTAGAGACAAGGTTTCACTGTGTTAGCCAGGATAATCTCGATCTCCTGACCTCGTGATCCTCCTGACTCGGCCTCCCAAAGTGCTGGAATTACAGGCATGAGCCACTGCACCCAGCTTAATGTGCTTTATTTTTTGAGACAGAATTTCACTCTGTTGCCCAGGCTAGAGTACAGTGGCACAATCTCGGCTCACTGCAACCTCTGCCTCCCAGATTCAAGCAATCCTCTTGTCTCAGCCTCCCGAGTAGCTGGGACTACAGGCACCTGCCACCATGCCCAGCTAATTTTTGCATTTTTAGTAGAGACAGGGTTTCACCATGTTGGCCAGGCTGGTCTCGAACTCTTGACTTCATGATCTGCCCGCCTCGGCCTCCCAAAGTGCTAGGATTACAGGTGTGAGCCACTGCGCCCGGCCAACCCCCAGTTTTTTTTTTTTTAGGAGGGACTCTAACTCTCCTAAATTGGGTCTCTAACTCAATTCTGCCTTTTACCTGGGATAAAATATACTCCACCACTTAACAAGAGGCAGGCAATTCATGCTGCAGTATATTTCTTTTGGGTAGGGTGATTCTCCAATATTGTCCCTTTGTGGTCGCCAGGAAGAGATTACTGGAACATAGTCTTAATTTAGACCCCAAGAGAAGGTTTTTGGATCTTGTGCAAGAAGGAATTTGGGGCAAGTCCATAGAGTAAAGTGAAAGCAAGTTTATTAAGAAAGTAAAAAAAGTAAAATAATATGCAGAGCAGGCTGGGCGCGGTGGCTCACGCCTGTAATCCCAGCACTTTGGGAGGCTGAGGCAGGCAGATCACGAGGTCAGGAGTTCGAGACCAGCCTGACCAACAGGGTGAAACCCCATCTTTACTAAAAATACAAAAATTAGCCGGGCATGGTGCCACACACCTGTAATCCCAGCTACTAAGGAGGCTGAGGCAAGAGAATTGCTTGAACCCAGGAGGCAGAGGTTGCAGTGAGCCGAGATCGTGCCACTGCACTCCAACCTGGGCGACAGAGCGAAACTCCGTCTCAACAGAAAAAACAAAAAAAAGAATATGCAGAGCAGCAGCTTGGGCTGCTTGACTGAGTATATTTATGGTTATTTATTGATTATATAATATACTAAACGGGTGGATTAAACATGAGGTTCCTGGGAAAGGGGCAGGCAATTCCCAGAATGGAGGGTTCCTCCCCTTTTTAGACTATATAGGGTAACTTCCAGACATTTTCATGTCATTTGTAAACTGTCCTGGCACTGGTGGGAATGTCTTTTAGCATGCTAATGTATTAGAATGTATTATGTATTATGTATAATGTATAATGTATTATGAGCAGTGAGGACAACCAGAGGTCACTTTCGCCACCATCTTGATTTTGGTGGGTTTTGGCTGGCTTTTGTTACCATATCCTGTTTTACCAGCAGGTCTTTATGACCTGTCTCTTGCAATACCAGTCCTGTTGACCTCTTATCTCATTTTGAGACAAAGAATGCCTAACCTCCTGGGAATGCAGCCCAATGGGTCTCATCTTCATTTTACTTCAGCTCTTATTCAAGACACAGTTGCTCTGGTTCAAATGCCTTTTTCTCCAATTATATTTCTTTCTTTTTTTTTTTTTTTTTGAGATGGAGTTTCACTCTTGTCACCCAGGCTGGAATGCAGTGACGTGATCTCAGCTTACTGCAACTTCTCCCTCTCGGGTTCAAGCAATTCTTCTGCCTCAGCCTCCTGAGTAGCTGGGATTACAGGCGCCTGCCACCACACCCAGCTAATTTTTGTATTTTAGTAGAGACGAGGTTTCACCATGTTAGTCAGGCTGGTCTCGAACTCCTGGCCTCATGTGATCTGCCTGCCTCGGCCTCCCAAAGTTCTGGGATTAGAAATGTGAGCCTCCAATTATATTTCTACATGCCTCTCCATACTTTGTTGAACCCAAGCATAAAAATATTTTGCCCTGTATCTTTGAGTCTTCATTCGGAATGCCCCAGTGTATACATGTTGAATACATTTGTAATCCTTTTCTCTTATTAATCTGCCTTTTGCAAGTTGATTTTTTAGTGGAACTTTAGAGGGTCCTTGTCCTTTATGGTTGCTTGTCTTTACTCTTTCCTTCATGAAAGACTTCTTGGCTGGGCATGGGCTTATGCCTGTAATCCCAGAACACTGGGAAGCTGAGGCAGGCAGATCACGAGGTCAGGAGTTCAAGACCAGCCTGGCCAACATGGTGAAACCCCGTCTCTAGTAAAAATACAAAAATTAGCTGGGCATGGCGGCGCGCATCTGTAATCCCAGCTCCTTGGGAGGCTGAGACAGGAGAATTGCTTGAACTCAGGAGGCAGAGGTTGCAGTGAGTCGAGATCGCATTGCTGCACTACAGCCTGGGCAACAAGAGCAAGACTGTCTCAAAAAAAAAAAAAGAAAGATTTCTCTATAGCATGTTGATATGGTTTGGATATTTGTCCCTGCCGAGATCTCATGTTGAATTGTAATCCCCAGTGCTGGATGGGGGCCTGGTGGGAAGTGTTTGGGTCATGGGGGTGGATCCCTCATGGCTTGGTGCTCTTTGTTTTTGTTTTTTGTTTTTTTTTTTTTGAGAGTCTCGCTCTGTTGCCCAGGCTGGAGTGCAGTGGTGCAGTCTCAGCTCACTGCAAGCTCTGCCTCCCAGGTTCACACCATTCTCCTGCCTCAGCCTCCCGAGTAGCTGGGACTACAGGTGCCTGCCACCACCTCCCGCTAATTTTTTGTATTTTTAACAGAGATGTGGTTTCACCATGTTAGCCAGGATGGTCTCGATCTCCTGACCTGGTGATCCACCCACCTTGGCCTCCCAAAGTGCTGGGATTATGGGCGTGAGCCACCGCACCCAGCGGTGCTCTTTTCAAGATAGTGAGTTCTCAAGAGATCTGGTCATTTAAAAGCATGTGGCACCTCCCCACTCACTCTCTCTCTCTCACTTGCTCCTGCTTTCACCATATATGACATGCCTGTTCTCCCTTTTCCTTCTGCCATCATTGTAAGCTTCCTGAGGCCTCCCCAGGAGCTGGTGCCAGAAGTATGCAGAACCATGAGCCAATTAAACCTGCTTTCTTAACCAGCGGTGGTGGCTCACGCCTGTAATCCCAGCACTTTAGGAGGCCGAGACAGGTGGATCACTTGAGGTCAGGAGTTGGAGACCATCCTGGGCAACATGGTGAAATCCCATCGCTACTAAAAATACAAAAAAAAAAAAAAAAAAAATTAGCTGGGCGTCGTGGTGCATGCCTGTAATCCCAGCTACTTGGGAGGCTGAGGCAGGAGAACAGCTTGAACCCAGGAGGCAGAGGTTGTGGTGAGCCGAGATCATGCCACTGCACTCCAGCCTGGGTGACAGAGTGAGACTCCATCCATCTCAAAAAAAAAAAAAAAGGCCGGGCGCGGTGGCTCACGCCTGTAATCCCAACACTTTGGGAGGCCGAGGCGGGTGGATCACGAGGTCAAGAGATCGAGACCATCCTGACTAACGTGGTGAAACCCCGTCTCTACTAAAAATACAAAAAAATTAGCTGGGCGTGGTAGCGGGCGCCTGTAGTCCCAGCTAGTCGGGAGGCTGAGGTAGGAGAATTGCGTGAACCCAGGAGGCGGAGCTTGCAGTGAGCTGAGATCGCGCCACTGCACTCCAGCCTGGGCGACAGAACAAGATTCTATCTCAAAAAAAAAAAAAATTATCTGGGCGTGGTGGCGGGCGCCTGTAGTCCCAGCTACTCGGGAGGCTGAGGCAGGAGAATGGCAGGAACCCGGGAGGCGGAGCTTGCAGTGAGCCGAGACTGCACCACTGCACTCCAGCCTGGGCGACAGAGCCAGACTCCATCTCAAAAAAAAAAAAAAAATTATCCGGGTGTGGTGGCGGGCGCCTGTAGTCCCAGCTACTCGGGAGGCCGAGGCAGGAGAATGGCGGGAACCCGGGAGGCGGAGCTTGCAGTGAGCCGAGATCGCGCCACTGCACTCCAGCCTGGGTGACAGAGCGAGACTCCGTCTCAAAAAAAAAAAAAAAAAAAAAGTCTTCTTTCTTTATAAATTACCCAGTCTCAAGTATTTCCTTCTTTTGGTGGCACATGCCTGTAATTCCAGATACTCAAAAGGCTGAAGTGGGAGAATTGCTTGGACACAAGAGGCAGAGGTTGCAGTGAGCTGAGATTGTGCCACTGCATTCCAGCCTGAGCAACGGAGTGTGACTCCATCTCAAAAAAAAAAAAAGAGTCCAGGCACGGTGGCTCATGCCTGTAATCCCAACACTTTGGGAGGCCAAGGTAGGTGGATCACTAGAGCTCAGGAGTTTCAGAGCAGCCTGGGCAACACACTGAAACTCCATCTCTACAAAAAATATAAAAAATTAGCTGGGTGCTGTGGCGCATGCCTGTGGTCCCAGCTACTCGGGAGGTTGAGGTGGGAGGATCACCTGTGCCCAAGAAGGTCAAGACTGCAGTGAACCATGATTATGCCACTGCACTCCAGCCTGGCCAACAGAGTGAGACAGTGTCTCAAAATATAAATAAATAAATAAAATAAAAACTTTAAGCAAATGATATTTATCACATTTTAACTGAGGAGAGAACAAAGAGCAATTTGTGAGTTGGGTAGCCCTCAGAACCAGAACTGGCTCAGAGTGACCCCATTTTCATTTGGTCTGGCCTGTTCGGGCCTAGTGTGGGAGGTTAGTCCATAGCAATGTCCTCTCACTATTTTGTTTAACAGTATAAAACTGTTTACAAGCCGGGGCGTGATGGCTTATGCCTGTAATCCCAGCACTTTGGGAGGCTAAGTCGGGTGGATTGCCTGAGGTCAGAAGTTCAAGACCAGCCTGCCCAACATGGTGAAACCTCATCTCCACTAAAGATACAAAAATTAGCTGGGCATGGAGGCAGGCACCTGTAATCCTAGCTACTCGGGAGGCTGAGGCAGGAGAATCTTTTGAACCCGGGAGGCGGAGGTTGCAGTGAGCAGAGATGGGGCCATTGCACTCCAGCCTGGGCAACAAGAGCGAAACTCTGTCTCAAAAAAAATTTTAAAATGAATAAATAAACAAATAAAACTGTTTACAGTGGTGAGATAGTCTTCTCATACTGAGAATTGCTTATATGCATTATTGGGAAAATACTACCTATTACAGTCCTCATTTTTTTTTTTTTTTTGAGACGGAGTCTCGCACTGTCGCCCAGGCTGGAGTGCAGTGGTGTGACTTCGGCTCACTGCAAGCTCTGCCTGCCGGGTTCACGCCATTCTCCTGCCTCAGCCTCCCGAGTACCTGGGACTATAGGCGCCCACCACCACGCCCAGCTAATTTTTTGTATTTTTAGTAAAGACGGGGTTTCACCGTGGTCTCGATCTCCTGACCTTGTGATCCACCCACCTGGGCCTTCCAAAGTGCTGGGATTACAAGCGTGAGCCACCGCGCCTGGCCACATTCCTCATATTTTTGCAAACATTCCAAAATGTAAATTTGCAAAATTAATATATTAGTTCATTTTTTTTTTTGAGACAGAGTTTTGCTCTTGTTTTCTAGGTTGGAGTGCAATAGCACGATTTCAGCTCACTGCAACCTCTGCCTCCTGGGTTCAAGCGATTCTCCTGCCTCAGCCTCCCGAGTAGTTGGGATTACAGGTGCACGCCGCTATACCTGGCTAATTATTTGTATTTTAGTAGACATGGGGCTTCATCGTGTTGCCCAGTCTGGTCTCGAACTCCTGAGCTCAGGCAATCCACCCGCCTTGGCCTCCCAAAGTGCTGGGATTACAGGTGTGAGCCACCACGCCCGGCTAGGGAAATGTTTTTAAAATATGGGGCCATGCCCTTCTCTCTTTACTCCTTCCTGTCTGGGATGTTGTTCGATCTCTAGAAATTATCTTGGACAATCAGATAAACTTGAGAATGGAATGCTCACATGGTAAAGCAAGATGGGAAGACTGGACTTCTAACACCATGGACCACCATATAAAAATGGATTTAACTCCAGATTTCTTATACATGAGAGACAAACAAACTTCTATCTTGTTTATTATTTTAGTGTATGTAGGTTTGGCGTTTTGGTTTATTTTTTATTTTCATTTTTTTGAGATGGAGTCTTGCTCTGTCGCTTAGGCTGGAGTGCAGTAGTGTGATCTCAGGTCACTGCAACCTCTGTCTCCCGGGTTCAAGCCATTCTCCTGCCTCAGTCTCCTGAGTAACTGGGATTACAGGTGCCCACCACCATGCGTGGCTTATTTTTTTGTATTTTTAGTAGAAATGGGGTTTCACTGGCCGGGCGCGGTGGCTGATGCCTGTAATCCCAGCACTTTGGGAGGCCGAGGCGGGCGGATCACCTGAGGTCCGGAGTTCGAGACCAGCCTGACCAACATGGAGAAACTCCGTCTCTACTAAAAATTCAAAATTAGCCAGGTGTGGTGGCGCATGCCTGTAATCTCATCTAGTCTGGAGGCTGAGGCAGGAGAATGGCTTGAACCTGGAGGGAGAGGTTGCTGTGAGCCGAGATCACGCCATTGCACTCCAGCCTGGGCGACAAAGCGAAACTCCGTCTCAAAAACAAAAAAAAAAAAAAAAAGGGAAAGAAATGGGGTTTCATCATGTTGGCCAGGCTGGTCTTGAACTCCTGACCTCAAGTGATCCACCTGCCTTGGCCCCTCAAAGTGCTGAGATTACAGGCGTGAGCCAGGTTGGTTTTATTTTTTGAGACAGGATCTCACTCTGTCACCCGGGCCGGAGTGCACTGGTGCCATCACAGCTCACTGCAGCCTCAACCTCAGAGGCTCAAGTAATCCTCTTGCCTCAGCTTCCTGAGTACCTGGGACTACATGTGCATACCACCATGCCTGGCTAATTCTTGTATTTTTTGTAGAGGTAGGGTTTTGCCATGTTGCCCAGGCTGGTCTGGAACTTCTGAGCTCAAGCAGTCCACCCACCTTGGCCTCCCAAAGTGCTGGTATTAGTGAGCCACTATGCCCGGCTTTTCCTTTCTCTTATTTTCTCTCTTTCTTTCTCTCTCTCTCTCTTTCTTTCTTTCCAGACAGAGTCTCACTCTGTTGCCCAGGCTGGAATGCAGTGGCACCATCAGGCACCATCAGGCACCATCACTGCAGCCTCAACATCCCAGGCTCAGGTGATTTTCCCACGTTAGACTCCCTGGTAGCTACGCCTAGCTAATTTATTCTTTATATTTATATTTATTTTATTTATTTATTTTTGAGATGGAGTCTTGCTCTTGTTGCCCAGGCTGGAGTGTAATGGCGAAATCTCGGCTCACTGCAACCTCTGCCTCCTGGGTTCAAGAGATTCTCCTGCCTTAGCCTCCCAATTAGCTGGGATTACAGGCACCCACCACCACACCTGGCTAATTTTTTTTTTTTTTGAGATGGAGTCTCGCTCTGTTGCCCAGGCTGGTGTGCAGTGGCACAATCTCGGCTCACTGCAAGCTCCGCCTCCCGGGTTCACGCCATTCTCCTGCCTCAGCCTTCTGAGTAGCTGGGACTACAGGTGCCGGCCACCACGCCCAGCTAATTTTTTGTATTTTTAGTAGAGACGGGGTTTCACCATGTTAGCCAGGATGGTCTCAATCTCCTGACCTCGTGATCCGCCCGCCTCGGCCTCCCAAAGTGCTGGGATCATAGATGTGAGCCACCGTGCCCGGCCTAATTTTTGTATTTTTAGTAGAGACGGCATTTCACCATGTTGGCCAGGCTGGTCTTGAACTCCTGACCTCAGGCAATCCGCCCGCCTCGGCCTCCCAAAGTCTGGGATTACAGGCGTGAGCCACCACGCCCAGCCTATTTTTACTTTTCAGAGACAAGGTCTCACTATGTTGCCCAGGCTGGTCTTGAACTCCTGGCCTCAGGAGGCCTTTTTGCTTCAGATTCCCAAAGTGCTGGGATTACAGATGTGAACCACTGCACCCAGTCTCTATTTAGTTTTTGGGTTTTTTCCCCCATTATTTGCAGCTGAACTGATCTTAACTCTCTGGCCTGCCCAACTGAATTGTTAATGCTGCTGCAGCTCTGAATGGGTGCTAGTTTGGGCATGCCAGTTTGGGCATGTGGTGTACAGGTGGGGGCAAGTATATGTCAGAATCCTGAGATGGAGTCCCTCAAATACACAGCAGACCACTATCACTGGCAACCCAGCACTTACACAAGTGATAAATCCAAAAAACACTAGCCAATAAAGAAGACTCAGGGATTTTGCTTTTTTAATGTGGGATTGAGATAGTTCATGGTCTTTTGGTTTTAAGAGACTCCATTTCTTTTATTTTTATTTTTATTTACTTATTTATTTTTTGAGATGTAGTCTTCTCTGTCGCCTAGGTTGGAGTGCAGTGACCTGATTTTGGTTCACTGCATCACCCGGGTTAATGTGAGTCTCCTGCCTCAGCCTCCTGAGCAGCTGAGACTACTGGCATGTGCCACCAGACCTGGCTAATTTTTGTATTTTTAGTCGAGATGGGGTTTCCCCATGTTGGCCAGGCTGGTCTCGAACTCCAGACCTCAAGTGATCTGCCAGCCTCGGCCTCCCAAAGTGCTGTGATTACAGGCGTGAAACCGTGCCCAGCCTCCATCCAGCCTCCATTTCTCTTCTTTCAAACCTGATCTCTGAGAGCCTATATAGATTTGTGGTGGACTGGGTTCCCTGCTAGAAAAAGTCTGACATTATATTCAATTTTTGGTCTTTCAAAAGTCTTCTTTTTTTTGATGGAGTTTCGCTCTTTGTTGCCCAGGCTGGAATGCAGTGACGCAATCTTGGCTCACTACAACTTCTGCCTCCAGGGTTCAAGCGATTCTCCTGCCTCAGCCTCCTGAGTAGCTGGAATTACAGGCATGTGCCACCATGCCCAGCTAATTTTTGTATTTTAGTAGAGACAGGGTTTCACCATGTTGGCCAGGCTGGTCTTGAACTCCTGACCTCAGGTGATCCGCCTGCCTTGGCCTCCCCAAGTGCTAGGATTACAGGCATGAGCCACTGTGCCCGGCAGAGCCACTGCGCCCAGCCTCAATTTCTTTCTATTTCCTTTTTTGAGATGGGGTCTGGCTCTGTTGCCCAGGCTGGAGTGCAGTGGCACAATCTCGGCTCACTGCATCCCCCCACTTCCACATTGGAGTGATTCTCCTACAGGCATGCGCCACCACACCCAGCTAACTTGTATTTTCAGTAGAGAAGGGGTTTCTCCATGTTGGTCAGGCTGGTCTCAAACTCCTGGCCTCAGGTGATCTGCCCGCCTCAGCCTCCCAAAGTGCTGGGGTTACAGGCATGAGCCACCGTGCCTGGCCTAAAACGTTAAACTCTTTTAAAAGAGTTTTAATGACACGGTCTGTAGGAAAACTATATTTTATATCTCCGGTGAAATGGCTAAGAAAAACATATTCTTATATTCCTCATGTATGAAAAGAAGACAATAGGTTCTTGCTTTTTGCTGGTTTTTTTTTTTTTTTTTAATTACAGGTGGGGCACAGTGGCACACACCTGTAATCTCAGCACTTTGGGAGGCCCAGGTGGGCAGATCACAAGGTCAGGAGATCAAGATCATCCTGGCTAACACGGTGAAACCCCGTCTCTACTAAAAATACAAAAAATTAGCCGGGCGTGGTGGCGGGCGCCTGTAGTTCCAGCTACTCAGGAGACTGAGGCAGGAGAATGGTGTGAACCCGGGAAGCGGAGCTTGCAGTGAGCAGAGATCGTGCCACTGTACTCCAGCCTGGGTGACAGAGCAAGACTCCATCTCAAAAAAAAAAAAAAATTACAATAGAAACGTTATGAAAAATGAAAAGAGAAAAAGGAATACTTGGTAATGATCCTAAACTTCTAGTTTTGGATAAATCTGAACAAGGTACTAAAATGTTCAGTTTAATTTTTTTTTTTTTTTGAGACAAAGTCTCACTCTGTCGCCCAGGCTGAAATGCAGTGGCACGATCTCTGCTCACTGCAACCTCCGCCTGCCAGATTCAAGTGATCCTCATTCGTCAGCCTTCCGAGTAGATGGGATTACAGGTGTGTGCCACTATGCCCAGCTAATTCTTATTTATTTATTTGAGATGGTGTCTCCTTCTGTAGCCCAGGCTGGAGTACAGTGGTGCGATCTCGGCTTACTGCAACCTCCGCCTCCTGGGTTCAAGCGATTCTCCAGCCTTAGCCTCCCCAGTAGCTGGGATTATAGGCATCCACCACCACGATGGGCTAATTTTGTATTTTTAGTAGAGATGAGTTTTCACCATGTTGGCCAGGCTGGTCTTGAACTCTTGATCTCAGGTGATCTGCCTACCTTGGGCTCCCAAAGTTCTGGGATTACAGGCCTGAGCCACCTGCATCAGGCCTAATTTTTGTTTTTTCAGTAGAGACGGTGTTTCACTATTTTGGCCAGACTGGTCTTGAACTCCTGGCCTTAAGTGATCCACCTGCCTTGGCCTCCCAAAGTGCTGGGATTACAGACGGGAGCCACTGCATCCGGTGGACAATTAGTTATTGACAATATCAATGACTGACAACTGTGGTTGTAACTCAGATAAAACAACAAACAATTAGTTAACAAAATCTTTACATTTTCTTTTCCTGCTTTTTTGTAGCGATGGGGTTTTACCATGTTGCCCAGGCTGGTCCGGGACTCCTGGACTCAAGCAATCCTACTGTCTCAGCCTCCCAAAGTGGTGGGATTACAGGTGTGAGCCACTATGCCCGGCCAAAATCTTTACATTTTCTGAAAGGGTGAAACATTCTAAAAATCATATGGATAGTTATATAAAATGTATTAATGTCTTTTACTTTTATTTTTATTTTTTAGGGATAGGATGTCCCTATGTTGCTCAGGCTGGCCTTGACCTCCTGGGCTCAAGTAATCCTCCTGCCTCAGACTCTGAAGTACCTGCGATACTACAGTAACATAGCATTAAATATTGTTTTTTACTCCTCCTTACAACCCTATGAGGAAACTGGGTTAGACGGGGTGACTCATGTCTATAATCCCAGGACTTTGGGAGGCCTAGTTAGGAAGATCACCTGAGATCAGAAGTTCACGGTTACAGTGAGCTATGATTGTGTCACTGCACTCCAACTCAGGTGATCAAAAATAAAAAAAGGAAACTGAATCAGAGTTAAAAGTCACCAACCAGTAAATGATGGAACTGAGATTTAAACCTTCAAGAGTATCAGTATCTGCTCTGTTCGTTTTTGGCAGGCTGGGGGCGGCGTGGGGAAGGTGTATAACTTTTTTTAACTTCTCAGAGTGCTTTTACATTTACTTTATTAGTCAAAAAGTATAGTATATAAACTTACCTGGATAATTAAAAGAATGCCTCTTGTCTCAACAATTCAGACTACTGAAATGGACATTTCTCATTCAAATTCATGTAACTTTTAGGCCTGGTGAGGTGACTCATGCCTGTAATCCCAGCACTTTGGTGGGCTGAGGTGGATGGATCACTTGAGGTCAGTTTGAGACCAGCCCGACCAACATGGTGAAACCCCATCTCTACTAAATACAAAAAACACAAAAATTAGCCGGGAATGGTGGTGCATGCCTGTAATCCCAGATATTCGAGTGGCTGAGGCAGAGAATCTCTTGAACCCAGGAGATCGAGGCTGCAGTGAGCCAAGATTGCACCACTGCACTCCACCCTGGGCGACAGAATAAGAATCTGTCTCAAAAACAAAAAAACTAAATTTATGTTAATTTTATTAATTGCTTAATATTAATATATATTATCTCACAAGTATAGAAATAAAATCATAAAATAAAGGAAATGTGACACATAGATACATGTGCACACATAATTTTAGACAGAATTGGTAATTTACTTTCTATCTTTGTGTGTGTGTGTGCGTGTGTCTGTGTGTGTGTGTGTGTGTGTGTGTGTGTGTTTTGAGACAGGGTCTCACTCTGTTACTCAGGCTGGAGTGCAGTGGCATGATCACGGCTCACTGCAGCCTCGACATCCGGGACCCAGTGTTTTTTAAATTTTTTTTTTTTTTTTGAGACAGAGTCTAGTTATATCACCCAGGCTGGAGTGCAGTGGTGTGATCTTGCTCACTGCAATCTCTGCCTCCTGGGTTCAAGCGATTCTCTCGCCTCAGCCTCCCGAGTAGCTAGGATTACAGGCAGGCACCCACCACACCTGGCTAATTATTGTATTTTTATTGAGACGGGGTTTCACCATGTTGGCCAGGCTGGTCTCGAACTCCTGACCTCAGGTGATCCACCCACCTCGGCCTCCCAAAGTGCTGGGATTACAGGTGTGAGCCACTGCACCTGGCTTCACTTTTTAAATTTTTAATAAAATGTTTCAAGCTACAGAAAAGTAGCTGGGTGCAGTGGCTCACGCCTGTAATCCCAGCACCTTGGGAGGCTGAGGAGGGGAGGATCGCTGGAGACCAGGCGTTGGAGACCAGCCTGGGCAACATGGCGAAACTCCCATCTCTACAAAAAATTTAAAAAATTAGCTGGGTGTGGTGGTGCGAGTCTGTAGTGCCAGTTACCTGGGGGGCTGGGGAGGGAGGATCACCTGATTCTAGCTGTGATCGCACCACTGCATTCCAGCCTCAGCAACAAAGTGAGACCATCTCAAAGAAGAAAAAAAAAAAGACAGAGAGAAAGAAAGAAAAGTGGAGAGAATAATGCTGCCAGTATTCCCTAATTATCTTCTAGGTTTGGCAAATCTTAATGATGCTATATTTGCTTCAGATAACATTTTTAAATTTAGTTTTTTGAATAGTTAATACATTTGTATGTTCAAAAAAAATTATAGTTAAGTTCCCATCCCACTCTATCCCATATGCCACTTTCATTGCATAGGTTCTAGTTATATATTTTTCTGAGGTTGTGTGTGTATGTTTGTGTGTATACAAACAAATACAAATATATTTGGACTTACTATTTAGAAATGGAAAAGTTAACTTTTTAAAAAATGTTTTTTCTTTTTAATAGAGACAGGGTCTCAGTATGTTGCCCAGGCTGGTTTTGAATTCCTGGGCTCAAACAATCCTCCTGCATCAGCCTCTCAAAGTGCTAAGATTACAGGCATGAGCCACCAAGTCTGACCAAATAACTTTTTTTTTTTTTTTTTGAGACAGAGTCTTGCTCCGTCGCCCAGGCTGGAGTGCAATGGCATGATCTCAGCTCACTGCAACCTCTGCCTCCCAGGTTCAAGCGATACTCCTGCCTCAGCCTCCTAAGTAGCTGGAATTACAGGTGCGCGCCACCACGCCCGGCTAATTTTTATATTTTTAGTAGAGATGGGGTTTCACCACGTTGGCTAGGCTGGTCTCGAATTCCTGACCTCGTGATCTGCCCGCCTCGGCCTCCCAAAGTGCTGGGATTACAGGCGTGAGCCACCGCACCCGGCCCCAAGTAACATATTTTTGACATTTTTTTTTCTTTACATTCACACTCTCTCGCTTTTTTTTTTTTTTTTTTTTTTTTTTTTGCGACAAGGTCTCACTGTCACCCAGACTGGATCTCCAGCTGGATCGCCAGCAGTGCGATCCTAGTCACTGCAGCCTTCAACTTCTGGGCTCAAGCCATTCGCCTGCCTGGGCCTCCCAAAGTGCTGGGATTACAGGCGTGAGCCACACCGCACCTGGCCAGTGTCTATGTTCAGCCCTATTTTTCCTCTCTTTACCACCTCTTTTCTTAGCTTATTATTCAATAAACAATTCATAAAACTCTGAGTTCGAAGCATTCTGCTATGAACTCTGAAGAAGCGGTAATTTCTTATTCACCATTGCTTGCCTCTGTCCTTTTTCCTCCTCCCACAACTCAGTTTTCCAAAAACCGAGACCTATTTCCAAGGTTTAAAGTGCCGGGCACGGTGGCTCACGCCTGTAATCCCAGCACTTCGGGAAGCTGAGGTGGGAAGATCGCTTGAGCTAAGGAGTTCGACACCAGCCTGGGCAGCTAATCCCCGTCTTTGCAAAACAAACAAGCAAACAAACAAAAACCCATTAAAACAAAAATTAGGTGTGGTGGTGTTAGTCGGGGAAGGGAGGCTGAGGTGGGAGGATCGTTTCAGCCCGGGAGGTAGAGACTGTAGTCAGCCGAGATCGAATCACTGCTCTCCAGCCTGAGTGATAGAGCGAGACTTAGTCTCAAGAAAAAAAAAAAGAAAAACCCCAGAATAACAAGTATTAACTTTATGCAAATAAGGAGGCTTAACTGAGTTCCTCTGAAGAATTCAGTAGGGCGGAAATTGTGGGACCGAAGGCGGGACCGGCGTGGTGGGCGGAACCTGAGAGGCGGGTTTTGCAGGCTCCGCCCAGCCCCCGCACGGATTTGGCGCCAAACGCTGCGGGCCCATCTCACCCCAGGAGTTCCCGAGTATCGCGAGAAGCGCGCTTAGTCTGCACGTCGAGGTCCGCGCTGTGGCCCGTGTTTTCTGCGTGAGGTGAGAGCTGGCTGGCGGGCCAATGAAGTTCTTGCGGGGAGAGGGGAGTCGGACTAGCCAGGGAGCCAGATGGAAGAGCCAGGGAGCCAGACAGACTAGCGGGAAAGCCTAATTGTCGCAGGAAGGGGGTCAGGAGGCTGGGGGGTCGACCTGACCCGGCCTGGAGAGGCGGGGAGATGGGCGCGTGTCCCGGTTGCTTAGGTTTTGGGATGCCTCTTACTCTGCCAAGCCGCTTAGCGGGAGGGAACGTGTTCCTGATCATCTTTACCCCAGGCTTCTGTCCAGGGCGTGTCAATGTAGAAATCCCCCAGCGAATGTTGGATGAATGAATGAAGTTGAAGAGAGGGTAGGCGGGGAACGAGGATGAGGGGGACGGCTGGAGAAGAGGTATGGGAGGTTCGATGTTTCAGGGATGGCACCCAAGGGGGACATCGAGGCAGCACGGTAGCACTTCCTTTGCGATGAGGGGCGTCTCTTTGGACTTCTTGGAAAAGAGGTGGGCATTGGAAACCAGGGTCTGGGAACAAACCGTGGTTTGGGCATAACATTTGTTACCTTCACTCTTCTGGGAGTTTGAGAAGTAGAGGAGGAAGTTCAGACAATTTCATAAGTGTCTAAAAAGAGACAGTTATGCGACCATTGATGAGGAGTAAAAGTCGTCTATAGAGCATCTTATTCACTACAAATAGAAGAAAGAAATACCAGTTTACTGACAAGCCCCACCCCATGCTTGGCCAGTTCCTGAGTACACTTAATATATTTTAGGTACTGTCATCAAACTCAAAGCTTGCTGTCAGCCTCAAAGGTCTGAACCCTAGTACAGATTCTTGTAGCTTGCTTGAAGTTACAGTGGGTCATGATCAGGAATTGATGCTTTGTTTTTGTTTTTGTTTTTGTTTTTGTTTTGAAACGGAGTCTCGCTCTTTCGCTCCGGCTGGAGTGCAGTGGCGCGGTCTCGGCTCACTGCAAGCTCCGCCTCCTGGGTTCAAATGATTCTCCTGCCTCAGCCTCCCGAGTAGCTGGGACTACAGGCGTGTGCCACCACGCCCGGCTAATTTTTTTTGTATTTTTAGTAGAGATGGGGTTTCACTGTGTTGGCCAGGCTGGTCTCGAACTCCTGACCTCATGATCCGTCCGCCTCTGCCTCCCATAGTGCTGGGATTACCAGCGTGAGCCACCGCGCCCAGCCGATGCTTTGCTTTTATATTTATGGTAACCGAAATTTAGAATTAGTGAGATTTTAAAGATCGTCTAACTCCAATTTGGGGAAACGGGAATTTTTTTTTACATTCCATCATTCATCAAATATAGAGCACCTGGGGCCGGGCGCGATGGCTCACGCCTGTAATCCCAGCATTTTAGGAGGCCGAGGCGGGCGGATCACGAGGTCAGGAGATCGAGACCATCCTGGCTAACACGGTGAAACACCGTCTCTATGAAAAATACAAAAAATTAGCTGGCCGTGGTGGCAGGCGCCTGTAGTCCCAGCTATTCGGGAGGCTGAGGCAGGAGAATGGCGAGAACCCGGGAGGCGGAGCTTGCAGTGAGCAGAGATCGCGCCACTGCACTCCAGTCTGGGTGACAGAGCCCGAGACTCCTTCTCAAAAAAAAAAAAAAGAGAGAGAGATATTGAGCACTTGCTGTGTAACAGCATTGGGGTTCCAGCTGTGTAACACAGAGAGACTTAACCTGGTTGCCCTTTTTGAGCTACAGTCTAGTTTGGGAGACGAACAATAAATAACTGTATAAATAAAACCTGATATTGAAACTGGATAAGTGCCATGACACTTGTACTTGACACTATGAATGCTTACTAAAGAAGGATTTAGAGAAATTGAGGTAAACTTTTGAAAACGTGATAGTTGAGATCTGGAAGAGATTAGGAGTCAAGGAATAGCTTTTTCAAGACAGGAAATAGTATTTGTAAAGAGCCAGTGGCCTGAGGGATATAGCTCTTTCAAGGAAAGAAAAAGCATAGAGTAGTGTGAAGTGAGACTGGTGAGGTAGTAAGAGGCTGGATCACACAGGGCCTTGAAGTTTTGTCTTTATCTTAAGAGCAATCAGAAACCATTGAAATACTTAATCCAAGTGAGGTGATCAGCTTTATATTTTCAGATTCAGTCTAGATGTAATAGGGACAATTGAAGGAGACGAGTGGATGAGAGTAGTGGAGTAATGCAAGCAAGAAATGTTGGGAAGTGGTTATAGAGATAAGGAGAAATAGACAGATTCAAGGGATATTTAGGAAATAAGATGGGCAGGATCTGTGGGATAGGGGAAGGAATTGCTAAAGATGACTTGTAGGTTTCTGAATTGCATAGCTGGATAGATGTCATTTAATGAATTAGGAAAATTTAGAAGTTTGGTTTTGTACCTGCTGAGTTACAAGTGCCTTTCAGGCGTTTAGGAGGTGTAAAATGGGAAGTAGTGATCTGGATCGCAGAGTCAAGGCCTAGGGTAGAGATAAAAATCAGGGAGTCATCTATAAATCAGTACTTATTAAAGCTCTGTGCATAAATGAATGAAGAAGCCCTAGGATGGAGTCTTGGATACTTATTGGCCAGGTTAGAAGATAAACCTGCAAAGAAAATCCAGGAGGAGTGCCCAGAAAGGGAGGAAAGCCTCAGCCTCCCGAGTAGCTGGGACTACAGGTGCGTGCCACAACAGCTGGCTAAATTTTTTTTATATTTTTAGTAGGGACGGGGTTTCACTGTGTTGGCCAGGCTGGTCTCGAACTCCTGACCTCATGATCCGTCTGCCTCTGCCTCCCATAGTGCTGGGATTACCGGCGTGTCTTAGAAGTTAAGGTAAACATTTTTCCCAGAAAAAAACTGACCAAAAGTGTCAGTTGTTATTGAGAAGTTAAGTAAGGCAGTACTGAAAAACATTCTTTCGAGTTATCAACCTGAGGATAATTTCCCATTCTTTAAAGGAAACCTTACCTAGAAGACCAATATGTAAACACATTAAAATTTTTTTTTATTTTTGATTTTTGTGGGCACGTAGTAGGTGTATATAAACAGATTTTTTTTTTTTTTTTTTTGAGACAGAGTCTTGTTCTGTCGCTCTGTCGCCCAGGCTGGAGTGCAGTGGCGGCATCTTGGCTTACTGCAAGCTCCGCCTCCGCCTCCTTGCCGGAAGCTCCGCCTCCGCTTACGCCATTCTCCTGCCGCAGCCTGCCGAGTGGATGGGACTACAGGCGCCCGCCACCACGCCTAGATAATTTTTTGTATTTTTAGTAGAGATGGGGTTTCACCGTGTAGCCAGGATGGTCTTGATCTCCTGACCTCATGATCCGCCCGCCTCGGCCTTCCAAAGTGCTGGGATTACAGGCGTGAGCCACCGCGCCCAGCCCAGATTTTTTTTTTTAAGCAGCTCTAATTGAAGTGGGGGTGAAGTACCTATATCCTGCGTATTTCATACCCTATTGGATCACAGTTTGAAACCCTCTGAAAAGTCAAATTCATCTTTTTATGGTAGGGGAAACTCAATAGTTGAGGTAAAAGGATTTGTTCAAAATGATATAGTTATTTAGTGTTAGGGTCTACATTGGAACTTAGATTTCTAGGCTAGTCTTTTTTTTCATAATTAGTATCTTCTCTAGTTTTCATGATGTGTGAGTTTGAAATGTGGTCTGATTGAAACACATGAAATGGCTGCAGGTAGAACTTGTCTATATAGTGGAGACTATTTTGGATGAATACAAATAACTTTAATTTTTTCCCCTAGAGGAAAAGATGCTAGAACCACAGGAGAATGGCGTGATTGACCTACCAGATTATGAGCATGTAGAAGATGAAACTTTTCCTCCTTTCCCACCTCCAGCCTCTCCAGAGAGACAAGGTGGTGAAGGAACTGAGCCTGATGAAGGTATGTATAGACAGTTTTAAATAGGAGGCTGTGAGGCCAGGCAAGGTGGCTCATGCCTGTAATTCCAGCACTTTGGGATGCTGAGGTGGGCGGATCACAAGGTCAGGAATTTGAGACCAGCCTGGCCAACATGGTGAAACCCCGTCTCTACTAAAAATACAAAAATTAGCCGGGGTGTGGTGGCTATGGTAAAAGGTATTTGAGGAGCAAAAAGAAAAAAAAGGAGGCTGGGCACAGTGGGTCCTGCCTGTAATCCCAACACTTTGGGAGGCCGAGGCAGGAGGATGGCTTGAGCCCAGGAGTTCAAGACCAGGCTGGCGAGACCTCGACTCTACTAAAGATTCAAAAATTAGCCGGGTGTGGTAGGCAGCACCTGTACTTCCAGGTACTCGGGATACTGAGGCAGAAGAATCGCTTGAGCCTAGGAGTTTGAGGCTGCAGTGAGCCAAGATCGCACCACTGCACTCCAGCATGGGCAACAGAGTGAGACCCTGTTTCAAAAAACGGTGTCCCATGTTTAGTTATCTTATCAGCTTGGAAATGATACATAATAAATAATACAAATCATTTAAGTACAGTAATACTGAATTGTGGTTTGTTTCACCAGAGTCAGGAAATGGAGCACCTGTTCCTGTACCTCCAAAGAGAACAGTTAAAAGAAATATACCCAAGCTGGATGCTCAGAGGTACATTTACTATATTCTTATATATTTATACTTTTTATTTTTAATATCCATTGTTTTTCTTCTAATGTTATAAACTTTTGGTTGGTATGATGTGGAGCTCTTATATTTCTAAAAACTTTTTTTTAATTCAGCAGAACATATTTTTTCTTATGGTCTTGCTTTGGACCAAACTCTAGAAAACTTGAAATTAGGCTGGGCATGGTGGCTCACGCCTATAATCCCAGCTCTTTGGGAGGCCTACGTGGGCGGATCACGAGGTCAGGAGATTGAGACCATCCTGGCTAATATGGTGAAACCCCGTCTCTACTAAAAATACAAAAAATTAGCTGGGTGCGGTGGTGGGTGCCTGTAGTCCCAGCTACTCGGGAGGCTGAGGCAGGAGAATGACGTGAACCTGGGGGAGGCTGAGCTTGCAGTGACCTGAGATCGCACCACCGCATCCCAGCCTGGGCGACAGAGTGAGACTCCGTCTCAAAAAAAAAAAAAAAGAAAAGAAAACTTGAAATTAAAAACATATTTTTATTCACAGATTAATTTCAGAGAGAGGACTTCCAGCCTTAAGGCATGTATTTGATAAGGCAAAATTCAAAGGTAAAGGTCATGAGGTAAGAACTGATTTTTATGTTAGACCTTTGTTTTTTAAAATAGCAATAAAAATGTGGACCCATTATGATCTTGGAAATCTCAGAATGCTTTAAGATACTATCCTTAGTCGTCGTATGTCTTGAGAAACAGTTGTGATGTACTAGAAAGGGAACCGTTTGAAGAATTAGAAAGCATGTCTTGTGCAGTCTCATTTTTTGCTGCTTAAACCTTGGCTATAGGAAAATCACACCTGTGTCTGTAAAGTCTCAGTTTTTATTTTATAATTTACAGGAATAAAATTTACTTTGTCTACCTCAAAGTTTTAAATTTCATGAGGGCAAGGACTCTGCCTGTATCAATCACTTATGTGTCCCCAAGATGTGGCACAGTGCCTGGTTCATAATAAATGTCAGTAAAGTGTGGTTAAAAAATGAATACATTTAGTAACTGTCAATCACTTTACAAATGCACATTTTGAAATCTATTTTTGAATTATGTAGGAGTGTAGGTATAATTTTTTTGCAGATGATAGTATATTTTTAGAGAGTTTTGTAGTTTTTCAAGTGTTTCTAATATATTCTTTTTTTTTTTTTTTTTTAAGACGGAGTCTTGCTTGCTCTGTTGCCCAGGCTGGAGTGCAGTGGCGCAATCTAGGCTCACTGCCAGCTCCGCCTCCCAGGTTTACGCCATTCTCCTGCCTTAGCCTCCCGAGTAGCTGGGACTACAGGCGCCCGCCAACAGGCCTGGCTAATTTTTTTTTTTGTATTTTTAGTAGAGATGGGGTTTCACCGTGTTAGCCAGGATGGTCTTGATCTCCTGACCTCGTGATCTGCCCGCCTCGGCCTCCCAAAGCACTGGGATTACAGGCGTGAGCCACTGCCCGGCCTACTATCTTTTAACTTTATTAAGTGTTTTTTTTTTGTTTTTTTGAGATGAAGTTTTGCCCTTGTCACCCAGGCTGGAGTGCAATGGCTCGATCTTGGCTCACTGCAACCTCCGCCTCTTGGGTTCAAGCGATTCTACTGCTTCAGCCTCCCAAGTAGCTGGGATTGCAAGTGCCCACCACCACGCCCAACTAATTTTTGTATTTTTGGTAGAGATGGGGTATCACCATGTTGGCCAAGCTGGTCTGGAACTCCTGACTCAGGTCATCCACCCGCCTCGGCCTCCCACAGTGCTGGGATTACAGGCATGAGACACTGCGCCTGGCCAACTTTATTAAGTTTTTGTACTGGGATTTTTTTTCATGTAATTTTTATGAATCTGTATCCAGGCAGGTTGCTATGGCTCATGCTGTAATCCCAGCACTTTGGGAGGCCAGGGTGGGCAGATCACTTGAGGCCAGGAGTTCAAGACCAGCCTGGCCAACATGGCAAAACCTCCTCTCTACTAAAAAATACAAAATTTAGGCCGGGTGTGGTGGCGCACACCTCTAATCCCAGCTACTTGGGAGGCTGAGGCATGAGAATTGCTTAAACCCGGGAGGCTGAGGTTGTAGTGAGCCAAGATTGCGCCCTTGCACTTCAGCCTGGGTAAGAAAGCGAGAATCTCTCTCAAAAAAACCAAAAAAACCCCTGTATCCAGTGCTCTTTTAGACTGCAGTCCTCTGAGTTCTTAATAATTTTCTCTCTTTTTTTTGGATATAGGATCTCGCTGTCACCCAGTCTGGAGTGCAGTGGTGTGAACTTGGCTCACTGCAACCTCTGCCCCCCAGGCTCAGGGAGTCCTTTCACCTCAGCCACCTGAGTAGCTGGGTCCACAGGTGTACACCACCATGCCTGGCTATTGTTTTGTATTTTTAGTAGATACGGGGTCTCACCATGTTTCCCAGGCTGGTCTTAAACTCCTTAGCTCAAGTGATCTGTCCCCCAGGCCTCCCATAGTGCTAGGATTACAGGTGTGAACCACTGTGTCTGGCCAATATTTTTCTTATTAAAGTTCCTTTTATAAGTTTTTCAACCTTATAAATATAAAATGACCCCAGTGATTTTGGCATAGCTTTTCAGTTCTGAAAGTTGCTGACGGGGTCAGCTGTGAGAATGAGACTCCTGTTTAGCATTTTTATTTTTATGTGCCAGGCTGAAGACTTGAAGATGCTAATCAGACACATGGAGCACTGGGCACATAGGCTATTCCCTAAACTGCAGTTTGAGGATTTTATTGACAGAGTTGAATACCTGGGAAGTAAAAAGGAAGTTCAGGTAAGTGTTGAGATGATTATAAATATCATTCACATGCTAAATGGTAGGATAGATTTAGTTGAGGCTAAATTGCTGTTTAAAGTGTTCATTTTGAAATCTCTTTTGGTAGAGAGGGAAAAGTAATAGCAAATTATCTCCCCCCAACATGATTGGTAAAGAGGTAAAAATAAATAATCTCTTTTCATTTTCAGACCTGTTTAAAACGAATTCGACTTGATGTCCCTATTTTACATGAAGATTTTGTTAGCAATAATGGTAAGAATACAGGTTTATCTACTTTATAACAATTTTGCTTTTAGAAATAGATCTAGGCAGGGTGTGATGGCTCAACCCTGTAATCCCAGCGCGTTGCTTTTTTGTTTCATGTTTAGGGACAGAATCTTGCTCTGTCACCCAGTCTGGAGTGCAGTAGCACAATCATAGCTTACTGCAGCCTTCAACTCCTGGGCTTAAGGGATCCTCCCGCCTCAGCCACCCGAGTAGCTGGGACTACAGGTGCATGCCATTGTGCCTGGCTAATTTTAAAATTTTTGTAGAGATGGGGATCTCTCTGCGTTGCCTTGGCTGGTCTCACACTCCTGGCCTCAAGCCATACTGTGCCTGGCCAACTTTTTTTGTTTTGAGCTGGAGTGTCACTCTGTAGCCCAGGCTGGAGTGCAGTGGCATGATCTCGGCTCACTACAACCTCCATCTCCTGGGTCCCGGTTCAAGCAGTTCTCCTGCCTCAGCCTCCTGAGTAGCTGAGATCAGAGGCATGCGCCACCATGCCCAGTTAATTTTTGTATTTTTTTTTTTTTTTTAGTAGAGACGGGGTTTCACCATGTTGGCCAGGCTATTTTTGAACTCCTGACCTCGTGATCCGCCCACCTTGGCCTCCCAAAGTGCTGGGATTATAGGCGTGAGCCACTGTGCCTGGCTTGTTATTTTTTTTTTTTTGAAGACTAGCCACATGCAATAGTGAAAAGGGAGGAAAGAGTAGAACAAGGAGTTTGATCTGTGACTGTGAATTGATAACTCATTACCTTTGGATCAACCCCAGTTCTTTGGGAGGCCATGGAGGGAGGATTACTTGAATCCTAGAGTTGGAGATCAGCCTGGGCAACCGAGTGAGACCCCATCTACAAAAATTTTTAAAAAGTTAATCAGGTGTGGTGGCGCATGCCTGTTGTAGCTACTCAGGGGGTTGAGGCGGGAGGATCACTTGAGCCCAGGAGTTCAAGGCTGCAGTGAACCAGGATCACACCACTATACTCTGGGCAATAAATAGGGTGAGAGACCTTGTCTGAAAAAAAAAAAAAAAAAAAGAAAGAAAGAATAGAAGTAGTTAGAGGAGGCAGTATTATAGGACCAGATCCTTAGTCCATATTGTGTATATAATTAAAGTATGGTAAAGTACAATAAATAGATAAGTTAAAATGCCTTGGTAGTGGGCTGGGCGTGGTGGCTCATGCCTATAATCCCAGCACTTTGGGAGGCTGAGGTGGGCAGTTCACTTGAGGTCAGGAGTTTGGGAACAGCCTGACCAACATGGGGAAACCCCATCTGTACTGAAAATACAAAAATTAGCTGAGTGGGGTGGTGCACGCCTGTAATCCCAGCTACTCAGGAGGCTGAGGCAGGAGAATTAACTTGAATCCAGGAGGTGGAGGTTGCAGTGAGCCGAGATTGCATCGTTGCAATCCAGCCTGGGTGATAGAGTGAGACTCTTGTCTCAAAAAAAAAAAAGCCTTGGTACATCTAGAATGTTGTATATCAAATTTGTTGTAGAATATGAACTTTTGAGAACTCTGGTGACCCACTGATCCTATATAGCACTTGTTAATAAAAATATATATCAAGATAAAAGTGTTCATATACATATACACCATTGGATAAAGTGGTACTGGGAAATTAGGCAAAATAATTTATGATGAAAGTTTGTATTTCACTTGGAGCACAGCTCTCGGATATAGGACTTTAGTGAGACCTTTGTGACTGTTCCTGGTATTGATTGCATTTGTTAGTTGTACAGTGCAACCATAGACAGTCACACACATTAAAACAGATGGTTCCTGCCGACAGGGTCTGTATAGTTATCAGATTTTCTGTGCGATGGCTCCATACATGTTTGTTTTTGTTTTTTAACTTTTAACAGATGTGGAAGAAAATACAGGTTTCATGTAGAATTCCCTAAAGTTATTTATAAACTACTTTCAAACATGTAAAGGAATGTGATTTAGGCCGGGCGCGGTGGCTCACGCCTGTAATCCCAGCACTTTGAGAGGCCGAGGCAGGTGGATCACAAGGTCAGGAGATTGAGACCATCCTGGCTAACATGGTGAAACCCCGTCTCTACTAAAAAATAATAATAAAAATTAGCCGGGTGTGGTGGCGGGCACCTGTAGTCCCAGCTATTCGGGAGGCTGAGGCAGGAGAATGGTGTGAACCTAGGAGGCGGAGCTTGCAGTGAGCCGAGATCATGCCACTGCACTCCAGCCTGGGCGACAGCAAGACTCCGTCTCAAAAAAAAAAAAGGAATGTGATTTAAATAATCCATGATTTAAATTTCTTGGTAAAATATGGTATGTATGGATGGCATAGGATTGGGTATATGTAAAGGAATGAGTTATTACAGTTCTAAATTCCACAGCATATACTACTGTGTTACTTTTTGAGGTGCCCGGTATGTGATAAAGGTTCAGGGATAAAAAAATGACTACGATCAGGCCCCTTTGTGGGCAAATACAGTAGTGAATGAATCAGACATACAACATTGCCAGTAGTGTGGTAGGTGTTGTAATTAGAGGTATGAGTAGGTCACAGGGTGGGATGCAAAGGAGAGCATAGTTACATGTCCCTGGGGGTAGAGGGAGAACTTCACAAAGGAGGATTCAGAAGAATTTTGATTTGGGGGTGAGAAGAAGAAAAAAGAAATTAAAAAGAAAAAAAGTATTTTGAATGAACAGTAGAGGTCAGGCAGAGGTGATTTTGAATGGGGGAGCCATCTATGCAGAGGTGTAAATTAACTTGGATTTCAGGCTCTATATTCTATGGCAGTAAAAAAAAAAAAAAAAAAAAAGATAAATTAAGGCCAGGCGCAGTGGCTCACGCTTGTAATCCCAGCACTTTGGGAGGCCAAGATGGGCGGATCACTTGAGGCCAGGAGTTCGAGACCAGCCTGGCCAACATGGTGAAACCCCATCTCTACTAAAAATACAAAAAATTAGCCTGGCGTAGTGGCACATGCCTGTAATCCTAGTTACTCGGGAGGCTAAGGCAGTAGAATTGCTTGAACCCGGAAGACGGAGGTTGCAGTGATCCGAGATTGCGCCATTGCACTCCAGCCTGGGCAAAAAGAGTGAAACTCTGTCTCAAAAAAAAAAAAGGAGATAAATTAACATGGACCATTCAGAGAATTACAAGCATGCTGAAATATAGGATACAAATAAGAGAACTGAATCTGAGATTTTTGTTTGTTGTGTCATATATTTAATTTGTATCTTAATAGTCTCCAAATTTTTTTGATCAGGTGCCACAGAAGTAAAAATGTTTTGACCATTTTATTTGTTGATTAAATATATTTACTTCTATACGGATGTGATTTGTAATGTACTTTTTTTTTTTTGAGACGGAGTCTCACTCTGTTGCCTAGGCTGGAGTGCAGTGGTGCGATCTCTGGTGCGATCTCAGCTCACTGCAACCTCCACCTCAGTTCAAGTGATTCTCCTGCCTCAGCCTCCCAGTAGCTGGGATTACAGGTGTGCACCACCACACCTGGCTAATTTTTGTATTTTTAGTAGAGACAGGGTTTCATCACGTTGGCCAGGCTTGTCTCAAACTCCTGATCTCAGTTGATCCACCTGCCTTGGCCTCCCAAAGTGCTAGAGTTACAGGCGTGAGCCAGTGAGCCACTGTGCCCGGCCTAAATTTAGTTTTTGTAGTGACAGGATCTCACTATGTTGCCCAAGCTGGTCTGTATCTCCTGGCCTCAAACAGTCTGCCTTGGCCTCCCAACGTGCCGGGATTACAGGTGTGAGCCACTGTGCTTGGCCTCCAGCTGTTCCTTGGACATTTCAGGCACATTTTTATTCTAAGGCTTTTGTCTTGTCGTACTCTGCCTGGAACACTCTTCCCTTGTACCCCTCAAGTCTGCATGACTGTCTTACACTCCTCAAACTGTGCTCAAATGACAACTTGGTGAAGCCTCCCCATTACACTGTTACAGTTGCATCCCCACTCCCATCATTTCTGACTCCCCTATGCTGTTTCCTTTTGCATTGCCCTTGTTTCCGTTTAATTTTTATATAGTTTACTTATGTTTTAGTTTGTCTTTACTACAATGATGGCATCCTGTAACACACTGAATATTTCTAGCTTTAGCTTCTTTGCCATAATCACTTGCCAATGAATGTTGCAGTAAATGAATTTCATGCGTACTTCTAATTTTTTAAAATTTCATTTTTATTTACTTATTTCTTTTCGAGGCAGGGCCTCACTCTGTTGCCCAGGGTGGAGCACAGTGGCATGATCATAGCTCTGCAGCCTCGACCTCCAGGGCTTAAGCAATCCTCCCACCTCAGTCTCCTGAGTAGTTTGGATTACAGGCATGCACCACCTGCCTGCCCAAGTTTTTCTTTTTTTTTTTTTTTCTTTTTTTTTGTAGAGAAAGGGTCTCCCTATGTTTTGCAGGCTGGTCTCAAACTCCTGGGTCCATGTGATCCTCCCACCTTGGGTTCCCAAAGTGCTGGGATTATAGGCGTGAGCTGCTGCACCCAGCTTTAAATCTCATTTTAATCCTACTCAAAGGAACCAGCTGCTGCTTACAAAATATATTGTTTATATAAATAGGTCATTTACTACTGAAGACACCTTTGTTTTCTTGGTTCATAAAAAGTAGTTTTTTGTTTTTTTTTTTACTTTTTTTGTAATAGAGACGAGGTCTTGCTATGTTGGTCACGTTGGTCTTGAACTCTTGTTCTCAAGCAATCCTTCTGCCTCAATCTCCCAAAGGGCCATGATTACAGGCGTGAGCCACCTTGTCCAGTCAAAATTAGTTCTTTGAGTTCATTTGAAGTCAGGAGTTAGGGACCAGAGTGGTCAACACCTATAGTCCCAGCTATTTAGAAGGCTGAGGCAGGAGGATCCTTTGAGTCCAAGGAGTTTGAGGCTGGAGTGAGCTATGATCATACCACTGTACTCTAGCCTGGGTGACAGAGTGAGTCCCCATCTCTTGAAAAAAACAAAAAAAAGTAGTTATTTATGTATTTTGTTATTGATTTAGAATCCTGCAACCCTGTAAGATGAAGCACATTGAAAACCCCATGTTTCATAAGTGGTTCTTTTTTTGAGACGGAGTTTCACTCTTGTTGCCCAGGCTGGAGTGCAGTGGTGTGATCTCGGCTCACTGCAACCTCTGCCTCCCGGGTTCAAGCGATTCTCCTGCCTCAGCCTCCTGAGTAGCTGGGATTACAGTCATGTGCCACCATGCCCGACTAATTTTGTATTTTTAGTAGAGACGGGGTTTCACCATGTTGGTCCGACTGGTCTTGAACTCCTCACCTCAGGTGATCTGCCTGCCTCGGCCCCCAAAAGTGCTGGGATTACAGGTGTGGGCCACTGCGCCCGGCTCATAAGTGGCTCTAATGCTTGTTTCTTAACTGCTTCAGCAATGTTTCGTACATATACTCTATCAGTATTTTCTGACAATGGAGGCCATTTTAGTTTCTTCCTACATTTTTGTTTTCCATGTCAGGAAGGAAAAGTGGCTTTTCGTTTTTCACTATTAAGGAAGAAACCTTAAAAGGGAGTTTGATTGTAAAGGGCTGAATTAAGTATCATGATTTTTAAATCTCACTGAAATAATTGTAAAGGTCTATCTTTATGTTTTAAATGTTTTTTTAATTGTGATAGTTTTTCTATAATTAGCTAATATTTCAAGGCATAATATATACATAGAACAAGGATAATGTATATAAATATTTCAAATGGTGACTTGAATTTTTTGACCAACTTGTCAGATGTGATGGGGTTTATCTTTCTTTTAATTTCATAATATGGATGATGTAGATAGAAGGTAAAGTGTCAGCTCTGCTGTTTTTTTTATTTTTTGCTTGTGCTTCTATTCTACCTACAGGCATTTTGTTATTTTGTAGAATCTTTTTAACCTAACACTTGTGCATTTTGTTGGGGTTGTTTGGTTAAATTAGTAAGATGAAATCCATCAGTTTATTTGACTGGGCAATCAGAAACAGCTGTATATCTGACATTGTAAAGTCAGTGGGGGCCCCATTCTCCACCCTTTTACAATATGGATCTTGCCTATAGAGTGGCTCACAGATCAGACAGTAACTCTGTCATAAGGACAAGGGACAGTTAACCACTGCCAGTCTTATTTTAAATATGTTAGTAAAACATAGTTTTTCTTAATTCTTAAATGAAATATAAATGGAAGATCTATTATTTACTTTAATACCACTGTGGATCATGTTGGGGACATCCTACCTTGAGTTAACTGGTTTACAGGGCTTTAATAATGTATTACTTATAATGTAGAGCACACTGAATTTAAAAAGAAATTAATTTGGAAATATGTCCATAAAGTTTTAAATTTCTTTTCTTTTTTCATTTGTCTGTGTTTAACTCTACAAAAGATAATGTCCTACATAAAATTACCTTTTACTGGCCGGGTGCATTGGCTCACGCCTGTAATCTCAGCACTTTGGGAGGCTGAGGCAGGTGGATCGCCTCAGGTCAGGAATTTGAGACCAGCCTGGCCAATACGGTGAAACCCTGTCTCTACTAAAAATACAAAAATTAGCTGGGCATGGTGGCGGGCGCCTGTAATCCCAGCTTCTCGGGAGGCTGATGGAGGAGAATCACATGAATCTGGGAGGCGGAGGTTGCAATGAGCCAAGATCGAACCATTGCACTCCAGCCTGGGTGACAAGAGTGAAACTCCGTCTCAAAAAATAAAATAAAATGTATTAAAATTACCTTTTCCATATAGACACTGGGAAACTATTGAAATGTGTTGGTTTAATGTAGAACAAGAATATGGTTTGGATTCCTTAAGCTCTTTGATTAGGCCAAGCATAAAGTATTTCTAATTACAATCAAGAACTTTTTGTTTCTTTTTTTTTTTTTTTTGAGACAGTCTTGCTCTGTAGCCCAGGCTGGAGTGCAGTGGCGCAATCTTGCTCACTGCTGCCTCCGCCTCCCGGGTCCCGGTTCAAGCAATTCTCCTGCCTCAGCCTCCTGAGTAGCTGGGATTATAGGCATGCGCCACCATGCCCAGCTAATTTTTGTATTTTTAGTAGAGATGGGGTTTCACCATGTTGGCCAGACTGGTCTTGAACTCCTGACCTCATGATCCACCCGCCTCGGCTTCCCAAAGTGTTGGGATTACAAGCGTGAGCCACTGCGCCCGGCCTTCATGCATATTTTAAATTGTATTTTTATTTGACTTAGCATTCCTCTTTAAACTGATTTATAAATATTTCTTATTTAATTGAATCAAGCATGTATTCACAACATTCTTATACTTCACAAATTGTTTTTTCAGGTCTGTCACCTTGCCACTTTAAATTCTTTTTCAATGAGAAGCCCTTCTCTAACTAGTCTAACACCACAGATGTACTATTTCTTTTCTATTGCAGATGAAGTTGCGGAGAATAATGAACATGATGTCACTTCTACTGAATTAGATCCCTTTCTGACAAACTTATCTGAAAGTGAGATGTTTGCTTCTGAGTTAAGTAGAAGCCTAACAGAAGAGCAACAACAAAGAATTGAGAGAAATAAACAACTGGCCTTGGAAAGAAGGCAGGCAAAGATGCTGAGTAATAGTCAGACCCTAGGAAATGGTAAATTTTATGCCAAATTTTATATGCTACCATTAATATATCAAGGACATGTTGGAAATTTTAACTTCTCTGCTAGCCCCCAAAATAAAATACTTCTAGGAGTGGAAAAGTGTGATATTAAGTTTATGTATATTTTAGAGACAGTGTGTGTGAGAGAGGAGAGAGAGAATGGCTGTGTTCCTTAAAGAATAAATGAATCCAAGATGGTTTTCTGGATAGCTGAGTACCTCTTAAAAAATTATTTTAATCACCTGGCCAGGCGTGGTGGCTCATGCCTGTAATCTCAGCACTTTGGGAGGCCAAGGTAGGTGGATCGCTTGAGGTCAGGGGTTCAAGACCAGCCTGGCCAACATGATGAAACCCCATCTCTACTAAAATTACAAAAATTAGCCAGGTGTGGTGGTGCACACCAGTAATCCCGACTACTTGGGAGGCTGAGGTACGAGAATCACCTGAATCAAGAAGGTGGAGATTGCAGTGAGCCAAGATCGTGCCACTGCGCTCCAGCCTGGGTGACTTGAGTGAGACGCTCTCAAAAAAAAAGAATTTATTTTAATCACTTAAAATTGATTTTAAATTCTTAATAAACATTCTTCCCTGACTCCTTAAAGCATGTGCCATATACTATTACCTTTAGGACAATAATTATAACAATACATAAAGAAAAAAATAGGCCAGGTGCAGTGGCTCATGCCTGTAATCCCAGCACTTTAGGAGGCCAAAGTGGGCCATCACCCGAGGTCAGCAGTTCAAGACCAGCCTGGCCAACCTGGTGAAACCCCATCTCTACTAAAAATACAAAAATTAACTGTGCATGGTGGTGTGCACCTGTAATCCCAGCCATTTGGGAGGCTGAGGCAGGAGAATTGCTTGAACCCAGGAGGCAGAGGTTGCAGTGAGCTGAGATCAACCCATTGCACTCCAGCCTGGGCAACAAGAGCAAAACTCCATCTAAAAAAAAAAAAAAAAAAAAAAAATAGGCCAGGCGCAGTGGCTCACGCCTGTAATCCCAGTACTTTGGGAGGCCGAAGCGGGTGGATCACAAGGTCAGGAGATCGAGACCATCCTGGCCAACATGGTGAAAACCTGTCTCTACTAAAAATACAAAAATTTGCCGGGCATGGTGGTGTGTACCTGCCTGTAAACCCAGCTACTTGGGAGGCTGAGGCAGGAGAATCACTTGAACCTGGCAGGTGGAGGTTGCAGTGAACTGAGATCGGGCCACTGCACTCCAGCCTGGGTGACAGAGCAAGACTCCGTCCCAAAAAAAAAAAAAAAATGCTTTTTCTTGTGTTTTGTCACTTGGTTGTGAGCTGTACTTTTGAAAGTAGCTGTTTAATTTGCTTATCTTTAGCATTCCCTTCTCACTTCTAAAACTGCCTGAAGATTTGCTTTATTAAAAAATATATTATTATTACTATTTTTAGAAACGGTGTCAATCTGTCACCCAGGCTAGAGTGCAGTGGTGTGATCTTGACTCACTGCAGCCTTGAACTTCTAGTCTCAAGCAGTCCTCCAGCATTGGGCTTCCAAAGTGCTGGGATTGCAGGTATGAGCCAGTGTACCTGGCCTAAATTTGCTGTTTTTAACACACATTGTGGGTTTGGAAACTACATAACCAAATTTGTTAAAACTATATTTAGAAAGAATTGCAAGTTGGTTTTGAATGAAGTAAGCAGGATTGCGTATATCTTTCTTAATTTCCAATTCAGTTTTTCCTTTCAAAATGGAAAAATAAGAATTATAGGCCCAGCACAGTGGCTCTTGCCTGTAATCCCAGCACTTTGGGAGGCTGAGGTGGGCAGATCACTTGAGCCTGGGAGTTCAAGACCAGCCTGGGCAACATAGTGAGTCCCCGTCTCTACAAAAAAAAAAAAAAAAAAAAAGAATTATAATAACTAGATACCATGTTGTAAACGAAGTTTCACCCAATATATTAACATTTTTAAGTGAAAATTATTTTGGCTACTTTTTTTTTTTCAGTTAAGATGAATTTACTTTTTCTTTGTGTCTTTTTTTTTTTTTTTTGAGATGGAGTCTTGCTCTGTAGCTCAGGCTGGAGTGCAGTGGCGTGATCTTGGCTCACTGCAATCTCTGCCTCCCGGGTTCAAGCAGTTCCCCTGCTTCAGCCTCCTCAAGTAGCTAGGACTACAAGTGCGTGCCCCCATGCCTGGCTAATTTTTGTATTTTTAGTAGAGAAGGGGTTTCACTGTGTTGGCCAGGGTGGTCTTGGAACTCCTGACCTAGTGATCTGCCTGCCTCAGCCTCCCAAAGTCCTGGGATTACAGGTGTGAGCCACCATGCCCAGCTGAATTTACTTTTTCCTTTTTTTTTTTTTTTTTTTTTTGAGACGGAGTCTTGCTCTGTCACCCAGGCTGGAGTGCAATGGCGTGATCTCGGCTCACTGCAAGCCCCGCCTCCCGTGTCCATGCCATTCTCGTGCCTCAGCCTCCCGAGTAGCTGGGACTACAGGTGCCTGCCACCACGCCCAGCTAATTTTTTGTATTTTTAGTAGAGACAGGGTTTCACCGTATCAGCCAGGATGGTCTCGATCCCCTGACCTCGTGATCCACCCACCTCGGTCTCCTAAAGTGCTGGGATTACAGGTGTGAACCACCGCACCTGGCCAATTTACTTTTTCTTTATAAATGGATGTTTTATTAGTACCATGTGAAACATTACATGAAGATAGCATTATTGATGGCAGTGGCTTCTTTGCTGTCAATATCAAGTATACCTGGCAGTTGGTATTTAAAGCTCACCTCTGTTTATCATATACAACTTAAAATTTGTCCAAATGGAAATAAGTACTTTAAAGTTTCTTGTGGATCACTCTGACATAAAACCTAAATGCACTTGGTTTTTATTAGACCTCTTTCTAGTAGTTTTCAGTTTTGTTTTTTTAGATGGGGCCTCACTGTATTGCCCAGGCTGGAGTGCAGTTGCTGATCTCAGCTCACTGCAACCTCCGCCTCCTAGGTTCAAGCGATTCTCCTGTCCCAGCCTCCCGAGTAGCTGGGATTACAGGCATGCTCCACCATGTCCGGCTAATTTTTGTATTTTTTGTAGAGGCAGGGTTTCACCATATTGGCCAGACTGGTTTCAAACTCCTGACCTTGAGTGATCTGCCTGCCTCAGCCTCCCAAAGTGCTGAGATTACAGGCATGATCCATTGTGCCCGGCCAATAGTAGTTTGATTTTGAATAAGAACAGTTACATTTGACTATGATCCAAGAGTGTGAGTTGAATAACATTCAAAACCATTTTGCTTTTTTTTTGTTTTTTTTTGGTTATAGGATCTCACTTTGTCACCCAGGCTGGAGTGCAGTGGCACGATCATGGTTCGCCACCATAGCCAGCTAATTTTTATTTTATTTTTTGATGTTTTGTTGACATGGGGTCTCACTATGTGGCCCAGGCTGGTCCTGAACTCCTGAGCTCCAATGATCCTCCCACCTCAGCCTCCCAAATTGTTGGGATCGGGCCTGGCCTCTCTTGCATTTAAAATGGATCTTAATTGTATAAAAATGGGCTTATTGGCTAGGCGTGGTAGCTCACGCCTGTAATCCCAGGACTTTGGGAGCCTGAGGCGGGTGGATCACCTGAGGTCAGGAGTTCGAGACCAGCCTGGCCAACATAGTGAGACCCTGTCTCTACTAAAAATACCAAAATCAGCCGGGTGTAGTGGCGGGTACCTGTAATCCCAGCTACTCGGGAGGTTGAGGCAGGAGAATCACTTGAACCCGGCGGAGGTTGCAGTGAGCCCGGATCGCGTGATTGCACTCCAGCCAAAGTGATGGAGCGAGACTCCATCTCAAAAAAAAAAAAAAGATACATTTAGAAGAAAGTGATCATAATTAACATTAAGTGATCTTAGACTTCATTTTACTAAACTAAGCTTTTGAAGAGGTTTGTACTTATGCGTTAAGATTGGATCAGGTACTTATAATGAATAATAATGGTATCATTTCTTTCAGATATGTTAATGAATACACCCAGGGCACACACGGTTGAAGAGGTTAATACTGATGAGGATCAAAAGGAGGAGTCAAATGGATTAAACGAAGACATTCTGGACAATCCATGTAATGATGCTATTGCCAATACTTTAAATGAAGAGGAAACACTGCTGGACCAGTCTTTTAAAAATGTGCAACAGCAACTTGATGCTACATCCAGAAATATTACTGAAGCTAGATAAGTTTCCATTAAGAGAAAATGTATCTGTTAAGTCATCATCCTCCAAGCTTGGCGTTACTATGTATTTTTTCTTCTTGGAGTGAAAATCCTTAGGTAGTAAAACTGTTATAGATTATTGTTTAAAATCTGATAATCTGGTATTTATTTATAATTATGCTTGTCACTTTAGTTAAATCTATTTGTTCTCTTTAGTGTTTGTTTTTATATAGGTATTTCTTCATAAAATGATTAGGAGGTAATAAGCAGTTTCTGCTGCTGGTCTGTCATTGAATGCCTTGTTTTCACTAAGTTGGGAGGTTTTGTTTCTGTTTTTTACTGCTCCTTGCAAAGCAGGGCTAATCCATGGACAGTGTGCCCAGAGTAGTCTAGGTGAAGTTTTTTGTTTTGTTTTGTTTTGTTTTGTTTTGACACAGAGTCTCACTCTGTTGGCCAGGCTGGAGTGCAGTGGCACAGTCTCGGCTCACTGCAGCCTCTGCCTCCTGGGCTCAAGCAGTCCTCCTGCCTCAGCCTCCCGAGTAGCTGGGACTACAGGCGTGTGCCACCACGCTTGGCTAATTTTTGTATTTTTAGTAGAGATGAGGTTTCACCATGTTGGCCAGGCTGGTCTCAAACTCCTAACCTCAGGTAATCCGCCCCCCTCGGCCTCCCAAAGTGCTGGGATTACAGGTGTGAGCCACCGCGCCCAGCCTGGGTGAAGTTTTGAGATGTACATATATACTGAATATTAATGTCAATTTTTTAAAAGAAGTAAAAATTATCTTTAAAACTGTCTACAGGCTTTATGGGAGGTTTTCATTGCTATATAGTTCTGCAGTTTACACTTTTGGTAAATACAAGATTTTTACGTGTTTTCTAAGGAGTTACTTTAATAGTTAAAAGGTCACATGAAAGGCCGATATATTGCCTGGCCCTCATAGGTGTTAGGGTAGTTCAAAGAATGCTTTTTGGGAACTTACTGACTAGTTGGAGTGAAACTTGCAAAGTATCATGGGGAACATAGCATCTAGGGAGGATTTACAGGAAAGACTTTGCTTTTGGTGGAGGAGATTCCAAGTATTGGGAAGCACATGTACAATAATGATACAGAAATAAGATTGAGGGGATAAGGCAGATTTTAGGAATGCTGATTTTGAGGTTAGATGTGTTAGGGCCAAATCGTGAGAACACCTGATTGGAGTTCTTCCTGCCAGGTAGAGGGGGTAGTTACAAATAAGAAAGGTTAGTGTTAGGAAAGGCTCTCCCACCCCACCCCCTCACCCCTACCCACAGTCCCCCGCCACTATGTGTGTGTGTGTGTGTGTGTGTTGGTCTGTTACTCAGGCTGGAATACAGTGGCCCAATCCTAACTCACTGCAGTCTCAAACTCCTGGGGTTCAGGCAATCCTCTTGCCTTAGCTTCCCAAGTAGCTGTGACTGCAGACATGTACCACCATGCCTGGCTACTTTTTAAATTTTTGTAGAGATGGTGTCTCACTATGTTTACCAGGCTGGTCCTGGACTCCTGGCCTCAAGTGATCTTCCATGGCACTTGGCCTCTCACTCTCTTTTTCCTTGGGGAAAGGGCAGAGTGATGGTGCTATAGTGGCTTCCATCTGCAAAGCCAGGACAGGCAGGCATCTTCTCTTCAGGCTTTCTGACTTCAGGTGGGGACAGGAAGTGACAAAGATGGTTTGATTGAAAAGCCAGGAAGTTAGCTCAGGTGTGGTGGCTCACACCTGTAATCCCAGCACTTTGGGAGGCCAAGGCGGGCGGATCACGAGGTCAGGAGATCGAGAACATCCTGGCTAACACAGTGAAACCCCGTCTCTACTAAAAATACACACAAAAAAATTTAGCTGGGCATGGTGGCAGGCACCTGTAGTCCCAGCTACTCGGGAGGCTGAGGCAGGAGAATGGCGTGAACCTGGGAGGCGGAGCTTGCAGTGAGCCGAGATCGTGCCACTGCACTCCTGCCTGGGTGACAGAGAGACACTCCATCTCAAAAAAAAAAAACATTTAAGAAAAGCCAGGAAGTTGAGCACAAGGAGAACATCAAGGAGAACATCTGGGATGGGGGTGGGGGAGGGGTTTGTGGGCCTGCTGGGAACTGCCACCGGGATGGGCCAAGAGGCATGTGCATTAGGAGGACTGTGGCTAACTGCAGCCAATAGGGGATCAGCTAGAAGATGGAGAGCAGTTTCAAGATGCCAATGCCTATAGAAACTGCTTCCTCAGGAGGGCCGGTTCAGGCTTCTGTCTACCCTCACAAACTGCATTAGATAACTGAGAAAGAAGAGTTAATTTTTCTTTTTTGAGATGGAGACTCGCTCTGTTGCCCAGGCTGGAGAGCTGTGGCGCAATCTCAGCTCACTGCAACCTCCTCTTCCTGGGTTCAGGCAATTCTCCTGCTTCAGCCTCCCAAGTAGCTGGGACTACAGGCGCATGCCACCACGCCCGGCTAGTTTTTGTATTTTTAGTAGAGACTGGGTTTCACCGTGTTAGCCAGGATGGTCTCAATCTCCTGACCTCGTGATCCGCCCGCCTCAGCCTCCCAAAGTGCTGGGGTTACAGGCGTGAGCCACCGCGCCCGGCTGAGAACATTTTACATATATGCGAAATAGCTACCCAGTCCTGATCGACTAGAGCACTGAGTGACACACATTAAATGTTAAGTTTGAAAAGACTGTAAAACATTCACATATGACAGCTCTTAGTGAAGTAAGAGCCTCTCATATTCCATAATTGTTTGAAACATCCAGGAGAGCTAGGTCCCGTATCTCCTCTAGAAGTGTGTATAGGCTCCTTCCCTTTGTTTGGCGATATTCTTGATACTCCTCCTGAATGATGTTTACTTTGACTTCTTGGGCAAGCTGAGCTTCTTCCACAGATTTAGTTACTTCTTTCACTAACTCACTCTTCAGCAAGGGGGAACTCTGATGAATAAGTTCTGTATTTGGTATCTTGTATGGTTTGTTACTAATTATTTCAAGTCTGATTGTATCAGAATGGCAACGTGAGGCCTGTATGGATATTCTTACCTAGCATAGAGAAGAAAATACATATTACTAAATCACATTATTTATTCCTTACATTTAAAATATTAATAATACTTAATAGAAACACAGACTTACGGTTACATGGTCAAACAAATGGAACGTAACAGATTCCCCATCTGTTGTAGTAGAGGTAATTTTGTTTTGAAATCGTTGAAGGGATCCTGGTTTCCATTCAGAACAGCTATCTGGGCCACATGAGATGACTAAACCATCTTTATTTTTTAGATAAGCAGCACCTTTAATCCCAAACCTATATTATGACCAGAATATAAATCCAGAGACAATGTATTCTTAGTACACAGATCTTGTATGCTTATCTAGAATACTAGTTTTTCTCCTAGATTAAAAACAAATCACTTTTCCTGTGGTTTACCGCCAAGTATTTATTTCACCTTAGCAGATGGAAACAAAGTATTTTGCTGGATAAGAAAGACCCTAAAATGGATATAGAAGTGTGTGTGTATATATATATATATATACACATACACACACACATATACACACACACACCCACACATTCCAGTCTTCACTTTTTTTTTTTTTTGAGACAGAGTCTTGCTCTGTCGCCCAGGCTGGAGTGCAGTGGCACGATCTTGGCTCACTGCAACCTCTGCTTCCCGGGTTCAAGTGATTTTCCTGCCTCAGCCTCCCAGGTAGCTGGGATTTCAGGCATGCGTCACCATGCCCAGCTAATTTTTGTACTTTTAGTAGAGACGGGGTTTCACCATGTTGGCCAGGCTGGTCTCGAACTCCTGACCTCAGGTAATCCGCCCACCTTGGCCTCCCAAAGTGCTGGGATTATAGGCGTGAGCCACCCCTGGCCTCCAATCTTCACATTTATATACTGAATTATACATTACATTATGTACATATGATAACTAGTTGCTTAAATATTTTAATAAATTATATCTAATGTACAGTTTGTGTTCTACACTTTTAACTATGAATTCTTATGCACCATTGCATTAGACGTAACATACCTTGGTATAAATAGAAGCACACCATTTGTTCTAATTGAATAAATAACTCCATCAGATATGCAACGCTCCTCGGTGGCAGGGTCTTTCTCTTTGAAGTACATGCACTGGAAGAGCTCAGTAGACTGCTTCTGAGAATGCTGTGCTGCCTGTAAGAAGCACAACTCCAAAGCATTTTAACACTCCCCTGGCATTCCCCAAAGAAATGAAATTCATATTCATTCAAATGTGAGATTCTGTAAAACTATTAATATAAAAATTGTTCTCTACTATGAAATTAAATTACTTTTTGTGGGAACTTAACCATCTAGTATTATCTCCTCAAAAATGTCTTAGAAAATGAATTATTTTATAAAATGAAACCCATTTATAGTTCATGAAATTAGAGATCAGCAAATTTGGGTCATGTTCACCTTGGGTACAGGAAAAGTATTACACATGTCTTACTTGCATTTCTTTTTTTTTTTTGAGATATGGAGTCTCACTCTGTCACCCAGGCTGGAGTACAGTGGTGCAATCTCGGCTCACTGCAAGCTCTACCTCCTGGGTTCACGTCATTCTCCTGCCTCAGCCTCTGGAGTAGCTGGGACTACAGGCGCCTGCCACCACGCCCGGTTAATTTTTTGTATTTTTAGTAGAAATGGGGTTTCACTGTGTTAGCCAGGATGGTCTTGATCTCCTGACCTGGTGATCCGCCTGCCTCGGCCTCCCAAAGTGCTGGGATTACAGGCATGAGCCACCGCGCCCGGCCAGCCTTTCTTTCTTTTCAAGCCTGTCCAATGAAAACCCTATTGGTGGAAGTCTAAATTAGCACTACTGATAAGGAAGACAATTTAGTAATATGTATTAAAGTTTCTTTGTCTTTTTCTTTTTGAGATGGAGTCTCACTCTATCACCTAGGCTGGAGTGCACTGGCGCGATCTTGGCCCCCTGCAACCTCTGCCTCCCGGGTTCAAGTGATTCTCCTGCCTCAGCTGCCCGATTAGCTGGGATTACAGGCATGCACCACCATGCCTGGCTAATTTTTGTATTTTTAATAGTAACGGGGTTTCACCATGTTGGCCAGGCTGCTCTGGAACTCCTGAATTCAGGTGATCCACCAGCCTCGACCTCGAAAAGTGCTAGGATTACAGTCGTGAGCCACTGCACCTGACCTATCAGTTTCATTTGTGCGTGCACACCTTTTGGCTCAGCAATTCCATTTCTAGGAATTTTTCCAGGAAATCATCTGAAATGTCTGTATAAGTGTATCCATAAGGATGGTTATAAATTTGATTGCTTAGAACAGTGCTGCCCAACAGAACTTTCTGCAATGATAGAAATGCTATCTGTGTTGCCTAATATGTAGCCACTAACCACAAGTGGCCACTGAGCTGTACAATGTGGCCAGTGTGACTGAGACACTGGCCAAATTTCTACTGAGACAAATTTCTACTTCTAATTTTAATTAAATTTAGGTAGTCCACATGGCTAGTGCTACAACATTGCACAGCAGACAACTATACCATTGGATATAGAAAATTACATTAAACATTTAGGTAGTTTCCAATTTCCTGTGTTACCCAATGGTCTAGTTCTATGCTGTGCAATCTTGTAGCAACTAGTAATATGAAATAGAACAGAAAGCAGCTTCAAAACAATGATATAACATGGTGTGCTATCAATAACAGTTGGGTTACATGAAAAAAGCAGATTCAAACAGCAGGCACGGTATGATTTTTTTTTTTTAGACGGAGTCTCGCTCTGTCACCCAGGCCAGAGTGCAGTGGTGCAATCTCAGCTCACTGCAAGCTCCGCCTCCCGGGTTCACGCCATTCTCCCGAGTAGCTGGGACTACAGGCGCCTGCCACCATGCTAATTTTTTGTATTTTTAGTAGAGATGGGGTTTCACTGTGTTAGCCTGGATGGTCTCGATCTCCTGACCTCGTGATCCACCTGCCTCAGCCTCCCAAAGTACTGGGAATACAGGTGCAAGCCACCGCATCTGGCTGATATTTTTATAAATAAAAATGTTAGCAGTGTCTAGAATCATTAATTGTTAGCTCTGGGTGGTAAGATAACAGGTGATGTTTCTGTCTTCATATCTTTTTTTTTTTTTTTTTTTTGAGACACAGTCTCAATTTTGTCACCCAGGCTAGAGTGCAGTGGTGTGATCTCGGCCCACTGCAATCTCCACCTCCTGGGTTCAAGAGATTCTCCTGCCTCAGCCTCCCAAGTAACTGGGACTACAGGCGCGTGCCACCACACCCGGCTAATTTTTGTATTTTTTGTAGAGATGGGGTTTCACCATATTGGCCAGGCTGCTCTCAAATTCCTGACCTCAAGTGATCCACCCTCAAGTGAGCCACCACGTCTGGCCTCTGTCATCATATCTTTATGCGTTGCTTGAATCTTTACATTTCCACCTTTCGGAAAAAAAAAAATCTGATAATCTACTGTCAAATCTCCCAAATCCACAAGTTACCTGAGAACATCTACAAATGTTCTGAAAGCACTGGTTAGAATAATTCTAGAATTTAATTTGCTAGAATATATGATACTTCACTGTACTACACAATAAAGCTGATATTTTCTTAGCAAGAGATGACAGGTAAGAGAATTTTGAAATTCCCTCTTACTCGGTTTCTGTTGTTGATATGTCTGCATAATTCCTCAAGATCTTTGTTGCTGAACAAATTTCCCTTAATTTCCATTTTCTTATCTTTTGAAATGGCTGCCATTAACAAGCGGTGTACTACAATATCTGAATATCTTCTTATTGGAGAAGTAAAGTGGGTATATTTATCTAATGCAAGACCTTCAAAAAGAAAGCAAAAGATCAAAATAAACAAAAACTATTTTAAAATAACTAGCGCAAAGTTACAGCCACACATAGGAATATGGTATGATTCACCGTAATGATGGAACTCCTCCTCCGCACAGGATCCGGTGGAGAAGTACAGAGCATTCGACATGGCCTGCGTGGCCATGGAGCGCAGTAGCCTGTTCACGATGGGATCGTGGGGGTCGTTCGCATTATCCAGAGAATCAGCCAGTGTTTTATTGGACCTGACAAAGAACAGAAAAACCGTTAGCTAGTCCCAGACAGTAATTTACAAGACAACACTTTGAGGGGAACCCTTCACTCATCCGTCTGAATACCTTCATCTGCCAGTAAATTTGTTTTGGACACATTTCAGAAGCACCTCTTTTCAACTACAGAAATCTAGTTTGCTTTACGGTTTAAACAAAGCAAGAGTGTCAGAATTTAAATACATTTCTTAAGTAGAAATGAATCATGTACTGATTTTAATACTAGGTTAAGTTAGTGCTTGGCTATAATAGGTGGTCAAATACTCGTTGAATTGAATTCTTTACATCCTTAACCTTAAACATTCTATATATAGGTAAAATAATGGACTTGGTGTACAAGTAAAAGAAACCTAAATTAGTTTTTCTTTTTTAAAGAGGTAGTAAGCATTCTATTTATTTATTCTCAAAATAATTTTTTTGTAGAGACAGGGTCTCACTTTGTTGCCCAGGCTAGTCTTGAACTCCTGGCCTTCAGTGATCCTCCTGCCTCGGCCTCCCAAAGTGCTGGGGTTACAGGTGTGAGCCACTGCATACAGCCTGAAAATAATAATTTCAAAGCCCCAGGAAATATAGAGGTATATTAAAAATAAAACTAATAATATAACATATAATTCAGTCCTATATTGTGGCTGGCTAAGGGAAAAGGGGGAAAGGAGAAATAGAGCATGATGATGAACAGAGAGGCAAGGTGTTAAGTGGTCACTATGTGAGCTTGCAAGTTTAACAGACTTGGATTCAAATCCTGGCTCTGCCCTGACTGTTAAATTACAGGCAAATTACTTAATCTCTTCAGACTTAATTGACTTATCTGTAAATATGAATGATGCTGCCATCACCTCAGCATTAAGAATTAACCAAGAGGATGTCTGAAAGCCCTTGTCCCATGTGCCTGGCATGCAGACAGCTCATACAGTGACCATACAGAGGCTGGAGTGTAGTGGCACAATCTTGGCTCACTGCAACTTCTGCCTCCCAGGTTCAAGCGATTCTCGCACCTCAGCCTCTGAGTAGCTGGGATTACAAGAGTGCGCCACGCCTGGCTCGTTGTATTTTTAGCAGAGAGAGTTTCATCATGTTGGCAAGGCTGGTCTTGAACTCCTGACCTCAGTGATGTGCCTGCCTCAGCCTCCCAAAGTGCTAGGATTACAGGTGTGAGCCACTGTACCCAGCCTATACTTAGTTTTTATTTATTTATTTTTGAGACAGAGTCTCGCTCTGTCACCCAGGCTGGAGTGCAGTGGTGCGATTTTGGGTCACTGCAACCTCCGCCTCCCGGGTTCATGCCATTCTCCTGCCTCAACCTCCCGAGTAGCTGGGATTACAGGCACCCGGCTAATTTTTTGTATTTTTAGTGGAGATGGGGTTTCACCGTGTTAGCCAGGATGGTCAAGATCTCCTGACCTCGTGATCTGCCCACCTCGGCCTCCCAAAGTACTGGGATTACAGGCATGAGCCACTGTGCCCAGCCTGCCTATACTTGGTTTTTAATGAAAGTATTTTATCCTAGAGATAGGGAGTAAAAATGTCTCACTCAATTGAGGGTGGTATAAATTCACTGTTGGTGTAGTATCTTATGATATTGTCACAAAGATGCTGCATTTAAAAAGTACTGAAATAAATAGGAATTATTTCTTCGTAACTTAAGGGGTACATGAAATTAAATCAAGGGTAACTAACAGGTTCCCTACTTCTGTATTACAAATTATGGTGGGTCAGCCACACACAGTGGCTCATGCCTATAATCCCAGCACTTTGGGAGACTGAGACGGGTGAATCATGAGGTCAGGAGTTTGAGACCAACCTGACCAACATGGTGAAACCCTGTCTCTACTAAAAATACAAAAATTAGCCGGGCGTGGTGGCACACGCTTGTAATCCCATATACTCAGGAGGCTGAGTCAAGAGCATCGCTTGAACCTGGGAGGCGGAGGTTGCAGTGAGCCAAGATTGTGCCACTGCACTCCAGCCTGGATGACAGAGCGAGACTCTATCTCAAAAAAAAAAAACAAAAACCAACCAAACAAAAAAACCCAAATTGTAGTGGGTCAAAATTATGCCTAAATGTCCAGTGTGGTGGCTCATGCCTATAATCCCAGCAGTCTGGGAGGCCGAGGCAGGTGGATTACTTGAGGTCAGGAGTTCGAGACCAGCCTAGCCAACATGGCGAAACCCTGTCTCTACTAAAAATACAAAAAAATTAGCCAGGCATGGTGGCGTGTGCCTGTAGTCCCAGCTACTCCGGAACCTGAGGCAGGAGAATCACTTGAACCTGGGAGGTGGCAGTTGCAGTGAGCCGAGATCATACCACTGTACTCCAACCTGGGTGACAGAGCAAGACTCTATCTAAAAAAAAAATGAAACAAAAAAACCAAGGAACAAAATTATGCCTAAATAAACTTGTTTTAAGTCTCTATACATAACAATGAAGAGAGAAAAATGTGTCTTCAAAAATGAGGAGAGCCAAGAATCTGTTTTCTCTTTTTGGTCAAAGATCTGGCTGTCACATTTTAAGAACAACTGTAAGATAACTAAATATACAGCATGCCACTCCATTCCTCTGCCCCCTCAAAAGAGGAATACCGTGTATCTATGAAGAAGCCTTTGGCTTTAGCACATTCCCGGAGTTCTGAAAAGAACTCCTGGTGTGGAGGAGGGTGCTGGCGCAGCAAGGCCTGATGAGGGAAGCTCTCCCAGATCTTTTTGGCGACCCAGTGGTTGGCCAGGATCATGCATTCAGCCACTGTCTCGTGGACTTCCAGGGGCTGCTTGGGGATGAGGTCGTGAATGTTCTTTTTGTCATCTAGCTGTACGCAAACCTCTACCCCTTCCAGTTCCAGGGCACCACATCCGTCTCGTTTAGCTCTGACATGGCGAGCTATGTCGGTCAGCTTTCCAATTGCCCACACCAACTCCTCCAGCTTGGCTTGTCTGCTCTTCTCATCCAAGTCTTTGAATTCTGGAATATCATCAACAACGCTTAAGTTTCCATCCAGTAGTTCTTGGGCTGCTTCATAGAACAGTTTGTATGCTGATCGAATAATGGTTCTGCCATACCACACTTTCTTAATTTCATAAGAGGCTTTATCCAGTTCCCACATGATGCTTACAGCATACCTACAAAAACAGTAACACTGACAACATCACTATTCAAATTCATCTGGCTTTTTTTGTTTTTTGTTTTTGTGAGACAGGATCTTGCTCCGTCACACAGGCTGGAGTGCAATGGCATGATCACTGCTCACTGCTGCCTCAATCTCCTGGACTTGAGCAATTCTCCTGCCCAAAGTGCTGCGATTACAGGTGTAAGCCACCATGCCCCACCTAAGTCTTCTATTTTTGAAGCAAGTAGAATTTGACCTAACTGTAACTTAAAAGAAATTACAAAGCTACAGGTTTCTGGTTTGTCAATCCAACCACCTTACAACTAAATCAAAAAATATTTTAAATTAAAACAACAAAGTTTGACTGGGGTCTGTTGAGCTCTGAACAAATTTGAAATGAGTTCTTATGTGACATTACAAACCTTACTTTATGTCCTCCATTTTTTTCTTGAGATGGAGTCTTGCTCTGTTGCCTAGGCTGGAGTGCAGTGGTGCGATCTCAGCTCACTGCAACCTACCTCTTCCTAGTTCAAGTGATTCTCCTGCCTCAGCCACCTGAGTAGCTGGGACTAGAGGCGTGCACCACCATGCCTGGCTAATTTTTTCTATTTTAGTAGAGACGGGGTTTCACTGTGTTGCCCAGGCTGGTCTCAAACTCCTGAGCTCTGGCAATCCACCTGCCTCGGCCTCCCAAAGTGCTAGGATTGATTATAGGCGTGAGCCACCGTGCCCGGCCATGTCCTCTATTTTGATTAGAAAAGCATGACACTGATAGAGTCAAGTCTTTTTAGCTCAGTAAATTAGAGCAAAGTCTTGCAAATCCTACAGGATGGCACTGAACTGTGATATCAATCTTGATGACAGATAAATTAGCAAAAATTTCATTTAGTAAAAAAACTCTTTGCCACCAAGTCATTTTATTTAAAAAAAAAAAAAAAAAAAAAGGTATACATTTGGAACTCATAAAAAACATGGGGCTAATTTTCCTAATATGTAAAGAGCTTTTACAAATTAATCAGTAATTGATCTTGAATCCAAAAGAAAAATGGGCGAAGAATATAGTTAACAGAAAGGGATACATAAGTGACAAACATACGAAAAATGGTTAGCTTTATTTGTAATGCAAATTAAAACCAATCTAAGATACCATTTTTCATCTATCAAATTGGCAAAGATAAAAAAATACAACATATTGTGTTGGCAAGGCTGTGGGAAAATATGCACTCTCATACATTGGTGACAGGAATATAACTGGTGTAACATTTAAGAAGGGCAATTTGATTATATTGATCTAAACACAAATGCACATACTCTTGACACAGAAATCCCATAATCAAATATGGGAATTTCTCTTTCACATATACTGTATTTTAAAAAATGTGAAATGGTCTGGGCATGGTGGCTTACATCTGTAATCCCAGCTTTTTGGGTGGCCAAGGCGGGAGGATCACTTGAGCACAGGAGTTCAAGACTAGCCTGGGCAACATGTGAAACTCTGTCTCAAAAAATAAAAATAAAAATGAAAATGTGAAATGACTTATGTTCAAAGTTAACTCAGTACAGCTTTGTTTGTAATACCAAAAGATTGGAAACTATCCAAATTTCCATAGATAGTGCAACTGTTATTAATACGGAATGATCTCCAAGATACCATTAAGTTCTTTTTTAAAAGGAAGGTGCTAAACAGTATATATATATATATATATATATAATACAACCATTTGTGTAAAAAAGATCACATATGCATATTCATGTATGTATTATATCTAGAAAAACTAATACGGAACTGGTAAACGAGGGAAAGTCATAGGGAGGAACCTTTCATTAAATACCTCTTGGGACATATGAGTTCGGGCCTATATGATTCTATTACCTATTCAAAGAGAAACAAAGTTTAAACTCAACAAATGAACAAACAAAAAACTCCCCGAGTTCATGATCCTCATGCCAAACAACTGCCAGGGAATGCATAAGCACAAAGCTACATACATTTGTTCTCAGATTTTAGCTGACTTTAAAAAGCCAGCAACAGAGGGAGACGCAGAGCCCCACTGCTAGCAGACAGAAGAGAGGAGGGAAAGGGCAGGGAAGGCTAGAGAAATAAAGCTGCCTAAAGATAAGTGGTGTGGGGTTGGGGTGGGGGGTGAGGTTGAGAGGTCAGAGGGGAGACACAGGGCTGGGGTGGGGCATAGCAGAGAAGAAACATGAGGCCAGAAGCAGGCAGCATCAGGAGCCACAGAAGGGCCAGGACAAGCTTTGAAGACAAAAACCATAAACTCACCTATCAACGCCTCCCAGAAGGGAACACAAATCCGCACTGAGGACGGAAGGCAGCATGTCATAGCGACGATCTGCTAGATAATAAGTGGTGGCCCTGTGAATGACACACACGCAGCAACGCGACCTTCAGCAGGGAGAAGCAGAACTGCTGACTGTGTGGGCCGCAGGGAGGTAAATGGCCAAAATCTCACTACAGATTCCCCAAGGCTGTTGCTGTTTCATAAAGTGCAGCAGACTGGGTAATAAAACTATTCCCATGGTCCCACTTTTCTAAGTGACACTGCTTTGGGCTGAATATTCTTCCACTGATAAGAGAAAGAAAGAGCAAGTGACATGAATCTTTGTCGTATAAGAAAAACTGGAGTGTAATGATCCAGTATTTTTATAAAATAGTATATTACTACATGAAAATTTAACCCATTTCGATTTAGTAGGAAACAATGTGTGAAAAGGTTATGTTAAAAAGGAAAGGTAAATTGATCAAGGTACTGTTTTTCTAAAGGAAAATGGAGAGTGGACCTCAACTTTTTTTTTCTGGAAGGGACCTTCAAAATTGCACAAACATGAGATCTTTGAACACCTGAAACTAGTACAGACACAAAATATACAGTCACATACACACAACCGTAGAGCCGATTTCAAATAGCATTACCTTGTTCTAGCTTCAATATCAATGTAAGAATTTGGTGCCACAAAGTGTGTTACATCTGCAATGTGGACCCCAAGTTCCAGGTTGCCGTTATTTAAGGTTCTGACTGAGAGTGTGTCATCCACATCTTCACAACCTTTGGGGTCAATGCTGAATACGAGATGGCTTTTCCTCAAGTCTTTACGTTTTTGTTCCTCTTCAGGACTCACCTTCCAGGGACTTTCTGGTGTGTTTACTGGCATCTCACACATCTGTATGAGAAACCAAATATTCAGCAATTCATGCACCACAAATTTCTGTAAAAATCCACTCACTAATATTCTCAATATGACCACATAGAAATTCATTCATTCTCAATTACCTTCTTCATCAACCTATGTTGGCTTCCTTTGATCAATAATTGTTTATTAGGTGCCTCAGATATCCCGGGTACTGTGCTGGGCTCTGGAAAGTCAGGAGTCAACAAGAAAGACAAAGTCCTACACCCGTGAGGACCCTTACAGTTGGACAGAAAATGTCCCACAACTTCTACCAGCCTCTTTAGTTACAGGGGCTTGGAACAAGAGTACAACATGTAGCCCATTTTCAAATGATCCGTTTGTTTAAATGTAGTCAAGCTTTAAATTTAAGCCTTGAAAAAAATAATCAACATGTTCGAAATATTAAAAGCTTACCCCTTAAAGATAATTTTATACAGGACCTATCTAGGGCATTTTCTCTCCATTGTTATCTGTTTAAGCCATCAATTTGCAGTTAAGTAGGCTAAAAGGGAAGAGAAAATTCTAGTCCTATGATGTATAGCCCACACTTAATTTTATTGTAACATTTTCACTAAGAGCTGCCAAACAAGTCAACAAATAATTTCCAGAAACTAATGTTAAATATAAAAATTTAATGATGTAAAATATTCTAAAATAGTTTACTATGATAGCTCCCGTTCTGTGAAAAACTTTAATGAAAATAAGAACACCCAGACACTCCTTATGGTAATGCAAATGGGTCCAATTTTTCTGGAGAACAATCTGCTTGTATATATTAGAAGCTATTTAAATCTTTTATACCCTTTGACTTGGTAATCTCACTTTAAGGATTACATTCCAAGAGAATGATCAAAAAGAAATTAAAAAGCGGTGTTTATAAAAATGTTCAAAGTAACATTTTTTTTTTTTTTTTTTGAGACAGAGTCTCGCTCTGTCACCCAGGCTGGAGTGCAACGGTGCGATCTCGGCTCACTGCAACCTCCGCCTCCCTGGTTCAAGCAATTCTCCTGCCTCAGCCTCCCGAGTAGCTGGGATTATAGGTGCCCACCACTAGGCCTAGATACTTTTTTTGTGTGCTTTTAGTAGAGACGGGGTTTCATCATGTTGGCCAGGCTGGTCTCAAACTCCTGACCTGGTGATTCACCTGCCTTGGCCTCCCAAAGTGCTGGGATTACAGGCATGAGCCACCATGCCTGGCCTACATTTTTTTATAACACTGAAAAATTAGACAGCTGAATGCCCAAAAATCGAGAAATGCTTAAGCAAACTAGGGTAAGTCAATATACCGTAATTTACCATAACCATTAAAATAAGTAGGCTATGTCAATATATAAAAATAATTTTAAGTGAAAGAAGCAGAACAGAAATTAGTGTGTGCACACAATGAATATAGTCATGCAAGAATAATACACAAGATTTATGAGGGTTTTAAAAGATCATAAAGTGATGGAAATAGCTGATGTTTTATGTTTATGAGATTTTTGTTTTCTGTAAAGGTCACAAAAACTGTTTCATAATGAGCATAATTTTTGACCCATGGGTTGGAGATGTATGGATCCCAGGAATCCACCCCCTGCAGCTTTATGCAGCCTCTGGTTGAATGATTTGGACAGAGAGTGTGGAGCTCAGTTGGGTCTGTAACTAGGTGTCCTTGTAGTTGCTGGGGATGGATGTATACTGACTATGAGACACTGACATATCATTTTTAAGCCCAGTTGGAAAATATAAAAATTTGAGAGCTATGAGGCTATAGAAAACTAATTCTACACTTGAAGCTGACTTCAGTTTGGTCCAAATACAGAATAAAGAGGAGTGAGATTTTTCCATTATCTGTGGCTTTACACAGTGGGTTGTTCCACAGCACAAAGACTTTTCTTTCTTAATGATGAAACAACAACAAAAGCAAAAAGAAAATGTCACTAGATCAAAGCCTTCTGGAAAATCTGACCTGAGCTTCTGAGAAAGGAATAACTGAAATACTGTTTTCCACCAGGATGGTTGCAATTTCCCCTTCCAGATCTCCGATTCTTCCTAAAACACGCACAAAATGTCCATTTGGATACACAGATGTTGACTCCCAGGAATCGATGCGCACGACCACCCTGAAGTCCTGCACAAAAGGAAAAAATAAAACACAGCTGAGCACCAGGAGTTAAGTGGGTCAATTAGAGGCATCAAACAAACAAGAGGCAAACAATACTGGGTTCCAAGGAGAGTGGCCAGTTGCAAATAGTGGTGTATGGTAGGGTTTTTTTTTTGTTTTTCATTCTTCCTATTACTAAATTGCCAGATGGTATGAAATGCTTGACCCAATGCTTTGAAGGGAGGCATTACCTCTCTACATCAATGAAGAGGGCTGGAAATTTTAGTCTGCTGAAGAGAGCCGACTGTAATACATTCTAGTTAACGCTTGCAACACTAGGGGAAAACTCAATTATGCATGCTCCAAATTAAGTTTTAAAACAACAATCTTAATGTTTTGTGTGTGGGAGGTAGTTCCTAATTTCTTTGAAGTCTATTTTATTTTATTTTTTTCGAGATGGAGTCTTGCTCTATCACCCAGGCTGGAATGCAGTGGTGCTATCTTGGCTCACTGCAGCCTATGCCTCCCGGGTTCAAGTAATCCTCCTGCCTCAGCCTCTCACATAGCTAGGATTACAAGCATGTACCACCATGCCCAGCTAATTTTTTTTTTTTTTTTTTTTTAGTAGAAATGGGGTTTCACCATGTTGGCCAGGCTGGTCTTGAACTCCTAGCCTCAAGTGATCCACCTGCCTCGGCCTCCCAAAGTGTTGGGATTACAGGCATGAGCCACTGCGCCTGGCCTCTTTGAAGACCTCTTAAGATGGTCTTTGGTGGAGAAGAAGGTGTCGTGTAAACTGAATCCCCACTACCCCAAAATTCCAGCAAACCATGGGAATGGAAAATGTATTAGGTGCAACTGGCCTGGAGAGCCTGCATAAGGCTTCAAGATGTAAAAGCACAATGGCTAGGTTACTGGCTGGGGACATCCTGCTTTAGTGTCTCATTTACAAACTGTAAAATATCAGGGGGAATTAAATTGGGCAATGCCCATACTTTTTGACATAAGTAAAGGTTAATTTCTAACCTTCTTGTTTATGTCTTCTCTCCAGTGCTATATTCCTTTATGGATAATCAATTCTGTGAAGTACCACTACATCATCCCTACAGGGCAGAGTGATCGTATTTCTATATTGCTTGCTGGAGGAAAGCTTGCTAGTGTTGGCAAAGTGTATCTATAGAAAGTTTCTATGTTGGACAGCTGGATAATGTATGTTCTCTCTGGTTGTCCTACACAGCTCTTTCTAGGACAATTTCTCTCTGGCCTGAATTTATTAACCACAGACTACTTAATGGATGGTTTTCATATATTTAGAATTTTTTAAAAAACAGAATCTTGGGGCTGGGCACAGTGGCTCATGCCTGTGATTCCAGCACTTTGGGGGGCCAAGGCAGGAGGACTGCTTGAGGTCAGGAGTTCAAGACCAGCGTGTGCAACAAAGTGAGACCCCATCTCTACAAAAAAAGAATTAAAAAACATAAAAACACGGCTGGGCATGGTAGCTCACACCTGTAATTCCAACACTTTGGGAGGCGGAGGTGGTGGATCATGAGGTCAGGAGTTTGAGACCAGCCTGGCCAACACAGTGAAACCCCATCTCTACTAAAAATACAAAAATTAGCCGGGCGTGGTGGCGGGAGCCTGTAATCCCAGCTACTCGGGAGGCTGAGGCAGGGGAACTGCCTGAACCCGGGAGGTGGAGGTTGCAATGAGCTGAGATCACGCCACTACACTCCAGCCTGGGTGACAGAGTGAGACTCTGTCTTGGAAAAACAAAAGAACAACAACAACAACAAAAAACCCCAAAAAACACATCCCAGTATCTTGGAATGCCAGATGCCATCAATAATTTATTTCTTGATATGCAAAGGAATTAACAATGCTTTCTGGTACTGCTAAAAAGCTGGAAAGACAGAAGGAGAAAGCGTAGAGATCCCATAGTAGAGGTAGAATGCCAACTACCTGGAGGGTTTCTGCTTGCTGAGTGCTAATTCGAATTTTGGGAATTCTGTAATCCCAAGGTGTAACCAGGATTTTCTGAGCATTTTTGCCCTGAGATTGGACCTCTTCTTTGGACGGAAATGTCACCACATAATCCCGCCAGTTCTTCTGAAGTATGCCCACCACTCGACCTTTGGCAAAACAAAACAAAACAAGGCATTAACTAGTTAGGTGCCATCTATCTGGACTCTGACCACCTCAAGCAGTAAGGAAAAGAACAAGAAATACAGTGTCCTATTTTTTTTCAAGCACATCCACCCAACTCAGGAATGTTTTTGAAAGGAAGCTTTGATTAACAACAATAACGGCCAGGCATGGTGGCTCATGCCCGTAATCCCAGCACTTTGGGAGGCCGGGGCAGGAGGATCACTTGAGGCCAGGAGTTCAAGACCAGCCTGGCTAACATGGTGAAACCCCACCTCTACTAAAAATACAAAAATTAGCTGGGCATGGTGGCGTGCGCCTGTGATCACAGCTGTTTAGGAGGCTAAGGCAGGAGAATCGCCTGAACCTGGGAGGCGGAAGTTGCAGTGAGCCGAGATGCACCACTACACTCCAGCCTGGGCAACAGAGTGAGACGCCGTCTCAATAACAAACACATAAACAAAAACCAAAACACACACATAACAACAACAAGAAAAGGTATGTTTGAAGATTTGCCTTCTTGGTATTTTATTTTAAAGATGGATAATTTAAAAACACTTTTTGTTTTTGTTTGTTTCTTTTTTTTTTTTTTTTAAGAAACAGGATCTCACTATGCTGCCCAGGCTAGAGTGCACTGGCTATTCACAGATACTATCATAATACGTTACAGTCTCAAACTCCTGGGCTCAATCCATCCTCCTGGGTAGCTGGGTCTATAGGCACGTGCCATCATGCCCAGCAAAGACGGGTAACTTTTAAAATAACACTGTCAGTATGCTCTCTCTTCCTGAGATAACATTTAGAATCCACTTGTCCCATTTTCTCTCTTTTGCCATTATCTTATCAATCTCATTTTGGTATATTGGGAAAAGTCAATGATTTTCACTCTTGTTTTAAACCATGCCCTCAACTGCGCGTTTTCAGTCTTTCTTGCCTTCTCTCACTAGCTAACCTTATTTGGTCCATTATACACAGAAAAGTGTACAGATCATAAGACTGATACACAACACTTTCAATCATCACTGACTGAAGCCGAGACCAAACTTTAATAGTTAAAAATGTTCTCTTTTTTCTTTTTTCACAAATATTTACTGAGCTCCAACCAGGTATGAGGCTTTGTTCTAGGTACAGGGAATATAGCAGCACCACAACAAGTAAAGTCCTTGATTTCATGGGGTTTATATAAAATCAGTTTGGGTGTCTGTGGGGGTGGAAAATAGACCAAAAAAAAAAAAATGTGAAGTTGTGACAGTTGCTAAGAAAGATACAAGGTAGGGTAAGGTGATCAAGAGTGACAGAGGGTCAGAAGTGGCAGCTATTTTAAATAAAGTGACATTTGAACAGTGACTTGAGGGAAGTGAGGAAAACAGATGTGAGGATATTTGGGGAAAGCTTCATCCAGGTGGTGGAAAAAACAAGTTGTCACTGCGGCTGGAGCAAAGCATGAAGAGGAAAATGGCAGAAGGTGGCCTCAGCTGGTGGGACCCTGCAGGCCATGGTAAGGACTTTGGATTTTATTCTGAGTGAAACAGGAACCAGCCATTGAGGAGTTTTGAGCAGAGAAATGACAGGAGCCAACTCTTGCTTTCTTTTTCTTTTTTCTTTTTTTGAGACAATGTCTTGCTCTCTTGCCCAGGCTGGAGTGTAGTAGCATTATCTTGGCTCACTGCAACCTCCGCCTCCTAGGTTCAAGCGATTCTTGTGCCTCAGCTTCCCAGTAGCTGGGACTACAGGTGTGCACCACTACGCCCGGCTAATTTTTGTATTTTTAGTAGAGACAGGGTTTCACCATGTTGGCCAGGCTGGTCTCGAACTCCTGACCTCAAGTGACCCATCCACCTCAGCTTCCCAAAGTGCTGGGATTACAGGCATGAGCCACAGCACCCAGCTCAACTCACTTTCTGAAGGATCACTGTGTCGCTGAGTGGAGAAAAGACTACATGGGGAGGGGCAAGGGTGGGAGCAGGAAGAGCAGTGAGGAGGCTGCTTCGACAATCTTGAGGTACCAGTGGACTGAAGCAGGAGAGCTGTGGGGGAAGTGTGGCAGATGGCTGAATTCAGGCCATGCATTAGGGTTGGAGTTGCCAGCATTTACTGATGAGTAAAAAAAAAAAAAAGTCAAGGATAACCCCAAGGTGTCTTGGGTTGACCAAGAATGAATTTGCCCTTTACTGAGACTGGGGAACACGTGGGGAAGAGCAGGTCTAGGGGTGAAATCAGGAGCCTGTGTGGGACACGTTAAGTCTGAGATGCCCATTAGACGTCCAGGGGAAGATGCCAAATAGACAACTGAGTAAACAAAACTGGAAGCCAAGGAAGGGCCAGAGATTAAAATTAAAATTAAAATTAAAGGACCGCAGGAGATCCCTGAGGGAGAGAGTGCAGAGAACAGAAGATCCAGCATGGGGCCCTTGCACATCCAAGAGGACAATGAGATGGAGAGCCAGGAGGAGAACTGAGAAGAGCAGCCAGCAGGGTGGGAGAACTGGGAGGAGCCCCAGGGAAGGCAGAGGGTCCCCCGCCAAATGCTGCTGACAGCTTCCAGACGATGGAGGCTGACCAGTGCTCAGGCAATGGGGTCACTGGTGACCTTGGCAAGAACAATTTTAGAGGAGTAGGGCTTGGGAGGTGTCAGAATGGCAGGCATGAGAGACCAGCAGGGAGGAAGAGAGAATGTGGAGTTAACTATACTCTTGACTTTAATGATAAGCGGCAGCAGCTGAAAGGGACATGGGACTCAGAGAGGATTTTTGATTTTAAGATGGAAGCCATTACAGCATATTTGGGTGCTGATAAGAGTAAAATAAACCTGCAGAGAGGGAAAATTGATAATGGAGGGGAAGAGACTATATCTCGTGTTAGGAACTATTATTGTACAACCTGTGACTATAGTTAATAACAATGTACTGTATTCTTGAAAATTGCTAAGAGAGTAGATCGTAAGTGTTTTCATCACATAGTGAGGTTAATGCATAGGTTAATTAGCTCAGTCTAGCATTCTCCAATGCATTATATCAAAACATCATATTATATTATACACAGTAAATACACAAAAATCATCATATTATACACAATAAATACAGTTTTTGTCAATTTAAATAAAATAAATAAATAAATAAATAAAATAAGGGCAGTATTTCTGGATTGCTAAAGAGGAGACAAATATAATTCCACAAGAAAAATGGACATTGGAGTGGCTCTGCAGCTGGCTCACCTGTAGGCATGGGCTCACTTGGGGACTCGCCCGAAGCCTTGTCGTCACAGTCATTCTCACACAGGGCTACGGTTCTTCCTTTCCATTCATTTTTAGGAAGCAGCTCCACAACTACCACATCTCCATGAATTGAGCGGTTTCGAGCCTTCATCCCATGGATTAGGATGTCACTGACTAAATCTGTGTTTGGGGCAGCACAGAAAAAACCCATAAAGCCAAGGGAATGGCACACCAGTGAGGCATTCCGCGCATGATATACTTGAAGTCTAATCAGTACTCCTGCAAGTAAAGCTTTTTCTTTTCAAAGGTAGAGTCAAACTTTTGTTCTGCAGGTTAGGAATGAAGAATTGCTGGCACCATGTCATACTGTATATTGAGCTTTCATAAGTGCCGCCCTCAATCATCTTTTTAAAAAAATCCCCATCCCCCTCACCACCTTTTAAAAAGGTATTAGTTCCCTGCATGCAACTATGTGAGCCTATGCTGGACTTCTGTCAAATACCTTTAGGATCCTACACAGCCAAGGGAGTGGTCAGTGGGCTGAGGAACTATAGATAGGGCAGAACCGACAGGGAGAATGCTGACGAGCAAGGGCCTGAAGAAAGCCAGTTTCTCATTCTCTCTCCACCCAGCCATGCTCCTTTGACTAGCAGGGTTTCTTTTTCACCCTGTCATTACAGAACTAAGAACTACACCTGATTATGATACAACTTATTTACACATTTTTTCATTTTTATTACTTAAAAAAAATTTACTCCAATAAAGCAATATAGCACATTGAGGCAGCACAGAGTAATATGTTAAAATCACAGCCAAACTGCCTTGGCTACAAATTCAACTCCACCACTTACCAGGTGTGTGACCTTGGGCAAGTTACTTTGCTTCTCTGTGTTGTAGTTTAAATTTATTGCAATAAAATCAGAAATTATAGACAAAAAGCTAGGGGAACCACCCCCCGCCACAATCCCACATACCCAATGTATGTAGGCATACATAACAGGGTACATATGACATGACAATTTCAACTTTGCTTTCTTCATTGTATAACGTCAGAATAAAAAAGGAGTATGGAAATTTATGTAAGGTTTATACTGAACCTGAATCTTTACTGCTGGCTCCTTGAAGTCGAACAAACGCTTCTATTTGGGCTCTGTGTTTGTTGACATTCAGAATTCCCTAAAATCATAATTTAAAAAATCAATATGAAAAATGTTCTTTTCCACCTGGTTTATCTCCAAAAGGTCCAGTTTTTAAAATTATGTGAAAACATCCCCATAATATTCTTTTAAGGTTTGTGATCCCTTTAGGAATTTTATATATATATATATATACACACACACACACACACACCACACATATATACACACACACATATACACTTTTTTTTTCGAGATGTACACACACACACATATATATACACACACACATATATATACACACACACACACACACATATACACTTTTTTTTCTCTTTTTGTCGAGATGGAGTCCTGCTCTGTCACCCAGGCAGGAGTGCGGTGTCACAATCTCAGCTCACTGCAACCCCTGCCTCCCAGGTTGAAGCAATTCTCCTGCCTCAGCCTCCCAGGTAGCTGGGATTACAGGTGTCACCACCACGCTCAGCTAATTTTTTGTATTTTTAGTAGAGACAGGGTTTCTCCATGTTGGTCAGGCTGGTCTTGAACTCGTGACCTTGTGATCCACCTCGGCCTCCCAAAGTGCTGGGATTACAGGCATGAGAAACCATGCGCAGGTAGGAATAATATTAATCACTAAGGTTTATTTTCTTTGGAGAAAAATACCATCATTTTGAACTACTCTTAGCTATACAAAGTGCTGAAAGTACCAGGCTCTATCTTATGTAACTGATGAGTAGTCTTTTAAAAATCTTCTATCTCAAAATATCCTCCCAGGGGCTAGGCACGGTAGCTCACGCCTGTAATCCCAGCATTTTGGGAGGCTGAGGTGGGTGGATCACGAGGTCAAGAGATCGAGACCATTCTGGCCAACACGGTGAAACCCCGTCTCTACTAAAAATACAAAAATTAGCTGGGCATGGTGGCGTGTGCCTGTAATCCCAGCTACTCAAGAGGCTGAGGCAGAAGAATCACTTGAACCTGGGAGGCAGAGGTTGCAGTAAGCCGAGATTGCACCACTGCACTCCATCCTGGTGATAGAGTGAGACTGCATCTCAAAAAAATAAAAATAAAAAAAAAATTAAATTAAATTAAAATTTAAAAAAGTCCTCCCCATAAACTTTACTACTAAGTTGGAAACATTAGCCTCTCTAGACATACTCATTTAAAATCCCCACACTTTTAGGGAGTGGCTTTGGAGTGACGCTCTTAGATTGTGGTTGACAATCTACTGAGTTGCTCATTAGAAATGCAAAATCCACTATAGAACAATTCTGTATCTTGATTGCGGTGGTGGATACACAAATCTATGCATGTGATAAAACTGCATAGAGCTACACACACATACACACATAAATGAGTGCATATAAAACTGTTGAAATCTGAATAAAAATTGTATCTGATTCCTTCCCAAGACCCTGACAGCATCTGGGTTCTAGGGTCCTGGGAGGATCACAAAGAGGCCCTTGAAAGGGGCAGAGAAAAAAATGGCAAAGGAGGAAAGCAGCTAAATTTCACCAATTTTACAACATCACCAAACCTCCAGACCTTGATTCAAAGAGATATGTTTTTTTCTAGTGACAGGAGGCATTTACCAGGCAACTTCCACAGTCTGCTTGTATGATATTCGATATGTAACAGAATTAAGGACATCATCGCAGAGTAGCTTCAAGCTGGGCAATCAGTGTCTATGGAAAGAATGACTCCCAAGCCACCTGAAACACTGACAGCCCTGACTTACTCATGCCCATCTTGTTTGCAGCCTGTGAAATCAGAGGCCTGTGACAGGATGCAGTAAAAAGAGGAGAAAACATACTGGCTGGTCCTGACAGATTCTTTTTTTTTTTTTTTTTTAATTGAGAGATTCTCACTGTCACCCAGGCTGGAGTGCAGTGGTGCAATCATGGCTCACTGCAGCCTCAACCATCCAGGCTGAAGTGATCCTCCTGCCTCAACCTCCCGAGTAATCTGGGAGTACAGGTGCACACTACCACACCTGGCTAATTTTTAAATTTTTTCTAGAGACAGGGTTTCACTGTGTTGCCCAGTCTGGTCTCCAGCTCCTGGGCTAAAGCAATCTATCAGCCTTAGCCAAAGTGCTGGGATTACAGGCATGAGCCACTGTGCCCAACCCTGACACATTCTAAATTACCACCCTCACCTGGATATAGCGTCCAGATTTAATCCCAGCTTCTAACACTTCCAGGGGAAGATGTTCTGGGTACTCCTTCCCATGGCTCTCCTGACTCTCATTCTCTCTCTCCCGTCGAGACTGAAGGATAGAATCACAAAGCTCGTGGGCAGCTTTTAAATCAGGCCAGAAGTTGTCCAGGTAATTCTGTATTTAATAAAGGCACAGAGAAACACGGTCAGAAGGTACTGATTCTTCATCATGGTACTATGACAGAAACTCCTGACTAGGAATTGCTGGCCTGCCGTTTTGAGGGGGTGCTCAGTGAGCAGGACTTCCTGAGCCTCACTCCACCATTCATTCTCTACTACCACATTAGCCCCTGAGCCTGCCAAATGAGCCCCAGGAGGCCACTCCACTGTGGAACACTTCCACCTCCTAGGCTACTTTGTGCTTTCAAATCTCTTTCTCTCCACACACACCACATACACACCTGCACACGTCCAGGCAGCCTGTCTTTATGTGTATCTAATTGCTGCAGACAATGGCCTATATGTACTTTTTTTTGAGACAGGGCCTCATTCTATAGCCCAAGCTGGATGCAGTGGCATAATCTTGGCTCACTGCAGCCTTGACCTCCCCCTGCCTTAAGCAATCCTCCCACCTCAGCCCCCCAAGTGGCTGGGACTAGAGGCGCATGCTACCACACATGGCTAATTTTTTTATTTTTTGTAGAGATGAGGTCTCACTATGTTGCCCAGGCTGGTCTCAAACTCCTGGGCTCAGTGATCCTCCTGCCCTGGCCACCCACAGTGCTGGGATTACAGGCGTGAGCCACTATGCCCAGCAATATGTGTACATTCTTGTCTTTTTTTTTTTTTTAAGGGACAGGGTCTTGCTCTGTTGCCCATCCTGGAGTACAAGTGGCGTGATCTTGGCTCACTGGTCTTGCTCTGTTGCCCATGCTGGAGTACAAGTGGCATGATCTTGGCTCACTGTAGCCTTGACCTCCTGGGCTCAAGTGATCCTCCGCTTCAGCCTTCCAAAGTGCTGGATTACAGGCGTGGGCCACTGTGCCAGGCCATTCTTGTCTTTTTTATGTATTTTAACTCAACTTTAAGTCTGAGGGGTAGAGTCTAGCACATTCTCTGTTCTCAAATTGAAAAGAAAACAGGTTATACTTTGTCAACTCCAGCAATTCTCCCACTAATTTCAGAGTCCTGTTCAAACTGCTTCCTTTCTTTCTCTACTCCTTCCAGAAATTCTGTCTGTGCTAATGTCAGTGCCCCAGTTCTATGGTCACTTATCACTTATCAACACTACACTTTGTCATTATGAACTACCTCTTCAAGGGGGATTTATCATCTTGGCTCTTCTCCATCTAACTTCAAGTCCCCACAGAGAATTCTAGGCTTCCCTTTCATCTGAACTTCACAATATCTCTTTTTTCTACTATCATTCACCTCTATGAAGCCCTTGGTCACACAGTTTTCTTGAGAAACACTATAGAAAATAAAACTGTACTATACCACTGGACTACAAAGAAAAGTAATTTTCACAAAAAGTAGAAAAATGTAATTTTAGTCAACTGTCCTCTGCAGGAACAAGACATGATGTATTGCAACAGAAAAAACAAGTGACACTGCCATTAATATCCAGCGCCCCTGGAATTCTCTGGCATGCCAGAGCACTTTCTTATAGCAGGGCCAAGAAAATTCTATTGGCAAATCTTTAGCAATATATGCACCTGGGAACCCTTATAGAATTTGCAATTCAAAACCCAACTAGACTTTCTATAAACTGACAGGGGTAATACAGGGCCTTATTCTAGTTTCTGCACCAAAAAGTGATATCAACAAGTGAAACCTAATTGACCAGCTGGGCAGACAGAAGCGACCAGCGATCTGTTGAGAGATTAACAGTCATCCTACTCTCACAAAAGGTACCTAAGAGATAGGAAGAACTGCGTTGCTGAGACAGCCCAAAGAAACAGTCACTGATAATGCCACTCCTGTCTGAGATCTGTACTAAGCAGATCTGACAGCATTCACATAAATAATACCACATCTCAACCCTTTCATTTATCCCTATTAACCCCTATGAACATTCACAAGTGGGGAAGAGTGAAGAACAGTTGGAAAAAAAGACTGGCCTTTAAGACAGTTTGTTTCGTGTGCATTTTCAGAAAAATAACTTGGAAGGCAGTATAGCATGGTGGCTAAGAGCTTTGGGGTCCGATTGCCTGGATTTTAATCATAGCCCTACCATTTTCTACTGTGTGACTTTTAACAAGTTACTTAGCCTTTCTGTGTTTCCATTTCCTTACCAATAAGATTAAATTATAATACCTACCTCATAGGGTTGTTGCAAGAATTAAATGAAATAATACACACAGAAAAGTGGCTGGCATAGATGTGTTGGTTATTACCATTAGGTAGAACCATGTCAAACTGCCATTTTATAGGTCAACAATAAGAATATTGGCAATTTTATTCAACCTATTATCATCATCATCACCATTACTATTACTGTTATAGTTACAAATGTTAGTTTACTGTCAGTAGGAGTTTACTGGGCTGGTATTAGATGCTGTGGGCCTTATAGTCAAAGTTGGTCTGAATTTGTGAAAGTCAACATTAAATAGTTGGGGCATAATGAAGAAGTAGAACTTCATTTGTTGAGACAGGGTCTTACTCTGTCACTCAGGCATTAGTACAGTGGTGTGTTCACGGCTCACTGCAGCTTCCATCTCCCAGGCTCCAGGGATTCTTCCATCTCAGCCTCTTGAGTAGCTGGGACTACAGGTGCATGCCACCATGCTTGGAGATATATATATATATATATATATATATATATTTTTTTTTTTTTTTTTTTCCCTGTAGAGACAAGGTCTCACTAGATTGCCCAGCTGATCTTGAACTCCTAAGATCAAGTGATCTTCCCATCTCAGCCTCCCAAGTGCTGGGATTACAGGCATGAGTCACCACGCCTGGCCAAAATGGAACTTAACGTCTATTCCTCTTTTCTCTTTTCTGTGTTACCAAAGGGATCTAGAGCCTTATGGGTACTACTTAGAAAATGAGCACTCATACATATACAACATCTGGAAATACCTTGAAAGTAATCACGAATACTCCTTCTGTTTCACTTCCATACTGCTGAATTGCCTCTTCATCTTCCGTCACCATAACAATTGGCATCCTGTCCTGGCAGTGATGATAGTACCAAACAGCTGCGTTGTATATGCTCCTGGAAAAGCAAAGGGCACATGAGCTCTCCCCAGGCAGACAAACACAAGCTCTTGTTCAGAATTTCACATCTGGCTTTTGCTATCCTTTGGTCTATATAGATAACCATTCATTCATTCAACAAATACTTCTGGAGTATCCATTATAAAGAAGCCCTGGGCTGGGTGCTCTGGGGGATACAAATATGAACCAGAAAGAACCTGACTTCTCTTCCCTAAGACATCCAACCACCACTGCAACCACTTTCATTTCTTGATATGGCCTAGAAACCATGAGGCTCTGCCATCTTTTACACCATTTAACTGGGGCAGCACACGAGATGACAAGCTATGTTATGTGAGGCTTAAAAGATGAAGAAGCAAGTCTTTGGCTAAAAGAAAAACTAAGGTGCAAGTAGTTGAAGATCATAATCCAATAGGGTCTGATATGGAACCATATGAAATGCCTGGAAATCTTCCAAAAAAGAACTGGAACTGGGAAACAGAGAACTGGGAAACAGGTCTGGAGAACTGTGTGCAGGACTGGATTGACTGACTGATTGAGACAGGGTCTTACTCTGTCGCCCAGGCTGGAATGTAGTGGTGAACAATGGCTCTCTGCAACCTCAATTCCCAGGCTCAAGTGATCCTCCTGCCTTAGCCTCCTGAGTAGCTGGGACTACAGGTGCACATCACCATCCCTGGCTAATTTTTAACTTTTTGTACAGATAGGGTCTCACTATGTTATCCAGGCTGGTCTCGAACTCCTGATCCTCTTGCCTCAGCCTCCCAAAGTGCTGGGATTATAAGCATGAGCCACCATGCCCAGCTTTCAAGGTAACTTCTGAGGCACATTCCGTGTGGCTCATCAGCAGCACTGATGGAGTCTTCATTTCCTACAGCAGCAGCACATCCTTCACCACCTTCCCTCCATCTCCATTTCCATCTCACTCTCCCCGCTTCTTCACTCCTGCTTCTGGGAATTGCTTTCCACATAAACACTCCACACTCAAGGACTCGCTTTAGGCTCTGCTTTCAGCAGACTTAAATCAGGACACTGTATTTCCTGAAGCAGCTTTTTCAGAATTAAATGACCAGTTTCAGTTTAATAAGACTGGGAGTAGGAGCCTGGCTGGGCACAGTGGCTGACATCTATAATCCCAGCATTTTGGGAGGCCAAGACAAGTGGATCGCTTGAACTCAGGAACTGAAGACCAGCCTGGGCTAATGGGACCCCGTTTCTACAAAATATACAAAAATTAGCCGAGTGTGGCGGCAGCTACTTGGCCTGTGTTCCCAGCTACTTGGGAGGCTGAGGTGGGAGGATAACTTGAGCTCAGGAGGTCGAGGCTGCAGTGAGTTGTGATCATACCATTGCACTCCAGCCTGGGTGACAGAGCAAAAAACCCTGTCTCAAAATAAATAAATAAATAAATAAATAAACGAAAAAGGAGCTCTTCTGCCTTCTCCATACATACACGCATTAAAGTTATGACTTCTAGGTCACTGGAGTGATCCTGACAGCTGCTAGGGTCTGGGGCAAACATATTCTGGGTACCTATATCTTCCTAACTGCAATTTTTAAAAAATGTATCAGTTATACATTCAAATGATATATCTAAAATATTGACATGGTAAGCATTTCGGTGTTAATCATGGTTCCAGAATAATTGTTGGTTTGTTCTAGCAGACTATTTAGATCAACTCCCAAACAGCCAATGATGAGGAAATGAAAGAAGATGACAGTGTGAAAACAGCAGCAAGTCAGGGCCATACCTGGTCTGCCACTTCTCCATGGACTCTCCTCTTTCCCGTGGCAGATAGCAGCATTGCTGGAATTCATTAGCAAAGAGAATGCAATCATGACGCGCATCCTTCAGCAGGTTTCGCAGTTTGTTATACTGTCTGTGACACAGAGGAGAAAAATAAATCTAACAAAGCAGGTACTCATCCACTGCTATCTCTTGCTAAGGATCAAAAAAGGATGGGGTATTTTAGAGCAAAAGATTGATTACTTTAAACCTGAAGAACATGTATTTATATTGGTCTCAGTGTGCTCAGTCCTATCGGGCTGCTATTGTTTCTCGATTTTGCCTGCTAGAAGGTGCTTGGGCAGGGCCTAGTTAATTAGTTTGCAGATCAATTAAACTTCTTCTCTCTCCTTTCCCCTTCAGAGACTTCCAGCCATTTTATTATGTAATTATACCACCTTGCCCTGCCTAGCCCCTTCTTCAAAGCCTGAGTGCACGGAGGCAAGCAGAGAGTTTAGCACTTTATTTTTGGACCTCACTTTGTTCTATAAATGTCATTAAGCATGAATACATTTGACTTTTTGCTGGCAGCCCTAGACAAGAACATGTAAGGTAAATAAGTTTGGAGATTTATCTGTGAATTTTATTTATGCAGCCACCCTGATTTACATAAATGAGAGCTAGCCTCATCTGTCAGACAACTAACAGAAAGTTTTAAGGTTTTGTCCATCAAGAGATCCTTCCCATGGCCGAGGAAGGAGGATGGTTTGAGGCCAGGAGTTCAACACCAGCATGGGCAACATAGGGAGACCCTGTCTCTACCAAAAAATACAAAAATTAGCGTGGTAGCGTGCACCTGTAGTCCCAGCTACTTGGGAGGCTGAGGTGGGAAGATTGCTTGAGCTTGGGAAGTCAAGGCTGCACTGGGCCACTACATTCCAGCCTAGGTTACACAGCGAGACCTTGTCTCAAAAAACAACAACAAAAAAGATCCTTCCCACAATGCTGGCCGAAGCCACAAATCAAACATCAAGTCTCCTATGGGTCAGTTTCTAAGAAGGTGCTTTTCAATAGTCTAGATACTATAAAATTACAGAAAACACTCAGTTATGTTAAAGGGAGTCAACTGCTTATTTAAAGATGAATTTGCTGGGTGTGGTGGCTCATGCCTGTAATCTCAGCACTTTAGGAGGCTGAGGAAGGAGGATTGCTTGAGCCCAGGAGTTGGAGACCAGCTTGTGCCAAGTAGCAAGACCCCATCTTTACACAAATTAAAAATACAAAAATTAGCTGGGCATGGTGGTACGTGCCTGTAGTTCCGGCTACTCGGGAGGCTGAGGCAGGAGGGTCCTTTAAGCCCAGGAGTCTGAGGCTGCAGTGAGCTATGATTGTGCCACTGAACTCCAGCCTGAGGAACAGAATGAGACCCTGTCTCTAACAAAATAAATATAAAATAAAAATGGATTCATATTTAATCAGATTTAACATGTGTTTTAATATAATAACATTTGTACCCTTCCTTCCGCACCTCCAGCCTGCCACCATAGGTTTTAAAAATGGAGTCTTTTCGTTGAAGCAAAGGCCGAACTCCCCAACGAATCTTGTTAAATGCATAAACACTGATCACCAATCTGTGTGGTCTTACACTTTATTAGAAAACAAGAAATAGATTTCACTAGGGCTGGGTGCGGTGGCTCACACATGTAATCCCAGCACTTTGGGAGGCAAGGCGGGAGGATCACGAGGTCAGGAGATCGAGACCATCCTGGCTAACACGGTGAAACCCCGTCTCTACTAAAAATACAAAAAATTAGCCGGGCGTGGTGGCGGGTGCCTGTAGTCCCAGCTACTCAGGAAGTTGAGGCAGGAGATTGGCGTGAACCCTGGAGGCGGAGCTTGCAGTGAGCCGAGATCAGGCCACTGCACTCCAGCCTGGTGACAGAGCGAGACTCCGTCTCAAAAAAAAAAAAGAAATAGATTTTATTTTCTTAGTAATTCTAATTTTGAGTCACTGTGAAAAGAATCATAAATAGCAACTTATAAAATATCCTTTTTTTTTTTTTTTTTTTTTGAGACAGAGTCTTACTCTGTTGCCTAGGTTGGAGTGCAGTGGCACGATCTCGGCTCACTGCAACCTCTGCCTCCCACGTTCAAGTGATTCTCCTGCCCCAGCCTCCCGAGCAGCTGGGATTACAGAAGCCCGCCACCATGCCTGGCTAATTTTGGTATTTTTAGTAGAGACAGGGTTTCACCATGTTTGCCAGGCTGGTCTCAAACTCCTGAGCTCAGGTGATCCACCCGCCTCGGCCTCCCAGAGTGCTGGGATTATAGGCATGAGCCGCCATGCCCGGCCATAAAATATCTTAATAAACAAAGGGATTCAGTTTAATTTCTATGAATGGCAGCTTTTCTTAACAGAATTCCACTTGTACAAACAAAAGCTGTTCCCTCACCCCTCAAGATGCGTAGAACATATTATATCAGTAATTTTCCCACTTTCACAAAGACACTGTATTTTTGAGACAGGGTCTCACTCTGCCACCCAGGCTGGAATGCAGTGGCACGATCATGGCTCACTGCAGCCTCAAACTCCTGGGCTCAGATGATCCTCCCACCTCAGCCTCCTGAGTAGCTGGGACTACAGGCACACCCCACTATGCTCAGCTAATTTTTGTATTTTTTTTGTAGAGACGGGGTCTTGTCATGTTGCCCAGGCTGATCTCAAACTCCTGGGCTCAATCGATCCTCCTGCCTTGGCCTCCCAAAGTGTTGGGATTACAGGTGTGAGCCACCATGCCTGGATAAAGACACATTTAAAACTTATTTTAAAAGCCTCTTAGAAGAGTCTATGCCATATTGTTTTTTTTTTTTTTTTTTTTTTGAAACAGAGTCTCACTCTGTTGCCCAGGCTGGAGTGCAGTGGCACAATCTCGGCTCACTGCAAGCTCCACCTCCCAGGTTCACACCATTCTCCTGCCTCAGCCTCCCGAGTAGCTGGGACTGCAGGTGCCCACCAAGACACCTGGCTAATTTTTTGTATTTTTGGTAGCGACAGGGTTCACCGTATTATTTTTGGTAGCGACGGGGTTCACCGTATTAGCCAGGATGGTCTCGATCTCCTGACCTCATGATCCGCCCACCTCGGCCTCCCAAAGTGCTGGGATTACAGGTATAAGCCACCGCGCCCGGCCTACACACTGTTAACAGTTTGGGCAGGCTTTCACTTTCTGCCTTACACAGTTCAGTAATGTTTAGAATTTTAAGAATGAGCACTTATTTGTTAAGTAACAGGAACAATTTTTGGAGAGATTTCATAAGCATCTGCAATTTGTTATTTCAGAGAAAACACTGAAAAAATATTGCCTGTTCTTCCTTTGTCCCCTAGAAGTTTTTGTTCACTTTACCTACCATCATATTTTGTGCACCATTACAAAGAATCTGAACTTACTGTAGTTATTTGTTTACAAATGATCTCTCTTGCTAAGCATCCTTCATTTAGAAAATCTTTGCTTCTATGTGCCAGGTCTGCTGGGGGAGGTGAGGGGTGCTGCACTGAATGCCCTTGGGAACACCAACTAGACATCCCACTGCATCTGAATAGTGTCCTACGGCATAGATAGGGCAGTGCCCCATGTCTGCAGCAAAGAAAGGAAAAATAGACATACCATACGATCCAGTAATCCCACTTCTGGGTATATACCCAAATTGAAAGCAAGGACTCAAACAGACATTTGTATACCTATGTTCACAGCAACACTACTCACAGTACACAGGCAAAAGGTGGAAGCAATCTATCAATGGATGAATGGATAAACGAAATGTGGACTATATTATTCACATTTAAAAAGGAAGACAGTTCCAACACATGCCATAACATGGGTGAACCCTGACACATTATGCAGAGTGAAATAAGCCACTCACAAAAGGACAAACACTGTGTCATTCCAGTTACATGAGGTACTGAGAGTAGTCAAATTCACAGAGATGGAAAGTAGAATAGCAGAATAGGGGCCAAGGAGAGGAGATAGTGTTTAAGGGGCATAGAGTTTCAGTTAGGACAGATGAAAAGTCCTGGAGACAGATGTTGGTGATGGCTGACAACAAGGCATATGTATTTAATGCTCCCGAACTGTGCACTTAAAAATAGTTAAAATGACAATTTTATGTATGTACATTTTACCACAATTTAAAATAAAGCTATGCTACTTGGCAAAAACAAACCAAACATAAGACAGAACCACCCACTTCAGTGGGATAAGTGCTTGAAAGGAGAAGATGGGAGGGATGGGAAGGCTTTCTGGAGTAGGTGACCCATGAGCTCTGAAGGATGAATAAGTGAGTGGAGACAAAGAGCCCAAGAGACGAGAGCAGGGCGGAATGTGCGAGACAGCAGACAGTAAGGCTTTACTTCAGTGCTTTACCCCCAGGTGCTGAATCAATGCTTTCCAAATGAACAAATGAATGCACAGCCCTACATGATAACAGTGATCCAAGTGCAGGATAATAACGCCCCTGAATAAACTGACATTTCCAGAGCCCCGTTGCCTTTTGCTAAGCTTCATAGACATCACTGCATTTGTTTTCACACCTTCACTTCAGACCCAGGGTTTTTGTTTTTTTGAGACAGGAACTCGCTCTGTTGCTCAGGTTGCAGAGCAGCAGCGCGATCATGGCTCCCTGCAGCCTCAAACTCTCAGGCTCAAGTGGTCTCCCACCTCAGCCTCACAAGTAGCTAGGACTACAGATGCAGGCCACCATGCTCAGCTAATTTTTTTGTTTTTTTTTTTGTATTGAGACAGGGTCTCACTATGTTAGCCAGGCTGATCTCAAATTCCTGAGCTCAAGCTATCTTCTTGCCTTGGCCTCCCAACGTGCTGGGCGTGAGCCACCGTGCAGACCCAGGGATTCTTGAATTCTGTTCTCTGCAAATACTGATGTGCCTGCCACAAGCCAGACCCAGGGGTTACCACCAGATTAGAGTAATGAAAATCCTTCTTAATATTTAGAAAAATATATCACTTAACAAAAAACGTTCTCAATTTTAAGTTTCACTCCTATATATATTTTCTTAGACTTTTAATGCAAGCTTCCATTTGTCAGCTACCTATCAGCCAGATAAAACAAATGAACAAATGGCAAAAGAATATTAATGCAGAAAGCAGGAAACAAACAGCAAATCACTCTGAGTGTGACAGTTGGGTTTGCTTGTAGACATGTGGGCTTACAGTTATCATTTAATAGCGCATACATATGATATAGTCATATTTTTTGCTAGTCAGGATTTTGTAGTGCATATGATGGGACCAGATAGATGAATATCCTGCATGGAGTCAGCAAACAGCACCATGTGCCTTAATCGAATTCGACCAGAATTACAGGAGAACAATGGTTTCAGATAGTCAAGTACAGGCCAGGCGTGGTGGCTCATGCCTGTAATCCTGGCACTTTGGGAGACCAAGGCGGGAGGATCACTTGAGGTCAGGAGTTTGAGACCAGCCTGGCCAACTTGGCAAAACCCTGTCTTTACTAAAAATACAAAAATTAGCCAGGCATGATGGTGGGTGCCTGTATTCCCAGCTATCCAGGAGGCTGAGGCAGGAGAACCACTTGAACCCAGGAGGCAGAGGTTGCAGTGAGCTGAGATGGCACCACTGCACTCCAGCCTGGGTGACAGAGCGAGACTCCTTCTCATAAATAAATAAATAAATAAATAAATAAATAAATAAATATAAATTCAACTCTTACAGAAAAACCTTAGTTCCTTGGACTGGCTTGGATGTTTTCTAAAACTCCATCATCTTAATGTTTTAAGCAATTTCTTAGAGGGGCAGTTAAACCTACCTTCTTTAGGTTGATTATTTTTACTATTTTTATTCAGTGGTGACCTTACCTACAGATGCAACAACCCTTTCCGCTGCTGACTGTTCTCTCTAAGGATTAGAAGTGGGAGTCCCACACCAGTGGAAAGACCTACAAAGTGAATTCTGTACTAAATGTGTTTCATCACCTGGATTTTGCAGAACCCAGGTAGGGTCTCACAGACTTACCTTCAGACACCACTGAGTTTTCTACAAGTTTATATTGCCATTTATATTAGACAATACTCACAAAACATTTTTATGGAGTACATTTGGGGCCATCTGAACGACTGCCTTCTAACTGCACTGCCATTTGGCGTCAGTGCGGCCCTCTCAGATGCCCCAGAGACACTTCAAACTCTCGACCTTGACTCCCCTGCCCCCAGGCTTCCTCTAGTGTTCCCTCTCTCCATCCAGTCATGTAGGCCAGAAACCTCAGTGATACTCTTGACCCCACCTTCCCCGCCATCTCACATACCTAAATCTGTCACTAGTTCTAGAGATTTTAAAAAAGAGCAGCTTTATTGAGATATAATTCACATACCATAAAATTTGCCCTTAAAACACACACAGTTCAGTGATTTTTAGTATAGTCACAGTTATGCAACCATCACTGTTGATCTAATTACAGAACATTTTAATCACTCGGAAAAGAAACCTGTATCCATCCATTAAGCAGTCATTGCCTGTTCCCCTTGATCCCAGCCCCCGGCAACCACTAATCTACTTTCTGTTGCTATTGATATACCTGTTCTGGACATTTTACATAAATGGAATTATACAACATATGATGTTTTTATGTGTGCTCTGGCTTCTTCCACTTAGCATGTTTTTGTGGTTTATCCACGTTGTAGCATCTATCAGTACGTCATTCCATCTTATGGCTGAATAATATTCCCCTGTATGGATAGTCCACATTTTGCTTAACCATAATCAATTAACGGACATTTGGGATGTTTCCATGTTTTGGCTATGATGAAGAAAGCTGCCATGAACATTTGCGTATGATGTTTTCATTTTTATTTATTTATTTATTTTTGGAGATGGAGTCTTGCTCTGTCACCCAGGCTGGAGTGCAGTGGAGCGATCCTGGCTCACTGCAACCTCCGCCTCCCAGGTTCAAGCAATTCTCATGTCTTAGTCTCCTGAGCAGCTAGGACTACAGGCGCGCGTCACACACAGTCCCTAATTTTTTGTATTTTAGTAGAGATGGGTTTCACCGTGTTGCCCAGTCTGGAACTCCTGAGGTCAGGCAATCCGCCCAACTTGGCCCATCAAAATGCTTGGATTACAGACGTGAGCCACCGCACCCAGCTGTGTATGATGTTTTCAGTTTCAATGTTGACATGTTTTCAATTCTCTTAGTTATACACTTAGGAAGTTTTATAGATTTTTACCTATTAAATAGGTCTTGGAAACATCTATTTCTCTCTATCTCTAAGCTACCAACATTCCCTCATCTGGACTAAAGCAAAAGCCTCCTCCCTTCTTTTTTCCAGGCCTCTTCTCTACCTGGCCCAGTAATCCCTTTTTTTTTTTTTTTTGAGATGGAGTTTTGCTCTTTTGCCCAGACGGGAGTGCAACGGCGTGATCGTGGCTCACTGCAACCTCCGCCTCCCAGGTTCAAGCAATTCTCCCACCTCAGCCTCCTGAGTAGCTGGGATTATTACAGGCACCCACCATCATGCCCAGATAATTTTTGGATTTTTGTAGTGATGGGGCTTCACCACGTTGGCCTGGCTGGCCTTCAACTCCTGACCTCCAGTGATCCACCCACCTCCACCTCCCAAAGTGCTGGGATTACAAGTGTGAACCACCGCTGAGTAATCCTTTCAGGACAGGAATCTGATCATGTTATCCCATTTTGCTTAAAAGTTTTCCCTGACATCCCTGAGGCCATGAGGCCTTCCATCCCACCCAGGCATTCTTTCTGCTCCTGGGGTGTGCCAGGAGCCCATGGGCCCCAGGCATTTTCCTCTGCCTTGAAAGCTTTCCTCCACTCTGCCTGGTTTATGCCAACCCTTGGACCTCCACCTAGGCGTCCACCTCAGAAAAGCCCTTCCTTGCCTCCCTGGGTGGTCTGGGCTCTCCTGGCGCCCCGTCCCTGTGCTTCAGTGCATTTGTCACAGTTGCAGTTCTGCATCTGTTTGTGTAATTGCCCGATTACTGCCTGTCACCCCACCAGGACTCTGTCTGCTTTGGTTTGCCACTGTACCCTCAGTGCTAGCAGTTTCTGGCACATATAGTCTCTTGGTGAACATTTGTTGAGTAAACCAACACACATGTGAACACATGAACATGGTGGACAAAACAGCCTTACAGAGTTGTCAGGGGGACTCCTCATCAAATAAGCATTTATTTGAAGATTATTAGATGGCAGAACATGTGATTATCCTGGACGACTTAAGACCTGACATTAGTCATACTGTTCTGTGCAATACACTTATGAGAACAAACATTCTCTGCATTGATATTACTGAAGTCAAAACAGGAAATCTTATTACAAATATAACCAGATTAAAGGCTATGTCTTTCCATTGTTAAACCTAACTCTGGTGATTTCGTTTCAGCAAAACAATGTTATCTGTCACGTTGAATAATGTTCATTTGCAGTTTTCTGATTTTGTAACTTTGATTATTTAACTTACACTAGGGTTGTATTAAAGTACTTAAACATGAGGACTTATACCGAGATTTATGTTTAAACACATTTAAATAACAATAGAAGAAAATAACACTGGATATCCAGGAGGATTTTTTTCTTTTAGAAACAAGATGGATATATCACTCATGTTGAGAACACTGAGGTACTGGATGGGGATTTAGATCATGTGACCTTTCAGATCTCTCCAACCATAATATTCTACAATTTCAATCTTTTTTTTTTTTTTTTTTGAGACAGAGTCTTGCTCTTGTTGCCCAGGCTGGAGTGCTGTAGCACGATCTTGGCTCACCACAACCTCCGCCTCCCGGGTTCAAGCGATTTTCCTGCCTCCGTCTCCCGAGTAGCTGGGATTACTGGCATGCGCCACGTCATCTCGCGCATTTTGTATCTTTAGTAGTGACAGGATTTCGCCACGTTGGCCAGGCTGGTATCAAACTCCTGACCTCAAGTGATCTACCTGCCTCGGCCTCCCAAAGTGCTGAGATTATGGGCGTGAGCTACTCAGCCTGGCCTGATTCCAATCTTATATACCATCAAGAAACTGAGGCATGAAATATGGAGACTCTCTGAAGCTATACAGAAGGAATTCAGGAGGGAGTCAAAAGGAACAAGCAAAGCATCCTATACCAGACACCAGACGGGACCAGGGATTATTAACTGACAAAACTTTCCTAACCAAGAATGTTCCTAAAAGCATATTGGATAAAATGAATTATTTACTCGCATCTCAAAAATGTCCAAGGAAGAAATGAAAAACAAAACAAAATGTTCCCCAACATTAAATGAACAAAACACTAGAGAGCTTCTGCTAGGCCAAGTTCAGTTAAATATAAAAAGTTAATTATCACCAAAAAAATGGTAAGTATGTAAAGTAATGCATATGCTAATTAGCTTGATTTGGCCTTTCCACAATGTATACATATTTTAAAACATCATGTTGTATACCATAAATATATATGATTTTTTAAAATAAGTTTTTTAATAGAGACAGGGGTCTCACTATGTTGCACAGATTGGTCTTGAACTGGGCTCAAGTTATCCTCCTGTCTTGGCCTCCCAAAGTGCTGGGATTATAAGTATGAGCCACCAGGCCTGGCCAAATATATACAATTTTAATCTGTCAATTAAAAAAAGTCAAATAACTTACACTTAACACTTAGGAAGGCTGAATTAATAAAGCACATCTCTCAGATCTTATGTATTCAATGCCTATTATTAATTTGAAAGTTAGCCTTCAATAAATGACACTTTCTAGTGCTCAGACAATTTGGGTCATTTAGCTATGTCAACCTGAATGCACCTGCTGGTTGCTTAACAGGTAAACAAAGTGCCAAGTCCCAAATTTGCTGATTTCTTCCTCTTCTTCAATCATACTCGTAATACGCCTTAAAGACCAGTCTCAAATCCACTTCCCCCAAAGGATTTTTTGGCCTAATTGCTCCACTCCACGTTTACTTCTGCACTTTGCATAGTCCACGTTAAATTATCCTTCGTGTGTCTAAGGTGCTTCATAATAACTGTCTTGTTTCTTCTATCTAACCCCAGCAAGACAATAGGTTTGTTGTTAGAGGGACTAAGACTTATTTTGGGCCGGGCACGGTGGCTCATGCCTGTAATCCCAGCACTTTGGGAGGCCGAGGCAGGCGGATCATGAGGTAAGGAGTTCAAGACAAGTCTGACCAACATGGTGAAACCCCATCTCTACTAAAAATATAAAAATTAGCCGGGCGTGGTGGTGTGCACCTGTAATCCCAGCTACTCAGGAGGCTGAGGCAGGAGAATCACTTGAACCCGGGAGGTGGAGGTTGCAGTGAGCCGTGAGCCGAAATCACGCCACTGTACTCTAGCCTGGGCGACAGAGCCAGACTCCATCTCAAGAAAAAAAAAAAAAGACTTCTTTTTTATTCCCCAAGGCCTGGAACTAAGAGCTTAAAAAGTGCTTACCCAACAAACAAAATCAGGATGTTATCATATGGCCCTATTTCACAACTCCTCATCTTTTGTTTTCACATTTAGTATATTCAAAGACATGGTAAGGCAGTGGAAAACCAATAGTTTTTCATCAAGTTAACTACTCTTGAAATGTTCAGGAGAAAAAAACGTTTAAATTCCAACTCTTTGTCTTTGAATGTCCCAGGAACTGGTTTCTAAAACAATCCTTAACATTAAAAATATTTTAGAAAACAGAAGTTGAAAAGGCTCGCAGTGTGTTAGCAATCTGAATGATAACAACAAATTGATTTTAGTAGCAGAAACTGAAATATGACACCTGGAGCAGCATTTAAATTTGGATGTGTATAAACATCTATATCTTGGTGTCTGAACAAAATCAACTTGAAGCTCATTTAAAAATATTCTATCTGAAAAAACCTGCACAAAATCTGGTTAATGTACGTTTTTTGAACTGAGCATATAATAAGAGGACAATTTGTCATTTTCATATACAAATAAAAACACTTCATCTTTTATCACTAAGGCCTGAAGAAACCACAACATTTTAAAAAAGAATAAATGCATAGTTGGTGCTTATTAAATAACTTAGAGTGTTAAAAGGTTGGACGTATAATTCTAATATGCTATTTCCATACAGTTTTAAGTTCAAGTCATAAACCTTTCCCAACATTAAAGGAAGCAAAATCGTTTTTCAAAGTATTTGTTTAAAAGGTAGACAACTATTCTTCATTTAAGTACAAGGCAAGAATTTTAGACTGGTTCAATTAGAAAGCCTTTGTTTAGCAAATACAATGACTATGGCTGGCAGTTACACTAGTAACCTAAAAATAAAACAAGCTATTTCTGGTTTCATTGAATAAATCATTACAAGTACAATTTGCATCCCCAATAAAGGAGTCTAAAATTTAAAAATAAAGTACTCTTTTCCCCAAGAAAAGAATGTATGCTTCTGAAACAATGTATCTATAAATAAGATTAAATAATACACATTATCAACAAGAAATAAGCAATAACCCTGCCACTATAAAAATGCAAGCCAAAAGCCAATTCACACTAGAATCTGAAATACCCACATACTGGGGACACTGCAGTTTACTGATCTACAGTCAGATCTCTTGGCCAGGTGTTGAAGCAGAAATATAAAATAATGTTACTGCATTCCTCACTATCAAAGAGAATACGAAATTAGTTTTAAAAGTCCTTTCTGACAAAATAATGAATTCCTCCCATCCCCCTCCGACAAGGGACCTTTTCTAAGGTGGGGGGAACCTATGCCATATAGAAATAAACAATGCAAAACGTATACCTCCGGCCTCTTTGATGCTGCACAGCTTGACAAGCTGTCTGCATGAAAATAATTCCCTTCAACTCAGGAAACTCAAGGATCTCAAGATAATCCTGAACAACTTTCCAGTCTGGGATCACGTAATGAGTCACATCACTAGACAAGAGTTTCCCATCTGAAACATAATTCAAAATGTAAGAGATTAGACAATGTTTTCAAACCTGGTTTATTTAAATGTCACGGTGCTCTGGCATGCAAAATAACTTCCAGTCTTAACTCCACGGTGGGAGTTTTTAAAAGACAAATCTACTTTGGTAGAGGCCCAAAGTTCAGGTATATTGAGCACCCTCATTTTTTTGGAAGCTGTGATAAATACAAGCTCAACGTGGTTTATGGTGTTGCCAGAGGTGCCGGAGAGGATGGCTGATTTAACAACGAACAAGCACATTTTCAGCATAACTTGAATATTTCAGTGTTAACTCATCATTGACAAACACATTCAAATGAAGCACCCCCACATTTATACCACTTGTGTATGATGCCCAGCAATTTAAAGTTGGCTCTGTGTCAAGCTTCTGCACGTGCTCAGCAGCCTCCAAGGGCCAGAAAGATTGAACAGAGAAAATGCTCCGTGCAAGCAACGTGCAGAGGTGGGGTTTCCCACCAGACCCGCATCTGAGAGCTGGTTAGCTAAGCTCTAACTGAAATGTTCACCTTAATCACAATGTTTGGAGGATTCCACACATTCGCTGACAAGGACCCCCATCCCATGCTCATCCTCCCATGGGGGAAGAGAGCCAGTAACGTGCATCGTTCTATCGGCCACCCTTGCGGCCTAGAAACCAAGGACTGGGGCCCAGGAGTCCCCAGTCCAACTTCCCCGTGACCTTCCGCTCCAGTGCGGGCCCAGAGAATTCACAAATCTACGGTGAAGTGGCTCTCCACTGGGGGAAAAGTATGGGGCACCAGTGCGGGTAGGTCAGGAAACCTGTGGCTGCAAAGCAGGCGATGTCAGCGTCGCAGCGGCAGCAGCTGGCCGGTAGCTCCCGGGGGCTCCCAGCTCCGGACCTCCCCATTTCTCCACGGCGCGAGGTTGCGGCGGGAGGAGGCCTCGGCTTCCGCGCCCTCGGGCCCCTCTGAGGAGCCAAACCACCCGGCCTCCGGCATGGGGTGCGGGTCTGTCGGGCCCTCCCATTGGACAGGGCGGAGCAGTCGGGGAGTCCTGGGGGCCCCAGAAGCCGCGGACCCGCGCCGCTGGGTCCCGACCGGCAGAGAGCCGGAGGTGAGGCCGGCGAGCGGGCGCAGGCCGCGGGGCCTACGCCTCCGTGTCCCCGCCGCTGGCGCTCCGCCTCCGGGCCGCGCTCAGCCCCTCACTGCGGCCTCCCGCTCCCGCCGGCCCCGTCCCCGCCCCCGCCCCGGCCCTGACCGTGGCTGCAGGCGGCGGGCTGCGGGCAGAGCGGGCTGTGGCAGGGCACGCAGGGCCGCAGGTAGTGCTCGCGCACGATCCGCAGCGTGCGGCCCTGGAAGGTCCTCAGCAGCAGCACCTTCTCCCGCTTCTGCAGCATGGCGGCGTGTCTCCCGGAGCCCGCGGAGTGGCTGGCGCGGCGGAGGCAAGGCCGCGGCCTCGGACCCGCCCCTCGGCCCTGGGCGCCGCGGCTCCGGAACCGCCGTAACTGCCGCGCCCGGGGGAGGCCCGGAGCTACACGCTCCAGGCTGGGGCCCGGCCCTCCCGGCCTTAGTTTCTTCCCTTCCCTCAGTGGCCTGGACCAGGGCGGAGGGGTGGAAACGACCTACCCCAGAGACGGAGGGAAGACTAGGATGATACCTGGACGGCAGGTGAAGAAGGGCTGGGCGCAGCTGTCCAAGATTAGGAGACTTTGTTTGTCCCCCCAGGTCCATGTGGGAATGGAGCCGCCGTATTAATACTAATACCGGGTAATTAATGTTTTCTCTTCGTTGCTCTCGCTATCTCCAAACGAGGTAAAAGACTCAGCACAGAAGCCGGCAACCCTGCCAGCCGAACATTTCTAAAAAGTTATATTCATTTTAAATTACATGTACTTTTTAAAAAGTTTTTTTCTTTTTTTGTAGAGATGGGAGGGTGAGGGGGGCAGGTCTTGCTCTGTTGGCCCGGCTGGTCTCAGGCGATCCACCTGCTTCGGCCTCCCAAAGTGTTGGGATTACAGGTGTGAGCTGCTGCGCCTGGCCTTTCATGTTCTTTTTAAAATTTATTTATTTGTTTTGGTATCCCTATTGAAGTTATCATGTACTTATATAATCAAACAATGCAGATAAAATGAAAACCAATCTCTTCCCTCGAAGCACTGTTCCACTGCAACTTTTATAGCTTTTGCAGCCTCTGGCAAAGGATTTCTCCTTTAAACTGCCACTGTGACACAATCACAAACGTACTTGTTTGTATTAATAACTTTTTTTTTTTTGGACAGGGTCTTGCTGTGTCACTCAGGCTGGAGTGTAGTGCATGATCATGGCTCACTGCAGCCCCCGAACTTCTGGGCACAAGCGATCTTCTCCACCACGCCTAGCTTTTTTTTTTTTTCTTTTCTTTTTTTTTTTTTTGTAGAGATGGCAGTGTCTCACTATGTTACCCAGGCTGGTCTCAAACTCCTGGCCTCAAGTGATTCTCCCACCTCAGCCTCCCAAAGTGCTGGGATTACAGGCGTAAGCCACCACGCCCAGCCTGTAGCTCTTGATAAAGAGATGCACACAGTCTCTTCTGAGATCACACACCCTTGATGGGATAGAATCCACTCTTCTTCCAAGCACTCAACTAAGACTTTTGAGCTGCACTAGCAGCTTTGTATACGTGTCCCATTTAACTTCCACAACAAGTCAAAGGAGTGGGGCATTATCATTCCTATCTTATAGACTATAAAACAGGGTTAGGGAAGTTAAGTGGCCAAGGTTACCCAGTTATTAAGTGGTGGGATCAATATTCAAGCCAGAATCTGAATTCCAAGGAGGCTCGTAAGTAATTACCGTGCTATTCAGAGATGAGTAAAATACAGGTCCTGCATTTAGAGACTTTATAGTCTGCTTGGTGAGCTCCAGTTAAGGCAGCTCAACCAGCTGGCTGGAAACATCAGACTTCCTGTGATGCTGAAGCAGGCAGAACTGAGGATGCTCTGTTGGATGGCTCTTGTCACTCTACAGGAATGCATTAAAGAGAGCCACGATCTCCCACTCATTGTACTTCCATGTCAAGTTACCCTGCAGTGTGAGCTGATGTGAATGAGATCTGAGGTGGAATTGCACGAATTAGGAAAACAGCACAGAGCTGGCCTATAAGGCAACCAGCAGTGCAGGAGGCTGTCCCTAATTCAGGAGGTCAGTTCTGGACAGCCCAGAGGACAGTCAAGTTGCCAGATTTGTCCCCTACATAAATATGTTCCAGGCAGCTGACCACAGTTCCCTCCAAAACTCCCTCATGTTCATTTTTCTTTTATTTCTGATTATACCAGGTTATGGGAGGGGTGTTGATTAGATACTAATATGCCCATAACATCGCTGTTTAGCACTTGGTAGCTTTAAACTTTCTTCAAATTGGGACAAATGATCTTTTAAGGAAAAGAGTGTGTCTGGAGTTCTATTGAAAGTTGGCTTTATTAGTATTTTAAATAATTCAAGGTCCATTAAGCACTTCCTTTGCTTGCATTTTGGCGATAATGTATAAATTATGTTTTAAAAAGCATGATTCCTTAATTCTTGGAACTAATGAGCTAAAATGGACAAGAGTGCCTTTTTGTTGGTTGGTTGGTTGGTTGGTTGGTTTGCCTCACAGGCCATCTGATGCCTCTTGCCTGAAAAAAAGTGTCTATACTTGTAAGAATAAGCCAGTTTATGCTGTGGTAATATGCAACTTTAAAAATCTCAGTGACTTGGCCAGGTGCGGTGGCTCACGCCTGTAATCCCAGCACTTTGGGAGGCCTAGGAGGGCAGATCACCTGAGGTCAGGAGTTCGAGACCAGCCTGACCAACATGGAGAAACCTCGTCTCTACTAAAAATACAAAAATTAGCCGGGCGTGGTGGCACATGCCTGTAATCCCAGCTACTCGGGAGGCTGAGGCAGGAGATTCTCTTGAACCTGGGAGGTGGAGGTTGCAGTGAGCCAAGATCGTGCCATTGCACTCCAGCCTGGGCAACGAGAGCAAAACTCCGTCTCAAAAAAACAAACAAAAAAATCTCAGTGACTTAAAATGACAAGATGTTGCCTAGGCACCAAGAGGCTCTGCTCTGTGCCCTTTTCCAGGACCCAGGCTGATAGAGCAGGCCCTCTCTGGAACACAGACTGTGGTCATTGGCAAAGGAAAAAAGTCCCCCAGAGAGTCTCATCCCAGCAATTAAAAGCTCAGTCCAGAAGTGACACATTTCAATTCTGCCTATTGACCACACAATAGGGGTGGGTGGGGCAGGAAGTGTGTGCCGCCTCATGACCTGAAGGCAGAGCACTGAAGCCCTTTGGTGAACAGCATCAGTGACTACCTGAGTGACCTAGCTCAAATCCCTTATCCCTAAATGAGTCAGTCTGCTCTGCCAGCACCTTAACCTTTGTTGCTTGTGACTACTCCAGCTCAGCCCACTATCTGGTCTCTGCTTGGGCATTCTACTGCTCACCTCTTTTCACATTTGATGTGTCTTTCCCAAACTCCATGACCCCGTAGGCCAAGGATATATCACCACATTATCTCTAATCTTTATCACAACTCTTCAGTGTAAATATGTGATTTCTTGTGGCAGAGACTGGTTCTGGCTCTCTGTTTGCCAAATCCATGCCCTCTTTTTCTCTGGGCACAGAGATAAATGACATTTCCTAGCTTGCCTTGCAGATACGCAGGTGTGGCCATGTGACTGAGTTCTAGCTGGTGGAATATAATGGCACCATTTCCAGGCCTGGCCCATAAAAACCTCCCATGCGTGCTCCTTTTCCTGTTCTACCAGCTGGAGACCAATGCCCAGGGGATTTTGAGAGCCAGCATTAGAGATGGCAGGCCCCTCATCAACTTGGGTCCCTGAAGGACTGTTCACAGCAGAGCGCTGCTGCCTTTGACCCAGGAGCATCCACAGTGGATTCTCTCTCTTTTTTTTTTGAGACGGAGTGGCCCAAGCTGGAGTGCAGTGGTGCAATCTTGGCTCACAGCAACCTCTGCCTCCTGGGTTCAAGCGACTGTCTTGCCTCAGCCTCCCGAGTTGCTGGGACTACAGGCACAAGCCACCATGCCCAGCTAATTTTTGTGTTTTTAGTAGAGACGAAGTTTCACCATGTTGGCCAGGCTGGTCTCGAACTCCTGACCTCAGATGATCCCGCCTGCCTCGGCTTCCCAAAGTGTTGGGATTACAGGAGTGACCCACCGCGCCTGGCCCACAGTGGACTCTTGTAAGGGAGAAATAAACTTGTTACCTCACCTATCATCACCCTAACTAATTACTCTCTTTATAAAGGAGATTAAGGAACTTGTCCAAGAGTTGTGTAGGGCTATTTGTTCCAAAATCCTTCACTAGATAGTAAATGTCCTCATGAAGCTGCTACAGTTTTCTTTTTTCTTTTCTTTTCTTTTTTTTTTTTTTTTTTGAGACAGAGCCTCACTTTGTCACCCAGGCTGGAGGGCAGTGGCGAGATCTCCACTCACTGCAACCCTCACCTCCTAGGTTCAAGCAATTCTCCTGCCTCAGCCTCTTGAGTAGCTGGGATTACAGGCATGTGCCACCACACCCGGCTAGAAGCTGCTCGAGATTTCTAGGGCAGTTCTGAATTGCACAGTTCTCTAGGAGGTGGGAGAGCAACAGTGGCCCGCGTGTTCTGGTTTGGTCTGGGCTACAGTGCGACACTGGGAAGGATGCCTGGGGGTTGCTTCTCCTTTCAGTTTTCCCTTTCCTTGTCAATCCAAGTGCAGATGGACAGCATGACCTCCATACAGAAGAATGCTGTGACAGCTTTCAGTACTCTGTTGCCGACTGAAATCTGTGACTGTGGCTTGTTTTCTTTGGTGCATGACTTCAATCTTCAGGCTGAGCACCAGTGTGCTTACACTGCAGAGGAGTTTGTAGCATTGACATGACTTCTTGCAGATGTGCTCTTGGAGTGCAGCCATCAGCAACTACTGGATTGTAATCAAAAGGTCTCATCAAAAAATTAGCCTGGGGTGGAGTGGGACATCTTTGCAAAGGGCTAAGAGGACAGGGGGGTTAAATGTGTGGAAGAAATTCCAGCAAGTGAACTCCAAGGGCCAGAGTGGATTACTGAAGCAAGCTTTGAAATATTCTGTATTTATTTATTTAAAATTACAATAGTACAACATACATGTTGTAACACATTCAAACAGTACTGAAGTATGCCAAGTATAAACGTTGAAGCTCTCTTTCCATCCAAAGTCTACTCCTCCCAAGTAATTCACCATTGCTGATAGCTGGAATGCATCCTGAGTTTAAATAGAACCCAAAGTTTGCGATATTTTGGAGAATTTGTCAATCTATGCAATATCAGCTAATTACAACTAAGGTTTCTCAAATTTTGACTAGGTGCCAGGTATTTCTCCAAACGCTTACTGTATTTTCTCATTTAATCCTCAACACAATGTCTTGCTACTTCTTTTACTTAGGTAGAGAAGGACTGAAGTGATTACCCAGGCCACACACTCAGTGTAAAGCAAAACCAGGGTTTTTTTGTTTGTTTATTTTTTGTTTTGTTTTGTTTTTAAGTTTTAAGTTTTTTTTATAGAGACAGGGTTTTGCTATGTTGTCAAGGCTGAGCTCAAACTCCTGGCCTCAGGCATCCTCCCACCTTGTCCTCCTAAAGTGCTGGGATTGCAGGAAACCCAGACTTTGAACCCAAGCAGTTGGGCTACAGAGTTCACACAGTAATGACTCAGCCATATACCTTTTAGCTAGTAGACAAGGAGAGTTCTAGGATGGAGTACATTCTATGTGGTGGACCATGGATGAACCCAGTTACAGGGTTACAGAACTGGAAACAGTGACATCCAAGTATTGACTCTACCACTTCCCTCATTTCCCTGAGCCTTAGTGATTGCAACTGTAAAGTATGGCTGGCAGGTCTTATGTTGCTGAGTATTGATATTAATGAATCAATGATGCTAAAGGGTCATGTAAATACTGTACCTAAAATTACCCCATAGATCTATAAAATCAGCTTACTTTCATTTGTACTTCATCTCAGTGAAAGAGTCATTGGAGGACAAATGGCTGTTGAGATTACTCTGCTACTTGTATTAGGGATAATTTAATTTCCTACACGTTAAAGGCTGTTAATCCTCGATTTTCACTTTCCCCAGCAGATGCAATGACTCCCTTTTGGCTTTCTAAACGCCCTGTGAATCCCCATAATCCACTTTGCAATGATTACTCTAAAATGTTTTACTTAACTCTTTCTAATTTTTTAAAGGGAAAATTATTTTGCGGTTACAAATTGTTATACCTCAGCAAGATCTTTACTGTACTGATAATTTTGTCCTTCTACCACTAAGGGGCGCTGCTTCATTGAATTTTTTTTTTTGGGTGTGTGTGTGGGGTGTGTGTGTGTGTGTGTGTGTGTGTGTGTGTGTGTGTCTTTCCTAAAGTCTTCTCTGTGTCTTGGAAACTTGGCGTTAAAATGCATCCAATTAATTGAGTCAGACAAACAAACAAACAAAACCTTAGAATTTTGACAATATCTTTATTCAAGGAGCTGAAAGGCTCTGATCCTCCAAAATTAATTAGAAACTAAGCTTCAATGATTAATACAGGAAAGAAAAAGAAAATTCTTTGTTTTGAAGCAGATTAGGAGAAAATTCAGTGATGTGAATAGCAATTTATAATTCCAAAACAGAAACATTACTATTTCATTTTTTTGTATTAATTGATGAAATTAAGTTTTCATCCATCTTGTAGGGTTTCTATTACCAGTCATGGAATATAGTTATTTCATGGGATAAATGCACTACATAAAGTCTTTTGGCTTATTTTGCTTTTTTTTTTTTTTTTTTTTTTTGAGACGGAGTCTCCCTCTGTCACCCAGGCTGGAGTGCAGTGGCGCAATCTCAGCTCACTTGCAAGCTCCGCCTCCCGGGTTCACGCCATTCTCCTGCCTCAGCCTCCCCCAGTAGCTGGGACTACAGGTGCCCGCCACAATGCCCGGCTAATTTTTTTTAGTAGAGACAGGGTTTCACCGTGTTAGCCAGGATGGTCTCGATCTCCTGACCTCGTGATCCGCCCGCCTCAGCCTCCCAAAGTGCTGGGATTACAGGCGTGAGCCACCGCGCCCGGCTCTTTTGCTATTTTGTTACTATATATGTTTGAACTTGGGAAAGTGAATCCCATTTTACATCTTATATTGATAAACTGAATTCTAAAACCTTATAATTACAATAGGAAGGTTATGAAAAATGAAAAAGAGAATAAGGAGTACTTAGTAATGATCCTAAAGTTCTAGGTTTTGGATACATCTGAATGAGGTATTAAAATATAGTGCAGTGGTGTGATCTTGGTTCATTGCAGCTTCCACCTCCTGCATTCAAGTGACTCTCATGCCTCAGCCTCTTGAGTAGCTGGGACTACAGGTGCAGGCTACCACACCTGGCAAATTTTTGTATTTTTAGTAGAAATGGGGTTTTGCCCTGTTGGCCAGGCTAGTCTTGAACTCCTGCCCTCAAGCAATTCACCAGCCTCGGCCTCCCAAAGTGTTGGGATTACAGGCATGAGCCACTGCACCTGACCGAATTTAAATTTTATTATTTAATAAAGGAAAAGACATTCTATTCTTTTGTACCTGGTTCTAAAGGAAGAAGAATGAGGTATAAAATTTATAATTGCATTTGTACTTAACTTTCTTTACATTTTAGGCCAGAGCAAATATGCTATATCTGATTGTAGTAGATTTCTATTATTGCATGACTACCACAAATTTAGCAGCTTAAAAACAGTAATTTATTATCTCACAGTTTCTTTTCTTTTTTTTTTTTTTTTTTGACAGGGTCTGGCTCTCTTACCCAGGCTGGAGTGCCCTGGCACAATCTCAGCTCACTGCAGCCTCCGCCTCCTCGGCTCAAGCCATCTCCCACCTCCGCCTCCCAAGTACCTGGGACCACAGGCACACACCAGCATGCCTGGCTAATGTTCATAATTTTTTTTTTTTTTTTTCGGAGAGATAGGGTTTTGTCATGTTGCCCAGGCTGGTCTTGAACTCCTGGGCTCAAGTGATCTATCAGCCTCAGCCTTCTGAAGTGCTGAGATTATAGGCATGAGCCACCATGCCTGGCCTATTTCACAGTTTCTGTAGTTCAGAAGTCTGAGCATGGCTGAGTTAGATTCTCTGCTCAGGGTTTCACAAGGCCAAAATCAAGGTGTTGATTGGGCTGCAATCACTTCTGGAGCTTGGGGTCTTCTATCAAGTTCACGTGGTTTTTGGCAGAATTTAGTTCTTTGTGGTTGTAGGGCCGGGCCCGCAGTTCTCTTGCTGGCTGTTAGCCAGCAGTGCTCAAAGCTCCTGGAGGCCCCTGCGGTTCCTTGCCATGCCCTTGCACACTTCCAAGCTCTTTCATCAGAGGAAGCCAGGCACTTTATGGCCTCACCTTATCAGATCAGGCCCACTGAGGATAATCTCCTATGTTCAGGTCAGCTGATTTGGGACATTTTTTTTAAATCTAAAAAATTTCAATTTCGTCTATAAAATCTCTTCAGAGTGGCGCCTACATTAGCCTTTGACTGAATAACTAGCAAAAATGTGTATGCCAGGGTTCAAGAATCTTTGGGAGCCATCTCAGAATTCTGCCTACCATGATGCATAATAATCATTTGAACTCAATAAATCATATTTAAAACTATGGTATTTGTTAAATATTTGAGAGCAGCATAAATAATGTTCTTAAAAAAGGAATGGAGGCTGGGTGTGGTGGCTCATGTCTGTAATCCCAGCATTTTGAGAGGCTGAGGTAGGCGGCGCACTTGAGGCCAGGAGTTCAAAAGTAGCCTGGCCAACATGGCGAAACCTCATCTCTCTAAAAATACAAAAATTAGCTGGGTGTGGTGGCATACACCTGTAATTCCAGCTACTCAGGAGGCTGAGCCATGAGAATCACTTGAATCCAGGGAGCGGAGGTTGCAGTGAGCTGTGATCATGCCACTGTACTCCAGCCTGGGTGACAGAGTAAGACTGTCTCAAAAAAGGAAAAAAAAAAAAAAAGGAATAGGAGAACCAGGCTGGTAATCCAGAGGCTAGACAAAAGTAAATACATGATGGCGAATGCCGCCTCGGTTAGTTCAAGCTGAGCGGCAGAGAACTCTGCCAATATATTAACCCACAGGCTGTTCATCTTCGGTAGCACTGATTTACACCGGGCCCAGAATTCACTCAGGAATCTTGTACAGTGCCCAGCCACTTTTGCTATCACAAGATCAACTTGGGGAGAGGGCAGTGAACTGAAGGCACTTTGATCCCCTTCCATCTCTACAAACAAGACCCACTTGGAGAGGGCAGTGAGGCTGGGAGGTGTTGTGGGTGAGAATAGTCTTCTTCGTTCCACTCCTTTTCCTACCTGTGAGGAATGAGGCTGTATCCTACAGCTTAGGATCCTCTCTTAAAGACTTCATACCAGGTGATGGGAAGCCTGGCGTTTTGTGAAGATTTGAATTTTAAATAGAATGTCATCATCATCAGAGGCCTCCTTCATTGTGCGTCTGGCTGCTGTGATCAAGCCCAGGAGAGTGGGAGGCTGTGGGTATTTGCTGCTCATCTTCCATGTGGAATTGTGACAGAGTCAGAGCTGTGATTCAGGAACCTCCTCTGATTGCAGTGTTTGCGTGGGGGATGCAGAGGGCTTTCCTTTTCACTTTTTTTTTTCTATTAAATGTGACATTTTTAAGAGATATCATTAAAAAATATTCTTCCTCCCTGAAGAGAAAGGGCTTGGATCTTAGATATCTTTCACTGAAACCATAAGGCTCTTGTCATGTTTACCATTTAAGCCTTCAGGGCCTTATCTTTTCTGTCCTGGAGAACAGAAAGCATTTTGATCCCCTTCCAGTTCTACAGACAATGTTCTTTAATCAGCTGGAGGCATCACTGTTGATCAGACAACAGTACTTCCCCCTCCATGAAGCTAAAAGCACCTGCCAATCTGAGCAAGAGAGAAGGGGTGTTCTTTGAGCACACAGAGCATTGTTATTTCAAATATACATGAAACTATAGAAAACAACCTGAAACCCATTGTTTTTTAATAGATGCCAAGGGTAGTGGCATTTACTAGACTTGAAAGCAATGCCATGAATTCGCATATTCACCAAATGCATTTATTGATTTATGGCTAGCGTGATATTTGTGATATTGAAAATGTCGTGTTTCATTTCCTTTGTCACTAAGTTCATCATCTTAATGAAAATGTAAAAAGGAAAAATGACTAAATAGGAAGTAAAATTGTATTGTTAGTAATATTGTTGATACCGGGTGTGGTGGCTCACACCTGTAATCCCAGCACTCTGGGAGGCTGAGGTGGGTGGATTACTTGAGTCCAGGAGTTCCAGACCAGCCTGGGCAACATGGGAAAACCCCCATCTCTACTAAAAAAATACAAAAATTAGCCGGGCATGGTGGCGGGCACCTGTAATTCCAGCTACTTGGGAGGCTGAGGCAGGAGAATCACTTGAACCTGGGAAACGGATGTTGCAGTGAACTGAGACTGCACCATTGCACTCCAGCCTGGGCAACAAGAGTGAAACTCAGTCTCAAAAAAAGAAAAAAAAAAAACGCTATCTCTACAAAATACAAAAAAATTAGCTGGGTATGGTCGTGCATGCCTGTAGTCTCAGCTACTCGGGAGGCTGAGATGGGAGGATTGCTTGATCCTGAGGAGGCCAAGGCTGCAGTGAGCGGTGACTGTACCACTGCACTCTAGCCTGGGTGACAGAGTGAGACCCTGTCTCAAAAAAACAAACAAAACCAAAACAAAGAACAAAGTAATATTGTTGATTAATACTGAGCAGGCTGTAATAAACCACACTTTTCTCTGTCAAAATACTTGTATTAAGCTTTCTTTAGTTTTATATATATATATATTCTATATATAAAAATACATATGATATCAGTTATATATACTCAGTTGTGATTGGCTGGGTTATACTGCAGTAGCAAAAAGCCCTGTCTCTGTGGTTTTAAACAACAAAGGTTTATTCCTCACTCACGCAATATGTCCCTCTGCTCTGTTGAGCTCACCAGGAGACCTAGGCTGATGGTGAGCACCCTCTCAGTGCTTCTGCAATTGCTTGGCAGGGAAAAAAGAATGAGGCAAACTAAGCACAAGCTTCCCGTAGGAAATGACACAAGTGACCTGCTCACAGTACTAGCCAAAGCAAGTTACTTGGGCACACCCAATTCCAGTGGTAGCAGGTGGAGAGCCAGAAATCCTTGGTGAACACATAGATACGTATTATAATGTGTAGATTGAAAAGGGGAGAAATAGCTTCAACTGTAGCCAAGCAAGTCAACTTTGATTTATTATTGTAATATTGTTACATTCATAAGTTTAGAATTAATGAAAACAATGACATAGGCAATGTTCATAGAATATACTGCAGTTAATGAGGAGGATAAGGCAGATCTTTATGTTCAGACATGCAAATATCCCCAAGAAATACTGAATATTAAAAAGAGCAAGTAGCAGAATACTATGATCTCATTTATTTAAAAAGCACATAAAATATATATAAACATTTGTGTGTCTGTGTGAAGTCCATAGTAAAAGGCCTAGAAACAGTTACTATTCATGGCAGAATAGAATGGGATTTGTGTAGCATGTAGGCGACTTGCTCCCATTTTACTTGGTGTAATCCTGTATTGTTTGAATTAATTACATTCTACATTTATCATGTATTACTTGTTGTATTGGTTTCCTGGGCTGCTGTAACAAATTACCACAACTTGAGAAGGCAGGAATTTAATGCTTTGACAATTCTGGGGGCCGGAAGTCCAAAATCTGGCAGGACGGTGCCCCTCCAAAGGCTCTGAATGAGAACCTGCTCCTTGCCTCTCCCAGCTGCAGGGCTGTCAGCGCTCCTAGACTTGCGGCCACATCACTCAAACCTCTACCTCCCTGGTAACATTGCTTCTTCCTCTTCTGTGTGTCTGTGTGTCTCCCTTTTATAAAGGCACTCACCCACCCAGAGAATCCAGTGACCTTCTCATCTCAACATCGTCAACTTTGTTGTATCGCAAAGACCTTTCTCCAAATAAAGTCTTATTCTCAGATTCCAGAGATTAGGATGTGGACACAAGTATTTGAAGTAGGGACATCATTCAACCCACAATACTTGTGTAATGTGAGAAAATTTTTAAAAGGAAAGATTGAAAAAATAAATCATCAACAGTGATTACTTTCACAGCTGGGTGCAGTGGCTCATGCCTGTAATCCTGGCACTTTGGGAGGCCGAGGTGGGTGGATTGCCTGAGCTCAGGAGTTCGAGACCACCCTGGGTCACATGGTGAAACCCGTCTCTACTAAAATACAAAAAATCAGCTGGGGGTAGTGGTGCACACCTGTAGTCCCAGCTACTCGGGAGGCTGAGGCAGGAGAATCGCTTGAGCCCGGGAGGTAAAGGTTGCAGTGAGCTGAGATCGCACTACTGCACTCCAGCCTGGTGACAGAGCAAGACTCTGTCTCTAAAAACAACAACAACAACAGTAACAAAAACCAGTGATTACTTTTAGGAGAGAAAAATTTCCAAATTTGCTGTTAGTGAACCTATGTAACATTTATAATCAGAAGAAAACAGAGACAAAAACAGCGGAGCAATAATAAATCCCCATGACCACCACAAAAGCAGAACATAGGCAGGTCCTAATTTGCACACACCCTGTGAACCAACGACCTTGACACACCAGGAAGGAGTGGAGAGGTCACGTCCTCAGACTCAGCGAGGGGCCTTGAGTTCTTAGAACCACAGAGACATTAGCCTTCTCTCACACAAGGTAGTGCCTTACCTTGGGGATAGTGCCCAGGAAGAGTCAGAAGAGGGGAAAATGCTTTTCTGGTGTTGAGTTGTAGAAATTAAAATGCATTTTCTCCACAGAAGCAACATTATTGAGCAGAGTTTGCAAGACTGGCCCAATTTCAGCTTACTGATAGATCTTGTTTCATTTGCACTGTGTTGAAACTTTTTTCTAATTAATTGCCAACTATTTCACATAAAAATTTGGGTTTTGGCTTCTCCCAATGTGCCGCATTGGGTCCGCATTCTCCCAGGGCAGCCATCCGATGCTGGAGCCTGGGGTGGCTGGTGGCCCCTTTTAGAAGCAGCCTGGAGTGGCTGGTGGCCCCTTTTAGATGCAATGTCCATCATGCCCTATGTTCCTGGTCTGACTCTCCTTGCTTATGTATTGTCCACCTGGCCACTTCAGGCATTCACATTTGCAAACCCCTCCTGAATAGAATAAAAATCACTTTGTGGTATTATAATGCAGTACATTAAGGGTTAAATGGGTTTGTGTAGGTTGGCTGGAAAACCCAGGCACTCTTGCTTTCAGGGAAAAACACTTCTAAGTTCCAAATAGCCAACCCATGAACTTGAAGCTTGCAACCTGTTCATCAATTGGTGACTCCTCAATAGTGATGTTTTATAGTCTGCCTCAACAAGTAATAGAAAATGCACATCCGTGTATGCACTCAGATATCAGAAATTCAATTCCATGGGCTATTTGGGAACGAAGTTTCAAAATTGTGCCATGGATGATTATGTTGCCTTGGCCTGTGTCTGTGCACAGTGGGGCATGTGTGTACCCGGGGGGAAGGGGGTAAGGATGTGCTTTTGCAATATGAGGGCAGGGCCTGTCTTCCTAACCCCAATTGTGGAGATTAATGAGTCACGAGCCAAAATTAGCCTCCACCTTATTGGGTTAAAACCTGGGACCTTCATGAAATCTTGCTGGAAGCTACCTTGACTTGTGGCAGGCATTTCTAGAAAAGCTCTTGAATTTTTCACTGGAGCTGAGCCGTAAGTCAGAGGAGGTGGGATGCTTGCCCTGGGTCATGGGGAGTGTTGCCTCAATGGGGGCTAAAGCCTTTTGGAAGTCAGTGAAGAATGTTCGTCAGGTTCCCCTCTCCTAAATTAATAAATATTTAGTGAGCACTTATTCTGTTCAGGGTACTAGGCTAGGGCACATAAAAAATTGAAACCTGGATAGTGCTTGCAGACCAAAAAAATTCCAACCCGATGGGGATGTGGGGAAAGAGACAAAACGTTAAGTAATAGCACAATGTTATGTAAAACAGATGAGATGTCACAGGTAGTGAGTGACAAATTGCCAGAAGGATGGTAGAAACTCTATATTGTGCATTCAGGGAAGAAAAATATTTCTGGCAGGGTGAGACCAAGCAGTGGAGATGGTGACTAAACCGTGTCTAGGCAGAGCAGAAATTGTAACAGCAGCAGATATGTGGCAATGGGAAAATGGAAGGTGGCTTTGGCTGTGACAGAGGGTTAGGTTAGAAAGTTTCAGGCAGGAGGACTGGGGAGAGTCTCAAATGGCAGGATGTGTCCTGTAGGCACTGGGGAACCCTGGAAAGCTTTTGAGCCGAGGAATGGTATGATCCAAGTAGTGTATTAGAAAATCAATCTGGAGGTGATGCCAGGGTGATCTGGAAGGATGAAGGGAATGAGAGAATAAGGGGAAGCTTCTGCAGAGGAGAAATGACTTAAGCTTGAGAAGGCCAGAAGGGCTAGAAAAGAAAGGATGGAGGGGAGAGAAGTCCTAAGGACTTGGCGGAAGACAGATTGCAATGAGTGGAGGGGGCGCAATAGCAGCAGCAGCATCAGCAGCAACAGCATATGATGCATGGGTGACTGTAGGTTTGGAGCCAGAAACTAGGACAATGGTGGTGCCACTAGCTTAAGGAGCCAAGTGTGGAGAGAGGTCCTTTGGGAGAGGGCAAGAAGAGCAGAATGTTTTGAGTCCTGCTTAGAGGCCCTGATGGGGCATCCAGATGATCCAGTGGCGCCATCTTGGTCACTGCAGCCTTCATTTCCCGGGCTCAGATGATACTCCTGCCTCAGCCTCCAGAGTAGCTGGGACTACAGGCATGCACCACCATGCCCGGCTAAATTTTGTATTTTTTCTAGAGACAGCAGTGATCCAGTTCCAGTCCCACTTCCTCAACTGCCGGCTGGTGGTTTCCACCTGCATGTGCTCATCTCTTTACTCATGCCCTAAGGACTCAACACCAGTGCCTGATAGGATCTACTGAGGATGCTGAAACTCACTTGGTAGATGTTCAAGCCCCCCCATGCCTTCTCCAGCTGGTGGTCAGTATTCTTAGGTCCAGCATATCACCCACCAAGCATCCTTGCCCGATTGAGTAAGTGTTTTGTACCTGGACAATTCAAAAGGGAATGTGGAGGTTGCTCTAGCCTGTATCTCCTCCTTTGGGCAGACCCATATCTCTGGGATTCCACCAGCTCTTCTGACTATGCCTCCTGTGTTCCCCACTCCCCGCTGTCAGGAAGCCCTTCCTTTTGCTCACTTTACATCACTCACATTGACGTTTGACCTCCACATTGGAATTCCAATGTGCCCCCGTTTTGTGACCAGGACTAGGCCCCCTTGACATCTACGAGCTCATGTGTACATGGGGTAACTCTGATAAAGCCAGCATTATTATGCTTCTGCTGAATACTCATTTATTATTGCAGTGCCTCCACCAGAACAGAGGAAAGCAAAGAAATTTGCACCCTGACCATCTGGGATTGTTGCTAAACGCAAAGACAAAATCAGGAAGTGAAGCCCGTGCTTAGGTACAATTGAGGCTGTATAGTTTAGCAGGATTCCCAGTAAGCCAGTCCTTATTGCCTTTTATTCTTCCTATTCCTTTGTCCTCTTCAATTTCTCCCCTTTGAGCATCAAGTCCCTTTTCTCTGCCCTTTGTGCTCTCTCCACTTCGATCCACGTCTTCCTTCTTTGTCCCACAGCCAGTCTGCATTGATATTCATGCCAAAAGAATGACCCAGTCCGTTCTGTGGTAGCAATCCGAGACTGGTGACTGGTGCAACTGCTGGAATATATAAACATGACTCTTTTTCAGGTAGCATCTGGGATGCCAGTCTTAGCAGCCTCATTTAAAAAATTATTTATATTCACAAAAGTCTATAATAGCATTTTTATTGTGTACGCCTGCGATTTGGGTGCATTTTTTCCCCATGCCAGCTTCTTCTTATTGTTCAACACTGACTACAGCCTTAAATGGTAATGAAAACAGAAGCACTCTTTCTAAAAGGAATGACTGCTTTCCCCGTCCTTTAGTATATATGTGCTCCCTGCCTGAAGGGGATGATTTAGTGTTTAGATGGCCGCTCCTGACTGCCTCCGAAACCAAGTTCACATCCTTGCAGCATTGACTCGGTCTTTTATTCTTCTACAGAGAATAAATTGAATACTAGGCTATTTTGTGTGTGGGTGTCTTTCAGATGAGACCTTAAAACCCAAAAGCTGTCTGTGGCTACTGGAGATGCTGAAGTTCTTGTCCTGCTGTCCTTGCCCTGGGTTCCAGAACCTGGCCTGGCCACACATGTCACACACTCACTTTACATTTTTTTATGTTTTGTTTTGAGACAGGGTCTCACTCTATTGCCCAGGCTGGAGTACAGTGGCGCTACCTTGGTCACTGCAGCCTCGACCTCCCAGGCTCAAATGATACTTCTGCCTTAGCCTCCAGAGTAGCTGGGACTACAGGCGTGCACCACCATGCCCGGCTAAATTTTGTGTTTTCTTTTTTTCTTTTTTTTGAGATGAAGTCTAGCTCTGTCGCCCAGGCTGGAGTGCGGTGGCGCGATCTCGGCTCACTGCAACCTCCACCTCCTGGGTTCAAGCGATTCTCCTGCCTCAGCCTCCTGAGTAGCTGGGATTACAGGCGTGCACCACCATGCCCAGCTGATTTTTGTATTTTTAGTAGAGATGGGGTTTTACTGTGTTGGCCAGGCTGGTCTCAAACTCCTGACCTCGTGATCTGCCGGCCTCAGCCTCCCAAAGTGCTGGGAGGCTGGGATTACAAGCGTGAGCCACTGCGCCCGGCTAATTTTGTGTTTTTTCTAGAGACAGGGTTTCACCATGTTACCCAGGTCTCAAACTCGTGGGCTCAAGCAATCCACCCGCCTCAGCCTCCCAAAGTGCTGGGATTACAGGTGTGCACCACTGTGCCTAGCCCACACACTCACTTTTGAAGAGAGCTGTTTATTTGGGCCTTTATTCCCTCAGTTCCTGTGGTTTCTTTGCTTCTGTGACATGACCTGCTACTTTCACCCCTTGGTTTTCCAGTGCATTAAAAAATCAAGCAACAAAACAATTTCCCTTAGAGTCAAAGTGCTACAAATGTAAGCTTGTTATCTGTATTCCATTATGATGAATAACTCACCAACCCTCATGCCATGTGTATGATTGACTTGCAATTATGTGTTGTATTTTACAGCACCTCTGAATGGTATTCTCCCTTGGCTGTTCCTTAAGCCAAGCCTGGAACCCCTGGGTCAAATGAGAATGGGTGGATTTTATAGACTCCAAGGATTTTATTTTCCCCGAGCCTAGATATTAGGTCTGTAATTAATGATGCAATAATAATACCTTTTACTTGCCATTTTATGCCTTTTCAAAAATGTGTTTCATGTTTTTGTGATTAATTTTCACAAAAATTTCTTTGGCATAGGCAGGACAGATATAATGGGCTATCTGATTTTACAGCTAAGGGACAGTCAAGGCAAGGTTCAGTGACTTGCCCAAGTTCCTTCAGCAAATCTAAGACAGACCTGGGACTGGAACTGGATTTTGTAATTTCAAGGTGGTGGTTTTTCTGTGGCCACTGCATGTGTAACAAACTCAAGACAATTGTAGTTACATTCAAGATTTCATCTGATCCTGTGATGACCTTACAGGACAGGGTGAGCAGGTATTATCCTCATCTTTCAGATCAGGAAGGAGAACTCCAGAGAGATGGGGTTACTAGGGCAGTATGGTAATTAAACAAAAGAGGAAGGACTTGATTCCAAGGCTCCAAGTCTGCAGCTTTTGGTGATGCTTTGCTGCCTGATTAATGCCTGAGACCACCACTCATTCAGTGGCTTTGGCCCAAAACTTAGACTCATCCTTGACTCCTTTTTTCCTCTTCATATCTGACCCATCAGCAAATCTTACAGATTCTATCTTTAAAATATATTTCAAATCAACCATTTCTTATCACCTTCGCTGCTATTATCCTGCTCTAATCCTTCGTTCTTTGTCACCTGGATTGCTGCAGTGGTCTCCTGTATGGCTGGACTACAAAGATGGTCCTCAATGAAGCAGTCCTCAAGGACTGCTTGTACAACATGGACATCTCAGCTCACCCGTGACTCATTTTAGCTCGTAGAATGTGGAGGATGTGACGCTGTGTGTTTCTGACCTAAGTATTGAGAAGGATTTTATACTTCTGAGACCCCCGAGCTACCTGTATGAAGTCTAGGTACTAGTATCTCTGCCAGAGATTCTAAGTGAAGAGACCACATGAAGAGGAAGAGGCCTCAGACTGCATGGAGTGAGAGAGTCCCAGCTAAGCCCAACTTTTTACTGCCCCCACAACTTTTTACTGTCCCCTGGTGGAGCAGAAGAACCACCTAGCTGAGCCCTCCTGACCTGTAGAATAATAAGAGATAATAAAAGGGTGGTTGTTTTAAGACACTTAGTTTTGGGTTAGTTTTTTACATAGCAATAGATAACTAAAACATCTAAGGGGTCTCCCTAATTCCACACTTGTCACCAATCTATTTTCCAGAAGATTTAAAAAAATTGTGGTAAAATACTCATAACATAAAATTCACCATCTTAACCTTTTTTTCTTTTCTTAGAGACAGGGTCTTACTGTGTTGTCTAGGCTGGAGCGCAGTGGCTCTCAACAAGTGCAATTATAGCACACTATAGCCTCAAACTCCTGGGCTCAAGTGATGCTCCTGCCTCAACCTCCCAAGTAGCTGGGACTAAAGGTGTGCACCACTGTGCCTGGCTTCACCTTAACCTTTTTTTTGGTTTTGTTTTTTATTTTTTTTGAAATGGAGTCTTGCTCTGTGGTCCAGCCTGGAGTGCAGTGGCATAATCTTGGCTCACTGCAACCTCACCCTCCCAAAGCTGTAAGCTGGATTATAGGCATGTGCCACCACGCCTGGCTAATTTTTGTATTTTTAGTAGAGACAGGGTTTTGCCACATCTGCCAGGCTGGTCTCGACTTCCTGACCTCAGGTGATCTGCCCACCTCGGCCTCCCAAAGTGTTGGGATTACAGACATGAGCCACTGCACCCAGCCACCTTAACCATTTTTAAGTGTATAGTTCAGTATTGTTAAGTATATTCACATTATTGTGCAACCAATCTCCAGAACGCTTTTCATCTTGCAAATCTGAAACTCTCTATCTGTTAAACAATAACTCCCCATTTTCCCCTCTCTCCAAGCCCAGCAACCACCATTCTACTTTCTGTTTCTATGAACTTAACTCTTAAATTCCTCACATAAGTGGAATTATACAGTATTTGTCTTTTTGTGACTGGCTTATTTCATTTAGCATAATGTCCTCAAGGTTCACCCATGCTATAGCTGTGTCAGAATTTTCTTCCTTTTTGTTTTTCGTTTTTGAGACAGAGTCTCACTCTATTGCCCAGGCTGGAGTACAGTGGCACAATCTTGGCTCACTGCAACCTCCGCCTCTCAGGTTCAAGTGATTTTCATGCCTCAGCCTCCCAAGTACCTAGGACTACAGGTGCGCACCACTAAGATGGGCTAATATTTTGTTATTTTTAGTAGAGATGGGGTTTCGCCATGTTGGCCAGGCTGGTCTTGAACTCCTGACCTCAAGTGATCCGCCTGCCTCTGCCTCCCAAAGTGCTGGGATTACAGGCGTGAGCCACCACGCCCAGCAGTTTTCTTCCTCTTTAAGACTAAATAATATTCCAGGCCGGATGTGGTGGCTCACGCCAGTAATCCCAGGACTTCGGGAGGCCAAGGCGGGTGGATCATGAGGTCAGGAGATCGAGACCATCCTGGCTAACACGGTGAACCCCATCTCTACTAAAAATGCAAAAAATTAGCCGGGCATGGTGGCTCGTCCCAGCTACTTGGGAGGCTGAGGCAGGAGAATGGCGTGAGCCCGGGAGGCGGAGCTTGCAGTGAGCCGAGATCATGCCATTGCACTCCAGCCTGGGCAACAGGGCGAGACTTCGTCTCAAAAAAAATAAAGAAATAAGTAAATAAAAATAAATAAATAAATAATAGTCCGTTGTATGGATAGACCACATCTTGTTTATTCATGCATCTGTCGATTGACACTTGGGTGGTTTCCACCTTTTGGCTATTGTGAGTAATGCTGTTGAGAACATGGGTATACACACATATCTCTTCAAGACTCAGCTTTCAATTTTCTTAGGTATATACCCAGAAGTAAAATTGCTGGATTATATTGTAATTCTATTTTCAATTTTTTAAGGAACCACCATATGCAGAAGACTTTAAAACATACATTTTGTCACTCCCTTGCTCAGAACACTCCACTGACTTTTCATTCCTCTTAGAACAACATCCAAGATCCCTTCTTACGGCCTGCGAGGCCTCATATAACCAGGCCCATAGCTACCTCATCAATTTCATTTCCTGCCATTCTTCCCCCTCCCTCTGCTTGAGCCATTTTTAGCATCTTGCTGTTCCTTGTCACCCCAAGCATGACCCTGCCTCAACGATTTTGCACTTGTTATTCCCTTTGCCAAAAATGCTTTTCTCTGGTTATTAACATGTCTTGCGCCCTCACTTCATTCAGGCCTCTCTGCTCAAATGTCGTCTCCTTCAGAGAGGCCTTCCCTAACCACTCAATCTAAATAGCACCCCCTATCATCTCTATGTCCTTCTTTTATTTTTATTTTTATTTTTTTGAGACAGAGTCTTGCTCTGTCGCCCAGGCTGGAGTACAGTGGCGCTATCTCGGCTCACTGCAACTTGTGCCTCCCAGGTTCAAGAGATTCTCCTGCCTCAGCCTCCTGAGTAGCTGGGACTGTAGGGTGCACCACCACGCCTGGCTAATTTTTGTATTTTTATTAGAGACGGGGTTTCCCCATATTGGCCAGGCTGGTCTCAAACTCCTGACCTTGTGATCTGCCCACCTTGGCCTCCCAAAGTGCTGGGATTACAGGCGTGAGCCACCGCACCTGGCCCCTCTATGTCCCTCTTTGTTTTAAAATTTATTTTAATTTTTTTGGATCCAGGGTCTTGTGCTGTTGCCCTAGGCTGGAGTGCAGTGGCACAATCATGGAGTGCAGCCTCGACCTCCCGGCCTCAAGAAATCCTCCCACCCCAGCCTCCCAAGTAGTGCCACACCTGGTTAGGTTTTTTTTTTTTGGTAGAGATGGGGTCTTCCTATGTTGTGCAGGCTGGTCTCGAGTCCCTGGACTCAAACGATCCTCCCACCTCAGCCTCCCAAAGTCCTGGGATAATAAGTGTGAGCCACTGTGCCAGGCCCCTTCATTTTTAATTCATTCCCTTATCTCTACCTGATAAGTGGAGAATTTATATTAATCACACACACACATAATAGTACTAACTATGTGCCTGCTTTGGTTCTAAACACTTTACATATATTGACATAATTATCTTTTTTTTTCTTTTTTATTTGAGATGGAGTCTTGCTCTGTCGCCCACGCTGGAGTGCAATGGCGCGATCTCGGCTCACTGCAACCTCCACCTTCCAGGTTCAAGTGATTCTCCTGCCTCAGCCTCTCAAGTAGCTGGTATTACAGGTGTGTGCCACCACGCCCAGCTAAATTTTGTAGTTTTAGTAGGGATGGGACTTCACCATGTTGGCCAGGCTGATTTCGAACTCCTGTCCTCAAGTGATCCCACCCGCCTCAGCCTGCCAAAGTGCTGGGATTACAGGCATGAGCCACCACGCCTGACCTGACATAACTATCTTAACAGCAGCTCTGTGGATTAGGTATTATTATTATTATCCCCATTTTACAGATAAGAAAAATAGACATCAAACGTTAAATAAGTTCTCTAAAGTTCAACAGCTAGTAATTGACAAAGGTGGGGTTTGAACCGAGGCAGTTGGGATCCAGAATTATATTATATTATTATTATATTATTATTATGTGCTTCTCATTATAAATGTATATTATGTGTAAGATATGCATGTGTTATGTATGTGTTTGTTTATTGTCTGTCTCCCACATTGGGTGTAAGATCCATGAGGGCAGGAACTTTATTCTGTTTACATTCCCCCAAGGGCTTGGAACAATGCCTGGCACATACTGTATTAGGTTTTCAATAAACACATGTTGAATGAATGAATGGGTTAGATTCTTTGTATATTGGGGGGGAAAAGGCTCTCAGTTGTTTTTCCCCATGAATTTGCTTGTGTCTGAAAAGAACGGTTAGCTGAGTAAAGAGTAGATGCTCAGTAATTATTTATTCAGTGAATCGTATTTGAACTCCTTGAAGATCAAGCCCCGTGTCTGTGTTCTTTCTGTGTTTCCCCTGCCCTCTGCTGACTCTCAAAGCTTTGTTGTTACTGTGGAAGAGAACAAAGCATATATTTGTTGAGAAAATTTAGCCTACTGTGTTGTGACAGTGAGTAGGTGCACTTGTTTTTGCAGAAGTAGCTACAGGAAAACCAAATGTGCAAATTCCAGACCAAAGGCTGTGTGGAGGAGAAACCACTTTCAGAATCTTTTATTTTTATCTTTTTAAATCCTGCACATCAAAAGCATCATTTTTCATGAGATTTAGTGTCAACTTGTGCAGTGTTTCAGAAAACACCTATGAATTTCCTCATCATTCTTCTCCTCTTAAAGAACTCCCATAATGTAAAGCATGTTGACCCCTCTCAAGCTTTTGGAAGAACTGAGACTTCAGAGGTCCACACAGTGCCTCACATGGAGAAATCACTCCATAAACTAAGCTAATGCTGAATTTTCTTCTTCCTCTTCTTCTTCCTCTTCTTCTTCTTCCTCTTCCTCTTCCTCCTTCTCGTCCTCCTCCTCTTCTTCTTCTTCTTCTTCCTATTATTTTTTGAGACAGACTCTCGCTGTCACCCTTGCTGGAGTGCAGTGGGGTGATCTCAGATCTTTGCAACCTCCGCCTCCCGGGTTCAAGCAATTCTCCTGCCTCAGCCTCCAAAGTAGCTGTAACTACAGGCATGCGCCACCATGCCCAACTAATTTTTGTACTTTTAGTGGAGACGGGGTTTCACCATGTTGGCCAGGCTGGTCTTGAACTCCTGACCTCAAGTGATCTGCCCACCTAGGCCTCCCAAAGTGCTGGGATTACAGGTGTGAGCCACCGTGCCCAGCCGATCTTATTATTTTTTAAATCACAATTAACAGGTGAGGGATGAATGAATGATTTTGTTATGCATTCTCTTAAGAAATAGCTGCCAGGAACTCAATCCCATGATTGGTTAGCTTTCTATTTGGGATCCAGCTGTGGGTCACCATATTACTTTTTTTCTCTAATTTTATTTTATTTTGATTTTTTTTTGAGACAGGGTCTCGCTGTGTCGCCCAGGCTGGAGTGCAGTGGTGTGATCTCAGCTCACTGCAACCTCTGCTTCCCGGGTTCAATCAGTTCTCCTGTCTCAGCCTCCTGAGTAGCTGGGATTACAGGTGTGCTCCACTGCACCCAGCTAATTTTTGTATTTTTAGTCAAGGTGAAGTTTCACCATGTTGGCCAGCTGGTCTGGCTTCAAGTGATCTGCCTGCTTCCGCCTCCCAAAGTGCTGGGATTACAGGTGTGAGCCACCGTGTCCAGCCTTTAATTTTAAATATGCTTAGGAGAATCTTCCCAGCTACTTTTTTCACCAGACCGTCATCAAAATGCAAGTCAAAAGAAGACCAGTGTCTATTGAAGAATGGCAGCAATGCATTAAAAGCTACCCTGGTGGCCTTAAAGACTTAACGCAGCTTTTAAAAATGCCTAATTTATTCACTGGGCTTCTCCAAATCACCTTGCACAGTGGATCACATTATACAGAAAAGTAGATGGAACCCACATATAATAGGCGATGGCTGGGCTGCGTTATGACCTTATTTTCACTGATAAAGACAAATCTCATAACTCACTGGTAGCAATGTCAGTCCTTTATCTTGCCTTGGACTCATGAGGATACAAGTCACATCCACCGAGCCTGCTCCAAGTGTGACAAGGAAACTCAGGCAGCCAATCGTCACAGAGGTGATTCATTCATTTGCATCCAGAAATCCTGTTGGTTAGAAAGCAATAAAAGCGTTTGGGCTTCTTTTTTCTCCCCCACTCTATAAAAAGTGGCTCACTCTGGTGAAATATACGCCTTCACTCATCTTGCAGAGCTGCTGTAAAAAATAACTTTTGGCAGTGGGAAGTGGGACTTTTGCTTGAGGAACTGATGTGTATATATAATATTTGTACATTTCTTAGATGGCCATGGACACTTGTCAATGCTTTCGTGTTCCAAAGACTTGTACAGATAAAATTTACTATGGTGTGGATCTTGAGTTTTAAAGTGTATGAGAGGATTCGTAAAGTGTGAGGTTGCATGATGAGGTGATAAGAAAAACAAGGCGACTGGAGCAGTAGAGTGGTGACATTAAGTGAAGCATTTAGTTTGACTCACACGTGAGTCGTGAGAAAGCACGGTGCTTTCTTTCGCCATGCACCCTGCCTGCTCTAGCTCTGTCTCAGAGTCCTGGTTGTTCATGTCTGTTTCTGCTCTCTGCCTGGTTCTTTGAACCCTGACTTTGGCCACAGAGGGCCATGCAACCCAGCCAGGGCCTTGGAACACTGAACAGATTCCAGAAGACCTGAAGTAGTAGCCCAAGGAAAATGGAGACATAGTGTTGGAGGTGGAGGTGGAGGTGGGGCTGTGGAGTGTCCCTGAGTGGCTAAAGGCTGGTTCCTCTGCTGGGGCACAAATCTGTGGGGGAGCCTAGATGTTTATTTTCAAAGCAGATGCTGCATCTTCCTTTACACTTTGTGCTGTGCTAAGTAAAATGTTGGTACTGGATAAATGTTAATAATAGCAGCCATAACGATGATAATAGAAATATAGTAGCTTCACCCCCTGTATGCCAAGAGAGCTTCAGAGACTTAAGCATTTCTTATGATTGACATTAACATGCCCAGGGGCAGGGTCCTTGTCCAGCAGACTCTGCCCCTGGGTATTTTTCCTACTCTCCCGGTTGCTTAGAAAGGCTGTGGGAGGTAGGCAAGAGGTCCTAGAGGCCAGGGCTTCCTGCATATTCATCTTCAGAACAGTCACTCTGAGAACCTCATGTGTCTTGTCTGTCAATCAGACCCCTCTGTCCAACGAGATCCTTTAAAGAAACAATAATGATACCTTCATTTTAATTATTCTTTCTCTCTTTTCTTCTTTTTTTTTTTTTGTCTCACTTCAGGATTGCACCTTTTAAATAAACTATACCAGTTTCTTCCGTCTCCTCTTGCTTATAATTAATGACAGTGGGGGGTATACTTGGTCTTATTTTCTTATTTAATTACACTGATTTTGGCTTAAAACAGGACCCATTGAAGTACTGAAAAGATGTATTTTCTGATTCAGTGAGGGTTTTTCCCTCCCATACTTTGGAAGATAACATAGCTCTGAGATGGCCCAGGTCTGGGCACCAAACCTAACTAAGCTTGCCTTGCTCTGGATGAAGGATAATAAGCCTCAGAGAGGACTCCAGCTCCTGCAGGAGAGAGCCCTATATCCTCTAGAGGACTGGTGTTTTGCCATAAGTAGCAGCCATCATGGTGGGAAGTCAAAATTGGGATGGCAGCTCCAGGAAATGTCCCAAGGGAATGCAGTAGTGGCTGTCTCCAAAGGTGAATGGTCTACTACTGGTTGCTCTTTCTTGCCCACCATAGCACCTGGCCTGACAGTCATTATATGCCATTTCCCTTCCTCCTCCTTTTCCTTTTAGATTCTGGTCCAGCATTGTGTTCTTGGGGTACTGCCACTTCTTCCTAGAGTCCATGTGATTCAATGGTAAAAAATATGAGCATTGGAGGCCAAGACCTTGGTTTGAGTCCCAGCTTGGCCAATTGCTGGTGAAGCAGTCTTGGGCAAATGACATACCCTTTGAACTCTGGGATCCTCTTCTATAAAAGAGGGACATGATGTCTACTTGGCAGGGTGGTTGGGAAGGGTGCATATGGTAATGGATGTTAAGTGCAAAATGCCTCCTGGCATGAGGCAGGTTCTCCATTAATGTTTGTTGACCCTTTCTTTTGTAGGATATGTGTGAGTGAGTACCTGAAAGGGTGGGCAGATATTTGAAGGCTGAATGATAAAGATAATAATTCCTGACAACACACACACACACACACACACACACACACACACACCTGTCCTATCCTCACTGTCCCCACCCATCCTTCTCTCATGATCCTTTTCCATTACCTCCAACTCCATAAGGTTTACCTTGATTATTTGGAGCCTACACTGATCCTTTCCGATTCTTTTGTACTCACTGCCTCCACCACATATCTAAACATTTCATTATGAGTCGTCATGGTTGGTATATGAAGATCTTTTCTCTCCAATAAGGTAAGCTCCTTGGGAAGCGACTGAGCATGATTCTTTTCCTTGTGTCCTTTGCAGCATCCAGCACAGTGCCAGGCGTGCAGTAAATGTTTCATAATTGATTGTTAAGTGCAGTGCCATTATCAAGCCTGCCTGATGGCAGAGAATGTATTTTATTTGTTTTTGTGTGTGTGTCCCCATAGGAGTTCACCCAGTTCACCAAGCACATAGGCACTCATAGGTACTCAATAAACATTTGTCAGATTAAAATTACCTTTTGCTGTTAGCCATTGACACAAAAAGTATACGAGAGACCTTGGTAGTAAAAGCTGAGTCTACAGAAGGTTCTGAAATGTCTGGGATTTGGGGAAGGCATATCTTCCTTTCTAGCAGTTTGTAAATCGTGTCATGGTATGGCAGAAGGAGCGCTGCAGAAGGAGCATTGCAGAGGGAGCTTGGGGACTTGGCTTTTGGTCTGAACTGAGCGCCTTATCTGTTATTGCCTCCTAGACTAGGTCTGGAACCAGGTGGCCCTGTGGCTTTTGGTAGAAATCACGTCTCCTCTTGTCTCAGGAGCCCTTTGGAAATTTTTCACCTGTCAGTGACTCTATTGACAGCTCCTGTTTTGTTTTTTTTTTCTGATAGATTTGAACTTAGCCCATAATCCTTGAATAGACAAAACTTCCAAGGAAATAGATTTCCGTTGGACTGGAAGTCAGTTATGCTGCCCCAAGAATATGAAATTAGGCTTCAGGGGAGGTGGTTAATTTTCTTTTTTTCTTTTTTTGAGATGAAGTCTCATTCTTGTCCCCCAGGCTGGAGTGCAATGGTGCGATCTCGGCTTACTGCAACCTCCGCCTCCCGGGTTCAAGCGATTCTCATGCCTCAGCCTCCCGAGTGGTTGGTATTACAGGCGCCTGCCACCACACCCGGCTAATTTTTTTGTATTTTTTAGTAGAGACGGGGTTTCACCATGTTGACCGGGCTGGTCTCAAACTCCTGACATCAGATGATCCGCCCGCCTCGGCCTCCCAAAGTGCTGGGATTACAGGCGTGAGCCACCAGGCCCGGCCTAATTTTTAATTATCCATAGGTTGGAGGCAGCAGGGGTCGCTTATCATGGAGTCACCCTGAGAAGGGTGACCAGGAAACTCAGCTAGATCCCCCCTCAGGGAAGCTTCTGCCCACTCCCCCAACTGCCCTGAGGCTCTTTGTCCTTCTGCATGTGTGCACAGCTCTCTGGCTTCATGCCCTTCTGGGCCTCGAGCTGAGGGAACCCCCGTGGCTGGCGGTCAACATGTTCTCTGACCTTGAGAACTCAGTTCTGTAGGTCTGTGTGCCTGTGTCCCATTAACACAGTGAGTACTACAGGAGCCATGAGATGTAGCCTTGTAGGCTGGGTTTAACAAAAACAAAAGGCCAGTCACCGTGGCTCAAACTTGTAATCCTCACTCTTTGGGAGGCTGAGATGGGAGGATTGCTTGAGGCCAGGAGTTCAAGACCAGCCTGGGCAACAAAAAATAAAAAAATTAGGCTGGTATGGTGACACACACCTGTAGTCCCAGCTTCTTGCAAGGCTGAGTGAGGCCAGAGGATTGCTTGAGCCCAGGAGTTTAAGCTTACAGTGAACCAAGATTTCCCCACTGCACTCCAGCCTGGGTGACAGAGCAAGACTCTGTCTCAAAAAACAAAACAAAACAAAAACAAAAACAAAAAACCAGCAAAGGCATAACCCAATGCTCTGACCCTGAGCTAGCTTCTTGCAGTTCAGGGGGCAACATACATGGGTGGTCCTAACATATGGAACCAGGGGTCAGGGGAAGTCCTACTCTGCTGTTATTCCACACAGCCTGATTTTTTTTTTTTTTTTTTTTTTTTGAGACGGGGTCTGGCTCTGTCACCCAGGGTGGAGTGCAGTGGTGTGATCACCGCACACTTTAGTCTCCACCTTCCAGGCTCAGGTGATCCTCCCACCTTAGCCTCCCAAGTAGGTGAGGCCACAGGCACTGCAGCATAACGCTGGGCTAATTTTTGTATCTTTAGTAGAGAAGGGGTTTCACTGTGTTGCCCAGACTGGTCCTCAAGCGATTCTCCTGCATAGGCCTCCCAAAGAGTTAGGATTACAGGAATGAGCCACGGCGCCAGGCCACAGGGCCTAATTTGTTTCAGCCTCTGGTTGCACTGTCCTCACGGTGAAGGGCAAGGATCCCTCCCTGTCAAGCTCATGAGAATTCCAGGGCAGCGATGCAGCTGTCTGGGAGGGGGCTTTCTGCGTGTACAGTCTGTGCGCTTTCATTAATTCACAAAGCGCTGTCCGTGAGGGAGCCAGGCAAGCGGCATTATTATTTCCATCAATCACCCAATACTGAAGAAACTGAGGCAGCTGAAGGCGAGGAAGGCTGCTGAGCTGGCTCATCCAATGGGAGGAGGAGGCGGAGGCTGGGAAGGCCCAGGCAGCCCAGGCCTGGCTCCCTCTGCCCGGGGATTAGAGGTGAAGAGTCGAAGCAGACAGTGTGTGGCTTGGCCTGCACCAGCCGCATTTCGAGTCAGGCACCCCACCGCCGCCGTTTTCTTTCTGGGTTCCCACATCACATCCATTTTGATTCAATTTTGATGTTCTGGAGTAGTGGAAGGGAACGAGGTTTGAAAGAGGTCAGCTCCATTACTCAGCGTTATTAATGATGCTGTCGGCCGTTAAAATCCCAAAAAACTAGGAAACCAATAAATTTTACATATTGAAAAATCACAGGTGGATCAGGCAAATGGATAAATTCTTAAAAGTATTTAATAGCTGTTAAGAGGACAGAATGATAAATTCAATATTGAAAACCAATATCAGATTCACAATTACAGGCCATTTATCATAACCAACTGCATGGACAGCATCTTATTGCAGGGAGCACAGTGTGATTCACACGCAGAGACCCGGAACAAGTCCATATGAAATGAGAAATAAATCTGCTTTACATATTGGAAGCTTATTTCCGCTTCCTATCTTTATTGCCAACAATAATGTTAGCTTTCACGAACAAATTGTTACGCATTAAACCTATGCATAATGAGCCCAATTGAGTCAAAAACTTCCCTAAAAAGAGCTTTAAATTATTCCAAATTGGGTTATTAGCCTAACTCTAATTCCTCGGAGAAAGCCCCACAGTCTGACAGGGAGTTTCAGCACTTAACCAGACAGTCGGTGTCCCGGGTTGGGCCCCAAAGTTCTGGATTTGTTCTTTGTTTTCCATCCCTCCACCTCCCCTGAATAATTAACAGTCATGCTAAGAACAAACATAATATTTAACAAATGTGTTAATTTAACAAATTGCAAGAAAATTGCAATGTATATTTCTGATTTTAAAATGAAGTTCTGCAACTTTTCAGTATAAAGAAAATAAAGTAAGATGAATTATTTTGCTTTGTTTGAATACATGAGCGACTATGAATAAGTGAAATGATTTGAGTTTGGACCCTTGGGTGTCACTGACAGGGTGCCAGCTTGGTCAATATTTTGATCTCCAGACATCGTAGGATCAAGGGCCAGGGAGGTGATTTTGCTCTTACGTTTCTCATCCTGCTGACAATCCAGGCTGACCCAACTGACATGACTGTAATCAAGACACAGAATGGATTTTTTTTAACTGTATCTTTTCCTGATTTCAAGAATGAGGTGTTCAAGCGTAGAAAATTTGGAATGCATAGGAGAAAAAAATCACCTCTATCTTCTCCCAGAGGCCACTGCTAATTACATTGTGAAATGTTTCTTTTTCATTTTCTTTACTGTGCATTTTTTCTTTACAGATTGAGATTATATAATTCTATCCCATGCAATCAAAATGTTAATGATTAAATAATACACCATTTTATAAGGGACCCTTTCCTAATGTTGGGTACTTAGGTTGCTTTCAACTTTTCTCTGTCATAAATAGCATTGCAATAATCATCTTTATACATGAATCTTTGGGTGAATTTCCGATTATTTCTGTAAGATTTGTTCTCAGAATTGTCATTACTGGGTTTAAGAGTGTAAACATTTAAAGGCTTTTGATATGTCCTGAGGCTAAAAATAATTTTATGTAAACCTCTAATTCGTGAATCTGTTTATTGTTTGTACAAGCTGCTGCCATAGCCTAAAAGTTAAGATCACGGACTTTGGAGTCAGACACATTTCAAGTTCCAGGTCCACTACAGAGTAGCTGAGAGATTTAACTACTCTTAGCCTCCATTACCTCATCTCTAAAATGGGCATCATGACACATCTCAGGGTTTTCGTGAAGATAAAATGCAACAATTCCTATCTTAGCAAGGCACCTGCCTGGTACAGAGTAGATATTTCATTTCATAAAAGACAAATAGTGTATTAGTCTGGTTTCATGCTGCTGATAAAGACATACCCAAGACTGGGCAATTTACAAAAGAAAGGGGTTTAATTGGACTTACAGATCCACCTGGCTGGGGAGGCCTCACAATCATGGCAGAAGTCAAGGAGTAGCAAGTCATGTCTTACATGGATGGCAGCAGGCAAAGAGAGAGAGCTTGTGCAGGGAAGCTCTGCTTTATAAAGCCATTAGATCTCATGAGACTTATTCACTATCAGGAGAACAGCATGGGAAAGACCTGCCCCCATGATTCAGTTACCTCCCACTGGGTCCCTCCCACAACATGTGAGAATTCAAGATGAGATTTGGGCAGGGACACAGCCAAACCATATCAGATAGTATTGGTGTTTATTCATTTTTTTGTGTGTGACAGAGTATTATAATATATGTCTTTTTATATAATAGATGCATAAAGGCATCATATAATTTAAAAACTTTTTCTCTTTTTTTTTTTGAGATGGAGTCTCGTTATGTTGCCTGGCTGGAGTGCAGTGGCATGATCTCGGCTCACTGCAACCTCTGCCTCCTAGGTTCAAGCGATTCTCCTGCCTCAGCCTCCCAGTAGCTGGGACTACAGGTGCCCACCACCACGCCTGGCTAATTTTTTGTATTTTTAGTAGAGACGGGATTTCACCATGTTGGCCAGGATGGTCTCGATCTCTTGACCTCATGATCCACCTGCTTTGGCCCCTCAAAGTGCTGGGATTACAGGTGTGAGCTGCAGTGCCTGGCCAATTTAAAAACTTTTAAGCTTTAATAATATTCCCCATTATCTCCAGAATAAAATTCTACCTTGTTATCTATCAATATCTTCCTCCATCAGAGCCCAGCTCACCTTTCCAACCTTTTCCTCTCTCTTTCCCGGCAGTTACATTTTGCTCTAGCTGCCCATGGCACGTATCCCTCGAGTGTGCCATGTGCCTCCTATCACTGTGCCATGTCACTCCCCTCTCTCTAGTCCTTTCTTTTCACTGTGCCAAATTCTACTCATTTATTTAGGCTTGGCTCAGGTGTCACCACTTTTATCAAACATTCCCTGATACCTTTGCAGACAAAATGAACGTGTTGGTCTTCTATGCTGTCATAGCATCTTGTGTATACCTGGGTTGCAACATCTCTCAGTCTCACATGTTACAGTAGGTCAGCTGTGTTTCAGTCTCCCCCAACAAACTTGGAGCTCTTTAAAGGTCAAGATCACATCTTATTAATTTTTGTTTTCTTAAGTGCCTACTACAATGCATGATACAATAAAAGGGCTCAATAAAAGTTTCTTAAATGTAACATAGGTCATGGGTATGATCAAATAAATCAATACATGGCTTTTAAAGGCACATTGAATTTCAACTGAATCGAAAGCTGATTGGACTTTATTTATCATGAGATAAATACATGGACTTTATTTATCATGAGATCTTAAATACAAAGGCATTTTGTGCAATGGTGTTTTCTAAGCCTTGAAATACTTAATGCAATTTGTAAAGTGTTTCTAGGCAAATTCTTAAGATTTAAAAATGTGCAAGGAATTTCAGAGGATCCTGTATAAACATATATCAAAATATCTCATGGGAGACTACAGTATATGTCCATCATGTAGGTGTGGACACTGAAGCCCAGGAAAGAGAGAGCATTGAGTTATTGGAACGCTGAATTTCCTGTCTAGGCTTAAATAATATTATAGCAAAAGCTGAAGTTTAAAACAGTCTTCATATTGACTCAACACATCAATTAACTAGCCTGGTAAAATACCTGGGTTGTATCTAATTGACAAGCACTCACTTTATCATTATTTTTGTGTATTTGGCTTAGCGTTGGCTAAGACTAGTGCTTGGCACATCATAGGCACTCAATCAATATTTGCCAAATGACCACATGAATCAGCAATCACATTTGGTATGACCCAATCTGCATCCGCTTGGGGTTGTTCAGTACAGCTTGACAAATCTTTATAGAGTGCTCTCTGTGTTCCAGATACCTTGCCAAGGAGCTGAGGGTATGACGATGAATAGCATATGGTTCCTGTCTTCATGATGCTCAAAGTCTGGAATGGGGAGCAGACACATAACAGATAAATGCAGTACATTGTGGTTAGTGCAAAGAGAGGCCTGTGCACATGGTGCCAGGAAACCCAGAGGAAGGGTGTATGGTCCAACCCGGGGGCTTCAGGGAGGATTATCTAGGAGAGAATATGCCTGACTTAGTCTTGCTGGATGAGTAACAGTTAGTGTGAAGAAACAGGTCATCCCAAGCACAGAAGACATCACTAGCAAAGACGAAAATATGACATATCATTCATTAACTTATCCAATACTCACTGATGGCCTATTATATCCAGGTGTAGTTCTAGATGCTGGATGTATAATGGCAAACAAAGCAAAGTCCCTTCCTCATGGAGCTTGTGTTCTAGTGGGCACAGGGCCCACAAGCCTCTTTCAGCATTGCTGGAGGAAAAATGTAGAGAAGGGAGTGGTAGCAGAGGAAGCTGAAGAAGAGGAGGACATTTTGCTTAATGTGTGAGAATTGTGTTGATACCCTACCTACTTCCACAAAGGATTTGAGGTGCTTATATAAAGCTAAGAATTTGCCAAGTCAAGCTACCATTCAGCCAGAGTTCCAGACCCCCTCTTGAGGAGGAGATTCTTCTGCTTCCCCCAAAGTCTGTTGGTTTCTGCGAGGAACCTGCCGACAGTGCTGGAGAGAAGAAGTTTTTCCTGGATGCTGCCTGCTACTAGAAATCCACCTGGGTTGATTTAGTGATTTGGGTTGTGGGTCAAGGTAGTGAGCAGGGAGCCTGGCACATAGTAAGAACTTCATAAATGTTTGTTGAATGAAAACATATGTTATTGGGAAACCATGAGGGGGATGACTTTTTCTGTAAAACAAAGGAGTAGCTAATCCCTCTGAGCTTTGACTTGAGTCTAAGAATGAATGGCATTATGAGCTTCCTGGAAAATAAGATCGCTCCTACTCCAACACCCCGCTCAACCCAAGTCAAAGGATAAAGAGCCGCAAGTATAATAAAACCCGTATGTTTTTATTTCCAAGTCCGTCCATCCATCCATCATCCATTCATTCATCCATGCATCCACCCACCATTAGGCCAGGCACTATGCAAGACACTGGAGATATTGAAATGACTATGGTATTCACCATACAATGTGAGCAGGTAGACCTGTAAACATATAATCAAACTACAGTGAGAAAAGTGCCAATCAGGGTAGGTAAACAGGTAGGGTAAAGGCACCAAGGAAGGCCTTAGCGATGAGCAGAATTTTAAAGGGTAAGACGAGTTTGCCAAGCTTAAAAGAGGATGGGAAAGTCATTAAGGCTCTGAGAACAGCATAAATAAGATCATGAAGCACGGCTAGGCGCGGTGGCTCATGCCTGTAATCCCAGCATTTTGGGAGGCCAGGGCGGGTGGATCACCTGAGGTCAGGAGTTTGAGACCAGCTTGACTAACATGGAGAAACCTTGTCTCTACTAAAAATACGAAATTAGCCGGGCGTGGTGGTGCATGCCTGTAATTCCAGCTACTTGGGAGGCTGAGGCAGGAGAATCTCTTGAACTCAGGAGGCAGATGTTGCGGTGAGCCGAGATCGTGCCATTGCACTCCAGCCAGGGCAACAGAGCGAACTCTGTCTCAAAAAAAAAAAAAAAATCAGGAAGCCCAGAACACTATGGAGGATTCAGAATGGGCAAGTAAACTGGTGTGGTATCAGGTAGAATTTAATTTAAAAGTTGGTCGAGTATTGAAGGTGAGGAGAAGAAAGAAAAGTGTTTAGAGGTGCAAATTTTTCTAATCATTTGTTGCAAATAAAATGAAAACAGTGGCTGAGCACAGTGGCTCAGGCCTTTAATCCTAGCACTTTGGGAGGCTGAGGTGGGAGAATTGCTTGAGGCCAGAAGTTTGAGACCAGCCTGGGCAACATTGTGAGACCCTGTCTCTACCAAAAAAAACAAAACAAAACAAAAAAAAATTAGCCAGGCATGGTAGCCACACCTGTGGTTTCAGCTACTGAGGAGGCTGAGGCAGAGGCATCACTTGAGCCCAGGAGTTTGAGGCTGCATTGAGCCATGATTACACCACTGCATTCCAGCCTTGGCAACAAAGTGAGACCCTGTATATATATATATATATGTATACACACACACACACACACACACACACACACACCCTGTGTGTATAAATATATATAAATATATATTTACATATATATAAAACAGTATCCAAGAAGTATGATTACATTGATTTCAGTCAGAAGGCTACTCTCCACCTACTGGTGGTGATATAATTATTCTTCTTTTGGTAGCATTTATTTACATTTGCTTTGGACCCCAAATCAGAGCAAATCAGAATATGACAAAGGTATGTCAGTGATGAGAGTTATTTGATGGAGAATGCATTACTCTTGTGAGTAAGCAGTTTATATCCTGCCAGGCAACAGCCTGCTGTGGCACAAGGGCTATTTCCAATGATTTCACTTTGACCCCTAACAAACTACATTTTGTAATTACTTATTAGCCAGAGAACATCATTAATATATAACTGTACCTTGTGTAAAATCCACACTTATGGATAGTTAAATTTATTCATTGAGTTCCTGAATCTCAAATCTTCCAAGGACTTTCACGAATCCCCATGATGCCTCTGAAAATTGCATTTTGCATCCGATTCTCATATTTCTGTAAAAGAAGTTTCAGAAATTCATGTTGCTTGTCTTCAGTCCACAAAGTAGAGTTACTTCTTTTGGACAAATTAGTCTTGGACAAAGTATAACACAGAAATTGCTTCCAGATCATCTTGTGCCTGTGGGAGGATTGAGGGCTTAAGACAGCATGCATTTCACAGTGTCATATTTGGCCCCTTTTCCTAGTAAACATGGAGGAAGGAGACCAAGAGACCCCAATCCAGGTTTTACTGGATGCAAGGAAATTCAGTATTTAAATGCCACATTTTCTGGGACAGCCTAATAATGTTATAATAGTGGAGCATCATAATAAGTAATGGTGTAATAATGTCATGATGATAACCTATAATTTAAATAAATCCATGAAAATGTAGAATGGAGAGCTCTCCAGTACCAGCTACTGAGAATGAGTCACAGACTCAATTCTCAATTCAAAGCAATTGGCACTTCTGACGTTTATACACAAATAGATCTCCACCAGTCTCATTAAATATTCAATCCATATTCAAAGTTATTAAATATTGAACACGATTTAATAAATACAACCAAGTTAATCAAGACTTCGATTGGTGGTTGTGGGTTCATAAAAAGCTTGTGAAAAGAGTCATGCCACTGTGTCTTATTCTGATCCTCTGCCTCCCGCCCGTTTTTAAGAGTGCAGGAATTGTGTTTTATTTGTGTGTGCAGGGGGATGTTTGGGGTGTGTTGGTGTGTGTGTAGGTGTGTTGGGTTGTCATCTCCCAGTAATTTGTGTATCAGGCAGGATTATTGTGTGTGGGTATATTTGCAGATGTGTCTGGCGTATATTGTATCAGTGTATGTTCTATCAGTGGATGTAATGCAGTTGTGCAATGGTTTCTTTTCTGCACCTCATTGATGGCTAGGACCACATGGATCCCAAAATTCTCTATAATTCTTTGGGGGCATTTTTCAAAGGTTACTTTCAGGTTTGTGTATGTGCATTCAGGTCCTGAGAGTGAATACCTCCCTAGGTTGCCTTACCCAAGTCCCAGTCCCATACTGCAAGACACTACAGCATCGAGAAAAGAGCTTAGAACAAGCTTGAGTTCAAATTCAGGTTCTGTCATTTACTGGCTATGTGGCCTAGGGCAAATTACTTTTTTTTGGCCCTCAGTCTTTCCTCCGTAAAAGGGAAATAATAATGCCTACTATACAGAATTGTCACGAAGTTTAAACGATATCATGTGTGTATCTTATTAATAAATTGTAGATATTTTACTTATTCTTTTAGCAAGGCAAGGCCCTATGCTGGGCTTTGTATCAGATATAAAGGTAAATAAGACGTGGTATTGACCCCAAATGTGTTAGAGTCTGGTGGGGAGGGAGACATTCTGCCCTCCCAAGCACTCTGACATATTGTGTTCCACTTGAAGTTTTAAAAGACCCCACAAGTTCCGAAATCGTTCATTCATTCAACAAATTCCAGTCATCCCTGGGTTTGCTTTGTGGGTATTCCTGCTTGGGGCTTTGAGTCAGAGTTCTGCAGGAAGATAGAGAGGGAAAGGCGATCTCCCCTCAAGGAATGGAGGGAGAGAGAAGGAAAACAAAGAGAATTCCCTGCCTGCACACTTGATTGAAGGAAAGACCATTGTGGTCTGAGCCTTGGATCCTCTCTCCAGTGTCCTAGACTTCAGATAATTTATTTCTAAGAGGAGGAGATCCTCTCACCTTAGGCGCCGGAGTTTTAGCTTCCTTACTTTTCACCCCTGTCCAGGCCAAAGTGTGCAGAGGGTGCAATTGCACTTGCTTGTGGTCATATAGCTAACATGTGACAGAGCCAAGGATTTGAAGTCAGGCTTCCTCTTCCAGGTTCCCTACTCTGCTTCTGCTCCTTTTTTTTTTTTTTTTTTTTTTTTTTTTTTTTTTTTTACTGTCTTCCGACTCCAGAGTATAAGCTTGTTTTTTTTTTTTTTTCTGGCAGCATCAACCAGGTATGCAAACTTTTTGATAGCAGGGTTTATAGCACAGAATAGTGGATTTTTATCTCAAATATGCCCTTCAGTGAGTAGCCTGGCTTTAGATGGCATAGCTTCCAAAATGAACTTGTTGCAGCTAGTTGAAGGTGGATATGGCAGTGGGCTGTGCAGAGTGGCGCCTCCTGTAAGTAGGCACTCAGAGACTGACAAATGAATGATGGACCATGCGCTCTAATGTGACCCCCAGCCAACCTCAGAGATGCTTGCTAAAAGTGTTTCTGGCTCTGTTGGGACATGTGTCCTTGGAGCCTTGCCATCTGGGTAGGGAAGGTGCAGCTCTATAGATTGGTATGGCTTTTTAGAGTGTAGCAGAAAACCAGGCAATCCCCAGCCCAGCGTGGAGGGGGCCAGTAATCCTCAGACACACAATTCAAGCCTGGCAGGTGTGAGTGTATAAGAGGAGGGAGCGAGAGTTGCTTCCTATTTATTGGTCATCGAGATGGGATGAGATGGGAAGACCTGTCTACCTTCCCAAACCTATCAGAACTGAAGTCTGAGACTTATAAGTGGATGGCTACCACGTAGAGGGAGGGTTGTGGGGCACGGTGGGGATCACAACTCATAATGAAAATGGGAAGGTGAAGATGAAGGAAAGATATGCCAAACCCTACCTTGTGCAGTATTAATTGCTCACAGTAGTCAAGTGCTACTCTGTGTCAGGAATTGTGCTTTGGTGCATTATGTGGTTTAATCCTCACACAGCTCACAGTACTATGATCATTCCCATTTTACTGATAGGGAAACAGGTTAAGTGACTGCCCAGTGTCACAGTTAGTAAGTGGTGGAGCAGGCATACAAATTTGGCATCTATGATACCCACAAACTGTGGTACCTCAGAGCTGGAGAAAATCTTAGAGAACATCGAATTCAGCCTCTTCATAGTCAGGTGGGGAAATAATGCCAGCATGGGGGCGGCCATGGACCAAGGCCAGACAGCTGGTGAACAGCAGCCCTCAGATTTGCCTGCAGTTGGGACTAGGGTGAGGCAGGGAGGCTCTGAGGGGAGAATTTAAGGAGGTGCTCACCCTCAGTTGCAGACTCTGAGGGTGAGCACTCCACGTGCCCCACCCGAGTCTCAGCCTTGAGCAGATGCTTCTTCTGGCTTTGTGGTGTGAACCACAGAGGCCCAGGCCGGGCTTTATTGACTTGATTTGATATCCCCAAGCGAGGAATGAATAGAATATTTGTGCAGAGTTTTGCTAGCACCCCAAAGTAGATTTTTACCCAGGGGCTGAGCAGAGGTTCTGCTTCTGGTTGTACTTCTGGTTCTGCTTCTGGTTGTGTACCACAGAAATTTCTGGCCCCAGAAATTAGGGGTGGAACTATGAGAATCCTGGTGGTGTCGGGCCGCAGCGTGGACTCCATGGGAACGGAGACCCCACGTCTCTCCTCCCGACTCCACTGGGCTGAAACGAAGAAGTGCCAGGAAAAGCTTCTAGGGGAGGGACTTGCTCCATCAGACCCAGAATGGCCCGGGTGGGCTAGGTGCTCAGACACACGGACGGACACACAGCTCCCAGTCTCGGGCATTAGGCCTACTTTATTCGCAAAAATTCATCTCCCCAGGTGTGTATGACCACCTTTCCAACCCTGGGCCTTTCCGCTCCAGTTTTAGTTCAAGGACAAAAAAGGGCAAACCCCACGAGCAAAGTACCCTGCCGCCACTCCGGTGTAAGCAGGAGTCAGCCCACATTTCCTGGAGAGGGGTAGGAGGTGGAGGAAAGGGGGTTCCCTGCATCACTCTTAAGAGCCAGGTCTTTACCCCCATCTGGCTTGGCCTCACTAGGAGTGTCGTGGGGCAGCCAGGCGGCCCCAGGTGCTGTAGCAGAGGAGGAAGGCTTCCTCCCCATGGCCCCCGGGACTTGGGCGCAGAGGCAGGCAAAGGGACGGGAACGAGCTGACCGGCCTCAGGCGCCCTCGCACTTCCCGCATCAGCGCAGGAGCCCAGTCCCAGGCTGCGAGGAGCGGTGGGGGTCTCGACCTTGCCTGGAGTAGACCTCGGCAAGGCAAGTTCATTGCCCTCTTCTCTTTGGGTCTCAGTTTCCTCATCTCACCAGTCACGGCTCAGCCCGACTTGGGTCTTAACATTTTGAGTTCTTTGCTTTTCTTGCCCTTTTCGCGGCCGGGACGTTTCTCGAGCCCCTGTCTTGAGTCCCTGTCTCTGGCCCTGCCCCTCCCTCTCGGCCTTCGGCCTGTTAGGAGCACGGCCTGGGGGTGCCCCTGGCTCCCTTTAACCCCCAGACCCCCACCCCCATCCCCGGGATCTCCCATCGAGAGTATAGAGGAAGAGGCGCGCAGGCCGCTCCACTCCCCCAGGAGGGAAAGGGGGAGTAGGGAAGAGAAAGGGGAGTAGATGCGCGAGAAGGTTAGCAGGAGGAGAAAATAGAAAATAGAGAAAAGAGGGAGCAAGAAAAATGACCAAAAGAACGAAAGTGGGGAGGAGGGAGGTGAGATGCTGGAAAAGGATGAATGGGAGAAAAAGGAGAATCCAAAGGCAAGCTGAAGAGAGACACTGAAGACAGGAAAAAGAAAGAACGAGCGCGCGCGTAACAGCAGGATCTGAAAGGACCAAACAGAGAGAAAGAGGAAAAAAATGAGCGGGGTGTGCGGGAGAGCGGAGGGAGGGAGCTGCGAGCCGGGAGGAGGAAGGCTGGGAGGGAAGGAGAGGGAGGGGCCGAGGGACGAAGCGGGTGGGGGCTGGCTCGGCAGCAGCCGCCGCGGCTCCAGCCGCCCGCTCGCTCGCTCGCTCAGTCGCTCCTGGTGCCCGCTGCCCGCCGCCCGGCTCCCGGCTGCTCGCGGCCCCCCGCTCCTGCCTGGCGCTCTGGCTAGGCTCGGGCTCTGGAGGACAGGACCGCGCGACTGGCCGGCCGATCCCTGGGCCGGCCGCGGGAGCAGGTAGGTGGCTGAGTGGGGACCGCGAGGACGCGGAGTCTCGGACGCCGGGGGCACCAGGGGACGCGGGGGTGGGGGTTCTGGCCCTGGGGAGGGGACTTTGCAGCCCCGCGACTAACTTTCCACCAGCTCCGCGGACCCCCGGCCGCCCTGCCCGGGTCCCGGCTGCCGAAGCCGAGTTTGGCTCCGGGAGTAGGTGGATGCCGGGGCTTGCAGGAGCGCCAGGGGGTCCGGCAGGATGTAGGGCGCCTCAATGTGGGCAGCCGCAGCCCTCCGGCCGCAGTCGGGATGCAGCGTCCGCGGCGCCTCCACGTGCGGGGGAAGACCCGAGAGCAGTGGCGCGGCGCGGGTGTCCCGGGGAGGGCGTCCGTCCTCCCCCTTGAGTCTGGGGACTCCGCTCTCAAGCCGCCCCGGGTGCACCGGCTGCTCTCACTGCACCGGCTGCACTCACTGCACCGGCGCCTTCCCCGCCGCGGTCGGGAAGCAGAGCCTGCGGGGACGCAGCAGGTTTTCGGCGGCGGCCGGCGATGCGCCCCGCGGCCGCCAAGCCCCAGCAAGTGCCATGCACGCTTTTGCTTTCGGGAGAAGCGAGGCGGAACGTGTATCCCCCTATTTCTTTCCCATCCCATAGCCGTTACTCTATTCCGGGAAGTCCAGGACCTGGACGGCCTTGTTGGTTGGCTCCCAGGACGATCCTCCTGCCCTAGACTGCGACCCTGGCTCCCAAAGTTAAAGGAGAAGCAAGTCACTCTCTGCGCGCGCCTGGAGCGTGGTCCCGAAGTTCCCAACTTCTCGCCCAGCCGTGGGCAGTAGTGTTGGAGGTGGGGAAATGGGTGGTGGTTGTGGCTCCTTGGAGCTGCCGAGCGCAGCCGCCTTCCTCCTGGACTTGGTTTATTTTCCTAATTTGTTAGAAAAAATACTACTTAAAAATAGGCAGAATCGTTCCTCGAGGGCGTCAAGGTCCCTGAGTGGGATGCAGCCGTCACCTGTCCTGAGCCCGGGAGCGCCGAGCCTCGGCGTGGCAGTGCCCAGAGCCCCCGAGCCCGGGCGGCTTCTCCCGGACCTGGACTCGCGGGCTCCATCCCGCGGCAGCCGCGTCGCGGGATCCGTGCCCCGCAGCCCGCGCTGCGAGGCCAGTGTGACTGTCTCCCGGGTGGTCATGTTCTCCGGAAAAATATTTCAAAGTGGCTCCGCTTCAGGATCGCCCACTCTCCATCCCTCCAAGAGCCGAGAGGACAGGGCCTGCGACGGGTTGGAGGAGGCCTTTGGGATGGTTTGGGCTCCTGGCCATCTCGGCTCCCTTGGGCTGGGGTCCTCGCGCCCCGGCAACCAGCGCCCCTCCGGCGCTCTGCCGGGGAAACAAGGGTTAAAACCCCGGCCGGTGGGGGGTGGGGGGCGGGGGATGCGGCTCGCGGCGGCCGGCTGGGGCAATCGGAGCCTGCCGTGGGCTCAGTCCCACTCGTTCCCAGAGTCGGAGAGGCCGGATTCGCCGACCTCTGCGGCTTCTCGGAGCCAGCGGAGCCCCGGCCCAGCAGCTCTCTTTGTTGGAGTGCTGTCGGGAGATTCTCTTGAGAGGTTTAGGGGGTTTAGAGGTACCAAAAGCTCGAGGCTTTCCGGAGAGGGTCCCTCTGCCGTCACTCCCTGCAGACTGGGCGGGGTGCCCCGAGGGCGTTGAGCGGACGTTGAGCATCCTCTGCTCCTCCGGCGGATTTTCCTGGTGCACACCATGCACCAGCTCTCTGCGTTGCTCACATTTTGTTTAAGCCGCTAGAAATTCGAGGTCTAGGACTGCAATCTCGCCACTTCCTCCCGCTCACAGATCAGCAAACTGAGGTCCAGAGAAGTGAAAGGACTTGCTTAGAGCTGCTATATGGTAGGAAGAGTAGATAAACCAAGTCTCCTGACTTCCGGGTCAGGGCGTTTTCTAGTATTCCACACTAACTTTACTGCTTTCTTCGCACAGGGCAAGTGTTCCCAGTCAGGCCACTGCACATCCTTGACAGGCTCGAGGGCTGGGTGTGTGTGAGGTTAGAGGCAGAGGACCTGTCTCTGGATTTTCGGGTTAGGTGCTGTGCTGGGAGCATCTCCCAGGATAAATCACTCATGTGACAGTTTGTTGCATACCTGTTCTGTCCCTGCACCGAGCTCTGGGGGTAAATGGAGCCCACACACAGGGCTCAGCCCCATCAGGTGCAACCCATAGGGAAAGAGGAGCCATTGTTTTGTAGTCAAGGAAGTGAGTGCATGTAGGCATTCTCAGGTGAAATCACTTCGGGAGGGGCTGGATTAGGGATAGTCCCTGGAGAAGGCAAGATTAGGAGCTGATCCTCGGGTAGGTTTCCAGTTGGGGAAGGAGTGTTGTCAGGATACAGGGCTTGAGTCCTAAGAAGGAGGCAGGAAAGCTGGTTAAGCGGCTGGTCAAAGCACAGCACTGTCAGGGCCAATGAGCACTGGGCCTTTGTGTGAGAATCACTAGGGAAGCTAGAAGAGCCAGTTGCTCAGAGCTCAAGCTCAGAACCTGACCCCAGGTTCTAGGCCTAGACTTAGGGTGAGCAATTGGCTGGCAAGTCAGTTCCCCATGAGCCAAGGGTGATGGGGTCAGATGGGCAGTATTCTGGCGTTTGCTTCTTTTCTCCTTTCTCATCATTCCCAGGGGTTTCAATCATTCTCATTATTTTTCCCCTTCTCTCTTTTTTTTTCATTCTTTTTTTTTTTGAGACGGAGTCTCACTTTCTCACTCAGGCTGGAGTACAGTGGCATGATCTTGGCTCACGGCAACCTCCGCCTTCTGGGTTCAAGTGATTCTCCTGCCTCAGCCTCCCAAGTAGCTGGGACTACAGGTGTGGGCCACCATGCCAGGCTAATTTTTGTATTTTTAGTAGAGATGGGGATTTGCCATGTTGGCCAGGCTGGTCTCAAACTCCTGACCTCAAGTGATCTGCCTGCCTTGGCCTCCCAAAGTGCTGGGATTACAGGCTGAGCCACCGCACCCAGCCCTTTTGCCTCTTCCCAACCATAACTTCTAGCTGCTTCAGTGTTCCGAACTTATGAAAGGCAGGAACACGTAGTCAGCAAATAGTTATTGAGCTCCTTCTTTGTGCCAGGCACTGGACTAGGCCCTTGGGATACAGCAATGAATCAGACAGGAAGAGTCCCATACCTTGTGATGCTGACATTCTAGGCTCTCTCCTCCATAGGCTTAAAGTCTAGTCGTAGAACAGAGGCAAATACACAACAATGTCTGAAGAAGTCCTGAAATGGGACAATATAATAGAGAATTCTGAACCTCCCCTCTAGTGGTTCAAGGCTCCAAGGTGAAAGATTTGACGCTGTTGGCTGTGAGATTTGGAGATTCTGTGGGCTTCCATGACCCCAGCTCCTGGTTGCCAGGGGTAACCCAAAGGCAGCTGCAGTGGTGACCTTAGATGCAGCATTGGAGAACTGCTGTGCAGAGCTCCTGCCAGGAAGGGAGCTGGTGAGTGCTGGCAACTATGATCTTGCTGGGTATCCATAGAGACTGGTGCCAGGTAACCATGTCCCTCTTAAATTCCAGCATCCACAGCTGTTTGGTGTGCTCTGGAGCCCCATTGTACAGATGAGTAAATGGAGCCCTGAATCTGTAGATTGGGACAGCTGTGCAGTAAGAGGGGCCCAGCCTGTATAGAATGCGGGTGTTCCCTGATACAGGATTCAATTTAAAATGCTGCTCTTTTCTTCCTAGTAAAGCATTTCTTCCTTGCAGACTAGTGATTCTGAGATTTCAGTGTGGAGGGCTTGTGAAAACACAGGTTACTGGGCCACACTCCCAAGTTTCTGATTCAATGGGTCTGGAGTAGGTCCAGCAATTTGCATTTCTAAACAAGTTCCTTGGTGATGCTGATTCTCTAGTTCTGGAGACCACACTTGGACACTTTGAGAATCAATGTGGTAGAACAAGGGAAAGTGAATGATTTTTTGAGATTATAAGATGGGGAAGCCTGGAACGAAGGCTGTGATTTAGCTCTAGGAGCTCATAAGACTTGCTATGTACATCCCCTCCCCCTCCCCCTCCAAGAGGCCATAGAATTAAAAGAATATTTTATCTTCATCAGCACATACACAGAGAGAATATATTGCAATATAATTAGGGAATAAATAGGTGTCATGTATTGGATGTAGACTTCATGCCTGGTGGCTCTGTGGGGGTTTATTATAGCAGTGTTATAATTGAAAAGGTGTCATCCACTCCAAGAGCCCCTCATGAAACTTCCATGGCCTGGGTGGTCATTGTCCAAAAAAACATGCCTTCTTCATTAAAAGACTGAAAGAGAGATTGCTTCTCCTGCTAATGGGACTGTGTTTCATTTGACAGTAACTATGCAGTGTGTTCTTAAGGAATTGTGGGGGGGGGGGGGAAACAACTGAACAGCCAGTGTGAACAGAGAGGTGCTGAAGGAAGTCCACACCACAGGTTCACAGGTCTGTTTGTTGAGCATCTCAAAATGTTTTGAAACTCTGTCTGTCTTCCTGTATTTCTGATATGAAGCTGTATCTCAGCAGGAAGAGGAGAGTTTGTGTTTCAACTTAGCTGGCCTGGTAAATGTAACAGCACACTTTATCCCCAATGTGTTAATTAGACCCAAAAGAAAAGAACCATAAAAGAGTTGTTCTCCTAAACGCCAGCATTTTTCATCTGGATTCTATTTATCGATTATTTTATAGTTGAGAGGGAGCAAAAATCCATGTTTTTATAGCAAATAAAGCTGGCTGCAGTAATTATGCAGGCTTAACATGTCTGTTCTGGAGCAGGAAGTTGGAATTCAGCCTGACTCTCAAACATTTGGGTGAGATCTAATTGAAAAAGACTTTTCAAAGAACAAATATTTAGGAATGAGGAGTTTTGCTGATGGTCTCTCTGGGCCAAGTGTGAGTACCTTGCTTTTAGTTTGATCCTCAGAGGTGGGAGGAGACCATGGAGAAGGACCTGGTCAGTAACGTTGAGACCACAGTCAAAATGTGAGGCTGAAACTTAAAGATAATCAGTGAGGCTTAGTAAAGGGAAGAAAGATGCCTTCAGGGAATATATCCCCTGTACCTGGTGAGCAAGGGGAAGATCAATTAATCAAATATAGATTGAATACTTATTGAATGCCCAACCTTGGGATAGGCACAATGAGGGCAGGGGCCAGGACTTTACTAGTTATATATCTTTTATAATGGTTAGCTCAGGTATCCATTGTGACAAAAGCTCTTGACTGGAGTGGGAATGAGGGCTGCAAGTGACAGAGAAGCTGAATTCAACTGGCTGAAACAATAAGGAATTTAGTATCTCCCATAACAAGAGGTCTGGGCTATGTCTGCCCTATAGTTGGTTCTTTCAGTTTGTTCAACAGCATCATGAAAGATCCGGATGCTTTTCATCTTTCCTGTTCCCAAGATCACAAGATGGTGGCAACAGTTCCAGGTGTTATATCCTCACAATCATGAGCAGAGGCAGAAAAGGCAGGAGGGAGTCTTACCCAGAAGCCCCTCAGCAGACTTTCCCTTTTGTCTTATTGGCTAGAATTGTGAATCATGTGTCACGCCTAAGTCAACCACAGGCAAGAGAAGGAGGTCATTGTAATTGACCTAGAACAATCTTTTTTTTTTTTTTTTTTTTTGGAGACGGAGTTTCACTTTTGTTGCCCAGGCTGGTGCCATCTCGCCTCAGCCTCCTGAGTGGCTGGATTACAGGCACGCGCCACCATGCCTGGCTAATTTTGTATTTTTAGTAGAGATGGGGTTTCTCCATGTTGGTCAGGCTGGTCTCAAACTCCCAACCTCAGGTGATCTGCCAGCCTCGGCCTCCCAAAATGCTGGGATTACAGGCGTGAGCCACTGCGCCCGGCTGAACCATCTTTTTTTTAAAGGGCTCTCCTTCTGTTGCCCAGGCTGGAGTGCAGTGCTGCTATCATAGCTCACTGCAGCCTCAAACTCTTGAGCTCAAGTGATCCTCCTGTTTCAGCCTCCTGAGTAGATGGGACCACAGATGTGCACCACAGCACCTGGCTTGGCCTAGAACAACCTTGATTTGTGTATTGGGCCTCAGATAGGATCAAAATTAAGATTCTTTTGGAAGGGTGAAAGGAGTAACTAACAGTGGCTGCCATAGAGCTCAAGACATGGGTTTGAATTATCTTTCTACTTGTTTTAAGCCCTGTTTTTCACCTCCTGTGCCTCAGTTTACTGAACCTAGGATGGGGATCTATTGGGAAGATAAATCTGAATTAGCACCATAATTATACTTGATTAGTACAAGAGAGTAGAAGATTATTTGTAAATTGATCTCTGAATCAAAGAATTTATAATCATCTAATGCAGGGGACATGTGAGGACTAGACCATCAAGAATATCAAATGGAGAACAGAACTAGAGAATAAATAATCATGACTTGCAGACCCACCATTATAGGAGGAGCATAACATCAATGGGAGCCATAGTAGCTAGGGAAGGCTTCCTGGAGGAGGTGGTTCATGGCTCATACTGAAACTCCAGCACTTAAGTATGGATAGGTTATAAAATATTTCTGCCTAACTTGCTTCCTCTTGCTTTTTTCTCAGTGGTAAAATGGGACCATTTGGCCAAGGTAAAAATCTTATCTCTACAATCACAGTGGCTTTGATAGTCAGTCCAAATACGATCAGTACTGACTAGCATGATTCTGGGAGGGAGGCCACAGTGACTCCCTCGCCAGCCCTGGATTCCTGGTTTCCAGTGCTGGATCACGCATCAATCTCCATGTCTCAAGCCACGTTTCATCTCCTGATTAGATATTATTATTATTATTAGTTTTGAGATAGAATCGTACTCCTGTTGCCCAGGCTGGAGTGCAGTGGTGCAATCTTAGCTCACTGCAGCCTTGACCCTTGGGACAAACGATTCTCCCACCTAAGCCTCCCAAGTGGCTGGGACTACAGGTGTTGCCACCATGCCCAGCTAATTATTTTTATTTTTTTTTGGTGGAGATGGGGTTTTGCCATATTGCCCAGGCTAGTGTCCTGAACTCCTGGGCTCAAGCAATCCACCCACCTCAGCCTCCCACAGTGCTGAGATTACAGGCGTGAGCCACTGCACTGGGCAGATATTATTATTATTAAAAGCAGTATTTGGATGCCTGGCCGCCATCATGAAACCTATATGCCTAAACTGAAATCTAATGTTTCCTCACCTCTCAAGTCATCTCCCCTTCTGGTTTCTTCACTTTTGTTGCTGGCGAAACCACCTTCCCAGATGTTTGGGCTCAAAACCTGAGCAGGTACCCCTGCCCCCATTCCATACACTCTGCTTGCAATACTCAAGCATCGACTTGCTTTTTAAAAAAAAAAAAATTAATTAATTATTTTTAAGATGGAGGCTTGCTCTTGTCACTCAGGCTGGAGAGCAATGGCGTGATCTCTGCTCATTGCAACCTCTCCCTCTCGGGTTCAAGCAATTCTTGTGCCTCAGCCTTCTGAGTAGCTGGGATTACAGGCATGCACCACCATGCCTGGCTCATTTTTGTATTTTTAGTAGAGCAAGGGTCTCACTGTGTTGGCCTGGTCTTGAACTCCTGACTTCAGGTGATCCACCCCCCTCAGCCTCCCAAAGTGCTGGGATTACAGGAGTGAGCCAGCATGCCTGGCTGCCTTTTGTTTTTAGGATGTTTCTTGTATATGTTCTCTCCCTTCTGACATGAGAAATCCTCTTTGCTCAGGTCCTCTCTATCTCATGCTGGGTGATGGCACTGCATCCTACTCTGCCATCCTCAGAGCATAGTGCATAGGTGTATGTGGGGACATGTGTCTTTGGGAGTAGTCTATGGGGGCTCTGTAAATGGGATAGTTTTTATAAATTCTACTGAGGGGTAGAGTCTCTGCAATGAGTCCAGAATCCATGGCTGCAAATCCCATACGTTGCTCTGGGAGCCATTTTCCAGCCTCTCATCTCTTTCCCCTTCATATCATACCGAAGCATTGGTTTTGGTTTGTTTTTGGAGACAGGGTCACACTGTTGCCCAGGCTGGTGTGCAGTAGTGCAATCATAGCTCACTTCCATCTTGGACACCTGGGCTCAAGCTATCTTCCCGCCTCAGCCCCCAGGGTAGCTGGGACCACAGGTGTATGCCACCATGCCTGGCTAATTTTTTTTTCTTCTTTTTTTACAGAGATGGGTCTTGCTATATTACCCAGGCAGGTCTCAAACTCCTGGCTTCAAGCAGTCCTCCCACCTTGCCCTCCAAAAGTGCTGGGATTACAGGAGTGAGCCACTGTGCCTGACCTAAAACATTGTTTTAATCAACTCATTATCTTACATTTTTTTTCCATAGCACCTACCAGATGAAGCCCAAATTCCTCAAATAGACAGTTGCAAGTCTCGACAATCTGCCTGCATCCTGCCTCCCCAGTCCCTACCTGTTCGCTGCTAGGACTCACCATTATGGCTGACTCAGCTTCAAGTTCTGTCTTTCCCTGTGTTTAATCCAAATCACCCTTTCCTTTAAGACCAGTGTTAGTCCTGCATCCTCAGGTGACCTCCCCTCACTACTGGAGCCCACAGTGATATCCAAGCGTTGATCTTTCCTTCCCATGAACTTCTGTAGCAATTATTGCCCACACCACAAATTTGGTATTTAATATGCTGCTGTTGTCATTGATAACATTTTATTGGTATGTTTATTGTCTTCCCAGTTGGATATAAGACCCCTGGGACCCAAGGTGTTGGGGGTGGGTGTATCTGTCTTTATACCCAGGGTCGTGGCCAGCAAGCCCACAGCACTTCAGTATTTATTGAATTAATAAATCATAGGAATAGATTATTTACCTGAGAAATCAGTTAATCTTCACCCTTTTTTCTTAACCTCAACTGGGGAAAGGGACTAAATTTAATGAATTCCTGCTCTGTGCTGGCTACTACTTTAGGTGATTTTTAGGAAAGATTTTAACTGAGCCTGGTAACCACCCTGTGAAGTTGGGATTCTTGGTGTTATCCTGCAGATGAGGAAAGCGTGGCTCTGGGACAGTTGGGTGTCTTCCTGTGCTCACTCAGCCAGCAGGAGAGGAGTGAGGGACAGGGTCATCTTCTTTCCTCTATGTTTTCTATTGCATACATCTTCCTGAAGTTCTCCCGACCTGTGGGTGCCTGTTCTCCCAGTCTCTTTTTCCTTGTGTCCCACTGTGCCCCACTGCTTTGCTGCATCCCCAGGACTTTGGAATAATTCAGGAACCTCTAGATTCTAGCAGCGGACTCTGAGCTTTCTGGTGGAACAGGTAAGATGTGTTACTTGGTGCAGAAAAGAGGGTTAGAGCCAGTAATGAGCAGGAGAGAACTTACTAATGGGCCTCAGGTCTCCAGAAGGCCTTGGATGACAGTAGGCAGGACATAGAGCCTTCTTTGGGGGTGTCTGGGAGGAGTGGATGATGTTTACTGTGGGAGAGATGAGGTGTGAGACCATAGCAAGGACCACCATTGTTAGGGCCTCGCGGTTGAGCAGGCACTTCTCAGGCGCATGTATTTTCTAGACTGTGTCTTACAACAACTTTGTAGAGCAGGTTATTGTCCTCAGAACAGGATGTTAAAGAGTTCAAGTGGCTTGGCCCAAGTCACACCCCGACTTGATGCCTACCTCCCAATGGTTAGTAACCCTGAGTGACAACAACAGGCTTGGTTTTCCAGAGGCCATGTGGACCATGTGAGGCGGCCATGCTTCCTGAGGTAGGGGCTTCATAGTATGACGTTGGAAGGACTGTTCTGGAATTGATTCTGCAGGTCGGTAGAGGTGACTTACCCTTGTGTATCTAGGGCCTATCTTTTCTCAGACCAAAAATTATTTAAAACCCACTCCTGTCCTTGGAACCTGTCCTTCCCTTGCCTGACTTGCCTGGTTTATCATCCAAGCTTAAAATAAATACAATAAATAAAAACACCCCAAAACTCTCCTCCTGCAGAGGATGAGCAACAATCTACATATGCAAATAAACGGCATGCCAGTCTCCATGAATATTAATTTGGAAAGGGAGTCTGAGGCCCTAAAATACACTCAAAACCAACAATTTGGCATCTCACAACTCTTCCAGCTCACTTCCAGTGATCGTGGCCTTGTTATATTTTAAGATTGCCCCACTCCCAGCTGGCCTCCCTTCTTCACCCCTGGAAGTTCAAGTTACCAAATGGATGGAGAGTGTCCCAGGTTGGCAGGTTGGAGGTCCAGGGATGACGGGTGAGTCCTCACCCTGGGGCTGGGCTGACCTTGTCCTGCCTCCCTGACCAGGGCCCAGGCCTTAGCCCCTCTCTGATCCCAGCATTAGCAGGGAGTCCTCAACACCAGGGGACATTTCTGGGAAACACCATGGGCAACCATCAACCTGGGACCCTTGTACTGTCAGGGAGCATGCAGGGTGGGGCAGGGCAGCAGCCTCAGGAATCAGCTTCTCTGGCCTCTCAGGGGCAAATGGAGAAACCGAGATCCGGAGGGTAGGTGCCTTGCCCAGAGTGCCACGGTGAGTTAATGGCAGGAAGTGAGAACACTTGTTCATTCTTCGCTCTGAAAAGCACATTTCTTTTTGAGTGTGTGTGTGTATGTAGAAGACGGTAGGCAGGGTAGTGCTTAAAGTTTGTATACTTTGGGGGAAAGAGTCATTCTTCTCTTATGATCATTCACCCAGAGACAAGTGGCAACAGAAAATTCAGCCTTGCGTCCCATTTCCATTGAAATAAATGATTTCCTTCCTCTCTCAGTAGATTTCCAAATTAGATTATGCATAGGCCAGAATTAATGTGAGGTTGTCTTGCAGAGTACCCTCTGGCTGAAGGTGTGATAGGGCAGGAGAGAGAAGGGCTGAAGTATCTCCAAGGAAGCCAGGTGGGAGAGGACCTCGAGGTGGAAGAGGAAGGAGTTGACAGTAACTTCTGTGTCCCACTTGTATGGGGAGGAGGGCAGAGGGGAATGGTGCAGCATTGTGGTATCATCAAGAGTTAGGTCTCTTGCTTGCCCTCCCTATCTCCCTCCCTCCCTCTCTCTTTCTTTCCATCTGTCCTTCTTTCTTCTTTTTTTTCTTCCTTTTCTTTCTTTCTTTCTTTTTTTTTTTAGACAGAGTCTCACTCTGCTGCTTAGGCTGGAGTGCAGTGGCACAATTATGGCTCACTGCAACCTCGACATCCCAGGCTCAAGCAATCCTTTGGCCTCAACCTCCCAAGTAGCTGGGAACACAGGTGCGCACTGGCATGCCAGGATAGTTTTTTATTTTTTATTTTGTAGAGATGGGGTCTCCCTGTGTTGCCCAGGCTGGTCTCAAACTCCTGGGCTCAAGTGATCCTCCTGCTTTGGCCTCCCAAAGTGTTGAGATTATAGATGTGAGTCACTATGTCCGGCTTGCCCCTACTTGTTAGTGCTGCTTTGTGAAGACTAAATGAAGATTTAATGTTCTGCACCATGCCTCACACAAAGGCATTCAGGACATCTAAATTTCTTTCTTTTCCAGATGGATTTATTTGACTGGCTGCAGTTGTCAGTATGGCTATGTTTTTTTTTGTGTTTGTGTTTCCACTTGTGTCTAGATTGGTGTGTTTCTCTTTGTTGTCTGTGTATGTGCTGCTGTTATCCATGTGTGTATTTCTGAGTGTGGTGGTGTAGATAGGGATGTGAGGAAGTCTGTGTATGTCTTTGTGCTTGTGTCTTTGCGTGTTGGGTTGAGTAGCGTGCTTTGTGCCTGTGAGCAGCTTTGTCTCTGTGTGTCAGTGTTTCCATGACGGCATGACTGCTCTATGTGTGTGTGTATTGCAGGGCTGGTATGCCCAGAGATCTCCAGGGATTCAGGAAGCTTCACAGTGCACAGGAGCCCTGGACCTGGGTCCCCTCTAAGGTCCCTATGGTGTCCTCCTCCCCGCAAAAAAGCCTCCTGCAGTTCCTGGAGCCCTTCCTAATTGCCCTCTGTCCGTTTTCCTCTGCCTCCCACTGGAGGCACATGGGGCCTAAGAATGCTTCCGAGGTGGCAGGGCCCCTGGTCCATTTGCATTCGTGTTTGCATATCATTTGCATTGTCTATACAGACCGTGCTTTCAGTTCTGCAGTTTTCAAGGTAAAATATAGTTGCTCTTCTTGAAGGTCATTATATTAAGTATTTTTCTGTGTTTTATTCTTTCTGGTCCAGACCACTCTCCCAGAACCGGGAGGGTAGGGCAGGATAGAAGCCCCAGAAGCTTCTGCTGTTCCATCAGCTCCTCCTCCTGGTCCACTGCCCCTCCCTGGGCCTCCAGCTTGGGGGACACTGTGACAGTCTTCCACTCAGCAGGCCTGGTTCAGTGGGTAGAGACCCTGGGCCCTGGGAGGAGGAGCAGCTGCGGGGGAGATTTTCTCACCCAGGGGTAGTTGATTCGGCCCATATCCCAAGAGGGCAGGGAATAACACAGTCCAACTTGTGCCTATTGCCTGCTTGCCCACTCCCCATGACTTACTCCTGTTAGGGAAGGACTACCATGGATGTTTCAACGTCTCTATACCCATCTTTGGCTGGGGAGGGGCCACGGGGCTGGGCTGGCCTTATAGGAAACAAAGGAGTCAAAGATGTCTTTTCCTTTCAAACATCTAATACATACTTAATAATATTTCTGATGCCACGGAAGACACAAATCCAAAAAGCTTCCCCAGGAGGGCTGTACCCAAAAAGCTTCCCCAGGAGGGCTGTACCCAAAAAGCTTCCCCAGGACGGCTGTACCCAAAAAGTATCTTCCTTATGGGTCACCCCATGCAAGACATCTCCTCTTTCAATGTGGATTTGAGTCCTGGCTCTGCCATGCACTAGCTGCACGGTTTCTGACCAGCTACCTAACCTGTCTGAGCACCCTGCTTCTCATCTGTAAGAGGAGAGTGATAATAGTACTTAAGATTAATAATACATAGGGTTGTGAAACTCAAATGAACAAGGCAGGTAAAAGGCTTAGCTTAGTGCCTGGAATGTAGCAAAGACAAAGACTCAGTGAATGTCTGACTTGCCAGTCCCCATGGGCGTATTAGAAAACAGAGGTTCCAGGGTGTGGTCTTTATCGCTTCGTATAAATTGTTCACCGGAAGCACCTCAGACGCATGACAGGCAACAGGCTTGGGTCCCTTCATGGCCTTTCTGTAAGTCCAGCTCTAGGGGAACTTGGCTGTTTTTGCCTTCCCACAAGGGGAAGTGTTGCAAAGGCAGCTGGGGAAGCAGGAGCATCCTTGTCTGTGTCTCCGAAAATTCAGCCCCCACTCTCCCCTGGTTCCAGGGTTGGCAGGATCTCATCTTCTCAAAGTCAAGTCATTCATCTTCTCTCATGTGTCTTTCCTCTGAGCAAGGCCCTGCTGGACACCCAGGCCCTTCCACAGCAGAGCAGATTTTGGGTTCCCCAGAAAACAGAGCTTGAGGGAAGTCTTTGTGCTAGTGCTTTACTGGGGGGCTGGGGTGGAGCTCAGGGCAGGGAGAGGGAGAGGAAAAAGGAAAGTGAGGCAAGGAGGGAGGAAAAGCGAATGCCAGCCACCACTTCGGGAGAAAAGAAAGCTGGTTGCTTAGTCATGAGGGATGGCTCCTGTTAGGCTGAGTGGAGCCACTGTGACTCAGAACAGTTTGTTGCAGGTAAAAGGGATAGAGTTTATCTGCTAGCTCTTTGGTGATTCATTGGTTCAGGTTTTTCCCATGGAGCATTAACTCCCTTGCACCTCTGGGTCATATCACCTGACCCTGTTGGGAAGCCTCTGGAGAAGCCCAATCCCATGCCCTGTGGCATGGTGCCTCACCTGGGCCCAGAAGTCATGACAGCATCCAGTGCTCCACATGACCGGTGGGTGGACCCTGGTACGGGAGCTGCTCTGGCTTCTGAGGAGTGTGCAGTGCAGGCTGTGCCAGAGTCTGGCCCTCACCCTGGGGGAGGCTGGGACAGCCAGCAAGGTTAGATGAGACCACTGGCAGTGGTGGCCTAGCTCTCCACCCAGAAAGTAGGTGATGGTCTGGGAGGCAGGTGGGGCCAAGCAAATCTGGGAAAGTGCATATGTAGGGTCTGATTCAGCCATCATTAATCAATGAATCAGTTCACGACTGGGGCCAGGTGCTGGAGTCTGGGCCTTCCCCTGTAGGCAGTGGGGAGTCATCAGTGGTTCTTGAGCAGGTGAGAGACTGCTCAGTGTTCAGTAATGACATGAGTTATTTGGAGAGGGTCCTTGCTCAGGTCTACATGTCTTTGTCCACAAAGATTCAGATGGGGGTCGTTACCAGAAGACCTGGCATTCCTAACTCAGTTCAGGGAACAGAAAATGCTCCTAGCTCACCATTGCCTATGGAGTTTCATTCAGCAGTGAGGAGGCTGAGTCCCCCATGACAGCTGTAGAGGTCTTAATCAGAGAGGAGAATGTCCTTCCCGAGTAAGGTGAGATCATTCTGAACTGGGTCAGAGACCAGAGTGCCTGGGTTCAGACCCCAGCTCTGCCATTTAAAAGCAGGTGACCTTGGGCAAGTGACTCAACTTCTACTCATTCAATGAATGTTTAGTGAGCACCTGCTGTGTGGCAGACTGTTCTTGCTGTTGGGCCTACAGCAGTGAGCAATGCAAGACAAACAGACACAAATCCTTCCCTTGTGGAGCTTCCATTCTCGTGGAGGAAGCCGGACTCTAAGCAAGTAAGTTAGTAGATGGTTTATTTGAAGGTGACAAGCGATGTGGCGGAAAGCAGGACAGGTGAAGAGGCAGTGATGGGTGGGGGTGGGGTTGCAGTTTTAAAAAGAGTGTTAGGGAAGGTCTGCAACAAAAAGGTGGCCTTTAAGTTATACCTGGAGGAGGGGAGGGTGTGAGACATGCTGATATCTAGGGGTGACACCGTTGCCTCAGTTTTCTCACCTGTACAGTCGGGGTTACGACAGAACCTATCTCAGGGGCTGCTGTGAGGGTTAAATGAGTTAATCCATGCAGTGGGTTTAAACCTGGCCTGGCACACAGTGAGACATTATTGTCACCACTGCTGAGGTAGGAGTCCATCTCTACTGCCTCCAGGCGGTGCTCCTGGGCTCTAGACTACAGGGATTTTGGTGGGCTTCATCTCCCCAAGAGTGCGTGTGGGGATCTCCTCCAACCTTCCCTGTCTCCTCATTGAAAGGGGCACACAACCTGCAGTTTGAGAAGCAACACATGCATTTTCTTTTTACTCGAGCATCTGAGTCCCTGAGGGAATCGCAGAAAAGCCTTTAGCAAACTCCAGGTTTAGGAAGCAGCTTCCAGCCTTTCTCTGGGGCATCTGTGGACTGGGGTGGGCAGGCGTTTCTGGCCCAGACCAGCTCAGGGTGGGTTGGGGAGGGGGTTTCCCACCCAGAAAACTGGGCTCCTAGCAGTGGGGATGCAGGGCTGGCCCTATTCACACCCTCCTGGCTGGGTGGCAGCCCAGTTCTCATCAGCAGGCGCTAAGAGTCCCTCCAGCAATTCGGATACTATTATTTACTATTGCAGAGATTTTTGTGGCTGTGATTTACCGCCACTGCGAAGCCCCAGGACCTGAATCCCAGTAGCTTCAGTATAGATATTGCATCGAATCAATCCTCTATTACCATGCAAATACATCCTATAAGATATTGCTGTCTTTTCCTTTCAAACACTTAATACATAATTAATGATATTAAAATACATCTAATGCCACAGAAGATACCAACCTCAAAAGCTTCCTGTTATAATTTATTCCCAGCTAGATAAAAGATTGATTTATTGGTTCACTTATCATTCAGGAGTGGTCCTCTCCTGGCCATCCATGGGAAGGGGCGGTGGAGGCAGGAAGTGCCTGCTGTGTGGCAGACTGCCCTCCAGACAGCATTGAGCCTGGCGGGAGATGGCCACATGCCAGTGTCTTCAAGGATTACTCATTCAATTCTCCCAAACTACTCCAGGAAGGAGGTCCTGTTGTTGGGGACTATAGATGGGGAAACAGAGGCCAGAGAGGCAGCCCCACTTGCCCAAAGTCATAATCTTAGGCTTCCCCACAGGACGGTGGACCTGGAAGGTGGGCTTGGCATTTCTTACCCCTTAAAACGGCAGCCATAGTCACTACTCTGCAGGGGTATTTGAGAATTAGAGATAACAGCAGATGTTAGGCACTAAAACGTGCTGCTGCCGTCCTTATTTGGAGGTGAAATGGTGAGACCATCAATTTTAAGGGTATTGTTTTGGCAGCTAGGTGGTCTTTTGTTGGGGGGAGTGAGTTGGAAGGAGACAGGGTGTGGGACCCCACTGTCATCAGGCACACACCTTCTCTGGCCGATAAGACACCATGAGAAGAAACCACACTCCAGAGTCCATCTGGGAGTTTCTTCATCCAGGCTTCACCCAGGCCCTCCTGTGAATCACGAGACCGCTGGACTTGGGAATGAAGATAACGTGGTCCCTGGATGAGGCACTGTGTCTGGTGGAAATGGACAGACACAGTAACTAGTGTGATGAGGTGTGATGGGTGTTAGCATGCAGGCACCAGGATTCCAACAGCCAGGGGTGCCTGGATGGTGCTGCCAGTGGACAAGGGAAGGAGGTGCTGGGTGAGGGAGTGGCATGTGACCCATGCCGGGCACACAGAGGGGCCTGAGAATGATTGAGGTGAATATCAAGATTGAGATGGCGGGGACAGCAGTCTTGTTCTTCCCGGGGTGTTACAGCGAGCCGCCCATCTTGGCTCAGCTCCTCTGCCCCTTTGTTCTGATGTGGAGGAAATGAACTGGGTTGTGTCCTCCCCAAACCAGGACCGGCAGAGGAGCTGTATGCTGAGCAGGGGCAGGAGGTGGGGACAGGAAGCTGCCTGCAAACAACCACCACAGCCAGGGGGCACGGAGGCTCACTGGGGACCCTTCCTGGGCCAGAGGACTAGGGTCCGAGCTGCTGTTCTTCCTCCAGCACAGCCATTTCCACACCCCCATGGAATTCTCAGGACGCCCTCTCATTCTTCCTTGTCCCATCCAGACTTTATCCATGGCATTGGTGGTATTGAATGGTATTGAGGGCAGACCCAGCCTGTGCCCCCAGACTGAAGAGCTGCTTCTTGCTCAGGAGTCCTTTGCCTTGGCTTGGGCCTTCTCTCCCTTTTGCCTGTGATGTCTTTTCCCTCCCCAGTCCACATTCCCTGTGGCAGGCAGAAGGATCTTTCTAAAGTGCAAACTGGACCATGTCCCTGCCTGTCGGAAACCCTTTAACAGTTTCCCATTGCCCTCGGGATGAAGTCAAAACTCATTAGCACAGAGTCAAGGCCCGGCAGCCTCACCCCATCCTCTATAATCCACCTTGCACTTGCTGCTTGGGTAGCACCAAGCCGCTTCTGGTCCTCCCTCCTCCAGAACACACAGTGCTGTGTCACACCTCTGTGTCTTTGCATATGTTGTTTTCTGACTGCAAAGCCCTTCCTACCTTCCTTGTGTGGCTGACTCTTACTCATCCTCCACAATTCAACCCAGACACCATCTCCTCCAGAAAGCCTTCCCTGAACTCCCCTCCCTCTGGTGGGCTGAGTGACTTGTCTTTCTGTTCTGACTCTCTGTGCTTATTATAGTCTAATACACTCAACACTGTAGTGAGAGCCTCAGGAGGAGGGACTTGGTCAAACAGGGAGCCAGTACCCAGTGCTGTCCCTGGCATGTAGTAGGGTTAAAGATTTGTTGTCACACTGAACCGGGATAGTCCTTGTCCTTGATATGGAGACTTGATGCCTGCCTGTGGCTCTCCTTGACCTGCGGGGAAGAGGTGGGGTTTGGCAGGCAATTTTGGGGTGGACTGTGAGATGTGGGAGTCCGGGCAGTCTTGAGACGCTTCCAGGATCCTGTAGGAGGAGCCAGGCTCTTCTGGAGTTTAGAGAACATCACTGCTCTGAGTGCCTGGAGGGTTTTGGCAGGTATTGGGGTATAGTGGTGTTGCTCAGAGGCTTGAGAAACGAGGATGATCCTGGGTAGTTGAGACCCCTGGGTAGGTAGTCAGTTTCTATTCTCCCTCTTGGCCATGTCTCTGGATTTGTTACAGATTTTGACCTTTTTTTTTTCTTTGAGACAGAGTCTTATTTTGTTGCCCAGGCTGGAGTGTAGTGATACCATCATGGCTCACTGCAGCCTCAACCTCCCAGGCTCAAGCAGTCCCCTCATCTCAGCCTCCCAAGTAGCTGGGAATAAAGGTGCATGCCACCATACCCAGCTAATTTTAAAATTTTTTATAGAGATGAGGTCTCCCTACATTGCCCAGGCTGGTCTCAGACTTCTGGACTCAAGCAATCCTCCTCCCTCAGCCTCCCAAATTGCTGGGATTACAGGCATAAGCCACCTTGCCCTGCTATATTTTGACCTTTGAATTGCTTTAATCAGCTCCCTAATTTTTGTCCCTAACTTGATCCTCTGCACCTTCCCCACCCTCCGCCATGTGTAACACAAGGGATTTAAGAAGAGGAAGATCTTCAAAAAATAGGAGACTCTGAAATGGGTTTTCAGGGAAAGCGTGGCGCCCCCTCTCTGGCTTTGTGCAGAGTAGGCGTGGAGGGTGTGGAAGCATAGGAAAGAGCCCCTTACTTCCTGTGGGATGAGGACAGTGAAATGACATCACCAGACCCTGAGTTCCGAAGGTGGGAAGGGCAGAGAGGACCTGGTTCAGGGCCAGGGATTGCTCTGGGACTCCCCACTGGAGGCTCGGTGTCCTTCTGGGTAATTTTCATCTTTAATTTCTCAGCGTTTTATGAACAGGGAGTAAATCAGGATCCTGAACCGACTGCTTCATGTAAAGGATTAATAAACTGGAGATTTATGGGGCAGCAGCAGAGGAAGGCAGTGGAAATGGAGAATGAAATGAGACTTGGTTCCCAAGGGGCAGAGGCTGGCTCCAGAATCTTCCCTCCATTGTAGGACATCTGCATTCCATTGTAGGGACCCGACTGGGATCCTTGTCCTTCAGGGATCATATTCAGGGTTGGGTGGTGGGCCTGGGCCTGGGCCCTGGCCTGTGTCTTCCATGTAGGAGTAAACCAGGTGGGCCCAAGGTCAAGGGGGCAGAACCATGCCTGGGTCTGTCTAGTTTGACAGCCTGATACCCACTCTTCAGCGTTGCGTATAGATACATGCTGTGGGCTTGGACTCAAATGGTCTAGTTTTGAGTCTATAGCCAGAGGACTGAAGTTGACATTCTCTTTGGCTATATCAGTTAAGCTGCAAGTAACAGAAAAGCATGACATCAGAGGCTTAAATAATAAGAATCTAGGTCCTTTCCGCCTCTCTGGCTGTTCCTCTCGGTGTGTGAGCACATCCTCGCAATAGCGCCTCATGGTGGTGACATGGCTGCAGTGGTTCCAGTCTTACATTCAGAAATGACAATGTCTGGCCGGGTGCAGTGGCTCGTGCCTGTAATCCCAGCACTTTGGGAGGCCAAGATGGATGGATCACTTGAGGTCAGGAGTTCAAGACCAGCCTGGCCAGCACGGCGAAACCCCGTCCCTACTAAAAATACAGAAATTAGCTGGAGGCTGAGGCAGAAGAATCGCTTTAACCCGGGAGGTGGAGGTTGCAGTGAGCTGAGATCCAGCCTGGGTGACAGAGCAAAACACCGTCCCAAAAAAAAAAAAAAAAAAAAGAAAAGGAAAAAAAAAAAAGAAATGACAATGTCCAGTGGAACAAAGGACTGCCTGTCTCTCTTAATGGACATCTCTTTTTAAGAGCAAGGACACTCTCCCCAGAAGACCTTTGGCAGGCATTCCTCATATCTCACTGGCCAGAACTGGGTCACATGCTCCTTCCTAAACCAGTCACTAGCATGATGAAAGGGACTACCATGATTGGGTCAGAGTAAGGAAGATTCACTGGGTCCTGCTTCCCTGAGTCATGTTGGAGAGAAGTGGGCACCTAGACAGAAGTGGGGCACTCAGGGAATGGGGAAAGGGCGTGGCTGCTGGACAGGCATTTGCTGTGGTGACTTTGGGTAGTTTGTTTTAGCTTGCTAAGCCTTAGTTTCCCCATCTGTAAAGTGAGAATAATCATAATAGTACTTTCTGGCCAGGTGCAGTGGCTCATGCCTGTCATCCCAGCACTATGGGACACTGAGGCGGGCGGATCACTTGAGGTCAGGAGTTCGAGACCAGCCTGACCAACATAGTGAAATCCTGTCTCTACTAAAAATACAAAAATTAGCCTGGTGTGGTGGTGGGCACCTGTAATCCCAGCTACTTAGGAGGCTGAGGCAGGAGAATCGTTTGAACCTGGGAGGCGGAAGTTGCAGTGAGCTGAGATCATGCTCTTGCACTCAAGCCTGGGTGACAAAGCTACACTCTGTTTCAAACAAACAAAATAATAATAATAGGATTTTCTTATAGCGTTGTGAGAATGAAATGTGACATGTGTGCTAAGTGCTTAGCAGGATGCCTGGCACATAGTATGCTCTATGCTAGGTGCTGGTATTATGAACAGCCCAGTGATTTGAGCACGCTGCTTAACCTGTTTGGGTAACAGTGCTGTGTAAAATGGACACGGTGTTATCTCTCTAGGGTCACACCTGCCTTTTGTTAACACTAGGAAACTGAGGTGGTGTTGTTATTGTCATAGCCCTATGGCATCCTCGTTCGTAACCTGGGCTTTCATATCAGACTAGGGTCCTCCACTCACCTAGCAGTGTGACATTGGTGAAACTGGTTAACCTCTCTGAGCCTCTGTTTCCTCATCTGTAAAATGGTGATACTTTTACTCATCTTATAGTGTTGTTGGGTGAGTTAAGTAAATAAGGCAGGTAAGTATGGCACTTGGCTGGCACAGGGCCTGGCACACGGTAGGCCTCGATAAAACTCCTTGCCTTTCCTTTTCCCTCGTAGGCACTCATTTCATTTGGCGCATGACCCTAATCAGAGACTGGAGGTATAAGGAGCAGGGTCTGTTCTCCTGGGGGTGGTATGATGAAGCAGAAAATGAAGGCCAGGGTTCAGACCCTAAGGTTCTGGAGTGCCAGCTGGGAAATGAGGCAGGAGAGAGCTAGGATTTTAGAGGAGAGAGCTAGGATTTTAGAGGAAGCCAACAGGCCAGGGGCAAAGAGTGGGTAGAGCTCAGATGGCACAAGGCTGTCCAGAGCTCCCCGGGGACTTGGAATGCTGAGTCTCTCGCAGCACAGCTGATTCCAGATCCTACTGTCTGCCTTGACTGGGGCCGGTCCAGCTGTAGGTAAAAGCCTCCTAAGGGCTGGTGGCCAGGACTGGGAGTGGGGAGAGAAGATAATGGGCAATGGTTAAGCTATGGGTCTGGGAAGTTGCTAGGGTTGCCAGAGAAGGTCTCTACAGCCTGTAGGTCTTGGTGCATTCAGGCTGGCTGCCTCAGGGCCACCTTTGACTCTTGAGACCTGCCTCTGGAGGATGTTCAGCTCTGCAGGCTCCCGGCCTAGGCTGCCTGCCGAGGGCAGCTTGGTGGAGGGGCTCTGAGCAGCACCTGTGGACTCCTCCTGCCTGGGTTCAAGGCTCAGCTCTACCACCATCATCTCAGTAATGTGGGGCAAATCCTTTAGCTTCTGTGTACCTCAGTTTGACCATCTGTAAAATGGGCTTGAAATAGAACCTAACTTGTAGGGTTGTTGGGGGGATTGGAAGTGGGTGAACACTCAGCACAAGGCCTAGCACACGGTAAGGGCTTGGTGAGGGTTAGTTGTTATTTGAGGATGATAAACACATGTATTCCGAGCTTCCACAAAGCAAATTGTATTTTTCTCTTACTTGCTCTTCCATGACCCAAGTCGTCACTACTGAGGGGGAGAAGGGTGGAGAGGAAGCTGGAAAAACCTATGCTTCATTAGTGATTAAGCATCACTATAGCTGCCCAAAGGGCCTGTGAAGCTGCCAGAGAAGCTGGTGTGAGCACAAAAGGGTCCAGGGATGAGGACTAGCAAGGAAGGGAGGGGCGGGAGTTTGAATCAGCAGCTCAGTTCATGACTCAGGAGACGGTTGGAGCATCTGTTTCTGTAGAGTGCTCAGGGGCAGCCTGTGTAGGAAAAACAGCTCCTCTCCCTTCTCCAGAATGAAACTTTGTGGAGCCCTGATGTAATTTGGGAGCCTGGAGGGCAGGGCCCAGGAAGGGCCTCATGTGCCTTCTTGGCATCTTTGACAACTTCCGTTCTGACCCCGCCATTATCTAGAGGCCGTATCACACCCTATAACCGTCCCCTCTCCCTGGGCAGATTATGTGTCCTACTTCTGTCAGCCCTCAGCGGGGTTCATCTGCAGCACATTCCTTCATGCAGACTTCACTTGGCCAGGGTTCCGGTTTCTGGAAAGTCCTGCCTTGGGGGATGGTGGGGGTTGGGGTGTGGAGTAGGGCTCCTCTTTACCTGCAGGTCTGTTGCAGCCTGCATTTCCCAGCCTGTGTTCTGCGGAACACCGGTTCTGCAGAATGTTCTATAAAGGGTCCAAAAAGTCTGCAGGACATGGACATGATTGCTTTCTTTAAGCTAGTATTTTCTAAACTTATTTAACCATGGGATCTTATTCTCTATAGAACGCTTTTAACATCCTAAGGAGGTGGTGTTGTGGGACCCACTTTGGGCAAGGCTGCTGTAGGAAGGAGACCACTTGGCCAGGAATGGGAACGCTGCCTCTCTGGTTCTGTGGGTCCACACAAACTGAGTGATTTGGACGAGCCAAGTCCCCTCTCTGGGTTTCCATTTCTTCTGCTTTAGAACATATGGGTGAGAATAATGCCTCTTCCATCACTTACATACTAGAGTGGGTTTTTAAAAACTCTTTACAATGAAAATTTTTGGAGACCCCAGGTAGAGAGAACAGTATAGTGCACTCCCACGTCCGCATCACCTGCTTCAGCAATTACTTGCATTTTGCCTATCTTGTTTCATCTCCTCCCTTTTATAAGAATGGTTTTGAAGATGAGGTGAAATTAAGTCTATGAAAGTGCCTTGCAAACTTCAAAGTGCTATACAAATGCAAGGCATCTATCATTATTATTATTAACTTTATTATTCTTATTCCTAAAGTTCAAAGTGCTGCACAGATGTAAGGCATCTGTCATCATTATTAGTATGCTTATAATTTCTTATTACTGTCTCTAGTCACATCACCAAAAATGCCCAGTAATGTGGATATTATAGACCTCCATTTGTAAGAAGCTGGGCTGAGCCCTGAGGGGAAATACGTTTATAACCCAGCCCTGCTGCCAGAGGGCTTGCAATCTAGTGGGGGAGGTAAGACAGAAGGTTTGAAAAACAGCCTCACAGTTCCTGGTGGAACGTGGGCAGCTGCCAGACAAGGGAGCAGGCAATTCTAGAGTAATTCAGGGAAGGAGAGAAGCAGGAGGCAGGGAGTATGTAGCCAGAGGCTTTCCTTCACTGGAGAGATTCCCCTCTACCCAGCTAGTTTGTGAGCTTGCCTGGACTCGGAGGCAGCTGGAGGGATGAGATGCCCTTTCCGGGACACAGCCGCCTAAACCCTAGTGATGCAGTGGTTCTAAGGAGGACAGATTCTGGACCTTTGTGAATGACATGAATCTCCCTCTCTTGTAGGAGGTAAAGTTGCTGCCAGCACTTCCCAACAGGACAGGAAGTTCCCACCACTGCCACTTTCAGACAGAATTTGTTGCAGCCTCAAAACAAGCAGAGCTTGAGACCAAACAAATAGATCCAGAGTAACCCCAACCTTTCTGAGGCCAGCCCCATTGCCCAATGGGGCCCCCTCATTTTAATCACCTAAATTCCAGTTTCCCATCTTGGTCAGCTCTGTGTCCTTGTCCTGGGGCCTCCACCCAACTGCTCCCCGCTACCCAGCTCTCTCTGTTGTCTAGGCTTTGCCAAGGGCCCTTCCTCCCTGTGGGAGCCTTGCCATTCCTCTTCCTTCCCCAGAGCAGAGAGAGACTCAGAGATTCAGAGTGTGCAGCCTCGGAAGGGCCACCAAAGCTGTCATCCTACTGAATTGTCTATGTAGGAGATGGAATTTCAGTCCCAGATTGTAACTTTTAGGGGAACAAACAGCTCTCTCTTGGCTACCGATAAGTTTGGCTTGAATTTTGCTTTGAAAACATGTGAGCCAAGAGAAGATTTTACATTTAAAAATGTATTTCCAGTTTCCTGGAGAAGATCTGCAACTCCAGGCCCACATTTCTGCCTGGCAACAGTCGAGGGAGCTGAGTGGTGGCCTCCCCATTCGGCTGGGACACGTGCATATCCAGGTCGCCGTGGCCCACTGGGAGCCTGGGGCTTGTGGACAGTCCTGCTCTGGCCCTGGTGGGCATTGGGGCTGGGGAAGCATACCACAGACAGCTTGGTTGTGCTCAGAGGCTGCAAGGCTAGTTAACCCAAAATTTGTTTCTGCTTGACTTTGTTGTTTCTGGTCATGATGGGTTTGTCATCATTATTTGACTAAGAACATTTTTTCTTGAGTGATATATCAGGATCCTGGCAGGTGACAAGTGGTGAACACAAGCAGGGCAATTTGATGAGTGCTTAATAAAGGGACTGTTTACAAAGGGGAGGGCAGAGTGCAGGAAAATCAGCAAAGGGTAGTGCAGCACCCTGACGCTAGCACCAGTGGGGAGCAGTTACCACCCCCAGGTCTGCAGGGACTTGGAGAGGGCGCTGTGTAGAGAGGGCTGCCTGTGACAGGAGCGGGGCCTCCTGGGATGGAGGCAGCCAAATCACAGTGACCCAGCTCAGTCTCCTCCAGCTCTGGGACATCCTGTGGTGTGCCCCACTGCCCAACCCAACTGGAAGCCAGAGATCAAGGGGGCCTCCTCTCATAAAGCCCATGCTTGTCAGCCTCCTGGGCCTGGAGCAGAGGGAAGCATGGAGAGAAGCTCTGGAGAAACACGTGGAAACCATCCAGCACTGGCAACAGTGTGATAAGGTGATGAGTACCAACCCCTCTGCTGGCTTGCGGTAGGAGATGGTTCTGTCGTGTGGGGATGCTGGTCTGATAATGGGGAGCCGTCCTCTCTCTGGGGTAGGGGCTGTTATTTCTGGGGCCCAAGAGCTTGTGCCCTGCAGGCCTCTTGGCCTGGCTTTCTGTCCTGCTGTGTGTGGCTCCTCTGTGTCTGTGTGCATGTGTGAGTGCATGGGCACCCCCTCTCCCCAGCTGCCTCTTTCTCTGGGGCTCCATAGCCTGTCACAGGTAGAAGCCTTCCTTCTAAAAGGAAACCTAGTGGAGGAGGAAGAGCAGGTCTGGCTGTCTGTGGAGGGCTGGCTCCGTAGTCTTGGCGGTGGGGACAAGGCTTCGTAAGCCCCTGGGCAGGGCTCCGTCACTTTATTGACTCTCCTACTTGAACGCTCGCTGTGTGTGGTGTTTTCTGAAGAGCCTTCCTGCTGTGATATGATTTACTAAGCTCCCCTGGTCTCAAAGGATCTTCCCCACTGGCCTGCCTTGGATTTTGAGATTCTCTGCAGCTTTCCAGCCCCAGAGAAGGTTAAAACTTAAAGGACCTTTCCACCCCCTCATTTGGCAGAGAGCACACCGAGGCCCAGGGAGAGGAAGTGACCTGCCCATAGTCACAAGGTGACTTAGGGCCCAGGGCAGGAATAGGAACCTGGACTAGCTCTTGGGCTTGGGGAGTTCTGTGGCCTCACCCCAGATGTCCTGGCACGTGTCATTGGAGTGGGGAGGTGGTGGAGTCTGACGGGAAGGCTGGAGCACCCAGACGCTGGCTGGGCCCAGCTAGTCTTAGAAGATGTATCTGAAGCATAAAAGAATCTACTGTCTAAGTGGGCTGGGGTGGCCCTTCCCTGGGGACCACTGGTGGAATGGGGACCAAGAAATATAAGATAACAGCCATTTCAGGGCATGTCCCAAACAGCAGAAGCCCGGCGCTTCCATGGCTTGAACTGGGGAAGAAAGGTGCTGTCTTCTCCTTCTCCTCTCCTCTCCCTTCCTGCCCTCTCTGCAGGAGATGCTGAGAAGCTGGGTGAAGCTCCATGGGGGTCCTGTCCCAGGAGAAGCAGGTATGCGGGTGGGTGGTGGGCATAGAGAAGTGGAAAGAATTCCTAGCGTTAGAAGGAAGGCCCGAGTTCAGTTCTCCCACTTGGCCGTGTGATCTTGGATACAAATCATTTAAAGTGCTGGACTTCTGTTTTCATTTGTGTGAAATGGGGAGAATAATACCTCAGAGGATTGCTATGGGATTTATTACTATTAACATCCAATATTAATAATAATGCTGAGGATGAAAGGTCTAATTTACTGGGGCTTACCACGTGGCAGGCACTGGGCTCAGCAATTCCCACGCGTTATCCTGTTTAATCCTCACAGCAGCTCCAGGAGGAAACTGAGGCTCAGGATGATCCCGTCAGTAAGCAGCACAGCAGGGACTCAGTGAGGTAATGGAGGAAGGCGTCCTCCACGAACCGCAGAACCCCAGCGTATTTTCTATTGACCTAATAAAAGATATTCCCATGCTGTCAATATTACTACCTAGTCCTCCCCATGGGCTGTAGAAATCCTCAGAGATGTCTTCCAGAACAAGGCTTTTCAGAGGCCTCCGCGGACCTGTTTCCACGCCTCACACCACCTCCCTGGGAATCCTGCCTGGGTTGTGATTTTCCGAAGGAGGAAAAGAGCCTGGCAAACGAGAAGACCATCTTGTGACTTGACTGCTGGCTTCTGGCAACCTGTCCTCCCAGCAGAGCCTGAAGCCCCAGCGGGCTGGAGGGCTGCCTCTGGGTATGTGTGTGAGTGTGCATGCGCGAGAGGATGTGTGTGAACACACGTGTGTTTGTGTGCCCATGTGAGGGTGTGAGTATACAGCAGTCACCCCTTATTCTCGGAGGACATGTTCCAAGCCCCCCCCCAGTGGATGCTGTGGACAGTACCGACCCCTATATAGACTATGTTTTTTCCTGTACGTACATACCTATAATAAAGTTTAATTTGTAAATTAGGTATAGTAAGAGATTAACAATAACTGATAATAAAATAGACCAATTATAACAATATAGCAGCATCACTACTGTTGCGCTTTGGGGCTATTATTAAGTAAATTAAGGGGCTGGGTATGGTGGCTCATGCCTGTAATCCCAGCACTTTGGGAGGCCAAGGTGGGTGAATCCCTTGAGGTCAGGAGTTCGAGACCAGACTGGCCAACATGGTGAAACCTTGTTTCTACTAAAAATACAAAAATTAGCCAGGCGTGGTGGCACACGCCTGTAATTCCAGCTACTTGGGAGGCTGAAGCAGGAGAATCACTTGAAATGGGGAGGTGGAGGTTGCAGTGAGCTGAGATCATGTCACTGCACTCCACCCTGGGTGACAGAGTGAGACTCTGTCTCAAAAAAAAAAAAAAGTAAAATAAGGGTCACTTGAATACAAGCACTGAGATACCATCGACAGTCGATCTGATAGCCAAGATGGCCACTAAGTGACCAATGGGCAGGGGGCGGCTACAGTGTGGCTACACTGGACGAAGGCGTGATTCATGTCCCGGGCTGGAGGGAGTAAGAGGGCACGACATTTCATCACACTACTCAGAATTGCATGCAAGTCAAAACTCATGAACTGTTTATTTCTTGAATTTGCCATTTAACATTTTTGGACTGTGGTTGGTAACTGAAACTGCAGAAAGCAAAACTGTGGATAAGGGGCTGCTGTATGTATGTGTGTTCATGTGAGTGTGAGTGTGGGTGTGGACATGACAGTGGGTGGGAGTGAATGTGTGCATATGAGCATGTTTGCATGTGCCTGTGTATGTATGTAAGCTGTTACATGCTGTGTGCATGCCTCAGTGTGTGATCTTATGCGAGTGTGTGCTTGTAAACATATGCCTTCATGTGAGCATATATGTATTCATGTAAGTGTGTGTATGATAGTGTGCGTGTGTGTGTGAGTGCGTGGGGTTGTGTGCATGTGTCTATGATTGTATATGTATGTAAGCTGTTTATGTGTGCATGTGTGTGCTCAAGTGTGCAGGACCATATGTGAATGTGTGCTTGTAAACATAACACTGGTGTGTGAGTGCGTCTGCCAGATGTGACCAGATGGGTTAAGCCCACTAGGTTCCTGCCTCCAAAGGGCATCATTAGGAAGCATTTGAATTTTCCAGACCCAGTTAAGGAGCCTGGTAAGGTAGAGGGTGGCACCACCCACTGAGCGCTGGTCTCCCCGCTCCTCACTAGGGCTCTTGAAGGCCATATTACCTACGGAGAACAGCATCCTCAGCCATTGCCTTTCTGGGCAGAGAGCTGGTTTTTATTGCCACTCTTAGGCAAAATGGAGTGTGGGTGGTGGGCAAGCATGCTGAAGAGGCCTCTTTTTCAGGCAGGGCTGCTGCCTCTTCCCCAGGATGGGAAATGGCTCCTGCAGCTTTGAGCCTTGGCTCTGCTCCCTAATGGGCACTTGGTAGAAGTGCTGGGCCGTGACCAAGTGTGAATCCATGCCAGGCCACTCACCTTGGCTGGGAGAGCAGATGGCAGGGCCGGGCCCTTCTGGCTGGCTGCTCTGCCCAGCCTGGGCCTTGCTGCACACTGCCTCCTTGTCTCAGGGTCTCGGGAATGGCCAGACCACACACGCCGTGTTCTTTCCTGTGCCTGTATTCTCCAGCAAGACCCTTCCTCCCAGGAGGAGAGGGGCTGGCGTGCTTGGGCTAAGGGGAGAGAAGGTTGGGGAAAGAACTGTGCAACTCAAGGAGAAATGAGTGCTTGGGGGTGCTGATTGAGATGAATATGCATTTTGTAAGCCTTGCCCGTCACTAAACCAATTAATGAGATTCACTCCCCCATCTAGGGAAATATTACAGCTAATCCTTGGATAGCACTTATGCTATGACAGGTACTTTATATATATATATATATGATATACATATATGATATATATAAAATGTATATATAAAATATACATTATATATTATATATAAATATGTACTTTATATATAAATATATATAATATATAATAAGTAATAATATATAATATATATTAAATATATATAATAAATATATATATATTTTTGAGACAGAGTCTCACTCTGTTGCCCAGGCTGGAGTACAGTGGCACCATCTTGGCTCACTGCAAACTCTGCCTCCCGGGTTCAAGTGATTCTCTTGCCTCAGCCTCCCAAGTAGTTGGGATTACAGGCATGCACCACCATGCCCAGCTAGTTTTTTTGTTTCTTTGTTTTTTAGTAGAGTTGGGGTTTCGCCATGTTGGCCAGGCTGGTCTCGAACTCCTGGCCTCAAGTGATCCACCTGCCTTGGCCTCCCAAAGTGCTGGGATTACAGACATGAGCCACTGTGCTTGGCCAGATACTTTATATGCATTAATTCCTTTTATCCACACACACACATCAGCCCTATGAGGTAGATAATGTTATTATCCTCTCAGTTTACAGACGAGAAAACCAAGGCTCAGAGAGGTGAAGGAACTTGTCCAAGGTCACAGAGCTGGTAATAGGCAGAGCTGGGATTGATGCTAAGTGGTCTGGTTCTGGAGACTGCAGTTAACCGCTACATTATATCATGTCTTGAAGTAGCAAAGTGTCCTGTTGTTGATTAAATGTCCCCCATCATGACTGATTGAAAAAAGAGGCCCGTCACCTGTACTGTCCTTCCTGGGCCAAGCAGGGGGCTGACCTCTTGAGGGAGGTTGTAGTAGTGGAAGAATACCCAACACTCAGCCACCCCAAGGAGGGGGACGTACAGGAGTTCGGGCCACTGGGGCTCAGTCCTTCATGAACCCACACCCTCCACACATAGTGAGTGCCTAAATGACTAAAACAAGAAAAAGATTTGTAGCAGCTTTATTGAAATACAATCCACATACCATAAATTCACCATTTCATTTTTTATTTTATTTCATTTTTATTTTATTTTTTTGAGACTGAGCCTTGCTCTGTTGCCCAGGCTGGAGTGCAATGGCGCCATCTCAGCTCACTGCAGCCTCTGCCTCCCAGGTTCAAGCGATTCTCCTGCCTCAGCCTCCCGAGTAGCTGGGATTACAGGCATGTGCCACCACGCCTGGCTAATTTTGGTATTTTTAGGAGAGGTGGGGTTTTACCATGTTGGCCAGGCTGGTCTCAAACTCCTGGCCTCAAGTGATCCACCCATCTCGCAATTCACTATTTTAAAGTGTACAATTCAATGGTTTCTGGTGTATGCACAGAGTTATGCAACCATCACCACAGTCAATTTTGTAGTATAATCCCACAATTACCCCAAAAAAGTAACCCTATATCCCTTATCAGTCACTCCCCATTTCCCCTCCACCAGCCCCTGGCAAGCACTTATCTACTTTTGTCTCTGTGGACTTGCCGGTTTGGACAATTCATATAAATGGAATCATACAATATGTGGTCTTTTGTGACTGATTTCTTTCACTTAGCATGTTTTCAAGGTCCATCCATGTTGTAGCATGAACTAGTTAGTACTTCATTCCTTTTTATTGCCAAATAATATTTCACTTTGTGGATATAGCACGTTTTATTTATCCATTCATTGGTTGTTAGAGATTTGGTTTGTTTCTGCTTCCTGGCTATTATGAATAATGCTGCTATGAAATTCATGTACAAGTTTTTGCATGGACACGTATTTTCTTTTATGTTGGGTACATGCCTAGGAGTGGAATTGCTGGGTTATATGGTAACTCTATGTTTAACATTTGAGGAACTGCACGACTGTTTTTCAAAGTGGCTACACCATTTTACATTCCCACTAGCAGTGTATGAGGGTTTTAATTTCTCCACATCCTCATCAGCATTTGTTATTATCTGAGTTTCTGATTGTAACCATCCTAGTGGGTTTGAAGAAGTTATCTCAAAGTGGTTTTTATTTGCATTTCCCTGAGGATTAGTGGTGTTGAGCATCTTTTCATGTGCATATTGGTCACTTATATACCTTCTTTGGAGAAGTGTCTATTCAGATCCTTTGCTCATTTTAAACTTAGGTTCTAAGAAGATGAATGAATGAGCGAATGAGCCAGCCTACTACATACCAGGCACTGGGGAAGCCAGGATGAATGAGACCTGGTCCTTGCCCTTGGGAAGCTTATAGCTCCTTAATTGTGCAGGAGACGAACACAAGACAAACACAGTTGTGTAGGACGCAAACACAAGGAGTCAGAGAGATATAGTAAATGCTTGAACAGCAATAGGTGCAAGAGGCTGTGGGTGGCTGCTGCTGATTGCATCTGACCAGGCGTCAAGGAAGGAAGATTGAGGGAGAGTAGGTTTGAGGAAAGGCCTTTTGAGTGGAAGAATTTGCTCTGGAGAAGGCCCACAGTATACTTGGGGAGCAGCTGGGAAATCAGGAGCAGGATGAATGGCGAAGCAGGGCATCTGGAGGTTGGTACTGGGTCCAAGGAGAAAGAGCCAGGAGATACACCTGTGTGCTGAGGGTCACAGAGTTGGGGACGCTCAACTTGGGTTTAAATTTGCCATCAAAACCCTGCCTGTCCTCAAGGCCTCCTAACAGAATTGCTGAAGCTGCTGCTGTGGTACCGGGTGGGTCCTTTTATGTTTTAGTAATTATCCTGTCACCCACCAAAAATAATTTCATCTTGGGAAGAAGGGAGGTTTGGTGGTATCGAAAACTGCTGCCACGTAAGTGCAAGCGGCCTAATTGGGACTCATAAATCCACTTTTTAACAAGCACAATTAGGAATACTTATTGCCGGCCAGCTTGAGGAAATCAGGAAAGTGCTGTTAGCAGGGGCAGATTTTATGTGGCTTTATGTAATGGGATTGAAGACTTGGTTTGATCCTGGCATCTCAGTTAGTTGCAAAGGGAGCAAGTCTCAACTTAAAAGTGGAATTTTACCCCAAAGTTTAATTCTCAGGGGGTTGTTAGGCAAAATTATAGTAGGAAGAGAGATCTTGTTAGATTGTTCTTTAGGGAAAAATGTTAAATCCCATGAAGTTTGGAAAAAGATAAGGGAGTACCCTACAAATCAGACAAAATATGAACAGAATTTGGAGAGACATATACTCAAATAAAGAGAGGTCTGTCCCCCCTCCCTCCCCACTTCTCTCTGCCTTCTAAGTGCTCAGCTGTGCCAGGGCTGTGGGGAGGGTGGTATGGTCTGAGTCCTTAGGAGCCGGTGGTCTGACTGGAAAGGGTGAACGAGGTCCTCTGACGGTTGTGAAATTATGTGAGGTCTGTAGATACCAAGGGCAATGGAGGGTAGAAGCAGCTGTCAGTGGAAGGAGGGATGCTTGCAGGCTAGAATAATCTGGAAAGCTTTCAAGGGAGAAGAAGCAGGACTGAGCTGGGGCCGGAAGCATGGGCAGGATTCAGGAGTGTGGGAGGGAGGCAGGCGTGCTGGAGCGGCTGCGAGCCCGTGACCCAGGCAGCCCTCTCCCAAGGAGAGTTGCAGAGAGGAAGACAGAAGTACTGAATGCAGTTGGGAGGCCTGGGGGATGGTCCCTGCAGGCTGTTACCCTGCCGTGGGACTCAGGCCAGCACCATCCCTGTGGATTAAAAAAAAAATTTTTTTTTTTAATTTGAAATAATTTTAGACTCACATAGAAGTTGCAAAAATAGTAGAGAGTTCTTGGGTACCCTTCACCCAGCTTTCACCCTGATGATGGCCAAAACCAGGAAATTGACATTAATACCACTTACTAAACTGCAGCCCTTACTTTCCATTTCCCCAGTTTTTACATGCACTCACTTTTTGGGGGAAGTGTATATTCCTCTGAATTTTGTCATATGCATTAATTTATGTAACCACTACCACAATCAGAACTGCTGATTTAAAACTCTTAGCAACTCCTGTGGCTGGGCATGGTAGCACATGCCTGTAACCCCAGCAGTTTGGGAGGCCGAAGCAGGAGGATCACTTGAGCCCAGAAGTTTGAGACCATCCTGGGCAACACAGTGAGATCCTGTCTCTATAAAAATTAAAAAATTAGCCAGGCACGGTGGCACACACCTGAAGTCCCAGCTACTCTGGAGGCTGAGGTGAAAGGATCGCTTGATCCTGGGAGGTCAAGGCTGCAGTGAGCCGAGATCACGCCACTGCACTCCAGCCTGGGTGACAGAGTGAGACCCTGTCTCAAAACAAAGCAAAAAAAAAACCCAACAAAACCTCCTTGTGCTCCTCCTTTATGGTCATACCCTTCCTTTCCTCCTCCCCTGGCAACCACAGATTTGTTCTCCATCACTCTAATTTTGTCATTTTGAGAATGTCATATAAATGGGATCATACAGTAATCTTTCGAGACTGGCTTTTTTTCACTCAGTGTAATTCCCTAGATTGCTGTGCCATCAATTCATTAATTTTTATTGCTAAGTAGTATTCCATGGTGTATTCGTTTTCTAGGGCTGCCGTAACAAAGTACCACATGGCGGGGGTTGGGGGGGTCTTAAAACGACAGAAATTTGTTTTCCCACAGTTCTAGAGGTTAGAAGTGTGAAATCGAGGTACTGGAGGTTCTGGGGAAAAAATCCCTCCTTGCTTCTCCCCAGGCCTTTGTGCTGCTTGTAGATGCACTGCTCCAGTCTCTGCCTCTGTTGGCACATGGTCTTCACATGGCCTTCTCATAAGGACACCACCAGTCATTGGATTTAGGGCCCACCCTAATCCAGTGTGATCTTATTTTAACTAATGATATCTGCAAAGACCCTATTTCCAAATAAAGTCACATTCTGAGGTTCCGGGTGAACATGAATTTTTGGGGAACACTATTCAACTTAATATATGCGGTGTGGATGTACCACAGCTTGTTTAACCATTCACCCACTGGAGGACATCTGGGCTATTTCCAGGTTTGGGCTATTACAAATAAGGCTGCTATAAACTTTCTCATATAGATTTTTATGTGAACATGAGATTATCTCTGGGATAAATGCTCAAGAGTGCAATTGCTGGGTTGTATGGTAGATACGTTTTTTTTGTTTTGTTTTTGAACACCAGTGCTACTTGCCAAACACATTTAATTTTTTAAGAAACTGCCAAAATGTTTTCCAGAGTGGCTATACCATTTCAAATTCCCATCAGCAATGTATGAGTGATCCAGTTTCTCCACAACCTTGCCAGCATTGGGTGTGGTGGCGTTTGTACTTTAGCTATGCTGATATGAGATTCTGCATGAGATCTCATTGAGGTTTTAATTTGCATTTCCCTAATGGCTGATGATGTTGAGCATTTTTCTCATGTGCTTATTTGCCATCTGTATGTCCTCTTTGGTGAAGTGTCAGTTCAAGTGTTTTACTCATTTTTAAAATTGACTTTTTGACTTCTTCCCATAGAGTTTAGAGAGTTCTTTCTGCAGCTGGATATAAGTCCTTTGTTGGCTATGTGAGGTGCAGATATTTTCTCCCGCTCTGTAGAGTGTCTTTTCATTCTCTTCACAGTGTCTTTTGCAGAGCACTTAATTTTCATGAGCTCTAATTTATTGATTCTTTCTTTTATGGATTGCACTTTTGGTGTCATGTCTAAGAACTCTTTGCCCTAAGAGATATTCTTCTATGTTTTCTTCTAGAAGGTTTTACATGTTACATTTAAGACCGTCCATTTTGAATTTAAATATATAAACATTACATCTCTCCCTATAGACATGTCTATGTCTCTATCTCTATCTCTATGTAGATAAGGTTTAGGTTAAGGTTTTGTTTTTGTTTTTGTTTTTGCCTGTGGATATCCAGTTGTTCTGATACCATTTATTGGAAAGGCTTTCTTTTCTCTTCCAACATTTTTAAGCTTCAGTGTGGTGTGGTAAACAGGCACTTCAGACTGATTTTACTGCTAAGGAAGCTGAAACCCAGGGAAGCTGAGGGACTGGTTTGAAGTCACCCTGCAAGCCATCAACAGATGGGGGCTAACATCCGGGTTTTCATGGTCCAAGTACATTCTATTTTAAAGATGAGAAAACTGAGGCTACTTAGTGCCAAAACAGGCCCTGGCTTCCCACTAGGGGCCACCTTTTTGGTTTTGTTTTGTTTTGTTTTAATCAGTTCCCAGGGGGCCACCTTTTGTGAAGCAAGTGGACAGGCAAGCAAACAATCAAAAACGAAAGTTCCACATTTTGGCAGTAAAACCTTCATCCCCGCTCCAGTGCCTCCATCTCCACATGAAATTCCTTGGAGCAGGGAGGGTTTGATAGGCTAGGTGCCACAGGGATCAAGCCTGGATCCGAGGAGTGGGTCCTAAATGGGAAAATCAAGTTTGGGGGCAGATTGCAGGGGTCTCTTCCTTAGCTTTTAGAGCATGATGACTCTTGTTGGGGAGCCCTGGTTGCAGGCCCCATGAGCCCTGCCCTGGCATGCGGGTGTGTTGGCAGCGTTTGGGGATCATCGCTGTGGCCCTGGGAACAGGCTTTTAGCTTAATTGAACCAAGTGTCTTAAAATGGCAACTCATCAGTTAGCTTTCATTTTGTTCCTTTCTTTAATGTATCTCCCTCTAGGGATGAACCACATTGATGTAAATGCTGGGTGATTTTTCCCCCGTTTTTAAATTTTGGGGACATATAGGTGATTGTCGACTGTAACAACCCAGCCGAAACCAATAGAAGTATCTCTTTCCTTCATTGAAAGAAAGAGGCTCCCAATAAATCTTGTAAAATGGCAGTGCTTGTGCCCTTTTCTGAGAAGAATGCTGGGGAGATGTGCCAAGAGCTGCCGAGAGATCACCCAGCAAGTTATTGGCTTCAGGGCACTGAATTTCCCACAAAATAACAGAGAAGCTGTGGGGTGAATAGGGACAGGGACCTGACCCTTCTCCATTACTCAGCTGAGGCCCAAGCCTCTCTCTGGGGAGGGATGCTTGGGGCCTCAGCTTTCTGGATGGTTCCTGGGAAAGTGTGCAGTCAGGAGGCCCGAGTTCTAGAAGCAGCTCTGCCAGGGACTGGCTGTGTGGACAGAGGCAAATCTCTTCCCTTCTGTGGGTCCCCTTGGGTCTGACATGAAGGATTAGATGAAACAAGGGGTCTCATGTCACTCCAAATTCTGTGGTACCCACAACATCAGGCTTGTCTCCATCTTGGCCATGAAAATTCCCTTTCCTGTGCCTTAATCCCCTGGCCAGGTACTTCTGCCCTGGAAGATGTGAACACATATTTGCATGTTGGCCACCTCTACAAAGAAAGTCCCACACTTTAGCGGGGATACAGAGGGTCTTTTTAACATCAAATAACAAGTTCTGTACCTGGGAGGAGTGGGTAGTCAGTTCTTATCACAAGCCTTAGCTGCATAGCTGTCCTTTTGTGAAGCAGATGTTGGTCAAACACCACATCCAAAGGGGCCCATCTCCACACTCATCTTCCTGCTAAGCCTAGTCTGTGTGAGAGGGAGCTGGAGGCTGTCCCTGCGCAGGTGGACCCTCTCTCTTAGCCACTTTCACTCTCTGGGCCTCAGGCTCCTTATCTGTGAAAGGAGAGAGTCGGACCAGCTGGTCTCTGAGGCGCCTTCTGTGGATAGCTCATGATTGTCTGTCTTGTTCTAGACATGCCCCCTGACTTAGGTGGGGTTCCCTGAGAAATAGACTCTGAGGTGGAGATCTCATGCAGCAAGATTTTTAGGGAGTGCCCTTGGTGTCAACACCTGGAGGAAGTGAAGGAAGCAAAAGGAGCAGAAAGAGAAGTTGGGCTGCAATGTGGTGGCAACCAAGGCCTCGGCCAGTCCCATGGGGTGCTCTGGAGATGGCCCTGCAGAATTGCCCTGCCTTGAGGCAAGAGGGCCAAGCCTTTGAAAGCACCTTCTCTTTAGCCAACTAACCAGGCATTGGAGGTTTGGGGTGTATCCTTGAGCCAAGTGGCTCTCTGTGGCTGAGGATAATTCTAGAGAGTGACTTGGGAATGAGTGCCTCAGTCCTGAAGGGGGTTCTGGGCAGCATACTGTAGCCTTCAACATATCCCTCCTCCTCCTTTCTCCCTAAATACTCCAGCCTGAGATACGTCCATTTCTGGGTTAGAAAATCTAGCCCAGATTTCTGTACTTCTGACTGTCAGCTGCTTCCAGGTTGGACCAGGGTCTGGGCAGCACTAGGACTTGCCTCTCTGCTGCCTCCCTTCTTTGGTTTGCCTGGGACCTGTGCTATGCCAGAGAAGGTGGAGGTTGGGGTGGGTTGCTCAGCAGGGCCCTGGAAGGCAGGAAGCATCTTGTGTTCCACAAACATGGCTGAGTACCAGCTGTGTGCAGGGTACTGGGCACAGTGCTGCTGTGAGAGGTCCCGGGCCCAGATTGGGAAGATCTCTGGCTGAAGGAAGTTCGTATGTGACCTGACCCTTCTGCGGTTCTGTGCCTCAATGTCTCCTTAGGGCAATGATAGGGCATCCTTAAGAACCACAGCCACTTCCCTGGGATGTGGATCCCCCTACATGATGGCTGCAGTCCCCCAAGCTTGGACAGTGCATAATTTTAAGAAGGATCTGGAATCCTTCCCCCAAAGACTCCTCCAGGCCAACAGCTGCCATTGAGCTATCACCTTTGCCTCAGCATCAATGGGAATTTCAATTTACAGCCTGTGGCTTTGGAGAGACTTTGTGACAGAAGCCATCAATCTCTGCATTGCAAATTTATTTTATTTTATTTTATTTTTCCAGCCTGAGCGCCTGTTCTGCTATGAACTCTGTCTAATCACCTTGCAGGCAGTTGAAGGAGAGTGGGTGTCCCCTTGATCTGTGGGGTTTATGTGCATAATTCCCTTTAATTCATCTCAGACGGGTTGGAGAGCCTCGGTTGAGAATGATTTTCAAAGTCTCTCACTGAAGTTCAAAGATGCATTTCTCCAGCCAGACTAGTAAATTATAGGAGCAATTTGCCATGAATTTCCAATGTGGAGCCATTCCTAGTTCCTCTCAGGGTGCAGCCCTCTCTCCCTCATTCCCTCCTGCCAGTGGAGGTGGAGACTGTGGCTGGTGTCTGGAGAGCATCTCCTCCCAACATTCACTGAACTGTTTATCCCAACCCACTGGTCTTCCTGGCCCCCAACTCTGTTGACCCTCCTGTTCCCCATTTCAATCTTGTCTCGAACCTGTGCTGATGCCTCATTTTTGGGGGTGGGGAGGTCCAGGTCAATTGTACACTCTGGTACAGACAAAACCTTGATCCTGAGTGTATGTCTTCACACTTTATTTGTCTGTATGATAAACGCAACTTCTGCATCAAGACTATCAGTCATTTTCTGATGTGATCTATGCAGCTCTGCTTGAATTGAATCAGCTCCTGTATTATTGTGACAGTTTATTTGGTAAGAAAATGAAATAAGATGTGTAAATTAAAGTGGAGGTTCCCAGGGCTCAGGTGGTCCCTCTGGGGGCATTTCCATTCTCTGTTCTTTCTCCTCTTTTTCCCACTCCTTGCATTGGGCTCACAGCTCTACTGCCTTCTAAGCTCAGGTCTAAGAGACCAATGCGAAGATACAAAGCGATGGCTGAGGGAAGGTAAAGATGCTGGGATACTGTCAAGAGCCCAGCAGATAAAAAGTGAAAATGCACTGAGACTAGAACTCAGATTAAGCTTTGTGGTCTTAATACAGAGGGCTGCAGAGAGCGCGTATGAGTGTGTGGGAGGAGGCGTTAGAGCTCCAGATGAGAGGTTAATGGTAAAGAGAACATCAAGACTCTTTCCCTGTGCATTCCATGTGCTTCTGCCTCCCTCCTGCTCCTCAGCCCTTGCCATGCAGGACCATTGCTGACCTAGGGTAGCAATCCTTTTCTTTTTCCTTCTCTGCACCTCTCCCCTCTCCTATTCTTCCCTCCTCTCCTCTTACCCCCGTCTTCTTTCCACACACACTCATTTTTCTCCAGCTCTGAGCTGGGCCTTGAGTGCAGTGTTAGTGCAGGAGGAAGGGGCAGCCTGTACCCTGTACGTGGCAAGGGTGCCCACAGTGCCCAGAGTTCCTTTGAGGAGAGGCCGGTCTTAGGGTGAGATGGCAAATAAACACGCACAAGATGATGCAGTGAGAAGGAGGGTGTGTGGGAGCTCCCAGGAGAGAGGAGGTGTCTCTGCCTGAACAGTCCTTGGCAGCAATGGATCCTACCTGGCTGGCTTTACCTATAAGTAATCTCAATTAATCAAACCACCACTTCTCTCCTCCCAGAGGCCTGCCCCTTCTTCTTCTGCTGTGTCATTCCAGCTGCTGCTGTACAGGCCTCAGCCAGGAAAGCAAGGGCTTGCCCCCTGCCTGAGACCTCCCAGATCACATCGCGAGAGTCATTTCCCCTGCAGCATGAGGACCAGAACTGGGAGGGGTCAGGCTGGGAGCAAGAAACCACCTACAGCAAGGACAGGGATGAAGTTTGTCCTCAGAAGTAGCCTGCTCTGGCCAGGGATTAATCCCTGTAATCCCAGTACTTTGGGAGGCTGAGGCGCAGACCACCTGAGGTCAGGAGTTTGAGACCAGACTGGCCAACATGGTGAAACCCTGTCTCTACTAAAAGCACAAAATTAGCCAGGAGTGGTGGTGGGCACCTGTAATCCCAGCTACTCGGGAGGCTGAGGCAAGAGAATCACTTGAACCCGGGAGGCAGAGGTTGCAGTGAGCCGAGATTGTGCCACTGCACTCCAGCCTGGGCAACAAGAGTGAGACTCCATCTCAAAAAAAAAAAAAAAAAAAAAGTGGCCGGCTCATTTTGGGCATATCTAACTGCTTCTGAGGTCTCAGGGAGAGGAGAAGGGTTGGCGGCCATATCCTTACCAAGGGGTGGGTTTCTCTGGTTGAGGAGCCATCTTGGGGCCTCTGAAAGTTCCATAGGATAGTCATTGGCAGTGTTGCCCTGGGTGGAGGCGCTTCTCAGCTTAGCTCCTGGGAGGGTGGAGAGAGCTTGCTGAGCTGAATCCTCTGAAATGGCACTGTTTAATGTTGTAGCTACTAGCCACATGTGGTTATTTAACTTAAAATTAATTAAAAATAAATAAAATAAACAATTTAAGGCTGGGTGTGGTGGCTTGCACCTGTAATCTCAGTGCTTTGGGAGGCTGAGGCAGGAGGATTGTTTGAAGCCAGGAGTTCAAGACCAGCCTGGGCGACATGGCGAGACCCCCTTCTCTACAAAAAAAAAAAAAAAAAAAGAAAAGTTTCTGGATGGAAAAGGAGATATATCATACAAACACTAATCAGCACAAAGCAGCAGTGCCTATATCACTATCAGACAAAAAGTTCTGTTGGGCTGAGTTGGAGATTGCCAACTCCACGAGGGCAGAAATTTTGTCTGTGTTGTTCACTGCTGTGTCCTTACCGTCTGGAAGAATCCCTGGCACATAGTAGGCGCTCAGTATTTGGACACTTGAGGAGTGCTAGCCTTGATGCTGCCACCATCTTTCTGTGTGAACGGGGACACACTGCTTCCCCTCTCTGGGTCTCTTCATCCATAAATTGAAGGGTTGGCCTCATCTCTGGCATCCTTTTCAGCTTTAATGAGCTATGATCTAAAGTATCTAGTTGGCTGATTTCATTTATTTTATTCACGAGGAGGGGCCAGAGAGAGCAGGAGAGGATGAGGTGGCAGATTTGATTTTTGATTTCAGGTCTCAGTTAGCTGTGGCTCACCAGCACTTCCCCAGTGCAGGGATTTGCAGGCCTCATCTCCTGCGGCCTCTCCTTTCTGCCCGTCCTTTGTCCACAACTTCCCGATATCACCAAACAGCTTCTTGGCCCTCCCTCGCAGATCTACAGGACTGGAAGCCTGGGCAGAGCATGAGGGGCTCACCCCATTCACACAGCTTGGCCCTCCCTGCCTCCACTGTCTGGAACCTGCAGCTGTTTCTCCCTTTGGATACCTTCTGTGTTCCGTGGTTTAAGGTAAACTGCTGGAGCCTTCAACTTGAGTCCCAACTGCTGGTGCTCCTGTATGGCTGGGGGGAGTCCCTGGCAGGAAGTCCCTGGCAGTGGGGACTGTGTGCTGGCTGCCACCTCAGGACATCTGCCAGCGAGCCTCCGGGGATGGGCCCTGACATGGGGATGCCGCGTGTGCGGATGGAGGCCAGGCAAAGACTTGGCAGTGGGGGTGGAAGGAAGCGCATTCTTGTGTTACTGGGGGCTCTGTGCCAAGAGGAGGAAAATAAATGTAATTACCTTCACTACTGGGATCCTGGCAGAGTGAGGGGCCAGCCCAGCCTGGCTCTAGGGCTCTGCAGGCTGAGGGTTTGGTCATGCCAGGAGGAGAAGCCTCCTTTATCTTCTCTCTTTCTTAGAGGCCTAGGGTAGGGCCAGGGAGGGCACCCTAGCTTCCCTTTTGCAGCCAGTCCCCCCACGATGCACCCAGCTTGTGCTGATGGGGATGGGAGAATACAATCCAGAGGGCGGAGAGATGATAGGTGGGTGCCAAGTCCCACCTCTGTGTGCTGGGCCTGGGGTTCGGCCGTGGTGTGTAAGTGGCTGTGTGTGAGAGGGGTCCTCCATCCCTTTGGGTCTCTCTGATTGCCACTTGCTCCCTGACACCCATCCCTTGTTGCCCTTCCTTGCCCTGCCCTCTGCCCTGGAGAGGCTTTCTCTTGTGTGGGCTCCCTTGCTTTCTGTCTTTGGGTTGGGTTTGGCCAATGGGAGGCCCTGTGGGAGACTGGCGGGCGGGAGGAGAGGGAGGTTGGGGTGTCTCCCCCTGCCTGGGCCCTGGCAGTGGCTGCATCCTCACAGTCCCCCTTGCTCTCAGCTCCAGTTCTCCGCAGGGCTCCTGCGACCCTTCTGCTTCTCTCTTCTCTTTGCCCTTCAGGACTTGTCATGGTGATGTCTTCCCACCATTGCAAAGTCCTGAGTGTTTTCACATTGCTTTTGGATTCCCACAGTCCTGCCCTGCCACAAGCAGAAGGGTCACAGGAGCCCAACGAGAACTGGAGCTGAGAGCAACTCTGCTCAGCTAAATGCTTTTGAGAGAAATTCTGGTGGTCTCTTTGAGTCTTGAGATTTTTGATTTTGTTTCATTAGGTCTGTGCTGTGGTCTGTATGAGTGATTTGGGTCCTTAGGGTAATGAGTCAGTATATTCTTCTGTGACTTCTCTGACAGGGGTAGTTATGTAGAGAAGAGAACATGAAATGAGCCTTAGCGTAGCATTTTGAATATACCCAGGAGAGGGTGAGGGCTACCACTTTCATGAGACTTCCTTGTGTACCATGTGGGTCAGGAGAGTGTCTTACTCAGGGTCATAGTCAAAATATTTGACAATTAGCACATCATAGCACCGACCAATCAAAATGAGGCATTGAGCTGTGTGACTGGGCTGGCTTCCCACCTCTGCCTGGGAGCACCCCTCCTGGGGAGGGAACGGTGACTGGCTGAGAGACCCTTGGCTTCCTTGAGTGCAGCTCACATTGGATGATATTCTTTTTTTTTTTTTTTTGAGACTGAGCCTCACTCTGTCACCCAGGCTGGAGTGCAGTGGTGCCATCTTGGCTCACTGCAAGCTCCCCCTCCCGGGTTCACGCCATTCTCCTGCCTCAGCCTCCTGAGTAGCTGGGACTACAGGTGCCTGCCACCACGCTCGGCTAATTTTTTTGTATTTTTAGTAGAGACGGGGTTTCACCGTGTTAGCCAAGATGGTCTCGATCTCCTGACTTCGTGATCTGCCCACCTTGGCCTCCCAAAGTGCTGAGATTACAGGCGTGAGCCACCATGCCTGGCCAGATGATTTTCTTTCTTATGGCCAATGGCAGAGGCTTGTCTTAGAGGGAAAAAATGCAAAGAAAACAAGTTAATATGTATGTGATACCTCCAGGGGAATGGAGGTGGCAGTGGGAGAGGAGATGCCTGGAGGTTTCTGGTGAGGTGCACCTTGGACTGGTCTTTGGGAGGGCCAAAGCCCCTCTCTTCTTACCTCTGGAGTGTAGGCAGCTGGTTGCCTAGGAGGGCAGCTGCTCCAGAGCAGGCTAGAAGTAGGAATGTGTGGCAGGGCTGACACCGTACTCTAAATTCATCCTTGACTGCTAGTTTTTTCTTGCCATCTGTGACTTGCTTCTTCCCCTTGTCCTGAGGGCTCAAGTCCAGCTCTTCCTGGAACCAGTGGCCCTGGCGATATTCATTGCTGGGAATTACCTAGAAGGCAGAGATGTTGCCATGTTTGCCTTTCATTCTAATGTGCTTCCTGCTCCTGAGAGGAGGACATGCTGCGGTAAGAATTCCGGGGAGGAATCTAGCCTTGGAGGGTAGCCCCTCTTCCTGGCCTCAGTTTCCCCAGATGATCTTGAAAGTCCCTCTCCCCTTTAAAATCCTGTCTCTGCAGAATGCAGTCGGTTTTCCTTTGAGTGCAGGGGATCATTCCACCCATGCTTCCTTACCCAGAATCCTTCATACAGCCGAGCTTTCACGTTGCAAGATACTTGGCCTGGGGTGGTTGGGAGGTGGTTGGTGGTGGAGCAACGAGATGATTCCCACCCCTGCTCCCCTTAGCGATCAAACTTTGTTCCTCTGGTTCTAGAATCCTGATAAGTGGGCCTAAGAAGCTGTCATTCCCAGGCAAGGCTGGGACTAGAGTGAGACAGGCAGGGCACTCAGGGTCAACACTTAAGGAAGCACTCACTCTCAGGTGCTGACCCTGCCATTGGACACCCTGAGAGTGAGCGCCTCTTTACATTTGTTTGAATTAAGTTCCTGTTTCGAGATATTTGTAGATTCACATGCAGTTGAAGAAATTATACCCTTTACTCAGTTTCCTCCAATGGTCACATCTTGCAAAACCATAGTACAGTGTCATAACCAGGATATTGACATGAATGTAGTCAAAATACAGAACATTTCCAGGCCTGGTGCAGTAGCTCACACCTGTAACCCCAACACTTTGGGAGGCTGAGGCAGAAGGATCGCTTGAACTCAGAAGTTTGAGACCAGCCTGGGCAACATAGAGAGACCTCATCTCTACTAAAAATTGAAAGTAAAAAATTAGCCAGGTGTGGTGGTACACATCTGTAATCCTAGCTACTTGGAAGGCTGAGGTGGGAGGATCACTTGAGCCCAGGAGATGGGGGCTGCAATTATGTTCGCACCACTGCATTCCAGCCTGAGTGACAGCAATGAGAAGAGAGGAAAAAAAAAAGCATTTCTGTCACCACAACGATCTCTCCTGTTGTTCTTTTATAGCTTCACTCACTTCCCTCCCACCCTTACCCCTTCCTAAACCCCAGGCAACCACTAATCTTATATCCATTTCTATTATATTCTCATTTCAAGAATGTTATATAAATGGAGTCCTATAGTATGTAACCTTTATGAATGGCATTTTTCACTTAGCATAATTCTCTGGAGATTTATCCAGGTTGTTGATTTATCCATGGTTTGTTCCTTTTATTGTTGAATATTATTTTATGGTGTGATTGTACCATAGTTTGTTTAACTATTCACTCTTTGAAGGGCATCCAGGTTATTTCTAGTTTTTGGCTGTTACAAATAAAGCTACTATCAACATTCTTGTATAGGCTTTTGTGTGAACACAAGTCTTCATTTCTCTGGGATGAATGCTGAGGAGTGTAATTGCTCATATGGTACTTGCGTGTTTAGTTTTTTTAGTTTTTTTTTTTTTAAGATGGAGTCTTGCTCTGTCGCCCAGGCTGGAGTGCAGTGGCGCGATCTTGGCTCACTGCAAGCTCTGCCTCCTCGGTTCATGCCATTCTCCTGCCTCAGCCTCCCGAGTGGCTGGGACTGCAGGTGCCCGCCACCACGCCCGGCTAATTTTTTGTATTTTTAGTAGAGATGGGGTTTCACCGTGTTAGCCAGGATGGTCTCGATCTCCTGACGTTGTGATCCACCTGCCTCAGCCTCCCAAAGTGCTGGGATTACAGGCGTGAACCACCGTGCCCGGCCTGCATGTTTAGTTTTTAAAGAAACTGCCAAACTATTTTCCAGAGTAGCTGTAGCCTTTTATATTCCGAGCAGCAATGTATGAGTGATATAGTTTCTTTATGTCCTTGTTAGCATTTGGTCATTGTTTTGTTTTGTTTTTTAGCTACTCTAGCTGGGACATGTTTTTATTTATTTTTTATTTTTTACTTTTTTGAGATGGAGTTTCGCCCTTGTTGCCCAGGCTGGAGTGCAATGGCATGATATTGGTTCACTGCACACCTCCCAGGTTCAAGCGATTCTCCTGCCTCAGCCTCCTGAGTAGCTGGGATTACAGGGGTCCACCACCATGCCTGGCTAATTTTTGTATTTTTAGTAGAGACGGGGTTTTGCCATGTTGGCCAGGCTGGTCTCAAACTCCTGACCTCAGGTGATCTGCCTGCCTCAGCCTCCCAAAGTGCTGAGATTACAGGCATGAGCTGCCACTCCCAGCTGGGACATGTTTTTAAATCCACTTTGCCAATCTCATCCTCTCCTGTCCCTCAACTCTGATTTATTTTTCAATTTCTCTTTTAATTAGTGTATTTAGAACATTTACATTTGATGTAATTATTGATACATTTTTCATTTATCATTTTATTTTTGTTTTCTGTTTTTCTTTTCCCTCTTTTTCCGGCCTTCTTGGGGATTATTTAATATTTTAAAATTCCATCTTGATTTATCTATAGTGTTTTTGAGTATATCTTTGCATAGTCTTTTAAATGGTTGCTCTATATATATTTCATTATATACACAAAACTTATCACAGTTTTCTCGTGTTGTCATTTTACCAATTTGAAGTATAGAAACTTTATCTCTCTTTATATCCCTTTAGACTTCCCCATGTATAATATAATTGTCTTAAATATTTCCTCTAGATAGATTTAATACAGCTTAACTTCAATAGTATACAAAAACTTTGTTCCTATATAGTTCCAGTCTCTGCTTCTTCTTCTTTTTTTTTTTTTTTTTTTGAGGCACAGTCTCACTCTGTTGCCTGGGCTGGAGGGTAATGGTGTGATCTCAGCTCACTGCAACCTCCACCTCCCAGGTTCAAGCAATTCTTCTGCCTCAGCCTCCCCAGTAGCTGGGACTACAGTGTGTACTACCACACCTGGCTAATTTTTGTATTTTTTAGTAGAGACAGGGTTTTGCCATGTTGCCCAGGCTGGTCTTGAACTCCTGACCTCAGATGATCCACCCGCCTTGGCCTCCCAAAGTGCTGGGACTACAGGCGTGAGCCACCATTCCCGGCCTCTCCTTCTCCTTTATGCCAGTAATTGTCATACGAATTACATCATACATTCTGTGCCCATCAACAGTATTTGTAATTATTGCTTTTGGCATTGTCTTTTAGATCATATAGGTAAAAAAAGTTACAACAAAAATAGGTTTATACAGTCTTTTATAATTACCTATGTAGTTACATTTAGTGACGTTCTTTATTTTTTACGTGGATTCAAGTTACTTATCTAGTGTTCTTTTATTTCAGCCTGAAAGACTTCCTTTAGTAGTTCTTGTAGGGAAGATTTGCTAGTAATGAGTTCTGTCAGTTTTGTTTATCCAGAATGTCTCAGTTTATTCATTTTTGTATAGTAGTTTTGCTGGTTATAGAATTCTAGGTTGGCTATCTTCCACTTTCAACATTTTGAAGACATACATCTTACTGCCTTCTGGCTTCTATGGATTTGATGAGAAAACAGCTGATAATCTCATTGAGTTTCATTGTACAGGACGAATTGCTTCTCTTTTGCTGCTTTCAAGAGTCTCTGTTGGTCTTCATCTTTTAACAGTTTGATTATGATGTGTCTAGGTGTGGATCTCTTTGTGATTATCCTACTTGGAATTTGTTGAGCTTCTTGGATGTGTAAATTAATGTTTTGCATTAAATTTGGGAAGTTTTCAGCTATTACTTCTCTCTATAATTTTTCTGCCTTTCCTCTACTCTCCTTTTGGGACTCCCATTATGTGTGTATTGACATGCTTCATGGCATATTATGGCTTTCTGAGGCTCTGTCATTTTTCTTCATTCTTTTCCATTCCAACTAGATAATTTCACTTGAGCTATCTTCAGGTTTACTGATTCTTTCTTCTGGCTGCTCAAAGCTGCTGCTGAGCCCTTCTAGTGAGTTTTTAATTTTTTGAATTTTTTAATTTTTAAGTCTCTCTCTGTTGCCCAAGCTGGAGTGCAGTGACACGATCTCAGCTCACTGCAACCTCCACTTCCCAGATTCAAGTGATTCTCCTGCCTCAGCCTCCTGAGTAGCTGGGACTACAGGCGTGTGCTACCATGCCTGGCTAATTTTTTTTTGTACTTTTAGTAGAGATGGGGTTTCACTATGTTGCCCAGGCTTGTCTCGAACTCCTGACCTCGTGATCCACCCACCTTGGCCTCCAAAGTGCTGGGATTACAGGTGTGAGCCACCACGCCTGGCCTCTAGTGAGTTTTTTATTCTGGTTATTGTACTTTTTGAACTCCAGAATATCTGTTTAGTTCTTTTTAAAAAAATAACTTCTGGCTGCTTTCAATTTTTTTTCTTCATCTTTAATTTTCAGAAGTGTAATAATCATGCATCTTAGAATGGATTTCCTTGAGTTTATCTTGTTAGGGGTTTGCTTCTGAATCTGTAGGTGAGTGTCTCTTGCCAAATTGATGGAGTTTTCTCTCATTATTTCTTTAAGTACTCTTTTAGCCCTGCTTTCTTTTTCTTCTTCTTTTTCCTCTTGCTCCTCTCCTTCTGATGACACAGATGTTATATATTTTGTTATAGTCCCATAAGCCCCTGAAGCTGCATTTTTTTCAAGTCTGTTTTCTCCCTGTTATTCAGAATGGGCAATTTCTGTTGTTTTGTTTTCCAGTTCACTGCTGCTTTTCTCTGCCCCTCTATTCAGCTGCTGAGTCCATCCACTGAGATTTTTATTTCAGTTATGTTTTTCCATTTTGTCCTTTATGCCTTGCATTTCTTTGCTGAGATTTTTTGTTTTGTTCATTTGTTTCAAGCATGTTCATAAGTGCTCAAAGAAACATTTTTGTAATGGTTGCTTTGAAATCTTTGTCAGATTTTAACATCTCTGTCATTTTGGAGTTGACATTTATTGATTGTTCTTTTTCATCCAATTTGATATTCTCCTGGTTTTTGGTATGGTGAGTGATTTTGTATTGAAACCTGGACATTTTCATGTTATAATATGAGACTCTATATCTTAATTAAACCTCTGTGTCAATTGACTTTGTCTGACAACTCTGGCAGGGGAAGGAGGTGGGGCTGCTTTGTTACTGGCAGGTAGATGTAGAAATCTAGATTCCCCACTTGTCCTCTGTTGACACCAAAGAGTGAGGGCACCTACTTGTGCCAGCTGAGCAGGGGTAGGAGTTCCACCTCACCACATGGTCTCCACTGACACTGCAGGGGGCAGTTTGTTACTAGCTGGAGAAGGTGAAAGTTTCAGCTCCTTTCTTGGTCTTCTCTGATACCACCAGCGAGTGTGTTGAGGTGCCTTGTACAACCTTGAGAAGACAGAAGTCTGGGCTTCCCTCTTGGCCTTTGCTTGTGGGCCCACAGTTGGTGTTTGGCTGGAGCTGAGTGGCTGTTATCCCCACCACCCCCAAGACAGGATCTCGTTCTGTCTCCCAGGCTGAATTGCAGTGGTGCAATTATAGCTCACTGTAACCTCAAATTCCTGGGCTTGTGTGATCCTCCCACCTCAGCCTCCCAAGTATCTTGGACTATCCAGGTACGTGCTACCATGCCCGGCTAAGTTTTTACATTTTTTATAGAGACAGGGTCTTGTTATATTGCCCAGGCTGATCGCAAACTCCTAGCCTCAAGTGATCCTCCTGCCTCAGCCTCCCAAAGAGCTGGAACTCCAGGCATGAGCCACTGTGTCTGACTGAGTGGCTATTATCTAAAAGTTTCTTGTCTTGCTAAGCTGCCCCTTTCTTAGTCCTCTGGCAACAGAGAGCAGGATTTTGTTGGTGCTTTTTGTGTATGCTCCTATTGGCATTTCTGGGTTCCTAGTGTCTTTAGCTCCAAATCAGGGATATATGAAGCAAAAAAAAAAAAAAAAAAAAAAAATTCAACCCAAGGAACACACCACCATGTTGCTCCTTGGGGCTTAAAGTTCCTAGTTGCTTTGGCTTCTTCCCTCTACCTTTCACAGTCTTCTTATGTTTGTTTTACATGTAATGTCCAGGGGTTTTAGTTGTGCTTAGCAGAAGGAATAGGGAAAAATATGCTTACTTTATCTCTCTGGAAGTGGAAATCCTTCCTTAAATTTTGAGTCTCATTGTCTCTCGCTAGACCGGTGGTCTTCCCAAGTAGGGAAATGCAGAAGAGGACAAGAATGAATGTTGATGGAGGCCCCTGGGTGCTGTGTGCTTCTGCATGTGCAAGTTTATTGAGTTCTCATGACTTGGTAAGGATGGTTTCATTATTCCCTCTTTACAGGTACGAATAACCTGAGGCTCAGAGAGAGTAGGTTCAGGCAGGTAGGCGGGCCTGTACTGGCCTTGAACCCAGTGCACATGCCTTTTCTACCACAGGTCACTCAGCAGCTAAAATCTAGGTTTGCTACTGGCATCACAAGGCCTGGAAACGTGGTTTATAACTGCTTCTTCTTTTTTTTCTTTTTCTTTTTCTTTTTTTTTTTTTTTGAGACAGGGTCTTGTTCTGTCATCCAGGCCGGAGTGCAGTGGCACAGTCCCGGCCCACTGAAACCTCTGTCCCACCCTGGGCTCAAGTGATCCTTTCACCTCAGTCTCCTCAGTAGCTGGGACTACAGGTGTGTGCCCCAACATGTGGCTAATTTTTGTGCTTTTTGTAGAGACGGGGTTTCACCATGTTGCCGAGGTTGGTTTCAAACTCCTGGGCTCAAGCGATCTGCCTGTCTCAGCCTCCCAAAGTGCTGTAATTACAGGTGTGAGCCACAGCATCTGACTATTATCTTTTTTGTAGAACCTTTTTTTTCCCCCCCTTTAATAGAGATGAGATCTTACTGTGTGGCCCAGGCTAGTCTCAAACTCCTGGGCTCAAGTGATCCTCCCATCTTGGCCTCTCAAAGTGCTGGGATTACAGGCATGAACCACCACACCTGGCCCACAGAAACATTTTAAAATAAATTATATCAAGATATTCACTCCTATGTCAACATACATCTCCAAAAATCCCCGCATTTTCCTACATAATCACAATAATCACAAGAACATTATTGCAACTGACAAAATTAATAATTTTCTAATATCTTCTAGTATCTAATCCATATTAAAATTTTCTCTATTGTCACCCAAATGTCTCTTATAGCCATTCATTATTGCATTGGTTGTTTGGTCCCTTTGTCTTGTTTAACCTGGGTTGGTTTCTGACCTTTGAAGAGTTTTGTTTTGGCTGATTTTGGTGGAGAGGGTAGAAAGGAGCAAAGGTGCTTAGGGGGTCAAAGCTGGGACTCTCTGACTCAGTTTCTCTCTGGGGACCTCTGGTCAGAGTTCTCCTTGGGATCCTGTCTTTCTTGTAAGCAGGTAAGCTGTGGTGCAGGAGAGGGCCTGAGAGGTCACCCTCACATACTCAGAGTTTAGATTTAGGACAACTTAGACTTTGTACACCAGCTTCTGCCCTGGGACCCCAGAGTCTGACTAGAAGTCCTCAGTTGCCAGTTCCAAATGAAAGAACAAAAATTGACTCATGCTGTTTCTTGAGAAGCCAGAGTGGTGGGTGCAATTCAAAGTGACTTTTCCCTTCCACTGCAAAGAATTTATCATGCCCGTAAATACCACACAGTGGCCTGCATGTGAGGTGGGCCCTCGGAATCAGTGGCCCGATGCTCTCCGACCTCCATGAAGGTCTCAGCTCCTACCCCACTTGGGGATGGCTGAGTGTGCAGGCTCAGGCAGCTGGGATGGCAGAGGTGCTTTGGGATTGCTGGGGTGGGCACAGGGGCAGGGGGCTGAGGTATGTGAGTACTGGGGCTGACTTTTTTGAGTCCAGGATCTGGAAACTCCTCTCCTCGGACGGTGAACTGAGGATGAGGTAGCTGTTCTGTGTAGAGCTTTCTGTAGCTAAGAGAGTGTAGGCTGGGGGTGGGAGAATAGCACCCGTCTTACAGCCGGATGCCTCTAGCCAGTTCCTTCAGGCGCTGGAGGGTGGAAAGACCAGGTCAGCACGGCTGAAATAAGTGGCGTCTTTTCCTGACATGGTTCATACCTGCTTTCTACATGCTGCCTCGGTGCCAAATGGGCCAGACCATCGCCCTCTGAGAGGCTACTTACCTGCCTGTGGGGGCCAGAGCTTCTGGAGAGGGGAGCAGAGTCCTGACTGGCAGTCCTGAAAGAAACTGACCAGTCCTGAAGGAAATCCAGCCAGAGGCCCGAAGGAAGTTTCCAGAAAGGGAAGGACTTCCTCGACATTCTGTGTTGGTTGGACAGTTGGGGATCAGGGTGCTGTTGCTCAGAGATACTGAGGGAAAGGAGGGTGAGCAGGATGTTGGGGAGGCCAGAGGCAGGTGTGCTGGGGCCAGGGCTGCCCCTAGGGGTCACGGAGACTGAAGAGCAGACTGCCAGGCCAGCTGCAGCATGCTCCTTCCCTCCAGAGGGTCTGGAGTGCTGCCCACTCCTCATTCTGCCTGAGTGGCTGTTACCAAGGAGAACAGAGCCCAACCTTAGCATGCAGGGCCGTCATGCCCGCTCACCACGGGTGTGATTGCTCTCTACTGCCATTAAATATTTCATTGTGAAAACACAGGGGTTCAAATGGGCTGCCAAGCAGGCACTGGGCATTGATTACTCTAATGGCTGGTGGCTGCATGTGTGGTGTGTGTACTCATTTGGGGTTGTATATGCACATATTTGTCTACATATATGGTGGGTGTGCACAGGTAAGGTATTGGTGCATGCATGTGTGATGAGTATGTGTGTGTGTATCACTTGTGTGTGTGTGTGCGCATGCACGCATGAATGTACATTGGGGGTCTCAGCACTTACCATGGCTTCAGCCCCCCATCTGCCATTCCTCTTTCCTAGAATTCTGCTCTCCTGGGACACTGGAGAAAGCCACCACCCCACCGGGATCAAGAGCTAGGTCTGGAGGCAGGTTTTTTTTTTTTTTTTTTTTTGACATGGAGTCTTGCTCTGTCGCCCAGACTGGAGTGCAGTGGCACAATCTTGGCTAACTACAGCCTCCGCCTCCTGGGTTCAAGTGATGCTTCTGCCTCAGCCTTCCGAGTAGCTGGGACTACAGGCTCGCACCAACATGCCTGGTTAATTTTTTTTTTTTTTTTGGTATTTTTAGTAGACAGGGTTTCACCATATTGGCCAGGCTGGTCTCAAACTCCTGACTTTGTGATCCACCTGCCTCGGCCTCCCAAAGTGCTGGTATTACAGGCGTGAGCCACCGTACCCGGCCTGGAGGCAGGTTTTTAACGGCAGGCCACATGTCAGGGTGTCGGCAGGGAGAGGTGCCATCATTGCAGAGCGGCAGTGGTTCTTTTGTTACACTTTCCTTTCTAGCTGTGGTTTCACAGCTCCTCCATCACCCCTTTATCCCGTGAGCATCACCCCTGTCCAGTGCTGCTTGGCCTCAGCACCCCTGGGTGCCGTGTGCCTCATCCTACCCTTTCTTCCCCCTGGTGTCTCCTACCCTGTGTCAATCCCTCCCTACCCCAACAAACTTCTGAGAGCAACTGTGGGTGGGGGCTTCCTCTGCAGCCTCGAAACAGCCTCTCCAGCCCCACATTCTGCAGGAGGAGGAAGGAGCAGGGAAAGATAACAGTGGAGGGGGGGCTGTGCTCCTGAGGCTGAGGCCTGGAGGAAGAAGAGGGCGAGAGGGATAGGTGAGCTGGACTTGTGGTGGGATGAGGGAGAAGCGTGGACCTCAGTGGGGTCTGCGGAGTTACGGGACCTAATTACCCAAGCGGTGAGGGCTTCTGGTCTTGGTCTGTCATCACACACCAGGGCTGGTCCTTTGGAGACCCTTTCCTTATGACCCTGAGTCACATGGAGGCCATGTGGTCCTGACTCTACTCGCCACCCTACCTTCTGAATGGGGTGTACATGCAGGGGCAGCCCAACCATCTGGCCTTGGGCTTGTGTCTGAATACTTCTGTTTGGCAGTGGGGAGGGCTGAGGGGTACTTTGAATCTCAGTGGCAATAATCTCTAGGGACAACCTGACCTCACCCAAGACTCCATGATGCATGCTAGGCTTTAGGGCTGGAAGGAACCTCAGAGGCGATTCACCAACCCCTAACTCAGAGTGAGCTTGCTCATACCCAGCCCACTTCTGCACCCCGCTGGAGTCAGGAATCACCTCAGTTTGTGGTTTAACAGCCATGCTAATAATAGGAAGGTTCTGCCTTAAGTTTAACTTCACTCCTTCATGTAGAAGTATAATCTCTTTTGACTCTTCCAGTGGAGATGGAGGTGGCTGCTGTTGTCACAGCCTCCTTGTTGGGTAGCCTAGGCTCTGTCATTCCTGTCACCTCCCTGGAACTAAGGTGGGGGGAGGGATGAGGATAACTGATGATGAGGTAAGACCCCTGAATTACTAGAGAAAATAACTACCTAGGAAAAGTATAATCATTTCTCTCAAAGAAACCATACCTGATTATCCCCTAGAGAGTCTTACAAGGAGTGAAAAAATGTAAGCAAGCAGGAATCAATACATACAATTCAGATTTCAAAACAGTCTTTGGGTTTACAGTACAAGCTCTCATAAGAAAACCACTGTTTGGTTCTGTTTTATTTGTGTAAATGTAAAAGTAAAACTTGTTCTTTACAGAAAACTACAAAAACCCAGAAACATATAAAGTAGAAAACCAAAATCAGCTGTGATTCCGTAAAGCAGGGCCTAGCTCAGTGCCACACACATAAGGAGCCTCACTGGAGAATTGTTGAACCATTGAAGGAGGCAAAGGCAAAGAAAGCTTCTGGCAACATTTTGGTATGTTTCCTTCCAGGCTTGTTTTCTGTGAATATTGACGTATTCATAGTTGAGGTTATACCGTACACAGATTTGTATATAGATCTGCTTTTGCATTTCATCTTATAACTTGAGAATTTCCTAATGTTATTAGAAGGTTGTAATTGGCTGCTGATAGATCATCTTGTAGATATACCATATTTTATTTTATTATTATTTTTTTTTGCCAAACCCCTACTGGTAGATATTTAGATTGTTTCTAGTTTGGACTATATTATGTAATATTTCAAGGGACTTTTTTTACATTGTTAGCATACCTTTTTTTGTTTGTTTGTTTTTTGTTTTTAAGATAGGGTCTGATTCTGTTGCCCAGGCTGAAGTGCAGGGGTGCAATCATGGCTCACTGCAGCCTCCACCTCCTGGGCCAAACCAATCCTCCTGCCTCAGCCTCCCGAGTAGCTGGGACCACAGGAACACACCGCTATGCCCAGAGAATTTTTAAATTTTTTTGGTAGTGTTGGTGTGCCTTAACTACACAATTACTCACATAAGTAGAGATCTGGGGCTTTGGTCTTGGCTGTGGGCCCAGGAACTGGTTCTGGCAGTGGGAGCCTCTGGGCTGGCTTGAGGAGCAGGGTCCTGGCCCAGTTGATGGCCAGTCAGTTTACTGGAGTCTCTGAAACATCAAGGCAGGAGAGCAAGCCAGAGATTGACAGCAAATAGCAGCGGAGTGGAGACTTGACGGACGTGGAGGCTAGAAAAACACCCAGGGCACTAGGACTGGGAGGAGAGGAGGGTGGGGAATAGGGAGATTTTCAGCAACGGCATCTCCATTTTTTGGATTATCCACTGCTCTTTATAAAAGAAGTTTTGAACTCTAATATACGTCAATTTACGAATGAAGTATATATGTACTACTTATCAATGAACACTAAATAATTAATAAAATTATTTTTCTCCATTTAGAGAAAATAATTCAGACAGGAGATATGTTTTTTTCCCCTTGCATGCCACAGACCCCTTTACCCCTTTGGAGAACACCTGCTATCACGAGTTGGGGGGCTGAGCCAGGCCAGGAAGAGGTTGTAGGGCCCCAGTGCAATTAGGAGGACCTCCAGAGGGAGAGAAAGGGCCTCTGGGTGAATTCAGAGTCACACCCAGTGGCTTACTCCAGAGATGATTATTTAACTTTTTTACAAGTGATTTGAAAGTCAGCATTCAGGCTGGGCACGGTGGCTCATGCCTGTAATCCCAGCACTTTGGAAGGCTATGGCAGGCGGATGGCTTGAGCCCAGGAGTTTGAGAGCAGCCTGGGCCACATAGTGAGACACAGTCTCTGAAACAAAAGGAGGCTGGGCTCGGTGGCTCACACCAGTAATCCAGCACTTTCGGAGGCGAGGTGAGTGGATCATTTGAGGTCAGGAGTTTGAGACCAGCCTGGGCAACATGATGAAACCCCGTCTCTATCAAAAACAAAAAAATTAGCCAGGTGTGGTGGTGCACGCCTGTAGTCCCAGCTACTAGGGAGGCTGAGGCAGGAGAATCACTTGAACCCAGGAGACAGAGGTTACAGTGAGCTGAGATTGCGCCACTGCACTCCAGCCTGGGCGACAGAGTGAGACTCCGTCTCAAAAAAAAAAACAAAAAACAAAAAAGAAAGTGACTTCGATGAATGAGCTTCAGGCTTGCTGATGACATTGAGATCACGTGGGTGGTGAAGTACCAAGGTAGGAAACAAACCAGCTATGGGGGAAACTGAAGAGGTTTGTGTGCGATCAGAGAAATGGTAGATGAGGGACAAAGTGTCTGAGTATAAAGAAATAGATACCTAGCAGTGGTTTCCAACCCAGGGTCCCTTTAAGAAGTGTACCCAGAATTTCCAAAAGAATCTCCCTGCCTCTGTTGAACGTTTGTCTATGTTAAGGGACCATTTTTCTCTGCTTTTATTTGAGACTGTCAAGTTCACATGGTAGGTAGTCTTCACGCTGATCAGAGCTCTTGACTGGTAGTTATGAATGCCTTCGATTAAAATTGGAAAAACTGTTTCAATTATTTATTTATGTATTTATTTATTGAGATGGGGTCTCACTGTAGTGCCCAGGCTGGTCTTGAACTCCTGAGCTCTAGCGATCCTCCCACTGCGGCCTTCCGAGTAGCTGGGATTACAGGCATGCACCAGCATGCCCCAGCTTTCAATTATTTCTTGATAAATGTAACTTGTTCTGTGGGCAAAATTTCTTGAAACCTGGAGGCCTTGTTAAGGCGGGGGGTGGCTGAGGAGAATTCGTTAAAGAGGTCCTTATTGGAAGAAATGTTGAACTCCTGCTGGGATGTAAGCTACCCATTAGGACACAATGAAGGACAAAGACATTTTGGAGGCTGTATAGATGTAGTTGGAACCTAAAAACATCAGGCTAGGTGCAGTGGCTCACGCCTGTAATCCCAGCACTTTGGGAGGCTGAGGCGGGCGGATCACGAGGTCAGGAGATTGAGACCATCCTGGCCAACATGGTGAAACCCCGTATCTACTAAAAATACAAAAAATTAGCCGGGTGTGGTGGCATGTGCCTGTAGTCCCAGCTACTCAGGAGACCGAGGCAGGAGAATGGCTTGAACACAGGAGGCGGAGGTTGTAGTGAGTTGAGATCGCACCACTGCACTCCAGCCTGGGCGACACAGCGAGACTCATCTCAAAAAAACAAAAAACAAAAACAACAAAAAACATCAGCTGTATGAGAGCAGTGACCCCAAAGGCAGGGAAAATGTGCATGGAATGAACCTGGAGATGAGAGTGAACATACTGTCCTACCGAGACATCACAGAGCCTGGGATTATCGCATCAGACTCTGATGAATCAAAGATCTTGCCCAGTATTAAGATTTACTAATAATTTCAAGGACATAAGTAATCAGGAAGCACAAATGAGACAGACAGAGGTCTGGGACCACTACACATCTCACCAAGCCTTTTTTCCTCACATCAGAACTTACTCTGCCCAGATTTACATATGAAGTGTCTAAGAACTGTATGTGGCTCCATTACTTACACAGAAGAGAGCTATTTTAGTTTTGAAAAATCTGCAGCATATACTCAGATAGTTACATAGTTTATGTGACAAAAGGGATCCATGCTCTGTAAATGTGTAGATTTCCATATTTATTTACCATAAGCAATCCTAGACACTCATATAAACGAGGTACATCTGCCTTAAAGCATTCTACAGATAAGGACTTACTGTTAGCAAACACCATTGGTTTATTTTTAGAGGTCTGTCATCTGTCTTTAGCATGTTTACTAGGGGATTTGACCAGTCATGTTTCTTTCCCAGGATCCCCCCACATTCCCCCTTAACCATTTCCTTTCTGGGAAACCACTTTGAGCCATGATACACCTACAGTTGCCACAGGCAATAGTTTCTGGTCTTAGTCACCTTAATTCCTGGTTGAAAGTAGATGGCGTGAATGCCACACTTCAGAGAAGTCACGAAAGAGCCGTTCTTCCCACTCTAAACCTGTCTGCACCTAAATAGGTAGAGTGACCTTTCTAAACAGAAATCTGCTGCAGGTCTCTTCCTACCCCTGCTTAAAACTTTCAGTAGCTCTCATCACACTTAGGATAATGTCCCAAATCCCACCTCACCACCGCCAACTTTTTTTTTCTGAGACAGAGTCTCACTCTGTTGCCAGGCTAGAGTGCAGTGGCATAATCTCAGCTCGCTGCAACCTCTACCTCCTGGGTTCAAGTGATTCTCCTGCCTCAGCCTCTCGAGTAGCTGGGATTACAGGCGCCCGACACCATGCCCGGCTAATTTTTGTATTTTTAGTAAAGACGGGGTTTTTGCATGTTGGCCAGGCTGGACTCAAACTCCTGACCTCAGGTGATTCACTTGCCTCAGCCTCCTGAAGTGCTGGGATTACAGGCGTGAGCCACCGCTCCTGACCCTAAATCCTGAATATGGGCCTGCACCATGTACCACCTGCCTGCTTTCCCAGCCTCATCTCCCAGCACTGGTTCTCCCCCGGTTCCAGCCATACTGGCCTTCATTTAGTGCTCTGAGTGCTCTGTGTGCACTCCTGCCTCAGGGCCTTTGCACACGCTGTTTCCTCAGCTTGGAAAGCTCTTCCTGCCACTTACCCCGCTCTGGTTAACTCCTACTCATCCTGCAGTTCACAGCTTGTACGGACACCGCTTGAGCCTCACTTCACATCCTCTCCCCACCACGTCTTACTCCAGCCCCTGCTGTGGTGACCAGTTCCACACAGGCTTTGACCAGCTTTGCACAGATGCAACCTGATAGGGCCCCACCGCGGCTCATTCCACATACCTCTTGCTTCCTGTCCTGGGGCTTTTCTGACACAGGTGAGAGACCTCTGAGGGAACCCACATGCTAGTGTAGAAGTTCAGGGGTTAACACCAGCAGTGTGGCTGTCCCTAGCCAGTGGGGACAGCAGTGATGGATAAATGCTTCCCTGTCTCATTTCCCGGATGGACCTTTTGGAACCCTCCTTAGGAGTCCAAGTAAGATGGAGCCCAGTTGCCTGCAGCGCTGGCCTATAGCTGTATTCGCTCTCCCTTCTTCTCTGTTCCTCTCCTCCTGAACCTCTCTCTTGCCCTGTGGGATCACTTCCCAAATAAACAACCTGCACACATACCTTTGTCTTAGGTTTGCTTGTGGGGGAACCCAGGCTAGGACACAACCCCGATGTGACTTCCTTAGGGAGACCTTCAGTGACCCCCCCAGAGTCCCTGTTATCTGCTCTTACTGTTACATATCCCTGAACTTTTATGTCTTAGAATGTTGTTGTGGACTGACGGTGTCCCTCAAAACTTCAGATGTTGAAGTCCTAACCCCCAATACCTCAGAATGTGATTATATTTGGAGATAAGGCCTTTAAAAAGGTAAGTAGTATAAGATTAGTTCATATGGGTGGGCCCTAAATCCAATATGACTGGCATCATCATGAGAAGAGATTAAGACACAGACATAGAGAGAGGATGGGATCTACAAGCCAAGGAGAGAGGCCTCAGAATGAAACCAGTCCCATAGGCACCCTGATCTTGGACTTCTAGCCTCCAGAACTGTGAGGACACACATTTCTTTCTTTTGTTTTTTTTTTCAAGGACAATGGACATAACTAGACCACGTGCCACTTACGATCTAGCAGGCTAACCCAGGCTTAGCCTGGTTGTCAAGAGCAGCAAGTGACGACAAGCCCAAATGCACAAACGGGGTTCAAAACTTGTCTTTGCATTATGTTTGTTATTTTTTTTAGAAACTACATTAATTTTTAATTTTTATGTTAGTTATTTTTAATTTCATAGGTTTTTGGGGGAACAAGTCGTGTTTGGTTACATGGATAAGTTCTTTAGTGGTGATTTCTGAGATTTGGGTGCACCCATCACCCAAGCAGTGTACACTGTACCCAATATGTTGTCTTTTATCCCTCACCCCTCCCCCTCCCCCCTTCTTCCCTGAGTCCCCAAAGTCCATTGTATCATTCTTTTTGTTTGTTTGTTTGTTTTTTGAGACAGAGTCTTGCTCTGTCTCACCCAGGCTGGAGTGCAGTGGTGCCATCTTGGCTCATGGCAGCCTCTGCCTCCTGGGTTCAAGCGATTCTCCTGTCTCAGCCTCTTGACTATCTGGGACTACAGGCGTGTGCCACCACACCCGGATAATTTCATATTTTTAGTAGAGATGGGGTTTTACCATGTTGGCCAGGCTGGTCTTGAACTCCTGACCTCAGGTGATCCACCCGCCTCGGCCTCCCAAAGTGCTAGGATTACAGGCATGAGCCACCATGCCTGGCTCATTGTGTCATTCTTATGCCTTTGTGTCCTCACAGCTTAGCTCCCATTTATGAGTAAGAACATATGATGTTGGGTTTTCCATTCCTGAGTTGCTTCCCTTAGAATAATGGTCTCCAGTTCCATCCAGGTTGCTGCAAATGCCATTATTTCGTTCCTTTTTGTGGCTGAGTAGTCCATGGTATATATACCACATTTTCTTTATCCACTCATTGATTGATGGGCATTTGAGCTGGTTCCACATTTTTGCAATTGCGAATTGTACTGCTATAAACATGCATGTGCAAGTATCTTTTTTTGTATAATGACTTCTTTTCCTCTGGATAGATACGTAGTAATGGGATTGCTGGATCAAATGGTAGATCTACTTTTAGTTCTTTAAAGACTCTTCACACTGAGGAAATAAATTTCTGTTTGAGCTACTTGTTCTGTGGTATTTATTACATTAAGCAAAGTAGGTGCAGACCCTAAACTCATGGAGCTTACAGTCCTCCAGGAAAGCAATATATTTATAACAGAATAATATAATATAATATATGGCTGTATATTAGTTTGCTCGGCGGCCTGAGTAAACTAATATACAGCCTTCCCTTGGTATATGTGGGACATATACTGTTCCAGACTCCCTCGTATACCAAATTCCACACAAACTCAAGTTCTGTAATTGAACCTGCAGAACCCACGTATACAAAGTCAGCCCTCCATGTCCTTGGTTTCACATCCCACAAATACTGTATTTTTGATCTATGTTTGGTGGGAAAAAAATCTGTGGGTAAGTGGACCCTTGAAGTTCATGAGTTAACTGTAAATGTATTATAGTTAGTACTTATATACTTATCTAATTATTCTATTATATTGCTCTCCTAGAGGACTGTAAGCTCCATGAGTTTAGGGTCTGCACCTACTTTACTTAACCTTGTACCTCTTGTGCTTAACACAGTGTCTGGCACTTAGTAGGTGCTGAACAGATTTCTGTTGCATGAATCAATGAATGAAGTCGAAAGCCTTTGAAAGGGTCCAGGCAGTCACTGAGCAGCTATATGAACACAAATGAGTCAGCTTCAGTCTGAGCCCAGACATCTAGAGGGAGGATGTGAGCACAACATGTAGACTCATAATGGGTTTGGAGTCAAAGAACAGGATTTTTTTCCATAACTAGAAGTACCTAGGAGTCTTCACAAAATGTTAAAATGGTATATTCAGCATGGGTTCTGCCTTTGTATACTGACAGTTTGTTAACACATGGTACTAATTTGAAAACAGAAATGGATTTAAGGATTTATATCGATCCAGGGATTGTTTGGTTCATTCCAGTGAATATTTCCCAATTTAGGGAAGATTGGGATGTTTGGGAATGTCCTTGGTGCTGCCTTGGTGCTGACCTATTCCTCTCCATCACACCACTGCCAGGTGCCATGTTGCCAATGAATAGCTAGTACCAAATTATAGAATCATTTGATGTTGGTGACATCGCAGACGGAGGCAAAATGATATAGTGCAAAGGGCACCACGCCAGGAATCAGAAGATCCTACCTATTAGCTGATGATTTTAGGTGAATCAGATTCACAGAAATGCTGGCTCCTCATCTCCAATAATGTTGCTTTTCCTGCCTTTATGGGACGGCTGAGAAGCCTGCCTAGTATTGTATATAGTGGTGGTTAAGGGGCAAATCCTGGCTCTGTTACCTTCTAGTTCTGTGACCTTGGGCAAATTATGTAGCCTTTCTGAACCTCAGTTTTTCTCATTGGTAAATTGGGATAATTATAAAACTTATATCCTAGGCTCATTATGATGATTTTATTTTATTTTATTTTATTTTATTTTATTTTTGAGATGGAGTCTTGCTCTGTCACCCAGGCTGGAGTGCAGTGGCATGATCTTGGCTCACTGCAACCTCCATCTCCTCAGTTCAAAGGAATCTCGTGCCTCAGCCTCCCAAGTAGCTGGGATTATAGGTGCACAACATCACACCTGGCTAATTTTTTGTATTTTTAGTAGAGACAGGGTTTAACCATGTTGGCCAGACTGGTCTCCAATTCCTGGCCTCAAGTGATCTCCCCGCCCCGGCCTCTCAAAGTGCTGAGATTACAGGTGTGAGCCACTGTGCCTGGCCATTATGACGATTTCAGCATAATGCCTTGTTCAGAGTAAGCCCTCGATATTTGTTGAACTACCATTTATTTAGTAGGTCTTTTTATTTTTTATTTATTTATTTATTTTTGAGACGGAGTCTTGCTGTGTCGCCCAGGTTGGAGTGCAGTGGCGTGATCTCGGCTCACTGCAGCCTCCGCCTCCTGGGTTCAAGCAATTCTCCTGTCTCAGCCTCCTGAGTAGCTGGGATTTCAGGCGCGTGCCACCATGCCCAGCTAATTTTTTTTTGTATTTTTAGTAGATACGGGGTTTCACCATGTTGGCCAGGATGGTCTCGATCTCTTGACCTTGTGATCCACCCACCTCGGCCTCCCAAAGTGCTGGGATTACAGGCGTAAGCCACCGGGCCCCGCCTAGTAGGTCTTTTTATTAAGATTATAACCCAGGCATCCACTGGGGACCCCCAGGCCTTTGAAATCAAGATAAGACAGTGTCATTCCCATGCCCTCCTCAAGGGGGCATCTGAACCGGGTTGATGGCTTGCTCTGAGGCCGCTGTGATACCAGGTACTCTCACTGGTCACCCCTCATCGCTCCTGTGCCCCACCACATCTTGCCTTCCTCTGCCCTCGGGGGAAAACAGATGAGTGCCCTGCATTGGCACTGCCTCAGTGCTGCTCCGTCTGCGGTTGCCAGACTTAACACCCCCCCAACCCCGACCCTCAGGGTCCAGGTCCCCCAGACAATATATCAAAGATTTTCTTCCCCCAGAGGCATCCTGGTGCCAGCTGTTAAGATAATGGATTTTTCCACGCAACTATGCGATGCAGAGCATCCATTGAAACCCCTGTATAGAAGCTTAGTCAGGAGGGACCTTAAAAGCCGAATCCTTTGTGCTTTGGCCTTGAGAATGTGTCGATAATCAATTAAATGGCCAGCCCGGAGAGCGGCCCTCCTTCCAGCCCGGGCTCAGACTTCACCGTGGTCCCCATTGCAGGATGGGATAGCAAAGTAGGATTTTTGCTGTTTATTTTTTTTGGCGGGGGGAGGGATATAGTTAAAATAGTGAATCTACTGTGTTCTTTCTTCAGAGGCAGCCTTCTGTCTTAAGTCTGGCCTCACATGGGGGGAGAAACTTGCTTTTCTTCCATTCCTGGAAGTCCAGCCGGGCTGTGTCCTCACCTCCAGCAGTTTCTCTCCAGGCTGCGGTGTTGTAATAAAGTCTCCCCTGTGAACACTCCGTGAAGCCTGATGTTAGGTTGGAATACAATTGCAGCAGGAGGGACGATAAATAAGCCAATTTATTTTATCTCACCTGCTTGGAGTTGGGGTCTTTTTTGAACTGAAACAAGCAAATTTATGCAAATGACATGCAAATTAGGCCCTTCCTGGACTAATAAAAAGGAAATTGAAGCCCTGGGTAGTGCCCAGGGCCTGACACAGCATGGAATGTATTGTGAATCTTAGTGTGCTGTGGGGGGGTGAATGGAGGCGCCAGGGAGGGCATGTGTGTCCCGAGATTCAGTGGGGTGAAGGCTGTCAGGTCACCTCTGGAGGTCTCAGGTGGGCAAGTATCTCAGACAGGTCAGGCATTTTGAGGGGTGCTATCTCTTGGCCACCTACAAACCCTCTTCCTCCACTCCTTTCCCTTTCTACCTACCAGGGACCTTGCTTGGTTTAGTCTCAAGTGTGTCTGAGGACCTCTGGAAGGCCCCTGCCCCCTCCTCCTGTTTCCTTCCTTGGTCACAAAGGGCTCAGTTCTGCTCTTACCAATCCCCATAGACACTCTACATCTTCCCTTGGACCTGGTTTCTAGAAAAGCTCACACCTGCAGTCCTAGTGACTCAGGAGGCTGAGGTGGGAGGATCGCTTGAGGCCAGGAGTTTGAGACCAGCCGGGGCAACATAGCAAGACCCCCACCTCTACAAAGCAATTTACAGAAAAGAAAAGTCCCATTTAGTGTCTACCCTAAATCCTTCCAACTGCAGAATAATCCATGCCATTGTGTTATATCCTAATGGAGACAGATTAGCGCAGAAGTCCTTAACTGTGGCTGCACATTGGAATCACCCAGAGAGCTTAGACATGCTGAGATTCGGATTTGATTGCTCTGGGGGCCCATATGAGCTTCAGGAGTTCTGAAAGCGTCCTGATGATTCCAGTATGCAGCCCATTTGAGAACTACTGGCTTGACAGGTCACTGGGCTTTATACAATTTATTTTTTGGAGACAAGGTCTAGCTCCATCACCCAGGCTGGAGTGCAGTGGTACAGTCATAGCTCACTGCAGCCTTGACTCCTGGGCTCAGGTGATCCTCTCATTTCAGCCTCCTGAGAAGAATACGATTGCTTTCGTGTAGGGATTTAATGCCCCTCATCTTCCCCCTGTTGCTCATTGGAACTCTAAGGCCCCATTATTTGAGCACCTACTAAGTGCCAGGGGCTTTAGATATCTTGTCCCCCGCAAGCCTCTCAAGTAGCATCTCCATCTTTTCCATGAGGAAACTGAGGCTCAGAGAGGTGAGGTTTCTTTCCCAACATCACTCAGCAGGGAAGCAGCAGAGGCAGGATGAGACTCCAGTGGTGCCCTCTCCTGCACCCGCTCTCATTGTCCTTCCTGGGGATTAGCCCAGCAGACCTGAGAGGGCTCCTGCAGGCCCCAGGGTTGCAGGGCTCCAGGCCTGGGTTTACTGCTTATCACCTGTGTGACCTTGGGCCTCAACCTCAGCTTCCCCATGTGCGCAATGGGGATAACAACGCAGGCCCCTCCGGCAATCATGAGGATTAAAGAAAATGAGCAGGTGCTCTGTAAAGCATGAAGTGTGATACCCACATTCATTATGTTTATTACATGTCCCCTTCCCGCTGGCATCTGTCCCCCTCCCCTCAGCCTCCACCCCACCCCAGCATGCTGAGGGGTTTTGAAGCTTGGATTCCTTGGCCTCCCCTCCCTAGTGCCAGAGGATTCTGCTTAATCCTCCGTGCTCCGCAGAACACAAGTGACTGTCTCCCTGGGAGAATGGGGCGGTAATTAGGTTAAATAATTTAAAGTAACTTTTAATTTTTAAATAATTCTAATTTGCATTTGTGCAATTTACTTTCCTTCTCTCCCCATCCCTCCTCCCCCATGGCTTTCCTTGTATTATTTGTTTGTTTAAAGTTTTTTCTTTTGCTTTTTCCTGGATAACCAATTTGCTTCAAATGGCAACTAGCCAGCTCCACTCAGAATCATCACAGATTGTAAGGCGAAGGTAGGAGGCAAAATCTGCTGACTGGGAAGCATCTGAAAGGCAACTTTGCCCAGCCCTGCAACCCCCTTTAGGAAAACAGGATAAAGAAAAAAAATTGCACATGTGGTTAACTTTCGATTTTCTTTCTGCAAGGGTGTCCACTCAGTGCTTGGTACCTGGTGCTCTGTGGGGTGCTTGATGGAGGCTAGGGAAAACACCAGATGGCTGTCTAGGCTCACTGGGTAGACAAGGGCCAGTAGGTGGAGGGGAGGAGAAGGCCAGGAGTCTGCATACTGGGTTCAGGTACTGGTATCTACTGGTGCTCCCAGCTGCAGGGCCTCAGGCAAGGTGGACCCTCCCTCTGGGCCCTGGGGTCCCCATCTGCAGAGAGGGGAAACCAGAACCAAGCCAGTATGGGGCTTCCATGAGTGTGTGTGCGGGAAGGTCTAGCAGGGTCTGACCCGTGGTTAAATGCCCTCCACTGTCGGATCCCTGAGCTGTGAGCAAAGGGAGTCAGGGCCTTGGGGCAGACATAGAGAGGGCTGTAACCTGGCAAGGTTTTTTTTTTTTTCTTCCTTTCTTTCTTTTCATGTTATAAGTGTTCATAAAATTTTATTTTTTTTAAACAATTTTTATTTGGAAATCATTTCAGACTTACAGGAAAGTTACAGGAAAGATAAAAACAGTACCAAGAATTTATATTCTTTACCCTTCTCTCTCTCATATGTATATAGATCCCCAGTGGTTCTAACAAGAGGCAATTTTTGTCCCCCAGGAGACATTTGACAATCTCTGGACAATTTTGTTGTTTCAAATGCCTGGGGTAAGGATGGGGCATCGGGGGGTGTTACTACATTAGTGCATAGAGGCCAGGGATGCTGCTCGATGTCCTACAGTGCACAGGACAGTCCTCCGGCTCCCCCCAGCACAGAATTATCCAGCCCAAAACGTCAGTAGTGCTAAGGTTGGAAGTGTGTGCATGCATGTATACTTGAACTGCTTGGTAGTTGCAGACGAGATGCCCCTTTATCCCTCAACATTTCAATATGTATTTCCTAAAAGCAAGGGCATTCTCTTCCATAACCACAGTTCAGTTATCAAAATCATGGAGTTCACATTGATACAGGGAAGCCATAGGTATGATGCCGGCTGGCGGATCCTCAGGAAACACGTGGGACTCTTCGTTAAGGATGCTGGAATCGTACATGGAAATGGACTGAAGCTTGAGCTCTGGGCTGTTGAGATCAAGCCCCACAACCCTGGCCAATCTTTTGGCATTTTTCTCTCTGTTCCATTGCTCCTCCCCTCCGAGGGTTGTGGATGAGGGGAAATGAGTCCCAGGAAGGAGAGACCGTGCTTTGCGTGTGAGTACACAAGACTGCCGTAATGCCACCAACTCCACCCAGAGCCTTCCTGCTGGAATGAGAGGTGGGGGTGTGAGGGGCAGCCTCTCTCCTGGTGGTTCCTGGTTGCGACGCTCCAGCTGTGGCCAGTCTCAGGGTTGTCGACAGGACTTCCACCCTCAGAGGCAGGCCTGGGCTCAGCCACTGAGCCACAGAGAGCAGGTGGGTGCCCCAGTGGACAGGGAGCTGGGCTCCCCTGTGTGTGGAAGAACATGACAGGTATCTGGGAAGGCCCGCTCTTTCTGTCCTTTCACAGAGAGAGGGATGGGAACAAAGGAGCCGGCATCACTGAAGACAGAGAAGTGCTTGGCCAGGCGTGTTCCTAGATTCCAATCTCTTGAGAAATGCTTCGCTTTCCCCAGGAAAGTCCTTTGTAACCTCCATGTTGGAATTATCCCAAAACAATATGTTTTAAGATTTGGAATTGGAAAGAAGGAACAAACATTAACTGCTTTCCATGTACCATCACTCTCATATATTTCATCTTAGTTCATCCTTCCTTGCATTTTGAGAGATAGATCATAATTAACACATTTGTTAAGAGAGGAAGCTGGGGTTCAGAGAGGTTAAATAACGCACCTGAGGCCACACACAGCTGGTAGGCAGCAGAGCTAAGACAAAATTGTAGATAGGATTCACTTCAAAGCCGGTGCTGCCTCTAGTTTAAGGCCTGGCTCAGCCATCAGTAGCTCTGTGACCCTGGGCAAGTTTCTTGACTTTTCTGAATCCTAGTTTCCCCTTTTGTAAATGAGGATCATCATGTCTGTTTTCATGGCCAAACAGGACAGAGAGAAAACCTGTCTAGACCATCTCTCAGTTAGATTTTGTCGTTAACACAAACGGCATTTGCCTCTGCATTTGATTCCCTGTCCACGGGGTGAGTGGGTGGAGGCTCAGCAGGGGTGATTGACTTAGCTGGATCAGGACCACTCGGTGATGGACACAGCCCGGGGCTCGAGAGATGGAGACAGGGAGTGCTCCCATAGCTAGACATCTGTCAGGTGCCTTTGCTTGAGGATGATCTCCTAATATGTGTAGCTGGCCTGTTTCCTGTCCTACAGTCTCCTTTCTGGAAACTGTCTTGGGTGAGCTCTAAGCCCTCAGAGAATGATGCCAGCTCCTTCCCCACATGGCAAATTCCAATGGCTTGGGGGCAGAGAAGGGATGCCTCTAAGGCTTGAGGTCCCGGCACCCCAGAGAGGGCCCAGAGGCTGCTGGCCAGTCCCGGGGCAGACAGACCACTGCTGGATGCCCAGCTCCAAAAACTGCTCTTCTTCCAAAAACTCTAGCCTCCTGGGCCACACTCCAGACCCCAGGGGAAGCTCACCGTGAGTCACCCTCTCTGCTTCCCAGAGGGTCTATGCTGTTAAATTCCTCCTCTTCTCCAGTGACATCTAAAGTGATAGAGAAGCCTGAAAATTATGGGGAGTGGTCAACCTGGGTCTGGGGCTCATGGGCATCCATTCCTTTCCATGTCCTCATCTGTCTAGGCGAAGCTGAACCCTATGAAGGAAGGTCCTGGGGCTGCCCCCACCTCTCCCCAGTAGCTGCTGAAGTGGTCCCGATGCCTCAGTAGGATTCAGGCAGGGAAATGATGAGCAAATGCTATGGCACAGAGAAGGGCAGGAGTGAAGGCAACTAGCAGCTTGGAGCTCCAGAACCTCTGAACTGTGTACCTAGCTGTGTGCTTGACCTTTTGAGTCCCTGCCTGGCCCTGCCTCTTTAATTCCTAGGACTGCCCAGGGCTCTGAAGTTCTGACAAAGACCAAGCCTGCTCCCTGGCTCTGCTTCTGGTGTTCTGGTCTACCTGGTGCCTGGCTGCTGGCTGGGCATCTGACCCACTGCCCCCTGACCTTTGCCATCCTGGTGTCTCTGCTGCCTGACACCTCGCCTACTACCTCCCCACACTTTGGGGTGACCTCCTCCATCTCCTGAGTCTTTGACAGGGTCTGGGGAGCAAGTCCAGAGGTTTGGTGGACTCACATGCTCAGGCCAGTGCGTGTGCCCTCCTGGAGGGGATTTTTGTCTAAATCCAGATTGTCCTCTGACACTTATCTTCCTACCCTTAAGGCACTGCCAGAGTTTGGGATCCAAGCCCAGAAAGGAAATGATTATATCCAAACACAGCAGTGTTGAAATTGTGGAAAGAAAAAAAAGAAAAAAACACCACAAAAGCAAATGTGCTATTTACTTTATGCAAAGTGGCTTTGAGAGGAATGGTAAGGATTAGGGTAGACATGAGGGAGGCAGGAGTTCCTGCTGGAACAGGGGTGGGTTGTGGGTCTTTGCAGAACTTGAGGCAGCAGGGGCTGGCGGGGCAGTGCAGGGTGGGAGGAGGAGGGTGCAGGGAGCAGGGGTTGTAAATGAGCTGCCGTCCCCACATTCTAGAGATGTCATTGCTTAGGGATGACCATGGCCCCTTTGGAGGATTCGCTAAGCATTCTTTCAAGAAACGAGTATGTATGGGGTACATCCTGGGTGCCAGGCGCTGTGTTGGCTGCAGAACAGACCCGGTGCCCTTCCTGGGGAGTACTATGCAGTGTGAGAGACAAGCAGGAATGAAACACTTGTGCGGGGGGCTGTATGGGACAGATGCATGCAGATGGAGTGAGTGCTTGGAAGGAAAGGAATATGGCTCTAGGAACACGTAAAGCAAAGGAGCCTGCCTTGGTTTGGGTGAGCTGGGAAGCAGGCGGGGAGAGTCCTGAGGGAAGGAGAGCTGAGCTGGGATGGGGGATGTGTAGGAGTTCACCAGGCAAGAGAAGGGGGTTGGGGGTGGGAGTTACAGACAGAGATCCTGAGCAGACGGAAACATGGTGCTTTGGGAGAACTCCTAGAAAGTCAGCGAGGCAGGGGTGGAGAGTGAGAGGAGAGGGGTGGAAAGAGGGGTTGAGGGGGAGTAGGTGGGAGGCACCCAGGGCAGGGTGCACCTTTTGGTCTTTATACCCTCCCATCTTGAAGGATTTTAAGTTAGGGGGTGGGCAAGTAGCGATGGGGGGGGGGGTGGTTTGGGGTTGTGGGGAGAGTGAGGAGGTGTGAGGTAGCAGTGATGTGCTCAGATCTGTAATTTAAAGAGATCACTCTGACTGCTTTGTGGAGAATGGATGGGGAATGGAGGGTGAAGGTGAAATCGGGGCACGGATTCTTAGGGCGGCCCAGGTGAGATGGTGGGAGCTGTGGAAGAGGGAGGGGGATGGGTTCCAGCCCTGGAGACCACAGGCTAGCTGAAAAGCTGCTCAGCTCAGCTTGAAGTGGAAACAGGCATCTTCAGTGTGGGATGCGTGGGGAGGAAGGCCACCTAGATTCTTTTTTTGTTTTCAGTTTTGTGGAGGTATAATTGATGCATATTAAACTGCACATATTTGAAGCATTACAATTTGATGAGTTTTGACATATGTATACACCCAGGAAACCATCGCCATAATAAAGATAGTGAATATATCCATCACCCCCAAGAGTTTTCTTTGTTAATTCATCTGTCCCCCAGCCCGATGTCCAGGCAACCACTGATCTGCCTTTCATTTTTATATATTAGTATGCATTTTCTAGAAGTTTATATAAATGGAAGCATAGTTTATGAATATGTACTCTTTTTTTGCCTGTCTTCTTTCATGCAGCATAATTATTTTGAGATTCATCCACACTGCATATAGAATCTTATTTGGACTTTGCTGCTCAATTTATATCTTGGTTAAGTCTCTTGAGACCTTGCAGCGCAAGGTGAGGTCCATGGGACCGCGGCATCTGCATCAGCTGGGAGCTTGTTGGAAGGGCACACCCTCAGCCCCATCCCCACTGCCCAGCCCTCCTGACTCGGAATCTGCATTTTCACAGGATCCCCGATCCCCAGGTGTCTGAGAAGCCCTGTCCTAAGCTCTCTGGACCTCACATTCTTTCCTTGTCTGTGGACTTCAGGTGGAGGGAGTTGAGTCAGTTACACTTAGTTAATAACTCATTGTCATGAACAGCTTTTGTTTGGCCTTTCTTTTGCTTCGTGGCATCCGTTTTCTTTCTTTTTTTTTTTTTTTTGGCAGTTGGGTGTGGGTGGCACGGGGTGTTGGTGGCAGGATGGAATCTTGCTCTGTTGCCCAGGCTGGAGTGCAGTGGCGCAATCTCCGCTCACTGCAACCTCCACCTCCTGGGTTCAAGTGATTCTTTTGCCTCAGCCTCCTGAATAGCTGGGACTACAGCCGTGAGCCACCATTCTTGGCTAATTTTTGTATTTTTACTGGAGACGGGTTTCACCATGTTGGCCAGGTTGGTCTCGAACTCCTGACCATGGGCGATCCTCCCATCTCAGCCTCCCAAAGTGCTGGGATTACAGGTGTGAGCCCCCACGCCCAGCCACCATGTGTATCTTCTCCTTCCCCTCTCCTCACTCCCGCAGACACCCACTCTGAAGTGTTTGGAATATGTTCTAAAATATGCAAGTAGTGTATCATTGTAAAATATGTAGTGTCATTCTGTGTGTGTGTTTTAAATTAACATACATTTTATTGTGCTACAAATCTTCCATTTCAGCTTTTCTCACTCAACATCGCGTTATTGTGACCACCCATATTGCTCTGCATACATCCGATATGCGGCTCTTTACTGATGGTGAGTTCTCCATAGTGTGTTTCCACTGCCTGCTACTCCTCATGGGTGAGGGACACCTAAAGATGTTTCCAGCTTCTCTCCACCGTAAACGGCTTCATCCCCGTGGGTGGAACCTGAGTCTGTGTCTTAGTAAAAGAAGTGTCTTAGACTAAATGACCCATGTTGCCTGCAGCCCTAACTCCCGTCGCTTATTTTGCAAGTGGAAAGACCATGGAGACTTGCAGGCCTCCAAACTGTCAGGCAGAAGATCTGAATAGTTATGTTTTCCTTTGAGTTAAGTTTGTAGCTGACACCAGGGATGGTCTGAAATCCTTTGATAGTCAGAGTCCCTGAGACCTTCTCTTTTCCCTTGAGCTCCTGAAGTGCTTTAACTTCTGATTTTTTTTTTCTCCCTGTGAATAATACACCAGCTGCTCCAGGGAGCTCAGTGTTGCACCAGTTTGCAGGTCTGTTTAAAATCCCGATTCTGCAAACTCCTCAGAAGGAAGTGACAGTTCTCACTCCTGTGTGATCATTTATAGATCAGGTAATGATTTCCCTGTTGGCTTAATGACAGTTCTATTCTTGGGACAGCTGGTCAGCTTGTCAAATACTGCTGATGTTCCCTCTGGTGTGGGCCCCGAGGATCAAACACCCACACACTGTGGTTCCATCTGCCATTCCTGCTTACCCGTGGCACCTACAAGTGGCAGGAAAAGTTACTTCCTTCAAAGGAATCTCAGGGCTTGTGAGAGGATGGGGAGCAGACCCGTGGAGGGGTATGAGGACTGGCAGACTCTATTTGCCGTTGGTCCCGAGATCATCAAAAGGCATGTCTACCTCCTTCCCTATTCCACCTGCTGTTGTCCTTAGAGGGGGGTGCCTTGCAGAGGAGGAGGCTGGGAAATATGGGAGGAGTTCCACTGTGAGGGAGGGGGCCGCCCAGTGACTTTTCAGAGGGACTCAGCAACTGTTAATGAGACTCTACCAAATGCCAGGCTCTGTGCTGGTTTGGTGGGGCTTGGGCAGAAGGTCTGGCTGGTTGCCCAAGGGGACATTCCTCTAGGAGAACTTCAGTGGAGCCCTTCCTCATTTAGGAGCAAACAGATTAGTATTCATGGAACTCACAGGATGGGAGGTCAGTTCCTCTGGACTACTGTGAAAAGAACTTTGCTCTCAATTACCAGGGCTGATAAGCGGCAGAGACACAGCGCCCCTCCCCCAGCATTGGCCCTAAATAAAAATTTAATTAAGAAAAATTAGTCTATGCCTGTGGTTCCCAAGGGTGGTCTGTGGACCTGTGCTAGACTGTAGCCAAGTTTCCACAGATGAGATTAGGAAAATGAGAACGGTATGGTGAGTTCTTCATGAAGCTAAACATATTCACTATTAAGGACTATTCTTTCTAAGATTGGCATCCTACATCCCTGGTATTCAGGAAATTGGAATGATAGTAGAAGTGATAGTAGAAGTTATAGTAGAAGAGAATAGAAGATGACCGCAAAGTCCTTATGTGGCTAAATAAAAAGCTGGCAAATTTCTGCCAGGCTCACTAAAGTGTGAATGTGTGTGCATGCGTGCGTGCATGCAAGTGTGCATAAATCTTACTGTTCTGTGAACCTCCAAATTCTGAAAAAAAACAAAAACAAAAACCTGAGCCTGGGAGGTTGAGGCTGCAGTGAGCCGTGTGAGCCGTGATTGTGCCGCTGCACTCCAGACCCTGGGCGACAGAGTGAGACCCTGTCTCAACAACAACACAAATTCTGTGAATCTTCAAAGTCTGATAACAACAGGCAACACCAATCAGGCATTGATTCTTAGCTTCTTCCCCAAATGGATAACACATTGTATCTAATTTTTGCCTAAGTAATATGTTACTTTTTTTCTAATAATAACAGATTTTTGTTAAGATAAAAATCTTCCCTTTGGAAAAGGAGCAAATGCTTAAAATTAGGTTACTTTAGCAAACATTTACATTTTAATGAATATATTCTGTTAAAAATCGCATAAGATGTAAATGAGCGCAGCCGGAGGAGCTGGTGAGTGGTCAGCTGAGGGCAATTGAGATGCAAAAGGCTCTTCTGTTGTGGGCATAGGGTCACAGCCAGGGCCGATTAGGGGCCTGGACCAGGCAGCCCAGTTCCTTTGCTGTATTTAAATGGAGAGGCAGAGTGAGAATGTAATTAAATTGTGGCCGTAGAGCTAGACAACTTAACTAGAGCCCCCTCATGCTACATGCTCCAGAATTTAATTTTCCAAATAAACTCAGTGTGGCTTTGATGCCCGGGGAGGATCAATAGAATGGAAATTGCTTGCAGTTTCCCCTAAAGTGTTACAATGGATTACCGCTCTCACATTTCTCCTTCATGCTCCCTTTTTTCTGCCAGAGAGAGCCTGGTATTCATTCTAGGCACATACTGTTTAAGGAAACAGAAAAAAAAAAATGAATAAAAAAGGAAACTACAAGCCACTGTCAGGAGGGGGATAAGACTGTGTCCTTCCGCCTGTGAGGCGAGGGCTCCTGGGTCTCTGTGAAGGAAAACAGCATCACCATTTGGCTCTATGGGGCTGGCTCAGGATGGGGTATGGGGAGGGGTTGTGTGTGGCATTGAGGTTCCCTGAGAAGGGACGTGGAGGGTCTTTGGTTCATCTGGTCACCTTCTCAAGAAAGGCACCCAGGAAGGTGACAAAACCTCAGGTCCTAGGGGTGCAGCTGCCTGGAACCTCACTGCTTGCCCATCTGCTCTGGAGTCCTGGGGAATGTTCTAACTCCTTCACATTCTCTCTGAAGAGTGGGGTCAGGGCACGGCCCTGGCTACCAGTGGCTTGCTTGTTCCTCTGGGGCTCAGAGTGCAGAAGATGACTGTCAGTCACAGGCTATTTGGAGTTGTAATTTGAATTTTTCAACTGTGGAGAACTTTACAGAGTCAGATCTCTCTCCTTTTTTGTTTCTTTGGGAGATATCAATGAGCTTATAGAGTTGGCAGGAAGAAGGGACTCTTGGGAGCAAGGTTTCTGGATCATAGGTCTCCCAGCTATCGAGGGCTTGGTAAACCCTTGCCTGGTTCTGATGGTGAGGACAGGCCAGGACCAGGAGAGTAGGAGACAGAGAAATCCAGTAGTCCTCTGTTAGGCACCGTTTGTGTGTCGGAGGGTGTTAGGCACTGTGTGTTGGTGGGGGTGGGGGGGGGGGGGTGGCAGGGGCAGGCTTGCAGAGATAAGACAATCCTTGTCTTCAAGGAGTTCATAGATTAGATAAGTATCCACATGGCTTTAATTCTGGGTGGGGTAACATGGGTTTGGGAACCTGAAACCGGGTTGAGTACAATCTCCTTATTTTGCATTTGGGGAAACTGAGACAGGGAGGTAGGTTCTTCCTGGTTGCACTCTCTACATTCTTGCATGCTGTTCCTCTTGGCCTGAGCAGGCTCAGGGACATGGTGCACTGCAGGGTGAATGGAGATTCAGAGCTTCACAGGCGGAGAGCCTGTTCCTGAAGGTCTGCGAGTTGCTTTGGGCTCTTCTCCTCCCCTCCTCCCATGTGTGGCAGAAGTTCCAGAATCACCAACCTCCAGCTGGGCGGAATGGCTCATGCCTATAATCCCAGCACTTTGGGAGGCTGAGGCAGGTGGATCACCTGAAGTCAGGAGTTCAAGGCCAGCCTGGCCAACATGGTGAAACCCCATCTCTACTAAAAATACAAAAATTAGCTGGGTGTGGGGGCGTGCACCAGTAGTCTCAGCTGCTCAGGAGGCTGAGAAGGGAGACTCTCTAGAACCTGGGAGGCAGAGGTTGCAGTGAGCTGAGATCATATCACTGCACTCCAGCCTGGGTGACAGAGAGAGACTTCATCTCAAAAACAAACCAAAACAAAACAGAGTCACCAACCTCCTAGAGCTGGGGCTGTGATGCTTCCCGGGGCTGACAGATTGACCCTGTTTTGAGATATCCAGAGAGTGAAAGTACTGGAAAATTAATTAGCAGCAGTAGACACTGGCTACCCGGAGGCTACAGGAATTTATGGGGTTTTTGTTTCTTTTTTGTCATGGAATAAGTTTTCAGCATGTGTGTTGATTGATTTCCTGCTAAGTTCCTCTCTGTCTTAAAAAAATAAAACAACTCTCAGAGTTTGGAGTCCGTTGAAGCATTTTAATGACCTTTTTTCCGAATCGCTTCTTCTTGGTATTGTGTCTATCCCCCACCCCCACTCTCCTTCTCTCTCTTTTGCTTCTGACTTTCAGACAGGCAAGGGGTTGGTCCCTCTGAAGGGCTGGGACCCAGGACCCGGGTAAGGCAAGCTGAATACCTGGGGCTGAAACATTTAAGGAGGCACTCACTCTCAGGGTCTGCAAATGCAGGGTCAGCATCTGAGAGTGCGGGCTTCCTTAAATGCTGCCCTAGGCACCTGCTTGTCTTACCTAGGTCCTGGATTTGCTCTCCTGACTGCTGTGCATGCCACATTCAGGGGAAGAATCAAACAATATCTGGGGAATTCAGGTGCTAAAACCTCATGGACAGCAACAAACAGAGCTGGCCATGACCTAAACAGACCAGGGTAGACCACTGCAAACAGGTATTAATAGGAAGAGCAAGTTTTCATTTAGAGGCCTCATGTCCTGTGTTAACTGGGATGGAGCTGGACAACTGCCCAGTGCTCCCTTCTCTGGCCTGTTTGGTTGCTGAGGCAGACCAGAGAAAAGCCCTCAAAAGGGCAGTGAAGAGCCAGGTGCAGTGGCTTACGCTTGTAATCATAGCACTTTGGGAAGCCGAGGAAGGCAGATCGCTTGAGCCCAGGAGTTCAAGACCAGTCAGGGAAACATCGTGAGATTCCCTCGTCTACAAAAAATTAAAAATTAGCAGCGCATGGTTAGCCTGTAGTCCCAGCTATTTGGGAGACTGAGGTAGGATTGCTTGAGCAGAGTGGCGGAGGGGCTGTAGAGGCTGCAGTGAGATGTGATAGTGCCACTGCACTCTAGCCTGGGCAATAGAGTGAGACCCTGAATCAATCAGTCAATCAGTGAAAAAGAAGGGCCGGGCATGGTGGCTCACACCTGTAATCCCAGCACTTTGGGAGGCCAAGGCAGGCAGATCGCTTAAGCTCAGGTGTTCCAGACCAGCCTGGGCAACATGGCGAAACCCCGTCTCTACTAAAAGTACAAAAATTATCTGGGCCTGGTATCATGCATCTGTAGTCCCAGCTACACTAGAGGCTGAGGAAGGAAGATAGTTTGAACCCAGGAGGTTGAGGCTGCAGTGAGCTGTGATTCCGCCACTGCACTTCAGTCTGGGTGACAAAGTGAGACCCTGTCTCAAAGGAAAAAAAAAAAAAAAGAAGAAAAAGGCAATGGAATTGGGGAAGGGGCAGACAGCGTGCTGTGCTCTGAGTTGCTTTTTGGAGCTCACGATACTTACAGTGCTTTGGTGGAGGTAAAGTTAAAAAAAAAACAAAAACAGCCGTTACTAATTTAAAATGTGCCGTTCCCCTCATCCCACCCCCTGGAACCAGAGGAGAGGAATTATTGAATATGTGACATCGGAGGAGAAAGATTACTGTGCGTATTAAGCAAGGAGAAGAGTGATTGCTGAATACATGATGTAAAAGGAGATAGTCACCACAAAATTAAACACAAAAAATTCAGTGGAAAATAATTATTGTCTATACATTATAGGCTTGACTTATGGTAAGTTTTCTGCTTTTTAAAGCCTCTTGTAATTTCTCGATAACCCATTTAGCTGTCTGGTTCCCACTACCCCACCCCATCCCTGCCATGCATCTACGCTATCAGAGCAAAGTTATTTTCTTGGCTTTTAACTCCTTGTGGGGATTTTCGCAGCCATATATATGAATAATTTGGGGGAAGATGAGGACCCCAAAAGGACCTCTGGGATTTTCTGAGCTCCCTTTGGTCATGTCTGCAGAAATCTCCCAAATCCTGGAGCCCCTAAAATGTTCTCTGACTCTTTCTCCTCTACGCCCACCCAAGGTGTAGTATCCTTGAAAGGTGGGAGTTACCAGGGGTTAGATCAAATGGTAAGGGAGGGAGTGGGCTGGCCTAGGCATGGCCTGTGAACTTTGTCATTGCTTGAAGCTTAAGATCTGTGGGGAACTTCTCTCAGGTGCCAGATGATTGTTAGCTTGACTGTTCCTGTCAGGATCTGGTAGGTGGCTGAAACACACAAGGCCATCTCTCAGGCAGACAGAACCCCTATCCTGTGGTCATCTGGCCCAGCTTCATCCTAAAACCATCTGGGACCCTCCCCAGAGCAGAGGACTGGAGTAAATGGGCTGGCTCAGCAGCGAGAAAAAATCAGCGGTGCAAGATGAAGCGCTTTCCAAAAACAAAGTTTAGCTTCTAGACCAGAACTGTCCAAAGGGTCCTCTGCAGTGATGGAAATGTTTTCTGTCAACACTGGCCATTGCAGTAGCCACTAGCCGTGTGTGCCCGTTGAGTTCTTGAGATGTGGCTGAGTCACTGGTGTGACTGAGGCTCTGAGTTTTAAATTTTATTTATTTTGATTAATTTAGATCTAAATAGCTACATAAAGCTACTGTATGAAAGAGGGTATGCCTGGCAGACATCTCCTTTATCCCCCCGCCACCCCAGCCTCCCTACCCTCCATATCTTGGCTATTGTGAACAGTGCTGCAATAGACATGGGAGTGCAGGTATTTCTTCAACATACTGATTTCTTTTCCTTTGGATAAATACCCAGCAGTGGGACTGGTGGATCCTATGGTAGTGCTATTTTTAGTTTTTTGAGAAACCTCCATACTGTTTTCCATAATGGCTGTCATCATTTACATTCCCACCCACAGCTTGTAAGAGTTCCTTTTTCTCTGCATCCTCACCAGCATTTGTTATTTTTTTATAATAACCATTTTAACTGGGGTGAGATGACATCTCATTGTGGTTTTGATTTGCAAATCCCTGGTGATTAGTGATGTTGAACATTTTTATATATGTTTATTGGTCATTTGTGTATCTTCTTTAGAGAAATGTCTGTTCAGATCATTTGCCCAGTTTTTAATGGGATTATGTGTTTTTATTGTTGTTGTTGAGTGCCTTATATATTCTGGATATTAGTCCCTTGTCCCATGAATATTTTGCAAATGTTTTCTCCAATTTTATAGATTGTGTCTTCACTCTGTTGATTCCATTGTTGTGTAGAACTTTTTAGTTAGATATAGTCCCATTCGTCTATTTTTGTTTTTGTTGTCTGTGCTTTTGAAGTCTTCCCCATAAAATCTTCACCTAGATCAATACGCTGAAGTATTTCCCCTATGTTTTCTTCTAGTAGTTTTATAGTAATGGGTCTTACATGTAAGTCTTTAATAGATTTTGAGTTGATTTTTCTATATGACGAGAGATAGGGCTCTAGTTTCATTCTTCTGCAAATGGATATCTAGTTTTCCTAGTACCGTTTATTGAAGACAATGTCCTTTCCCCATTGTATGTTCTTGGTCCCTTTGTTGAAAATCAGTTGGCTGCAAATACATGGATTTATTTCTGGGTTCTCTAACCTGTTTTATTGGCTTATATGTCTGTTTTTATACCAATATCATGCTTTTTTGGTTACGATAGCTTTGCAGTCCATTTTGAAGTCAGGTAGTGTGGTGCCCCCAGCTTTGTCTTTTTGCTCAGGATTGTTTTGGCTCTTCAGGATCTTTTGTGGCTCCATACGCATTTTAGGGTTGTTTTTTCTATTTCTATGAAGACTGTCATTGGTATTTTGATAGAGATTGCGTTGGATATGTAGATTGCTTTCACCATTCTTATTTAACATAGTACTAGAAATCCTAGCTAGAGATAGGCAAGAGAAAGAAATAAAAGGCATCCAAATTGGAAAACAGGAAGTAAAATTGTCACTCTTTGTAGACAATGTGATCTTATATATAGAAGAACCTAAAGACTTCACCAAAAATCTCTTAGACCTGATAAACAAATTCAGTAAATTGGCAGGATACAAAATCAACACACAAAACTCAGTGGCATTTCTATACACCAATTACAAACTAGCTGAAAAAGAAATCAAGAAAGCAATCTCATTTACAATTGCTACAAAAAAATACTTAGGAGCAAATTTAATAAGGAAATTAAAGTTCTCTACAATGAAAACTATAAAACACTGATGAAAGAAATTGAAGAGGACACATACAAAAAAGAAAGACATCTCATGCTCATGGGTTGGAAGAATTAATATTGTTGAAATGACCATACCACCCAAAGGTATCTACAAATTAAAGGGATTGGGGGTTTTGACTCCTTTTGGAATGATCTATGTCAGTTCCTCAGAGCAGCTTCTTCCAACAGCTGAGATAGCCCCACAGGTGGGGCTGGGCTGGGCTTCTTCCCTGTGGCTCTATTTCAGGAAGGGCATTATGGGGTTGAGGTCATCCAGAATGCAATACCAGGATTAAAGGCCACTGCTTCTCCTTCTCCCTGGAAAAATGCAGAGTTATATCACTTACAGCACTAAAGCTCATCTGATCCAACCAACCCCACATGTTACAGGAGAGGCCAGGAGGCAAGAAGGGCTAAGCGGCAGGGTTGAGAGAGGATCCAGGTCTCCCGATCCCCAGCCCAGAGGTTTCCCCTACACCATGCCTCAATTAACCAGGGTGAGTTTCTCTTGATTAAGTCTCGGGCACATGCTTAATTCCCCTCTTGGGAGGGATGGAGATAGGGCTGTTACCAGAGGTTTATAATAGAACAGCCCCACCTCCATCTCTCTGCAGCCCCTTTCTGATCTCTGGCCTCATCCTTCCCTTTGGGGAGGCTTTCTGGGTGATAGCCTATTCCATCTCAAGATGACCATGGAAATAGGATTTGCTGATGACTTTTAGGCTTGGGCCAGGTATATATGGACTTGGCAGTTTTCTTGGGTTCTCAATCCCTGTGAAATAATTGAGACCAAGCCAGAATGAAGTGTCAAGTGTGGACCACAAAGTGGTGAGCAGACAACCCATCACCAGGTGCCTTGAAACACAGGGAGAGCATTCTGCCTCAGGAGACAGAGGACATATGGGAGCATGTCTCAGGCTATAGAGGAAGGCAGGGTCGGCTCCTCTGAGGACTGTTCTGGAGGAGAGGCACTTGACCATCCAAGAGAATATTGACTTGAGCTGCCAGGATGGGCTGTTGATTTGTGGCAAACTGTCCAAGGGTGGTCTCTGCAGGAAGCAGGTGGTCAGGGCCTTTTCCCCGCAGTGAATGACTCCTATGATGGTAGAGGGTGATTTGGACCCTTCGTGAACAGCTCGCAGGGCTCGGAGTTGTCCCTGTGGACCTCACTGGTCTCCTTCCTGGGGAGGGGAGGGGTAATGGTGGAGGGAGGCAGTTCACAGCTATAGGAGAAACTCCAGTAGAAGTTTATTGACTAAATAATCGCCTTCTGTTGGCTGGGTGTGGTGGTTCACACCTGTAATGCCACACTTTGGGAGACCAAGGCAAGTGGATCACCTGAGGTCAGGAGTTTGAGACCAGTCTGGCCAACATGGTGAAACCCCATCTCTACTAAAAATACAAAAAATTAGCAGGGCATGGTGGCGGGCACCTGTAATCCCTGCTACTTGGGAGGCTGAGGCAGGAGAATCGCTTAAACCCGAGAGGAGGAGGTTGCAGTGAGCCAAGGTCGCACCACTGCACTCCAGCCTGGGCCACAAGAGCGAGACTCCATCTCAAAAAAAATAAAAATTAAAAAAAAAATTGCCTTCTGTCATGAAGGACTTATGTAAAAAAGAGAGGCTTTGGGTGGAAACTTGGACCCCAGATCTATTGGTTTGGTTGGGGTTTGCTTGTGGTAGAGACGGTCTAGGGTTTGGCATTTTCAATGGGTGCACTGTTACCTGAGGGGACAAATACAAAGACCGTAAGAAAAGGTGCTCCAGGCTACAGATCCACTGAAAGACGGATGCCCCCAACATCTGGAACATGCTGTGGAGGAGGGCATTTGAGGTGCATCAACACTGCTGTCTCTGGGCAGGCACAGGTTCTTTGAGCCCTGATAGCACCTTGAACACTCGCCTCCCAGGGTAGCCCATATACAAAGAGATGCATACTGCAGTCAGGAGGGACAGAAAAGGGATGCAGAAAAGTCAGGCTGGTGAAGTCTTATTAGACAGAGTCAAAAGACTTGAGTTTTGGAGCCAGCCCTGCTGTGACTGCGTGTGACCTAGGGCAAGCCGCAGTCCTGTCTGAGCCTGTTTCCTCATTGGTAAAATGAGAGGTATTGGTCAGGGTTCCCATTGGGTTCCAGCAGGAGACAGATGGCACAGTAAAGCTGGGTAATTTGATGGGAGCTGAATAAAGGGACTTTTACAAAGGTGTGGCAGAGTATGGGGGAAACACAGGGTGGTGCAGCCCCTGGAGTGGGTGACAGTGGGACTGGTGGGGCCTCAGACCTGAAGGGGTGAGGGAAGGGAGCATTGGGAGAGAGGGGGGATCACCTGATGGGAGCTGTGATCTTCATGACACAGGCAGCCTGTGGTAGCCCTGCGGGGAAAGCCCAGTCCAGTAAACACCCAGCCTCACGCCTCTCCCTCCGATCTGCTGCTGCTCCTCATTGGCTGAATGCAAGTAGAAGCAGAGGGCAAGGCTGCCTATTGATGCTGTCCACACAGCTCTGCCCACCAGGCCATGGAGCAGGCAGGGCCGTGAATGTGAGGGGTGAGTGGACAATACCCAGCCCACGAGGCAATGGACTAGGTAGCCTTCCAGCTCCTGGAGGGAGGCAGGGTGAGAGGAGACATTTTTTGATTCCTGCTGATGTCTTGAGTCTCCACTCTTGCAAGACAGTGCCTCCCCTGCCTGCCCTGTTAAAGGTGGTGGTCATTCTCCTGCCGAGCAAACTTCCGACTCCAGCCTAGTCCTGGAGGAGGCGGAGGACCATCTCCCTCACTGAGCCATCCACCGCCACCATCCGTCACTCTGCCAGCCGTGTGAAGTAATGATAGATTAGTGCACATTAGGCCTCCCATCCTGCAGGCCTAAAAGCCGGGGCTTTACCAATCAGTGTGGGGTGAAGCGGTGTGAGGTGAGCCAGGCTCTGCGCAGGGAGCTGGAGGCGCTGGGAATTAATAAGCACTTGGAGATGGCGGGGATATTGAACTCATTCCTTAAATCAATCCTTAACTAAGAAAGATGAGGGAATGAAATTTTGGACAATTAGTGGGTAATGACGACCTTGTGAAAAGAGCTGTTGACAAAGGGTGAAGCGGGGAGAGGGTGGGCGCTGGGGGTGGGGGGAGCTGGAGGAAAATGCGCATGGTAGTGAGTCTGCAGGGCTGGGGGGACCCTCTCAGACAGGAGGGAGCATTGAGTGGGGGTTCTTCCAGATCGGCTTTGGGGAGCAGACAGGTGGGAGGAGTCCCCGTGTGGTTTTAGAAAAAGAGACAAGGTTAGAAAGAGAAAAAGAGACAAGCTAGAGAGAGCGTCTGGAGACGTGCACAGGGTGACCCAGAATGCAGGTGTCCCTCCTCCTCCCACCTCTCCATTCCCTTCTTCAGGGACCCCCACCCATGTCCCCAGCCCCATGTGGGGTGAGGGACCAGCAGTCCTCTCTGTCCTTGGAATCTTGGAGTACTTGCAGCAAGGGGCGTTTTCATCATCCTGCGTCTGCTCCAGCATTCACAGGAGCAAGACCAGAATCCTAAAGGCAAGGGCCTTGCCCCGGCACCACTGGTGGGACCCTAGCTCTCCTCCCAGTCCCAGCTTCCCCGCTCGTCTGTCTTTTTGACCGCCCCCGTGGTTGAGCAGATACCTGCCCCAGCCTGCAGGTCTGGCAGAAACATTTGTGTTCTCCTTCCCCTGGCAGGACATGGCATCCTGCATTGGTGCTGTGGTCACTGTGACTCCAACAAGAGCCACAGCAGAAACAGCGGCCTTCACCATGCAGGAGTCCTCTTCAGCGGCTTCTTCAAGCAGAGCTTGAGACAAGGCTCCAGGACCTGTGACTTCCTGGGGTGCTTTTCAGAAAGAAACCTGAAAGGGAGGGAGGGAGGCAGGGTGGGAAGAGGAAGGAACTGAGCGAGGACATGGCCTCACATCCATCAAGTCCACCCTTGGTGGTCCCCCGGGGCAGGGCTTTGGAGCCTGAGCTGGACCTCCAAGTGGTGCCCTGGTGGGGAGTGAGCCAGCCTCTGGCATTAGGCAGTTACTGCCTGTGAGCTGTCAGGAAGGGGAATTGACCACCTCCTGGACAGGGGCTGCAGTCAGCTGAGGGCCGTGCTTGTGGGGAGGGAGGTGGGGATGGGGAGTGGGGGTCTTCAGCAGCCCACCTCACAGCAAATGGGGGAAGGGGCATCACAGTGTCCACTTCAAAGGCCCCCCTCCCATTCTATGAGGGATGACGACAATAATAAGAACTTCTTACATCTGTATAGAATATCACAAGCTACTGGTTCCTTTCAAAAAATTATCTTACTCAACTCACTTGGCAAGAAGGATTTGATCTCCATTTTACAGACAGGACGCTGAAGCCCAGAGAGGTCACATGGCATGCCCTGATAGGCCAGGAGGCTGGGCCTGAACCCATCGCAGCTACTAAGTGGATTCAGCTCAGATTGTCCACCCTGTAGACTTCCCTGTAAGAGACTCTGCTGTCTTCATGGGAGAAAGAAATGGCCCCAAATAGAGCATGCTATGAGTGTCTTGCACACAATTCCCCCACCCTACCCACCACCTGCTTAGCCAATCTCTTCTGCAAAACGCAAAATATCCAGAAGAGCTCTCCTCTCTGGAAACACCCCCAGCAGGCTGAGCAGTGTCAGGAAGGAGGCACAGCTCACCACCCTGGCCTCCACAGGTGCTCTCCATCTGCCCCATCTCTCCTAACACGCACCCAGGTTCTGACTCAGGCCTTCTTCCTGTTGCTATTATTATTGTGATTATAGAGAAGAGGTTACTCTGTCTTTAGTGCAGTCTTTTTGGTAGAAAGATGAACAAAAGGAGCTACACTTAATTTAAAATGACAAGTTAGGTTTCCTTCTGGATTTTTTTTTTTTTTTGGCAGACGGTCTCTTAGTAAATTACATCTGACACCCCAAAATAAACTGTGCAGAAGGACACTTTATGCATAGTTTCTGTGGACTCATGGGGCCCAGTTCCTGGGATGGCAGGGTGAAGGGAGCTTGGAGAAGGACTGGCCAGTTGTACAAACTGTGTGTATGTGACCTGCCGGGATGGTCCGGCTGCCGCGGTGCTCCTGCTCCGCCTGCGGGTAGGAAGGAACCCAGCAGCGCTGGCCGTCTCACCCAACCACCCGGGGTCAAGGAGCTATCCTGGTCTACGATGCCTTCTTCACAAGGATTAGCTGCAAAAAAGAAAATGAAACAAAATGGGGCAGGGAAGCTTTAGATAAGGAACCAAGGACGTGGCATCTTTGAAAGTTTTCCCAAAGGAGATGTCAGTGCTCGCTGAGACAGCCAGAATTTACTTTAGCTATTACTATGGATGAATAATTATGGGCAAGCCACCAAGTACGCGGGTTCACCGCAGGTTAATTGGGAATAATGGGTTTCATTCCAAACCATGAGAAATGATATTTCAGAGAGAGAGAGAGAGAGAAACTGACTCGGTTCTCCCTCACTGAGTGTCAGGACCGTCCTTTCCCTGCACATTTGGCTCTGCTGGTCCCGGCCAAGCCTCTCGAGTCTAGACATCTGGGCCTGGGCTTTTGTTGGGCAGACGGTGGAGGGTCGGAGGCTGGGGGCTGAAGCCAGGGAGATCAGGTGGCTCATTTGCATCATTTTCCCTTCTGAAATCAGACTGGGCAGCCTGGCGTTTAATCCTTCAGCGAATGTGTATTGAGTGGCTGCGTCAGGCAGGACGCTGTGGTCTGTGCACCTCCGTGAGACCACATGGTGCTGAACAGAAGCTGCCTGGGGTGATGGAGGCAGCATCGACCAGATAGTGCAGTCTAACAGAAATAAAGTGCTAGCCCCACATGCGAGCACATGTGGAATTTTAAATCTTCCAGCAGCCACTTTAAAAAAGTAAAAAGAAACAGGTGACTTTTATTTTATTTTATTTTTTATTTTATTTTATTTTTTGAGTTGGAGTCTCACTCTGTCACCCAGGCTGGAGTGCAATGGCACGATCCTGGCTCACTGCAACCTCCACCTCCCGGGTTCAAGCAATTCTCCTGCCTCAGCCTCCCAAGTAGCTGGGATTACAGGCATGCGCCACCACACCCGGCTAAATTTTGTATTTTTAGTAGAGATGAGATTTCACTATGTTGGCCAGGCTGATCTCAGGTCACCATGTTGAACTCCTGACTTCAGGTGATCCACCCACCTGGGCCTCCCAAAGTGCTGGGATTGCAGGCATGAGCCACCGAACCCAGCCTTATTTTAATAATGTATCTTCTTTAACCTGTTATATCCAAAATGGTATCAGATTCTTCCTTCAACATGTGGCCTATATATGAAATTAATAAGATATTTGAAACAGCACATCTGAGTTTGGACTGGTGGCTTCCCTCCCCAGGTGTTCTCCCTCTGCCCCATCTGCAAGTCACTGAGCTGTAAGTGCTCAGTAACTTATATCAAGTGCTCAGTAACCATATGTGGCCAGTGGCCATCATGCTGGATGCTGCAGGAGTGGATCATCACTGATGTCACAACCACACACAACTGTGGGTGTTCTGCAGAGGAGAGGGTCACACAGTGTCCAGCGGGCAGGCCTGATAGTTGGGCAGGGTCTGGAGGGCATTAGAGGAATAACCATTTGATGCAGTCTGAAGGAGAGGCAGCAGTTACCAAGGCAAGGGAGTTAAGGCAAAAACATTCCAGGCAGAGGGAAGTGCATGTGCAAAGGCCACATGGGGAGTTGAAGGCTGAGAAGGCCACGGTGGCTGGAATGTGGTGAGCAAGGGGAAGACGAGCTGGAGGTGAGGTTGCTCCATCAGGTAGGAGCTGGCAGGACTGGAATGCACCGTGAGCATTTTGGTTTGATAGGAGGAAGCGCGTATAAGCAAGGGTTGATAGGATCAGATGTGGGTTTTCTGAAGCTCCCTCTGGCTGCTGGGAGGAGCCTGGCCTAGGGGAATGCAGGAGGCCCATCTTGGAGGCTGCTGCAGAATGCTGCCCGCCCAGCAGGGGTTCAGGGGGGAAAGGCTACATCCCCTGAGGCCAGGCCAGTGATGGCCTCTTCAGAGCTGCTGCCCCTTCCCCCTGGCCTCACAAAGTCTGAGAGGCACCAGCGTGGTTAGAACTTACCCATGTTTTGAGCAGATCAGTGCAGTTTGACCTGCCTGGAAGTTAGGGCTGTAGATGGAGATTTCAGCTCCAGTTCCTAGCTATGTAACCTCAGACAGATTTCACATTTCTTCTCTCTATCCATGGGCCTTCTTTTTTGTTTGTTTGTTTGTTTGTTTGTTTGTTTTGTTTGTTTGAGACGGAGTTTCGCTCTCATTGCCCAGGCTGGAGTGCAATGGCGCAATCTCGGCTCACTGCAATCTCTGCCTCCCGGGTTCAAGCGATTCTCCTGCCTCAGCCTCCCCAGTAGCTGGGATTACAGGCCGGCGCCACCATGCCTGGCTAATTGTTTTTGTATTTTTAGTAGAGACGGAGTTTCTCCATGTTGGTCAGGCTGGTCTCAAACTCCCAACCTCAGGTGATCCGCCCGCCTCGGCCTCCCAAAGTGCTGGGATTACAGATGTGAGCCACTGTGCCCAGCCATCCATGGGCCTTCTTTAGCTGTATAAAAATGAAGCAGCAGAAGGGCATGTGGACCAAGGGTTTCTGAAACATCATGAGAGTAGGATGGAGTCTCCCTCTGGGTTGTCTTGGGGCACAACCTCTTCTGCCCCGGCTGGCCCTGGGCTTGGGCACTTTCTTTCTTTACCCCAAGGGTGGGAGCCATGGTCCATCACCCTGGGGCTGTTTGCCTTTATCAAGATGCCCAGCTCCATGGTGGCTCTGCCCACTGGAGCCATGTGGCTATGAAAGGCAGGGCTGTAAGTCAGCGTTCAGGTGAGGAGAGAGGATGCCCCTTGGAACTCTGCATCAACTGTGACCTCAAGGGCCACGACCAAGCTGAGTGTGTCCAGGGGAGGAAGGATAGGAGCAGGGAACCTGAAAGGCACATCCTGAGGGGCAGTGTGGCCTGACTCTGCTGTGTTCTCCACCCTGTAGCTGTAAGAATCGAAACCTTTATTCATTTGTACTTTTATTTAGAAGATATTTATTTATCCAGGATTGCTGTGTGCCAGGTGGCGTGCCAGGGCCTGGGATGCCAAAGTGAGTGTAGACAGGGTCAGAGAGAGCATTTCAGAGACGATGACTTGAATGACAAGGCGGAGCCAGCCAGAGGCAGATCTGGGAAGAGAGCTTTCCAAGCAGAAAGGAAGTACATCAGAGGCCATGAGCTGGGAACGAGCTTGCTGGAGGAGCAGACAGGAGGACCATCAGGCTGGAGCAAAGGGAACAAGGAGATGCAGCCAGGGAGGACACGAACAAGATCATGAAGGGCCTTTGGGCCTAGTGAGGAGTTTGGGTTTACCCCGGTTGTGAATGGAAGACACTGGGAGGTATTAAGCAGTGGAGCAGTGTGTTCTGATTTATATCTTTAAAGCTCTCCCTGGCTGCTGAGTAGAGGGTAGACTGGAAGAGGGGAAGCAGGAGGCCAGTGGGGGTGCTCCTGGGGTGACAGATTCTGGTGCATGGATCAGAGTCTGAGCAGTGATGGGATTCTGGACGCATGTTGGAGGCAGAACCAGCAGGATTTGCTGATGGACTAGATGTGGGGATGTGGGAAAGAGAGAGGAATCAGTGTGACTCCAGCAGCAGTATGAATGGTGGTGAGCTCCCCATGGCGGCAAACCCTGGGCGGGGAGAGCAAGGGGGCACAGAGTTCTATTTTGTTCCTGTTTAGTTTGAGAAGCTACCAGCCGTCCCAGGGAAGATGTCAAGTAGGCAGCTGGCGATATGGATCTGGAGCTCAGGAGCGAGGGCCCTGCTGATGTAACTATGGGCACCGTCTGATGACATTTAAAGCCCAGAGATGGATGAGATCACCCAGGGAGTGGGGGATATGTGTATAACTGGAGGGGCTTTGTGACTTCCTCCTCCTGCTCTTCAGAGCTCAGCCACCCTGCCTGGCAGGGCTACCTGGCACCTGGAGCAGTTTTGCTGTGGGCACGGTCTGTCCTGGGTGCAGGAGTCCACCTCCACTCCTGAGCAGAGCCGAGCCTGGGCAAGGTGTCTCTGGCCTGGCAGGACTGGGACAGGGGACGGAGGGAGACCCTGCCTTTGGTCTTCACTTCCTTTCTTGTCATGGGGGCCTCTGAAGGGAGCTTGGAGCCATTCTTCCTGCCTTTTCCTTATAAGTCCCCCACCTGCCTGGGAGACAGGAGAAATGAGGGAGAGGAAAAAAGATAGGAAATAGAGGAGAGAAGAAGAGACTGAGAGGGCAGAGGGAGGCAAGGCCCAAAAGGGGCTCCCCAGGGATCAGGAGGGGCCAGGAGACATGGGCGAGAGCTGGGGCAGGGCAGAGGTAATGAGAGAGGAAGGGGGAAAGAGAAGGACCGAGAGAGTTTTTAAAAAAGATGTTCCTTTCTCTCTTCTGTGCTGGTGGTGGTGACTAGTTCCCCAGAGCCCCTACTCTCCTGAGTAAAATGGTCTGAAGCTCTTTTACAAGGTCAGCTGCCCTGTGGACACCTGCTGTATATCAGGGACTTCATGTGTACTCTCTCCACTCTGCACCAACCCTGCGAGTCCGTGGCTTCACCTCCATTTCCCAGATGACAGACCTGATGCTTGGGGAGGTTTATAGTTTGCCCAGGGTCATGGGATTTTGGGGTGGTGGAAGCAGGATTCAAACCCGTGCCTGCCAGATGCCAAGTCCAGGCCCCTATGCCATCCCACCTCACTTCTGGTTTATTTCCCTCAGCAGCTAAGCCCAGATTCCTGAAAAATTGTGAACTTTTGGAAAATACTGTTTCTAACGTGCTGTGAGGGGTTGGTTGTAGGGGTTGCCCTAGTTTGAGAGATGAGCCCGGCTGTGCTCAGACAGGGCAACCTGCTGTCCGGGAGTCTCCCAGCCAGTTGCTGGCAGTCCTGCCACTGAAGTTTGCCTGTGCTCAGTTGTACCTCCTGCCCCTGAGCCCCCTCCCTGGTGGGGACAGCTGTTAGTAGCTGCAGTCACCTGCCTGGAACTGGCAAACAGATGGCCCTGGGTTTCTGGGACAGTTCCAATTTCAAATGTTCTCTGGTTGTCAGACAAATGTGCTGCTTTTTAGTTCAGAAATTATGGGGCACCTTATGCATGGCTATAAATCCTGTCAGCTCTAGTAGGTTCTGTCCCCGAAGGGAGAGGCCTCCAGAAAGGTAGCATGGTAATTTTTAAAGGCTGGCCAAGAATTGGGATTGGGGTCTGAGTGGATCCTGGAGGGGTCATACGTAGAAGAAGCTGTCCTCTGTCCAAAACTCCATGAGGCCCACAGGAGACATGCCAGACCTGGTGAGAAAGGTCCAGTGGGACAGGATTATTGTCCCCATTTTACAGGTGAGGAAAATAAAGCTCAGAGAAGTAATGCACTTGCCCAGGGTCCATGGCAAGTCAGGGATGAAGCTAGAACTTGGGCTCAGGTCTCCTAACTCTTGGTTTAATATTCTCTCCACTACCCTATTCTCAAGAAGAAAGACCTGTGATGTCGATCCAGCAGGCCCCTCACATGCAGCGATCCAGGTTGTGTACTGCACAACTCCATTGGCACAGTGATGAGGTGAAAAGCACTCCAAGCTGTGCAGTGCAACAATTCTGAGTCCAGGGCAGCCTGGCCCTTCTCTGTCCATCCATTGAACTTCTGCCATCAGACCTCCCTGCCACTAATAGAAGATGGAGGAAAGGGGTGCACTTCCAGCCTCCAGAAACAGGTGTGGTGGCTCCACCTCTGGTTTAGCTTCGTTCAGGCCACACTGGACCTCCACCCCACCCCACCCCTGCAAATCCAACGACCCTGCCCCCCGGTAGACAACCTTTTCTCATCTGCCCACTCAACACCATTTGCTTAGGGACGGGACTGGAAGGAGGGAGGTTTGGCGGCTTGGGTGAGAGGTGAGTTCAGAGGACAGCTACGTTTAGGCCTGCTTCTTCCTCATTCTCTCTTACCCTCCACCCACATCGCTGGAATTAAAACGGTGGCACAAGCTCTTCTCGAATATGACGCATCTTTGCCTCCTGTGCATGCGGGGAGGATTTATAGGTGAGGCCCAGTGGACTGATCTTCACTCTGCTCCAGTGGCCAGGCTGCCACTGATTGATGCCCCGTGCACTGCACAGCCAGGACGGATCTTTTTATAGGCTCCGCCCGCCTTCCCATAACTCAGGAGGGAGGCTGTAAATCCTCAGGGGTGGCAGAACAATCCTCTATTAGGACAGCCACCTGGAGTTTCTGGCAGGTTCCTCTAGCCAGCTCCACATCTCATTGTCAAGGCAGCTGTGAGCTGAGGGGACATGCCCAGGATGGGGAGCCAGGACAGCTGGCCAGCTCAGAACTTCCAGGTGGGAAAGGGCCTATAAAGGTCACCTGGTGTGACAGATTTTCAGCCTGTGCCTTCCCTCTGCTGATGGAGAACTCACTATCTACCCGCCCAGTCCATCACTGGAGCGCTCCTCCACTTCAGTTCACAAGCCCTTTCTTCTCCCAAGCTGAAATCGGCCTTCCTAGGGTTTCCATCTTGTTTATTCTCCTTGGAGCCAAATAGAAGGAGCCTAAAGATAGGGTAATGGTTATGTGCAACTTCTCTGCTAGCTTCAGAACCCAGCTCATTTAATTCTCACAAATCAGTTCTGTAGAACAAAACATATTGTGGTGGCTGAGTATTAAAGCAGGATGGAGCGAGCCCGGATAGGTGGACAGGAGCTCCAGATTCCCCCTCTGCCCTCTGTTTCCCAACATGGGTGTGGCGGTAACTGTAGACGTTGGGGGTTGCAGGCCTCAGCATCTGGGTCTCCATGTTCTCTTTGTTCTAGGCTTTGGTTGAATCTTGTGGCTTTCAAACTTCAGGGTATATGAGCAGTATGTTGCAGGATCGAATATACCTACATATACAAATCTCTGTGGGTGATTTAGGAGATTTGCCAGGGTGATTTTGACTATATGCAATGTTACCCTTTCGAGATGACTTTTGAACTTAACCTCCACCTGAGAAGTAATTCAATTAGATTTCTTTTTTTCTCTCATTTCTTTTCCTCGAAAAAATATTTTCTTACTTTTCCTTTCCTGTTGAGGTACAACTGATAAGCAGTAAAGTGCACAAGTCTTAAGTGTCCAGCTGGAGGAATCTTTACAGATAGATACGCCTGTGTGGCCCCACCCAGACCAAGATACAGGACATTTTTACCATCCTAGAAGGCAACTTCGTGCCTTTGGCATCAATGCCCTCTCCCCTCCCAGAGGTAACTATTGGTTTTTTTTTGTTTGTTTGTTTTTCGTTTTTCTATCACCACAGATTACTTTTGCCTGTTCTTGAACTTCTCCCAATGGAATCATACAGTAAGCACTATTTTGTCTCTGGCATCTTGTGCTTGGCATAACGTCATTTTTGTTGTGGGAAGTTTCTTATTTTACAGTGCTGCATAATATTCCTAAAGCAACACAACACTACCCTATTTAAAGGCATTTAAATTGTGGGCCATTCTCTCTCTTTCTACAAGTCAAACTAACGTTTATGTTGTGGTAAAATATACATCACATACAATTTAACATTGGAGCCGTTTTTCAGTGTGCAGTTTGGTGGCAGCAAGCACATTCACGTTGTTTCATGACCATCACTGCCATCGGGCCACTCTCTTTTTAAAAATTGCCTGATTGTCCCCAAGCTCCTCTTCTGGGCTCAGCCTGAACCTTACTTCTCAGGGTGGTTGGCCATGGGAGTCTTTGCTCCCCAGCACTTGTTTGTCCCATATGGTGGCACTTATCACACGTGGTTCACTGGTTTTCATGTTGCTGGCAGCAAGTGTGTCATAGGATCAATTCCGTGGGCCTCAACTCATCTCAGAAAAATAGAAAATATTAGATTGGCTCCTCTGTAGTAGAGGTAAATATTGCTTTGTGGAGCTTTTGTTTCAGTTCCGCGTGTATATGCACACATGTATTTGTGGGTAGTGGGTCATGATGCAAAGCATACTTTTTATTGTGGGTTGTTTTCAAAGACTTGAAAGCCACTGGTGGTGTAACTGCTGGCTTGCTGCTCCGTGAGGGCAGAACGATGGTTCTGTTTTTCCCAGAACGATGGTTGGCACATAGTAGGTGCTCACTGAGTGCCTAGAAGCACAAGAATCAGTGTTTGTCCCTCTGAGTGCTCATCCTCACTTAAATCATATTCATTTAGAAGTAGGTGGTGGATGAGTGCAGTGGCTCATGACTGTAATCCCCCAGCACTTTGGGAGGCCAAGGAGGGCAGATTGCCTGAGCTCAGGAGTTTGAGACCAGCCTGGACAACATGGTGAAACCCTGTCTCCACAAAAAACAAACAAACAAAAATTTAGCCGGGCATGGTGGTACACGCCTGTAGTCCCAGCCACTTAAGGGGCTGAGGTGGGAGGATCTCTTGAACCTGGGAGGTTGAGGCTGCAGTGAGCTGAGATCACACCACTGCACTCCAGCCTGGGTGACAGAGCAAGACCCTGTCTAAAAAAAAAGTGGAGATTATGTGACCAGCTTCTCAAGTGAACACATCCTTCTGCTGCTTTCCTGCCAGAGGGTACTCCTGAGCTTCTTTCCTCACCCGTGTGGCTGCCTGTCTTTGCTGTGCTGTTGATCCCTTGGATGAGAAGCACAGCCCCTTACATTCATCGCTATTATGTTTCACCTCCTCCCACTCAGTACATTGCTCCGGCCTGTCAAGATTTTCTGAGATTCTCATCTGATCCCATCTGACTTCACGTATTCAAGGATCTTGTGAGCTTATACTTTAGGTGTTTGTCCCAGTCTTTGAGAAAAAGTTGAAGAACCTAGGGCTGAGGGCTAAGGCTGTGACCTCATGTCACGAGCCACGGGCCTGCCTCCAGGGTGGCTTTGCTGTCCTCGTGGGCACACCTAGACTTCTCTTCCCTGCACCTGGGCACTCCTCCCCTGATCCCTGCATGGCTTCTCCCTCACCTACTTGGGCTCAGATTTCAGCTTCTCAGCAAGGTCCTCCAGGCCACTCTGTTTAAGCTGCCATCCTGCTTCTAGCTCTGGCATACTGGATTCCCTTCCCAGCTTTATTTTTCACCTTAGCACTTATCACCACATAACAGATACATCATTTACTTATTTATGTTCTTAATCACCTCTTCCTCCCTAGTAGAATAGAGCAGAAGGGCAGGAATAAATTCCTAGGGCAAGGGTGTGTGTGTGTGTGTGTGTGTGTGTGTGTCCCCTTAGGGCCTACAGCAGTGCCTGGCATATAGTAGGCACTCAATAAATGCTTATTGAATGCATGAATGAATGACATTAGAAATTATACTCTATCTTACCCTCATGGATGTGATATCAGCACAGAGTTCAGCTGCAAGTCAGGAAAAGTAAAACCCACTAACTAGAGTATTTTAAACCAATGGGAGTATTTATTTCTCACATGGCAAGATATCTGGAGGTTGAGTGTCTGATGCTGGTGAAGTGGTTCCACGGTGTCACTGGGGAACTAGGCCTTTTATCTCATTTGACTCTCCTGTTCTTTGCATGTTGGCTTGTTACCTCATGATCTCAAGGTGGCTGCTGCACCCTTAGGTATCACATCCACGTTCTAGGCAGAAAGTGGTGAGAGAGAGAGAGAGAGAGAGGGCTTTTCCTTGGAAGGCTTTGTCCTTTTGTTTAGGAAACAAAGCCCTTTCTAGCCTACTTCTCCCTCCCAGAATAGGAACATGTGCCCATCCTTACACCATGGCTACCCAAGGAGGATGAGCTTTCCAATCTTAACTCAGCCTTTGAGGCTGGTGCTGGCTCCTGGGATGAAAGGGTCTCCATCTATCACATGGACAAATTGGAGTTCCATTAGCAAAGAAAAATGGGGAGAGGGAGTGACCACATCATAAGAGATATCAAAACCTTTCAGAAGATCTCTTATGCTGTTTCCTGCATTTTCCTAATCTAGAAGAATCATGGTTACTCCAACTCGCCTTGTCCACAGAGAGCTCATGTGGGTTGTGGTGACCACTGCACCCTCTTCCAGGGCCTCACTGGTGTCCCTCAATTAACCCTTCGAGAATCCAGCCCAGGTGTGAGGTCCTGGCCATCCTTCCCACCAGGGCTCTCTCCCAGCTCCTCAGCATCCCCCTTCCCCAAAAGGTCCCCAGAAGGTACCACTGCACCAAGATCATGTCTCCAGGCCCCAGGTCTATCCTCATGGTCTGAAGTAAGTGCCATCGTGGCCCCTCTAGCACCAATGCTCATGCCTGAATCTTGCCTTTCCCATCCTCCCACACGCTGTAGGTCACTGAGTGTCCTTCTGTGGCTGGGAATGGTGGTCTGGGTTATGCAGAGGGTGTGCCTAGAGTGACCACTATTGTGGGCCAAGTCAGGGTGCTGAAAAGCCTCAAAGGATTTCCTCTCCAATGTATAAAACAGTGGATTCCAAGCATCTTAAACAGCCCTAGACCCCAGGACTAGGAATGGGTCATTCATTTCTGGAGGTTCTTGGTCTTTCCCTGACCTCTGTGGCTCCTGGGTACAGGTCTGCAGTAGAGGAGGGGAAGGAAAATATTTCAAGATGGGCACAGTGGGTGCCACCGCAGCCAGACGCTGGCCATCAAGTGGAAGACAAGGCCCTCTGGGCATTGTGTGAGTTCTACTGCATGGACTTCAAGCAAATTTCTTAAACTCCCTGAGCCTCAGTTTTCTCATCTAGAAAGTGGAGGCAGCAATAACTGTGAGACAATTGTTTGAAATCAAATGAGATCATGGTCATGAAAACATCCTGTAAACCTGACAGACTTAGAATCATTATTACTCAAGCTAAGTTCAGGAACGTGGAAGGTCTAGAGGAAGATCAACTCTCAAAGCAAAAATTAGAACCTCATTGAGACATAGGTGTAAACAACAGCTTAAAATGTTGTCCCTTTAAGAGTAAGGACATTTTAAAAGAGGTGCAATTTCAGCTCGTCTAAAGACACAGAGTTTAGAAGCTACTGCATGGAGCACTTTGAGATATTAAGCGGAGACTGGATGCTGGTTGTCTGGCCTGTTTTAAAATGTGGGTTCATGTGGATGCTATGGAAACAGGCCTTGGAAGGGGGAGGTTTCAGGTACCCAAAGGTGAAGGAGATATTTGAGAGCCAGTGATTTTTCTGCTGTTTACCATGTCAGGACTGTTGAAGCCTATGCTTCCCTAGCCTGGCTACTCATTAGGATTCTGGAGAAGCTTTCAAAAATCCTGCTTCCTGGGCCCCATGCTTGGAGATTCCCATCAGTGGGGCTGAGTGGGGGCCCAGGAACCCTGGATCCTTCATGCAACCCCAGATGATTCTGATGTGCAGCCAGGTTTGGGGCCCCGGAGGGGTGCACAGGGCTGTCTGTGCCTAAGGCAAGCAGGCGTTTCCGGGACCTGGCACCACCAGCACTGTTCCCAGCCCAAGGGGCAGAGCAGGCAGCCTCTGAGGAAGTTGTGCTGAGGCTGAGTCCACACGGTTCCATCTGATGGGAAGAGGGGGTTGTGATCTGGCGAAGCCTTCCTTTTGAATAGGAGAATTTTTAAATGGTTGACTACTGTTAAACCAAATTGGATTAGCTTTCCACACGAAGCTCCTGACTGTCCACTCTGCACACAGGAAGAGGAATTCCTGTGGGTGATGCCAGCTCAGGATTTGCAGGTGTCCCCAGCAGTGCTTCTGGCTAGAGGGGTGAAAATGATTTTAAACATTTAGTCCCTTTTCCAGCAATTTTTTTTTATTATCAAAAATGAATCTGGGAATCTGCAGCCACATACATTTTCAGCCCATTTGCAAGTCATTCACGCAAGTGAACATTTCATCCGACAAATGGGAAAAGCTATGTCTCACCCGGAGAACAAAAGATTTCAAGGGGCAACAGCGGGAGGTACATTCATGGATTAATTTAAAATAAAATCCTGTGCCTGTGTTCCTATTACCACCTCAGAGGTTGGCACGTATATTCAACCTTACACCCCTCTTTCATTTAGAATTAAAAAAAAATACTTTGCAACAAAACTTTAACCTTCCCTTTAGAAATCGGCCCAAAAGGTCAGAGCTGTGCTCCTGTAGATTTCCTGGGCTCAGCTGGGAACTGATTAAAGCTGCTGGCTTTGGTTTGTCAGCTTTGTCATAGACAACTATATACACTCTTTGTTATTCCCTTTGCTTCATATTATAAATATATTTATCTTCCTCTGTCAGGCGTCTGCAGGACAGGTGCTAGGGGGCTGGGAGTCCTGCTTAAATGCTTCTAACAATGTCCCCTCTTAATGACATTAGTGCAGGAGACAGGGACGAAGATGGCAGGAGATTCTGGACCCAGGGCTGCTGTGGGGCTAAAGAGAATACCTGGCACAAAGCCTTGCACATAGTAGGTGCCCTTCTCTCCACCCCCAGATTTGATTCCTGTGTGATCAGCAATGGGATTGTTGTGATCCAGGGGTGGGATCTTGTAGCTGCCGTGACATGGGGTGTGTGGGATGATGGCAGGTCAGGACCTTGCACTCCCTTGCTCACTTTGACTAATTAGAACAGAGCTGATTTGTTTTCTTATCAAAGGATGAATAGCACCCTGCTAGCTGTGATCAGGAAAGCAGAGCATGGGTGGAATTGCTCCCTCGGGAGTGAGGAGGGAGGCTGGCTGCATTTGCCCGTGGAGATGTCACTAGACATGGCCTAGGTACTGTTGTCCATGTGGGGTTGTCAATACCACATATGTTCTGATCCAGGAGCTGTTAGCTGCTGGCATGTCTCCGGTCCCATTTATTCTCCTCTAAAACCTGTAAGGCATTTGTCCCATTTCCACAGCTGGAGAGTCATAAGCCTCAAGGGTTTAGGAGGAGTGATGGTCTGGTTGAGTCTGGGCTTCCCCACAAAGCATGGTCAGTGAAGAAGAGAGAGCTTTGGTGGGTGGCTGCTCATATTGGAGGCAACTGACTCAGGGTTCCAAGGCCTGTGGGAAGGGACAGGTTGGGGTTTAGGGGGTTCTGCCTGGCTCTGTGACCTGGGGCATTTCATTTCCTCTTGCGTTGCTCTGTTCTCTCAGTACAGAGGAAATTGGACTGTGATGATAAAGTCCTCTCATCTTAGACACCGCCCAGAGGTGGTATAGGTCCACCCAGAGGTAGTATAGGTCCACCCAGAGATGGTGCAGCTGTGAGTTCACCAGACTAGGGAGGACTTGAATTGCCTGCTTTAGTGTCTAGCCCTGGTTAACGAAGGCAGAAGGAACTGGAAGGGGGCACGGACAGGGCGCACAGCCACAGAGGAAAGAAGGCTCCAAACCGAGGGGCTGGCAGGAGTCTTGACTCAGGGAGCAGCATCTTCTCCCTCCTCTCGGGGGCCGGGCTCTGCCATGTCCTGACACAGGGAGTGGTGGCCGAGCACAGGGCCACCACTGGATCCCCAGCTGTGGCTGTCTTTAAGAACAGGCCTGGGACGTGCAAGGCGAGGCTGCCTGGAGGGGTCAAGTGGGACCGATGACCCACCAGGTGCTGGTGGCTTGAATTTTGAAATTTGGAGCTCTCTGTGGAGGCCATGCTGGTGAGAAGGGGGACTGATGTTTAATCATGAACATTCCATGGAGTACAGTAGAACCAAGGTGTGGAAAGGTGGTGGGAGCTATCAGAACCAGCCAGGGGTAGGGGAGATCCCAGCAGTGCAGGTGTCTGGGCCATGCCTGGACATTCACTTCCAGGCTGCTGTGAGAGGACCCATGTGCTGGGCAGGAAGTTGGTTCAGGGGCCTCTGACCCTCCTTCCAACCTGGAGACTTTGGGACTCCAGGCCACATTGGCTGAGGGGATCAGATATGTCCCCAAGTGCAGGTGTGGCCATCAAGACCCTTTGATTCATCCATACTTCCTTCCCTGAAGACCAGCTCAGCAGCTTCCCCACAGGGTCCCAGATGGGAAGCAGCAAATCCCAGGCTGGTGGGTCGGTGGGTCTGTGCCGCTTGAGGACCATCACCCGCTCCCACCACAGGCCTGGAAAAGCTGTGCTCACTGTGAAAGTGAGCACAGACTCAGGGGTAAGGGTGGAAACAAGACCCATGAGTAAGCGATTACTCTAATCCAGGTGAGAGCTGACGTGGCCAGGAGCGGGCTGCAAACAGTGGAGTGGGGAAGAAGAACACAGACTTGGGCTCCATCTTCAAGGTTGAGCTGACAGAATTTCCTGAGGATTGGGATGAGGGAGGCGAGATAAAGAGAAAAATCAAGGCTAAATTTCTTGGCCCAAGTCACTGAAATTGGAGAGGTTGAAAGAGGGACAGGCTTATGGGGGAGATCAGGTTTGGGTCATGTTAAATCGAGGTTTCTGTTAGACTTCCACATGGAGAGATTGAGTAGGACGCTGGAAACATGAGTCTGGAGCTCTGGACAAAGCCCAGCCTGAATGATAAGTTTGGGAGTGGTCCCTGTATAATAGAAGCTATTTAAGGCCAGGAGACTGGAGGAAGTCAGCAAGGGAGTGCCTACCTGACCCCTTCACCTCTGTTTGCACCACATCCTAAATTTGGGGTGTGTTTTCTTCCCAGGCTCAAAGAACCCGGTCTCTTAGGGTTCACCCAGCCTCTTTCCTGCCCCACTCTCCCCGCCCTCACTCTGAGGCAAATTCTACAGCTGAGGGCTCTCCCTCCTGTCTTGCCTCTGAGCCCTTACCCCATAGCGAGGGGTGGGGGGCATCGCCATGTGTGTCTCACAACCCACCTGATTACTGCACAGGGGGTGACCTTGCAACACTGAGGCACAGAGCCAGGACAGCGAGAACTGACCAGGAAGTCAGGGGCCAGGGTCTCATTTAGGCCCTGCTCATAAGTCACACAGTGACCTTGAGCAGCCTCAGTTTCCACATTTGTCAACTGAAGACTTGGCCAACAGCATCTGAATATGATCCCTTCCAACTCTGACATCCTGACTCTGTGATTCTAATTTGGCCTTCGGTTTCCCCTGAAGGGAATTTTGTTGGCTCTCAGAGAGCTTGATGGTTCCTTGGGGAAAACCTGCTAGAGAAACCAGGGTAGGAAGGCGCATGTGTGAAGGTTGTGCAAATATTGAAACACTTGAATATTGGTTGGAACATAGCTGCCTCCCTGCCACCTGGGCCCTTCCCTTCCCCCACTGAGACCCCACCAAGGTTCATCAACTGAAAGGATTACCTCCTAGCCCAACAGGGGTGGCTGGTTGGTTCCTCTGCCCCCCTAGTTGTTAAAGATTTTGACTACCACCCAGGTGTGTGCGTCTTTCTCTGGCAGGTCTCCAACAGACAGACGGAATTTTAGAAGTGTCTCTGTCTTGCACGTCCCTCCAGCACTTTGCCTTTCATTCGAGGAAAATAAATACAATCCCAGTAAATAAAAGTTAATAACTGCATCTTTATGACGGGGTGTTGAAGGCATCTAATGTTGGAATCACTGTTAAATCCCTGGATTATTTATAACCCAGATGTTGACAGATGCTGGATTGGGTATTTGAGCCCCTGGGTTTTTCCTTCCCACTCTGCTCCGAAGAGCCCATGTGCTGATTAATTTCGCAGCCCCTTGGCTCTTGCGGGGCAAGTACTGTTTGCTGCAGATCCCAGAAGAGATGGCTGAGAGCTGGGCCGACTTCAGTGCAGCAGAATGGAGTGTGGGCGAGCGAGCACGAGGGTGGGGAGGGAGAAAGGAGTGCAGCAACAGTTCAGGTGTTAAACTACTGATGTGGAAAATTGCTCTGACAGTTATGATGTTGTTGTTTCGGGTAGCAAGGGTTACACTATCATTTACTCCAGCCACGCCTGCTGGCACTGCTGGGCTGCCTGTCTCATGCAAAGCTGCTCATTGGCGGGTGTCAGAGAAGGGTTTTTTTTTGTTTGTTTTTGCCTGTCTTTGGAGAAGCAGACCACTGAGGGGCTAGTGGCAGCCCAGCTGTAAGGGTGGCCATCCTCAGGGAGCTGTGCAGTGCCCCCCTGCCGCTGTTGATACCCGTCACCAGGGCCCAGATTGGAACCCAGAGCCAGCCAGTGGGGGGATGAGGGGAGCTGCATTTGGGGAGGGCCCACTGTTGCCCAGGTGCTTAATATGCACGAGCCCGTGTGACCCTGTCTGCCTCCCTGCCAGGTAAGATGACTGAGGCTCAGAGAAGCAGCAGAGTGCCCGGGGAGTAGAGTGGGAAGACAGACCCAAAGCTGGACCCAGGTTCCTGATTCTAAAGCCACAGACCCTATCACTTGCCATGCTCTGGGTGCCTCCTGCTAAGAAGTGACTTCTCTGTGTCTGGGCGCACCTGGGTGTCAGGTATGAGGGCCAAAGGGAGCAGGAAGTGCTTCTTTGGATCACATCATGAGTCAGATCTGCTTTCTTTCTTTTCTTTCTTTTTCTTTTTCTTTTTTTTTTTTTTTTTGAGATGGAGTCTCGCTCTGTTGCCCAGGCTGGAGTGCAGTGGCATGATCTCGGCTCACTGCAACCTCTACCTCCCTGGTTCAAGTGATTCTCCTCTCTCAGCCTCCCGAGTAGCTGGGACTATAGGTGCCCACCACCATGCCCGGCTAATTTTTGTATTTTTAGTAGAGACGAGACTTCACCATGTTGGCCAGGATGGTCTTGATCTCCTGACCTCGTGATCCTCTCGCCTCGGCCTCCCAAAGTGCTGGGATTACAGGTGTGAGCCACTGCGCCTGGCTCAGAACTGCTTTCTTTCATGGGCGTTGGGTAAGCCATGGAGAGCTTGCCTTGAGATGGGACCAGCCCATCCACTAAAGAGCTCTTATTGATCACCTGTTTGGCTCCAAGTGAGCTCTGTTAGTGCTGTGGGGAGTGTGGAGCCACAGAAACCAGGGCCCTTTGTGAGAAGTTTAGAGACTGGGTGGGAAGCAAAAAGGACTGAGTGTGGAAGGATGGTGTGTCCATTAAAGGCTCTCCATTGGGGGACAGAAGGTGGGGGCCGGAGGTGTTGGAGCAGGGTCCTGGAGGAGAAGGGAAGGAGCAGAGAGCAGGGGAGAGGGCTGTCAAGGCGGGACCGGCATGGCAGTACACACAAGGCCCAGGAGGGCTGCATGTGAGCAAGCAGTGGCTTCGGCGGGGAGGGGCAGCCTCCTTCAGCCTGGATACCCTCCCATGCCCGGTCCTGGGGCCATGTCCTGGCCTCTGGGTCACCACTGCCAAATGGGCAGGCTGGCCTCAGGAAGTGTGCTGGCCACCCACTGCCATCCGGCCGTGTGCATCCACAGGCCACAGTGGGAGGACAGCAGCGGGAGAGTCTCATGTGCCCCTCGCTCTGCATTCTCCTGTCAAGGAAGGGGAGGTTTCAGACCAGTGCTTCTCTCCACAGAGATCTCATCCACATAATGGTCCAGAGAGAAGCATGGTCACACCCCCACTGGGCCAAGGGGTGAAGGTTTCAGGGGACAAACCCTGTCCTACCCACAGGACCCCTGGCAAGGCCTTTCAGATATCAGGGGTCAGATATCAAGGGTCAGCCCATGCTTCTGGATAAGCGAGTTGCAGAATAATTTCTGTTTTATCTGCCTAGAAGGTGATGCTGAGAGGTGACTTACACCGCAAAGTCCCGAATCAGTGAGAGGAAGGGTGAGGAGGAGGGGGGAGTCTGGGATCCATGCCCAGTTCCTACATGAGCTGCTCATACCCTTTATCTTTGTCTCTGAAAACCAGGGACCCTCTTTCTTGCCCTTTCTACCCTCTGAGGGCACTAGGGATGCATTGAGGGAAAGGTGAGACTTGAGACCAAGGTGGGTTCATATTCATAAGTGGGGACACCGAGACACTACCTCTCCATCCCTGGTGACAGGCCCATGTTTCCTGGAGAAGCTGGCAGTGCCCATGAGGGGCTGAGAGCTGGAAGAGCAGGTGGGCAAGGTGGTGCTAGAGCTCCTGGAATGAAAACCCAGGAAGTAGGAGGAGAGGTGCCGAGGCTGGGGCCTTGGAACCTGGAGCTGGGCAGGTGGGAGGGGTGAGGGGCGGTGCTGCTGCATCTGCCTGCACACCCTGCCCCCCGCCCCATGGTAGGCCATTGTGCCACTCAATGCCTCTGATTGCTTTCAGGCTGGGAGCCAGGCACTGATGAAGAGCATCTGGGCAGCAGTGGGGTGGGGAGGCAGCCAACCCTGCTCCCCTTCTTATCCTGCCCTCCCAGGGTCAGCGGTCTGTCTTGCCGTGAATGGAGCTGGAAGCTTGTTTCTGGCTCCCAGGAAGAAGGGGGAAGTGGGTCTGGGGCTCCCTGGGGATGACCCTCCCGCAGCTACTGGGACCTCTTGTCTGCTGGAAACAAGAGTCAACCAGAGCTAATGACCTGTTCTTCCTGGGAGAAGTCTTTGCTCTAGGAATCAGGAAGGGAAACTGAGGACTCCTTAGAAGATCAGGAGACTGGGATTTCTCCTATCATTTCAGAATCTAGGGATATCAGCCTGGAAGGAGATGTAGGGATTGTCTGGTGTGGTGAGCTTCCTTGACAGATTAAGAAACCCAGGCCCAGAGATGGGGAGGGATCTGTCCGTGACTGGTGGCAGAGTGGAACTTGGAGCCAGTGTCCCAACCCCACATTCAGGGTTCTTTCCCTCATCCCCACCTTCCCTTGGGTGCACTGTCTAAATTCCCCCCGAGGTGGCTCAGCCCCACGTGGCTCAGGGAGAAGGCAGGGATCGTTTGTGGGTGCTGAGGAAGAAGGTTGTGTTGGTCCTCTCTTTGCTCTGTCCTCCCTTCTGGTCTAGGGAGGAGCCTGAGGGGCAGGAGACATTTCTGGGGACTTTGGTCAGGGCTTTGTGGCTTTCCGCATGCAGCCTGTGTTTTAGGGTTAGGGTTAGGGGGTGTCTCAGCTGGTCAGGACACTCCTCTCCTACTCAGGGAATTCCAAGTAGGTCAAAGGTGGGAGGTGGGACACTCCTGAAATATTCTGAATGCATTTAGAGGCAAAAAGGGGACCTCCCCAGCCCTTGTCCCTTGACATTCCTTCCTTGCCCCTTGAATCCTTGTCACCTTCTAGAGAGCTCAGCAGGGTGATCCTGGTGGCAAGGGGATGGGATGATTGTCTGAGACCTGAGTTTTCACCCTTAGTCACTGACAAAGGGTGTGGCCTTGGAAAATTCTTTCCTCTCTCTCTCTCTCTCTCTCTCTCTCTTAAGACAGGGCATTGCTCTATTGCCCAGGCTGGAGTGCAGTGGTGTGATCTTTCCTCTCTTTAAACCTCAATTTCCCCATTTGAAAAAAGAGGTGGTTGGACTAGATAATGATTCAAAGACTGTTCTTGCCCTCATATGCTAAAATTCTAACAGATTCCCAGGTGAACCCCTTCTTTTCTTCCTTCCTTCCACTAATTCTTTCTAACATGCCTACTATGTGTAAGTCACCCTTTCCTTAAGGGATAGGCCTGCTTGCCCATGGACAGGGAGGGTGGGCTTACTACAGTTAATGTCATCACAATTGGGGGAAAAGCCCCCCTCCCAGGCTCTGCGACTCCTCAAAGAATATTAATTATTCTCCAAGGAAGTCTTCATTCTGAGTAGTTCCCTTTCTCCGGTAATTAATATTACATGTCATTAACAGTCAGGGAACATTGTATGATCAAAGACAGCATAATTCCTAGCAAGATTCTGAGGAATAGCACAATATTTGTTAATTGTGTTATTGATTCTTATGGTCTGGAATGCCCTAATTATTCCTGATCTCAACTGGACCCCACCATGCCCGCCAGGCTGGCTTTGAACTGCCGTTCTCCCCTGGGTGGCCTGGCTCCCTGCTCGGGGGCTGGTGGGACCACAGCTTTCAAAGGGATCAGAGAAGCTTTGTCTCCCCAGAGCCACATGAAAGGGGGAGCCGGCTGGGATGTGGGGGCTGCTTCTCCCAGGCTCCCGCCACAGCTCTGACTCAGTCAAGGAGTGAAATGTAGCATCTCGCTTTAATTAGCCAGATGCTGTTAACGGACAGCTCGAGGGGTCCAGCAGGCACTGCTTCCAGGGAGCAATGGGATGGGCGTTCTTCTAGGCCCAAGGCCACTTGCTGCTTCTGAAGAGCCCAGTGCTGAGTGATGCTCCAGTGAGGTCCGGTGGGGCTGGGGAGCCCTGGTGTGGCCATCATCAGGAGTGTCTCAGGTGAACCTCCCCACTGGGCTCTAAAACTGCTAAGTGGATGGTGTATTTCTATCAGTGGCATAATTACTAAATGATGCTTGTTTCTTAATCGGCTGTATTTATGAGTGGGCCAGGCTCCCTCCCTCTTTTTGTTGAATCCTGCAATTAACCTTTGTAACTGCATGACAGTCAGCTTCTCACTCAGTACATTTTGTCTGAACCCCAGTGGGTTGTATTCTGCGTGATGCTGATGGAGATGGGGGAAGAGTGAGGTCTGTCCAGCTCAGAGCTCAGGAAGGTAACTGCTGGGGAGGTGGAGGGGGGTGTGAGAGTGGAAAGATAGGCTGAAGAGATCCATGGACACCACCACCAATAATAGTTAGAAACACCTCTTCCCCAGGCTAGGCTGATTACCTACATTGATTCATTCAGTTCTCATAAGAACCCCTTGAAGTAGGTTCTGTTAACATTCCCACTTTGCAGGTGGAAACCAAGGGTTGGAGAGATCAAGTGACGGTCAAGGCCACAAGGAAGGCAGAATCAGAAACCAAGCCCATCTAGACTGTCTGGGGTTATGACCCTCCATGCCACAGAGGACTTTTCCTCTATGTGGCTTTTGGAACGTATCTGGAGAGTTTATGATTCTTCCAGTAGAGGCTCCCTGTCACTAGATCTCCAGGGCGCCTGGGCCTGTGGCCGTGGTTGTGCAGGAAAGGAAGATGAGGGGCCAGAAAGGATCATTGAGTGGGAGCCAGGGGCAAAGGGCGAGCAGGAGACTGGAGGTGCTCCTGCCGGGCGCAGACCCTTGACTCCATCCCGTCCTGGGTGTCTGCCCTGCCTCCTCTTGTCTGGTCTTTTCAGCATCTCCTTACAGCTCTGGAGACTGAGGCCCCACATGGTGAGGTGGCTGGCTTGTCAAAAGTCCTCTTACTATTCAATGCAGAGCCATGTCCAGGAATCAGCCATTTGGGGGACCCTGGGGGAGTGAAGTGGTGGGACAGACGGTTCCTGCCTTAAGCAGCCTCTGCTCTAACAGGAACATCAGACCTCAGAACTCCAGTGGGAAGGAAAGACGACCAGGGACCCCGCACCAGACCTACCCACTCCCTCTCCACCCTCAACCCTGTGCTTGTCAACAGCTGGGCCAGGACAGATGTGGAGAGACTGCCCAGGCTGATAGAGAGGGGGCACTGGCTGGGCAGGCGAGAGGTAGGCAAGGACACAGTGACCAAAGAGCCTGTGCAACCCAATTGCTACTCAGCCTCTGAGGTGGATGTGGGGTTGGCTGGAGTGTCAGGACATTTGACCACAGAGGGACCTGGGGCCCCAGGCCCACTGTGGCAGCCTCCTGTCGTTCTTCCTGCCCCAGCCCCATCCTGTCTGATCCCTCTTTCCTTATCTCAGCCAGTGGGAGAGTGCTGACTTTTCTTTCTCCTAACTGCTTTTGATATTCTGGGGCCATTGCCAAAGGTGCCTGGGAAGGGGCACTGGCCAGAGGACAGGGCAGATAAGACCTGAAGGTCTCTGCGTAAATAATCTCACCTAAATGGGATTGTCTCAAGCTCATTTTTCAGTTCAATCTTTTAAATGTTTTTTTTTTTCCTAGTTTGCCTCTCTCCTTTCTTTTCCCTACATCACATCATTACCCCCTGCCCACTCAGGGAGCCCCTGCCAACATTTTGTCATGTATCCTTCGTATCATATAACTAAGAGCCATATACGGACACACACATGCACACATGTACACATTTATAGGCAATTATTGGCTTCGTAAATACAGGACTGTACTAGATGGCTTCGGCCTTTTCCCCCTCTCTGGTACCTCCTGGCAGTCCCTCCAAGTCAGCCAATATTGCTCCCATGCATTCTTCCTAATGGCTCCAAATCGTCCATGGTGTGAATGTCCATCATTAAAACATTATTCCCCTATTAATGAGCATTCACTTTTTTTCCACTTAAAAATTATTTTTAATCAGAAAAGGACCTTTTGAAAACACAACTCTGGCCAGATTGGTCCCTTGCTTAAAACCTTTGAATGGCTGCCCATTTATCTCAGAACAGTCCTGGCTCACAAGGTGTGTTGTGTTCTGGGGCTGAGCCCCCCTCCAGCTCAGAAGGCACCACCTGCTTCCTCAAACTCTGTTCCAGCTAGAAAGAGCCACTTCTGCTGCCTCGGTGCACCTGCTCTTTCTCACGTCCAGGCCTTGGCACCCACTCTGCCCGGAGCACTGTTGCCCTACCTGGTTAGCACATCTGCCTCCTTCAGGTCTCAGCATGTGTGCCCCTTCCTCTGGCCGGTGTTCCCTCCCAGCAACCGTGGCAATGGCCTTGAAGTCTAGGTCTCCAAAGGGAGGAGACCAAACCACAGGGTCTGTGGTTTCCTGGTAATGTTATTCTCTTTCCCGTTAGAATATGACTTGACATGTTACATGTGCAGGGCCTTGCCTGACGCCTGGCACTTAGTAGGTACTTCTGTCTTGAGTGAATGACTGGATGAAGCGCATGGCTTTACTCCCTGGGAGGAGGCTGGCAAGGGCCCTGGGCCGCGCAACCATGTAAGGTGCCATATGGGGAGGAGTCATGAGTCAGAATTTAGGAGGAGGGACTAGGGTGGGAGCCAGATTGATATGGACTGGGCTTCTGTGGGAGGTGGTGGTTTAGCGACAACAACAGTTAGACTGGGGCTTTGGAGCATGTGACATGCCTGAGGCTCACTTTTGGTGAGTCAGTGGCAGCAGAAGAGACTCAGGAGACAATCCAGGGACCTAGCGGCTACAATTGGGCTACCGTTTATCCCCAGTTCCCAGTGAGGAATGGTGTCCACATTATGCCTGCCTTGGAGAGAATGGCTTCAGGAGTGGGACTGAGTGAGCAAGTGGGGGCATTATGGGAACCTGTAGGAAGCAGTAAGATAAAACAAAGGCAGAGGAGATGGGCAAAGAGCAGGCACAAGGGTGAGGCAATAAGACGCCCCCCTGAGAAGGTGCCTACCTTCACCAACAATGCAGACAACGCAGGACCCAGGCCGAGGACCCCGTTTTGTCCCTCTGCCCCCACTGCCTTCCAGCTACTCGGCGTGTGCCTCCGTGGACTGATGCCAGTGCACAGGCTGCTGTCCACAGTGAGATTGGGACAGAATTGAGAGAGTCCTTAGACACTTCATGACAACTTGACACAGATCCAACATCCAAGCCTGTGCTCAGCAGGGTCCCCACACTGATCAGGATAGAGGCCTCTGTGGGAGGTGTCGGCATGCGTGGTGAGTCACACGTGGCAGAGCCATGGGAAGGCATGCACCAATCCGTGTCTTATTGGGAATGAAAAACAACTTGTTCCAGATCATGAGGCCATCCCATCCAAACGGTGGCGTTTGGTTTATCTCCATCTCTCCTGGGAACTTCAGTTAGACATCTGTAGGAATTAAAAGTTGTAGTCTGCTGACACTGTTGTCTAGAAGAAATGTAGACTCTTCCTGTGAGGTCTCGGGAGAGAGAGTCCCTTGCAGCCGGGAGAGGGGAGGCAAACCGTGGCATCTAGAACAGCCTTCCCGCTGGAGGTGAATGAGGATAATTCCCTGAACATGTATCATTTAGTATACATTTCAAAGCACTTTCACTTGCGTTATCTTTTTGATCTTTACAACCACCCTAGAGGTAGATCAGAGCAGGAATTATCATCCTCACTTTGTAGAACGGGCAGTGAAGGATCAGAGAAGTTAAGTCAATTTCCCAAAATCACCCAGCAAATTAAAAACCCAAAAAGGATATGACACAACACCCAGGGGCTTTTCTGGGTGGCTATGAAGAGAGGTTTAAGGAAACTGAAGGAAGCAGCAGTGTAAACAGTAGCTTCTGTTTACTGTTCGCCCAACGGTAATAGCAGCTACATTTGGTGAGTTTTTACGGTGTTCCAGATACCGTGTGTAATTATCTCATTTAATTTTCACAATGGATACAATTGCTATCTCCATTTGCAGGTGAGGAAACAGATCCCCCGCAGGATTAAGTCATTTGTCCGGAGTCACTCAGCTAGTAATTAGCAGAGCTGGTTTGTGGTTCAGACCAGCTCTGACTCCAGCACATTTCCTTAACCACAACACGGAGCCAGATGCCTCCCTCACATGGTCCTGCCAGGGACCCAGCAAAGTGTGTGTGCTCATCCCCATCTCCGTTACTTGAGCCTTGCCTTTCTGGCACATATTGTAGCCTCTCACAGCCACAAGCTTCAGCCCAGCCCCCTACCCTTCTAGATGTGCAGGTGTGAGGCTGGGGATGGCACCCAGGTCCTAGTCTATGCACCTTCCCTCTCTCTCCCTGTAGTAAAAACTCCAAAGCCAAAGGCATCCAGTTCAGCACCTGGCTATAGCTAATTATTAATGTCCGAGCTGCTGGCAGCTCCTCGTTATGTCATGTCTCACAGAAGATTTATGGCCACTTTGTAAGTGGCTTTGAAATGAGACAAAACCCAATATTGAATTTTTTTTTTTACCTCCTTTTCCCTTTGGGTTTTAGGGCATATGATATCAGCTTCCTCCCCATTAGCATATTTCTAATGAGTGCTTATTAAGGTGAATTTCATTGCAGCTCACAGAGTTATCATTAGAAGAGGGAGAGGGAGGGAGAACAGACACCATCAGATGTGGAGACCTCAAGGCTCTGGGGCTTGGGCCTGCTCTCAGCTCAGGCCTCTGCTAAGTGAGTTCTGCTCTCCTATCCTTGCAGGAGGGTCTGGCTGCTTTTCACTGTGGGACTGGAGAGAAGGACTTGGGCAGGTATTCTACAGCAGGGCTGTCCGGGAATTCTGGATCGGCGCCTGCTCTGCCATCACTCCTCTTTGAGCCTCATTCCCCTAATCTGTATAATGGGGCTTACAGTGGATAAGCTCTATGGGGAGAAACAGTGTCTACTTCATTCACTGTTGTATCTTCAGTGCCTGGCATATCAGAGGCACTCAGTACATAATGGCTGAGGAGATAGATGGGTAGAGAGAAGGATGAACAGGTTTGTCTCTACAAATAGGATCTGCCATGGATGCTATGGCACCTGCCTGCAGAGGTGCAGGTAAAGGTTTGTTCATTGACAATCTATAGTTGGGCTCAGGTGGTGGTGGTTGGTGCCCAGGGCACTTGTACCAGCCCCGGGGTGGCTGGGGGAGCTATGAACCTCTCTGCCCTGTGCCTGTTGCTGTATAGCTGCTAAGGGAAGGGGTCAGTGGGCATTCCTGTCAGAGTGATGTTGCCTTTCCCTTTCACCTGGGCCTAGCTGGCCTTTTGGATGTAACAGGCAACTTCACTAATGGCTTAGAGGACCCATATTTCTGCCACCCACTGACACTTTGATGGGTTGGGGGACACTTGTGATTCCAGGGAAGAACTAGGATATTGGCAGGAAGGGGGTACCCATGCTGGGTACCTGTGCTGTGGGGTGGGAAGGGAGAAAGAGATGAAGAAAGAACAAGGCCATCCCCTTGGTGGGCTTTCCTGTTGATGCCCTTGCTCTCAGGGAGCTCCTGGTGGGTGGTTCTCCATCTTGGCTGCTCATTGGAGTCACCTGGGGGAGCTTTTAGACAACACCGATGCCCAAGCTCCACCCACACCTAGTTGACCCCTCCCACCTTGTTGGCTGGGAATGAGGTCACAGCATTGAGAGTTGAAAAATGTTCCTCAGGCCATTCTAATGCGCAGCCAGGGTGGGCACAGTGGCTTAGTGTCCGTGTGTGCTGGGAGCAGGAACGAGATGTTCCCTCCAGAAGGAGTGTCTCCCCCTCCCTATATCCCCACCTGGAGCCTCTGCCCTGAGCTCTCTGATGGGGGAGCTTTGATTTCTGCCTTTGTAGCTCCTCCTGGACAGAGGAGGACCCGGAGGAAAGGCTGAGGTGCCTCTTGCCCCCTCTGTCCCCTCCTGGTCCCCACTCTGCCACTGAAACTCCCTACCCTCCTGAGTCCCACCTCGGGGTCCTCATCTGTAACAGGCTCTTCTGGGATCAAAGGACACGGTGAATGAGGGTGTGCTTTGTTAAAAGCTCACTAGAAGGTAAGGAATGGTCTCTGCCGAAGTCCCCTGAGTCCTGAAGAGACAGGGCTGGTGAAAACAGTTTCTGAGGGCTCAGGAAAGCAGGTGGAGAGAACAGAATAGGATCAGGCTGTGACTTCCCAGCAGAGGTCCCTGGAGAGAAGAAAGTCAACTTCCGGAAGCTTTCCTGAGGCATCTTGCTCTGCCTCTGCCGTTAGTTGCCTCCTCTGTGCACATCTTTGTAGGAGGAAAGTAAATACCTGTAAGAAAGCCTGAAGGAGGTGCCAGGGAGAGAGCCTGGCCAGCTGCTGGGCAGCCAGCCCTTCTGTCTGCACCCGAGAAGCACCCCATGGGACAGGGGCTTGGTGAATGGGCTGGACAGGGAGTAGACTGAGGGGCTGGTGGATTCTGGGGCCTAATCCAGCATGCTCCAAGGGGAATCTCATCCCCTGTCCGCAGGCTGCCTCCGCCTGGCCTAGCCCCCACCGGAGGTGCTGCTCAGGGCCTCCTTTCCCTTTCTTGGGAGCATGGTGGAGTGGGCTGAGTGCTGGATTTGGGGTTAGCTCTGCTATGATCAGCTGTGTGACCTTGGGCAAGTCTCTTCCCACCACCACCATCTTCAGTTCCCTCTCGCAAATGCAGGAACTTGTTCACTGATTCATTGATCCAATCATAGATTAGTTATCGAATGTTTATTGATATCCGCACTGTGGCAGGTGCTGAGAGCACTAGGACGCACCCCTCCCTGCTCATGTCTGCTCTTGCTTGGAATCACCGTAGAACTTTCCAGAGCTGCAAGAGACCTGAACTAGGATCCTGATTTGGCTTTCAAACTGCAGGACTGTCAGTCAACCTCCTTTTATAAATGGGGAAGCTAAGCCCTAGAGAAGCTGTTAAGGTTCTTCTGTTAGTCCCATGGCTGGTGGGTGCTGCTGGAAAACTCAAATTCAGGCCTTCAGGCCCATGTCCTCTTCTCAAGCGAGACCACCTGCTTGAGAAGTGATTCTAGCTCCTCCTCATCAAAGAACAGCCCAGAGAGGTGCAGTGACTCATTTGGGGTCACACAGCTGATTATTGGCACACCTGGGGCAAGAGACCCACTTCTGTGCTTTTTTTGTCCCTGGCCTGTTTCTTCTGGCCCTTGGCTGGGGGCTCAGCTCAGGCCGTCCTCAGACTCAGACAGTCTCATCAGCAGATGCTGTCCGCTCACAGGGCCTCCCTGTGGCAGCTGCGCCAGGCTGGCGGTCGTGCCGGCTCACTCACTCTTCCCACACTTACTCACTGAGACATATATATGCACAGCTCTACCATTTGGCTTTAGTGATTGCTCCACAGTGGGTGAAATTGGCTTGAAATAAATGTCTCCTCTGCCTTCCTCCCTCAGGGTGATTTTTTCCTCATATCCACTTTGTGGAATGGTCCAGAGTCTGGCGGGCGCCTGTTCTGTCTAGATATGTCCTTTTTGATGCAAAGATGTTGCCACGGCTACTGCTGTTTCTTGAGAGCCGTGCAGAAGTGGTAGCAGAATTCCACAACTTGCTGTCCCTTCCCAGTTCCCATCGCGGGGGCTCCATGTGCAAAGCCTAAAATTAAGGAGGTCTAGGAGTGCTCTCACTTTTTAAGCTGTTAGAGTATTTTCTGGATGGAGCCCAGAATAGGATGGGGCATTGCTTATACCTGGGGTACAAACCACTGTTCTGCCTTGCTGGGGAACTGGCCTGTTGTGTAATAAAATAAACTCCACATCCTCTAAGGTAGGGGAGGCGCAGGGGGATCATGTGCTTAATTCTTGATCCCCAAGCTCACCTTTCCTATTCAGATCTCTTGCCAGTTATTGCCACCGATCCCCCCACCAACCCAACACACACAATGCTTGCCCTAAGGGTGGGGAGTGAGGAGTAGGGCTTATCCCCTTTTGAGGCCTATCCCCAGTCTCTCCCTAGATTCCTCAAAGCACAGCTGAGGCACAATCGGCTCATTTAAAGATGATGTTAGGCCAAGGGATGACAGGAGGGAAATACACATGGGATATTGTGACCTAACATGGTTCAGGAGGTCTGGCATCCTCATCTGCAGCCCATCTCCTGAGGTCAGAGCCAAAGGGACCTTCGGGGCCACCTAGTTCCTTCTCAGCCAGGTTCAGGAGAGAATCCTGCCCTCATGCCCTAATGTGACCACTGCACGTAGCAGATTGACTTTTCTCTTGTGCATCTAGGATGTACCATCCTTGGGAGAACTGAGAAAATTGTCCATTAATCCTCTTCTGGGTGCTGTGGTTCAGGTGGGAGAAACCCTGGCTGACAGAGGCTTCCTCTCAGCTAACAGAGGACAGTGAAGCACCAAGCAGGCAGCCTCCTACCCAAGGTCACACAGCCAGCCCAAGCTTGTCTTCTGAGTTTCAAGCCAGTCGTTTTCTCTTTTCTCACAATAGCATTAACATCCTCCCCTCCGCTGCTCCAATCTCGTGAGCATGGAGGAAGCTCTGATCCAAAGAGATGAGCCTATCCCTGTCTCTCTCTCTCTCTCTCTCTCTCTCTCTCTCACACACACACACACACACACACACACACACACACACACACACACACCCCTGAGTCTGCAGGACAGAGACACAGAGACATCCCAGAAGCTTGGCATTGGACAAGCCGGTAGTCCTGAATTTGTGTCTAGGTCATCCACGTGAGCCTGCATTTCGCCACCTGCAAGAGGAGATCATAATGCCTACTTGATGGAGTTACTGGAAGGACTGAAACTGGCCATGTACCAAGGCTGGCACCTGGCACAGTGCAAGGTCTTGGGAACCATCCATTTTTCCTTTGCCCTGGTGCTCAGTAAGGTGCACAGTGGCTGATGAGTGAACAGCACACTCAGTGTTCAACCGAGTCTACGTCTAGGTTCTAATCCAACAGGGAATATTCACAGAGCATTCTTAGTAAGGGCTCGCAAGTCCCCGAATATGGCATTTGTACCCAATACCCGGCTGAGCTCAGACTTCCAGGCCCGCTTCCTGCCAGCTGTGCACACTCAGGCCCACAGATGCCTGCTCTCCCAAGACTGCCAGGTTGGCCTCCCACCGGCCTCACTCCCCACCCCATTCCTTTTTCTTTCTCCTCTTTCTCTCTTCACACAGCCAAACATACCTGTGTCAGAGGCCTCCCATGGCTTAGCAAGCTTCTGGCTTGCCTCCCGTTCTTCCTACCCTATTGAGTCCCTGTATGTATTACGGCAAATTTAGAAATTTGTGGGCACACCACAGAATTAGAACATTGGGGAAGCATGGTTTGGACTTGGTGCAAGCGTCCTGCTTTCTACATAGGGTGATTCAGTGTATTGAGGGTTAGTACCTCACGGGCCCAGGCCTGCCTGGGGAGGGAACAGAAAGCAACTGAGAGAAGCTGGAGTCAGGCGGGAAACCTGCCCCTGCCTCCATTTTGCCTCCAAGAATAAGAAATGGGTGGTTCACATTTCTGAATTTCCTACTGAGTTGGAAGATATGCAGAAAAAACCTTTCTGTAGTTCCAACACCTGTTACCAAAACGCTTTTGCAATTGTGCCCTTTTCCTTTCCTGCCCAGGGAAGTGGAGTACGATGAATAGGATCAAATCTCTCTGGATTTATCAGGATTTTGTGTGACTTCAGGATCATTGTTCCTAAAGGCCTGTCCTTGTTCAGGAGTGGGTATGAAGGGAGGGAAATTAAGCTGAATAAGTTATCAGAAGCTAGCCCTAAAAGCTGCTTTTCAGGAGAGGGGAAGAAAAAACCGCACTGGCTTTGGTTGAAATGCGCCGGTGAGGACTGAGCCTGACTGGCACCGGGGAGTGTGATCGGCTGTTTTGGCCACCTTTCAATTAACTGAAGGCTCCAGTTAATTGGGGTTTGGCTACATTTTCTCTTGACACTGGTGCTCAGGGTGGCCTGTGCCCTGCTGGGCCTGACTTAGTGACATGGCTCAAGTCCCCCTGACTTCCTCCTCATAACCTGCCTTGCCTCTCTGAAGCCTAAATGCCTTGGTCGGCATTCTTCCACGGAACCCTCAGAAGAAACTACGCTGACATGTTAAGCTTTTTAATTTAGCACACACAGTGCGTATATGCCCCCAGACAAAACAGAATTGATTGATAATTCTCTTAATGGAAGCACAGGCTTCAGTTGCTCCAGAAATAGATCGTTACCTCGGCCACCTTTTGTAATTTTCTCCCTCCCATTTTTTTTTTTTTTTTACCCCACTGTGGTCTAAAAATATGATGTTTCATTTCATCCTTCTTTCACAATCCACTAAATGCCAGGGCATTTCTTTTCAGACCTTTAATTTATAGCATGTTTGTTCAGTTTCACTTCATTAATTAATACTCTTCCCAGGCTCCCATGACAGAGTCTTTGTGTAATGCTCTCTTACAGTAAGCAGGTGCTTTTATCCTTAATGAACAATTTCCTGGAAAACACTGAAATAAACAACGACTAATCAGGCCAGGCACACAGTGACTCTGGGACTTATGTACCATTTTCCAAATTAAACCTGGGGAGATGAGGGACAGATTTTGATCGGCCACAGTACTGTTTTTTAGTGGGTCTTTCCTTTGGGAGGGCATATAGGGTGCTCAAGTTCTGGAAGGTGGGTGAGCTTCTTGCTCCTCCAGGAAATTAGAGTTCAGAGGAATTGTTTGATTGCAAATGCATGTGGCTGTGAGATGGTTGTCAGACACAGCCTAGGCCAGAAATGCAGCCAAATTGGCCTCTGGTCCAGACTTGGAATCATCACTAGCTTAGACTGCAAGTCAGCAGGGCCTGGGCTGGGCCAAATTGCAAACTTACTGAAATTCACCTTCAGTTCCTTTCTTCCCTTCTGGCAGACTTGCCCCACCCCCGGGAGGCAGTCCTTATCAGGCCCAGGACCCTAATAGACTCATTCCCCCTGTGCACCCCCAGTAGTATCTGTACTGCACCCCATACGCCCCATCAGAGAGGACAATGCCAAACCCAGCCATGCTGATATTTTCCCTGGGGCTATGCTGTTCACAGGCCCTTCTCATAACCTGTGTCTCTTTGGCATCTCAACCTTGGGAGTCAGGTTTATTACTAACCCCATTTTGCAGAAGAGGAAGCTGGGAGCCCCGGAGGTTAAATGACCATCCTCAGGCCATGCAGTTGGTAAGAGGCAGAGCTGGGATTAGGACTCAGAAACCTCCTGAGATTCCAGGGCTCCCTGTGCTTGCTGTTCCAGGGAGGAGCAGAGCCAGTGTGAGAGCAGAGGAGGGAGGTGAAGTGCCGGCCGTGACCCGACCGGGCTGCAAGCCAGAAGTTATCAGTGTCATGGACAAGAGCCTCAATAAATTGCTTTAAAAATCTGAATACCTGACTCATTTATTATTCTGAATACAGCTGACAAAATCGTGCTTTATCCATCTATTTTTCTGTGTCGTGAGATCATTTTGGGTCTTTGAAACGGCATAATGTTTTTCATCATTGCATGAGTGTACCATCACAGCGTGGACACATGCCACACCATTGTGATAGCAATCTCGCCGCAGCCAGATGGCTTCAAGGGCTGCCTGGGAGGCTCCCCTAAGTGGCCTGTGTCCCTAGGGGTAGCAGGTTTAGGGCTCAAGTCCTCTGTGAACCCCTGCTCTTTGGGAAAATGTGCCCCAAGGAGCAGAGGGGGAGAATCTGGGCCTGGAGGAGGGTAAGCTGTGGAGGAGTTGCCTGTAGGGCCCTCCCTTTTTTGTTTTCAAAATGAAGGTGGCTTTATTGTGGTTAAAAAATTTTTTTAAGACGGGATCTTGCCATCTCACGCAGGTTGGATCTCACCCAGTGGCACAATCATAGCTCACTGTAGCCTCAAACTCCGAGGCTTAAAACATCCTCTTGCCTCAGCCTCTTGAGTAGCTGGGACTGCAGGCGTGCATCACCGTGCCTGGCTGGTTTTTGAAATCTGAAAATTGAGACCTGCTCATACTGAAAATATATAGAGAAGAAAGTAAGTTGGTTAGGCAGAGTGGCTCATGCCTGTAATCCCAGCATTTTGGGAGGCTGAGGCTGGAGGATCACTTGAGTCCAGGAGTTCCAGACCAGTCTGGGCAACAGTGAGACCTCGTCTCTAAGAGAAAAAAAAAAAGCCAGGTGTTGTAGTGTGAGCCTGTGGTCCCAGCTACTAGGAAGGCTGAGGTGGGAGGCTCTCTTAAGCCCAGGGAGGTCAAAGCTGCAGTGAGCTATGACCGTGCCACCGCACTCCAGCCTGGATGACAGAGATGCTGTCTCAAAAAAAAAAAAAAAAGAAAGAAAGTCACCCAAAATATCATCATCCAGACATCTTTGTTAACATTTTTAACATACTCCGAACATCTTCCTGTCCTTCCTCCCTCACTGTTGGCACACGCACACCGTATGCCCGTGCACACACAGTTTATATAAATTTGATCATAATGTTCATGCTGCTTTGTAACCTGCGTTTTTCACATAATAAGACTTTAGGGTCATCTTCCCATGTCGGTGAATTTACACATAATAATCTTAAAATATCTTTGCTTTTCTGACTATAGTGATGATAATGCTCATTGTAAGAAATACTAATGTAACAAAAATGTTTGACTTAGAAAGCACAAATCTTCCATCCCTTCCCCAAAAGATGACCAATATTATTAATGCTCTGGTGTATGGGCTTCCATACTTTTCCACATCAATATTTGTAATGATCGCATAATAGTTTGTTATATAGACATGGTGGAATTTATTTAGCAAAGGCCCCATTCATGGGCATTTAGGTTGCTTCAGTGCTGTGGCAAGCATCTCTCTTTGTCTCTTTCTTTTTGGAGACAGAGTCTGGCTGTCACCCAGGCTGGAGAGGATGTGCACGTCTCACTGCAGCCTCAACCTCCTGGGCTCAAGTGATCCTCCCACCTCAACCTCCCTAGTAGCTAGGACTACATGCATAGACCACCATGCCTGGCTATTTTTTTTTTTCCTGTATTGTTTGTAGAGACGGGATCTCATTATGTTGCACAGGCTGGTCTCGAACTCCTAACCTCAAGTGATCTGCCTGCCTTGGCCTCCCAAAGTGCTGGGATTACAGGCCTGAGCCACTGTGCCTGGCTCAAATATCTCTTTATCAAGAGAGAATGCAACAAACGTTCTTGAACCTGTCTTTGGCCCCGGCCAGTTTTTAAACATGAAATGGCAGAAATGGAATGCTGGGTTAAAGATATATGTTAAAACATGTTTATCTATATTGACAACCTTTTTTTTTAGAACATGTGTAGGGCACTTCAAACTTTGAGACAATTGGTTTCTGGCTTCAGAATCCCCTGGCCCAGGTCAGTTGGGAAGGTTCTCTAAGGAAACCTGGAGAGGCTACCCTTGTCTGATGCCCATGTCTGTGGGCTGACAGCCAGGCTCTTCTGTTTATCTCCAGACTCAGGGGGTCTATTGACTGGGGAGACGTGGTCCCTGAGGTGTGGCGGGAGAGATCCTGTCCTAGTGTGGGCTCTTGGCTGGAAGGGAGCACACGAAAGAGGCCCATCTTCAAAGGGTGCCGAAGATTGGACAGAGAGGCGGGTAGCAACTAAGGATCCTGACCATGACAACAATACTGATCTCCGCGTGTCACCACTGGGCTGCAGTTTGCAGGGCACCACCTGCATTACCTGTTTAATCCTCACAAGAAACTGTTGTTCTCTCACCCTTCCTATTTGTAAAAGAGGAAAAGGAGGCTCAGGGCAGTTAAATGAGTTTTCCAGGATCAAAGACTAGAATCCATTTCTACTGCCTCCTCTGCATTATCTCCCTGCAGCTGGGAGATGGTGCAGACCTGAAGTGCAGGGGTGAAGAGGGAGGAGAAGATGAGGAGGGGAAGGGCAGGGAAGGGTGATACTTCATAGGTAAGCTTACAGAGTTGGAAGGGCCCAAGAGATGATGTAGTCTGACTCCAGCCCTGTGCACCAGCAGAGTGAAACTCAGAGAGGTTAAGCAACCTTTCCTGGGTCACACAGCAAGGTAGTGACTTAGGAGGCAGAGGGGAACTGGTACTGACTTTGAATTCAATAGGAAAGACCCAAGGGCAGGGGAAGTATGGCTCTCTGAGCCCCGACTGGATGGAGTTGGGAGACTGGATGAGCTTGTGAAAGGTTCTCTCCCTTCAGAGGCAGCCCTGATCAAGAGTGGATCCAGAGGCATCTAGAATGGAGATGGGCCAGACTCAACACACAGGGGATCTGCTGGGACATTAGCATCAATCCCTGCAAAGGCCTCTGATTTCCCATCACACTGGCCCGAGGCTTCCTGCAGGGAGAGGCCTCTTCCTGCAGGGAGGGGCCTCGGTGCTTTGAATTAAGCCACATCCTGGGTCTACTACCCTCTCCTAGCCATTCCCACCTCCCCTCAAGCAAGTGTTCAGGGGCTTGGGGCAGGGCCCCGCCTGAGTCTTCTCTGTGTCACAGTGACTGATGAGCATTCAATAATGTTTGCTGAGGGGATGGATGAAAGATGAGATCTGCCTTGATAATTGTACAGTTAAGACTAATCCAGGGGTCTCCCAAAACATACAGCCATGCCTAGATTCTCCAGCAGAGTATTTTTCTGTCATTGTCTTTTTTTTCTTCCAGTTCCTTAGAAATTCTAAAAGTACAGAGTTAGAAGAGTCTTTGAGGTGAAGGATGTGGATGGGAAGGAAAGTTCATTGGGTACCATCTATGTGCCAGACCTTGGGCCAACCACGTTACCTGCATTCTCATTTACTATCTTAACAGCCCTTGAAGTTGGTCTTCCCTAATATGCAAGATGTGAAACACTCAGCCCTGGAGCAGCTAAATGACTCTACTGGGTTATACAGCCAGGAAGGCAAGGGCAGGATTCGAACCCAAGTCAGGTGGACTCCACCATTCCCTTCACATGAAGACTGCAACCAAGTTTTCGTGTGTCTTTGAGCAAGTCACCTCCCTTTCAGGGAACAGTTTCCCCTCCTAGAGGATGAGGTGTTGGACTCTTTCTGCTCCCAGGTTTGTCTCGGCGCCAGTTCTGACACCATGTGGCTTGCTGTCCAGCCCATCATCCTCACAGCTCAGCTCCCGTGAGAGAGGCTTGGCCTTCCAGGGGTTCTCGAGGGCTCCCTCCCTCAGCGCCCTCCTCCCCGCTGGGCCCCTGTAGCTGCACCTTGTTGTTTAAGGAATGTTTTCTTTAAGGGGGCAGGAATGGGGACAAATCCCCATGGAGCTGAAGGGCCCTGGGAGGCTGACTTGTTTCAGAGGTTTTGTGGATGTCACCATGATTTAATGCAGGGCATGAGGGACACCTACAGTTATGAGAACTCCATAGCCCTGGGAGGAGGTGGGAGAGGGTGGCTGAGAAGGCCAGGAGTGGGCAGATTGCGGGTGGGGAGGGGCCAGGCAGGCGTCCAGGTTGGTCAGGCCAGCTGAATGTGTCCTGATTTGCAAAGAAATGGAAAGATGGAGATAATTGCTTTGTGAGAAATGGAATGGCCTAAGAACATAGATAAGTTTTCTCCCTTCATCTTTGAGGGGCTGGAGGCTGGGGGTGCAGACGCTGCCTGCTTGGGAGTTGGGGCGGGCAGGAGGCGGTTTGAGGGCCCAGAATTCAGAGGCTGTGCCTGTTGTGGGAGGGAGGCTGGTGCTTTATTAGTTTGGCGGTTTCTACTGCTCTGCTCCAGGGTAGGCTGTGATTTCTCTCTGGGCCTGACTGATGTCAGGGCCACTTGCTCTCTGCTGGGCTTGAGAGTGCAGGGGACAGGACAATCTCTTGACCCTGATTAATGGTGGCTGCAACCCTCATGGTACCATTTTCAGGATTTGCAGCCCGAGGTTTCCCAGGCAAGGAGAAAGCAGAATTTATCAGGGTCGTGGAGCAGGGACTTGGAGGCGGACATTTAACTTGTCTCAGGAGGTGACTCCAATCCCCGCTGATTTATCCCGGGGGGCAGGCACCTGGCAGAGACTCCACATTGGCGCTGAGAATTTTTGCTGTGCTCCTGCAGTCAGGGAATCACTCTTTAGGAGATTAAGAGCTGTGGATTTATTTTTAAAACTTTTTTTCTTTTTTTTTTTAAGTACAGGAAGATTAGAAAGCATTCAACATAAACCCAACGCCTGGTGGGATTGCTGCAGGGCAGGAGGCTTCATCAAGGCAAAGGACGAAGCTTCTTAATTATGAGGGCTGATCCAACTCCTCTTTTCATCTCGCACTAATCAGGCCCTAGCAAGGCCAGTAAATAGAGAGGGCTGGGGACTGGGAGCCAGCTGAGAGAGCCAGGGCAGAGGAAGGGGAAGGCCACTAGACGGGGTGATAACCTTGGCATTTGCCCCATTGTGTGCAAACTTGGCTTTTTGTTTTATTCAGAAAAAAGTAGAGAAGTGTGTGTGTATCTTCTATAATTAGAAGATAGAAAGCTCTCTCTCCACCCACATGCCGGGAGAAATGTGAGGCGTTTGCTTTATCAGCTCCAGTTTGGGGTTTGCTTCTGCTGCTTCCCAGACCTGAAAGCGCCTTTTCATGAGGCGTCTGGAACACCCAGTCCCCAACTGCAGCTTGAGCTACTGCCTGTGCTTCAATGCCTGCCTTGTGCTGGTGTGGGGAGCAGACATGCGCTGGTGCTGATGGGGTGGTCCAGGCAGGAGTCTTTGAATTGCTCTCAGGATGTCCTGGGTGCCCACTGTACAGTATCTGATGCCACCAGATTGGTGTCTCTGCAAATGCAATGTTAACACAACACGGAATGCCTTGTGCAGTGTGACCTGCTGTTGGGATGGGTCTTTGGTGTCCTCTCTCGGGACAGACACAAGCAATGTGGCTGATCCTGAGGCTTGGGATGGTTGAGAGGTTGGGGTGGAGGTTGGCTGCAGAGTCCGTAATCAGTTGACAAAGATGTCTTGAGCTGCTGTATGTGCAGGCAATGCTCTTGGGGCTGGGGACATAGCTGTGAACACAAGAGATGGAAACCCCTGCCCTCATGAAGTATATGTTCTAGTGGCATGGTACAAGGGGAAGGAAATAATCCTTAGGTCCTAGGGTCCAGAGGGAAGAGCCAAGGCCATATCTAAGTGGTAAATATAGGAGGGGAGAAATTTCCAAAGTGGTAACACCTGTTCAGCAGTATAGGCACGGTACATGGCACCTGTGTTGTCCCTCCCCAGAGTTCAAGACAGACATTACTAATCAATCCTGGCATGCTTTCCCACTCAGCCCCTCTTCCTCAGCACAGCATTCTAAACAGCCACTATAATAGATCCCCATTGTTGTGGGAGTGGGAACTTCCCTGGGCCCACAAAATAGTGTCTGACTGCTGCCACTCCTGCCGCCAGTGCAAATATGTTGAGAAGCAAAGGATCACGGGAAGATGGACTGGGATTGACAGAGAGCATGCTGTAGGCATGTGGGCCAGGCTCCAGGCTCCAGCGTCCGAGATTTAGGCACAGTCAGGAGGATGAAGCCAGTGGTGGAAGTGAAGCAGGTGGGGTAGGATTTTTGCACAGATGGACCTTAAGGCTGTAACAGCTGATCCCAGGGCAGAGGCCACCTGTCTGTCTGCCTTCTGCCCCAATTTATGCATCTTGGATAATGTGAGCAACTAATGTCTGGCCAGGTGTGTGCTGCCACCAGAGAGAGAGAGACTGGCCTCCACAGGTGCTGGTGCTAGTGATGGCAGGGTCCTAGGCAGAGGCAGGGGCCTCCAGAGGATGCTGCCATCTCTAAGATCTGCTCGGCCAGCAAAGCCAATCCAGGCCAGAGCAGAAGCCCTGGACAGGAGGAGGGATCCTTTGCTATGATGCCAGTGTCCCTTAAGCAACCTGGCGGCATTTTCCTTTAACACCAGGTGCCAGGCATAAGAGGCCCTTGAGTGTTAGAATAGACAAGTGCATGCAGACTCTCAGGACATAGCTTGACATGCACCAGGACTTTCTTCAGACTTGGTGTTGAGGGAGGGGAGCAGAGTTTCCTAAGCCGCTATCATCAGGAACACCGCTCTTAGAGCTGTGTCACTGGGAAGAGTTCCATGGGAAATATTGGGTGAAACAAAAAGTCAAATGGTCTCTTTATTTTGGGTCTTCTCAGAGTCTAAGCTATGCTAAAATGCTTAGACTGAATATTTAGGATGAGGACATAGCGAGCAGCATTTCCTGAGCTTATTCACCCTTGGAGACCTTTGTCTGAGAGATTTCTATCAATGTCTCATGGGACTAGTGTTCCACAGAACCCAGCTGTAGAGAATGCCCTCCAGAGGTGCCCATGCTGCCCACCACTGTACTGCAGTGCAAGCTCTCCGCTGTCTGGTTCCTCCAAAGTTCCTGCACATTCCTGCCTCCACACACTGCTTGGGCTGGACCTGACCCAGAAATGCCCTTTCTCTAGCCTCCACCTTTGCATACGCCATCCAGTCCAAGTCCCACCCACCCCACAAAGGCTTTCACAGCTCCGCCAGTGGGACTTAATCACTTGCTGCTTTGAGCGTCCTCAAGTGCACTGCAGCTGATGGCATCTTACTTCTTTGTGTCCTCCACAGCACGGCCCAGGCCCGGGCAGGTGGTGCACCAAGAGTGCTCAGTTTGGGCCATGGCCCGTGGGTGGCCATGTGGGCTGACAACACCCTGTCTGCAGGTGTGAGAGGTACGCCTCCTGGGCACTTTCTCTTCCCTTTATCCGCCCTGCCCAGTCCATCAAGGTTTGTAAAGCAGCCATGGGGCCCGATAAGGAAAGAAAATTTTCCACCTCTGCAACTTCCTCTGCTCCCTAATATGTAGACAGCTGGACCAGAGGGAAGAGAACCAGCAGATCTGTTTACATGGACTCTTCCCCTGAAGTGAAACCAGGGGCATTTTCTTATTTAATTATTAATGCCCTAAATCAGATGGTGCCCAATATGTTAACCTCTGTCACTCCAAATGGAGTCGGCCTAATAATCACTGCAGCATGATTGATTTTCCCTCAGTCATCTCATAAGCATATGTCTTTGGGATCTGTCCTCAGAGAGATCCCGGGAAAGTCCCATTAAAGTTAATGGGGATGAGTTGCCCCCATGTGGTGATGGCTTCTTTCTTCGCTGCGCCTGAGTGAAGTATCGGAGACAAGGAGAATTTCCTTCCTTCCTTCCTTCCTTCCTTCCTTCCTTCCTTCCTTCCTCCCTCCCTCCCTCTCTCTTTCTTTCTTTTTCTTTCCTTCTTCCCCTCTCCCTTCCTTTCCTTTCCTTTTCCTTCCTTCCTTTCTCTTTCTTTCTTTCTTTTCTTTTTTTCCTTTTCTTCTTTCTTTCCTTTCCTTTCCCTCTCTCTCTTTCTTTTCATGAGGATTTTAAAATCTCACAAATTACAGCAATGATCCAAGTTACCTCTCTCTCCCATCACATGGGTCAAAAGGGACCAGAGGAACAATCTTCTCCTGTCCAGCTGGCCTCATCTTTTGATACTCTTGGTGTATAAGTTTGAAGATGCTGTCAGGAGGTTCTCTCGGGAGAATGCTGGAGATTATAGGAGTGGCCCAAGTAATGAGTCAGGGCCACAGAGAGAATCAAGACAAGGCAAGGCATCCCCTACAGCTGGCATTCAGACTCCATGCCTTCTGGAACTCTGTGTCCCATTGTTTATTTCTTTATTTGATGCCTGATTAGCCCAAACCCCACTTGGAAGAAGATGCTTGTTCCACTTTTGACTCTCCACATAGCTGAATGCCATGTCCTGGGCAGGCTCTTTCTCCGCTCTAGGTTGAATCTCCCAGAGGAGAATGGATTGAAATGATCGCTGAGCTCCTCTGCAGCCCTGGCATTGCACAGACTCCAGTTTGTGTGGAGTCTTCTGAGGTGCTCACTGGGTCTCTGGGGATGGGGGAGTGGGCTGGGGGGATTGGGTGGGGAGCTCTGAGCAGCTGTGCTTTGCATACTCCTGGACTCTGCACATTGAGCAGAAACACCAGAATCGCTCCCCTCTTTCTGATTTTCAGAATGCATTCATTTGAAATCTGGCTAAATCTGCATTTTAGTCACATGATTTCCAGATCTCAAACAGAAACACCTCATTAATCATTAACTTAGACCCCCACAGTTATACAGAATTGGTGACAATTTGTTTATCTTTGAAGGAGCTGCTGAGAAAGAGTTTAACAAGGAAATTATTGTGGAGCGAAGGAGAGTGTTTAACCTTTCAGAAGAAAGGCACTCCATTTAGCTTCCCTGAGGGTACAAATGGGGGTGTGTGCAAAATACATGCCGGCTTTTATCTGTTCTCCTAAGTAGGTTGAGCGCTTCCTCATCTGCGAACCCAGGGCCAGCGGGATAGATCCCCAACCATTTCAAGCCTGTGACCCCTTTCCAATGTCAAAATATTTTCTATGACACCCCCACCCCCAGTTATTAGAAGTTGTAATTTTTAGTGTTGCTGATTAAGAAGAAAAGCTACTCTGAATTCAGTAAAGCTTTTAAATAAATCATGACAGCATCTATGTACACATGAAAAATAGTTCTGTCTTTCTGAGTCGCAGCGTTCATTCAGCCTACAGATGATGTTTGGGTGCGTATGATTTCCAGCTCCTCTGCACCCTTCAAGGTCAGCGACCCACCAGGTTGCAACCCTTGGACTGGAAGTTCTCTGAGGCAGGAGGACCACAGAGTCCTGGAGTGCCAGGACAGGAAGGAACCTCAGGAGGCATTTCAGCCACTCCCACTGGAAAGGTTGTCTCCCCTCTGTGAGGACCCCCTTGTTGGGGATCCCAATTTAGTGAAGCAAGGGAGTTGGCATCCCACGTAGGCACATACCTGCCATAGGCTGTCACTTCAGGGACCTGGATGAAAGCCTGCAAACTGATTCCTTACGGTCCCTTACCAGGTGGTCTAGGCCTGGCATCCCTCAGTGGGAATGGCATGTGACGACTGCATCACTCTGGGCAGAAGTAGCTGATACCCCATAGGAGACAGAAGAAGCAAGATCCAGTCTTCCATGGCTTGTGGGCCCAGAGCTCAGGGTTTTCTTGACTCATTTCCCCCCAGGTCCACACCAGACATCTTTTTTCTCTTTCTTCTTGGCAGGAGGGAGTAGGGAAAGGAAGTAGATGGGCAAAGAGTGTCAATGATGAGGGATAAGGGAATGGGGAGGGCATTCCCTTTAAAGCAGTCCAGATCTGGGGTCCCTGGGTCCAAGGATGGGCCCAGGGGCCTGAGGACACCCTGCAATTATAGCCGATTTTGCACTTGTGGGCATTTTCCTGGAGAGAACATCTATACCTTTCACTGGATTCTCAGAGCAGTCCCTGAGTCAAAAATCATTCAGAACCCCTGGCCTAGAATTTGGACTTTTTCCTGACTCAGGCTTCCCACTCTCCTGTTACTCAGAACCGGTGAACTGTTACAGCGTTAGTCAAAGCCTGCAAGGTGAAATATCAAATGCTCGTTACCCACGACGATGGGAAACTAAGTAGTTGCCAGGAACATGGTCTGATCACAGACGCAGCCTCCTTTGTTCTCCTGTGCAGGGCCCGGGATGGCGCTCTCCCTGACGGGGCTCATTGCCTTCTCCTTCCTGCAAGCCACCCTTGCCCTGAACCCCGAGGACCCCAACGTGTGCAGCCACTGGGAGAGGTAAGGTGTGGGCCTCAGATGGCCAGGCACTCTCTGGGGGATCACCCTGGGCATGGCAGTAGGGGACAGAGGCAGTCAGGAGATGCAGGAGCTGCCCTCTAAGGGTCTACAGCCTGGCTGGGGAGATGGCCCAGATGCTGAGAGACAGGACAGAGATGTGTAGATTCTGTCTGGAAGGTCAGGGTGGAGGCAACTCACATTAACTTCAGTTACTAGCACTTCCCAGCCATTGCACAGATGAGAAAGTAGAGACCCAGAGGGGCTCAGTCCCTGTCCACAGCCAGATGGGGTGCAGTAAGTGGGGGGATGCGGACTTTGGTCCCAGGTGGCGTGCTCTCTGATGCTGTGATGCCTTTCCTGGTCTCCCAGGACTGGCAGCCACGTGGCAGCTTGGATGTGTGGCCCCAGCAGCCTGCCCTGAGGAGGACGGGTGAGGGGGTCCTACTACTTCCAGTCTGGTGGGGGCAGGGTGTTGCCGGGGAAGGGTGGCCGAAGCTGCAGCGGAAGAGCAGGCTGCATTCCAGCTGCGGCACTAGGTCCTGGGGGAATGGGCCGGATCCCTGCAGACGGCCTGACTTTGAAGCACAAGGTTAAAGTATTGATTTTGGTGAGCAGAAAGACAGTGACCAGAGACCCAATCAGGAAAAAACCAAATTAAACCCCGGAATTGATTGGCCATGCTGACCAGGATGACTTTGCCACTTACATGTTAATAAATCAAATGAATAAAATTAAGATGAGGGCCCTATGGGAGAAGTGAATGGTAGAAGAAGAAAGGTGGGGGACTCGGAGGGGGGGGTCCGTGCTTCATGCCCATGAGGGTGGATAGCCCAGCCCTAGGGCAGGGAAAGGCACTTCAGCCAGGCAGGACCTGGCTCTGGGGTAGCCTGGACACTTGTGGGTCAGGAAGGATCAGCTGGGAGGCAGAGGGACAGTGCCTGCACTTGTGTGATCCCTGGAGACCAGATCCTGTGCGTGGTGTCCCAACAAAGTTGAGGATGGAGCAAAAGGCAGTACTGTGGTGTGTCCCTTTTTGGTGAAGTGGGAAGAAAACAAGATCCGTGATGAGAAGACCTCAGTTCATTCCAGTCTGGATTTTTCCACCTCTAAGCTGTGTGACTCTGAGGAAGTCTCTGAACGGCTCTGAGCCTACTTCCACCTCTGTAAAGTGGGGAGAATCATTATCCTTGCCTCACAGGCTCATTGGAGGATCAAGGGCAGCCATTTCACAAAAGTGCTTTGAGGGCCATAAGCGTCAGTTACTGTCTTTTCTTGTTGACAACTGTGGCTTTGCAGGAACTGGTTATCATGGACCTTAGTGCACATCAGACTCACGGGAGGTGCATAGAAAAAGTCTCCTGGGGCCTATGCCGGAGATGCTGATTCAATATTGCATTTTTCATAAGCTTTCTACGTGATTCTGAGGTTACTCAGGCCCCTTGCCCATTCTGGCTTTGGTGAATTTAAACCTTTATTTCCCAGTGGGTCAGAGAGGTATCGGGAAGAGCCCCACGTTATTCTGTGGGTTTTGGACTCCAGCCTCAGAGGACCCCTTTCATCCCTCTGGTCCTGTTAAGACACAGCTGCTTCCTGCTACTGTCTCTGCTGCGTCACAGCCCCTCGAGTGCCTCCTTTGCAGCTGCTCACCTCTGCCTGCCCTAGTGGCTCTATCCGGAGTCCCTCTCTTCCAGGGAGCATCCCCCACAGGGAGGGCCCCCTCTGACTTCTCTCTCTGTCTGAGCCCCACTTGTACTCACTAATTTTGTATACCTGCCCAACATGAATACATTTGGAATGTGAAAATATTCTGAACTGAGCTGAACTGAGCTGGCATTTCAGGCTTCTTAGGCTATCAGCCAAGGTTACAGCCTGGATGGGAAGACAAGGAGTGAAACCTAACAGCTGGAATGAGTTCTGGGGACTCTCTGGGCTTCTCTGGCCCCAAGGGGGAAGCCTTGTGGGCGATGCCTGGTGACACCAGGTGCTTTCTTCTTCTCAGTCTTTCCAGCTGAGCTCCATTGCTAAGTTATATGTGGATGGATCTAGCCTGTGTTGTTCCAGAAACACACCCCGGTCCCTGGAGACCGCTTAGGGAGAATTTCTCAGCTGGATTAGTGCTTCTGGCGGCTCCTCATTAATTATGCCCCTCCACCATAAAACCCAGCGTAAAGACCTCTCCCGGCTAGTAAAGCCTGGCTCTCCAAGATTAATCTGGCCCCTCATTAGCATGTTGGCAAATGAGCAGTGTTAAGCCACCCAGCCATGAAACCAGGGGTACACACTTCGGGTCAGAGAACTTGGAGTTGGTACGAGGCCTGGTTGCCAGACTCATTCAGCCCAGGGCATCCTGCAAAGCCTGGTCCCTGCCCTGTGACTGCCCCCTCCAGCCCTCTGCTGGGCTTCTCTCTGGGCATCCTAGGTCTATGTTAGGGCTGAAAAGGGAGGCTGGACCTCAAAGTGCTTAACAAAGGTGGGGAATCCATTCTGTGTGCTGGTCTTGCTCCCTCTCTCCCCACCTTGGTCAGGGAGGAAAGATCCTTCAGTGCCTAGCACGGGAAGTGAATCATTGCCTGTCAACATCTATTAAACACTTACTGTTTAAACATGTTACATGTATAGTGTATCTTGTTTTATTTTCCCACTGCCCTGACAGATAGAGAATATTACTGCCCTCCTTTAATCCTCACAATAACCACACAACCTGGTTAGACTTACAGGTGAGGAAACAGAGGCTTATATGAGTCAAACAACACATCTAAGGGCATGCTGCTAACAGGCAACAGGCTTCAAACTTGCCCCTCCTACTGCCTCCGTGTTTGGATTCCAGGGCCCGTGCATGCTCCCCATTCATCCTCTTGCTCTAAGTGAGGTATTCAGGAGATGTGCTGGAGCAAAGATTCATGCGATCCCAGAGTTGGAAGAGGACTCTGGGTGGCTGGAGTGAGGGTCGAGTTGCCTCAGTTTCCCCAAGCCTGGAGATAAAACAGGGTTTGGGCTGTTTTTTTCCTAGATGTGTGCCTCTGAGGCATATCTCAGGTGTGCCAGCTGGTGGGGGCACACTGAGAGCCCTCCTTACATCCCCAGTGCTTCAGAGAAACAGAATTTCCCACCACCCAGGCCTCTGAGCATTGTTGACTGCTTTTGGCCTCCTCCTTCTGGATGCCAGACCTTTGACCTTTCAGGCATCAGAGAGCCTACTGTGGACCCACTTGGGGAGCTGGCCTGCCCAGCCCCCTTGCAAGGTAACCAATGCAGTTTCCTCAGGCAAGGCAGACGTGCTTTACAGCCTGGACCCGGCCATCTGGCCCAGGTCAGTGAGCCTTCTGGGAAAAACACTGAATAATACCAGCCTACATAGAAATTAATTCCTTAGATCTCAGCTGAGGTCCTCTCTCCAGCCTGCTTAGGAAACGTGAGTCCTCACTTCAGCATCCTGGCTTGAATGACACTTCACGCAAACCCTGCCAGGGGCCAGCAGGTAGAAAGGCTTATTTTGGTTAAGCTGAGATCTGCTTCCCTGTGGCTTCCACCTGCTGGTCCAGGTTTACAGCTAACAGGCAGGATGACAAAAACCACTTCTATCAGGGACATATCCTCAATGTACCCCCAGCTATACTAGAGGCAGAATAGAGTAGAAGGTAACTGGGGTAGCTTGTGGAAGCCACTTATGCCCCCTGATGCTCAGTTTCCTGGTCTGTAAAGTGAGAACAATTCCACCTGCCTAAGATTGTGAGGAATGAAACGTATTAAAACACTTGACACAGGGTGCTCAATAAATGTTAGCATCTATTGATACTGCAGTGTGAGCTGGGCAAGTCACTTTTCTCTGAACCTTAGTTTCTTCCTCTATAAAATGGGGCCACTTACTTCATAGAGTTGCTGCAAAGACCAGCTTCCAAGCATGTTTTTTGAAAACCATAAAGATATGAACAATCACATATTTTTAAACTTGTTGGCTCTGCCTTCCAGAGCCACACAGAATAAAACTACCCCCCGCATCTTTATTCATTCTCTGTTAAATGAACAAATGAACTCGAATTTTAGAAAATGATCTGGGCCAAAGGTCAGTAAATATGTCCTGGGGCCAACCTGGGGTTGGGGAGGCTGGAATATGAGGGCATTCAGGGCAGGGGGAGGATAGTTGGGAGGGGGGAGGTCAGAGCCTCCGGACACTTGGCTGTGGAGCTTGGCTCCTCAGGGCTGTGGGCTCAGATGCCCTGCGGAATATCAGCTCAGCTTCCCAAGCGCTAATCATGGCTCCCATCTCCCATCTGGTTCTCAGCTATGCTGTGACTGTCCAGGAATCGTATGCACACCCCTTCGATCAGATCTATTACACACGATGCACGGACATCCTCAACTGGTTCAAGTGCACCAGGCACCGGTGAGTACCTCTCTCAGATGATGGGGCAGGGAAAAGGCACTGGGCTCTCAGGGCTTGCCTCTGTGCAAGTTAGAAAAAGGCCGCTGGAGCAGATGTTGTCACGCGCCTCCACTCTGAACACCCAAGATGCTCTGCTGATGGCTTCTTTCTGGCCAAAAGAGCTTGCGGGTAGGACAGGCCAGCAGTGCTGGAGAGTTAATGCTCTTGAGGGCATCCCTCAACCAGGGATGGGGAGATGGGGAGGTGGTGGATAACTACCCCAACTTCCTCACACTTGGGATGGCAGGAACATCTCCTAGCCATGTTCTACATGTATCCTAGAAGTCTCCAGTGATGGAAACCCAGTTGCCCATAGAAGTAACCTGCTCAATAATATACCATAGATTGGCTGCCTTTACTTCCCTGTCTCACTTTTCCATCCTCCTACCGGTACTTCCTAGGATTGCCTCCAAAATAAACTACTTGTTCTTGAATCCTTTTCTTAGGGTCTGCCTTTGGGGGAAAACCCAACCTAAGACAGCCCCCTGCCCTGAGCAGATGTAGCCCCATATCAGGGCATCTGGCTTGAAGAACAGAGTGCAGGCTAGAATTCAGCAACCTCTCGGCACCTTGGCCAGGCTTTCCTTAGCAGTGCTCAACATGAACAACTGCACATGGCAGTCTTGTACCCTTGTCTGCAGCCCTCCTGCAGATTATATGTTATCATGTCACTCAGGGAAAGGCAAGAGGAAGGAAGAAACAACATGCTTTAAGGGATGACCCTGGGAAAGACACTTTATTTTGGGATTCCCAGTGTACTCATCAAACTTAATAATCTGGCCAGGTGCGGTGGCTCACGCCTGTAATCCCAGCACTTTGGGAGGCCGAGGTGGGCGGATCACAAGGTCAGGAGAACGAGATCATCCTGGCTAACACGGTGAAACCCCGTCTCTACTAAAAATACAAAAAATTAGCCGGGCGTGGTGGCGGGCGCCTGTAGTCCCAGCTACTAGGGAGGCTGAGGCAAGAGAATGGCATGAACTCCGCCATTCAGGTGGAGCTTGCAGTGAGCCGAGATCATGCCACTGCACTCCAGCCTGGGCGACAGAGCAAGACTCTCTCTCAAAAAAACAAAACAAAACAAAACAAAAAAACCTTAATAATCCTTGTTCTACCTACCCTGCAGTGTCCACGGAGGTCAGGAATGTGAAAATTACTTTGAAAAATACAGGGGAAAATGGAGGAAAGTGTGAGATATTAGCCACATGTGAAGCGACACTATTTGAAGGGTGAGAGACTAGCTGTTGAAGGGTAAATAAGGTAGTAAGGGAGAGACCCCAGGGTGGGGCCTTTTCCTAGTGGCTGAATATCTGTTGATTCCAGATTTCTCCTTTGCTTTCTCCTATGAGCCCAGTTCCTCTTTGAGGATAATTCAGGAATCATGCTGGGCGGCGACATAGATGAGAAAACTCATTCTGTGCTGAGAAGCGGAAGTCCTGGTTTTCTTTGAGGTTTTGCTACTAACTGGCTGTGAGACATTGAGCAGAGCTATGCTTGCTGCTTTAAAATCCTTGCCTGCTAATTCCAACATCTGGGTCATCTCAGGGTTGGTCTTCACTGATTGCTTTTTTTTTCTGCATGGGTAGTTTTTTTTGACAGAATCCCACTCTGTTGCCGAGGCTGGAGTGCAGTGGTGCGATCTCGGTTCACTGCAATCTCTGCCTTCCTGGTTCAAGCAATTCTCCTTCCTCAGCCTCCTGAGTAGCTGGGATTACAGGCACCCGCCACCACACCCTTCTAATTTTTGTGTTTTTAGTAGAGATGGGGTTTCGCCATATTGGCCAGGCTGGTCTCGAACTCCTGACCTGGTGATCTGCTCGCCTCAGCTTCCCAAAGTGCTGGGATTACAGGCGTGAGCCACCCTGCCTGGCCAGTGTGTTTCTTTATATGCCTAGTAATCTTGGATTATATTGTGAGCATTATGAATGACATGGGGAGACCGGATTCTGTTATGTTCCTCCAGAGAATATTAATTTGTTGTTGTTTGTTTATTTCTTTAGCGGCCTGGTTACTTGGCTAAACACAAATTCCAAACTCTGAAAGTTTAATATTTTTAGCATTAGCTAGGCTGCTTGGAATATGTCCTCCGTAAGGATAAATCAGTGGCCAGACACTTGGGCAGGGATTTTACAAAGATGTTGGGGCTCCCTTTTTGTGACTCTCACCTTTTAAGGTTTCCCCTTTCACTTGCTACCTGCTGGGTCCACCCTGGACTTGTCCTGTGGTTCTTCAAACAAGCAAGGTTGTGTGTTTTCTATCTGAATTTTAGTTGCCCGGAGTATTGTTGTGCTAACTTGCCCACCACCATTCCCTTCTCTCAAATGTCCACTTGCCTCCAGTATCGGCCTGTTTTTGTCCTCCCTCAAGTGCCTTCAGGTAGTTGTTTTGTATATTTCCCCCTAGATTTTATAGTTGCTATTTGCAGAAAGGTGGTCCAATAGGAGCGACTCAGCTATTACTGCATCCCCTTCCTCTAGCATTTGACTGCGGAATGAGGAGGTGGGACTAAATGCTCTCTTTCACCCCACCAATTTTGCCAGAGTTGGCTGCTTGCGGCCCTGGTCAAAGACAGAGGCAGAAATGGTAGTGCTGCTCCTCCCAAAGCCCTGGCAGGCCCAGTGTGAGAGCCAAGTTTGCTCAGGGGTGTGGCCCTTTTGGGTACTTGGAGGCTAGGGCTGCCATCCATCACCACTGAGGTGGTGGCTGCTTATTAAAATAGGCTGTATTCCTAGAACATGAATTATTTTGCTAAATTATTAAGTTGCCTTGCAGCTTTCCTGATGACCTAGAGTGTGCATGCTAACAGCTTGCACCCTCCGTCAGCTTTGGTGTGGAATGGCATGTTTTAACCCAGCATCCTTCCCCTGAGAGCAGCCCGGCACCTGGCCTTGCTTCCCTCTCTTGCTTTCCAACCTGCACAGGGACAAACAAAGATGGGTGAGCTAGAAACAATGGGTGGCAACTCTCTCCTGAGGGGCGTTAATGATGCCCAGACCACCCCCCATTGCGGGGCTTGGGGATTATCCTGTTTGCTGGGGAGAACAGGCTGGATGACCTCTGAGTCGATTCTGAGTCATTCTTTACCTGAGAGGCTTATACAACCCCTGAAACTGCCGGGAGCTGCCTTCTGTGCTGGGGAAGTAGCTTTACTTTGAGGCCAGCTTTCCTTCCATTATGGGTTTTTGACAAAGTTGAATGACCTTAGCTTACGACATTCCCAAATATCACAGATTTCCCCAGAGTTCTGCACTGTCATTTGTTATGAAGTGAGGGCTTTAAGGTGTGGGAGGGTTGTCCCAGCCTGTATTACAGGACTCTCTTCCCAAGCTGGCCTGGCCATCCATGGAACGCAGCCTATAGGCATCTCTGATGACCAGACCCTGGTGCTGTGCTGCTGAGGAAGAGTCCACAGGGCAAGCTCCCCTTGGGTGCTGATGGAAAAGTGGAAGGAGGTCTGGCTTCAAGGCCTAAGGACTTGGGGTTGGGTCCGAGTTCCACTCCATGACCTTGGGCAGGTCACTTCCTCTCTGTAGTCTCTAGTGGCCACTTTAAATCTCTTCCACTTTGACTCTCCATGTGAAGAAGGGGCTTTGCCTATGAATACCCCATTTTGATTTCCTTCTAAGGACTCAGTATTTCTTTTTACTTACTCCTTCACTGTGGCCATCTGTAAGGCCAGAATCTACCCTGTGAAACCTGGTAGAGGGCAGTAGGTTAAGCCTAGCAGCTTTGAAATTGGAGTGAGCTAGGTTTGAATCCTGGCTCTGACCCTGATTAGCTGTGCTGGTCACTAACTTCACTAATTTTAGTTTTCTTATTCATAAAACAAAGGGTGGGGAGTTGAGGGGAACATAAAAAAATAGAATAAAAGCTCTAAAAGAGAAAGAAAGAAAATAAAGGGGGATAGTAATGGTGCCTGCCCCAGGGAATGGAATGAGATGTTGATCATAGTCCCTCTGGCATGGGGCTAAGCCTTAACACTTGTGTCAGCATAAGGTCTGGAACCCACGTGTCTGACTCCCAGTGCTGCAGCTCCATGGGCCTCAGCTTCTTCCTTTGCAGGGTGCAGGGTCAGTTCAGGGCCTTTCCAGGGATGGCATGCGAGGCTCCTCTCCCGGAGGTGTTATTTTTGGTGTGGGGGAGATTAATCTACTCTCCGGGACTGAGTTGGACTCAAAGCGTCCTTTTGCTGACTCTGCCTCAGTTCTTCAAGTGGGGGGACCAATACTCAGGGGGCTGTGAGCAGTCTGGCTTGTTAGAGGGGTGGGACGGGGCGGGCACAGAAACCCTCAGGGCCTGACTCCTATCCAGGTCACCCCGTGGGCTCTTCAAGCCCAGAATCTGGGTGTTTTAAGGAACTAAGGAGAAGTTCATGGTTGCCCTCCACAATGTCACTCCAGAAAGTATCTTCTGCAGCCCTTCTATTTAGAAGTGACTGGGGAAAAGTCAGCAGGTTTAGTAAGTGCCATGTTAGTAATACATTCTGCATCACAACAGCCCAAATCCCACTATTGATTTTTTTTATTGTGTTCCTTCATATTTGAAGTCGCCATGCATTTTAAAGTAATTATTGAATGGCATCCTCAATATAGCTTAACACAAATATCATTCTAAATGGGAGTGATTGATTTTCAATACTTTCAAGTGGCTTTCTCCCTTGTGCCTTAGGATCAGTTATAAGACGGCGTATCGGAGAGGCCTCCGGACCATGTACCGGCGGAGGTCCCAGTGCTGCCCTGGCTACTATGAGAACGGAGACTTCTGCATACGTATGTAGGGGCTGCTGCTGTTCTGCCCTCAGTGGGGAAGGGAGGAGAGGCAAAAGGAGGGGAGGGGAGGTGGGGCTGATATCCACGGCCCCTAGGCAGCAGTCCTCAGCCAGATGGCTCCAGAAGTCCCTGCCTGCTGCCAGTGCTCAGAAGGAATAATGAGTTTGGTGCAAATACAGTAGCAAGGGTTGGGCCATCAGATCAACCTCCTTACAGGGTGGATGGAAGTGCGTGAGTTCAAGGCCTTGATGGGGGATAGGGGAGAAGTGGCTCCTTCTGGAGTGGGCACTCTGAGAAGCAAGGGAGAAGAAGTGCTGGGTGCCTGGCGCAGGGTTAAGATGTGCAGGTGCTCAAGACAGCTTTGCTGGATGGACGGAGAGATGGATGGGTATGTAGATGGACAGTTGGATGGGTGGAAATGGGAAAGGGAGGAAGGAAGGCTGGGTTGTTGGATGTCAAAACCACAGTAAGAAAAGGATGGGGGCAAAGATGAGATGGACCATGAGGAAGTGGTTCCGGGAGCTGGGAGGATTTCCAAAAAGGATTTGGGGGACATTGGAGAAGAGGTGGGTGCATGAAAGACAAACATTGCCTCTTTTCCTATTTGTTTAGAGCAGCTCAGAAAATGCAGGCCTTAGTGTCCCCTAAGAAAGACAAGAGCTGAGTTGCTGGCAGCTGCAGGCCCTCTGGGAGAAGAGCAGCATGGTGCAGTGGAGGCACCCCGGAGCAGGAGCCTGTAGATCTGGGCTTCCTAGCTATGGGGCTTTGGGCAAGTCACTTAATCTCTCTGGGAGGATGATTGTAGGGTCCCTGTTGGGTTCTAAGGGACTCTTTCCCCACTCACCTCTGACCCAGTGACATGGGGCCAGTGGACTTTCCAGCGGGCCGTAGAAGGTTCCCTCTACTGTAGGAGAGTGTCAGAGGAGCTGGGAGGCCCTCGTTTAATGACTGAGAAGAGATTCCACCCCCAAAGCTTCTGCCTCTTCATTTGGAGAGCAATTTTCCTTGTTAGTATTCTCTTTGCCATTCGAGTGGGTAGAGAGAGTTCGCACCAGAGGGAAAATTTGGGCAGAGTGGGTGTGTTGATGTTGGGAATAAAATGACAATTTTCTCCTACTGTTGTTACATCTCCCCCAGTGCTGGAGAAACTCAATTCTAATTGCATTACAAGAATGAATGAAAAATGTAACCTCCAATGGGTTCGGTAGTGATGATTTTGTAGGAAAGATACAAAGCAGATCACCTAAAAGGCCGTTCCTCAGGGGCAGGGCAGAGGACTGAGCTAGGATGAGGCCTTGGTCAGTACCTCACCTGGGATGGGGTAACCGAGACCCAGGTGTAGATGTGAGATCAGGACAAAGGCTTTCCTGCTGCTGCTCTGTCTGTATGGAGTAGTGCGAAATCAGGCCGGGGCAGGACACGGGACTCACAAAGCCTCAGAGACAGATGTAAGCGGCCCGCCCAAGCTCAGGGCCCAGTGATGGACTCAGGGAAATTATGAAGGGAGTTTGGACGTCAGCACAGAGATCCAGGAATGGACGAGCACATTTCCTTTCTAATTTTCATTAGTGAACGGTGGCAAAGCTCTTTGAAAATGAAGAGCAGGGCAGAAGTGCTAAGCGTCCTGATTGCACAGGAGGCCCACTATCTTGCTGACTGGCAAGGGCAGTTTATACCTTCCGACTTACTCCTTATGTAACCACTGGGTACTACCTTCTGGCCAGGTGACCCTAGGACGGTCCACCAGGAAATCAAGCTCATAAAGCCACTTTCAGGATGAAAGACTTCTAGGAGGGGACAGGAGAGTTCTGGCAGGGAGATGGGATGTGTGGCACCCTGGGTGCTGGTAGTAATGACACAGAATCACAGGGGTCTGGGTTTGATCCTTGCTCTGCCACTGCCAGCTTCTTCCTCTTTATCTTCATCATCTTCCCAGCACCTGCCACATGCCAGGCACCATTCTGATCACTTTACATACGCTGATCCATCTACTGCTCCCAACAGCCCTATGAGGAAGGTATCCTTATTTCTCTCATTTGACAGATGGGGAAACTGAGTCATAGAGCTTCTGTAATTTGCCCAAGATCACACATCTGGAAAGTGGCAGAACTTGGATTTGAATCCAGGCTGTCTGGCTCCAGAGTCTCTGCACTTGGATGGCTTGGGCAGGCTGCTTGTCTCTTCACGAACTTAGGCAAGGCTTTACCTCTCTGAACCTCAGTTTTCATTCATGTAAAATGGCAGTAGTAACACCTGCACTCACCAGGCACAGAGTGGGGGTTGAGTAAATGTCAGTTCCCTCCTCCATGGCATTGGTGCTCCACATTGTTTGAGTCCTGGCTTTTAGTTGCTCAAAGAGGTCCATGGACACTGTCCCTGGGAAAACGCATAGTACCTATATAAACATACCAACACACAAAATCCTTTGCATTGGGTTCATGGGTTCATTGGGTTCATGGATCCCCTGAAACCCTTACAGGGTCCTTGTTGCATGGTAACGTTACCACATGTTCATGTTACCCATGCAGCATGTATTTGTTACTTCTTGCTATGCAAGATGCAGGGGCATAGATACAGATGATGGATAGTTGCTGCCTTCAAGGAGTTTCCAGCCTAGTCAAAGGAGGGGACTTAGAGTATGGTACAGGGTGTACTAGAAAGGTGTTTCAAGCCAGTATTTATTAAGCACCTACTATAGCCCACCCACAGTGCTGTGCTACGAGATAGAAGAGAAGAGTTAGAAATACAAATAGCCCCTGCCCTTGTGGAATCTACTTTCATGATGGGAAGGCGGGACTAACACTCAGTAAAATCATTCCATAACAGCCCAGAGACTGGATGTGAAAAAGGCTAGACAGAGACAGTTGAGCGCAGCAGGAGAGAATGCTGCCACCTGCTTCACGGGGCCTTGAGCTCCATCTTGAGGGTTGCAATGACGCTGTCAGGGGTGGGTGGGAGAGGGAACCCCATCAGCAAAGGCATGGAGGTGGGCGGTGAGGAGGCTGGCCAGACCCCAGAGGGCAGACCTGGGCTGCAGCGGGAGGTGCAGGTGGCTGGGTTGGGTGTGTCAATTGTCTAGGGTGGCTATTACAAAGTACCACAGGCTGGGCGGCTTCATCGGCAGCGGTTTATCATCTCACAGTTCTGGGGCTCAGAAGTCTGAGATCCAGGTGTTGGCAGGGCTGCTTCCTTCTGGGGCTGGGTGAAGGGTCTGTTCCAGCCTCTCTCCTTGCTTCTGGTAGTTTCCTGGCTGCAACAGCAGGACTCTGATCGTCACATGGTGTTCTTCCCGTGGCTTCACATTTCCTTGTTATGAGCACACACATCATAGTGGATTAGAGCTCTCTCTAATGACCTCATTTTAACTTGATTACCTTTTAAGACCCTATCTCCAAATAAGGGCGTGTCTCAGGTGCTGCGGCTTGAGACTTTAACATAGGAAATCTGAAGAGGCTGGTGTCAGCTTTTTAAGACCCTTGATTGCCTTTTAAGACCCTATCTCCAAATAAGGGCGTGTCTCAGGTGCTGCAGCTTGAGACCTTAGGAAATCTGAAGAGGCTGGTGTCAGCTGTTACCAGCATCCTCCTGTTCTTGTTTACTGTGATGGGAGGAAAGGGAGGGGGCACCAACTGGCCCCACATGGGCTTTGGCACTTGCCCATGAGAGAATGGAGACCCCAGGGTGAGGGAGCTTGTGAGAGGGAGAAATGGTAGTGAGAGGGTGAAGAATGACGCCAGGGCACTGGGGGACAGATGGGAGGCTTGTGAGCCTGGGAGCATTCAGGGGCTGGTGCCTGCAGCCCTGCCCCGCGACTTGTCTCTCCCGATCGCTCAGAGGCCAGAGAACCTCCAACTTCACCAGAACCTGGTGAGAACCCATCAGATGCCAAGAGTTCTCTGGATCCTGCACAAGAACATCACCTGTGCCCTGGGCAGGATGGGAGGATGTCATCTTCCCTTCAGAGTCACCTTCTGGGAGCCTTGTTTCTTGCAGGCTGACAAGGAGCAGGCCCGGGCGTGAAAGCCTTGGCTGACTCAGCCACCAACTTGCTCTGCAATCTTGGGCCAGTCCTTTGCCTCTGTGGAGCAGCGGTGACATAGGACGGACCATCCCTGTGTGTGGAAGGAGGAAGAGATGGAACAGGGACCCAGAGTGTCCTGGAAAACACAGAGCTCAATACAGATGCAGGGGGGCACTGTTTTTCTCCTCTCTGTACAACTTCATCTGCCTTTGAACTGCCATTCTCATCTGGGAGCCCTCCTGAAACCATCCGTACCAGAGCTTCCCACCCACCCCTGCCCAACTCATACCTCTTTCCGCTTCCATTATCTACAGCTACAGCGGAGTCCTGGCCCACTTTGGTCACCAGGTATGAAATATTTCCTAGAGATCACTGGGCAGAAGTGCCTGCCTGCCTTCCTCCCTCCCTCCAAGCTTTCCTTTCTTCCTTCTTTCAGGACAGAGGCATTTTTGCCTCTGCAGATGGAGCTAGTTTTATGTCTTGCAGAAGCAGACTTTCACATACGTGGTAGAGTTTGAGGCATTTTGGGAAGCTCTGTTCTTTGAAAATATTAGTCTCGTATCAAACCAGATGATACAGGACTGAGTTATGAGCATACTGAGTTTTGCTGCGGTAACAGACAACGTCCAAATCCCAGTGGCTTGAAACAGTGAAGTTTAATTTCTTCTTCATATTAGGTGTCCGCTGTGGGCTAGCTAAGGCCTGCTCCTTGTCAGCCTCACCCCAGGTCCTAGGCTGATGGAGCAGCAACTCTCTGGAATGTTGCTAGTTGCTGTGGCAGAGAGAAGAGGGCTCTAATTAGTCTTGAAGGCAGAGAGGGTCAGAAACATTTAGTGAGCAGTATTAGTTGCAATCACAAGTCCCACACAGATGGCCACAGTGCTCACAAACCACAACTCATTCAAATGTATCTTTGGTAAGCACTTAATAACAATATGAGACAGGTTCTGTGTGCTTGACTCCAGCGGTTCTCAAACGTGAGCTGCCGAACCAGAATCACCTGGGGGACTTGTTCTACCACAGACTGCTGGGCCCCAGTCCCAGAGTCTCTGATTCAGAAGATTTGAGGTGGGGCCCAAGAATTTGCATTTCTAACAAGTTCCCAGGTGATCCTGATGGATGGGAACTACACTTGAGAACCACTAGGCAACGGTTTCTTTTTCTTTCTTTTTTTTTTTTTTTGAGACGGAGTTTCACTCTGTCGCCCAGGCTGGAGTGCAGTGGTGCAATCTCGGCTCACTGCAAACTCCGCCTCCCGGGTTCACGCCATTCTCCTGCCTCAGCCTCCAGAGTAGCTGGGACTACAGGCGCCCGACACCGCACCTGGCTAATTTTTTGTATTTTTAGTAGAGACGGAGTTTCACTGTGGTCTCGATCTCCTGACCTCATGATCCACCCGTCTTGGCCTCCCAAAGTGCTGGGGATTACAGGCGTGAGCCAAGGGTTTCTTTACTGACTCAGTTTGCGAATCTGTTACAAAGAGGCCCAGCAGGTGCATCCCCTAAGTACTCAGGGCTTCTGCTGCGGGCGGCAGCAGGGAGAAAGCATGCCTCACTGCAGCGGGCAAGGAGGGGGAGTCTATCTGCCCAATTCCCCGTCTCCTGTTTCCTTTTGGTCGACATAGTTTCCTCCTGGCAAATGAACTCCCTCAAGCTTCCAGGTGAAATCTTCTGGCCCTTTCAGTGGTGGCTTGGAATGCCAGAGGCCACCCTCTGCAGTATGGTTTTCAGGAAACCCAGAAGTGGAGGGATCCACCAGAAACTCCAGGCACGTATGCAGCTGATGGGCCTGGCTGGCTTGGGGAGCATAGGTTGTCCCCAGGGAAAGGGACTGTGCCAACCCTAGGAGGTGGTCTGCACATGGTGTCCGAGGGAGCCAGCAGCTGAGGGTCTGGGAGACTGGCCTCACGGGTGGACTCTGGTTGAGGGGAGAGGATTCTGGTGGGGGGTTGGGCAGGGGGTCAGGCAGTGTAAGATTTAGTTCAGTAAATTCGACACATCAACTCTGCCAAATTAGGTACTCCTGTTTCATTATTGCTGTTGCTTTGCACAATTATTGTTTAAATTTAAATTGAATTCCTACGTTTCATAATTCCTTTGCTCATCATCTCTTCTTGCATCACTCTCCTAGGTTCAGCCTCATTCTTCTTGAAGGTTCTTTAGTTCTTTCAGGGAAGGTCTATGAGTTACCAATGCTCCTATGCTTTATTTGTCTTATGCTTTGATTTTGCCTTTGCTCTTGAATGATAGTTAAGCTGCCTGTGACATTCTAGGCTTTCAGTCATTTTCTTCCAACAGTTTGGGAAGTGGTGTTCCACTGTGTTCTGGACTTTGTCTTGCACTGCCCTGCAGTTTCCCTAGGATGTGTCTGGGTGTGGAGTTTTTGGGGGTTTTTATTTGTTTGTTTTATACTGTTTTCTTCTCAGAGGTATATGTCATCTTTGAGCTGAGGATTCATGTCCTTCATCAATTCTGGAAAATTGCCAACCACACCTCTTCAAAAATCTCCTTTCTTCCATTCTCTTAATTTCTCCTGTTGGAGCTCCAATATGTTGGATCCTCGTATTCCATCTTCTGTCTCTCCTAAGTTCTCGTTTTCAGTCTCTTTATCTCTCCGTGCTGCACCTTGGACATTTTCCTTAGATCCGTTTATTAGATGCTGTGGTTCTGCTAATGAACCTGTCTGGTGTGGTCTTAATTTCAGTTTCGGTTTCATTTCTAGGAGTGCCATTGGTTCTTTTTCAGATATGCTGTGCTTTTTCTGTCGTGTCCTATTCTTTCATTATGAATTCCATTCCTTCTTTTATTGCTTTACTTGTTTTAAACATATTTCTTTTATAGTCTCTTTCAGATAGTTTTATCTTGAGCGATTAGTTCTATTAGCTCAAGTTCCTAGAGTATCAATTCTCCTTTCATGGAGCCTGCTGATTCTCCATTATGGCAGATTGTTTCCTTGTACAGGTTGTACTTTTTTTTTTTTTTTTTTTTACTATTAATTTAGCCCTTTCTTCCCTCCCTTATGCCCCAAATTGTTCAGGGGCCCTACACATCAGTTTTACATTTTCTTGTTGGGCACTCTAATGGTTTCCCCCGGTTCAAGATCACCCTTTACTTTGTTAGCCTGATTTGGGATTTTATGCTGTGTTTGGTAAAGGCTTGGGGTGTTTTTTCTCTTAATTGATGTGAATTTCACATACCATAAAATCATTTTAAAGTGTGCAATTCAGTGGCATTTAGTATATTCACGATGTGCAAATATCACCTCTATCTAATCACCCCTAAAGGAGACCCCATACCCATTCAGCAGTCACTGCCTGTTCCCCTATCCTGGCTTTTTGTTTCTTGTGGGAGACTTTTTTTCTCCATCCAGAATACCTTGTTTATCTCTAGGTTGGTGGGTAGCATGTTCAAATCCCCCCTACATGGAGCTGGCGACTTCCAAGGCCAAGTCAGCCCTTGAGTGGGTGTGAAGTCCCTGGCTCCCAGCCTGCGCTGGGGGTGGGGGGTGGTGGCTGTAGCCAGGTCTAATGTTCCCTGAGCTACTTTGGCTTCAGCATCTCACATTCTGCTCTCCTATAAACTCCCCCTTTCCCCAACACTTAGAAATTTACCGTGCTCTCCTTAGAGCTCAGCTATGCATTTAAACATATTTTTACTGTATTTTGGGAGCACTTTTGTAGCATGAGGAGCTACATTAGCACTTTCTCCATATCACTGGAACTGACTCTGTTTTACAGAGAGAAGTGGAATGGGGGCTTTATAACCAACCCCTGTGACATTTAATTCAGTGCCTTCTTGGAGTGACTGCTAACTTTCGACCATAATAATGACAATTGTGTAACGTCTGGTGGTTTAGCCGGCGCTTTCACCTGCAGTATATCATCTGCTCGGTAGACTGGAGAAGTGAGCATTATTGTTACTGCCCTTTTACAGGACAGAAAACTGAAGCTCAGAGAGGCTAAGTGACTTGTCCACATGGATAAGTGGCAGGCCCAGATTTCAGATGGGTGCGACTTCAAATCCTGTACTTTCCCCTCCTATAGTGGGTTTTCTCTGAGTAGGAGAAACCTGTGGCCAGAAGAGAGAAGTGGGGTCAGTGAAGAGGGCAGGGGAGGAGGTTTGGAGGGGGAGGAGGGGAAGGAGGGGACTGAAGCTATACTCGTTTGAGCTCAAATTTTTGCTAAGGTGGGTCCTAACAGGCGCCAGGATCAAGGTGCCAAGAGGGCATGGGAGGTAGAGGAAAGGGCATATGTGTAAGCAGCATGATGGGGCCTGTCTGAAACTCAGCCTCTCCCTAGCTGCTAGGTAAAAACTCCCTGCTAAACCTCTAAGAGGCTCCCCAAGGAGTCTTGCCTGCTGCCATCACCAGAAACAGTGTTGCCACCACTCTCTTGGGTTGCCAACACCTGGTGCTGAGCTTTGCTGCCTAGAAGAACAACATCCATCCATCACCATTTATTATTATTAGATATCTGCCTTGCGGGTACTACTAGGTCCTGGGGATGCAGAGATGAATAAGAAGCACATGGTCTAGCGGGAGAGATGCCATCACAGAAGGATAAGCACAGTTTAAATAGGGAGGCAAGGAAGGCATGGCTGCCCGTCCACCCCCGACAGAGCCCCACTGAGAGGTCAAAGTTAATGCAGCCACCGTGGTCTGGTCCCCAGTCCGTGGGCTTAGAACATTGATTTAGAATGTTCAGAGTAGCTGAGACCCAGGTGATGGTTCACACTGACCAAACTCATAAATACGGATGCTTAACCCTGATACCAATTAATTCATTTGCAATGAGAAACGTAACTACCAAAGATTTGTCCTTGTCCACTTGTTAGTGCTTGTCAGGCCCTCAATAAATAATTGTTGAAAGAGTGAATTCATGGTCTGGGCACCCACAATGCCTGGTGGTCTCTCTGGATTCCCCCCTTCTGTTAATGCCTATTTTGGATTCCTCCTGTTCCACCCTGGAACTCCGCCTGTTTGGGAGGCACATGGTGGTTGGTACAAGTACTCTGTACCCACCATCCTGTCTCTCCCTTGGCCCTGCCACCCCTTGGCCCCTCTGCACCCTTGTCCTGCTGGTTGTGAAGCTGCTGTGCCTGTCCATCTCTCCCACTCAGAAGTGAGTTCCTGAGGCAGAGGGATCAAGTCTCTGCAAGGCTTTCCCCAGGGCCAGGCACGGTGTCCAGCCCTGAGTACTGATCAACCACTGAATTGAGTGAGTGAGTGAAATAGACTCATACCACAAATACTGAGAGACCTCTTAGGGAGAGGCAACTAGCTTTATCTAGGGATAGAAGGAAAGGGGGTCAAGGAAGACCCCTTCAGGGAGGTGAGTTTTGAGCTGAGTCTGAAAGATGAGTAGGAATTCACCAGGAGAACAAGAGATGGGCAGTGGGTAAGACGGAGCTTCAGACCTCAGCCGGCCGGAGAGTGACTCCACTCACTTCCTCTGCTAGCTGTGTGCCCCCGAGCACGTTGTTTTGCCTCTCCATACCTCGGCTTTCTCATCTGTAAAATAGAGTCCCATTGGGTAACTACCTCTTCGGGCTGTTGTGAAGATTCAATGAGTTGCTACAAATAAAGCATTTAGTAGAGGGCCTGGCATGTGAAGAGCTCAGTAAAACTTAGCTATTGTTCTTGGTTTACTTTTGTGAGGGAGGGCCTCGTCTGGCAGAGGGGCAGCATGAGCAAAGGCGAGACGTGGGAGACAGCAGAGGGGTCAGGACACTGCCCGGACAATCTCATGAGGTCATCAAGGGGTTTAAGTAGCAAGCGATGCCGTGAGGTGGTATCAGGGAGTGGTTGCTCTGGGGGCAGCAGCATGGACCACCAGTGAAGGTGGTGAAAGGCAAGTTATTGGGGGTGTGCAGGGATGGGTGAGCCATGGACGGCTGTGTTCAAGGACTTGGTCAAGGGGATGAAGACCTGGGGTCTGGCGGCTGGGTTTTGCTGGCCAAGCTCTAGTTTTCCCTGGCAGGACTTTCCTCCACCCTCAGTGAGTGCCAGCAGGGCCCCTCGTGCTGATACAGCCGTGGGAGGATTGAGGCATCGCTTCTTAATCACCAGCTGTGGCTGTAATTAAGCCTCTGCCATCTGCACCGGGCGGCCTCTGAAGGGAAGCCTTTGGTTGTGTCAGAAGCAGTCAGGCATTTATGTAAGCTCTCTTCCTGGGTTTTCCTGGGCCAGCTGAAGCCCATAAAGTGGCTACCCTGTGCCCAGTCTAAGCGCCAGTTTCTCTACGGGAACTTGCCAATGGCCCCCTTTTGATCTTCTGAATTCATACCTTGGATGTCTGGTCCTTGTTGGGCGTTAGCTGCTTGATGCTGCAAGCCCCACATAGCCTGGCCCCAGCTGACTCTGTGCCTCCCATGCTGGCCTCCTGGCTCCTCCTGCACACAGGAAGCCTTGGCAGTTCCTGTTCCCTCTGCCCGGAATGCTCTTCCCCAGATAGCCACATGGCACCAGATGGCCCGTCCCTCATTTCACTCAGTCAAATACTGTGTTTCAGAGAGGCTTCCCTGACCGCCCCATCTGCAATGGCGGCCTCCTCCCTGACATCTTTCTATACCCTCTTAGCCTGTTTTGTTTTGTTTTGTTTTGTTTTTTTCTTTGCACTATCACTACCTGGCATAGAATATACATTTTTAAAATTTCTGTCTCCTCAGTGGAACTATACACTCAACACAGAGCACTGTAGAGTCTACAGTGGGTCATGATGTGCCAGGCACATAGTAGGGGCTCAGAAAATAGCCTTGGAAAATTGGAGGCACCTTCAATCCACTCTATTCCTGCCTTGCCCCACTGCTGTGGTTTCTGGCATTTTCTTCCTCTCTGTCCAGGGCTGCCCACTCCAGGTTCGTTCCCCAGGGTCCTTCACATGAGACTTGTGATTCTCTGTCTTGCTCCTCAAGGTCCCGTTACCTGACTGCTGAGCCTCTGCATCCCACCCAGCTGCCTGAGTTCTCCACATTCTCTCATTCCCTGGGGCTTCGTGCAGGCTGCCCTCGCCTCCTTGAACCCCCATCCTGCTCTTGCAGTTTTTGCATGCTGGTCCTTGAAAACTCAGTGTGGAGCCTAACATTCTCTGGGAGCCCCACTTGACACCTCCCTACCCAGCCCCGGCCCTGTCTTGATTGCAGCCCCTTTCACTCCAGGTCCCATTGTCAATGTGTTTATTGTTTCTCTCACTGGCCATGAGCTCCTGAGGGCCCAGAATGTGGGACCCCTCTGTATCTGTAGTGCCCAGTGCTGGAACGTGCAGGCTGGTTGACGACGAGGATGAGTGGGCTGGCTTTTCCAGGGGACACTCAAGGGATGCCCAAAGGAGTAGTCTCTGGGCAGGGTCCTGAGAGTCCAGAGTGAAGGGTGGCCTGCTTCAGACAGGGCCCTGGTCTGAGGGCTGCTCAGGGCCCTCCCCTCTTTTATCCTCCCCTCCAGGACCTCAGGTTTCCAAAGCTTCTCCCAGAGTTCTGGTATCTGTACCCATGTCCCATGTGTGTGAAGAGTCTGGGAACCCTGCTCTGGGGCTCTGTGGGGACTGAGCTTACTGTCTCAGAACCCAGGAGGCCACCTCTGGGTTAGAAGCTGAGCTTCCAGGATGTAGGGCAGCAGTGACTGGAGGGACATGGGAGGGACGGAGCTCCTCATGCAGTGCCTCCTGGTTTGCTGAGCGCCTTCCTCCCTCCTGGCCACTAATGGGCTTTTGTGGACAATGGGCATGCCAGTCCCCAAATCTCCTCTAATGCTTGCTCTTCAGTGAGGGCTGCTGAGTGGCCCCAGTGAGGGTGACAATGCAAGCTCAGAGCCTCCCACTGCCTCCCAGTAGCTACTTTAATGTCTTTGGAGACCTGTCTTTCAAGAGCCTTGCTCAGCTGTCCATCAAGTAGGCGGGGTGGGGACTGGCTGGGGAGCTGGACACTCCCTACGCTGTGCTGACCTGACAGTGGCCAAGCCCAGTGGAGAGCCTAGGAGCAGGGTCCCTCGTTGCAGGCACACATCCCACCATCTTCTCCCTGTCTATACCTGGGGGGGTAGGAATATAAACATTGAACTACAGGCTTGGCACCCCTATCGCGAAGTTAGAATGGAATAGGTCCTGGAGGTCCCCTGTGTGGCTAGCTGTTAACCCTGTAGTTGCTGGATGATAGGAAGGTGGGGGTCTTGGAAGGGTAAGCAACCATTTACCAATGAGAAGAGGAATATTTTAATATTTTATCATTCAGTGTATTTTACCCTAGTCTTAGTTGAACTGGAATCCCTCATTTGACACTGCAGATGTGATACGTCTGGACCTCTGAGGAAGGGGCATATTGCTCTGATGTCTGGCTGTGTGTCGGTGTGGTGCATATGGGATTGTGAGTCTGCATGTGTGGAGGCTGCTCCCAATCCACGTGAGGGATGTCTGTGCAGGCATGTTATACCAGCTGATATCAAGGTTAACAGCATAGACCCTAGAGCCAGACTGCTGCCTACTGCCTGTGTGACTCTGGGCAAATTACCTAGCTTCTCTGTGCCTCAGTTTACTCACCTGTAAACAAGGGTAGCAATAATACCTTCCTTGTGGCCTCATTGGGAAGATTAAGTAAGTGACGGTATGTAAAGAGCTCAGAATGGTGCCAGGCATGTGGAAGGTGCTATGGAAGTGATGGCGTTTATTATTGCATACACACATGTATATTGAGAGCTGGGTTTTGCTGTGTGTAAAATGCTCCCCCCTACACATGTGTGCACATGTATGTTCTGCATGTATTACTTGCTGTATGTGTATATTACATGTCTGCCCATGAAAAAGCCCCCAGTAACCTATGTACCAAGTGCATAACTGCACGCTGGCATGTTTGAAGAGTCTGTGCCTTCACTTCTCCCTAGATTCTCCTGAGAGTCACCTTCCCCATCATTGTTTCCCATCTCCTTTCTCCTTTCCCTTTTTAAGCAGCAGTGGTGCTGAATTGTCACCAAGGGAGCCAGAATCGCTTCTTTGCTCCTGATGGGGTGGGGAAGGGGAGCCAAATGACACCATCAATCTCATTCCCACAATGGACGCAGACCTGGAACCAAGGGCAGAAGCCAGGGAGGCCTCCTCCCTCCCCTGGCCAGAGAACTGCCCCTCTGGTTGCCTTTACCCTGCCTTGGCTGGAAAGACAGGAAAACTCCCAAATCTGGGAGCCAGAGTGGCGGCAACTTAAAGGCAGCCCCCAGCCCTTTGGTGTGGCCAGGTGCAGGGACTATAGCCTTGGCCTCTGTTTATCCACAAGGCTTCATCCACCAAACAAACTGCGGAGGCCTGATAGTAAATCAACAGCAAGTGTGATTTGGAGGACTCTGTTTGCTCAGCTAAACTTTTGGCAAGGTAAATGCATAAGCTGCAGAAATTCTCTTTGAAACAGCCGCAGGGCTCAAACACCCTTCTGTCCTCCATAAAGGATTCTCAAAATTATATGGACTAGATTACTATCTCTATTACATAAAACCATTTCAGTGCCTGCTCGGGGCTTTGAGAATAAAGTCACCAGACAGACCTTTTGTTGCCCTGCCCCGCCAGCACATAGTAATTGAAGATTTCCCTTTAAAAGTGTGTCAGGTAGAAAGAGCTCCTAATTTACTAAGTGGAGGGGCCTTTGTTAGGGAGACCAATGCTTTGTTCTGCCTGTCCCTTTTAATCTTCTTGCACAATGGACTTATATAAAGCACTAATAGAGGATTAATGCCGGGGAGGGGACCATGGCAGGGCCCGGCCTTGCAGAAGGGAGGCCAGGCAGGGCCTCCTTCTCCCTTTTCTGCTTCTCTTCCTTCTCCTCTTGCTTTTTCCTTTCCTTTATTTGGGCCTTCTCCTATCTGGACCCTAGAATCAAGGAGCAGGTGCAAGCACTAGGACGAGCCCTGTGGCTCTGTAGGAGTGGCTGCCCTTGTTTTTCCTAATCAGAGCACATGCTTCTCCTTTGCTCCCCGTTTTTTAATTGCATCTCTGCATGGAAACTCCTGAGGCAAGATCCAGGTTTGGGGCTACATTCTCTGTGGGTTGCCAGATTTGAATCTAGCTGAGGTCTTCAGCCCCAAAGTCAAATGCCATCTGGTGCCTGATGGGACAGTTTTGGTTGGAGGGGTTTCTGCAGTACCCGGGCACTAAGCAGCATTTGTTGTCTGAGATGCCTCCCCAACTCTGGCCTCTGGCTCCAAGGAGGAGGAGGAGGAGGAGGCCACTGAACCCAAGTTGAGAGGACTTGCATTTTGCCTCTAGCAGGGAGCCACCCGCTTCAGGCTCGAAACCCCCATGATGCTGTTAGATGTGCGCCCTGACCTGGCTTTCAGAGATGGAATTCACCTGCTCGGCCATCATCTTGCTGTGTGAATGGATGCAGGATTCCACCTCCCTTGGGTCTTAGCTTCTTATCTGTAATGTAAGAAGACCTATCAGCTCTGAATTTCTATGAAATGAGTTCAAATTGTGGTGACTGTAGAGCAGAGGTTTTTCTCATTTTGAAGCCAATGGGCAAAGTTAATGAGACCCAAGACCAAAGGAAAAGTTTAAAATGGAAAAATGCAATTGCCATTCTTAATGAATTGGAGAAAGAACTTAAGAGAGGCAAAGTGATTAGAAAAGAATCATGAAACATCCTTGGAAATGCCATTTGGCTTGTTTCTAGATGGTGGACGTACATAGTTTCATGGTAACTATGGTAAGAGGGTAAGAGGTTCCTAAGCTTTCCCAGGGCAGGGCCATTTCTTCCTAGACTGCATCCCCAAACAGGCTGTCACAGGCCTTCACAGTTTCTTCTAAAGACTTAACTGCTTGGCTGGGGTGGGCAGAGGGGAAAGGTGAGCTAACAGTGACCAGACTGTGAAAGCTGTAACTCCAGACAAGATAGCAAAGCTTGTGGGGACCCATCAGCCCCATGTGGAGCACATTCTAGATGAAGACCTTCCTGGAGGACATTTGCCTTCACAAAGGGAGGGAGGGACAAAGGAGGGGCTCCCATTTTTGGTGTCAGGCCTTCACACATGTTATCTCATTTTATCCTTACAGTGACTTTGCAGTAATGCATTTCACTCTCTACATGTGTACAGCTGAGACTCAGAGGAGTGAAATCACCTGCTGAAGGACCCACAGCTAGGAAACAGTGGAGCTGGGTTTCCAGGGCACTGATGCAGAAAAAGCTGCGGCTGTGAAATCCACCAGGACCTTAAGTTTAAAAGAATGGCCCCTACGTCTGGCTGGGGGTCTGTGCTGTAAAGTGTCTAAGCTCTAGCTTAGGCTTAAGGACCATGGGTTGCAGCCCTGCCTTGCACTTTAACTAGCTAAAGACTTCGATGTGCTGTTCTACTTTCTGAGTTTCCCTTTCCTCATCTACAAAATAGGAGTAGTAGCCCCTGTGCCACAAGAGAATATGATGGGGCTTTGTCCTCACCAGCCCCTGACCACCCCCACCTTGACCGGCTGGCAGTAGAAATAACAATATTCTTCTCCTCTTCCTCCTGTTCCTCCTTTGCCTTCTCCTCTCCCATCCTCCTCTTACTCTTTCCCTCTTCCTCCTCCTCCATTGTCATCAACATAGCTAACACTTACATAGCACAAACTATATGCTAGGCCTCATTACTAACTCATTTAATCCTCACAATCCTATGAAGTAGGTACTATTAACATTCTCAGTTAATAGATGAGAAAATGGAGACACAGAGAGGTTATGTAACTTGCCCAAGGTCACACAGGAATGAAGCACTAGAACTGGGAAGTCAAACCCAGGCATCTGGTGTCATTTTCACGCTCATAATAACCATTCCGTTATAGCCAGTAGCCTGCAGACTTAGCTGCTCCAAGGCTGCACTGGAAGCTTCTGTGTCTGTCATCTCTGGAGGTTGAGGATGGACAGATTTTAGTTGATGGGATATGGCTGCAGCTGCCGGTCTGACCCCCCACTGTGTGCGGTCACCTCATCCCCTATTCAGCCATCTGTCCCACTCAGTTCCTATTCTAGTTCTTATTTGCTGCTGGGATGGAACTTGGTCTGGGGAACCCTATTGTTAATTCCCTCTGTGCCTCAGTTTCCTCATTGGTGTAAAGGGGATAATAACAGTGCTTTCCACTTGTGAAAAGGCTTGGGAAGATTAGGTGAATAAATTCATGTAAGGTGCTTGGAACAGTGTGTGGCACACAGTAAGTGCTGAGTGTCAGCTCTTATTATCCAGTACAGCATGATAACACAGAGAAAGCTGTACTGCTAGGCCAAGGGCCAAAGGAAACAAGTTTTCAGTTCTGGGAAGGAACCCTGGGTGTATAAGCATAGAGTTGGGAGGTGGTCAAGACCCCTCCCTGACTACCTAAAGAAAATGTTTAGGCTGGGTGTGGTGGCTCATGCCTGTAATTCTAGCATTTTGGAAGGCTGAGGTAGGAGGATCGCTTGAGGCCAGGAGTTTGAGGCCAGCTTAGGCAACTTGGGATCTGATATGAGAAAGACCCTGTTTCTACAAAAAAAATTTTTTTAATTAGCTAATTGTGGTGGTGCATGCCTATAGTTCCAGCTATTTGGGAGGCTGAGGCAGGAGGATTGCTTGAGCCCAGGAGTTGGAGGTTACAGTGAGCTGTGACGGCTGCTCCAGCCTGGGCGACAGAGTGAGACCCTGTCTCAAAAAAAAAAAAAAAAAGAAAATGTTTAAAATGGTTAGAGAGAACAGCAAATAAATATTGCCAAGCTCCTAGTCTTCATCATGGAAATGAGGTGCAGGAACTCAGCTTGATGAATGGAGAAGCCTAGTCATGGCTCTGCTTGCTCTAGGACACGCACAGATCGTACCACTTCCACCTAGACAGCAAAGATGGAAATTTTAGATCTGCATCATCAAGGTCCTGGGGGTCAGCCTACAGGTGTCCCAGAGAGAAACAATTATTCAGAACCGCAGAGAGGGGTCCGAAGGGCCAGCCTACCTGTGACAAGAACGGTCTCTGGCAGCCGGTGTTCTTGACTTTCCGCTGAGGAGGTCAGTATGGTTCTAAAGCCCAGGTCTTAGTGATTAATAACCTTACAGCTCAAATGGTGAAATATATGTGTGAGATTTGTCTGTCTCCGTGTGTCTGGAATGAAGCAAGCCTCTGTCAGAGGGCAAATAGCATGTTTCTCAAGGTCACTTCCAGCCCAGCATTCTGGGGCTTGTCTGGGTGCGGCAAGCAGAGAAACGGCTAGCTGACTTTCTGGGCATCTTCCTTTTCTGAATCTGTGATGGTAGACATTACCCCTGAGTAGGAAGCAAAGCCGGCATGCCTCTCCCACCAGCTTCCTGTATTTACCTTAATGGAGTTTTAAAACACAGCTTCTGACATGTGTACAAACCATGCATGGTACAATGTAGACGCCTCTGTTGGAGGTCTTCATTACCTGCTAAGAACAAGAGATGGTTCTAAGATCTGCGCAGTTGCTCATGGCAAGTGGTTTATTTCCCAGAGCAGAGTACGGAGCAAAGGGAGCCATATGGCCCAGCGGTGGAACAGCTGTCTCTTGAGAAGGAACAATTTGGGAACTTCCACCATCTGGGTGAATTACGAGACTTGCAATTTTCATGCATATGTTGCAACAACTTACCAGCACAGCAGTCAAGTGGGTCGATGATGGAGAGATGAAATGTCCCCATGGTCTGAGTGCTGGCCCACTGCATGGCTATCCATCCTCAGAAACCCTGACTCGGCGGCCACCTCTTGAGCCTGTCTGCCCTGGGCAGGGCCTGCCTCTGAGGTCACATGGGCAGATGCCCTGCCAGCTCCCTGAGGATCCCCACTGCCTTTGCCTGACAGGTGGGCCTTCCACTTCCTCCAGAAAATATACATGTCATTCCTTTAGCTGCAGCCTCCGTTTGCCTCTGGCAGGGCTGGGAAAATCTAGTTGAAGAGTGCTTAGTGGTTTGGGGCTGTTATATTTTCTCTGCTCTATGATCCATGTTAGGCTAAAAGGGCCAGAGCCACTTTTCCTTCCCACAGAAGATAACTCAACCTGGACAGGCTTCCTCTGGGAGAATTAAAGGTGATGAGGGACTTCTGTTGGCTGGAACCGTTAATATCCTTTTCCCCAAATGGTCCTCTCCCTTCCCTGCCTCCCCAGCTGGTTGGAATGATGGGTATATTCCAGTGTGTCTTCATCCCAGTGATAAAACTCTTTTCCTGTGGTTATTGGTGGCCTCCCAGAGCAAGTGCTGCATATCCAGGGGCACAGAGAGGAGAGTCACGTAGTGGGGTCCATGGAGCGCCAGGCCCCACAAGGGGTGCTCTTCCTCCAGTCTCTTTTTTTTTTTTTTTTTTTTTTTTGAGACAGAATCTCGTTCTGTCACCCAGGCTGGAGTGTAATGGCATGATCTTGGCTCACTGCAGTCTCTGCCTCCCAGGTTCAAGCGATTCTCCTGCCTCAGCCTCCTGAGTAGCTAGGATTACAGGCACGTGTCATCATGCCCAGCTAGTTTTTGTATTTTTAGTAGAGATGGGGTTTCACCATACTGGCCAGGCTGGTCTCCAACCTCTGACCTCAGGTGACCTGCCCGCCTCGGGCTCCCAAAGTGCTGGGATTGCAGGCATCAGCCACTGTGCCCAGCCTTTTCTTCCTCCATTCTTACAGAAGTGCTTCGCAGTGGGGCCTGTTATTCCTAGTTCAGATAGGAGGAAGCAGAAGCACAGAGAAGTCAGGTGACTAGCCAGAGGTCACTGAGCTGGGAACCCGAAGAGATAGGATTCAAGCTTATGTCTGCTTGACTCCAAAGCCAAGCCTCTTTCCTAGAAACTGTGCCAGACCTGGAAGGAGGCAGATCTCTGAATGAGGTGTTAGCAGAGGGTATGCTTTTGAGGAAAAAGGAATTGTACAAATTGCTATGTCTCAGGACCTCTCAATATCTCTCCTACTGACAAGCCAGAGATTTTCCCATTAGGGAGATGCCACTGGGTGATTTCCTGGTCTCCAGAAGGCTCCTGCTAAAATGTAGTTTTGTTCCCTGGGGAGGTGACATTTCTCTCCATGCTCCTTCGGATGGAGAGAGATTGACACAGATAGATGAAGGGTACTGGTGCCCTTCCACCTTTAAAACTTGATCTGAGCTGGGCGTGGTGGCTCAAGCCTATAATCCCAGCACTTCAGGAGGCCGAGGCAGGCGGATCACCTGAGGTCAGGAGATCAAGACCAGCCTGGCCAACATGGCAAAACCCTGTCTCTATTAAAAATTACAAAAATTAGCCGGTGTGTGTGGTGGCAGGGTGCCTGTAATCCCAGCTACTCAGGAGGCTGAGACAGGAGAATTGCTTGAACCCAGGAGGTGGAGGTTGTAGTGAGCCGAGATCATGCCACTGCACTCCAGCCTGGGTGACAGAGTGAGACTCCAGCTCAAAGAAACAAAAACAAAACAAAACAAAAAACGATCTGAAGCCAACCGTGTCCCCCGTTCCAATCACCCCACACCTTCTGTTACCAGGACATCCCAACTAGAGTCTTCACAATCCAGACATCACAGCCGATCTGAGCAGGTTGGCCTTGGGTGGATTGCCCAAGCCCAGCACCAGGGTGTCCCAGGAGGGAGGAGTGCAGCCTGTGGCTCCGGCCTTGCCCCTTGCTCCCTGGCTTGTGGGGATGAGGCACAGCCTAAAGGCCACCGTCTCCCCCACCAGAAGAAACCAAGGTCTCTCCAGAAGCCCAGAGGAAACTCAGGGTGCCCCTGCTAGTCACCTGCTGGGCTCTGTGTGGCATTATGTCATGTCACCTATTCACCCCTGTGCCTCCTTGGTGAAGTAGTCCTGAAGGTCCCCAAGGCAGGGTTTGAGTCTGAATGTCTCTATGTCCTTGTGGGGCTAACAAGAGTTAATAGGGTTTGTTGACCATTTCAGTGTCTACCAGGAAGGGGCTTTGGGGAAATCAAAATAGCACCTCCCCAGAAAGGCAGGGAGCCTTGCTCATTAACCTCTGGCAGCAGAAAGGCTGATTCAGTCTTTGGGTGTCACTTTCTTTTGGTTCCCCTCCCTAGAGACGGCCCTGGGCACAAGCTAGTGGATCCAAGCCCATTGAGCCTTTTGTGCTGGTGTCCTGTGACGATGGCCCCTGGCCACTAAAGCCGAGCTGGCTGGAGATCAGAATCACTTTCCTGCTTGACTTCCCCTCTGCCACCCCCGCTTGCTGCTGCTTCATGAATTTCTCTTTTCTTTGGGTGGAGACCATTTGAGAGTCCTCGTATTGGACCCACTGAGAGGGAAGGCTGGGAGGCAGCTACATCAATGACCTTCAGAGGCAGCTGGGAATTGGCATCCAGTTCCAAGGCAGCCACCTCCCTCTTCTCCTTTGTCTCTGGGCCCTGCTGAGCCTCTTCCAGCTGTACCTTGTTCTCTCTGCACAAGGACTGCCATGTGCGGGGGGAAGGTAGGGGCACCTGGGAGATGGCTCTCAGGGAGACAGCTGCCCCAGCACCTTGGGCCAGACTTGGGGATGTGTGAGTGAGATTGTGCCCAGATGGAGGAGGAAAGGAAAGATGTCCCAAGGGGACGGTGAGCATCGGGTGGATTTATGGGTGGAGGTTCCGTTTTTTGACCCCAAGCAAAGTCACTGGGAGAACAAAGGCCAGAAGTTGAATGGAGTAGCTGAGGCTCAAAGCTGAGTCCTGAGACTTTCTGATCCATAACCCCAGGCTTCATGTCCATGGGACCGGGCTGCAAATCAGGAGACATGGGGGTGAATCCTGGTCCTTCTCTGCACCCAGACCAGAGAATCACACATTCTCAGAGTTAGGTGGGGCCCTGCAGGTCTCTGAACCTGGGCACAGCTCTTCAGATGCTAATTTCTACCCCAGCCTCTGGGCCACCATTTCCACTCTTGGATGTAAACGGGCCTCACAGGTTGTGCAACGTGGAGGCCCTGCTGCTGTCACTGCCACAGAGATGCTTGTCCAGGCTCAGTTTGATTACCTTGGTTGACAGGGAATTCACTGTCTCCTAAGGGAGCCCATGTGGGTTTGGACTGTTCTTAGTAAAAGAAAGGTATTTATTTTGGTCCCAGAAATGATTTCTCTCTTTCACATAGTAACTTTTCAGATGTTTAGAAACCTGTCTCCCTTCTCCCTGCCCCCACCCCAACCAGTTTTCTTTTCCAGGACGGGCATCATTTGTTGATTTCACAATGGATTTTCAAGCACCTCTTTCTTATGTGCCAGGCTCTTGGCTAGGTGCTGACAAGACAGGAATTTATAAAACAGACATGACCCTTCACTCAGGGAGCTCACAGCCCAGCAAGTCATTATTCCCAGGCTCTCCCTCTTAAATGTAAAAGGGGCTGCAGGTCTGGCTTGATCAGGGCAGAAGGTGACAGCCCCGCTTTGTTCTCCATACTTCTGTTAATGTCTGTGTGAAGCTGGGCTAATCACTTCCCTTCCCTGGGCATCATCCCAAGGATAACAGCACTTCCCTACTACCTAACAAAGGTAAAGTATGGGATCTAACAGTCAGATTTTTACTTTGTTACACACAAGTATGAGATATTACTTGCATTTAATCCCAAGGAGGCAGAGAGACTGGAAAAGAAAGGTGTTTATTTTGGTGGTGTCCCTATGACAGTAATTACTGCATCCTTTCAGACGAGAGGGTCATCCATCCTCAGCAAACCCACTCAAATGGCTAAATAACATCTTCACTTATTTTTTATCTGGGCAGTAAGTATTGAGTGCTTACTGTGTGCTGAGCTCATTGTTGGGCTGAGAGGTGGATGCTGGGGGTGAATAAAAGAGATGAGGTGTCTGTCTCCATGATACCGACAGCCTAGTGAGAGAGGCTGTTAACAGCCATCCCCAAATAAATTGAGGACATTTTCAATGGATGGCATGGAGGAAAAGAACATGGGGTGCTGAGAGCTAATACACCAGGGAGACCTCCTTTAGATGGGAAGCTGGGGGGATCAGGGAAGGATTATGGAGCTGAGACCTGAAGGATTCAGAAGTAAAGCCTGGGGATGGGGAGGGAACTCCTGGCAGGGGAAATTGAATGGGTGAAGACCTGGAGAAGGAAAAGAGTGTTTTGCTCCTAAGCAACTAGAAGATGCTGGTGGCCAGAGGGCTGGAGGAGGAGGTGGCAGGGATGGAATGGAAGAAGTGGGCACAGCCAGATCCCCTGGGGGCTCCAACTAGAGTAAGAACCTGTGGCCGCAGCATCACCAGCTGGACCGGAGCCAAAGCAGGCAGGAGCCTGGAGCAGGGGCTCAGGGATGTGCAGGCACCATTGTGGCTGCAGATACCAACACTTGGCCCTGGGACTGCCAGGCCATCGGGCTGTGTCCTGGTGGCTGTTGCACTTTGTGTTCACTCCCTTGGGGCTCACACCCTTGCCTTGTGGGAATAGGACTCGTGCTTTGGGATGGTGCTTCACTGACTCCTGACTCCCTCTCTAGATGTGACTTTCCCAGAGCTAAGACCGTGGCACATTCTGGTACCCCCGTGCCTTGCACAGTGCCTGGCCAAAGCGGGCTTTGCTGTACTGGCTTCTGGCTGTGACACTGCCTTTATGTGACCTTGGGCAACTCACCTTCATCCTCTGAGCTGCTTAGGATTCTCATCTGTTCATGTCTGACAAATCATCCTGACTCTTGGACTGCAAGTGGGGATGGGAGCAGAAAAGCAAGTGAGATCATGGGAAAGAGGGGGCTTTGTGAAATGTGAAGTGTTGGGCAGGTAGAAGGTTGCCCTGGTGCCTGAGCCATGCCCTCGGGTTATCTTCCACCCTTTCTCCTCTCTTTGCCAAGGCCAGAGTCACCTTTTCCCATGGTGCCTGTCAGCTGCTTGTTCTCACACACGTGGGGAAACGTCTTATCCAGCAGTGGGTGAGTTGCCCTAGTAACTAGCTGGTTGCCTAGCTCTAAGTGCTGGAGTTGGAATTTGAACACAGGAACCCCAGCTCTAGAGTCCACAGTCTAGCCACTCGACTCTCCTACCACACTCTGTATTCTCTGCAAAGCACTTGCACACATATATGTCATGCTATCTGCGGCACAGGAAAGCTTCATCACTCTCATTTTCCAGATGAGAAAATTGGAGCTCTGAGAAGTGAAGTTCACCTGGGTCACACCGCCTGATCTCCCGACTCCGGGTTGGGTGATCTTGCCATCTGGGAGGCCCTAGTTCTGGCCCTGGAAGAATGTGGCGCGTTGGCCTTGGGGTGTGTTTGCACGTGGTGTGTAGAGAGCCGTGGAAGCACGCGGGCTGCAGCCCTGACTGCTGGCGTCCGAGGATTTGTCAGACTCCATGGCAACCCACACGCTGCCACTGTGGGCCTGATATTGTTTTTGTTGCTTTGGTAAAATGTTTTGTTGAGTGTGTGGCATTCATGCCCTCTGTAGGTGCTCTGGGGCAGGGGTGGAAGAAGCAACATTAGTTATGTGTTTAAGGGCTGAATTCCTTGTCACCTTTCCTCTACTGTTCTGCCCCCAGGAAAAAAATAAGTGTCCCGCCTCTCAGGCTTTCTAGTTTCTAGACATGTGCGTTCTCAGGCACCAGAGAAGCCAGCAGCACTGTGGGCTTGCTCATCTCGGGCAGGGTATGAAGTCCAGGCTCCCCGGCCCCCATCCCACCATTGTTCCCTATTGCAGGGCCTGGCGGGGGTTAAGGTTCTTAGTGACCAGTAAGGGTCCACCAGCCACTATGCAATGCCAGGTTCTGGGCTGTGCCTGTGGACTGGGAGGAACGGCAGAGAGGGGTCTCTGCCCTTCAGTGGCTGATAGCCCAGGCCAGTAGATGAGTCCCCCACATGCCAGGAGGCAATTAATCATGCCAGCTGCTCTAGGAGTCAGGCCCAGAGTATGCTACAGGTAATGAGAGAGGCTATGCCAAGTACCAGGGGCATGGAGCCAGGAGCTCTGGGCTCTGGACCAGATCTGGCATGGATGACCTTGGTCAAGTCTTTCATGTCTTTGAACCTCACTGTTCTCATCTCTAAAGTGGAGACAATAACACAGCTGTCTTGCCTACTTCTTAGAGGAGTTGGGAAAGCAAATTAAATGATAAACATAAGTGTGCTTTAGAAATTAAAAAGCACCAGATGAATAGCAACTATTATATGCTCTGAAAATTAAGAGGTAGAAATCTGTTTTGTCTTTATTTTCTCCCTCCCTCCCTTCCTTCCTTCCTCTCCCTCTCTGTCCCTCCCTCCTTTTCTTCCTTCCTTCCTTCCCTCCATCCCTTTTCTTCTTCCTTTCTGCAAATACCTGCCAAGTGTCTTCCCCATGTAACTGTGCTAGGTGATAGGTCAAGGTTGGGGGAAGAGAGTGAGGCACAAATAAAGAAGGCCTGGTTTCCCCCTTTAAGGAATTTGAGACTAGTTAGGAGCCAGATGTCACCAGAACTATGATACAAAGGAGGGTGGCAGCTGCATGACCAGCTGTGGTACTGGGCAGGATGTGTTGAGAGCAGGGGCGTGGGCAGCACCTGGAAGAAAGGTGGGAACATGGATGGGCAGCAGTAGGGAGGATAGCCTGACATTCCAGAAAGGAATTTGCTCCACTGTGGGTGGAGAGATGAAGGGGTCCGGGGACCCAAAGATGCTCGTGGTGTTGGCACCTTGCTCTCTGCTGGGCTGCAGTGGCTTCTCAAGAGCTGATGCTGGGCCAGTCGGGGGGCCCATCAGCTCCCTTCCCTGCATCCTTCTGACTCTCATCTCACCTGGGGGGCTCCACTTGAGATGACAGGGCCAGCTGGCACATCCTGCAGCCTCTGCCCCCGTCTCTTTCTCCCTCCCTTTGCCCCAATCCCCCAAAGGGCCAGAGTGAGTAGACTTGGATGAAGAACCATCACTGACAGGAAGAAAGGAAGGGAGGGAGGAAGAGAGGAGAGGAGAAAAGGAGGAAGGGAGGGAGGAGGGGGCTAGCTTTGTGGCTTCTGTGCCTGGCCCTGGCCCTGGCCCAGGGGAGGTGCTTAGAGCAGGGCTGTGAATTAAGAAGAAAGGGGGAGAAAGGGAAAGTGAAAGAGGAAACAAGAGTAGTGGAAGAGAAGGGAAAAAACGGGAAAAGGGAGGGAGAAGACATCTTGCAAGATTAGGTTGATGAAAGTTGGAGTAAGGGAAAACAGGGATCTTATTTGAAGAAATCGATATTGCTCTGAGTGTGCTACAGGAGTAAACACCATCTTGGGGCTCTGTGCAGTTATGCTTTATGGGGGCTCACCGTGTTGTGCTGAGACCAGCAGCTGCTGGGACCTTGCTGCAGCTGCCACCGCCCCTGCTCTGCCAGCCTCAAGGGACCTGCTGTTGTCCCGAGCTGGGCTAAGCAAGGTGTGACAGAGGCCAGGTCATTGCTGGGGAGGTGACACCTCAGGCTCCAACTCAGCAGCAGAACTGACCTTCTGGAAGTGGCCAAGGTTTGGCCCCTTGATCGGAACAAACCTTTCTGATCAATCCCGACTCCCCTTCCGTCAGGGCTCTGCCTTAGCAACAGTTATGCTTACTTGAGACTAATAAGTTTATGGATGCTAGCATGTTTCTTCTCCCAGAGGATGCTTTTCTGTGTTAGCAGAGGCCTTCAGGAAAATGTGCCTTATTTTTTGTAGTTTTAATGGTATTTATTTTCTGCACAGGTAACACATTCTCCTGGCTCAAACTTTAACAGTTATAAAAGGCAGTGCAGTATAAACTTTCTTCCAGACCCCCCTTCCTGGAGGAAATCCATGGTACCAGTTTTGGGGCATCTTTCTGGAGATATTTTATGCATAGATAAGGAAATATACACATATATTCTTCCCCTATACTTCAACATTCTTAAACAGATGGTAACATATTCTAAATTCTGCTCTGTACTTTTTTTCACTTTAGCTCTTGTATTGTACACTTTTCAGCACCCAAAGAGCTTTCTGTTCCTTTTTGTGGCTGCATACTATTCCATTGTGTGGCTGTACCATGATTTACCCTTTCCCTTGAGTATGGAAAGCTAGGTTATTTCTAGGCTTTTGCTATTGTAAACAGTCCTGCAGTAAATGACCTTGCACATTTGTCATTCTCTCAAGTTCAGATATATTGAGGTGGTGCTTCTTCCCAAAGACACAGAGTCAGACCCCTGAGTGAAACGCTCAGGAGAGAACAGAGCACCTGCCCATCCTCACCTCAACTAATTCATGAAAGCACGAACTCCCTGGGACTGCAAGGGAAGTCAGGGGCCCCCAGGGTAGGCAAAGCTGTTTCTCTGTATAGCTGCAGGGCCGGATGAGGGATAGAGAGTGGGAAGGGGGTGATGGGCAGGGACATCCTGCAGGGTGAGCCAGGGAGGGACAGGATGGAATGTCTGCTCCCTTTACCCTAAGTCTCACAGGCTAAGAGGATGACATGTCCTTTGCCTTGGTGACCCTAATTTGACCACTGGAGTTCAGAGGAGAGAGCTGATCAGGGTTCTGTTTCCACAACCTCAATCTGCCCAATGAAGTGCTTCATGCCACTGCACTTGGGGGTTTCCTCCTCTGCTAGGAAGCCTTCCCTGCTCACCCAGCCTGTGGGCCAGCATCGCTTCTGTATCCACCTGCCCCACAGGCTTGGGTTTGCTAGAAAGGCTGCGTGTGAGAGTTGGGGGGAGCGCGGGCTTTGGGGCTGCACAGTCCTGGGTTTGAATCCTGGCTTAGAAGCAGTGTAATAGGTGATTTTAAAAATAAAGTTATTTAAAAATAAGGGGAAAACATTAAATGTTCAAGTAGAGTTGTTGGACATGTAAGGAAACTCTTTGGGCTTGACCCTGGGCGTAGTTTGGATTGGGGGGAATGGAAATCAACTTCTCGAAGCTCTGGTTAGGGGAGAGCTGAACATTCCCAGCTCAAAGAATGTGAGGCTGCAAAAGGACTCTGGGAGTTTGTCTCCTCCTGCCCCGTCCTGCACTGTTCTGGCCAACAGTGTGACCCGTCCACATGAGGAGTTAGCCACAGAGCTGGGGCATGGACGGGCGGAGGACTCTAGACTCTCAGGCCAGGGGTGTTAAAGAGTCTTTTCAAGGAAGAAGTGCGAGTTCCTGGAAAGGCAGGGAATTTGTAAACACAACTCAGTGAGAAACAAATACAGCCGACATCATGAAAAGGATGTGGTTTTGATAAGGACCAATTCATAAAAGCACAAACTCCCTGAGATTGCAAGGGAAGTTAGGGGCCTGCAGGCTGGGCAAAGGTGCTGGGAGGGAAGGTGGGGGCAGGATGGGAGGGGTGACTGGCAGTGGCCTCTCACATCCGCTTTGTGTTAGGTTTATTAAAGTGCTAAATCAGTGGTGCTAAGTAGCTCCTGATTTAGCTTCTCACTGGAATAAGATTTAAAATCAGTGGGACCACAGGCTGCTCACTGCTGGGGATGTGGCAGTGACAGCTTTCCTAAACAGGGTGGGCTTCGTGGAGCAGGATGGTGGCAGCAGCCTTGCTGCAGTCCCCAGGACAAAAGGCTAACTTTGAAGGGAGAACACTTCTTCACAGGTGGGCACTGTCCCTGCCACACCCTGCTTAGAAGCCGTGGGTTCCTGTCACTCTATCTCTAACTTCTATCAGATCCTAATAGAGAAAAATCCCCTGAAAGCTTGTCACATGGAATCGAAATAAAATGTGTCTGGGGAGCAGGAAAGGGCAGACTTGCTGCCAATACGTGGAAGTTCAAGGAGGCAGATTTCAGCTCAGTGAAGCGAAGTGCTTGTAGTAATCAGAACTGCTTATAATTGAAAGGGGCTTCATTGATTCGCTCATTGACACATTCAGCAAATGATTATTAAGCTTCTGCTGTGTGCCGCTACCGAGCTGGGTGCTGAGGAGATGATGGTAAGAGAAACAGCATCCCCTTTTCAGAGGCTCCTGAGCCAGTGTTGAAGACAATCAAACAAAAACAGTGACACGTGACCCTATGATGGGGTAGGGGAGATGTTAGAGGAGCACGAGCCAGGAACATCTAACCTATGGAGGGTAGCCAGGGACAGCTTCCTAAAGTACGGAACATTGAAAGTGACACCTGAGAGATCAGTTAGCCAGGTGAGGAGGTGGGAAGAGGGGTGGGATGGGGGATGGGGAGAACAGCATGTACAAAGGCCCAGGAGTTGGAGAGAGCCATTTTCACTTGAGGACACGAATGCAATGGAGTTAGGCAGGAACAGAATGCCTGTGTTTGCTGTTAGCAGAAGCATCTCGGGAGAGGTTTGGCATGAGATGAGGGAGAGGGTCTGCAAGCACTGGATGGGGTGGTAGAAGCAGGGACTGTGTTATTACTTGGCCTCTTCTGTCCCTAGATGCTTGGTTTTGAGTCTGCTGAAGTCCCTGAGTTCAGCATGCTTGAGTCTCACAAGTGTGCTGCCTTCTCCAAAGCCAATGATGACAGGAAGAGTTGGGATTTCTGGGGCCCTTGCTGGGAGCCCACTCTGCCAGACACTTCACAGGTGTTATCTTATTTCTCCCTCACTATCATCTATTTGGGTAATGTGATTAGTCCAACTTTATAGATGGAGAGCACAAGGCTTTGTGATGTTAGGTAATTTTAATTGACTCAAGGTCACATAGCTGGCTCAGTAGAACTGGGACTCAAACCCAGGTCTGTCCAACCTGAATCCCAGGTGCCTAACTACTTCCCTCTGCCTGGAGCCTCCCTGATGGAGGGCAGGAGGTGGGCACCATCCGTCCTTCTGTCCATCCTCCCAGTGCCATCTCCTTCGGGACTCTGTCATATGTCTCCTTGAGAAGAGGCAGCTCCTTTGGGGAAGGCAAGTTGCAAGGCAGAAGCAGGGGATGAGTTTTTAAATCAGAGCATTAAAAAAATGCTTGACAAGCCTCATGTTTTGCTTTCCTCGTAGGTGGTAAGGATCAATTTCCCAAAGAAAAAAATCAATCAGTTGGAATGTGTCTTTCTGGAGAAAGCCTGGCATCTGTCAAATGGGGAAAAAAAGACCCAGAAAAAGATTTTCTTGGGTGGTGTGCGGGGGGTTGCTGACTCAGGCCGTATGCTCCAATATCATTAACAAGTTGAAAAGCTGTTGCTCCTTGCAGGGATACAGCATTGGTGGTTCGAACAGCTCGACCGAGAAAATCCTTTGCAAAGCAAGGAAGGCTGGGGTACCAGGAGCCGGCCACGAGCAGATCTGGGGCCCAAAGCATCGATTAAGGGAATTGACTGCAATGCTGGAGCTTTTATCAGGCCCAGTGGCTGGATGTGATTGCTTTATGTGGAAACCCAATAGGAATGTTCTGACAAGTTGACAATTTTAGTTGATAAACAATTATTAACAGTTAAGCCATGTTGAGGTGAGGCAGGCTAATACCCTGGGGTGATTAGTAGCATTGCAAGGGAGGTCCTCAGGGGAGTTTGTAATCTGACACTGGCATTTGATGACAGACGGCCCCCAGGGCTTCAGACTGGGGAGGCCAGAGCCTAGGCTTTGATGCAGAGTCACTGGAATTTTTCTAAAGACCGTTTTGCCATCTAGGGATTTGGGGCTCAGCATTGCCCTGGTCTTATAGCTTAATTATGTATTCACCTTCAGCCAGATGGGCATGGCTCAAGTTAGTACAATTAGAGCCCTGACGAGAGGACAGGGAGCCTCTGCAGATTCAGACACTCATTTGTTCAGCATGTATTAATATTTATTGAACACCTGCCATGTGCTGGGCATCATGCTAGGTGCTGGGACATAGCCCATTCCTTGCCTTCATGGAGGTATGGAAGACAGACAAGTAGTAGAGAGAAGTTAGTGCTGTGGCCTATGGGGCAAACCAGATACTGTGGGAGCAGTGAGAGGACCTCATCCAGCCTGTGGGGAGGGGGTGGTCAGTGCAGTCAGGGGAAGCTTCCTGGAGGAAGTGACATCCAAGTTTATGTGAAATGTACACAAGTAAGTGGTGGGAGAGCTGGAGATGCAGGTTGTAGATGGAGTTCCAGGCTGTTTGAAGGCCCAGTGTGGGGAGGGCAGGGGCTCATTCACAACCTGAAGTTCCAGTGCCAAAGATGAGAGGGCAGCCATCAGGGAGCAGCAGGCTGGAGAAGTGAGGGCCTGATGAAGGAGGCTGAAGGAGTCACACAGACAAGTGTCACTTTCTCTGTGAAGCTCTTCCTACGTCTTCCCCTGTCCCTGACATGTGGAAGAAGTGTCTACTCTCTCAGGGCCCATCCTGCACTCTGAACTGGCTATGATTTCAGCACCAGTAATGTTCCAGTGCCCTTGCTCGCCGGCTCACCCACTCACTGGCTCACTCACCCGCCTGCTCACCTGCTAACCCACCCACCCACGTGCCCATCCACCCACCCACCCACTCACTGGCTCACTCACCCGCCTGTTCACCCACTCACTCACTGGCTTGTACTCTTGCTCACCTACCTACCCACTCACTCACCCACCCACCCACACGCTCGCTCACTCACCCACTCACCCACCCTCCCACCCATCCAGTGGCTCACTCACTCATTCAGGTGCCGTCTCCCTTTCCTGCCATCAGGTTGTTGGTACCACGAAAGAAGGAACTGTGACTTATTTGCTTATGCTATTCCCAGCACAGCATCTGGCACATAGTAGGTGCTTAATAAATGCTTTTGGAGTGAGTGACTGCTCAGAGGAATGAATGACTTTGAAAAACATAGTGAGGTTCCCATGTGCCAGGCATTGTTCTCAGCAGTTTACAAGTGTTAATGATTTAGTCTTGCAATGAATTTATGAGGTAAGGGACCATTGTCCATGTTTCACAGGTGAAAAAAACTGAGGGAGGTTAAATAACTTGCCTGAGTAACCCACGGCTTGCAACCGGGAAGTAGCAGAATCCAAGCCTGAGTCCCGACAGCCTGGCTCTCGGTCTGTTCTCTGACCTTACACCCTGGCCTGTAGGAATTGGAGTGCGGCCCTTGTCCCTCTTTGGACAGCTCTCTATGGGGTGCCAGAGAGAGAGAATTCTCCCTGCGGCACTCCAGGCCCCTGCTCTTTAGGGGAAGGGTCAGGAGCAGGTAGGGGGAGGATTCACCGCCCAGAAGACCAGGAGGCAGGGCAAGGCCTGGCCCTCTCTGTATTTTGGACTCCTCTCTCTAACCCCTGCCCACAGAGCCCAGCCCACAGGAGGTGCCCGGTAAATACTGGTAGAGTGAATGCACATGTACATGGTACTGCATGAATGGGCAGAGGGTGCGCGGGGGCAGGGGGACCTTGGGGTACAAGCTCACATTTCCCCCCCAAAGCGCAACCATTGGGGCTTCATGAGACAAAGCGCCTGAAGGTGGGACTGGGGCCGCCTTTCATTCCATGCTCCTCTTCTCTGAGGACCAGATACGGAAAGGGCTATGCCCAGTGCTGCCCTAGTGGATGATCATTCACCAGTGAGTTGACTCTGGACTGTGTCTCCTTCCCCACTCCCAGTCCCAGCCCCTCTAGTTTTACCAGGGCTCCTTCCTCCCCACCCCCTCCCTGCCTAACGCAGGCCATTCTATCATCCTCTGAGCTGGAAATGAGCCTGAGCATGCTCAGGGGCCATGGTACCCCAGCTCCCCAGCCCAGTCCTGGGAAGAGGAATATTAATAACAACAGCAACATTTTAAAAAGAAAGCAACAGTTATAACTAACCCGTGGTACTTGGTGCTTTGCATGAGTTAACTCATTTACTCTGTGCAATAACCAAGTCAACAGCCATTCTACAGAAGGGGAAACAGGACCAGAGAGGTTGCTCAAGGACATGCAGCTAATGAGTGGCAGAGCAGGGACCTTGGCTTTTAATGCATTGCTGCCTTGGAATACAAATCAGCAAGGGCACCACCAAATTAAAGGAGAGTGGCAGGCTGGGCTGTGGCTCACACCTGTAATCCCAGCACTTTGGGAGGCTGAGGTGGGCAGATCGCTTGAGGTCAGGAGTTCGAGACCAGCCTGGCCAACATGGTGAAACCGCGTCTCTACTAAAAATACAAAAAGATTAGCCGGGCTTGGTGGCACGTGCCTGTAATCCCAGCTATTCGGGAGGCTGAGGCAGGAGAATCACTTGAACCTGGGAGGCAGAGGTTGCAGTGAGCCGAGATTGCACCAGAGCAAGACTCCATATCAAAAAAAAAAAAAAAAAAAAGGAGGGGTGGGAGGGATGGGGAGTGGCTCTTGGCCAGGTTGGGTGGGGGTCACACCCTGCAGGCCCCAGTCCTGCAACCCAGGAGAGTGTTTGGCCGTTAATGTCCTTCTACCTTATCAGCCTTGCTGGGGAAGTGCTGCTTGTTAAAACAATAATTGTCTCTTCATATATGGGATCCCAATGTGGCCACAGCAATTAAAAGCCAACTCTAGATGGGCTGAGGAAAGGACCAGCCATTTTTATTCTTCCTGGCTATGGAGGGGACTGAGGGCTGGGAACTGTAAAGAATGAGTGGTACACATCTGATGAAGTGTTTTAGAATTCCCCTTGGTGACTCCCCAAGCCCCACTACAGACACAGACACACACTAATACATACACACATGCCGTGTGACCTTGGGCATGGCGGAATCACTCATGCTAAGCATGTCACCTCAGAATTGGCACTTGGGTCCACGTGGATGTAGGTCATTTTATTTCCAAGCTGAATCCAATGACAGCCTGATCTGAGGCCTCTTGCCAAGAATGCTAATGGCAGACTGATCAATGTGCCTTGGAGCACTGGGGAGACTGGGTTCGGGGGTGGCTCTGGAGGTGATATGCTGGAGGATTCTGGGAGGCTACCACCCTTTCCCTGACCTCCCAGTCTTCTTGGATCTTAGCTGAATGTCAGGCTAGTTGGCCAGGGGGCGTGGAAGTTGTCTTTATTTATCCTGACCCTTTCATGTAAGTAATTTTTATAGTTCCATTAACTAGTAAGACCATTTGCAAACTTCCAGGCAAAATATATGACCACAGGCACCTCAGGGACCTGTGGGTCATCTTGGGTGGAGGCCCAATAGAGGGAGAATTGATTCAGAGGGCTTCCATGAGCTGGGGACAGCAGATGGGGCCACCTTTGGTTAGGGAAGGGCCAGTGTTATCTGAGCAGCTTGATTGCAGAGGAGACCCCAAGTCTGACGCACACACACCTTTGCTTGGTGCCAAGATCGCTGTCCTGGGTCCTGGCCTGCTTATGCAAGCTCACCTGCTGCCCCAGGACTGATGCCCTGGCCTTCCATCTGTACCTCTGAACACGTTTGTTCCCGGGCCAAGCTCTATGCCTGCATTTGTAGAACAAATTCCTCTCAAACTTAGCTTGAATCAGTCAGCCAAAGAATTTGGCAGTTGCTATCATGGAGGCTTTTACTCCCAGAGCTGGAGGGAACATTTAGATCCTGTCATCCAACCCTTTCATTTCACAGACAGACAAACAGACCCCGAGGAGGGAGGGAGATGAGCTAAGTTCTCACAGCAAGTCAGTGACAGATCTGCTGCTGGAACTTACTCATCTTACCCTGTGCGAGCAGGCTTTTGGCATCACACGTGTGGGTGCAAATCTCAGCTTGGCTCCTGGACCAGTTAGAGTCCCAACCAAGAAACAGATGGCATTTTTTTTTTTTTTTGTAGTTTTTTGAGATGGAGTCTTGCTAGAAGGCTTCTAGCACATTGGGAGGTCAGAAGCAGGACTGAAGCAGGGTGGTGAGAGTGCAGTTCATATTTCTTGGTGGGGCCAGGAGAGGGTGAGTGGCTGGCCCCATCACACGGCTGGTGCTGTCAGAGCCCATCCAGCTGCCCTGTCCATGACAGCAGACGGATGTGCAGCAGTGTGAAGAGGGACTTGACAAAACACTCTGTTTAGAGTTGTAAGTTTCCAAGAAGGAGGCCAGGGTGGCAGCACCCTAACCCAACCCCTCCCAGGCAGCCACTGGCATGGGGGTCTGTGGTCTGAAAGAGCTTAGGGCACCCACACGCTCTAGGAGCAGCAGCTGAGTAACCCCAGGCCTCTGGAGACGGGCTGCCAGCTGCTGGCATAGGAGTCAGCCGCCCCAGCGCCAGGGATGGCCACCTCCATCCTCCCTAGGAGACTCTCCCCGCAGCACCCCCAGCCCCTCCCCACCAGGTGTCCAAACACGCGGTGGCCCAATTGCCAAATACGGCAGCCTGAGCCTCGGGTATTTGCTATCAATATTTCATGCTTCAAACAACACTTACGAAATATGAATGGATTGAGGTTTTGACAAGCAAATAGTGCAGGCAAAATACCAGGACAATGAGGAAAGGAGGGAGATGCACCTGCATCCCTGGGGTCAAGCTAAGGGACTGTGGGATGACCGTCCTCCATGAGTAGCACAGAAGCTGACCCCGAAGCTGCTGCCTTAGCAGAGTCCTTACCAGGGTCTAGGGGCTGGATACAGGACCGAGCTGAGGTCTGTGTCTGCAGTGTGGGGGGCGGTGTTCTGCAGACTGTCCTGCTGGTCTCTGGGGCTTTGGGAAGTGACCAAGGGAAAAGGCAGTGCAGTGTGGAGCTTGCTCAGAGCACCGGAAGGCTGTTCCCTCCCAGCTTGGAGAAGGCACAGGCGGTAGGCGGATGGGCTGGGTCTCTAGGATCGGGAGCAGGGGGCAGGCAGGTCATTGGGTGGTCTTCCTTCTCAAATTACCTGCCCTCCACCCTATCCCTAACCTGTGTGGTGCTGAGCATGTTGAAGCAGCTCCTCCACCCTCTGTCTCTGGTCACCACTGACCTTCTTGTGGGCCTGTCACAGCACCCCTCTGCTGTTCCCTCTGGAACGGCCCCACCGCCAGCCCCTGAGCCATGTGGGCGGGGGAGGCTATCCAGCCTGGGCAAAATGTGAAGTCCCCACAGCCTTGGGCTCTCTCCACCTTCAGAGGCCTCTAGCTCCAGGAGCCACCCCAAGCTCCTTCCTCCCTGGCTGAGAGGCCACACACTGCCCAAGGGGCCATGAACGCTCAGGCCTCAGCTTCTCCAGGTATAAAACAATGGGCCAGGACATGATTTTCTCTTAAGTCTCTTCGAGCCCTGACACTCGGCAGGTTCGCAAGTCACTGCTTGATTTCACCGCCCTTGGCAGAGACCCCAGGGATCAAGGTCCTGCTCTCTGCAGTCAGAAAACAGTTGGCGGTGTTAGTGAGCTAATGTGACAAGCTGTAACACGGATGAGCCCAGCTGTGGAGCGTGCAGGGACCTCAGCCTGTGGGGGTGGGGATGAGGGAGAGGGAGCACTGAGGCCAGGGCTGGGAGCTGGCTGGGCTGAGGGGCTGGCATCCCGTGGGGAGCCAGAGGATGGACACTGGTGTGTCCTGGGGGCATTGACCCATTTGAGCTTGTTTGGAAAGTCCAGTGAGAACAGGGGGAGCCCGGGCAGCAGGACTGACAGTCTTGCTAGCTGCCGCGTGAGCAGCACATTGTGGTTCTAAGTGGAGCTGTTCCCCGGGGTCAAGGCCCACTGGGTTCTCCAGCACTGGGTTAGCCGCTTCTCAGGGCTGCAAGCGAGCGGGGCTCCAGCACTGGGGAAGCACCACAACCCTCCCCGAAGGCTACCTGTAGCAATCAGAAGGACCCAGGTGCTAGGGATCTCCAGACACACCACAACCCAGGCTTGCAGTGGACAGGCTGACTCCAGACCACTGACCAGTGGGGCATGTGAAATGGCTCTTCTGGGGTCTACCTTGCCTGGGGCCTGGGCAAAGCTAAGGCAGCAGCTTCGGGGTCAGTTTCTATGCTTAGGAGGGGCCAGAGGACCACATCAGCCATAAAATGAGCCTTGTTGTTTAACCCAACAGCATCTTCCCAGTGGGCATTTAGGCCAGGCAGTGGGTGGGAGGCCATCAAAGGGGACCATCTGCTCCCCTAGCCCAGGCCAGTACTGGGCAGAGAGAAGTCTCTTGCTTTTGGGAAAAACAAAACAAAACAAAAAACCATCTAGATCTGGTCTAAGGAATTGACAGGGTTGATGGTAACTGCTGATTCCCTGAGCTTTCAGACTTGGTGGAGGTGGCACATGGGGGCTTTCTGTAATCCTTCACTGATGGCTTAGATGGTGGGGCAGATCTTTCAGGAGCAAAAGATGACCTTGAGGAAATGTGGATTCTGTCAAAGAAAGAGAAAAATAATTTCCCTTCCTCAAACTGCTGTCAATAAGCCTCGGCACCAGAGTGGTTGAGGGAAGGTGCCTGCTGCTGTAACCTCCCACCTCAGGAGGCTGCAGCATTCAACTGCGTGATAAGAAATTGCCAGGCACTTTCTAATTACAATTATCATCATCGTGGATGTCTCTCTTAATTACTTTCTTATAATTAGCTGTTGCTTTTTTCCTCTGCATGTGTGTACTTTGCAGATTTGCTGACATTTGAGAGCCCCAAAATAGGGACATTTGGGGAGGAGGGCAGAAAGGTGGGGGGAGAAGTGAGAAGGGACCTTCTTTTCAGGCAGGCTGATACATTTTGGGGCCTTTTCAGAAGGATACTAGGGAAAGCAGAAGATACAAGGGACAGATCATTTCCTAAGCAGATGGGGAAAGAGAGCAGGGGTGTGGATTTAGGAGCTGAGGTTTGCGGCGGTCTCTGTTGTTAAACGTTGCAGGAAATGTTCTCAAAAAGCCAACGAAGTTACCGCTTCACCAGCTTGGGTTTCATTTTAAGAAATGAGCTGGGATGAAATGTACTCTTGTAGGATCCATTCTGGAGTTAATTAAATAACTCAGGTCAGGTGTAGCTTGATTTTCCCCCCAAGCCAGTCATGCGTTCTAAGCATCCCTGGGCACCAGCGAGTTGTGACAAAATGGATTATGCTCCTTGACCAGATGGTTGGTTTTCACTGTTTGTTCTGGTTCTTCCTCTCTCTCCCCATGTCCCCTCAGCCCTGTGTACGGAGGAGTGTGTGCACGGCCGCTGCGTTTCACCGGACACCTGCCACTGTGAGCCTGGCTGGGGAGGGCCCGACTGCTCCAGCGGTGAGTCTGGGGTTTGGGGGTCAGGAGGCCCCCTGGCTCTGACTTGGTAGGGGAGTGGGTTGTGGTGTGTGCATGCTACATTTTTGTGTTGTGCTGGGGCGACTTGGGGTGGGCTACCTGAGCCTGTGTGAACATCAGGGAGGAGGTATACCTGCAGTTAAAACATGGTGGCACTTGAGGGATGGTGATTTATGGGGGCCTGTGAGGGCATTGTGTGTTGTATGTGTAGGGAATTGTGGGATCATCTGGACAACTCTGACTTTTGATGGAACACCTCTGGATATGGTCTTTGATGGTTGATGTGAAATTGACACAGTGCCCAGGAGTACACACTGAGGAGGTCGCCATTGTCTAGCCCTGGTCCCCAGGTTCACTGGTCCAAAAGCTCAGTTTTGTGGGTGCCCACAGAGGCTCAGGGGAAGTGATTTGTGAGACTGGTGGACATTTGGGATGTCTCTGTGTCCCCAAAATTAGAACAGGACACTCGTGGGGGCAGGTCCTTGTGTTTCTACATTTTTGTGGGTGGATGGTTCACCTTCTCCAGGGAAGCCTTCCTATTGAGCCTGGGGTGAAGTGGATGCTCTCCAGGCTGGCCCAGTGACCTACAGTGGCATGGTGCATTGTCTGTACTGTGGGGCTGGCCACCAAGAGGGTAAGGCATACCTGGCAGCTGTTCAGGGAATTCTCTGCCAAGAACCCAGATGAAGATGAATCCTCCTTCCCCTCTGGTTTATTGCCCCCAAATATTTGCAGATGACTTGGCACATTATGCAGTCAAGGGTTGGTTAATATCATGGTCTTGTTTGATTTTCAAAGAGGACTTGACTAAGGCTGAAGCCCAAATTTCCTCCTGCTTTGAGTTGGAGTAAAGTCTCTTTATGGTGACCTGAGTGGATAACAGAGCCAAGCGGCTCCACTAGGGATCTAAGCCCGATTATTTGCCCATCTTGGGGAGCCACCTCCATGTTCCCCATCCCATACCTGACTACCATAGTCATGAAAACTTAGGAGAATGTTGGGTCCATGTTGGCCCAGTGTAGTGCTGTTGTCCTTTTCCCCTCTCTCTGCTGCAGTGGAAACATCTAGTTATGTTTTTTTGTTTGTTTTCCCAAAGGCCTTGACTGGAGCCTCTCTGTCTATGCAGTGCATGAGAACATTCTGGCCAAAGCCAGTATGTGGCTTTGTTTTGAGCCTGGGTGATTATCTTGGCTCAGGGAGTCCATAATCTGTTTGAGGTATCCAAGAAACCCCCTAACGTGTTAGGACCTCCAGTGACCACAGTGGCCTCCTCCTTCCACTTGTCCTACTGCTTTGAGTGAGCCATGACTGGGAAACAGGGCCAGACAATGAAAGGTAAACTGAGGCACAGGTGAGCTAAATAAAGGAAGATGTCCAACCAGTCTTTCTGTGGACTTGAGCTGCAAAACACACTGGGTAAAATGTCTGGGCTTCCCCCGCCCTTATCTGTGTTTTGTTTTGTGTAACTTGGCTTACAAGGAATCTTTGAGGAAGGAATATGTGACTTGGATTAGGTCAGCCCTGCTGGGATGGGTCTGCCTGCTGCTGCTGGATTATAATGCTGAAGGCAGCCTATTGGAGGTTGAAATACAGCCTGGGTCCCCCGGGGCCCTGAGTATATAGAAACCACCAGTGAGTGCAACTGTGTTTAGTGCTCGCTCTATGCTCGGGACTGTGCTGGGCCGTGGGGAGGGCCCTGGAGGGTTTTTTAGACGTGGTCTGTGTCTTTTCAGGGTTTCTGGCCTAATGAAAGAGATGGAACAAAGGTGGCATTTGATGAACAGGACTAGGCAGTTTAGAGTATGACTTGCCCCCAGAGTGAATTTACCAAGCAAGCAGGGAAACAGACTTGTTACTTTACAGCACAGAACTAGGCTGTCTGATTTAACTCCTCCCATTCAGTCACCAGACTTGGTGCTAAGCAACCCAAAAGCTCTTGCCTCTCAATTAAATCCACCCTCATGGGTTGAAGAGCCATGACTTTTGGATCTACTCAAAGGCATGTGCTATTGAACCCATGGGAAGTTCTAAAAGGGGTTCCAACCCTGTTTGAGGGACAGCAGCATTGAATTAAAGCAATTCATAGATTCTCACCTTCAGTGTCATTCAGAGCACTGAATGTTTAGATGCTCTGCTAAGAGCTTTCCAACCTTTGCTTGAATACCTCCACTGACAAGGAGCTCACTACCTCTTTTGGAAGCCCATTCTCATTGTTGGAAAGTTTTCCCTTCTCTGCAGTGGAAATCTACCTTTTAGCTTCTACTGATTGGTTCTTGCTCATAATAAAGTCCAGGGCAGGGTGATGGATGACCATGATGCTCCTTGTCCCTGGAATTTCTTCCAAGGACCTCACTGGATAAGACCACAGTCTGTGTGTATAGAAATGATCATCTCAGAGCAGTTGATAATAGCCATTGAGGCTGCACAGAAGAAACCAGAGACCCTCCAATGGGTCAGGTATTAGAAGATAGTGATCATTTTCCTCCCCAAGTGTTTCTTCTCCAAGCTCCCTTGCTTCTCACCTGATGTCATCGGGACTACCTTTCCCATCTGGTTTCTCTCCGTTGGCCATGGCCTTTATTCCTCTTAAATGCTCACTCCTAGATCTGGCCACACAACTGCAAGCTTGGTGTGACCAGTATGGAAAAATGATAGTGGAGATAGCTACTATATATTGAATTTTACTGTGCACTGAGTGCTTTATTTACTTATCTACTTGTTTAATTTTCACAACAAACTTATAGTATGGGAATTGTTATTTATCCCCATTTTACAAAGGAGCAAGTTGAAGCAGAGAGAGGTTAAAGAACTTCCAGCAGACACAGTTAGTCGATGGTAAGTCTGGGACTATCACCCAAGCAAAAACCTATGTCCTGAACCTGAACTCTTAATTATTTATACAATTGTAACTTATAACTCTACCTCCTTCTGGATGCTCAACCTCTGTTAATATAGTCCAAGGTTGAAATTGATCTGTCATGAGAAAACATGGTTGTTCATAGGGAAAAGTGAGCTCTGCTTAAAAGATGTGGCCCTGAGATATTGCTGTGGAGACAGAGGAGTCGTCCGTGGGACGCAAATTGTTACCAGCTTTCCTCAAGTAATTTGAGCCTGCTTGCTACATGCTATTTGGGGGTCTATCTGCCAGTGTGCTCTCTGCAGTGCCTTAGGGTCTTTGTGGGCCCAAATCTGTGGAGACAAGTATCTTGGTCCCTCTTCAGTGTGGTCTCTGGAGATCACTGAGTGGGGTCTATATGTGTGACACCCTTTCAGAGAAGCTTTGGTTTTGTTTAATTGAAAGCATCATTCTTGTTTGTTTTTTTTCTCTCTGGTTCTTAAGTTATACCTGTTCATGTTAAAAAGAAAAATCAAACTGTAGCAAAAGTTAGACAAAAAAGGTTAACTCTCCACCCCAGAGATAACCACTGCTGGCATTTGGGTGCTTATCCTTCCTGCCATTCCTCTATACATTTGCGCATTGGGCTAGATCTGGATATAACTTTTATTATTTAGATCAAATATATGAGCTAGTCTATAACTTGCTGTTTAAATTTAACTTTATGTCATGCACTCATTTTCTTGTTAATAAACGTGAATCTCCTCTAGATTTGTAATGGCCTTACAGAATTTCATTCTATGAATTACCGTATGCATTTAACTAGTCCCTTGTTGATGGACATTGAGGTTGTTTCTGATTCTTCACCGTCATAGGCCCACCATCCTTTTTCCAAGATCCGTGGGGCCTGTTGGCTTCAGAATTTAGAATTTTTCAGAGTTTAGAAAGCATGTGGTGAGTATGTTGTGTGTGACATATGCCCCCATGGGGGTCTGGGCAGCACCCTGGGTGAAACAGTGATATTTCTGAAGTGACATATGACTGATCACATCTAGTGACATAAAGGCAATATATAACCTCAAGTCGGTTTCATGCAGATTTTGCCTCTAAATGGATTTTGGTGCTGAATTTTTTAAAACATGTTTTGGACTTTTTAGGGATTTTTGGATTGTGGCCCTGTGTAAAAATGCTGCAGTGATTCTTCTTATGCGTATGTCTTTGCCCACTTGTCCCAATTTCTTCTTAGGATAAATTCCTGGAAGTGACAGGGAGGGTTTTGAAGATCCATCATCCAACTCCCTGCCCCTACCCTGCCCTGCCCTGCCCTTTGTGGCTGCCAAGGGATTTATGACTTTGACAGCAGTGAAGGGGATAAATGTAGTACCGGGGTCGGGTGGGGACTTCTCATTCTTTAACTGACTTATAAGCCCCTAGCTGAAATTTTTTAAGGCCTGGACTAATTTCTTTCTGCTCCATAAAGGAAGAGAGATGATGCTGATTTGCCTGGTGGGCTGACACACCAACTATCGGATAATTCTGGGCTGTTAGACGGACCACTATGGGGAAATGGAGTGGCTGCATGCCTGGTCATAAACCTCCATCCCATATAATAATGAAGAGTAAAAGGATGAAATGTCAGTTTATACTGAATAAAGACGACAGAGTGACTCTTATTAAATTGCCCTAATCTCACAAGTGGAGATAAAAAGGAAGAAAGTTTTCCTATATTGAATATCTAGCTTTTTAAAGTAATTAGGAATATTAAAGCACTGACAATGATTGAGATAGAAACATTATTCATAACTTTTATTTCCGCACTGGGCAATGATCCAGTATACTTCATTTATGAGATTTCAGCTGTACGGAGAAGGACGTGAGCCAATTCCTAAATTAAATATGCCCTGTTAACTTTTATAAATGATGCCCAAGAATTAACTTGGAAATTTAAGCTTTCATTGTATGATTTAATTATTGTATTTCCTGGGTCCCGTTTCTCTGCCTCCCATCCCAGGGTGCTTTGCATTTTGGGTTCCAGGCTACAGAATGGCATTTTGGTTTTGGGCCTGAGCCTGCCCTCCAGAAGGCCTGGGGTAGAGATGAGGGAGAAGGCTGCTCCTCCGTTTCCCATTATTTTCCACATTATCATGTATTCCACCAAACTGGTCTTATCCACGCACTTAGGACAAAGTGCAGGATAAGTCAAAGCCTGGTACACACTGTCCTGCTGTTTTGCAGAATTGCTCCCCTACTCCCCAGACGCTGGGCACAAGGCAGGACTACAGAGAGGCCTGAGTGATGAAGGCAGCTGGAACCAAGCTGGCCCATCACCAACTGTAGCTTCTGCCAAGTCCAGCGTGTTCTTATCTTGAATGGTGTGTGGGACCCCAGGCTGACTTGGCTTTAAGCTATCTGCAGATTAAAATAGAAAGTTAACCAGCTCAGAAATATGCCTATGCTCCTGAACTAGCTCGGGACCCTTAAGGTCAGTGCTTCTCAAACTAAGTGTTGGCTACAAATTCTTTCTTTAAAAAGTCCTGGTAAAAGATACATAACATAAAATTACTCATTTTAACATTTTTAAATGTGCAATTTGGTAACATTAGTACATTCACATTGTTGTGCAAACATCACCACCATCCATCTTCAGAACTTTTTCATCTTCCCCAACTGAAACTCTGTCCTCACTGAGCATTAACTCCCCGTTGCCCCCTTCCCTGGCCCTTGGCAACCAACAATCTGCTTTCTGTCTCTATGAATTTGACTACTCTGTGCTTCATATAATTGGAATCATACAGTATTTGTCCCTTTCTGACTGGCTTATTTCACTTAGCATCATGTCCTCAAGGTTCATCTGTGCCATAGCATGTGTCGGAATTTCCTTTTTTTTTTTTTTTGAGAATGAAGTCTTGCTCTGTCGTCCAGGCTGGGGTGCAGTGGTGCAATCTCGGTTCACTGCACCCTCCGCCTCCCAGGTTCAAGTGATTCTCCTGCTTCAGCCTTCTGAGTAGTAGCTGGGATTGTAGGTGCATGCCACCACGCCCAGCTAATTTTTCTATTTTTAGTAGAGACGGGGTTTCACCTTGTTGGCCAAGCTGATCTTGAACTCCTGACCTGAAGGGATCCACTCAGCCTCCCCAAGTGCTGGGATTACAGGCATGAGCCATTGCGCCCAGCTCCCTCATTTGGTTATGTCCTTTCCTGGTTTTGGTATTAGGGTGATGCTGGCTTTAGAATGAATTAGGAAGAGTTCCTTCTTTATCTTGTGGAATAGTGTCAAAAGGATTGGTACTAATTCTTCTTTGAGTGTCTAGTAGAATTCGGCTGTGACTCTGTCTGCTCCTGGACTTTTTTTTGTTGGTAATTTTTAAATTATCATTTCAATGTCACTGCTTGTTATTTGTCTGTTCAGGGTATCTAATTCTTCCTGATTTAAACTGGAAGGGTTGTAATTTTCCAGGAATTTATCCGTCGCTTCTAGGTTTTGTAGTTTATGTGCATAAAGGTGGGTTCATAGCAGCCTTCAATATTCTTTTGTATTTCTGTGGCGTCAGTTGTAATATCTCCTGTTGCGTTTCTTTGTGAGGTTATTGGGATTTTCTCTCTTCTTTTCGTGGTTAATCTGGCTAATGGTCTATCAATTTTATTTATCTTTTCAAAGAACAAGCTTTTTGTTTCATTTATTGTTTGTATTGTTGTTGTTGTTGTCTCAATTTCATTTAGTTATGCTCTGATCTTGGCTATTTCCTTTCTTCTGCTGGTTTTGGATTTGGTTTGTTCTTATTTCTCTAGTTCCTTGAGGTGTGACCTTAGGTTATCTATTTGTGTTCTTTCAGACTTTTAGATGAAGGCTTTTAGGGCTATGAACTTTCCTCTTAGCACCGCCTTTGCTGTATCCCAGAGGTTTTGATAGGTTGTGTCATTATTGTCATTCGAAGAATTTTTTAATTTCCATCTTGATTTCATTTTTGACCCAATGCTCATTCAGGAGCAGGTTATTTAATGTCCATGTATTTACATGGTTTTGAAGGTTCATTTTGGAGTTGATTTCCAGTTTTATTCCACTGTGGTCTGAGAGAGTGCTTGATGTAATTTCAATTTTCTTAAATAAATTGAGGCTCATTTTATGGCCTATCATATGGCCTCTCTTGGAGAAAGTTCCATGTGCTGTTGAATAGAATGTGTATTCTGTGGTCGTTGGATGAAATGTTCTGTATATATCTGTTAAGTCCATTTGTTCTGGGAAGTAGTTTAAATCCATGGTTTTTTTGTTGACTTTCTGTCTTGATGACCTGTCTAGTGCTGTCAGTGGAGTATTGAAGTCCCCCACTATTATTGTGTTGCTGTCTATCTCATTTCTTATGTCTATTAGTAATTGTTTTATAAATTTGGGAGCTCCAGTGTTAGGTGCATATATGTTTAGGATTGTGATATTTTCCTGTTGGACAAGGCCTTTTACCATTGTATAATATCCCTCTTTGTCTCTCTTAACTGCTGTTGCTTTAAAGTTTGTTTTGTGTAATATAAGAATGGCTACCCCTGCTCGCTTTTGGTGTCCAGTTGCATGAAATGCCTTTTCCCACCCCTTTAAGTTTATGTGAGTCCTTAGGTGTTAGATGAGTCTCCTGAAGGCAACAGATGGTTAGTGAGTTCTTATCCATTCTGCAGTTCTGTATTTTTTAAGTGGAGCATTTAGGCCAATTACATTCAACGTTAGTATTGAAATGTGAGGTACCGTTGCATTCATCCTGTTCTTTATTGCCTGTGTACTTTTATTTTGTTTTTGTTTTTGCTTTTTAACTTGTATTTTTGTTTTATAGGTCCTGTGTGATTTATAGTTTAAAGAGATTCTGTTTTGATGTGTTTCCAGGATTTGTTTTAAGATTTAGAGCTCCTTTTAGCAGTTCTTGTAGTGGTGGCTTGGTAATGGCGAATTCTCTCAGCATTTGTTTGTCTGAAAACGACCGTGTCTTTCCTTCACATATGATGCTTAGTTTTGCTGGATACAAAATTCTTGACTGATAATTGTTTTGTCTGAGGAGGCTGAAGATGGGTCCCCAATCCCTTCTAGCTTATAGGGTTTCTGCTGAGAAATCTGCCATTAATCTGATAGGTTTTCCTTTATAGGTTACCTGGTGCTTCTGTCTCACAGCCCTTAAGATTCTTTCCTTAGTCTTAACTTTGGAAAACCTGATGACAATTTGCCCAGGTGAAGATCTTTTTGTGATGAATTTCCCAGGTGTTCTTTGTGCTTCCTGTACTTGGATGTCTAGGTCTCTCACAAGGCCAGGGAAGTTTTTGTTGATAATTCCCCCAAATATATTTTCCAGGCTTTTAGAATTCTCTTCTTCCTCAGGAACACTGATTATTCTTAGGTTTGATCTTTTAATATAATCCCAGACTTCTTGGAGGCTTTGTTCATATTTTCTTTTTTTTTTTTTTTGTCTTTGTCTTTGTTGGATTGGGTTAATTCAAAGACCTTGTCTTCGAGCTCTGAATTTCTTTCTTCTACTTGTCCAATTCTGCTGAGACTTTCCAGAGCATTTAGCATTTCTAAAAGTGTGCTCAAAGTTTCCTGAATTTTTTATTGTGTTTTCTTTATTTATATCCTTGACTATTTCTCCCTTCACTTCTTGTATCATTTTTTGGATTTCCTTGCATTGGGCTTCACCTTTCTCTGGTCCCTCCCTGATTAGCTTAATAACCTCCTGAATTCTTTTTCATGTAAATCAGGGATTTGTTGGTTTGGATCCATTGCTGGTGAACTAGTGTGATTTTTTAGGGGTGTTGAAGAGCCTTGTTTTGTCATATTACCAGGGCTGGTTTTCTGGTTCCTTCTCATTTGGGTAGGCTCTGTCAGAGGGAAGGTCTAGGGCTGCAGCCTGTTGTTCAGATTCTTTTGTCCCATGGGGTGTTCCCTTGATGTAGTACTCTCCCCCTTTTCCTATGGATGTGGCTTCCTGTAAGCCAAATTGCAGTGACTGTTGTCTGTCATCTGGGTCTAGCTACCCGGTAAGTCTACCCAGCTCCGGGTTGGTACTGGGGGTTGTCTGCACAGAGTCCTGTGATGTAAACTGTCTATGGTCTCTCAGCCGTGGATACCAGTGCCTGTTCTGGTGGAGGTGGCAGAGGGTGCAACGGACTCCATGAGGGTCCTTAGCTTTGGTGGTTTAATGCTCTTTTTTTGTGCTGGTTGGCCTCTTGCCAGGAGGTGGCGCTTTCCAGAAAGCATCAGCTATAGTAATGTGGAGAGGGACCGGTAGTGGGTGGGGCTGTAGAACTCCCAAAATTATATGCCCTTTGTCTTCTGCTACCAGGATGGATAGGGAAGGACCATCAGCTGGGGGTGGGCATAGGCATGTCTGAGCTCAGACTCTTCTTGGGCAGATCTCGCTGCGGCTACTGTGGGGGATGGGGTGAGGTTCCCAGGTTAATGGAGTTGTGTACCTAGGAGGATTATGGCTGCCTCTGCTGAGTCGTGCAAGTTGTCGGGGAAGTGGGGGAAAGCCAGCAGTCAGAGGCCTCACCCAGCTCCCATGCAAATCAAAGGGCCAGCCTCACTCCCACTGTGCTGTACCCCGTCCCCTCTTCCCACCCCCCCACCCCCCCGCCCCTTCCCGCAACAGCCCGGAGTCTGTTTCCAGGTGTAGGGCAAAATGGGCTTGAAAACTTGCCCAAGGCTATCTGCCTTCCAGCTGCAAAAGAAATGGGCTTTAGTTCTTCTCTTGCTTGTGAGGTCTCCACACCAGATTCGTGCCCTCCCCCAAGTTATGGCCAGGAGGCTTCTCGCCCCATTCAAGTTGTTACAAACTTCTGCTAGAGAATTCCTTCTCTCTCTGGAGTTTTACCTCCTGCTCCTCTGGCCACCCTCCTGATGGATCCCTGTGGTGCCAGGCAGGAATGGGCTGCCTGGGGACCCCTAAGCCTTTCTGCTGCTTCCTCTACCCCTGTATTTTACTCGGCTCTCTAACTTGATTCAGCTCCTGGTAAAGTCAGAAACTTCTCCCACAAACAGACTTCAGCCTCTCCAGTGAGGGGGTGTGTTCGGGAGAGGAGGGTCTCCCTTTCCCACTTCCACACTTGGGGCACTCACAGTATTTGAGGTGTCTCCTGGGTCCTGCAGGAGCAGTCTGCTTCCTTCAGAGGGTCTGTGGTTCCTCTCGGGATTGCTGGCTTGTTCTTGCAGTTGATCTGGAGCTAAAATTCACACTGCAAGCCGCCGCATTGTCCGGGGCTGCAATCTAGTCCTGCCTCCCATCTGCCATGATCCCCTAACCCTTTGCCCATTTTTTTAATCAGATTGTTTTGTGTTGAGTTATAGGCATTCTTTATATATTCTTGATATTAACCACTTATTAGATACAGTCATGCACCACATAATGATGTTTGTGTCGGTGACTGACCGCATATACGATGGTAGTCAAACCTAGGTGGTGTAGCCTAGGTGTGTGGTAGGCTATACCATCTAGGTTTGTGCAAGTACACTCTATGATGTTTGCGCAACAACAAAGTCACCTACCGATGCATTTCTCAGAGCATATCCCTATGGTTAAGCAACACGTGACCATATGTGATTTGCAGATATTTTCTCCTATTCTCTGAGTTCCCTTTTTACTCTGTTGATAGTGTCATTTTTAAAAATTATTTTTATTTTTTAGAGATAAGAACTCACTTTCTCACCCGACTGGAGGGCAGTGGCACAATCATAGTTACTAACTTCAGCCTTGATCTCCCAGGCTCAAGCAATCCTGTGGCTTCAGGCTCCTGAGTAGCTGGGACTACAGGCATGTGTCACCGTGCTGGGCTAATTTTTTAAATTTTTTTCGTAAATACAGGATCTCACTATGTTGCCCAGGCTGTTCTCAAACTCCTGGCCTCAAGCAATGCTCCCACCTCAGCCTATTGATCATGTCTTTTGATATATAAAAGTTTTTTTTTTTTATGAAGTCCAATTTAACTATTTTTTCTTTCATTGCCTGTGCTTTTAGTGTAATATGCAAGAAATCATTGCCAAATTCAATGTCATGACGCTTTACCCCTGTGGTTTCTTCTGAGTTTTATAGGTATGCTCCTACATTTAGGTGTTTGATCCATTTTGAGTGAATTTTTTATAAAGGTTCCATTTCATTTTTTTGCATGTGCATATCCAGTTTCCCCAATATTATTTATTGAAAAGACTTTTGCTAGAGACTCTTGAAGCTACAAAGTTTAAATTTTTTACCATGTAAATGGCACATTAGTTACCTGATAGTTTAAACATTTCCTTAAGTTAAAACAAATACAGATTTATAATAGAATGAAGTGTACAATTGGCATTTATTGAAAAACCAAAAAGATGATCTCGACCTTCATACCAGAAATGATTGTGCTCCTGGGGAGGCCTGGTGGTATAGCCCCAAAACCTATGACTACAGGTCAGGCCAGCACTGGGATTGGGGATTTCCAGGGATGTCAACCCAACCAACTGCCTGATTTGGAAAGTACATCAGGGAGTGTCTCTGTCTCAGGCGCCCCTGGACACACACTCATGAAAATGGCAACACCACAGCCTGGTAGCCCAGGACATAGGGGGCAAAGCAGAGGTATAGGTTGGGGGCCTGGGTCCCTGCCCCTGGCCTGGGACAGGTGAGGGGTCCCAAAAGGAGATAGGCAGGGCCAGATGGGGGTGTGTGTGGCCCACCACATGTGTCAGCTGGGAAGGGCCACTGCCAAAACTTTAGGGCTCCTCTCAGCAAGGGAGTAAGGAGAATGAATGTGAGAGGTGGAGGGAGGCGGGAAGAAAGAAGCATGATGAGGGGCCACGATTTGGAGGAGGAAGGTGATGGTGATTTGTGCTCCCGCTGCATGCAAATGCTTCACGTAAACAGTCCCTCCGCACCGCCCTTTTTTTTTTTTTTTTTTTTTTTGAGACAGAGTCTTGCTCCATCTTGCTGGAATACAGAATACAGTGGCACGATCTTGGCTCACTGCAACCTCTGCCTCCTGGGTTCAAGCAATTCTTCTTCAGCCTCCCCAGTAGCTGGGACTACAGGTACACACCACCACACCTGGCTAATTTATATATATATATATATATATAATTTTTTTTTTTTTTTTTAGTAGAGATGGGGTTTTACCATGTTGGCCAGGCTGGTCTCGAACTCCTCACCTCGGGTGATCTGCCCCTGCTAGGCCTCCCAAGTGTTGCAATTACAGGCGTGAGCCACCGTGCCTGGCCAACTGTCCCATTTCATCTGCCCAGCAGCCTGGGGAGGACATATGTGTTATTCTATTCCACAAACGAAGAAATCAAAGCTCAGGGAGGTGGAGTCACTTCTGACATTCACCCAATTATCAAGCAGCAGATCTGGGATCAGAACCCAGAACTTGTGTTCTTCCCTAAGCTCCATGCTGCCCCTGAAGGGGTGGGAGTTGCCTTAGCTAGTTCAGGCTGCTGTAACAAGACTGGGTGGCTTCCACGGAAAAGTGTTTCTCACAGTTCTGGAGGCTCAGAGGTCCAAGACCAAGGTTCTGGCTGACTCTCTTTCTGGCGAGGGCCTGCCTTCTCACGGTGTCTTCCAGAGTGGAGAAGGGGGTCGTGTCCCTCATGTCTCTTCTTTAGATCAGTGCCCTCTACGGGGACTGATTACCTCCCACAGACTCGACACAGGTCCTACCTCCACACAGCACTACATTGGGGATTAGGGTTTCAACATGAATTTAGGGGGGACTTGAACATTCGGTTCATAGCAGAAGTCCTGTGCCTTAACATACAGGAAAGCTGGCTTTGTTCCAGGTCTTCCCTGGGGCACCCTGGTCCTTTCCTTTCTGTGGGCCTCAGTTTTCTCATCTTTAAAGTGGGAAGGGCCAGGCACAGTCGCTCATACTTGTAATCCCAGCACTTTGGAAGGCTGAGGCAGGTGGATCACTTGAGGTCAGGAGTTCAAGACCAGCCTGGCCAACATGGTGAAACCCCGTCTCTACTAAAAATACAGAAATTAGCTGGGCATGGTGGCAGGCGCCTGTAATCCCAGCTACTTGGGAGGCTAAGGCAGGAGAATTGCTTGAACCCGGGAGGCGGAGGTTGCAGTGAGCCGAGATCGTGCCACTGCACTCCAGCCTGGATGACACAGTGAGACTCTATCTCAAGAAAGAAAAACGAAAGTGGGAAGGTAAGCAGGGCTATTTCCACTGTGACAGCTCATGATGTTTTATTTCTAAGGAGTCAAAGTCCAGGACTGGCTCACCTAATCCGAGGCCCTGGTGACCTCCCCCCAGCCCCCTGATGGAGGTTGTCTCCCCTTCCTGCCACCCCGCTCATGGCCACCCTGATTCTCTCTTCATTCCCAGACCTGGAGAGGATGGGGAGGTAGGGAGGCGGGACATGAGGGGGATGCGGCGGCCTTGTGATCACATCCTTGCCCCCTCCAGGTGGGAGCTCCTGCTGAGCCCTATGCTGTCCAGGTATAGCTCATGCGTGCAGTGGGTGTGCAGAGGGCGCTGTGCCAGCCGGGAGGCCTCAGCTCTCTCTCGAGTTGTTTTTTCACTGCATCGAGCTGGCTGTCAAGGTTAAAGCAACTTCAGATGAATCGCCACAAAGCAATTACACTCACTGTTCCTCGCGTGCAGCTCTGCCAAGCCCGCGGCCCCTGGCAGACCCGCCTGGGCCGCCTTCTGCCAGCATCTGGTGTGCCTGTGGGCCTCCCTGGGACGGTGGGCTCTGTGTCAGCCCCACACACTGGGGCGCAGTCACTGTGACGGGGACAGAAGGGAGCTGTGTACGTAGCAGCAAATGCTTTTTCAAGGTTTATGAGTAAGAGGAGCTGCTATTCACCCTGGAATTCTAATTTTGAACAAAAAGGAATTCAATAGCCAGGACCACTGGCCTCATCGACTCAGTATTCTCCATCCTTGACTTCCCCTTAGTGCACATTTACTGAGCGCTTCTCAAAGGCCAACAGTGCCCGGGGTTCAGGACCAAATGGGGGGTTCAGAGATGAGGAGAGCATAGCCTCCATCTTCCAAGAACTTTGAGCAGAAGCCAGAACCACCAGCACAGAGAGGAGGAGGAGGAAGAGGCAGGAGAGGAAAGGCTCTGCTTTTATGGGAGGGGGACCTGGATTGTGAGGCCATCATGGGAGGGCAGTGGAAGGCAGGAGCCAGGTGTGTGCTGCGGTCCCCCTTTTAGAAAGAGAATCTGAGGCACAGAGAGGTTACATAATGGCCTGAGGTCCCGCATCTGGTGACTGTCAGGGCTGGGTCTGTCTGAGGCTTTCCACGAGGTCATGGGGTCAGAAGTGTGAGGACAGACTCAATTGTGAGGAGCCTGTGCTCAAGCCTGAAAGAGACCATCAGACAGGTAAGAGGCTGCCCAGCCCCTGAGTCCTGGGGGGCTGTGGGCCGCAGGGGAGGGACAGCAAGAGCCTGGGTCTGCCGGTCTTGATGTCCATCTCTCCGCCCTTGGCTGTCACATCCCCCAGCCTCTGTCTCCTTCTCTTTGAGATGTTCCAGCCTTGGTGACACTCTGGAAGCCAGCGGAGATGTGAGTCTCCTCTTTCTCATGCTCCGTTTCTTCCACAGTGCCTCCCAGGAGAAATGGGAAAGGAGAGGAAGCAGGTGCTGGGGAGCCCCGCCCTTGTGGGAGCCCAGACCTTTGTCAGGATGAGGATCAGGCTGGGAAGGGGCAGCCCATGGAGACCCCAGAACACCAGCCCAAAGGCAGCCGGTCCTTCCCACCCCATCTCTACCCTCCACCCACTCATGTTCCTGTGATGCTGCTGCCGGGTAAACGCACCTGAGAGCGATCACCTAAGTGCACCCCAAGAATGACCCTGTATGGCAAATGCACCTGAATGTGTGTTCTGAGCTAGGGAATCCGAGAGTGGCCAACCTGGAGATTCGTTCCTTGTCTATGAGGAATATCTGAGCCGTCGGCCTGTCTGGTGGAACACTGGCTGTACAGGGGATTAAGCCCTGATTTTTGGCGGGGGTGCTGGGGGCGGGTGTGAATGAAGGTTCCCAGGTGGAGGTTGTTACGGTGCTGAGTGGAAATGCTATAGCAACTGCATGCCTTTTACAAGAAGTTGTGGTTCTTCTGCCCAGCCCGCCACTGCTGGGCTCTCCTCTGCATATAAGCCCCCAGTAAAACCCCATGTCTCTTTTGCTGTTTCTGGGTCTCTTCTTTGGCCTCTTGAACCTGGTGCCATCCCCACTAGAGTTGTTAGGGGTTCAGCACAACAGATGCCCACCAGGAAAGGAGGGGAGACCTTCTGAGGGTCCTCATCCGTCCCCCCAAGAAAATCCCAGACAAATCCTCATCTGTCCCCCCAAGAAAATTCACAGGCAGGAAGGCAGGCAGGCCATGGGGCAGGGGGCGGTGTGGGGCCACTGCTCTCCCCATTCTTGAGAAAGGGCAGTCTCCCAGAGTCTCACCCCTTCCCCGCTGCCCACTGCCCCTCAGAGCAGGGAAGATTTGGGGCCAGTCACATCTGAGCAGGAGGTGGGGGTGAGGCAGGGCCCTGGCACGTGTGGCTCCTCCTGAATTTTTGGACCTGAGAAAGCCAGAAACAGGATAGCCTGGGGTCTGCGAGTGAACTGTGTGCTCGGGAGTGTTGGAAGTGGGGAGGGAGGTACATTCTGCCCAACTCAGTTCCTGCCATCTGCTCCCTGAGAACAAAATTAATAAATAAATGACACACAGGGAGTCTCGAGAACTGGCAAGAGGCAGGTAGTGGAGATCCCACCTTGAATGTGACAAAAGCAGAATAGAGTGGTGGGAGCCCAGCTGGCGTTGTCGCACGTGCTGGCAACCGGGCGGATACCCCTCCCCAGCCCCACACAGGCGTGAAAAGGACCTGCACTTCCAGGGGCAGCCTGCAGGCAGGGTCTCCAGGAGGGGACTCACGAACTGCACCCACCTGCTCCCACCAGCCTGCAGGATGTGCCTAGAACTCTGAGGGGAAGGAGAGGGAGTAGGTGCATCTCATCCTGGGCAGAGAGGGGCCTGGTGATGGGGGAGCCCTGCCCCCAAGAAGGTCAGTGCCAGTCAGCCCCTGCCCACCTGCGGGCCACTGCAGACCTCCTTTCATCCTGACTCAGCCCCATAAGGTGGGGTTAGAGAGCCGAGGCCCAGGAAGTCCAGTCATCCTCCAAGGTCACTCGGCTACGGCAAGTGTGAGCTCTCCACTCAGGCGTGTTTCCGCCACGATGCAGGGCTGTGGAGGAGGTGGCACTTGAGGCTGACAGGGAAGGAGGCTGGGCTTTGCTCATGCTTCAGCATCTCTCCTAACTCATCCAGTACTTCCTCTACACACTGTCCTAGAGAAAGTAGTTTATTATTCTCATCCCCATCTTTCAGAGGAGGAAATGGGCTCTGAGAGGTTCAGTACCTGGCCCAAGGGTACTCATAAGCAGCAGCAGCATGATTTGAACTCAGGCAGTCTGTCCCTGGAGACCACCCTTGAAACTCTGGTTGATGCCCTCTGCCTTCCCTCCCCAATCCCTCCCACACTTGGGAGGTGGGGAGGCTGCTGAAACGCCAACTGGGCCACACCTGTGTCCCTGCTCTCTATCACCTGCTGGGAAGTGCTCATCTCCTTGGCCAGGCCTTCCTGGCCCCTCTGGATGTGGCACCTGCCTGGCTTTCAGCCTCATCTCCCTCCCATCATTCCCATCCTTGCCCTCTTTCATCCACTGACCCATTGCTCTTTTGCTGTCAAAGCCCAGCACAGATGCCCCCCTGCTGTGAAGGTTCCCTGATTCCCAGGGGCCTCGACTCTGTACATGGCCATGCGGTCCTTGCCACCCTCGGCAGTTATGGTTTGATTGTGTTTGTCTCCTTCTCACCCGTATCCCCTGAGGCCTCTTCATGCAGGACCCACGTCTTTCTTGTCTCTATGACCTGGAGCCCCTCATGCTGCCCGGCACATGGAAGGTACTAAGCAGTGTTACATGGAATCTGGTGGACTTGCTCTCCTGTTTTATCACGTCTTTCGTTCCTTCTGGAGGTGGAGGTGGGACTAGGGAAGATTATGGGGCTCTAGGTTGGATGCTTGAGAGAATTCAAAGCCATATCACGTGATCTTCCAATGCTTCCCACCTATGGGGAGTAGGGGGCCAGACACGTGCCCCAAGAATTGCAATATGAGGCCAGGAGTCAAATTGGTCCTTCAGAGGAAGCAGAGATCATATCCAGTGGAGAGATCGGAAAGATGCTAAAAATATGGTAGAAGCAGAGCTCAAAGAAGGATGAGATGTGAGGTTTCAGTCATCAGATATGGAAAGAGAGGGTGCTCCAGGCAGGCCCACCCACATAGCAAAGGTGCCAGTGCTGAGCAGGTCAGTGTGGTTGAAGCAGAGGCACCCAGAGGAGTGGGAGCCAGGCTGGACTGGTGGGCCAGGGCAGGTGGCATGGTGTTCTCACACCAACAGCCCAAGGGGCTCTGGCATTATTCTGTGGGCATGGGGAGCCCCTGAAGGCTTATTTTTCATCTACTCACTCTGCAGTGCTTCCTGGTGGGCAACCCTTTGACTCTTTCTTCTCCTAAGTAGCATGTGACCAGCTCTGGGCCTAGGTATGGGAAGAGAGAGGATGCTGAAGGCTTTGATCTGCCCTTGGAGCCCTGGCCAGTCCCTCTGGGTAGCTGGGCAATGCTCTACTTCCTCCATCCCTGACTGGAGGCTACTGAAGAACATACGGCGGGCTATCTTGGCGTTGGAAGGAAACAGATTGGATGGGGGGAGATTGCTGTGATTAAGAGTTGGTGAATGGATCTGGGCAGAAGATGACCCACAGAGGCCAGGTTGGACATGTCCTGGCCTGACCTACCTCTCCCATTCCTGGTGCAGCCAGAGAGATATCCTGGTACAGCCTTACTGTCTCCTGACATCTCTGACTCCCAGCCTGCCTCTCAGGAGCAGCCGTGCCCTCCACATCCAGTCCTCAGATGCTGGTGCTGCCCCAAAGCAGGCAGTCACTGTTCAATAGTGCCACAGCAACAGAGGCAGCGGCAGAACTGGAGACTCTGTCACCCTCTAATAAGGAAAGCCCATTCTGGCAGGCTGGGTAAATGGCCTCAAATTGAATAATTAATAAAGTTATAAAAATATGTCTACTGTATGGCCAGAATAATTAAGCCCAATTAGAAGCAGTTATTTCTCATAGTTATGCCACTTGGTATTTTTTTTTTTTTTTTTTTTTACAAAGATCTTTAGTAACATGACAGGGTTATCAAGTTTGGCTGCCTGCTTGAGAAGTTCTTTTGAGACCAATCCCTCTTCCAGATGAGGAACATCCATCCATCCATCCATCCATCCATCCATCCATCCATCCTGTCTGTCAGTCCAACCATTCATCCCCTTGTCCAACTATGTATCAGTCCATCCATCTGTCCATCACTCTGTCCATTCATCCATCTCTTTATTCTTCCATCCATCTGTCCATCTATGCATACATCCATCTGTTTATTCATTCATCCACTCATTCAGACATTTCTTAAGCCCTTTCCATGTGCCAGACACTGTGCTAGGTTCTGGGCATATGGAGATGAATAAGATCCTGCCCTTGTCCCTGCCCTAAGGACCTCTCAGCCCAGGCAAGTGACCTTTGAGTCACAGAAGCTCTTGTTCCTCTTCCTCTTCAGAGGTCCTGCCAAATATCATTTTTGCCCTTCATCTCATTCCCTTTATTTCCTGGATACATATGCAGCTATTTGGACTTAAACATAGCCTTGAGCTAGGTAATGGGCTCCTTCCCAAGGTGGCTTAGCTCATTCTCCTATATTTGAGAGCTCAGGGATCTGCTTGCTTCGAAACACCCACTGTTCTGGGTCCCGACCTTTTCTCCGAGCCATCAGTGGCTGTGAGATCTGGCTTCACTCGTCCCCTGTCTTCAATGTGATCTGGGGCAAGACATTTACTTTTTCTTGGCCCATCTTTAAAATATGAAGGATCACTGTGCTGCTGTAAGCTCACAGGAATGGTGAGAGTCGAGAGGCTTGGGGCCACCTGTTGGAGATCCCAGTCTGCTGTCTGGAACACCGGACATGAGTTGAATTCTGAGTTACATCAACTCATACTTTACAGGCATCCTGCAGGAAATCCTTCCATAAAGCCAGTGCTCTTTTTGCAATGAAAATATCCTGCTTCTGATTTCTCTGCTGGACATTGGAGCTTTTCTCATAGCATAGCAAAACCGTGTCATTAAGTCTCCATAGGGCCCTTGCTGTAAGCCCAGATCTGTGCTGGCCTAATCTGATAGAATTCTCTAGTGAGTATGTTACAGTCACCAAACATTTATTAGGGGCCCGATATATTCAGGGGATGCAGAAAGACCTTGCTCTAGAGGGCCTCTCTAACATGGGTTCCCTTTTGCTTCATTGTGAATCAGGATGTCAGAGCTAGCAAAGGCCTTTTGACACCCTAAACAAAGTAAAATGGCAAGCTGTAGGTTGGGAGAAGATATTTGCAATACCTGCAATCTATAAGGATTAATATCCAGAATATATTTTTTAATCCTACAAATCAATAAGATGAAACCCAATTCAAACACTAGTGAAGAACATAAACATGTACTTAGCATGCATATTTTGACGGGTAATAAGTGTATGGAAAGATGCTGACCTCACTAGGAATCAAAGATATGCAAATTAAAACTAAGATGCCACCCTATGACCCCCAACAGATTGAGGAAAATCAATTCCTGATAATACCAAGTGTTAATAAGGACACAGGGAGATGGATACTCTCATATGATACTGGTGAGAGAGTGAATTGCCAGTACCATGTTAGGGAGCAGTTTGGTAACTTTAAATAAAGCTGGAGATAATACCAACCTCAGAATGCCAGGCATCTCAAATCTTTTTTCTACCACAACCTAGATTCATAAATTCATTTCATGTCATGTCCCAGCACATACGTTTTCACACACCGATATTTTAAAATCTCTTCTATTTAACTTTTAAAAATGGTGATCATGGCCCATTATATTGATTTCATGACTCTCCTCTGGGTTACAACTGCAGTTTGAAAAACTCGGCTCCAGAGAGCCTCTCCAACAGGCGCAAGCCTGCATTATTGTTCATAATGGTGAAAAGCTACAGGTCCCTCAAGAGGGAAGTGGATACATTGTAATATACTCATACAATGGAGTCTCCACAGCAGTTAAAATGAATGAACTAGCGCTATACCTGTCTACTTGTGTGAATCTCAAATATATCATATTGAGTGAAAAAAGCAAGTTGCGGAGGGCTTCATACATACCATATGGTATCATTTATAGAAGTGTAAAAGCATGCAAAATAATGAATATGTTATTTATCGGTCCATTCATATGTAATAAAAATACAAATACAGACATAGAAAGGATCCACACTAAACCAAAGTCAGGCTCAGGTTACCCCTGGGGAAGGAGAAGATGGGCTAGGGAGGGATACCCAAGGAATTTCAACCGGGTAATGTTTTTCATCTAAAATGAAAACATCTGTAGCAAGACTGGAGGATGTTAAGATCTGTTTGATGGATATACTGTGGTTGTTTTAATTTTATTTAAACTTTACAGAATACATGAAACAGTCCATATGCAAAAGAAAAAGGCCTTTGACACCTCTTTGTCCACCTGTCCAGCACCCAAGCTCATGTGGGGGAAAACGTGTTGGCTTGTCCTAAACTCAGGTGTTCGCTTAATGTAGTTCAACAAATATTTATTGAGCACCCACTATGGGTCTGACAATACCAGGTGTGAGGTGTGGGTTGGGCAGCAAGGAAGGGAAGATATTACCAGTGAAAATTTGGAGCTCAGCAAGGGAATAGGCTGCCCACCCAACTCTGCCATAAAAAGCAGGTAAACATTCATGCCACAAAGAGGAGCCCAAGTTCACCCTGTGTCTCCCTGGGGAACCAGGAAAGGCTCCTTGGAGGAGGTGAGGACCATGATGGGCATTGAAAAATGGATAGAGTGATCTGTTAGATCCTGGAAAGGAGATGGGAAAGAAGAGACGACGAAGCAGCTCAGGACTGTACGCTGAAGCACTACAGCTAAGACGGTGAAATGCTCCCTGGACGGCAGTGCCCAGGAGGAGATAAGATAAATGGAGTGAAGAGGTGGGTCTAATTCATCACAGGAGCTTAGGAGTGCTGGGTTCCCGGAAGTTGTGGGAGATGAGAGACAGGCTGCCCACAAGGAAGGGCACAGCCTCTCAGGGACAGCCACTTCCACCGCCCATCCTCAGCAAGGGCTCCAGCAGGGAAGAAGAGGGGTGTGATTCTGCTCAGATCCCAGACTTCCGATTTATTTGACCAGCTCCCAGTAAATTCCTCACACCAGAGGCCCCGCCACCTCACACCAGAGGCCTCGCCATTCATCTCAGGCTGGCGAGGCGGAGGTGGGGGTGCACTGCACAGGAAGTGTCTGTCTTAGATTGCTTGGGGACATGGCCACATGTCTTGCTGGGAGGCCAGCCCCTAAATCCTCCTCTGACTCATTCCCTTCCTAGTAAATCTGAATAGTTTAAAATAACTTCTTCTGACCTTGAGGCTGGTGCCAACTATCTGCCACCCATCAGCCCTGGCCTATTTCTTATTAAGGTTCAGCTGTTCCCTTGCAAAAGTTGTCACCTTAAATCAAAGGGCCCATAGGGCAAGGCAGAGACCGGGGCCTTGCAGACAGTGGGGCAACAGCAAGTCAGGAAGATGAGGTTCTAGTGCCACTGCTGGAGCGAGCCAGGCAACCTTCCTGGGCCTTGACCCTACAGCTTGCATGAGGGCCTATGGATGATAGTTGTCCAAGCTCTGCAAAGCTAGAAAAGGCTGCCTAGGGAGGAGCTCAGAGGAGACCAGCTTCCCAAGGTTTTCCAAAAGCCAGCAGGGAGAAGGCTCAGGTAAAGTGGACTTGTAGCACTGATTACATTCATTCATTCGCTCACTCAGGAATACATGTCACTTATTTAATAAATCTGTATCAGATGCCTACTGCGTACCTGTTTTAGATGCTGGGGATTCAGCAGTAAACAGGACAGAGAAGGTGCATGCTTTCATGGATATTACCCTTCAGTAACAGAAACACAGTTAACAAGAATGTAAATAAACACGGTAATTTCAATTGGTGATAAATGCTAAGAAGAAAATAAAAGGGCGTGACGGGTTAAAGTGTGTGAGGTGGGGTGGTCAGGGAAGGCCCTCATGGGAGCTCGTGGGAAGATTTGAGCCAAGACTTGAATGCAAGGAGGAGCCACCAGGCCAAAAACTAGGGGAGCTTTGTGTTCGTCAGCCCTCATTCTTGGTCTGTTTTTGACTCAGCAGAAGAAAATTTGTTTTACACTCAGGGGACAATTGCCAGGCTCTGCAGAGGATTTACAAATGGATGAGCATGTTCCTGCTCACACAATGCCTTCTATCTAGTGGGTGTGATCATGCGCCATGCAAGGAACTATAGGGCAGGGCGGCTGGGGACGCGAAGGCATCTTGCTGAAAGCTCAGAGAAGGCACAGGCCCCTTCCTGCCTGGATGAGCAGGGAAGGGCTCCTGGAGAGCAGAGCGCCGGAAGGGAGTCCTCTGGCAGGAGCTGTGGGCTCTGTGAGCAGTGCCTGGGTCCCAGTGGTGCTCATTTATTCCGTCAGATGCTGGTGCTGGGTGGGCACGTGTGTCCTATTAATTACCGGAGTGAACGGAGTTGTTTCTTGGAGAAATGCAGATGACACATATTGCCCCATCAGCAAAAGAACTATGGGCAGGGAGGAATGCGGAGTTGGAACCAGCTTTCTTTTAATAATTGGCAGCAGATGAGTGGCATGGATTTTTTTCCTTATTGTTGCTGCTGCCAAAGGAAATCACTGAGGTTTCCCCTCTTTTGTGCACTGCATGTCTCCTGGCTCCAGGTCACAGCCCCAGCTAGGAACCCGAGCCCCGGATGGTACAGATCATGAGAAATGACAGATCCCCGATGCAGCTGCAGGGCCTTTCTGGGGAGAGCACAGGCCACACAGGCCGGTCTGCCGTTGAAATGAGCAATTCTCTTTCATAAGTCAATACAATTTGCTTAGCAAATAAAGATTAGCAGGGCCACCTTCTCCACATTTGCTCTCAGCTCTAAACTTCTCTTGACATGGGTCACAGCCAAGGGTTGCAGAGAACAACCAAGAAATACAGTGGCTTCCCATGCACCTTGGAAGCTGATTGGCTGATGACCTCAGAGGCTGGCACGGCACCCCACGGTGGAGACTCTTGGAGGGCAGACTCCAGGCTAGGCAATGCAGAGACAATGTCAGCTCTTCCCCTCAAGGAACGTAGAGTCTAGGAGAGAGAGACAGGCATAGTCATCAGGGCCTGAACAGGTAGGTGTTATCCTACACCTGTGTACAGGGCAGGAGGTGAGGGCAGGGAGGGAGAGGACAGTTCTATAAGGTGGACCTTGGGTGGAGCTTTTATCTCCTTCTTTATGCCCATACAATGCTTGGCACAGAACAGGCGTGGAATAGAATGAAGAATATGGGACAACACAGTCTCTAAGTGCCACCAAGATATGCCACAGCTGAAATGAATCAGAGCCATCTTCTAGTTCTTGAGGGGTGGGGAGATTAATGTATAGTTTTCTCCTCGATTCCATGTTTTTCCCTTTAATATGTTCCTATAAACTTTGGTTTCTACAACTGCTTGACTACACTAAAGTCTAGGGAAAGACATGAATACTATGAAGCACTTACTATATGGTGGACTCTGGGCTGGGTGTTCACAGACATTGGCCTCACTTAATCCCCCCACTTCCTCGACAGCCTTGCAAGTTATTCCCATTCCACAGATGAGGAGACTGAGAGGTGATATAGTGAAGGCCTCCGTGCTGCTGCGGGGTGGGGAGAGAGATTAATTTGAAAGAGTATACCTGCGTAAGATGACGTTCACCTTAGCCCAGCATTACCTATCTAGCTCTGCAGATTTGGTAAATGGTGTTTTACAAAGATACCCCCCACCACCACCAGAGCCAGCCTCTTGTAGAATACAGGGTTACAGACCCTTCAACCAGCAATTGTTGAACATCATTTTTGCTTGCTCATTGGTGATCCCGTAAGGCTTAATGCTTAATCCTTTCCGGCCAAACTGGTCCTGGTTGTCACATGGACACCTGCCACCTAGCCAGGACAGGCTTGGGCAGTTGGCCTTTGGTTGGAGATGTGTTAAAGTGGGGCAGGTAATGCCCAGGTTAGGTGTGCCTTGGAAATTTCCAGAGCCCACCTCTCTGGCTGCTCACTTCAAGCTCTGATTGAAGGGGCAGCTGAGCCTGACAGTTTTCTCAGCTCCCAGACTGTTTCTAAAACCGACATCTCCGAAGATTAAAGCTGGGCTTCCCCAGTCCTCATTGCCTGTGGGGCAACCTCAGGGCCAACCCTCTGGGTGAGCAGACTACCGCCCCAGAGCCCAGACAGAGTGACTTTCACTCCGGTCTTTTCCTGATTGTCCTCCCCAGACTGCTGAGGTCATTTCCTTTGGGCTGGAGAAAAGAGAAAGAGGAGCCTAGGCCACTCCCTAATTAAACCAGTTTTCTTAGAGCGGTGGTCAGCAAGCTATGGTCCATGGGCCAAATCTATTCCATTGCCTGCTTTTATAAATAAAGTTTTATTGGAACACAGCCATCCCCATTCATTTCTGGATTGCCTATGACTGCTTTCTCACTGTAACAGCAGAGTTGAGTAGTGGTGACAGGGACTGTCTTGCTCAAAAGACAGAAAATATTTATTATCTGGCCCTTTATAGAAAAACTTTGCCAATTTCTACTTTAGAACAGTAGCATTTTTCATCCCAGTGTTTTTCTATGGAAAATATTAAATGCCTTAAAGACAGGATGGCCAAACCTTTCCATCACCTAGGATAATACTATAATAATAGAAGCAGTAGCAGTCTGGGCTAAATGCTGACTCTGTGGCAGTTAAGAGCACAGGTTCTGGAAGCAGGATGGTCCTATCCCAGCATCACCATGGTCCCGACTGTGGGACCTTGGGCAAGTAATATGACCTTCTTTACCTCAATCTCTCCTTTTATAAAATGGAGCTAACAGTGCCTTCTTTACAGGGGTTCTGTCTGGGTTAGATAAGGTGTTACATGTAAAGCACTTAGACGGTGCCTGACAAAGTATTCAGTCCATGCTGGTTTACTCATTTAATCCTCATGGCAAATTCCTATTCCTTACTTCATGGCAGGTACGGGCACCTGCCCATCCAAAGCCTTGGTAATTCAAATTCAGAAAGAGAAAAGCATCACATATAAAGTTTCGGATTAATCACTCACTGTGATAACTTCCTTCCTTCTTTCTGAGCTCAGGACCAAACAGACTTGGACGGTAAGGGATATTTGCCCTTGTGGTCTGTAAGTACTTTTTTGCAATTACTTTTAATGGCAAAACTGCAATTACTTTTGCACCATCCTACTAGATACCATTATCATTCCCATTTTGCAGATGCAGAAGCTGAGGCTGAGAGAGGGTAAGGAGCCATGAGATGCAGGACTCAGTCCAGACTGTCTGACCCAGGAGCACCCAGTGACCAAGCACACTGCCACTCCCTGGTGTCTCACCACTGTGTCCCTGGCTTGTAGTAGGGGCCCATGTTTGATGAGTGAATTTGTGAGTGAGGGGCACCCAAGAGCAGGCAGACACTGTTTTTCACCCATGCATTGTGCCTCATTACCACAGAGTTTGTTGTGCCTCATGCATTGTCACTAGGGTAGGGGACTTTACACAGCTGGCTACCCACTCTCCCCCATGACCTGCACCCTCATTTCAGGATGACCTCCCCTGATTCAGTCACCTGAAGAACAGAGCAGCAGCAACCAGCCTCTTCCATTCTGGAACCCATGACAATGGCCTGATGGAAGAGGCTTGGACAGTGGGCCATGAAAGACAAGGGCCAGGTGGAAAGAGCACTGGCTTAGAATTGGGACCCCTGGGGTTGAATCCCAGCTCTGCCACCATCTTGCTTTGTGATTTCAGGCAAGTCACTTACTTTCTCTGGGCCTCAACTTTCTCGTTTTTCAAATTAGGTACTAGATTTCACTAGATCAATGGTTTTTAATGCCAGGGGACATTTGGCAATGTCTGGAGATACTTTTGGTTGTCACAGTTGTGGAGAAAGAGCACTATTGGTATGTGGTGGGTAGTAGCCAGGGTTGCTGCTAAACATCCTACAGTGTGCAGGACAGCCCACACAACGATTATCCCACTTCACATGTCAGTAGTGCCACTACAGAGAAACCCTGTATCTATATCCAGCTCCAAATTCCCATTCTTCATTTGCTCATAAAACATTTATTTATCAGGTACCTACTATGCACCAGGCAGTGCACAGGACAGGATCCCTGCCCTATTGGGGCTCACAGTTTATAAGAATAATGATAAGAGTTAATATGGGCTGACTGCTAACTATATATTAATACCAGGGGTTTTTATTTTTCCATGAACTAGCTTACTTGATCCTCAACAACCCTTAAAAACTATTATTACTCCCATTTTACTGATGAGAAAACTGAGGCTCAGCAAAGTGAAGCATTTGGCTTCAGGCCACACAGCTAGTAAGTGGTGGCATCGGCATTTTTACTCCAGAACCCATGCTCCTAACTGCCCTGAAGCAAGGCGTTAAGTCCTTGCCAGCAACACCAGAGGAAAGGAGCTTGGAATGCTTAGCCCTGCTGTCTCTTTATCATGCAAACCGTTTAGCGAACTGGAAAAGGGCCTCATGACTATAAAACAGCCAGTAATGACCTGACAGGCAAAGGGGGCTGGAGAAGTGTTAGGGCCACAGAGACATTAATCTGCTTCCAGCCACTGCTGCTAGCAAGACATTTGTTAGCGTGGTTATGGGAGCCATAAAAGGCTATTTGATATCATTCCTCCCTACAGTGGGAGCCTCAGTGAGCAGAAAAGGAGCTTCCCAGGGCTCAGGTGTTGTAGGTCTGGTTGGCCAAAGGCAAAGGGTCCCACCTGCCACAGGTAGGATGCTGCAGGGAAAGAACGTGGGGCTGCAGCAGGAGAGCTGGATTCTGGTCCATTTTATGATCCAAAAACAGCTTTAAGGCCTCCAGCAAGTCCTGTAATTGCTGTGGGCCTCATTTTCTCTATCTGTAAAGTGGAAACAGTAATGTTCATTTTTCAGGGCTGTCCTGAGGCTCTAATAAGGTGACAGATGCAGACAGTGGATAGGAATGCATTTTACTGAGGTACTAGGCATCATTACTGTTGGTGGCCACTGTGTGGGTAATAATAACTGCAGTAGCAACGTACAGGGATTTAGTCAAACATTAGGCCCGAGACTGGATCTGAGGTGTCATCAAACATTAGACCTGGGCAAAGCTTCATAAATCCATCTAGTTCATTGTGTAAGTAATAGCTTTCATTCATCCTGCACTTGTGATGCACCAGACACCGTTCTAAGCACTTTATCTGTATTAACTCATTGAATCCTCACATCAAACCTATGAGTTAGGGATGAATGTGATCCCCATTTTACAGATGAGAAAACCGAAGCCCAGAGAGATAGCAAGGTGCTGCAGCTGGGCGCAGGCAGATTAGCTCCCCCTGTGACCACGCTCCACCCTCACACGGAGGAGAACTGGAATCAATTGTGGGTGGCAAGCAGATGGTGCCTCTCCTTTCTGGGGGTCTCTATCTCTCCTGATTGCTGGGGCCACAGAGCATCATCTGACCCCACCCTCCCTGCAGCAAAATGGAAACACAATGGTTTGTTTTTGTGGGGCTTGATTTTTGGGATGAATCCAAGCCTCATCCCGGTGGGCTGATCAGGGAGGTGCATTAAGGAGGCAGGCTCAGCCCTCTGGCTGGCATCCAGAGACCTCCCAGCCCCACTAGGGGTGTGGCAAGGAGATGGCAGGGTCTCGCGGCCGCGGAGCTTGGTGTGACCACAGTGCAGCAGGTGCATTTCAGACAGACCTGTAGTGAGCAGGTTCTCCACTTGGACGCAGGCCACCTGGACCCAGGGCGGGCAGCCAGGGAGGACAGCTTGGTGCTCGGTTATAATGTGGTCTTCCAGGTTTTGCACAACATGCTGATGTTTGTTGTTTTTAAAATTATCATTGAAATAGCCACATAAAAATTTAAAATTCCCATAGATTCCCCCTGGGCTTCCAGCAATTCTAGAGAAACACTGCCTTAGATGGATCCCAGCATGCCAACAGTGGGGAGGTGGTGGGGAGGCAGGTCAGCAACCAACTGGGGGGCTCTGGTGTTTGTGTTGGGACCCTAAGAGCCATGCTCCCCTGACCCCTGAGCCCCTGGCGTCTCTCGGCCTCCTCTTGCCTCCCCTGCTGCTGCCCTCAGGGAAATGTCCTGGCACCCTGCTCATGATCTTGTTCCTGAGCTGGCAGAAGCCTCACGTGTCAGGCTTCCTCTTCCAGCATTTGGGAAGTTCTTAGGAAGGCCAAACCCACAGAGCTATCCAGTGTCTTTCCTTCAAATTTGCTTTCCGTTTGGGTTCCTGTTCAGAGCCATATCAACCGGGAGATGGATGAAATGGCTTTTTCAGGTCTCAAATCCTGTTAACTTGGGGTGCCTCTGCAAGAACACAAGGACAAACTGTCCTCCCACCACCAAGGCACGGCCCTCACCCCAGGCCCCAGCCCCTCTGTGGCAGGAGACCTGGGTGGACACTGTCCAAGTTCCCTGGAAGGTGAGGGAAACCCCACTGCTCCCCCACTTCGCCGGGCCCTCCTTAAATACCCTCCACAGTGAAAAGTCAGGGGAGATCTTGATGTTTGCCAAGTGGAAAAGACAGGAAAATCAATAGGGGGAAAAAAATCTCATTTTCAAGCTTCTAAGCAGGTATTGCAATCAATAATGCAAAGAGCCGCAGGAGGCCATTAAGCCACATGGCAGTGTCCTCTCGGACCCAGGAAATGTTTGCTGAGCAGTGGGACTTCAAGGGCACCTCAGTACCCACCCCCACCTGCCCAAGGACCACGGCTGTGGGCTGTGTCTTTTAAGGGAGCTGGTCTGAGTCTCCACAAGGGAAACGCTACTTGGAAGTGAGTTAGCCCATCCCCCAACCAGTGCGGACCCCAGTGCAGTGGACCCTCAGATCCAGACATGCAGAGCAGAGGACACAAAAGTGCAGGGGGTGGCATCCCATCTAACTTGGCCACGGGAGGTTTACCAGGAGTTGACACTTGCCATTTTCCCCTTTGTTTTTTATTTTGCTCCTGGAGATAAACTGGACCTTTTTTTTTTTTCACCATCATAGAATAAATAGACTCCTGGTTTATGTTCCATCATTTCCTAGCTTATTGTGTATGCTGCAAAGTTTCATTTTTCCATCCTATTTCTGATAACTGCCAAAGAATATTAGGTGCTCTGGTGGGATGTTAGGGACGTGTGCTCTGACAATGGGTGCATCCCCCTCCTGCCCCACCCATGGCAGCATTTGCTTCCCCTCTTGCCTCTGAGCTGTGACTGTGCTTTTAAAACCTGCTGGGTCTCTATGGACACAAGGGCCAGTGAATCAGGGCTTATTGGCATGGCACTACATGGACCAGGAGGAAGAGGGCTTAGAAGGAGACCTGGTGCCTTCCAGACACTCCCAGGTTGGGGTGGGAGCTCCAGGCTTTGACTCACAGTGCTTGCAGCCTGATGGAGGAATCTAGACCCTGTCTATAAGATGATGGAATAATAGCACTTAAAAAACCATATAAAAATCATCTCACAAGGCCGGGAGTGGTGGCTCATGCCTGTAATCCCAGCACTTTGAGAGGCCAAGGCTGGTGGATCACCTGAGGTTGGGAGGTCAAGACCAGCCTGACCAACATGGAGAAACCCCGTCTCTACTAAAAAAAAAAAAAATACAAAATTGGCCGGGATGGTGGCACATGCCTGTAATCCTAGCTACTTGGGAGGCTGAGGCAGGAAAATCGCTTGAATCCGGGAGTTGGCGGCTGCAGTGAGCTGAGATCACACCATTGCACTCCAGCCTGGGCAACAAGAGTGAAACTCCATCTCAAAAAGAAAAGAAAAAATCATCTCACAAACCCCTACCCTTCCAAGAGATGGCCCTAATTCATTAATTGTCCTGAAATTCTGTTGTAGTGAGTATTACCTGGGGAAAATGTGTTATTTAATGGGATTTGAAGTTGTTTGATACAGTGTTTTCTTTCCTTCTTTTTTTCAAACAGAGTCTTGCTCTGTTGCCCAGGCTGGAGTGCAGTGGTGCAATCTTGGCTCACTGTAACCTCCAACTCCTGGGTTCAAGTGATTCTCCTGCCTCAGCCTACAGAGTAACTGGGATTACACACGTGCGCCACCACACCCAGCTCATTTTCTGTGTTTTTAGTAGAGATGGGGTTTTGCCGTGTTGGCCAATCTGATCTCGAACTCCTGGCCTCAAGTGATCTGCCTTCCTTAGCCTCCAAGTGCTGGGATTACAGGTGTGAGCCACTGTGCCCGGCCAGTGTTTTGTTTTGTTGCTATGGCGTTTCATCAACGTTCTAGGTGGCAGGTGTGGTGATAGGTTCTGAACATGGGCTTTGGAGTTAGACAGACTGGGTTCACATCCCACCTGCAGAGTTGACAGTTTCTGTGCAACCTTGAACCTATAATGTGACTTTTCTGAGATTGTTTCCTCATTAGAAAAAAGTGAGGATAGTCATACCCAATCACAAGCTTCACTTAAGAAGTACATGCTCCCAGCAATGTCTGATAAAGAGTGGGTTCTTAACAAATATTTGTTTTCTTCCCTTTATCCCTTTCCTCTACAGATTTTAATCTGACTGATGCAAATTTAATGGAGAACTCCCAAGTGTAGAGAGCTTGCAGGCTAAGAAATACTCCAAGTTTCGGGGGTTAATCAAGAAAGGCTCCCTGAAAATAGTTTGGGGTCTGTCTCTCCTAAGCCCCACTTGGGGCGCTTGTACCCAGGCAGAAAGACTTACAATGAAGACTTGTGGGGAGAGGCCGTGCACACCCTCAGTAGGTACTCCTGCAGCATGGTTTGGGGCTGGAACTACGGCCTGGAATTTCTGCTGCCCAAGAATGAAGGCCAGGCTGTATCACTTCCCCAGCCTTTCCAGGCCACCCCAGGGGCCCATCAGAGATGGAGCTAGGGCTGGTTAGTTGGGAGGGACCCCTGGCAAGTTCTCTTATTGTTCACCAAGACTAGTGTAACTGCCTCTCATCTGGCCTCCCTGCATCTGACCTTGCCGCATCCATCTCATTCTCTACCCAGCAACCAGTGTAAACTCTAAAACATGAGTCAGATCCCATCCCACTTCTCCTCAAAAGCCTCCAGGGGCCACTTAGAAATGATATTTAAAGCTTCAAGCCCGTCCTGGAGTGTTTTCAAATAAAAGTATCAATTTGTCTAGGTGCAAAGCCATTTGTTTGAAATTATGTAACTTGTTAGCATTTGAATAAAAGAGAAATTTCACAGCAGTGAAAATATGCCTTTTTAACACTCAATGGTTCAGTGACATCTTAGTTCCTCAGAATACACATACCTGACCTAGATGTTTTTGTAGATCGTATTTTTAAAACTCACATCTGAAAACACTCTTTTCCATAATTTAAAGGGATGGTTTAACAAAAATGTCTATCACTTTCACAAATAAAAACAATCTTCCGTGTCACTCAATCATGCCACTCAACCTCATCTCCTATAATTGCTCCCTTGCACACCTGCTCCAGCTATGCTGACCTCCATAGGGTTCCTTTCCTGCCTTACGGCCTTTGGCACTGGCTGTGTCTTCTACCTGCAATTATTGTCTTCCCCCAAATATCTACAAAGCTCACTGTCTCACCTTATTAGCTTTCTATTGCTGTAGAAAGAACTCCCACATATTTAGTAGCACAAAATACCCACATTTATTATCTCGTAATTTCTGTGGGTCAGGAGTTTGGGCACAGCTTAACTGGCTTCTCTGCTCAGTGTCTCACAAGGTTACAACCAAGGTGTCAGTGGGCTGCAGTCTCATCAGAGGATTGACTGGGGAAGATCTGTTTCCAAGGTCCCTCTGGTTGTTGGCAGAATTTATCTCATTGTAGCCATAAGACTGGGGCCCCATCCTCCTGCAGGTTGTCAGTCAGGAGCTACACTCAACTCCTAGAGGCTGCCCACAGTTCTCTGCCATGTGGCCGTCTCCACTGGCCTTTTACAACGTGGCAACTTCTAGCTAGTAAGGGAGAAAAGTCTTTCTAGTGCATGCTAGCAAAATAAAGCCTTCCTCATATCCTAACATGGGACAGCCCATCATCTTTGCCATATTCTATTAGTTAGAAACAAGTTATAAGTTCAGCCCATACTCAAGATGGGAGGGGACAAACATGGAAGCCACCCTAGCCTGTGGGCCTTTGCTTGCTGCTCTCTGTGCCTGGAAAGAGCTTCCTCCTGCTCTTTGCAGAGGTGACATTTGATTGCTCATATATCAGATGTCACCTTCCCAGAGAGGCCTTCCCGGATCACTTGACCAAAAAGAGGCTGCAAGCCAGCTCAGTGGCTCACACCTGTAATCCCAGCACTTTTGGGAGGCCAAGGCAGGAGCATCACTTGAGCCTAGAAGTTCAAGACCAGCCTGGGCAAGACTGTCTCTACAAAAAAATTTTAAATTAGCCAAGTGTGGTGGTGTGCACCTATAGTACCAGCTACTTAGGCTGAAGCAGGAGGATCACTTGAGCCCAGGAGTTTGATTATCAGCCTGGGCCACATAGGGAGACCCTGTTTCTACAAAACAATTAAAAAATTAGCTGGATGTGCTGGTGCATGCCCGTAGTCCCAGTTACTTGGGAGGCCGAAGCGGGAGGATTTTTTGAGCCCAGAAATTTGAGGCCACAGTGAGCTGTGATTGTACCACTGCACTCCAGCCTGGGTGACAGAGCAAGACCCTGCCTCAAAAAAAAAAAAAAAAAAAAAAAGCTCAAAAAAAAGAGGTTCTAGCACCCCCTACCCCATGCACTGTGCCCCTACTCACCAGCCAGACGTTGATGACAGTCTGTGATCATCTTATTGAGTAGGTCATGCATTTGCCTTCTGTCTCTGCTGTAGCTATCAGCCAGCTGTGGGGCCTCCTCTTGCCTCCTCCAGCATCTCCCCATGCCTGGAGCCATGCCCCACACTCAAGAGAAATGGAAGTGAACGAGTAAAGGAGGCTGAGGCTGACATGTGGGGGTCAAGCCTTTCCAGCCCCATGTTAGGCGAAGGGGACAGTGAGGTGGGAAAACTGCCTGGGCCAGAATGCCTGGGACGGCCTGCAGTGACTCCCTGGACTCCCTGCACTCCCTGGGCCTCAGCCCCTGCTCTGTGAAGTCAGGGTGGGGCAGCTCCACTCTCCCTGGTCCTCTGATCAGAGTCGGGACTTACCCCTTGGCCCTGACCCAAAAGGTCCCCAGGTTTTGAGGTGACAGCCTTCAGTCACCACGTTTCAGTGAGGCGCCTGGGAGTCACATTGTTTTAGTCCTTTCTGAGGCCCAGGTCTCTGTAACCAGCTCCTCCTCCTAACTGGGCTCCCCATCTTCACTGCTACCCTGGCCCTAGCTGGGGAATCCCAGCCCCTCCAGTCCCCATTCCAGCCCTAGGCTTCCTCAGGAGGGCTAGGAGCCAACGCCATGGGTCCTGGGCACAGCAGGTGGGTTTGCCCAGACTGCTCCAAGCCACAGAGGCTAGGCCTCATGAGGGTCTCTGTTTCCGTCCCTTTAGACTGTCATATCCTCACATCTGTTGTCAGTTTCCCTCTCATATTCCTAGGTCTCTGTCCACAATCAGTTCAACTGCACAGATCTTTCCTGCTCACTTAGTACTGTAGGTGCTGGGAGGACACTGGGATGAACAGATGTGGTCTCTCCTCAGGAGCTCACAGTCTAGAGGGAGGGACAGACACACCAGGTTAACCAACATCCAAGGCTGAAGCCATGGAGGGGGCCAAGTGCCTTGGGGGGTCCCAGAGGACAGAGGGTCATTTGCCTGGAGGGTACACTTCACAGAGGATGTGGCCTTTGACATGGATGAAGGAGGAAGACAGTTCCAACAGGTACTGCAGAGAGGAGAAGGCTACATCCCTCGGAGGCTTCTGCGCAAAGGCGTGGAGGCTGGATGGAGCGTGCAGTGTCATTCAATGGTGGGCAGCAGCTTAGAGCAGCAGTAGCTGGGTACTGAGCTAGTTCTGCAAGGGGAGAGACTGTGTTTGGCTTGGGGGTCTCAAGGGCATGGAAAGGAGTTTGGGATTTTATTGGATTTGGATTTCCTGACCTGAGGCCTTGGTGCTTGCTCCATCTCTTCCTTCTGCCACCACTTCTGGGGCAGCTTTTGCCGTGTCTCTGTCTCTCTGTCCTCCACCTCCCTGCCTTCTCTTTCCCCCTCCATCCCCATCCCTCTGACTCCTTAGCCCTCAACCCCACTCCCCTTTTGCAGTATCTCCTGTCCCGGGCCCCATCTCCTAGTCCCTCATCTCTTTGTTCCCCCATCCTTCATCCCTCTGCTGTCCATCCCTCTGTCTCTCTTGTCCCTTGGTTCACCACCTGCCCCCATCCCACAATCCTAATGCTCCCCCACCCACTGCCTGACCTGTCCCTTCCCAGGTTCCCCCTCAGACACTTTCCTGTCCTTCTGTGCTGCCCAACCTTCCCAGGAACCCTGGCCAAGGAGGTGTGGTTGTTTTTCGAGCAAGATAGCAGGTTTGCCTTAGTTTCCAGCTTGTTTGTTTTACTATAATTAGGTAAATAAATCAGCATGTTAGCTCCCTGCCTGGGAGCCGGGCTTCTTCTAGAAGGAGCAGTTCTACCATAGGTAGAGTGGGCAGGGGAGTCCCTGGGGTTCTGGGACGTTCTGGGCCTCTCCTGGCCCTGACAAATGGGGATCACTGGATCTCTCCCTCTGCTCACCCTCTCCACTCCTCAGCCAGCACAGTTCATATTTCTCTGAATTTAAGAACCTGGGGCAACTGGTTGGCTAGCGCTGTGGGGGTCTCTGGGACTGGGCAGGGGCGGGAGGGCTGGGAGTTTCGCTGAGTCAGAAGCACATGGGTAATGAGGGCTGCAGGTGTTGCTCATTAAGCCACACACCCCACTTTTCCTGATATCCCCACTTGGACTGTGGGGCAAATATGGCAGCCGATGAGCCCCTGTTCCTCTACCTAGGACCATTAAAACCCAATTAGCCGAATGAGGACCTGCTGAGCAGGGCGCCTTTCCTCTTCTGCAGGAATGCTACGGGCTGGGAGAAGGGGTAGCGGGGCTCTAATGAGGCTGGCAGGACTGAGCCAGAGAAAGTGCAACAAAGACTTAGGTTAGAGCTAGTGGGGAACTTCCTCATGGTGAGGATGGCGCGGGGGAGGGAACAGCTCTGGGCTGGGTTCTCCCCGGCTGTGCCACCAAGCCACACCCTCCCATTGGTCCTCCATGTGAGTTAAGGTTAGAGCAATGGTTTCTAAATGGAGCCAAATCTGGAGCAGGCTCCTCCAGGGTAACTAGGGGGGATGTTCCAAATATTCAACAGTCACTGGGGTTTGATGATGGGGCCCTGACCTACTCACCCCCAGACTCTTAGCAGGGGAAGGATCAATCCTTTAATTGCCGAGTGGTTGGGAGTCCTGGATGGGGAGGTCCCAGTGAAGGGGCTGGGGTGGTCTGGGGTAATGGGGAGACTCAGGGCACTACAGGGCTTGGGGAAATGGTTCTTTATCAGCTAATATGGAGATATTTCAGGATTTTCATGACTGGGACAGACATCTCAAAGTGTATCAGCTAAATAACAGCATTGCATGTCATCAAAGGAGGCATCACCACCTCCTCCTCCTCCTTCCTGGTAGGGAGCAGGATGCACTGGAATAGGGCCACCCCGAAGAGGGAGGATAGCATGAAGTGACCCCTGATGCCTCCCTACAGAGAATGACTGAGGCACCCAGAGGCAACTTTATCCCTTCCTCAGAGCCTCTAGAGCTGTGGAGGGGGAATCTGGGGGAAGTACATAACTGGGATGTCTCAGCCCTGAAACCTGTTCCCCAGATCTGTCTCTGCCTGACTGTATTGGGGTGCTCCGGGGCCCAGCCCAAAGCTGTCTCTCAACCCCTTGGAGAGATGTTATCAACAGCTCCTGAAACTGCCTCCTCAGCTCCTGGCTTGTCTTAGCCTAAGTAGGCCTTTTGGATTTATTAGTTCTGGGGGTGGAAAGAAAACAGCTTCTTGAAGAAGTGTGTTAGTGCCGCATTTCAAACTTCCAGGCTTGATGGAAATGGTAGTTAAAACATTTTAAGGCTCTTAGGTAAAGTTGCATTTGCCTTCCGCACAGCCTATATTCTGATATTATCCACTTACTGCCGTTGCCCTGTTATATGGCTGAGAGGTGGTGCTTTATCAACAGCTGTCAGCCCATCTTGCAGGGATATGGCCCCGGCTTCCATCTGTGAGCCCATCTCATTGAAACCACCAAGAATAAAAAACCTCAGAGAACAATTGTGCATTTTAATTAAGCCTCAGTGTGCACCCTATTGTGGAGATGCTAATATTAAAGAATTCTTTTCACTTTGCAGGAAGCTGGAATATTTGTTCCCCATGTCATTTCTAAATTCTTTTTGTGTGGCAATTAATAGTTAACTCCTGGGAAATAAAGCTACTGCTTGATTTCATCTTTATGGCCTGGCATTAAAATAACTGTTCCTGATAAACTATTATAATAAAGTATTGAGAAGACCCTGCTGAAAGGGGGTTTTCGTTCAGGTATTAATTCTACTTAAGAGCTGGGCCCTGAACAGATCTTTTGAATCCTAGTTTGTTTCCTTTTTTATGATGAAATGTCAGTGAGCCTAAACATAATCATAATAATAGGAGAATAAATGTGTATTTAAAGGGTAGAGGACCTGGTCCACCTTTCCACCCCTCCTATAAAGGTATTTCCGGTTAGTGTGATGACCCTAATTAGGTGCCTATAACAGCCTTCATCTGCTTGCATCACTTTTCGCCAGAACATGTCCTTGACATAATAGAAAAGGTGAAATCAGCACATTTGTAGTCATTGTAGCAGCCCAGCTCTACCTGATATCAACAATATTTAACTGGGAGACCTAATTTGAGTTTACAAGTGATTACAAGGTATCCTACGGGATGCTGCTTACCAATGCATTCTCAAGGAAGTTGCAAAACAGTGACAAATTAACTTGTTACGCTGTCAAAATCAATTACTACAAAAGACAGCTTAACTTCTCCAGCCCTGATCTTAGGGTCTCTGAGCCAGCACCACTGCCCTCTGCCCTTCAAGAGCTGCTCAGGGGAATCTTCCCAGCCCAAGCTGCCTGCCACCAGCCAACCTCCCCGACTCCCTACCCTCATTTTGCTTCACCGAAAGCCTCCAGTTTGAATTTTGGAAAGTGAATTCTCAGAAGCAGGGAGTTGGGGGAATGGGAGGGGAGAGTCAGCCTGACACATCCTCCCCACCACCCCCTGAAATGATGTTCTCTCCCATGAAGGCTGGGGGAGATTGATTCCTGCTGTGGTTTTAAGTAAGATAAACATCTGAAGGGCCCAAGATCTTTATTTCGCAGCATTGAATGGAAGGGGCAATTTATAAATGCTCCTTTAATATTTCTGAAACAGATTGGCCAGTAATTTATAGACTGCAACATTGAGGACTGAATTAATTTTCCCAGTGAGAAAAGTCCGCATGCAGCTTGGTGAAAGCTGCTCCTGGCATCCCTAAGCAAAATCAGAGAATGACAGGGTGAGGGGGGACCTTGGAGGTGATGAATCCCATGCTGTCAGTTTCCCAGTGGGGGAAACTGAGGCCCAAGGTCACACAGCAAGTTCCTGGCTGAGTCGAGTCTTGAGCTCCAGCCTCCTAAGGGCTAGACTAGTTCTTCACTCTATCCCCTTCTGGGTAGGTGAGGTCTCATTGTTGAGCTTACCTTTCTATGTTATCGGTGCTTATAGCCTCATACCACTGAGAGGGCCCTGCATTCTTCTCTGGCTTTTGTTTCCTTTCTTCTCAAAAGACGAAGATGTCCTTGCCTGAATTATGAGTTGTAGGCCCAATGCTGAAGATCGGGGGCAGGCTAAGGTTCTTGCTTGCATGACTGTCCACATGTGGGGCTCATGTGGGTAGGGAATCAATAGCTATTAAGTGCCTACTGTATCAGGTGCAGGGCTGAGCACTATATCTACATTATCTTGTTATAATCCTCACAACAATGCTGACTGGGGCTGGTATTTTGATCTCCTGTTTTACAAGGGTAAAATGAGGCTCAGAAGGTTAAGTCCTGCTCCTTTTTACCACCCCACACCCTGCCCCCTCTACAGCCCCTCCCTCTTCTCTCCAGGCCCAGAACAGCAAGAAATCAAATGGGTCAGATGCTTCCAGTGATTGGAAGGATTGGGTAAGGCATTAACTAGACCAGCACTTCTCCCACTGGAATGCACCCATCAGTCACCTGGGACCCTTGTTAAAGTACAGATTCCCAATAGTAGCTGGGGAAGGGGGTGAAATGTGGAGCCTGACACTCTGCATTTCTAACACGCTCACATATGGTGCTGCTGCTGCTGGTTTAGGACCATATTTCAATTACTAAGGGCCTGGATCACCCTACCAGAGCCATTTGCCTCCATGCTTTCCCGAAGTCTTCCATCCAGTGTCATACTAATGGTCAGAAAGCCCATTCTCCTGACTCTGGAATTCGGGGCTTCTTTTTTATCCTGGCCAGTCTCTACGAGAGAGATGGAAACCACCACCACCCCTCAACTGCAGAGCCTCCCGAATCATGTTGAGGTTGTTCTGTATGTAAAACCTAAGCAGTGCGGCTGCGTGAGGCTTCCCACCATTGTGATTTAATAACTAGCAACTGAACAACAAGTTGGTCCCTTCCATTTACTTGGTTCTTGAATCACAGAGCTTGTGTCACAGGCAAGATCTTTACGTGAAAACTGTGTTGAGTCCCGAATGTTACCAAACATTGTAAATAGCAGCTGGCTTGTTTTCCAAACGCTCTATGCTCTGAAATGAGAAAAGAAATACATAGAACCAAAGAGGCTGTTTCTGTCCCCCCGATTCTGACACACCAGCACAAACACACGCTACCGAATGAGGCACCCTCGTGCAATTATGTTGTGGATCACGTCTGAATATCTCCTTGTACATGACATTTACGAAGAAAAACACTTGCAAATTAAATGTTTGATTAACATTACATCTTTTACAGTGTAAAATGGGTGAGCATAATTGAAAGCTGCATTAGCTAAAGAACACGAACTTTATATGAGCTTTATCCTGGGCCTACGAATCTCGATAGTTTTACTGAATCCTTAGTGCCAATGGCCCAGAGTATTTATGCATTACATCTCATAAAATAATCTAAAGGTTCAGTAGTGTGCAGCCTTATCAGAGCTAAACCGGTACAGTTTGACCACGAATCTTGTCTAAGGGCAGTGAGCACTTGCCGGTGGAATTGTGGGTGTATTTTATCAAGAGCTAACTTGGTTAGTCTTTCTTGTGTGGTTCAATATGGGAGGGATGGCTACCCAGTCACCCAGATTCTAAGTCTGTACTCACTTTTCCAGATTCCATGTCTACACCAATAATAGCATCTAATTTACTGCCAGCTTCTAGAGAATAGCCTCTTTTATAATCTCGAGATGTAGACATATACTTTCTGGACTATTCCCTTCTTCCCTTTTGTATTTCATCCTTTTCTCTTCTCTTTATTATCCCTCCCTCTCTTTCCTTCCTTTCCACCTTTAATCTTCCCTTTACCACCCTCATAACCCTGCCTGTTCCTCAAGTTTGAGGACTGCATCAAATTTCCCAAGGTAGTTCCCTATTTAAGAGCACCTCTCAATGACTGTGTGTTTAAAATGAAGACTTTGTATAGTAGAGTGAGGCCCTAATTCCATTATCTGGCCTTTCTTGTGATACTTTTTAAAGGACACCTCTGCAGCCCAAGTGTTCAACATGTGTGCTCACTCCATTTTCCAGGCCGCTCACTCTGCCCAGGCCAATGGAGGAAATCTTCATCCAGACACCCCTGGAGGCGATTTTTAAAGCCCGAGTTAGAGTTTGCCAAGTGAAGAAGCCAGAGTGGGAAAGGGACATTCTAGGCAGTGGGAGCAGCACATTCAAAGGCCAGGAGTTGGGAAAGGGCCCAGGTAGTCTGGGAATGTTGGAGAGTCTGTGGGGCAGGTGGAGGTGAGGGGCTGGAGTTGACCCTGGAGGGACCTGTTAGGATCAGGCTGTGAGAGGCCCTCATGGAGGAGCCTGCAGAGAATTTTAAACCAAGAGGGGACCTGATCGCTTTTGTGTTTCACATGGTTGGCTAGAGTGCAGGGTGGACTGCCGTCCAGTGGAGAGCAGCTGGCTGGGAGCTGCTGCATCAACGCAACCAGGCAGGCACTTAGGAGACAGGGGCTGGGCCAGGCGGCCCTGCCAGGAAGCCTTCAGGGAACTGAGCAGAGCTGGGAACTGGGGACCCAAGAGGGCAAGGATGCCAGCCAGGAGGGGAAAACTGGCAAAAGAAAGGCTAAGGCCTCCAGTGGAGATCAAAGGGGTCAGGGAGGCCGGGCATGGTGGCTCACATCTATAATCCCAGCACTTTGGGAGGCTGAGCTGGGCAGATTGCTTGAGCTCAGGAGTTCAAGACCAACAGCCTGGGCAACATGGCAAAACCCTGACTCTACAAAAATTAGCCAGGCATGGTGGCGCATGCCTGTAGTCCCAGCTATTTGGGAGGCTAAGGTAGGAGGATCACCTGAGCCCAGGGAGGTTGAGGCTGCAGTGAACCATGATCACACCACTGCACTCCAGCCTGAGCAACAGAGTGAGACCTTGTCTCAAAAAAAAAAAAAAAAAAAAAAAAAATGGTGCCAGGGGAGGGGGAGCTGAGTCCTGGCCCTGGCTGGGAATGGAGAGGATTAGTGTTAGGTTTCAAGGGTTCCCAGAGTGTCTGGGCCATGTCTCCATGAGCAGGGGTCTGGGCCCTGAGGGTGGCAACTAAAACATCACGGAAGGCAGGATGGCTGCTGATTACCAGCAATGTAAGGGAGACTGGGAAAACTGCTGTTGGGTTGGGGAACTAAATAATGATAATGATAATAACAATAACCCCATTCCCCTATGTATACTGTATTTCAAAATTATCTGAGCCACTTGACCCTGCCATGTTGTTACTAACAGCATGAGAAATCTAAAGCAGGTTAATTGAACTAAAGTCGCGATCAATGAAGATGTAATATTTAAGTCCCCATCACCTCGTCTAGTGTTTTTAACAGGCAAGGATGTTAGTGCTCCTTCGCATACTTATATCTGGCTCTATGCTATAAGCATTGTGGAAAACACAAAGGATATGAAAAATCCTTGCCTTAAGGAAGCTCACGGTCAATGAGAAGGCAAAGTTAATCCAGTGGAAGTAGTGAACAATTACAAGGAAGTATCCATTTATTATCCACACATTCACTGGCCCACCCACCCATTCACCCACCAACCTACCCATCCACCCTGCCACTCATGCATCCATCCATCTATCCATCCATGTACCTGTCCACTTGTCCATTCATCTGCCCATCAACCCATGCATCCATCCATTTGGCATTTACCATAGTCATTATAAACTGGGTCATCAAGATCCTAAGTTGATTCTTCCCACTCTGGCTGCATATTAGAAGCACCTGGGCATTAAAAATACTGATGCCCAATTCTCCAGAGATTCTAATTTCTTTGGTCAAGGGTGGGGCTAAGCTTTGGTATTTTTTAAAAGCTCCCTGGGAATTTCAATACGTAGCCAGAGTTGAGAACCTTCTAACATGGTTTAGTTGTTCAAAGATGGGAGGGCCTCAGAAGGTTCCTAGAAGCCCCCTAGTGCAGCCTCACAGCCACTGAGGGGAGGCCTGGATGATGGTAGTTTCGGGAGTTGGCCCATTATCATCTTTCTCTCGGCTTAGAGTAGCTTCTCCTAGCCCTCTCTGCTAGCAGCTGGGGAAAGCATCGAGAAGGAGGCATGATTTGATCTGGGCTTTGAAGAACAGGCAGGCCTGGAATAGACAGGGGAAAAGTCGTTTCAAGTTGAAATGGAGTCACAGTGCAGCCCAGGATGTGGATCAGGATTGAGGCTGGTGAATTTGGAGACAAAAACCTCTATGTGCTTTTGAGAGCTCTTTCAAGTCACAAAACAAACAGACTTCTTCCCAAACACCCAGGCATCCCTTCTGTGGAGCTCCTTGACTGTGGCCCATACCAGAGTAACAGGGGAAGTAACAAGGACGGCTGGGCCATCATCTCCCCATCATCATTTACCATCCATCCTGCTGTTCTCTGAAAGCAAACACCGTGCCCTCCACCCCCTGGCACAGCCCCACCTGGAGAGCAATGAGGAGTGATGAGCCCGTTGCAGGGAGGAAGTTTAAACAATTACTTTGCTCTGATTAAGAAGGCTAATGCCTCTCTTTGAGGAGCAGCATTAATGGGAAAGTGGGGATGATGGATGCTCGCCCCTACCCACATAAATCTCACCTGTGCGCCTCTGTTGCCTCCTCATGATACATGTATGAGATAAATTCTCCAAATCTATTTTTGTGGCGTTGCCAGCAGCCTGCTGATGGAGTAAATAAGAGTTATGGCCGCCATAATGGCATCACTTAGGAGGGGCTGAAAAAACAGCAAACATGTCTACACTGTTCTTATAAATCTATTATAAATGTGGGCTCAAGTTCCCAAGGAAGTTCCACGAGACTGCACAGCACTCGCTTTCTCTGGAGTCTAAATGAGCACCTGAACGAACAGGTGCCAGAGATGCCGAAATCAACCAGCGAGACCTTCCCAGTCATTTCCTCCCTCCCTCCCCTCTGAGTTCTAAGCCCTGGTCAGCTGTGAGAGCAGAAGCCACACAGAGCCAAGGAGCCACCGAGCATGCCCCAAGGCTCCAGCCCCTGCAGATGGGATGGCTGCCACCAACACCTTCATTTAACAACTCTGGGGCATGGCAAATCTGAAGTGGCTGGGCAGAACTCTCATCTGATGGAATGGGCAGGGGGAAGGCTTTGAGAGAGAGCTGACTTGGGATAAGCCAACTCTTGTCTTCCCTCTGTGCTTTTTCTTCCCTGGATGGAGTTGAGACAGACTTCTCTGTGGGAAAAGGGGGTGTTTGACCTGGTAGGTCTGGGGTGGACCAGGTCTCAGAGTCTACTTCCTGGAAGTCTTGGCTTTTTTCCTGCTTCCCATCCCAGCCTCTTTAGTCTGAATGGGCTTGTCTGGCATGGAAAATGGAAGCAATGAGACCCAGGACTCTCCAGGGTCCACCCTTCTTCCCGCCCACACTCATCTCCCAGTCTTGACTCCCTGTACTTCCTCTCTGCTCCCCCAGCTGAGGCCTCAGTTTCTTCATCTGCAAAAAGGGAATAATACTAACAATAATAAAATAATAATACCTAACTTGTGGGGTTGTTGTGAGACTCCCATGAAATAATGGAGGTGAAAGCACTTTGTATGGTCAAGTGCTATGAGGCATAGTGTTCGTTGTAATGATTGTCCTTTGGGACTCATATCTGTCACAGAAAAATGCCTAAGCCATGCTCCTCTGAACTGGAGGCCCTCAGTCATTCCCTTGGGAAGAGCTCTCTGTAAATGCTGCCAGGTAAGGCTAATTATCTTTTAACTCAGGCATCTTCTTGCCCCAAGATAGGCTTTAAACCCCCAGAGGGCAGTGCCAGCCTCTGAAATGGCCCGGCAATCCCAGGGTGAGTGCTTGGCTGATCCCTGGCACATATGGGATTATGTGTGACCCTTCTGATGGTCAGGGTGGGCCCTGGCTGGGAAGATGTGTGGACTCCCCAGGAGCTGCAATGACCTTCTTCCTGGATTACAGCCAGAGCCTCCTAACTGCTCTCCATCTATTATCTCTAACCCCAATAGCTACTCTCCATGCAGCTGTCAGAGTGGGCCTTTTAAAACATTGGTCAGGTCATGCCAGGCCTCCAATGGCTCCCATCACACTCAGGGTAAGAGCCGAAGCCCCATGTGGGTGTCTAAGGCCCCGTGTGATCCTTACCCACCTCTCTCACTCATTGCTAGCCCCCCTGACCTCTCTCCTGCCCCTTGCATGTGGCAGGTCTCTCAGGAACCTCAGGGCCTTTGCACTGGCTGTTTCCTCTGCCTCCACATGGCTCACTGCTCGCTTCAGGTCTTTGCTCAAATGTGTCCTGGCTGAGGCTTTTCCTGACACTGTGTTAAAAGTGTAGGTCTCTACCCCAGCCCCGTCTTCCCCTTTCCCTACATATTGCTCCCCCACATTGCACAGTCAATATTCCACGTATTGCATTTAGTTCTTTTGTTTATCCTCTGTCTTTTCCACCAGAATGTAGGGGCTCTAGTCAGGTGTGCTGATGTGCACCTGTAGTTCCAGCTACTCGGGAGGCTGAGACAGGAGGATCACTTGAGCCCTGGAGTTCAAGGCTGCAGTGAGCTGTGATCACACCACTGTAGTTTAGCCTGGGCAACACAGTGAGACCCTGTCTCAATTATATTTAAAAAAATTTTTAACACGGAATGTAGGTTCCATGAGAGCAGAGACTAGATTTGTCTAATTCTTGACTGTATCCTCAGTACCTAGAATAGTGCCCAGCCCATAAGAAGCCGTTGATAAATGTTAGTTGCTTGAATGAATAAATGAATAAATGAGTGGATGAATAGATTACAGAGACAGAGAGGCCCTGGCTGGGCTCGACGCCGTGACTATTGGAAGTCTCCATCGGCTCTAGGAGAAGGGTGGGTTCTTGGCCAGAAGGCAGGTGGGGAAAAGGACCCTTTTACCCGCTTAGATCCTGAGGGAGTGAAGCTCTGGGCCCCATCCCAGTTGCCACTCTTTCTGCCTCTTCTTCCAGAGCAGAGAGAGGGTGTAAGGATGCAAAAACAGATGCATCTGGAAACCACATATGTAACAATTCCCATAATCACTGGCACTCACTTTTCCAGAAAGCTAGCAAACCCGTTAACATGCAGCTCAACCTATACCCTGTAAAGTATGCAAATGGCATGGGGTGGGGAAAACGCTTCCACAGGCGCAAGTCTCCATTAAAAAAACATTGCTGCCCTCACTGCGGCACTCGGCCTGCAGATAGATTCTAAATGTCAATAGTTCCCCCAGTGAAGGCAGGCAGAAGGTTGAAAGATCAGCCGTTTTAGGAAGCTAATTGCTATCAGTAAATTAGAACTATGAACACACCAGCCTTTCTCCTTTGTCACCTCTCCCCCTACCCCAACCCTTTTCCTGACCCAGGAACCCCAGGAACGATGCAATTTAAAACCCAGAGTTGGAACCTAGAATACAGGCTTTCTGTGATGAGGAAGATAATAGGGAATAGATCCCACCCTCCTGAGAATGAGTGGATCCTCGCCTAGTTTGCAGTCAGTCCAGGAAATAATAGCCCATCTGGGAGCCAACACTTAACCAGTTCCAAAGGCAGGGCTGACTCCAGCTTATGCTGTGACTTTGCAGGGCTGAGGGATGCAATTTGGGCACTGTGGCTGCCTCCCCCAGAATGCCCACTCTGGCCCCAGCTCTCTTCTGCAGCCCTTCCTCTCATTATAGGACAAACCCCTGGTGGTCTCTTCTGAGAGGAGAGAGAGCTGGGCTGAAGGTCATTTAACCTCAGTTTCCCCAACTGTAAAATGAGAATGTAGAAAGCGTGCCCCTCCCCCGGCTGCCTTGAGGTCTGGAGGGGGTAATGCCTGTGGAGTGCTCAGCACAGGGCCCCAGAAATTTCTACAAGGGGATAGCATTAGGATTTTATCTGTCAATTCTGCTGCCTAGAACTTAACAATGTCACTTGTGGGGCAAGTTAGCCACTGTGGACTCACTTGCCCATCTGGGACCCTTGGAGGGCCAGGCCTTTCCCTCCCTTTTTGCCACCCACCAGCGTGGCAAGGTGGGCAGGAGGTTCAGTCTACCAGCCAGCATAGGCCAGGTGCTGGGCATCTGCAGACCAGCCCACAGGATGTCTGTGTGTGTGTTGCTTCCCTTGGTCATCAGTGAGCTGTGGGGCAGGTGTTTTGTGGGCAGGGAGTCAGGGTGGCTGGATTCAGAAGCAGACTTGCTCACATGGCTGCTGAGCCCGCAGAGCCCCTGGGCTGCAGAGAGAAGCCATCTGTCCCTTGTTGAAATCCATGCCAATGGCTGTTTCTGCTTTCCTTTGAACCTCCCAGAAAAGGGTGCCTGTGGGGTCACCCCCTTGGTGACATAGTGCAGGATTGGGAGGCTCAGAGAGACACAGAGCTCTTCCTTGGGTCCTCTAACCCCTGCTCCTGTGAGCCTTCTCCATGAGCAGTTAGTAAAACAAACCCTCCTCCTGGCTGGGTGTGGTGCCTCATGCCTGTAATCCCAGCACTTTGGGAGGCCAAGGCGGGCAGATCACTTGGGGTCAGGAATTCAAGATCAGCCTGGCCAACATGGTGAAACCCTGTCTCTACTAAAAATACAAAAATTAGCTGGGCGTGGTGGCACATGCCTGTAGTCCCAGCTTCTAGGGAGGCTGAGGCAGGAGAATCACTTGAACCCAGGAGGCAGAGGTTGCAGTGAGCTGAGATCACACCATTGCCCTCCAGCCTGGGTAGAGGCTCTGTCAAAAAAGAAAAAAAAAACACTCCTCCCAGGGCCCATGGAGATAACAATGTCCCCTCAGGCCTCCCCTCCACCCGAGGCCCAGTGTGACACCTTCTACTTCAGACCACACTTCTGCCCCACGGGAGGGCATGTAGGCCAAGGAGCCATCTCTCAGCCCCAGTCCTGGGGGATGTCCCTGTAGAGCAGGCAGCCTGGCGGGCATGTTGCAAGAGCCACTCGGCCCAGACTCCCACAGGCCCACTGGGCCTCCTGCCTGCTGTCAGCCCCTTTTGTTCTCACCTTTTCAAGCAGCTTCACTGGTGGTTTGCATGGAGTTTGTGGGCCAGGGAAAAAGGGATTAAAAACAGTGAGGACATAAAAGGACCTGAAGAAGGTGTCTATTCTAGACAGCAGGTGTTATTCTTTATGGGATGGAACAGGTTATTCATGGCCATCATAAAGACTGGGGAGTTCGTGTTTATTATTCCCAGTGCTGTAGGTGTGTGCTCATATTTCATTTGATCCTTAATACAAGCTCATGAGGAGGGTAGAGTCAGTCCCATCTTGTAGATGAGGAAACCATGGCTCAGAGAAGACATGTAACTTGCCTAGCTAGGAAGTGGTAGAAGAAATCGAGGTTTAGAGATGTTCAGTAACTGGCCCCAGGTCACACAGCTAGGAAACGCCAAAGCTGGGATTGAATCCCACTTCTGTTTGTTGAACAACATACAACAACAAAAAAAGCTCTTTTCACTATGCCATGCTATTGACAACTGCCCAGCAGCTTTTTAAATGCCTGTTCTACACAGCAGGCATTTGGAGAGGACCTCACTGAATCCCTCATCTGTGGGGAGGGTGTTTGCCTCCTAAGTCCTCCTTTAAAAGGCAGAGGTCAGCACAACACCTGATGTGGCTCCCTTTCGACCCAGCTTTTCAGAATCTGCTGAGAGGTGAACTTCATGGGATGCGCTGAAATCTACATGTATTGATTTTGTACATTCACTGACAATATCACTTCCTGAAAGAGCAATGTGTCACCTGCAGGGGGAACCTGGGGACCTCTCTGCCCTTGTTGTCCCCATTCCTCACAGTGATGCTGGGGAGTGGAGTGAGGAGGGGAACTGGCAGATTGTACACAGGTGAGCCTTGGGCAGAGGGAAGGGAAAAATATGATAAGGGACAGCCTAGGCGAAGATACAGAGGCCAGCAAAGCCTACTGTGTGTTGGCAAAGTCAGGCTTGGCTGGGTATTGAGGCTCAGGGGCTGCATCTCTCCTCATCGCTGCTCTGGGCTCTCTCTTTAGAAGTGGGCACGATGTCTGCTACAAATGGGCAAATCCTTTAAGAACAAAGCAAACAAGGAAGCCCCCTTGGCCCCGGCACTCAGCCTAAGCCTGCGTGAGAAGTCTTAGCCAAGAGCTGAGGCCCTCAGCCTGCAGCAGCTGCCGAGAATCTGCAGGATGCTCGGCAGTGCCTGTCCCCAAAGTCTGACCATCCGCCCAGCTCTGCCGTCCCTTCGGCTTCAGCTGAGCTCTAAAGAAAGCCTGACCACCATGTCCCGTGAGGTGCACACACTGCATGCAGCCTGGGTACCTACACTTCTGGAGTCTGGGGTGTGCTTCCTCCATTAGGTTAAGAACTCTTAAAGGCTATGTGGGATATTTGGGAAGTTTGGATAGTCTAGATGGCGATTTGGGATCCTGGGTGTACGTTAAGGGCTGCAGGGGGAGGTAGTAAGCTAGGGGGAAGAGAAAGAAGAAAATAAGGCAAGGAAGCATGAGGAGTCAGCTTCCTGCCACTTAGTTGCCATGTGACCTGGAGCAGGTCCCTTCACCTTTCTGAGCCTCAGTTGCCACAGCTGCAAAATGAAGATACAGTAATCTTTTTTTGAGACAGAGTCTCACTCTGTTGCCCAGGCTGGAATGCAGTGGTGTGATCTCGGCTCACTGCAACCTCTGCCTCCCAGGTTCAAGCAATTCGCCTGCCTCAGCCTCCCGAGTAGCTGGGATTACAGATGCATACCACCACACCATGCTAATTTTTGTATTTTTAGTAGAGACAGGATTTCACCATGTTGGCCAGGCTGGTCTTGAACTCCTGACCTCAAGTGATCCACCCACCTCGACCTCCCAAAGTGCTGGGATTACAGTCGTGAGCCACCGTGCCTAGCCAGGATACAGTCGTCTTTATTGCACAGGGTTGTAGGAAGGCTCAAATGAGATAAGGGTGAAGAAAGTGCCCTGCCAACTGTAAACCACTCTGCAAACTGTAAAGCGCCCTGCCCACATAAAGCACTGCAGTTGTTAGAGACTGAGGGACTTAGGGTATATGTCAGAATCACACCCACTCTTCTGTGTTTCATTTGGAGGTGACACATGTCACTCCATTCACAGCCTGCTGGCCCGAACTAGTCTTCCAGACCTGCCTGGCTACAAGGGGAAATGGAGTAGAGCACATGGGCTGTTGGGTGGGCATTGATATCAAGCTGAGATGCTGAGCCAAGGGGTCCTGAATCAGAGCAACCACTGCCCAGGGCAATTCAGGGCATGGGATGGGCAGGCGAGCCCTCAGAAAGTGCCTTAAGTGGACAGGCAGGCAGGCAGCAGCAGACTCCCCATCCCTCCCCTCTCTCCTGCCAAGCCTATGGCTCAGGACCCTTGGACAAAAGCCCTGCTAGGTTCTACAGCCACAGGGCTCTAGGCATCCACAGGAGAGCAGGGAGGTATGAGAGGCTCTGTCCTGCCATGGCAAACTGGAAGCCTCAGGTAGAGATAGTAGAGCTACAAAACAGAAATGCCTGGATTGCTGAATCGCTCATGAAGGCCAACCACCCTGGGAAGCTGCCTGGACCCACAATAGATTTTGTATGAGCGATATATACATTTTTGTTATTTTAAGGCTTTTAGATTTGGGGGATGTTTATTATAGCAGCAGGACCCAGACTATCCTGATTTAATATACTTTTTCATCTTGCACTGTTTGAGCTTCATAATCCAGTCTGTCCTGCTGCAGGGCACTGCTAAGACTTTCTCCCAGCTCCTCATTCGGTGGACACAGCCTTATGGTTAAGACATCACCTTTCCATTCTCCTCACATTCCAGTTCAATTTCTTTTTCTTTTTTTTTTTTTTTTTTTTGAGATAAGGTCTTGCTGTCATCCAGGCTACAGTGCAGTGATGTGATCATAGCTCACTGCAGCCTCCAACTCCTGGGCTCAAGCAATTCTCCTGCCTCAGCCTCTCAGGTAACTGGGACTACAGGCACCTGCCACCACACCTGGCTATTTTTTATTATTATTATTATTTTTAGTGATACAAGGTCTTGCTATCTTGCCCAGGCTGGTCTCAAACTTCTGGACTCAAGCAATTCTCAGTCTCCCAAAATACTGAGATTACAAGCATGAGCCAGCACGCCAGTTCAATTTTTAAGAAAAGTGACCCCCTAATGCAGAAGTAAGAGGACATCTCATCACCTGTTTACTCTTGAGAATTATGGGCACCTCCTGGGGTGCTGGCCCTGTGTGTGGCATCAGAGATAGAAATATGTACATTCTCCCTTTCTGCCTTGAGGAAGTTCACAATGTGGACTGGAGCACAGAGAGAACACAGTGTGGTAATGAGCAGGTGATGGATGGATTAATGAGTGGAGGGTTGGATGAAATGATCACAATTCAGTGTCTACTGCATTGCCCCTTCTCTCCTATTACCTTCCTTAGTACCAACAACTACTCTATAAGGTATGTATTATTTTCCCTAATTTATGGATGGGATTCAAACCCAGGTCTGGGTGATGCTAGCAACTATCTTCCTTCCACATCACCTTGCCATAATGGAGATATTCATTGCTTTGTACAAGCTCCCCAAAGGTCGAGGTTTCCTCTCCTTTCTCAGATTAGACCCAGATCACTGCCTTCTGTGGGAAGCATTCTCAAAACTTTCCTCCATCCACCACCCACTACACCAAGCACCCCTTGCATCTTTTCAGTTTTTGTTTCTTAAAAGCCTTATTGAGGAATATTTCAAATATATATAAAAGCAAAAGAATAATATAATGACTCCCATGTCATGATTACCCCACTCCCTTTCCCTCTTGCCCAGGCATCGTGTTAGTTGATCTGTAAATACTTCAGCATTTATGTGGTCGCTTACTTCTGTTCATCCTTCCCGCTCTGGGGCTGGTATTGGGTCTTTTTCATCTTCAATTCCCCGGTGCTCAGTTCACTAGAAACTGGGTGTGTCTGTTGAGTGAATAAATGACAGAGTCCCATATGGGGACATGAGTAGGTTCCTGGTGCCTGTCACTGCCCCAATACAGCTTCTAAAGAGTCTGGCTTCTCAGCAGGGCCAGTTCTTCTGGGTAGGACGTTCCTTAGATTGCAGTGTGTGAAAACCTTTCTGTTGTGGTCATCTGGGACTCTGGATGCTGATAAAGCCTTCTCAAATATGGCTTCTTTTGTGTCAACATCCCGCGGGCATAATTACATTCACTGTGCAAACACACAGGCGAAGGGCCGCTGGGCCACGCAGTGTGGTATTAGCGTGGCTTCTGCCCAGACATCCCTCAGAAGTCCTGCCAGGAGAGCAGATGGGGCCAGTTCAGTCCCCCAGGACGCCCCCAGCATCCCAGCTGGCATGGCAAGGCCCTGTTCTTTGCATCTGATTTCAGCCCAAGAGGACCCACAGAGCTGGTCAGCCCTGTGGCCCTGCTACATTTCTGACAGTGGCACTGAGGGACACTTAGACATGACCATTGGGTTGCCAACCACTGTTGAATACCTACTATGTGCTTGCACCTGCTGGAGTCAGAGGGAATAAGACTCAGACCCAGCCTCGAAGAGCTCTCAATCTGTGAAGACAAGGAAAGCTCTAGAAGAGAATATTTACCATAGAAACAGCCATGGCCCCAGCCCGCCTTGTTTGCCTGAAGGACTCTCTTCTGTCTCTGGCTGGGTCCCTGATTCGGAAGGATTGAGACAGCCCCTCAGAGTTTTGAGACATTCCCTGTTACAGGCTGAATTATGTCCCCTCTAAAAAAGCATATTGAAGTCCTAACCCCCAGTGCCTGAATGTGACCTTATTTGGAAGTAGGGTCATTGCAGATGTCATCAGTTAAATTAAGATGAGGTCATACTGGAGGAGGCTGGGCACCTGATCCAGTATGCCCTGCAGTCCTAGGCCGTGTAAAGACACGCAAATGGGGGATCCCATGAGGTGGCCAAAGCGGAGCCTGCAGTTATGCAGCAGCCAGCAAGGAAGGCCAAGGATGGCAGCAAACCAGAAGCTGGGAGGGGCGAGGAGGGACTGCCCTAACAGGTTTCAGGGGGAGTATGTCCCTGCCAGGACTTGGGATTTCAGAACTTCTACCTCTAGAACTGTGAGTTGATAAATGTCTGTTGTTTTAAGCCACCCAGTTTGTGGTGGATTTTTACAGCAGCATTGGGAAACTGATACATTCCCCCCCCTCAGTGCTCTGAGCTCCCTGGAAAAATATCTGTTCCCCAGAAGTTTATCAGAACCTTTCTTGGCCTCCATTCACAGCTCTGACAACGTCCCCTGGGTAAAGAAATCTGTGCATTCTTGGCCGGGTGTGGTGGCTCATGCCTGTAATCCCAGCACTTTCGGAGGCCGAAGTGGGCAGATCACTTGAGGCCAGGAGTTCGAGACTAGCCTGGCCAACATGGTGAAACCCCGTCTCTACTAAAAATACAAAAATTAGCCAGGTGTGGTGGTGCGCGTCAATAATCCCAGCTACTTGGGAGGCTGAGACATGAAAATCGCTTGAACCTGGGAGGTGAAGTTTGCAGTGAGCTGAGATCACACCACTGCACTCCAGCATGGGTGACAGAGTGAGGCTCTGTCTCAGGAAAAAAAAAAAAGGAAAGAAATCTGTGCATTCTGTCTCTGCTACATGAGCAAATACCTCCTTCTAATTGGCTCTAAGTTGTTGAGCTAGAGCCCTCCTTGTCCTTGGGGTCTAGGATCTTGTACATGAACCCTTATGATCAGAAAAGCTGCTTAAGGGTCAAGAAAGGCAGGATGATTTGGTTTTTTAAGAGCATGGACTCAGGCTGACCCTGGTTTAGATCCCAGCTCTGCCATTTCCTTGCTGTATGACCTTGAGCAAGTAACTTAGCTACTCTGTGTCTCATCTGTTTTCTCATCTGTAAAATGGGAGTGATGATATTATGAGCCCTAAACTCAGAGGGTAGTTAGAAGGCTTAAATGAGTTAATACAGGGATTGGCAAACTTTTTCTGTAAAGGACCAGATAGTAAATATTTTAGGTTTTGCAAACCACATACAAGGTTTCTGTCGCAACGCTTCCACTCTGCTATTGGAGAGCAAAAGCAGACACAGGTAGCATACAAAAGAATGGCCTGCTGTGACTCGTAAAGCCTTATTTACAAAAACAATTGGCAGGCAGGGTTTGACCCAGAGGCCACAGTTTGCCAACCTTTGAACACTACGTCGGAGGCACCTAGTGCAATGTGCAGCGCAAGGCGACCCTCCGTGCATGGGGGCAGTTGTTGTGGAGCACAGAGCGCTTTCTCATGCACAGTTCCATTCACTGTCATGGAAACCCTGTGAGGTAGGGGTTGTGGGTATCCCCACTCTGCAGACAGGAAATCTGGGGTCCAGAGAAGTTCTTCATCTTGTTCTGTAGTGAGCCTAAGGCAGAGAGCTTGCATTTTCTGCCCAGCAGTCTGTGGGCCTTAATAAACACAGTTTATCTCTTGCCCAGTCAATCAACTTACCAAAGACCTGTTCCGTGCCCAGAGCTGTATCCAGCTTAGACAGGAAGAACTGTAAAGCATGGAAATTGTCAAGAAAAGTACAAGCCACAGTTCCTGCCCCAATTTTCAAAAGTCAGCTTCTTCTTTACCAGTTGGGAACAACAAACCTGCCCATCTCAAAGAGTTCTTTTCGCCATGCAGTCATTCATGGATTCTTGCTTATGTTCATTCATTTATTTATTTTCATTCATGTATTTATGCACCAAACATGTACTGAGAGACAGAGATATAGCCAGGACCAAACAGGCATGGTCTCAGGCAGGGCTATTGTCAGCCTAAGTGGCCTCTTTGTGAAAACTGGGGAAAAAAAAGAAAAAAAAAAGTCCCTTCCTCTGAGTGGATACGGCTCTATAGTAGGGCAGTTGAGGACTAGATTTCAGCCCCATTTTCCCCTTGGCCAGGCACCTTGAGCAGTGCACAACATACGTAACCATGCATGGTGTTCCTGTTCCCTGGAGCTTCAGTCTACTAGAGGTTTCAACCATGGAAGTGAGTGATGACAGCCGTGATGTGAGTGCTCCGACAGCCAGATGAGGGACAGGCCCTGGAATGCCCTCCACTCCTCTCCTCATACACTGGCTTCACCCTCCCCATTTAGCACTGCCACCTCTGTGCCCACATAATCAGCCCTTGGCATGAACCTTCCTCCCACCACCAGTGTAGACAGCTTCCTCACCTTGTAGGACTTGGAGGGGGCCCTACCTGAAGGGCTGAGAACATATCGCTGTGAAATATACTTCCCGGTGTACCCAATCTGCATTAGTGTGTGTCATCAAAAGATGATTATTATGTGAGAAAGAGGCCGGGGATGCATTAGTGAAACATCTGGAATTGTTTTAGTGTGCTGATGAAGAGCCAGTCTGAAGTGCCTCACTTTCTGCAGCCACCACCACCGCAGGTGCTGAATCTGAGGGCCAAAGATCTAACCTGTAACCTGCCACCTCACCCAGGAAGCCCTCCTGAGCTGCTCCAGGTCACACTCAGCTCTCTTTCCTCTCTCTGAATTGTTAAACCACTCACTTTGGTGTCTAGCCACTTACTGTCTGCCATTGGTAACTGTTTCGGCTGGGTTACATTTGTCTTCCTTGTTGGACAGTAAGCCCTCTGATACCACATGAGCCATTTTCATCTCTTAAGCCCCAGCGAACATCATTGAAAGACCAGCAGTTCGGACACTGTAACTGACACTTGCTACGAGGTAGAGATGAGAGAAGGCTGACTGTCACCCCACCGCCACCTGACCCGGCTCAGAACCGTCACCCCATCGTCACCTGACCTGGCTCAGAACCATCACCCCATCTCCACCTGACCTGGCTCAGAACCCTCAGCCAGATGGCTCACCTCTGCTCTGTCTGGAGGTGCCAGGCTTTGAGACAGTCCAGGCTTCCTAGAGGATGTCGTCTGGTGGAGAAAGCAGGGGTGGGAGGGGTGAAATCGAGACCTAGGTTGAAACTTAAACCCTGGTGCAGCCACTTAACGTAACCTGAGTTACGTTGGGCAGTCTACTCAACTCACTGCGTCTGTTTCTCTGTCTGTAAAGTAGGGAGAATGCTGCCTACCTTTTATCTGTGAGAACCAAATGAAATGATAACAATAAAAGGTCTAACTCAGTGCTCAGCACATTAGAGAGCGAATGCACATGTCCACTCTCTTCCCTCTTCCCATAGGCAGGAGACGTGGTCCTCAGGCTGAAGTTAGGCTGAGACCAAGAATCACTGAACTCCCTTCCTCCTCGGCTGTCAGGACCTGCTCCGAGCAAAGCCTCTCCTGCCACCTCTGGGAATGGGTGGGGTCACCGCAGTTCCATTCCTGGGAGCATTTATCCTTGTTGGCCTCTTCGCTGTGGAATGGAATTTCCTCTGTCTCTTTGTGTCTGCTCAAGGGAGATGTTTTTCGGTGGAGTGATGCATCCCATCCCTGGCATCCCTCAAATTCTATCGCATAGGTAGTCACCTCATTACCCTGTAGAAAATGGACCCATTTATCATTCGTTTCTCCTTCGGTAGGGCTGAGGTGGAGCCCGAGACTGCATTTCCAGCAAGCTCACAGGAGACAGTCCTGCTGGTGCTGCTGGTCTGGGGACTGTAATTTGAGAACCATTCCCTAGACTGCACTGGCAGGAGTATGTGCCCTGAGTGAACTGTTAAGCCCTACAGGTGCCCAAGGGTTAAACTAAGCCTTCCCTGGAATGCCCACTTCTTTTTTCCCCCTCCTGCTTTGCATCCAGGTGCTGCTCGGCACAGGTGCCAGTGAGACCCAGGTGATTGGATTTGTGAACTTGGCTCAATTTCTCATCATCTGCCCTAGGAAACTGCATTATAAGGTGGGAAGAACACAGGACTCAGAGGCAGAACCGGGGTTCAGCCTGGTATCTGTTTCATAATAGGTGTGACCTTGGACTGCTAGTAGTTGTAATTGAAGCAATGAGGACTTAGCTTGCCTGGGCTTCAGTTTTTTCATCTGTAAAATGGAGACATTACTGTTCTCCTGGCACACCGCCCATGTTTTTATGGGATGTGCTTGAACAGCCTCGTTAAATTAAAGTGCCGCAAAAAAACTATAATCTTATTATCCCTGGTGTGAAAGGAGAGGAAATAGTGAAAAACAGATTCTAACATCACAAAGATGCAAAGCCTTAGCCACTGAGGGGACTTTAGGGCATTGCTCCCTTAACCATCCCTCGATTTTGTAAAGGAGAAAATGGAGCCTCAGAGGCAGGCAGGGAAGTGACATGCCCATGGTCAAATAGCAAAACCAGGAGAAGAATCCAGCTCTCCCCTGAGCCCTGCTCTTTCCTCCATACCAAAGTATCAACATCTCCCCAAACCTGGGCTCAGAAATTCTGCTTCTCCCCGTCACCCCATCTTTGAAGAGAAGCCAGGTATGCACCTCAATTTATCATTCCTGGTGCTCCTAGGAAGTTTCCATTATTCATCTTGTTAATTACTCTTCTCTTTGCTCTCCCTGGTTCTGGGCTTGTCTCTTTTTCTGCCTCTCTAATCCAAGCCTGAAACAATAAAGAAATTTTATTACATATAAAAACGCTTTGGTAAGTGCTACCATTAGCTGATAATAAAAAGAATTTTTTGAGTGTTTCAAGCAGTTGTTTTTACATTTCCTGTTAATTATTCAAACCTCCAGGTATCATGTGGCCATGGGGATGTCAGGGTTGAGGGTGCCTCCTGTGCTTGTCCCGATCACCTCCTCTTCCAGAGAAGAAGTGGCGGTGGGGAACCCCAGGCTAGACACAGTGGGCAGCAGCCAGACTGGTGAGGACATTGTTCCTACTGCTGGAGAGCCTCTAATCTGAGGAGGAAGATGACTTTCCTAGGGAAAATCTAGTCTAATAAGGGAAATAAACTCCTGCCTGCCGAGGGCTGCCAGGATGGTGGGAGAGACCTGTTCTGATGGAAGAGAGCTGCCCCAATTGACTTTCAGAGCTTCTTGCATTTCTCCACCCACTTGCCCTCACCCCACCCTATGATGGGACCAGGAGAATTTCCACGTTATAAGAGCTCACCCTCAAAGAGCACTTACTACGTGCCAGGTGCTTCTCTATGGACCTACACATGATTACTGCTTTTGCCCTCATGGCAACCCTATGAAGCAGGGACCATTCTTATCTACAGCTAAGGAAACTGAGGCATAGAAAGATTAAGTCACCTGCCTGAAGCCATCCACTAAGAAAGCAGTAGAGCTCAGATACGAAAACTGACAGGCTCATTTTGGCAGATAGTGGGTTTAGTTATCCCAACTGTGGTAGATGTTTAGTAAATGCTTATTGGTTCATTGACTCATGGTAAGTATGAGACGGAAATGCTAAATCCTACAGGATTTGGTGCCTGGGAGAGTCAGGGATGCCTTCCCAGAGCAGGTGGGGTGTAATGGGAGGGCTGGATGCTGCGAGGACTGTTTCCCCATCACCCTCCCAGCATCACTGAGGCCTGACCAGCAACAAGCACTCGGAGCTGCCACTCGCAGGCCATCTGCATGCAGGGTAACAGGCCATGAAATGTCATTATCAGCATGTTGTTCTAAGAGACAGCGTAGGTTATTGCTGGCAAGGATAGCAGCCCAGCCAGGGACAGGGCCTTTGCCTCTGCACTTCCCTTTCTGCAAGAGTCCCTGAGGCCTGGGAGGATCCCCAGGGAAGCAGTGAAGAAAGAAAAAATGCAAGGAGGAATTAGAGAGGGGAAGGGGAAGTTGATAGACGCTTGTTATCCCAGTTAATGTGCCCGGTGCATAAATACTTCCTACATGAATGAATGAGTGGTCCTTTGGGAGTGGATGGTGATGCCAAGCTGGGTACCAAACTGAATTCAGCTTATGTTTAAGGCTCCCAGCTCTCTGCTCAATTTATTTGGTGAATTAATTTGCCTCCCTGCCCCTTTCCTTCCTCTACTTTCCAGGGCTTGCCTTTAGTTAGGAAGACATGGACTCCAAAGATGAAATGACAGTCAAGGCGGGTGTGACTCAGTGTCAAAAAGCCAATAGGAAACACTGAGGCTGTCAGAAAACCTGGATGGGAATGCTCAGTGCAGCACTGTGTGTGATAGCAAAACATTGGAGGCAACACAAATGTCCATCACCCGGAAAGGGGATATATATTCAGTTCTGTGGAATGCCGTGCGGCAGTGAAAATGAATGAATAGAGTAATATGGAGCAACATGGATAATTCTGCAAAGCAATGCAGAGAGCAAAAGCAATACTGCCTTAACTTGGGGTTCCCAAAGACAGAACCAGTGTGCAGGGAGCTTGTTTGGGAGGGAGAATGAGGGAGCAGGGAGAGAGGATAGAGAAGAGGAAAGCCAGTAAAGGGTGCATGACTGAGTAGGTCACTGCTGTGGGCAGCTGGAGTCCCTCCGAAGAATCATGCAGCGTGGACTTGAGAAATGGCCTCTGAAGGACAGACCTGGGATGGTTATCACTGATTCCTGTTCCCGTTGGTTGAAGGTTGTCCCCAGGGATGCCAGCTCCTGGCCCCTCTGGCTGTGCCTGCACAGGCTGATCAGCCTCCTGGAACTCGGGAGAAAGCCCAAGGCAGGAAAGCAGAAAGGACACTGGACTGAAGTGGGGCCACTGGCGGGGTGCTCTGAGCTGTCACCACAGCTGTGCTGAAAGCAGGTGGGCTGAGGGGCTGTGGCTCAGAGGACACAAGCCATCAGCCACAGATTCACCCGTAGATGTGAAGCTTAAAAACATGCAAAACTATAATATATATTGATAGTGGATATATATGTGTGTTAAAAACAGAAAGATACTCATGGCAGTGATAAACATCACATCCAGGATGCTGGTTACGTCTAAGAAGAAAAAGAGAAGCACATTCAGGAAGTGAACACAGGAGACTTCGGTTGTACTGACAATTTGTCTTCTCCTTTTTAATCTAAGTAGTGGGTACATGGGTGTTTGTTTCATTACTTTTTGTGTCTTTAAAACATTTCATCGTCATCATAAACACCATAGAAATGCATAAGGAAGGACCTCAATATTTGCCTTTGGAGCGTGTGGTTCATGGTGGAAGCTGGATAAAAGCTTTGGCTTTGAAGGAGGAATAGAATTTGGCTAGGTAAAGGGGGAAGAAGGGCCTCCCAGGCCAGGGACCTCATGAGCAAAGGCACGGAGATGGGAATGTGTGTGGGGTATCAGCCCATGTCAAGCAAAATCACTTTGGGGAAATAAACGTTGAATGTACAAGGTGAGGCCACATTGTGCAGTTATTGCAACACTGAGGAGTTTAAGCACAACAGGACCGTTAGAGTGGCAGCAGCAGCAGCAGTAGTAGTAGTCGTGGTGATTGTAGTAGCAGTAATATTAGAAGAAATAATATACTACTAATAAAACAACTACCGTAATACTACTTACGAAGTTCTTACTCTGCGTCCGGTACTTTGCTGCATACTCTGGGTACCTCAGCTCATTTAAACTACACAACAACCCCCTGAGGTATTGTCTTAATCCATTTTCTGTTGCTATAACAGAATGCCACAGACCGGGTAATTAATAAAGAAAAGGATTTTATTTAGCTCATGGTTCTGAAGGCTGGGAAGTACGAGAGCATGACACTGGCATCTGGTGAGGGCCTTCTTGCAGTGTCATAACATGGCAGAGGGCATCACATGACAAGAGGGAAGAGAGCCAGAGAGAGCTCACTTTTACAACAAAGCCACTCCTGTGATAATGAACCCACTCCTGTAACAGTGACATGAATTCATTCATGAGGGCAGAGCCCTCATTAATCCATTAATTCATCATGAGGGCAGAACACTCATTAATCCATTCATGAGGGCAGAGGGATTAAGTTTCCAACACATAAACTTTTGGGAAACACATTCAAACCATAGCATTTGCCTGGACACAGTGGCTCATGTCTGTAATCCGAGCACTTTGGGAGGCTGAGGTGCAAGGATTGCTTGAGTTCAGGAGTTCGAGACCATCCTGGGCAACATGGTGAAACCCCATCTCTACAAAAAATACAAAAATTAGCCAGGCATGGTGGCATGTCCCTGTAGTCCCAGCTACTCAGGAGGCTTAGGGGGGAGGATCAATTGAGCCTGGGAGATGGAGGTTGCACTGAGCCAAGATCACACCACTGCACTCCAGCCTAGGTGACAGAGTGAGACCCTGTCTCAAAAAAAAAAAAAAAAAAAAAAAAAAAAAAAAAAAAAACCAAAAAACCGGCATTCCACCCCAACCCCCAAAATTCATGTCTTCTGACATGTCAAATACATTCATTCTATCCCAATAGCCACAAAGTCTTAACTGTTCCAACACCAACTCAGAAGTCCAAAGTCCAGAGTCTCATCTGAATCAGATATGGGTGAGACTCAAGGCACATTTCATCTTGAGGTAAATTCCCTCCAGCTGTGAGATTGTGAAATCAAGTTATCTACTTCCAAAATGCAATGGTGGGACAGGCATAGGACAGACACTTCCATTCCAAAAGGGAGGAATTAGCAAGAAGAAAGGAATAACAAGTAAATCCAGGCTGGGCATGGTGGCCCGTGCCTGTAATCCCAGCACTTTGGGAGGTCGAGGCGGGTGGATCACAAGGTCAGGAGTTCAAGACCAGCCTGGCCAAAATGGTAAAACCCTGTCTCTACTAAAAATACAAAAAATTAGCTGGGTGTGGTGGCGGGCACCTGTAATCCCAGCTACTGGGGAGGCTGAGGCAAAGAATTGCTTGAACCCAGGAGGCAGAAGTTGCAGTAAGCCAAGATCATGGCGCTGCACTCTAGTCTGGGCAACAGAGCGAGACTCCATCTCACAAAAAATAAAAATAAAAAATAAAAATAAATAAATCCAAAACCAACAGGGAAAACTATATTTGGTCTTAAAGCTGGAGAATAATTTCCTTTGACTCCATGTCTTGCAGTCTGGACACACTGGTGTGGGGGTTGGGCCCCCAAGGCCTCAGACAGCCCCATCCCCATAGCCTTGCTGGGATCAGCCTATGCCTGGGTACCCAGACCATCTGCTACATCCTTTGAAATCTAGATGGAGGCCACCATGACCCCACAGTGCACACACTCTGCATACCTGCAGAGTCAGTACCACATGGACGCCACCAAGGCTTACTGCCTGTTCCCTCCAGAGTGATGGCCAAAGCTGCACCTGGGCCTGCTTGAGCTGTGACTGGGTCAGCCAAGGAGCACTATGCTGTGCTGGAATTCAGGGAGCAGAGACCCTAGTTGGCTCTGGGCATGGAGCCTGTGGAGGGCACCCTGGGGCCCTTCCCCCAAAACCATTCTGCCCTCCTAGAGCTTGGGGCCTGTTATGGGAGGGGCAGCCTCAGAGATCTCTGAAATGTTCTTCAGGGTCTTTCTCCCTATTGTCTTGGTGTCTTCTGTGTATGGTAATCTCTTCAGCAAACAATCTCTTGGCCACACCTAGGTGCCATTTCCAAAACCTACCTTTTCCCTCTTTGCATGACTAGGCTGCAAATTTTCCAGATATTTCTTCTCTGCTTCTTTTTTTTTGATGGAGTCTTACTCTGTCACCCAGGCTGGAGTGCAGTGGTGCCATCTCAGCTCACTGCAAGCTCTGCCTCCCAGGTTCACGCCATTCTCCTGCCTCAGCCTCCCAACTAGCTGGCACTACAGGCGCCTGCCACCACACCTGGCTAATTTTTTGTATTTTTAGTAGAGATGGGGTTTCACCGTGTCAGCCAGGATGGTCTCGATCTCCTGACCTCATGATCTGCCCACCTCGGCTTCCTTTTTAATCATAAATTCTGTCTTTAAATCTTGTCTTTCCTATCTTACTTTACTGTAATCAGTTAAAAGCAGGCATGCAGCAGGCTGCGTGCTTTGCAGCTTAGATATTTCTCCCACCAGATATCCTGGCTCATCACTCTTAAATTCTGCCTTCCATAATCTTCTCAAGCACAAGCGTAGTTCAGCCAAGTTCTTTGCTACTTTATAACAAGGATGGCCTTTGCTCCAGTTTCCAATATGTTGTTTCTTAGATCCATCTATGACTTTGTCAGAGTGGCCTTTGCTATGCATATTTCTATCAACATTCTGGTCACAACCATTTAATCTCTAAAAAGTTCCAGACTTTCTCCAGTGTTCTCTTCTTGTGAGCTTTCACCAGGATCATCCTTAATGCTCTGTTCACAATGCAGACTTTTTCCAGCATTCACTTCAAAACTGTTCCTGCTTCTACCCATTACCCAGTCCCCAAACCCTTCCACATTTTCAGGTATCTGCTGTAACAACAATCCCATTTTTCAGTATCAATTTTCTGTCACAGTCTGTTTTCTATTGCTATAACTGAATACCACAGACTGGGTAATTTATTTAAAATAGAGGTTTATTTAGCTCATGGTTATGGAGGCTGGGAAGTTCAAGAACATGGCACAGGCATGTAGTAAAGCAGCAATCCCCAGCCTTTTTGGCTCCAGGGACTGGTTTCATGGAGGACAATTTTTCCATGAAGGGGATGGTTTCAGGATGGAACTGTTCCATGTCAGATCATCAGGCATTAGATTGTCATAAGGAGCTTGCAACCTAGATCCCTCGCAGGCACAGTTCACAATAGGGTGTGTGCTCCTATGAGAATCTAATGCCACCACTGATCTGACAGGAGGCAGAGCTCAGGCAGTAATGCTTGCTCACCTGCTGCTCACCTCCTGCCATGTGGCCTGGTTCCTAACAGGCCACAGACCAGTACTTTCATAACGAAGCCACTCCCAAAATAATGAACCCATTCCTGTAATAACAACATTAATCCATTCACGAGGGCAGAGGGATTAAGTTTCCAACACACGAACTTTTGGGAGACACATTCAGATCAGAGCAGGGAGTACTGTCATAATCTTGTTTTACACATTTGGAAGCAGAGGCCCAGAGAAGACAAGTAGTTGCTCAAGATCACACACTGAATTGGTGGCAGAATGTGGATTTAAGTTCAGATCGGCTTTCTGCCCAAGCTCAGCCTCTCCACCACTCTTCCTCACTGCCTTATGGATGTCTTCACCCCTCCATCCCCCCACGTAAATTCCTGAATGTGAGGACAGTACTTCACTTGGAGTGGGAAATGGTTATCCTGTGCTCCGCCTCTGATCTGGTGCTGGATTGAGGTAGAACCCCAGCCTGGCCTCCATGGGAGAGAGTGTAGTGATCTCAAAGTGACATTTGCCAGGAAGACCTCAACTTTGCTAACCCTTCACCCAGGCCCTCCCCTCCCAAGACAACATCCTTGCATATTCTATGCCCTATCTCACAGAGGGAAACCAGACTGGGTATAGAAGGTCCTGACTGTGCGCCAATGAGCAAATCTACCCAACATCGAGGAACACGCACTGGGGCATATCAGATGTTAATTAGTGGGTACCTAGGATGGGCTGTGCTTCATGGAAAAAGTGAAGGGACCTTTACTTGGGTAGAAGACAGACCCATCAAAAGAGGCTTCTAAGACATCCTAACTTTGAGAATTTGGTCCTGATGCTTCAGAAAGGTGGTCAGAAAGGAAACCCCACTTCCCTCTGCTTGGACAAGGTATTTGCTTTATCCTATCAGGCTGATAATCCCAGTTGTTTGGGTTTGGGTACAGAATGGGCAAGTGCAGGCAGGACCTAAATCTTACTAAACAGCATATGAGCCCTCTTACATTTCCCTTTTATTTTCCCTGAATGGAAATCAGGCCCCAGGTTGAATCCTCAGACCAAGCCTGGGAATTAATTAGGCATGTAATGCTCGTTAGCAGTAATGGATGTTCCTTGCTGAAGTCCTTGTGCAGCTTGGCGGGGGACGTGGCCTCTGTGGTAGGAATTGAGCATTTTTTCCTGAGCAGGATCTTGACACTGCAGGGGCTCCAAAGCCTGTATGTAAAGTTGAGGGGTGGCAGGGCACAGTGGCTCACACTTGTAATCTCAGCACTTTGGGAGGCCGAGACAGGCAGATCACCTGAGGTCAGGAGTTCGAGACCAGCTTGGCCAACATGGTGAAACCCCGTCTCTACTAAAAATACAAAAATTAGCTGGGCGTGGTGTTGAATGCCTGTGGTCCCAGCTACTCCGGAGGCTGAGGCAGGAGAATCGCTTGAACTCGAGAGGTGGAGATTGCAGTGAGCCAAGATCATGCCACTGCACTGCAACCTGGCAACAGAGCAAGACTCCATATCAAAAAAGAATAAAAAGGTTGAGGACTGTGTGTTTGAGTGAGGTAATGGATGTGTGGTCTGAGGCATGTATACAACATGTATGGGATATGTTATGTGTATTGACATAGCATGGGTCCATGAAGGGTGGGTATTACATGTGAGGTTTCTGATATATATGCACTGGGTGTGATGTGGAAATGTGGTATGGGCTGGATATGTCATGTGAATACCTGCCATTTTGCATGCGGCAGGTACATAGCATATGAGTTGCAGACGTGTGGCCTGTGTGCACGAGAAGTCGTGTCTGAATCTCTCTGTGTGTGCTCAGGTGTTTGAGCCTGAAGGACTTTGTCACTGTCAGAAGCAAGATTGCTGAGAATTCCCATGACATTGGGCAGAATTATGATCCTGCTTAGCGCTGAGATAACATTGGTTGGAGAAAGGATGGATGAAAAATGTCCCCAGGAATAGAAAAAGGAGTTAGACTGGCTTAGCAGAGGATGAGCTGGTGCTGGGGAGACAGGGAGGAATACTTGATTAAAACTGAAAATATCTGTTACCAGGAGGGAGAGGTCCAGAGGAGGGAAAGGGACAGCTCAGCCTAGAGGAGCGCAGGAGGGAAGAGTCATAGGCAGTGGAAGCCGGAAGCCCCAGGAGGGGCGTTGATGTTGGTGGAGAAATGTGCAAAGAGGAAGGCCTGGGAGGGGGAGAGGAAGGCACAGAGGTCCCCACTCATCTCCCAGGACAGAGGTAACTCATGGAAGTCTTGAGTAGGGGGCAGGTGGCCCAGGGCCCACCTAGAACAATTCTTGACATCTCTGGGTCTGCGCCCCTCAGGGGAAAGACCCCACCGTCACACCACCGTTCATCAGTCACAGAGCAGCTTTCCTCTCCTCTTTTCCTGCTATAAAGAGGTTTCAGTAATGTGACCATGTCCCAAATGGGACATTTTTGAGACTGAAGAGTGCTATTAATAATTATGCCAGGCCAGCAGGTGAAAACTGGGACTGTCTCAAGCACACAGGATGTATAGTTTCCAAAGGCTTAGAGGTCAGGAAAGGTGAGTGTAAAGAGGAAGACTTCTCATTCCTCACCCAGGCTCAGCCTACCTCCTGTGGGCAAGGCTCCAGCAGAGAAGACCTCGAATGCCACCAGGCCCTTGAACTTGAACATCCTCTGCACCCCTCTCTGGCTCAACCCCCATCAGAACACCACAGGGTAGCATGGGCTTCTGAGAAAATCCAACCTCTCCCCAAAAGTACCCAGAATCATTTGAAGGCACCAAAAAAAAAAAAAAAAACAAGGCAATTCTGTTTGCCTGGCCACACTTCTCTAAGGCTAAGCTCCATCCAGAATCCAACTGTTCGTTTGAGCATCTCTCTCAAGATACTCTGGGATAGAGACAGGGATGGATTTGGAGACCCCCAAACATCACCCTTCTCCCCTCCTCTCTCTCCTTGTAGTCATTTGACAAACATTTATTATTTGGCTATCTAACTTTTACATTGTGAAAATGGCATTACAACAAAATTACAGGAAATGTTTAAAAACAAAAATAAATCACCTCTAGTCCTTCCAGTTTAACACAGTAATTAATTTCGTTTTGCATAGTCCCTTCTGATCCTTGTCAGCATTTTGATTATATAGTTATAATGCACATATAATTTTACATTCTAACTTTTTTATTTCACATTTTACCATAAGCATTTTTTCCACATAACATAGTTTTCATAAATATTTTAAATGGCTACATAATAGTGCGTTGGGTTTATATACCATAATTTACTTAACAATTCCCCTATTGTTTGACCATTTAGGTTGTTTTCCATTTGGGGCCATTGTAATGTTGCAATGAATATCTTCATGCATATAAATAATTGTTATTCTTTTGAATGATTTCCATTGGATACAGTATTACAAGTGGGATTACTGGGTCAAAGTGAATGAGCATTTTATGACCCTTAATGTATATTGCCATATTGCTTTCCAAAATGATCATTTGATCATTCCTATTTTCAACATTATCAGTAATGTGTGTACCAGTTTCTGTATAACATTGTCAGCAGTGCATGTTATTTGTTTCCCTAAATTGTTAATCTAGGAAGTGTAAAATAGGACCTCCCTGTTGTGTTAATTTGCATTTACTGGCTTTCTAACAAGGACAGACATTTTCTGTGTTATGAAAGACCTTTATTGGATACTTACTATGTGGCAGGGTCTGTGCTGGGTGCTGCAGGGGCTGCAGAGATAAGACAAGGTCTAGTCCTCAAGCTTGCAGTCTAGAACAGGCAGGGACACAACTGATCACCAGGAAGAGGAGACTGGGTACAGTAAGACTGGGTACAGAGACATCTTACTGCACCCAGTAAAAGGGAGCTGAGACAGGGGACTCTGGGAGGAGGCTGGTGGGTGTGCTGACATCACAGTTGTCAGAGCACCTTGCATCTGTGTGATACGTCCCTCTTTTCAGAGGGTTTCCCTCTTGATCTTTTTTGACCCTGAATATTCCTCCAGACAATTGTCTTCACTGTCCCCATTTTGCAGATGAGGAAGCTGAGGCCCAAGTCTGTTAAATAACTCACATTTGGTCACAGCTTAAGGTGGAGAGCTTAAGAACGCTAGCCTGGGGTTTCTGATCCTAAGCCCAATGCTCTCCAGGGGACATCAGGCCAACAGGAGAGGAGGGCATAGAGGGCAGTGACTCTCAGCCCTGATCATGCATCGGAACCACTGAGAGCTGAAAAAGAAAAGGTAGATTCTTGCCACCCCCACCCAAGATTTGTGCAATCTGAATCATCAAGGGAGGGGCCCAGGATCTGAAGCTCCAGACTCTCAGGGTGGTTCTGAGGCACTGCCTGGGTCATAGCCCAGAGATAGGGGGTGATGGAACAGGAAGTGGACCTGCAGTGGGGCAGAGGGGAAAGCTGGGGCTTGGCCATTGTGAACGGGAAGAATGCATGGGGCACCCATTATCTCAGCAAATGTTATGGTGCACAGTGATGGAGCAGAATGAGTTTCAGGTGGCCCTGCCTTATCATAGGCCCCTGTCTGTGAGGGACGGTGACTGCCAGTGGGTTCAGCTTGACGTGGTCACTGGTACTCAGGCATAACAGCCCAGTGCTGCCTCAGAAGAGGGTGATAAGTTGTTTACAAGGGCTACTGGGAACCCTAGTGTGGACTCAGCCTGTGGCTGGAAGGGGTAAAGTCGGGATTTGAACCTGTGTCTTCTGAGTCTTTGTGTGCTGATCAATCTGGAAGTGTGCTGATCAATCTGGAAGTGTGCTTGTTTCTGAGTGAGCTTGCTGGCCTGGCCAGGGCCCTGGAGCTTGCTGGGGAGGCCCAGAAGTGTCTCCACAGTTAGCGTGTCCAGTGCCCACTGGATTTCAGGAGTGGGAGTGCTGGTGCATGAGGGCTACCAGAGATAATCAGGCAGATCACAGGCACCAAGACATCACTGCAGGTGGGATATGTGTCCTTCCAGGTAAAAGAAGAGAAAAGGGATATTTTCAATTTACATTTCATATAAACGACACCATTTTATTCTCCCACTGATCCTATAAGGCTCCTGGGGCAGTGAGAGCATACCTGTTTTACAGATGCAGATGTGAGGCCACAGTTGATAAGTACCTTGCCTAAATCCACATAGCTAGAGCAATAATGCTAGGCTTCGGCCGGGTGTGGTGGCTTATGCCTGTAATCCCAGCATTTTAAGAGGCCGAGGCGGGTGGATCATGAGGTCAGGAGATCGAGACCATCCTGGTCAACATGGTGAAACCCCGTCTCTACTAAAAATACAAAAAAAAATTAGCTGGGTGTGGTGGCATGCGCCTGTAATCCCAGCTACTCGGGAGGCTGAGGCAGGAGAATCCCTTGAAGCAGGGAGGCCGAGGTTACAGTGAGCCAAGATCGCGCCACTGCACTCCAGCCTGGTGACAAAGCGAGACTCCGTCTCAAAAATTAATAATAATGCTAGGCTTCAAATACAGGTCATCAGCCTCCACATCCTGCACTGTCTCAATTAGGGGTGCATCCATTCCACAAGTGTTGCCTGAGAAGCCGGAAGGCTGGCAATGAAGAAAGATGATAAAGTCGTGGTCCCTTCATCAAGCAGTGCTACTCAAAGTGTGGTCCCCGGTCCTGCAGCATCAGCACCACCTTGAGCTTGTTAGCAACACAGAATCTCAGGCTCCTCGCCAGACCTCCTGAATCAGAATTTGCATTTTAACAAGACCTCCCAGGTGATTCTCATGCACATTAAAGTTGAAAAAGCCTTGTCTCTAGACAGCTTCTGCATGCTGGCTGCACATTAGAATCACCTGGGGAGCTTTGGGGAGTGGGGGAAATCCCCTGTCAGGGCTCCATCCCCGGAGATCTGAATCACAATCTGGAGCGGGGCCTTGGCATTGACATTTTTAAAGTTCCCCAGGTGATTCTGATGTGGGACTAAGTTGAGGAGCCACTAGTCCGGGATGTTCTAACCAATGCTGGTCAGGCCTTTCTCTCCTGAGTGCCCTGCCCTTTTCTCCTTTTAAGTTTTCTGTGCTGTGCAGTTGGGAGGCATTGTTAATTATCATCTTCAGGAAATAGGTGGGCCAGGAATTCCCCATCATTGTGGGGTTGAGATGCTGGACCCCAGAGCTTGGGAAGCAGGTCCTGGGGTCTGGATTAGAAGTTCACAGAAGTGTAAGTCTGCAAGCCCAGACTCAGGCTCGGCGGGGGGCTGAACAAATTAAGAGACAGGGGAATGTCCCGAGAGGCCCGCAGGCAAAAGGAGGTGTGGTCCGTTCCTAAGGACTCACAAAGCATTAACAGGAGTGGATCTGGGTGGCAGGTTTCATCATCATTCCCATATTATGGATTAAGAAATTGAGACTTGGAGATTTTAGGTTTTAGCTCAAGGTCACTTAGGCTTTTAAGACCTAGGACTTGAGCACAAGTCCGACTCCACCGCGCTACCCTTGTCCTCAGGGTAAAGATCTAGAAGAGGTAGTGGACCTCCTCGCCTCAAGTCCCTCCCTTTGGAGCTTTCTCCAGCCCAGCCCCTCTCCCTCCTCCCTCCTCCCTGCCTCAGGCTGACTGAGGGGCCCAGCATGAGTTTCAATAAGCCAAGCAAGAGTGGACCACGAGGAGCCCCCCAACTCAGGAATCAGCCTGGGACCAGCCCCTCCCTTGGGTGGCTGCCAGCAGCAGGGGACTTCAAGGAGGGGGCAAGGAGAGGAGAATGCGGGTGTGTTTTCCCCCTCTCTTGGGCACTGGCCCAGGTTTTGCATAGACTTGCTGGAAGAGAGAGTTCAATTTGGCTCTGATACAAACTCCACAGTCACTGCACTGTCATCTTCATTTAGTTAACGTTCTTTCTGGGCAGACCTGGCTGGAATTCATCTTCATTATCCAGTGAGGGGCTCACTCCGGGCCAGCTTTGATCTCCTGCAGATGATTTCCCCTGATGGCCATTAGCAGGGGTGGGGGAGGCTCAAAGCCAGGGAGGGGCCGGTCACACTCCCCCAACCAACACACACCACAGCCCCCACTCCACCCAAATAGGTGCCCAGTCCACTTTCAGCAGGACCCAGTTCGCCTCTGGCCTCTCTTAGCTGAGCTGGGAGGGGCTGAGATCCTGCTTCTTCCTCTCCCTGCCCCCACAGTGCCCCCATCCCGGCCCCATCCCTGAAAATTACCACCCACAAAGCCCTTTACAGAGCCCCTTCTCCTTTGATTTTCACAAGCTCTGAAGCCAGAGCTACCAGGGGTTCAGTCCTGGCTTGGTCACTTATATAGTGACCTTGGGTGAGTTACTTCGCCTCTCTGAGCCAGTTTTCACACCTGCAAAATGGGGCAACACCACCAGACTGACAGCATTTTGGAAATGATGCCACAACATAATGCATGTAAAGGGCCTAACACAGTGCCTGACACACAGTCAATGTGTTATTACTACTTCTTTGAGGCAGATATTAGCACACCTGTTTCCCAGATGAGGAGGCTCATGGAAGTGCCTCTGGCCAGCTGTGTGACTTTGGGAAAGTCATTTCTTTCCAAGCCTCAGTGTCCTCCACTGTGAGATCCCAAAGGTAACATCCGCACCTCCCAGGCTTGTGTGAAGGTCAGCTGAGAGAATGTGTGGGCGCAGCCCCAGGCGCCCCAGGGCTGACTGCAGGTTCAGAATTCTGGAGCTGGTGGGGCTGCCCCCATGGAGGGACTTGTTCTGGGCAGCCATGTTCCCCAAAGTACCTGAACTCTAAATGAGGCCTTTGTGGCTTTTAAAATTCTTCCAGCTTTTGGTTTGGGTACCAGGAGTACAGAGACTGCTGGGTCAGCAAGATCCAGAGTCTGGTTCCTCACTCTGCTCTGGGTTCCCCAGGAACGAACCAGCCCCACCCTGAGCCTGCAGTTCTTTCCCACTGCTCAGCCCACCCACCTGGTTTCTGCTGGTGACCTCCATCCCCTCTGTCCCAACTTCTCCTGCCCTGGTCCCAGCCCTAGGTGTCCCCATCCTCAGCCCACCACTGGCAACCCTGTATGCACCCCTCCCCCTGCAGCCTCCAGACCGACCCTCACCATCCCCAACCCCACCCTTGGCTGCCAGTCTAGCCTCAAGTCTTTCTCGGCAGGGCTGTGCCCCAGCTGGTTTTAATCCCCTGTGATTGGCACTCTCTGACAGTGCAGGGTAAGGACATTTGGTCTGAGCAACTGGTGCTTCACTGCAATTATCTGCCCAGGGCAGCAGGGTCTGTAATCCAGCCCATTGATTCAGTGGCTTTTCTTCTGCACACACTCATGGGCACGCCGACCCCACTTGTCTGTGCAGACTCTGCAATGAGCAGAGACAGAAGAGCCTTTTTGCAACTGGGGCTGTGAGTCTTTGAGAAGAGTCTCCATTCAAAAAGGCCAGCTAAGAGGGATTCATAAAGTGTCTTATAAAGCCACACAGATGCCTTGTGTTCCCTGGCAGGGAGCCTTGGCTGACGTCCTCACACCTGACCACCCATTCATCTGCCTTTTCACTGGGTCTGCATGTGGCCTGGGCACATGGTTACAGTCTCTAGCCCCAGCTGGGCCTCCTGCAGACTGGGTTACCCTGCAGGGCCATGTTTAGAGGCTGTCATGGATATAGCTGTGCTTCTTCCAGGCAGGCTCCAGCCCCAGGCCCTGAGCTGATGGGCAGTTTGCTGCACCCTGGAATTCAGAGCAAGAAGCAGCTGCTACTGGCCTCTCTCCAGAGGACGGTGAAAGAGTGGAATCTCCATCTGGGCTTTTCTCTGAGCCCAAGGGACCTAGAGCTTCAAACAAGTTTTTTTTTGTTTTTTTTTTTTTGAGACGGAGTCTCACTTTGTTGCCCAGGCTGGAATGCAGTGGGATAATCTCGGCTCACTGCAATCTCTGCCTTCCAGGTTCAAGCAATTCTCCCTCAGCCTGTGGGATTACAGGTACCCACCACCATACCCGGCTAATTTTTGTATTTTTAGTAGAGATGGGGTTTTACCATGTTGGTCAGGCTGGTCTCAAACTCCTGACCTCAAGCAATCCACCCCCCCGTCAGCCTCCCAAAGTGCTAGGATTACAGTCATGAGCCACTGCCCCGAACCAATTTTTTTTTTTTTGAGACAGAGTCTTGCTCTGTTGCCCAGGCTAGAGTGCAGTGGTGCAAACACAATTCACTACAAGCTTGACCCCCACCCTCCACCCCCAAACCCAGGCTCAAGTGATGCTCCCACCTCAGCCTCCTGAGTAGCTAGAAGTACAGGCATGCGCCACCACGCCTCAGCTAATTTTTTAAAAAATTTTTTGTGGAGATAGGATCTCACTATACTTCCCAGGCTGGTCCCAAACTACTGGCCTCAAGTGACTCATCTGCCTCAGCATCCCAAAGTACTGGGATTATAGGTGTAAGCCACTGTGCTGGGCCAAAACAGAAATGCTTAACCTGGAGTGCAGGCACTGGGCCACAGTATGACCATGAACTCCTTGAAATTATGTACAAAGTCATATGTGTGTGTGCCTGCATGCATGCACATTTTGGTAGAAACAGTCCACATTTTCATCAGATTCTTAAAAACGTCTGACACCTAACAGTGTGGTCAAAGCACAGCTGCCTGAGACCATTGGGCATGACCATCAGCACTGCAGGTAGGCCCAGAGGCCACACTGGGCACTTGTTTGCAGGAAATGTATTGCATTACCTTACATGGAGCTGAGAGAGTACATCTGATGGAATCGCCAGCAGACCTGAGGGCCCACACCTGTCCTGGCTACCACCACATGCAGGCTCTGTCTGCAGGAAGGAGCCCCGAGCTCAGCCATCCGTGACCCAGGGCCAGGGTGGCCCTCTGTTCTCGCTGCATGGGTCTTTATATCCTTATTCCTGGACCTTGTGGAGCCTCCAAACCCACCACCTGCCTGGCTAGACAGAGCCTCCTCATCACCCCCATGCCCTTAATCCCGGCTGACCCAAGAGGCGTCACATGGCTTGTTCCTCCCTGTGCCAGCCCTTCCCTGGACTGCCCTGTACCCCAGCTCCAGCCGCAAGTCATCCTCAGACTCTGGAGAGACATTTTGCTCTCTTGCCAGAAACCACTTTGAAATTTGCAAACTCTTGCAAATGGAATAGTGAACAGAGAGCAGGAGGAAATCCCCACAAGTGCCAGTGTTCCCCCTGCTCTTTCGGCTCCCCTCCCCGTCCTGAGATGTCCAACTCACACCAGCCCACCTGGGTCTTAGTTCCACACTTTGCCAAACCAGCGTGGAAGGGCAGGGGTATCTGGGAAACTCTGCCAGTCCCAGAGCCTCCTGCAGAAAAGCATTTGGGCTTGAGCCCCGGGAACTGGCTGCTGAATTTCCGTCTCCCTGGGACACAGCGTTTTTCCTTCTCACAGATTTTCAGAGCCAGGAAGGAGCTTGCAGACCACCCTGGCCAATTCTCCTCTATTTCAGACTTCACCTTCAGGACAGCATTATTGATTTTTTTCGTTTGTTTTATTTTGTTTGTATATGTATGGCTTCTATTCCCAAAGAGATTGTAGGGTTAAGAGATTTCTTTTTATTCCAAGTGTCTAAAACAGAATAAAAACTCATACATATAAAAGATACTAGGGCTGGGTTTGAATTCACATTGTCCAACCCTCTCATCTTGCTGACAGGCAAATGGAGGCTGAGAGGAACATCTGGCCTGCCCATGGCTTCCTGACCCTGAGCCCAACCTTCCTCTACCTTTTGTTGATTGATTGATTGACTTATGACAATATCAAGGAGCAGGAGCACCAGACAAGGTAGGGGTGGGCTCCCCAAGCGTTGTCCCTGCAGGCCCCTGCATCACCTCCCCAAGAGAGGTTGGGAATTTCTCAGGACCAGTGTCCTCCTGGACGGTGTGGAGACCCAACATCACTACTTCTGATGCCACTGGAATTCTTTTTTTTGTTTGTTTGTTTGAGATGGAGTTTCGCTCTGTCGCCCAGGCTGGAGTGCAGTGGCGCGATCTCGGCTCACTGCAAGCTCCGCCTCCTGGGTTCACGCCATTCTCCTGCCTCAGCCTCCTCAGTAGCTGGGACTACAGGCGCCTACCACCTCACCTGGCTAATTTTTTGTATTTTTAGCAGAGACGGGGTTTCACTGTGTTAGCCAGGATGGTCTCGCTCTCCTGACCTCGTGATCCGCCTACCTCGGCCTCCCAAAGTGCTGGGATTACAGGCGTGAGCCACCGCGCCCGGCCGGCACTGTAATTCTTAAAGATATCTCCAGGAGTGAGGGAATTGGGACCAGCCAGCAGGAAGTCTCACCATTTCTTTCAACCTAATGCCAGTCTTTCCCCCAGACATTTCCCTGGGAAGGAAGAAAGCTTTCATTAGTGAATTGGAAAGACAGGCTTCAGATACCATTAAACAATACTTTTTATTGCAAAAGACAGAAATCCAACCTAAGGTTTAGGCAGAAATGGGGATTTGTTGCCTCTTGTAACTGGAAAGAACAGAGGTGGATGTTGCTTCAGGCCCAGCCACACCAGGGGCTCAGATGATGTTGTCAGCAATCTGTCTGCACCTTGCCTCGGTTTTCCTTTGTGTTGGCTTTGTTCTGAAGTCTTCTCTTCCCAAGTAATGGCAGAGATAGACACCAACAGCTCCAGGACCACAGTCTCCCAGCCTAACAGCCCAAATGGAAGAGAACACCTACTTACCCAATTGTTCCTGTTAGAGTCCCAGGATTGAATCCCATTGGCCAGATTGGGTCACATGCGCATTCCAGAACCAATCGCTGCGACCAGGAAATTGAATGATCTAATCCTAGGGGCCTGGGCCCTGTGCTGTACAAGGGTAGAATCAGCCTCCTACAGGACCACCTACAGGACCCGAGCTGGGGAGGGGCGGTGGCTTTATGCTGACAAAACAACAGCTGCCCGTTATCCCCTCCCCGGTTTAGCTCCATCACAACCCCACCTCCGTGTGCTTACCGGAGTGGCCATGGGCTGTCTTGGAATGGGCAGGTAAAGGATTGAAGGAAATGGGTAGCCGTGGAAATAGCTTACAAGCCCAGAGCCAGAAGCTGGTAGGCTTGCTGGAGGGATAAAAGCTCCTAGGTAACCCACACCCTGGCTCTAAGTCCGTGGGAAGGATGGTATAAGTGATGCATGTGAGGTTTTTCATATTGTGTCTTTTTTGATCCTCATAAGAATGTCGTAAGATGAGGAGAAGAAACAGAGGCTCAGCGAGTGAGGTCGCATACCCGAGGTCACCCAGCAAGCAGTATTCCAACCCAATTCTCCATCCGAAGCTCTCAGCAGCATTCCGGAAACAGCGCCAGGCCCCCTGGAGGAGCCGGTCTGCTGCTGGCTGCGGGGCTGGAAGGGGCCTGCGGTTCCCTAGCCTCCCTCAGAGCTGCTGGGTTCCTGGAGTAGAGGCCTGTGCTGCCCCCAGGGGAGGGAGGGCAAAATTGGCCTAAGACCAAGGCAGCCGCAGGAGGGGCCAGCCTCTTGCAAATGAAATATTCATGGGGGTTATTGAATCAAGTTTTATTGGAATAAAAATACACTTGCTGAATACATTTATTTCCCGTGGTTGCTTTCAACCCCATTCCCTCCCTGAGTGATTTGATTTGGGGGCCACAGAAGGTTTTTTCCCCCAAGTAAATTAGACTTCGTTCAGCAGAAGAAGGATGCCATGTCAGGATTGGTGCTTGGCAAGGGGAGTGCTGTCTGCGGCCTCTGGGAGGACTGAGGGCCCAGAAGGGAAGGGTCAGGAGGTCAAGCTCCTGGTTCCCATGCACAGGCCCTGTCACCAAAATCATCCACACTCGCTGCACCCTCCCCTCTTTCTTGGCCTCCCTGCCCCTTGCCACTTATGAGGGACCAAGCCTGACGTGTGGAGCCAGGGAGAGTCCCACAGGCCTGGAGTCGTGGTCATGGGCCTCACTGTCAGATGGACCTTCCGAAGCCATCTAAGAGGTCCCCATCTGGGGGGCAGGGCAGATGACTCTGCCCTCTCTGCCAAATCTCTCTTCTTTCTGCGTTTCTCCTCCTCACCTTAGCGTTCTTGGTTTCTTTCTCTTCTCTCCCTCTCTACACATCTCATTCTGGCTTCCCGGCCTCTGGCCTCTCTCCAGGGTCAGTCTCTCTCCAAATGTTTCTTTTGGTCTCAGTATCTCTTTGGCTGTGTCTGTGAAGGTCTCTTTTTCTTCCTAACCTCACACTCAGCACCATTCCACAACCCCACACACACTCACACACAGAGTCTCATGCACAGGCGCACACTTGCACACGCGGACACCCTCACCCACACATAGGCAGGCACCCGCTCACACACACACATGCGCTCACCAGCTGCACACGCACACCCTCTCCCACACAGTCATTCACGGTCATGGGCTGCTGGCTGACTCAGCAGATACAGCCAGGGTCTTCTGTCCCCGCTCCCTGCCCTAGAGTGGGCATCTGGGGTTCACCCTACTCTTCATGCACTGCACAGAAACCACAGCGGGGCTGAGTCCAGGCCACCCTGTGCTGCCTGTAGCCCCACTCTCTTATTTCACAGGGAGGAGTCGGAGGGGAGAGCCTAGAGGAAGGAGCCCAGCCACAGGTGTCACTTCTCCTGAAGAGCACAGCTGGGCAAGGCGGAAGGACTCTCCCAAATGGGCAGGGCCACTGGCTGGCTGGTCCATGCCCTGCTTAGTGACTGGAATGAGATGGGAGGGGCAGACTCTGAACTGTGCTGAGGGCTCCATGGACCCTCAGACAGTCAGGCACCCAAGGGAGACTCCCTGGTTCTGTGGCCCAGCCAGCCTCATCCTGTGGACTGCCCTTCCTTTTCCTGAAGCTGGAGGGACCGTGCCGGGGTGGGCACTGCCCCATCACACACATGTTGGTGCCCCAGTGCCCTTCCTCCCCGCTTCCTCTCACATTCACCACTTGACTGTTTCTGGCTTCAAGCCCACCCGGCTCCTTCCCTGAAGTGTGACAATCAGGCTCTTTGCCTGCCCTGCAAGCGGCTCCTTCCCTGAAACCCTCTCTTGTCCTTGAGGGCCTGCCTCTCATCTCTCTGTCTTCCTGGCAGCCCCTAGATCAGCACCCCAGTCCTTCTTTGCTCTACAGGCCGCCTGACAAATCAGGTTCTCCCAGCACTCCTGCTCACTCACTCTTAGGCCACAGTGCTCCCTTTGGGAAACCTCTCTCTGGACCCAAGACCAATGGTCATTCTGTGCCTGGAGCAAAGACATCAGCAAATAGCCTCTGGGCTTCGGCTCCTCAGACCCCTCTAGCAAGTGGAGCCGAGCCTGTGGGTACTGAGGAGAAGGGTGTGACCCTCAGACACCAGGGAGCAAGCAAGGACCTCCTGGGGGAGGCATCCTCGGAGGGGAGGAAGGGATGGGTCAGACCAGCAGGGCCAGAGGATTCCGGGTGCTGATGGTAAGAAAAACCAGCTATGGGAGGGAACATGGTGGCTAGACAGACCTGGCCCCATCCAGGTTCTTCACTTCACAAGCTGTATAAGCTTGAGTAAGTCATCTGGCGCTCAGTCAGTTTTTCCTTCTGAAAAGTGGGCACAGTCGTATCCGTTTAGATGCTAAAGGATGAAATGTGCTTGGCCCACAGAAGGTGCTCAGTTAACAGCAGTCCCTATTGTCACCATCATTAGCAGTATCCTGAGGACCCAGGGGCACCAGCAGTTCCCTGAGGTGGCTCCCAGGCTGCCTGTCATCCTGACCATCTCTGCCAGGCCTGATAGGCTGCTGTCTGTCTGCAGATGACAGCTCCATTATAGTAATCACGGGCCTGGCCTGTGTGGCTTCCCCCTCCTCCGTCCCCTACTGCTTATGATAATTTAATCGATCGCATTCACCCGGGCTGTGCTTCTCCAGCAGCTCTTCATGACTTAACTTGGGAAGGACAGGAACAAAAAATAACCCCTGTCCAACATCCCTGGAATTAGGAGCTTTGGCTCTGCTCTGAGTCAGATGACCATGGGTGAACCAGAGAGAGCTTCGGAATCTCCCCTCATGGAGGTATCAGAGGAGAAGGGAAATCAGTCCCTGCCCAAGTTAGGCCACCTTTGGGAAAACTTCCTGTCTCTATAGGCATCCCTTTCCCCATTCACAGGGAGCAGACAAGTACACCAGCATAAAGAAGATTCATTCATTGCTAATTCCCACGGCATTTGAATGAATTTGTATTTATAATAAATTAAGTGAATAAAAGTAAACCTCAAATACTTGTATAGCACTTACTATGTGCTAGACACTCTTCTAAGGCCTTTACAAATAATAACTCACTTAAACTTGTCGTTTTGAAGGTGATATTCAGCTGTCAGCTTGGATTCGTAGCTGGAAGCTTTGTAAAAGAAGGCAGTTTGGATTAAAGACAATTTGTCGGTGTCGCAGGTTGTCAAGGGTGTTGCTAAGAGGAGACACTGTGTTTAAATTTTAACTCCTTGCTTCCAAAAAAAAGAAAAAACTGAATGGATGGAAAGCAGAGTCTTTGTTTTTCTTTTAGAATAGAATGACAAATTGTTTTGCGGTCGTTAGAAAACTCGGGGTTGTGATTCTGATCTCACATAAAATTTGTTGAACCATGTAAATGAGGCAGGCTGCTGCTCTCTGATGGCAGTGTGCAAATATTGCAGGAAAAGTACTCAAGAGGAGGGTTATTTTGCAAACCTGGTGGCAAATAACTGATCCTCTTCTATAAATGATCCTAATTGATCATTGAAAGAAAATAAACCACAGGATGGAGGAGGGAAGCAGGAGCATGATATAGTTGAAACAAGATTGGCCATATAGTGATGATTACTGAAGCTGAGTGGGTTTTTTTAAAATTAGTTAAATAGAAGGAAAAGATAATTCTATAAATAGCTAATTCTTTGCCCTCTCCCATTCTATGATTTGATACCTAGGAATGTGGAAGGGTCTCTCTCCTCTCACCAAGACATCCATCCCAATGCCTACCCACCCACCCCAAGTAGGTGGGCTCTGATGAATCTACCAGAGCCCCGCCACCAACTCCCACCACCCCACTGAACCCCACCCAACCCCACCCACACAGTAGCACAGGGAAAAGAAGATCATCAGTGGATGAGCAGAGATTCAGGGCTGGGAAAGGTGGAATCTTCTCATCGTCCTCTCAGGCTGTGGCCCGGTGGCCACCTTGCAGTTCCCAGCACTCCTTCCCAGGGCAGGTGTATGCTGTCTATTGGATGAATAAATTAATCTAATTACTCACCACAGGTCTGCTTTTCTAGATTCCCAGGAACATTTGCTGAGCCCCTACTCTGTTCTAGATACTGTGTTGGGAGCTTGCTATGTGTGTTCTCATTCAGTTTTCTGGGAGTAGACTCCTTACCCCCTTTTTCATGATGAGGAAACTACACCTACCCCCATGATACTATAACTTTTATGACTTTCTTCACCAGATTATGAGTTTCTTGACCCAGGGACTGTTTTATCTTTCATCTTTATTTCCCCATAACCCTATCACAGTGAATGGTCAAAAACTGTTGAATGAACGATTAAATGAATGATTAACATTCAACAAGAGGTTAGATGGTGTATCTGGGTTATGCAGTTAGTAAGTGGCAGAATCTGGATTCAGATCTAGCCGAGAGCAACTTTTGCATCATCAGAGCTGCCCAGATGACCCTCACCCTCCTACAGTGGGCTCTGAAACCTCTTAAGCTCATTCCAGTTGCCTGATGACCACTGCAGAGGTGACTAATCCAAAAGAGCAATGGCTGGTGAGGGGAGAGGGGACTTGGGTATGTAGACCCCTCCGCGTGGCTCCCTGGTCCACAGATAACTGTGTGCAGTGCTGTTGTGGTGCTGTCTTGCACTAGCTCATGAGAGTCAAGTGTGCACATCTCTTTGCAACTTCATGTTTTGTTACGTCATGTTGATAAGCTTGAAAGCAATCATGGTGGGACGATTTACACCATGGAAATTGGCAAATGCTACAGATCAGGACTTTTTTTTTTCCTCTAGAGCTGGTTGTTGAGTGCGTACAAGCACATCCCTGACTAGGTTACAGCTGGCAACAGGAAGCTTCCAAGGGAAGTGCAACTGTGAAGCGTACATCTCTATGTGGTTATTTTCTCTGGGGAGGGCTGTCTGACCTCATAATTCATCCCTTGTCACTGGCTATAAGTTGCTACAGGTGCAGTGATGGTAACAGGAAGCCCATGATGATGAAAGCGGAGAGTTCTCAGCTGTTTAATTTTCTTGCCTCTCACAGAAAGTGGCATCTCCATGTTGGGGAATGGTGGGGTGGGGTGGGAGTAGGGTGCTCTTTGTCCCTGGAGTTGCCTCCCCACGAGCTTTGTTGAATGATGAGCACTCTCCTCCTGGGGTGCCCTGGGAATCTCAAAGCGGTTTTTCATGCCTATCACTCTCCCTCCCAGATTTGTTTTTACAAGTGGTCTTTCTGAGGCTTTCTGGCTGGAAATTCTGGAGCAAACTCAGTGCCTGGAAGAGGAACAATGGAAGCCAGGTCATTGTTTGACATAACCAAATCTTGTTTAGCCCTAGGAAGGAGCCACCCTAAGGGGCAGATATATTATTCTCCTGTATACTGGATCGAATAGTGTCTCTGAAAATGAATGTCCATCTGGAGCCTGTGAATGTGACCTTATTTGGAAATACGGTATTTGCAGATGTAATCAAGTTAAAATTAGATCATACTGGATTAGTGTGGGCCCTAATCCAGTGACAGACATGGCAAAGTCTAGGAGTCCCCACAGTCACTCTCTTGCAGGTGCTATCAACCCTACTCAACTTTTTATGTTTCTCTCTTCACGATCCCCATCACTACTGCCTTTGTTCCAGGTCTCCTTGGCTTGTGCCTGGACCATCGCCTAACTTCTAACGGTCTCTGTGTTTCCTCTGGCCTCTCCTCACTCAAACCCATTGTAATCAGATCACAGTCCCAGAACCACCACCCCAACCATGGCCCTCCTCTGCCCAAAGCCTGCAGTCACTTTCCTGGCCCCAGAAAGGAAGTTCAGATTCTCCTGTTGAAATTGATAAGACCTCTATGATCTGGCCCCTAACTGCTCCTCCAGCCTCAGTCTCTCTTTGCCTTCACTTGCCTAAGTCAGCCTGTATCCACATGGAACTACTCTTATTCATTCCCTGTACTTTCCCACCTTTGCCAGGTGCAAAGTCTCACTCTTCTCTTTACTGATGTGGTGTCCCCTCTGCACTGTCATGAGACTATATGCTTCCTATACAGTCCCCACTATTATACGGCCCTTGGGTGTCCTTCTTTTCTTTCTCCTTCAAAAGAATCATGATGGGCGTTGGAGTAAGACAGCCCAGCTTCAGATCTTTGGCCTCAATTCACTGTGGGGATATGGCAAGTTAATTGATCTCTCTGAGCCTCAGATTCCTCCTACATCTGTTCCTCAGTGAGATGTGGAGATTAGATTAGAATGTGCATGTCAGGCGCCCAGCACAGAGAAGTCACTCAGGAAATGGGGGCTCCTTCTGTATCCCCAAGGACTCAGGATTGCAGGTGTGCAACCTAAGTTGCCATGTTGATATCAAGAGCAGTTGTGGGGCCTGGAGACCTGGGGTGGGGGTGGGAGGCCTGAATTCTCAAGGCCCAGACAGAGGATAATGGCAAAGCAAGCACAGAGCCTGAGTGGGAGGGTGAGGCTAAGAGCAGACAGGGCTGGCTCACTAAGGCCACTTGGGTACTGCCATGCTTCCCTGACTGACGATGGAGGCCAGAGAACAAGATGAACTCTGCCGCTGCCCTCTAGTCTCCTCCAGCTCAGCTTCCATGTGGATGGAAAAGGGCATGGAGGACAAAGACTTGAGTTCCAGCCCCACCTGGGCAATGACTCTTGAGCTATCTTGGTCAAGACCCACTCCTCTGTGGGCCTTGCTTGCCTTATCTGTAAAATGACAAGGTGAAAGAGGAGAATCTCCAAGGTTCTTACTACAAAAAGGACAATGAGATGGAAGTTAATCTCCACCCACTGATACAGCAGCAGAGTTCCAAACTAAGCCCGGTCCAGCTGGCTGGCCCTTACTGCGAACCCCTGTGCGGGGGCTGGCCCATCATCATCACTGGCCCTGCTTCCCAGAGAAAGCTGGCAAAGTCTGGGATGGCCTCCCCAGGGCTCCTAGGGGAAGCGCTGCTGCCTGGTGGCCTTGATGGCTGTGGCTTTTGGCAGGCAGGGAGCAGAGGGCAGGTGCTTCAGGGCCCAGTTTAGGGCTTGTGGGCACCACAGAGATGACAGCTGCATCTGCCCTCCTTGTGTTTTCTTATTTGTTCCCAACAGGAAATCGATAATGTCAGAAACTGTGGGATAACTCTACAGGCCCAATCAATAGACCCTGATTAATTCAGTCGTGGCCGTTGGGTAAATTTGCTGCATCATAATTAGAATTATTAATTAAAAATAGGAAATCGATTGACACAAATTAAGCAAAGGAGGAGTCAGTTGGGCTGCTTTGACATTGCATGGGCAGGCGCTTGAAGACATCCCATTGGCTCTAGCTTTGGGGTCTGTCATCCCACATGAGTCCCAGACTCCCCCACACCACAAGAGCCTAGCTCCAGCACCTGCCACTAACTAGGGAGCGGAGAGCCCTGGGCCTCCAAATGCCCGAGCTGGAGGCCCCCAAGAAGCATTTCACCCAATACTTACATTTTTTTAATGAAAAACAGTAAGGATTTTAGGAGAAAATATATTTCTGCTCATTATTTTGCTTTCTTCTTTTTGTATTTATAATGTTTTTGGTAGAGATCAGGTTTCACGATGTTGCCCAGGTTGGTCTCAAATTCCTGGGTTCAAGCAATCCTCCTTAGCCTCCCAAGTAGCTGGGACTACAGGTACGTGCCACCACGCCTGGCTAATTTTTTTTTTTTAAGAGATGGGGTCTCACTATGTTGCCCAGGCTGGTTTCAAACTTCTGGGCTCAAGTGATCCACCTTGGCCTCCCACAGCATTGGGGTTACAGCCACCTCACCCAGCCCTATTTTGCTTTCTTTATGCACATGCATACATCATCTTACCATAATATATACATAATTTGTGTTCTATTGTGTTCTTTTTTCTCTCAACATCATGGCATAACTGTTCCTTTATTTGCACAAAATTATCTTTTTGAATGGCTGCATAGTATTCTCTGGATATACCATAATCTGCCTAACCAGTTCCCCATTGTTGGCCATTTAAGTTGTTTAATAATAATAATGATGATAATAGTAATAATAGCTAAATTCCCTGGGGGTCCATTCTCACTGCTTGCACTGTGGGCGCTACATGCATCGTTTTTTCTGATCCTCATGACAACCCTCTGAAGCAGGTGCTATTAGGATCCTCTTCAGATGGGGAAGTGAACACTCAGAGGAGTTACGCGACTTGCCCGAGTGACTTGTCTGGGGTCACTGGAGGCTTGCTGGAGGTGGGGTGTGGGAAGATGAGGGCTCTCAAGTCCGAGGTTGTTCTGCCTCTGACTTCTCGATGTTCACAAGTGGGTGGCCACACACAGCTTTCCACATCTCGCTTTTTCTTGTCCCAGTGTCATTTTTATAGATGAAGACACTGAGGTCTGAAGGGAAGAAGTGATTCAGTCTAAGTCCCATAGCTGGGCAATGGCTTACCCAGGAAGGGAGCCAGGCCTCCTGGTTCCCTGGCCAGAACTCTTTTGACCTGCCTCCCACTCCCATACCACCTTCCTTCTCAGTCCCCTCCCTCCTCACTGCTCCCTCAGGATCCTCTGAAATCTTACGGTGGCCACATGTGGGCACAACAATCCCTGAGAACATCTGTCCTCAACTGAGTGCTGAGACTAAAGCCCTTGGAGGGTCAGAGCAGCTCCTGCCCCACCTGGCATTTCTATACCAGCTCTGGGACGGTCACCACCTGTGACTGCTCCTGGCAGGCCCCCTTTACACACACCCAGTATTGTACCAATGAGTGTGGCTGCCACATAGAGAGTCTCCATGGTCCCCAGTGCTCTAGCTGGGGAATTCCCTCCCAGCACCTGTGCCCCTCTCCCCACTGCCACACCCAATGGCTTCCCACTTGTCAAGAGTGGACTTTCTGACCATGCTTGAAAGTGGTTTTCTCAATCCTCATTCCACATGCTGCCCACATAGACTGGGGCCCAGTTAAGTTGGCTGTGGGTTATAGGTAATCTCAGTGGCTCCTAGTGGTGGAACCCCATGTTTTCTTTCCCATTTAAGAAAACATCTAGACATGCAAGTGATAGAGAGGGAAGTTATCATGCACGTCCAACATTGACACTCTGTTATTTAGTATGAGAAATAAATTATTCGCCAGCTTGGTACTACATTAGTAGCAAATCACTTGTGACAAACCCTGCACTCTATTCAATAGAGCTGTCCAACCTGCAGTCCATGGGCCGCATGCAGCCCAGGATGGCTTTGAATGTGGCCCAACACAAATTCATATACCTTCTTAAAACATTATGAGATTTTGCTGGGTGCGGTGAGTCATGCCTGTAATCCCAGCACTTTGGCAGGCCAAGGCGGGTAGATCACTTGAGGCCAGGAGTTCGAGACCAGCCTGGCCAGCATGGTGAAACCCCATCTTTACTAAAAATACAAAAATTAGCATGGCATGGTGGTGCACATCTGTAATCCCAGCTACTCAGGAGGCTGAGGCATGAGAATTGCTTGAATCCAGGAGGCAGAGGTTGCAGTGAGCCAAGATCATGCTACTGCATTCCAGCCTGGGTAATAGAGTGAGACTGTCTCAAAAAAAAAAAAGAAATTATGAGTTTTCTTGCACTTTTTTTTCTTTTTAGCTAATCAGCTGTTATTAGTGTGTTTTATGTGTGGCCCAAGACAATTCTTCCAATGTGGCCCTGGGAAGCCAAAAGACTGGACACCCATTCTCTATTGGATTATGCTGGTTTGTCATATACAACACCACACTAAGAGCACCTCATCCAAAATATGAAGATTATTCTGCACTGGTACTAAAAATTATTTTCTGAAATACCTGCAGCTTTGGACAAAGTCATTCAAGGCTTCTTCCCCCTACCTACCTTTCCTTTAGAAACCATATGTGGGCCGGGCGCGGTGGCTCATGCCTGTAATCCCAGCACTTTGGGAGGCCGAGGCGGGTGGATCACGAAGTCAGGAGATCGAGACCATCCTGGCTAACACGATGAAACCCCGCCTCTACTAAAAATTAAAAAAAAATTAGCCAGGCACGGTGGCACGCGCCTGTAGTCCCAGCTACTCGGGAGGCTGAGGCAGGAGAATGGCGTGAACCCAGGAGGCGGAGCTTGCAGTGAACCGAGCTCATGCCACTGCACTCCAGCCTGGGCAACAGAGCGAGACTCTGTCTCAAAAAAAAAAAAAAAAAAAAAAGAAAACCATATGTGACCCAGAATTTTCACTTTCTAGATTCTGCTCAGTGGCCCCAGCCTCTGCTTTTGAAATACCCACCCCTACAATTCACCCTAAGACACCTATCCTCCCAGGAAGGGGTCACTGGGTCTTGGGGAAAATAAAGTCTTGAGTCATAGATGGGAGTCAGCCTGACAGAGCCTCCCAGCCACTAGGAAGCATCCCCAAGGACACTTCCTCTTCCCAGAATGACATGCATTCCCCTGCACCCTCCCCACCTCCATGACTCCCAAGAAGTACTGTTAAGGGACTGGTCTTTCCTCTACTGGTAATTTATAGCACTCATGTGCTATTAAAAAAAAAAAAAAACTTAGGTTAACGTGTTCTCTAACCAACTTAATTACCACAAGCCTCCTTCTGAAGATCATTCCAGCTAGTTGAATATTAATCTGCAATTCAAAGAGTCCCCAGGCACAGATTGCAAGATCTTGTACATGCAAGTAATTAAGACCATAAGTAGACAGACTCCAACGAACCAGGGATTTCCTCCTAGAATGTAAGAGTGAAAAGCTTTTATGAACTTCTGGTTACATTGCTGTCCTTTTCAGCAGCCTCCAGCTCACCTGGCAGGCAGGCTGGACAGAAATTTAGGTTTTGCTATTTCGTGGGTCCTAGAAGAGGAGATGTTGTAAGATAGAGGCAGAATGGTATAGAAGAAGGAGCCCTGGCCTGGTATTCCAGGCAACTAGTTTACAGCCCCTTTAACTCTTTTTTTTTTTTCTTTTTTTCTGAGAGACAGAGTCTTGTTCTGTTGTCCAAGCTGGAGCGCAGGGGCACAATCATGGTTCACTTCAATCTTGAACTCCTGGGCTCAGACAGTCCTCCCACCTCAGCCTCCTGAGTAGCCAGGACCACAGGCACATGCCACCATGCCTGGCTAGTTTTTAAAATTTTTGTAGAGATAGGGCCTCGCTATATTGCCAAGGCTGGTCTGGAACTCTTGGGCTCAAGCAATCCTCCCACTTTTGCCTCCCAAAGTACTGGGATTATAGGCATGAACCACCATGCCCTATAACTCTTTTATGGTGGGCAAGTCACTGTCCCTCCTGAGGGGCAGAAGCATCCTCATCTTTAAAAGAAGGGAGTTAGACTAGGCTGTAATTTTGTGTGTGTGTGTGTGTGTGTGTGTGTGTGTGTGCGCGCGTGCATGCATGTGTGTTTCATCGTTAATGACTTAGTACTTAGCACAGTGCTCACGTGACACTGGGAAAATTGATGGTTTTCCCCTTGTGCTTAGAAAAAGGGTTGAAGGAAGGGCCAAGAGGGTAGGACTCAGGGACCCCTTCCTGACTCCTATCTCTGCTTCAACTACAACATCTCTACCTTTGTATATCTTGTATTTGTGGTTCTTTCTATGGTTTCACTAGAAGACAGGGTTCCCTGATTTTAAAAAACATCATTGAAAACCACAGGCCACAGTGAAGTGTGTGGTTCCTGTTACCTCTACAGCCTCTGAGTTGATGACCCTGTGTTTCCCCTGGGCTCTTGGTCTGCATAGTGGACACTTCACTGTCCCATACATCCTCCTTGGAAGAGGCAGGAGGAGGTGCTGCAGAGAGGGCCTGAAACCCTGACAACCATGCCACAGCTCCATGCAGCCAGGGACTGTGCTTGATCTGTGTTTATATTGATGCTTCTTTCCAATACCCAACCCTTGCCCACCCCTGCCCCCTAGCAGCACAGTGCCTAAATAAGTGCTAGGCACTTAGTAGATGCTCAGTAAATAGTCACTGACTGGGTGAAGGGGTAATGAGAATGTGCCCTCTGTGCCTTCTTTTCTTTTCTTTTCTTTTCTTTTCTTGAGACAGGGTCCACCTCTGTTGCCCAGGCTGGAGTGCAGTGGCACAATCTCAGCTCACTGCAGCTTCTGCCTCCAGACTCAAGCCATCCTTTCTCCTCAGCTTCTGGAGTAGTAGCTGGGACCACCAGCATGTACCACCATGCTTGGCTAATTTTCGTATTTTTTGTAAAGATAAGGTTTTTCCATGTTTCCTAGGCTGGTCTTGAACTCCTAGTCTCAAGTGATCCACCCACCTCAGCCTCCCAGGGTACTAGGATTACAGGCGTGAGCCACCACACCCAGCCTGGGCCATCATTTCTTTTGTTTGATGTTTACCCTAGCATGCACACAGGGAAATTATTCAACTTTTCCCTGACAAAGAGAACCTAGCAGGGAATCAAAATATTTGGATTGAGGGGGAGCCATTTCACTTGCCTCTGGAATATGCTACGTGGTATAAATGTGTGACTTTATTTTCCTGAGTTTGTCCCAAGTATGGGCTTGGCTGTTGCTTAAGGCTAAACATTGCATAAGCCTCATGCTGCTAGTGATGCGTGTAAACGCTGCCGTCAACATAAGGTGGTAGCCAGGGCTAGCCAAAGTGCCTGGTGACTCACGTGTGCTGACCTATGAGTCTTCCTAAGTTAGCACACTCAGTGCTGGCACGGTGGACCCTCAGCCCCAGGCAGGTCAACAGCGTGCAGCCGCTGAATCCGAACCTGAATTAGCCTTGCTGTTAGCCACTGAGCCAAGAGGGGAAGAATTTGAGCCAGGCTAATAGAAAGAATGTGGTGAGGTAAGCCCCTGGGTGAGGGAGAGGGAGGGGGCTTGTGTTTGTTTGCAATATTGGATCAGTGGGCTCAATTTCCTCTGCTTCCAAGGGAAAGCATGAAGGTCTCCCTCCCATTATGTGTCCACATGTGCACGCTTCCCTTTCTTGGAGACTGGAGGGGCTGCCAGCAGGGAGCTGCCCTTGGCTGTCTCCCAGCCGTAAAGCCCACCTCTCCATGTTCACTGCTCTGCTCTTTAGAAAGGGCTTTTATATACAGGTTATTTAATGTCATTTGGATCTCTTATTCCTGGGATATAGACTGGAACAAAAAGCAGAATGACAGCAGCAATTAATTTTCCTGTCGAGGATGCCAGCAGCAGAGAGAGAGCCAGGCCAGAGTGGGGAGCTCAACACAACAGGAGGATTTGGAATTCACAGCCCTAGAGTCTCTGTCTGGAATCCCTGGGCCCACCATGTATAAGTCATGCCCTTAGAGCTCAGCCACACGTGGAGAATGGGGGAAGGAGAAAGTTTGTTTACTCTCCAGACCTTGATGCTTGGCCCTGCCAAGCAGAGATTAAATGAAAATGGAATGGTTTGGCTTCTCCTTATCCCCCTCAGAGGGCTCTAGGCCAGCACTGCTTTAGCTCTGCGGGCTCAGGGAACTCAGGGAGAAGCCTGGTACCTAGGTGCATAAAACATTAGAGCTGGCAGGGACTGAGTCCCATTCTTCATTCTAGAGACCCTGTGTTAGAACAGCAGCCAGAGCCCTGGGCTCCTGATTCCCATCTCTCCCCACTCCCAGCCTGCCTCTCCTCTTCCCTCACAGCAACAACAAATAGGGTGTATGTGTGACTCATCTTATCTTTATCCCATTTACCTCTCTATGAGGTCAGGTCTTATTGTCTCCATTTTGCAGATGATGAATACTGAGGCTTAGAAAGATTAAATACCAAACATCGTATAGCACCTCTGGTTAACAAACCCTTTGTCATCTGATTCCGTTTTACTCTTACAGCCATTTCGGTGGATCGATTTTAGTAAACTCACTTCCCCCTAGAGAAAACTGAGGGTTGGAGAAGTGAAATGACTTTCCACAGCTAGTCAGTGGGTAAGTTGCACTTGAGCCCGGCTACTCTTCACTGCGTGTACATGTTAGTGGCTGAGCCAGGGCTAGAGTGTGGGTTCTGACACTCAGCCTGCTAACACTTTATACCATCCCTGGTGGACCCCATTTCCTGGACACGATGACACTGTCCCTCAGCTCAATGAGTATGAATGCTGTGACATCATCCTTCCCACTTAAGATATGTCACTGCCCACCTCCACTCTGAAAGTCTGTGATGCTTGCAAATGTCACCAGCCACCATCTGAAAAGGTTTTTGTTTACCCACAGGGAAGCCAACTGGACCATTTTTCTTAAAACTTTCTCAAGGATTCTTCCAGCTTAACTCAAGCCTCCACACTCCTGCCTTTTTTGCTTCCCACCTTGAGAGATCATTCCACTGCATACTTACTGGAGCACGAATCATAACAGTATTGCCAATTTCTAATTATAGTATTGCACTTAAGTGTTTTCACAAGCATGTTTTCAAGCATTCTATCACCTGGTAAAATGATCTCCACTTGGCAGATAAAGAATCAGAGACTCACTGTTGTGAAGGGATTTGCTCTGGGTCACAAAGGCTTTCAGTGACTGAACCTGAACTCAATTCTGAGCTTCTGGCTCCCAGTTCTGTATTTTTCAGTTTAAGGCTGTGAAAGAACAAGCACCGACTAGCAGAAAGTGGAGGTGGGAGAAGAAGTTTCAGGAGAACAAATGTCAGAATCCCCTCCTGTCATTTCGATCACCAGGATGTCCTGGAAATTAAACCATTAATTTGTGTCTTTTTTTCTTTTTTTAAGAGATAGAGTCTCGCTATGTTGCCCCAGATGGAGAGCTGAGGCTATTCACAGGCATGATCATGGCACACTGCAACCTCGAACTCCTGGGCTCAAGCGATCCACCTGCTTCAGCCTCCCAAGTAGCTGGGGCTACAGGCATGTGCCACCATGCCTGGCTTAATTTGTGTCTTATAGTAACAAGATTATTATTCTAGTTTCCAAGGTCTGTGTTCAAAATTTCATTGGTGTGGAATTCAGCACCAAGGACAGCACACCAGGTCCCATTGCCTGCAGCAATATGCTAGCCCTGGGTGTTATAAGGCTTGAGAATTGGAAAGGTCCTCTCAGGTCACAGAGTCCAACCTTCACCCACTGTAGAATTCACTCCCACAATATTGAGTGCCTATCTGGCCTCTGCTTGAATTCCTTTTGCAGTGGGGCTCTTACCACCCCCAAATTCAGTCCTTTCTGTTGATCCACAGTTTGCACTTAGAGACAGCATCTCCGTAAGTGCAGGAAGTCAGGGAATGGTGGCTGTTGAGAAGAGGTTCACCAAATTCTTTTTTAAATTATTAAATATTTGTGACATACAGGAAAATAGAGAAAATAACATGAAAACACCCACCACTCAGACTGAACAAATATTAATATTCACTATATTTGCCCCAGATTGTTTTTAAGAAAAGAAAATTTTACAAAAATACTTGAAGCCCCCCCCTCTCTGTGCCCCTCCCTGGTTGAATTATCCTCCCTCTCTTTCTCCCCAGGGGTCATCTATATGGTTGTTAAGACCCTTCATCCAGAAAGTTATGTCAGAGACAGAAGAGTTCCTAGAGACCTCCTTTTTCAATCCCCTCATGTAACAAATGGGGAAAACAAGGTCCAGGGGGAGGACTTAAGAGCTCAGGGGTGATCCTAAGCACTTTTACAGCTATTATCTTTATTTTCATTCCAGCTTTCAATGTGGGGCGGGACATGGATTGGTATGTCCGTTTTACAGGTGTTTGGGTTGTTTCTCTGACTTTTTAGCTCTCTCCCTCAGCTCCAAGATATTGAGTCACCCTTTTGCAAGTGGAAATATCAGGGAAATCACCACTGGAAAAGTTCCTCAGCCTACCCCCTTTTCCATATGAGAAATTTGAGTCATGGCCAAGATAACTGAATAATAAGGGAAATCAAATGGACTTGCCTTGTCGGAGGTCTAGCATGGGACGGAGTGGAGCAGGACTGTGGGTGCAGGAGCAGGAGGAGTAGCTTTGGTGAAGTTTAAGGCACAGGAAGGCAGGGGCTTCCAGGAACCTGGGCATGAAGGGGTGAATGGAGGGACTGGGCAGTGGGAAGGCTGGGCCTGAGCACTGAGGGCTTTGAATGCCAGGCCGCCATGCACCTGGTCTTGAACCTTGATTTACAAAGAAGCCATGGAGAGGCTCTTGGCAGGGCAGTGACCTAACCAGAGTAGTCATTTGGAAAGACCATTCTGGGGTGGGCAGAGGTGGGGTGAGGGAGGAGACTCCAAGTGGGGTGCTGGTTTGGGAGCCTGTTACAGCAGTCTGTGGCCACCACGGCTGCTCTTTCTCCTGGTGCTGTTGGGTTGCTTGGCAGATAAGGCAACTCTCAGGCTTCATTGGCTTATCCCAGGCCATCTTCTCCTCCCCACCCTCCATTCAGCCACCCCTAAGGAGAGAAAATTTGCTTTCATGAGACCTAAGAAAAACATGACAAATAAGGAAAACCTCCATAACTCACTGGCACATGGCAGGGAAAAGACAAGCACAGGGGGATGTCTAGGACTGTGGTTCAGCTCAGATGCTCTGATAGAAACAGCCCTGGGCCAGGCGTGGTGACTCACGACTGTAATCCCAGCACTTTGGGAGGCCAAGGCAGGCAGATCACTTGACATCAGGAGTTTGAGACCAGCCTGGCCAATATGGTGAAACCCTGTCTCCACTAAAAATACAAAAATTAGCCAGGCGTGGTGGTGCGCACCTGTAATCCCAGCAACTCAGAAGGCTGAGGCAGGGGAATCGCTTGAACCCGGGAGGCAGAGATTGCAGTGAATTGAGACTGCACCACTGCATGACTCCAGCCTGGGCGACAGAGCTAGACTCTATCTCAAAAAAAAAAAAAAAAAAAAGAAAGAAACAGCCCTAGACTTAAGAGAACTGTTCTAGGCTCAGCCCTGGTTCATCCTGTGACCTTGAAAAAATCATTTTCCCTTTCTAAACCTCTGCTTCTTCACCCCAAAAAGGGAGAACTGGACTAGCTGATTGCTCAGGTTCTGCAATTCTAACACTTTATACTTACATCCTCCTCCTCAACCTCTCTGAGTCACCTATGGGACTCTTGACTCTGAGGTCTGCAAACAGCCTGCTCAGCCCTGGTCCTTCATAATCATAATTGCTACAATTTATTGTGCATTTATCATGTGCTTGCACTGTGTAAAAACATTCAATTACTGCAACTACCCTACCATGTCAGTGCTATTATCATTTGCATTCTACAGATGGGAGAAACTGAGGCACAGAAAGTTTTAGTAACTTGCCCAAGGTCACCTGCAGAAGCAGGACTTGACCCAGGTCCATTGGCGTCCACAGCTCATGCTCTGAATTCCTATACCTTAATGCCCAGACCCAAGCTCAGGCCCAGGCCAGGCCCCCACAGTAGTGATTTCCAAGTTCTCCTTGGTCCACTTTAAACCATGAGGCAAAAACTTGTCTGGGGCTCTCCTGGGCTTTGTGAGTGACCAGACTCCACCCCCGTCCTCACCCCTAGAGAGCTCTGCTGAGGAGCCTACCTCCTGTTTGCTCATTTTAATAAGATTGTTCTCTCTCTTGAGCCTGAGTGATGACAGGTAGCCAGCTAGAACTAAGTACAGTGTTAACTTTGCCTTGAAATCCTCTGCGAGCTCTGCAGCTGCAGACAGCTTGAGCCATGAGCTCATTAAGCAACAGAAGCCTGTCTCCCCACCACCAAGATGCAGGCAAGAAAACCTGTAACAGATCCACTTTTACACTGAGTCGAAAAGATCTGTGCTCACCCAATCCCCAACAACTTGCTTGGGGTTGTGGTGTAAGGGGAGGGGATTCCATTTCCCACCCCCAGTATTCAATTAGCGGCCAATTAGGCACTGAAAGGTCCCCCATCCCCCTGCCAGCCCTGACCCAGAAGAGGAGAGGACCGCAGAGCTCTCAGCCAGGCTCAAAGGCCTTTTGATTGTGCACCTGAGTTTATTCTGCTCCTTTCACTCAGGGCCTGGCTTCCTTTGAAAGTGAAATGTTTTAAAAGGAAAAGAAAAGAAAACCCCACACTTCGGGGAGGCCCACTGGGACCCCCTTTGGTTCAAACATCCAGTTCAAATGGCCTCCCAGCTACCCCCCTACATCTCCCGGCATGTCAGTCTGGGACAGCCTCACCTAGTCCTCCCACCTCCACCTCTTCAGGACCCAGCCATTGAGAGGGGAGATGAGAGAGAAAGATAGGTGGGGCAGAGTAAAGGAGGTGAAAATGAGAGTGAGGCCGCCGAGATGGAAATAGAGACAGAGAGAGAGGAGAGACACCAGGGAAGCTGCTTCTCAGCCTCCTGTCCTCTCAGGGTGGGGCTGAGCAGCAGAGTGACGACCACCATTTTAGTATTTCAGCTTCCAGGGAACCCGATGCTTGCCTGTGACAGCATCCTCTACCCAGCTCTGGAGTACAGAGGCTGGAGACCTGAGGGGCTCCCAATCCTTCCAGCCTGGGGAAGTGTCTATTTTTCATCAGTTTCTAAGTGCCTCTTATTCCTCTCTCCTCCCTTCCTTATACCAGCCAGACAGAGCCACGAGGTACAGATGTTCAGGTTGTGCACTGCATAGAATAGACACAGAGAAACTTTCGTGGGGGCGTGTGGATGTGTGGGGGGACTCCAGCCTTCCCAGCAGCATCCGAGAGCAGCAGGGAGCCTCTCCAACATGCACTTACTGGCACACACTGCTGGCGGCTGCTCCCAATCCTAACTCTAGACATCCTCTGAGGCCAAATTTCTGTCCCCACATGTCAACTCTGAACCAGACAGGTTAGAGAACCTAGAGACTCTCCAACCAGAGTATCCTGCCCAAGTGTTTCCCAACACACCTGTGATGCCATTTCTGCCTCCAGCCTTTTGCCCATGCTGTTCTCCCAAGCCCCACCCCATCCTTTAAGCCCACTCTCCCTTCAGGCCCCACCAAGTCTCATCTCCTCCTAAAGCTTTCCCAGCCCTGAGGCTATCCTCCTCTTCCTACCTCAAGTGCCTTCACCTCTTCCTGGGGGCTTTCGCTTCTCCACTTTTAGTGTGATTTATCCATTGTCTTTTTTCTTGTGGAATAGTGTCTCCGTCTCTCCACTCTAGGTTGTGAAGACCTGAGGACCATGTCATTTTGTTATCCCTAGCTTCTCTAACCATTTCCTATATGGAGTTTGCTGATGAATTATTCACTGAATCAACAAATATTAATATCAACCCCTGATACACATCAGACAGCATGTTATGTCAGGGATTGTGTATACAGTGGGGAACAAAACAGACTTGGGCCCTGCAGCTGGTGCTTTTGCTTTTTTTTTTTAAAGAGACAGTTCTCTCTCTGTCACCCAGGCTGGACTGCAGTGGTGCAATTATAGCTCACTGCAGCCTGGAACTCCTGGACTGAAGCAATCCTTTCACATCGGCCTCCCAAGTAACTGGCACTAGAGGTGTGTACCACCATGTCCAGCTAATATTTAAAAATTTTTTTGTAGAGACAGGGTCTCACTATGTTGCCCAAGCCGGCCTTGAACTCTTGGCCTCAAGCCATCCTCCTGTCTCAGCCTCCCAAAGTGGTGTGGGCCACCATGTCCAGCCTGCAGATGCTCTTGATTCCCTAGACCCCTCAGTGCTCACCTTTACACACCAGAGGCTGCCCCCAGCAAGCATCTGTCACTCCACCACAGAAGGACACACAGAGCTAGTGGGGAGCACCCAACAACTAAGCTGCCCTTCACCAAGGACAGGATAGAGAGGCTGATGGATAAATGCCCTGGCTTCCATGCCCTTGACTGGGATAACTGAGGCGGTGGCCTTCATAGTCTCCCAGAGGTCCGGTGGGTTAAGCAGCACTTGTACTTCATCTCCCTTCCCTTCCCTGTGCACTGCCCCTTTCCCTTACCTGGCTTCCTGGAGCCACCTCAGGGTCTGCTTCTGGGGAAGCCCAAACCAAGTACCTCCCCTGAAGGAGTTTACAGCCAGTGGATGATGATAATGACCTACTGTCAATCCTGACAGTAATTCTGCTACCTAATTAATTTACTTGCACATAGCATGATGCCTTGATCATTGACTTTATTCATTCATTTATCTCCACATTTTCTTGAATGTTTTGTTGAAACGTAGTACCGAGCACCTCCTTCTTGCCAGGCATTGAATAAGGTACTTTTGTATCATATCCTGATGGCAACCCTATCAGGCACACAAGAGCCCCATTTTATAGGAGAGATGAAGAAACTGAGACCCGAGGAGTGAATGCTTCCTCAGGTCATACGGGTGGTAAGAGGCAGAGTGGGATTTGAACCCAGGTCTGTGTGATTCCAAAGCTCAGGGGCCTGATGGGTGAGCATCCACCTTAACCCAATGCAAAAAGCAGTGGGCACATGAGGTGGAGGAAGCAGGAAGGTTCTTGAAGCTTCTCTAAGAGGAAGCATTAATCTGAGCCTAATTAAGGATAAGGGGGCTTTTAGAGAATGGAGAAGCCCCCCTCATGTAGGGTCTTCAGGGTCTTTAAGGAAGTGATACCGGGCAGGTGCAGTGGCTTACCCCTGTAATCCCAGCACTTTGGGAGGCCATGGCCAGATAATGGCTTGAGCTCAGGAGTTTGAGACCAGCCTGGGCAACGTAGGGAGACCCCATCTCTACAATTTAAAAAAAAATAGCCGGTCATGGTGGTATGTGCCTGTAGTCCCAGCTACTCAGGAGGATCACATGAGCCCAGGAGGCCTAGGCTACAGTGAGCTGTGTCTGTGCCACTGTGTGCCAGTCTAGGCAACAGAACGAGACCCTGTCTTAAAAAAAAAAGAAGTGACACCCACATGGAGGACAAGCATTGTCCTTTGGAAGAGGCTGGGCCCCACTAGACAGAATGAGGGGGTGCTGAGGCCTGGGCCACTTCTACCAAGTGAAGGTCATTAGATTCCCTCCAAAGTCCCAAACCCCTAAGAGCTCCCAGGATGTTCCAGCAGCATAAAATGTGGATGTCCTGCTTAATGAAGCCTCCTGCTGCTGCGGGCCACGCCTGAGGTCATGAGAAATCCTAAGGGTCATTAACCTCACACCATTTGCTCAAGTGCTGGCTGTGTTCCTTGCTGGGTGACTGACGAGGCCATCAGCTCCCAGAATGGCTTTGGTCCTCCCCACACCCCCGAACCTCCTGCCATAACTCTCAGCTGCATGCGGGGACCCACTACCACCGTGACCTGCCCTCTTACGTCTCCAACTTCTGGCAAATGCAGCACCCGCTTTTAGTGATGGGTTAGAAAGATTTCAGGAATCATTGTTTGGCACCCAGAGACATAAATAACAATGAGGGGAACTATATTTAGTGAGGCCTCCACTGCTCCTAAAGAGGGGCGCTGTAATTTAAGAAGTCTCGGTTTGTGTACAGCTGTCAGCACATTTTCTGAATCTCCTGGATGCACTGAGCTGCCCCAACTGCTCCTCCTGCCCTCACCTGGCTCCTCCCTGGCTGTGTCTTTCTTACCTGGCAGGGGAGTGCATCTCACCGGCACTGGTCAGTGTCATGAACAAATCTGAGGAGTGGAAAGACTCATTCTTTCTTTCTCTCTCTCATTCTAAGCGAGCAGGCACTGGCCTACCAGGGATGATGATGAGCTGCAGAGAGGGACTGTCTCCCTCTTAGACCAGGGTTGCAAGTCCTGCCACAGGGAAGTCCTGCTTTACTGCTTTCATGAATTCATGATGGAGCACTTAAAGTGCTTCCCATTGCTCTTAAAATCCCAGCTCCCTGCTGTGGCCACACATCACCTGCCTTCTCTACCTCACCTAGAGCCACCTTTCCCTCACAGTGCCCCCCACCCCTGCCCGTGCCTTGACTCTACCAAGCCTTTCCCCACCCCAGGACATCTGCCCGGGCCCTTTCTTCTTCCTAGAAAGCACTTCTTACCTCCTGCTCTTCCCATGGCCATCTCCTTCTCATTCTTCGGTTCTCGGTGTCCGGGTCACCTTCTCAGAGCAACCTCTCTGGCCTCCCAATTGAAAGGAAGTCCCTCTCATTGTTTTCTATCAAGCTCTTGTTTACACCTCCATACCCTTGCTGCAACTTATAATTATATACTTACTTGTTAATTTATTCACTCATTCAGCAAATATTTATTGATCATCTACTATATGCCAGACACTGTTCGAGGCGCTGGGGATATAACAGTGAATAAAACAGAGCCCCTGCCCTCATGGAGCTGACATTCTAGTAAGAATCCCAGACAGTAAACAAAAGGATGAAAATAGGCAATATAGTGGTTACATCGTATTAGATAGAATAAGCGCTTTAAAGAAAAAAATAAAGCCGGAGGATGGGGGAGAGAGCTTGGAAAGGGTAATCCAAGAAGACTCTAAGGATGTAGTGTTTGAGCAGAGGAATAAAGGCCTTGCTTTGCTTACTGTGTCACTTTGCTGCTGGGCTGTGAGTTCCAGGACAGGACCATGGTGCTTTTATTCCCCACTCAATCCCCAGTGCCTGGCACATAGCAATCAAGTCTTGTTGAATGAATGAACAAATGACCCGCCAAGCTGACCTCCTACTGCTGCAGTAGAAGTGTCGTTCCTTGGCTTCATCCTGGCAGATCCCAGGAGCATCCAATCCCATCCTTTGATAATAACTCTCAATAGACAGGAAGACCATTTGTCACTCACTCTCAGGCCTCCTCTCTCCAGGGAAACCAGGGGTCATTGTCCAGCAGTGATGGATAGAGTGTCCTCTGACTGGCAGACCCAGCTGGGAGCTCCTCTCAAAGTCCCTCCCCTGCCTGGGGACAAATGGACCATGACACAAATAACATAAATAGCAAGACAGAGTTGAGGAAGTCCCCAATCCCAAAGCGACGTGCTTCCCACCGATAGGTGGGGCCCATGTGAAGTGACTCCACTGGGGAAGTGGCACCATGGAGAATGCTGGGTGGACCTGGGGTCTCAACTCTCCAACTCACCAGACCAGTGGCCTTGGGCAAGCTGCTTCACTTCTCTGGGCCCCAGGCTATCCATCTGACCAGTGGGAATGCCAGTGTTTGCTCTGGTCAGCATAGAGGTGCTGTGGAAGCTCAAAAGTATGCTAGATGGTGCCTCACGCCTGTAATCCCAGCACTCTGGGAGGCTGAGGTGGGCAGATCACTGGAGGTTAGGAGTTCGAGACCAGCCTGGTCAGCATGATGAAACCCTGTCTCTATGAAAAATACAAAAATTAGCTGGGTGTGATGGCTCACGCCTGTAATCCCAGCTACTCAGGAGGCTGAAGCAGGAGAATCACTTGAACCTGGGAGGCAGAGGTTGCAATGAGTCAAGATCGCACCACTGCACTCCAGCCTGGGTGACAGAGTGAGACTCCATCTGAGACCAAAAAAAAAAAAAAAAAAAAAAAAAAGTGTGCTAGAGATAAACAGGGCTATTTCAAATAGCAAGTTTCCCACAGTATTTAAAGGGCAAGTTCATTGCACAAGAACTTGGAAGAAGGGCTATATAAAGTGAGGCAAATGCTCATTTGCTGTATTGGTTTGGAAATTCTATTTCTGCCTATCATTCAATGGCAGCTGTGAGCAGAGGTGCCGAGCACTCATTTGCACCCCACAATTTGCTTTCCCCCTTTGGACGTGCTCTTCTCATCCCTGCCCTACGGATTTCCCCAGGTGACTCTGAGAGATGGAAGGCATCTCAAGGAGCATCCAGTGCTAGTGTCTTTATTTTACAATGGAAAAACTAAACGCCAAAGAGGGGATGTGTCTTCCCTGAGGCCACCCCGAAAGTCAGCAGAAGGACCTGGACTAGGACCCCAGTGTCCACAGCTCCCAGATGGGGTGAGAGGCAGGGAGGGTGGAGCCTTCCCCAGGACTCTGGTGACATCTGGATGCTCTCCTTAGGCAGGTCCCTTACCTCTCTGTGCCTCAGTTTGCTCATCTATAAATGGAGATGATGGAAGGGTGCAGTAAGATACTACTTGTAAAGCACTCAGACAGTGCTTCACATATAGTAGGGCTCATTGTGTGTTTGCTGCCACTGCCCTGGACGTCCTGAATACAGCCAGCAGGCGCCAACCCACCAGGCAGCTGGTGGGCAGCCTGCTCTGCCAGTAAGGAAGTCATTTGAATATCATCCTTGGTTATATTTATCATCCCCAAGTGCCTCGTCCCTTAAGTAGCACAGCAGCCTCTGGGAATCTGCAGGACTTCCTGAAGGACACAGAAAGGACAGGAATCTTGCCTAGCTGGAGTAAAACCACCTGCAAACCTGTCTTGATGGGCTCTTCAGCTCTCCTCTGACCTGCGCCTAGCCCAGTGCTCTTCAGAGTGTGCTCTCTAGACATGCAGCCTAGGGGCTGTTACTGGCCAATGATGAAATAAGTAAGAAATTGAGAGTAAACGTTTAGCAACCTTTATAGTAATTTTGACATTGCTGTCACAGCCACGCACATGGTTGGAGGGTTCCTCTCATTGAGCAGAGTATAGACAAACTTGGGTGTTGTCAGATGTTCATGATGAGTCCCAGGTGGTATGAACATCACAGGAGTTATGCTCAGTGAGGACCATATGATGGATTAGAAAACAAACAAAACAAGACACTTGGTCTTTCCCCATGGAGAGTTTGGGAAGCAGTGGTCTAGCCTTTCCAGGCCCTCTGCAGCCTACTCAGGCTGCGTACCCGCCTTTCCAGGCTGCCCTGCCAGCCCTGCGCGCCCCCTCCCTGTGCTCTTACCGGCCCCTCCACTCAGACTGTCTTCCCTTGTGTTCCCACCCATCAGAATCCCGTTCCTCCTTCAAGATCCCAGATCAAATCCCACTTATTACACAAGGCCATCCTGGGTAGATTAACCCCTTCCCCACCACACCCAAGCTCCCAATGCACTTTGACCTCTAGCAAGCCCAGCCTTCAGCATCTCATGTGACCTCTAGCTGCTGCACTTAAGCCCCACCCAGTCTGGACCCTACATCCAATCAGTTCTTAGTAGACCTAGGCCAAAGCAACTCCAAGCACCAGGAGCACCAGTTGGCTCCAGATGTTGCCTTTGCCAAAATGAAAGGTGGCACAACTGTGAATTCCTTTGGCTGGAACAGTGGTGGTGTGAATGCTGCTGGACGATCAGCAGAGCCAGTGAACCTGCTGGTGGGAACAGCCTCCTGCCAGGCCTTTGGGGTGCAGCATCAACTCCCAGGATGAGCAGCCCAGAGGGCAGATCCCAGGTCCCTCCTGCCCCTGGGCCATGGCCCCCTTCTGGCTGACTCTCAGCTGCCCAGGTCCAAATCACCCTAACTTGCTTCACCTCTCCCTGGTGCCTGTGAACCCACAGATAAGCTGCTGGAGTCGCTTCAACACAACTCCTCTCTCACTCCTCTTTCCCACCCGGTGAGAAAGGCCCCCAGCTCCAGCATGAATAGGGCAACAGGTGAGGCAGGCCTTCATTCCAAAATGCTCCGTGGGCCCACCAGGGAGCCGGGCCTCTGCACAGCCTCCACTTCCACTGCTCCTGTCTCTGCTTCCTGCTTATTCTTAGTGGGGGTGTGGCCCACAGTACCAGGCAGAAAGTCCCTTAGGAACAGTACCAGTCTGACTGCCTCCCCACAAGCATCCTTCTCGGTGCCAGGCCCTGAAGTGGCTGCTCAGTGAGTGGGTGATGGAGAAGAAAGAACTTCCAGTGAGAACTTCCTCAGTGAGACCTAGGGAAGAACTTTCTGAGTGTGAGAGGAAATAAACACAGGCGTTTAAAGGCAGAAATTGGGTTTTTGCACACCCTCCCCGCTTTTAGCTGCTTAGTGCTTTGTCCCTGTGTGAGGTTCCAGGTCGAAAACACAGCAGCTCTGGAGCCCTGGAAATGGGAGGTCCGGGGCCCCTGTCACAGCCCAACCCCGCTCCAGGCAGAGAACTCTTCTGAACTCCATGGGCACAGCTTGGCACACAGTCATCTGGCCTGATCCTGTTTTTTGCCAAGGGGGACACTGAGGTCTGGAAGGGTGGTGCCTTGCCCACAGCCTGTGACAGAGATAGAGAGAGGCTCCCTCCTCCAGACCAGACCTCATGGTTTGAAGGAAGTCGTGGGGAAGGGGAATGATGGGGAAATGGTCATGTCTGGAGTTCACTCCTCAGAGGAAATGGGCTTGGACCCCACAACTTCCAGTGCCGTTGCCCACTCCGACTGTGAATTCATTTCCCTCAGAGCCTACATAGCTGGGAAAGCATCACCAAATTCCCCTTGATCCCTACCCTCTCCCTCCCCTACCCGCCCCCACACAGCCTGAGACTTGCTCAGGGACCCCAAAAGGCAAGTGAGGGGGCCACGTCGGGGAGGGTGCAGGACCAACAAGGCTAGCCCGGTGTCTCTGCCAGCTGCCTTTGAAAGGCTCTTCCAAAGAGGTAATTCTTTTGTGCACAGACATGATTTATGAGGCTTTCCAGGCAAATTGTGGAGATAAATGGTCTTTGGGGCTGGGAAGCTTCAAAGGCAGTGATGCAAACAGATCAGAAGGAGCTGGGCCGCTGGGAGCTGGGCCTTCATTAAAAGCCTGTGGGTGGAAGGGAGGGCTTTGAGCAGAGCTAAGGACAGATAGCTTTCTGGGTCCCTGGGTCCCTGTGGGACAGCCCACTGCAGTTTGCCTCTCACCCCGAGCCTCATAGACCTCATTGCTGTATGGTATAAGGTGAAAGTGCTGGGGTCACTGAGGTACATTTATCTGCTGGGATAAATGCCACAGGACAGAGGTTGAGGGTGGTGCATGAGTTCTGACTTGGACTCTAGAACAGCAGGGAGGACAGTGCGGGGTGCTCCGGCCGGGAGCGCAGGTAGGTGGCATCAGCCTCTGTGATCAGCACCGTCTGGAGACCTGGCAGGAGTTCTGGGAGTCTTGCTCCTCTCCTGCCTCTCATGGGTGATCTGGCTCTCTGGGTGTCAATACCTTCTTCTGAACAAAGTATAAAAGAACTCCAATGTTCCAGCTCTGCGGTGCCTCCTGGGTCCTAAATGTCCTCATCTCAGAAACAGGCCAGAGATCACCCTCGCTGTGAGGTTGTGGGCAAGCCACCCAGCCACACCTGCCCTTGGTTCCTTCCTCTGTGAAGGGGGATAACTATTAGCTATCCTGAGCAGTTGTGGCTTAAATTGAACAAGATCACACCTGCAAAGTCTCTCACACTTACTGTTCCTTCCCATTATCTGTCCACACAATACTGTGGCATTCTACATCCAGAGCAGATGCTGATTTAAAAAAAAAAAAAAAGTCCCTGATAAAGTCCCTGATAAAGTCCCTGAAGTTGATAAATTTGACTTTCCCATCTTCCCACCTCCTCTCTCCTAAAGCAGGTTAATAAACATACACATACCCTGCTGAATCTGGCTTCCAGATCTGCTAATTGCCACTTGGATATTAAGAGATAACTGAGATATTAATGGCTGATAGTGCCTCAGGATATGACTAACCCCCCCCCACACACAGAGGCACAAACGGGGTTGTTTGCATTTTAATAGGGATTCCTGCAGCCCTTGAGGAACGGGGTCCTAATGGTGCAGTGCCAAGCAGGTGCAGTGATATTTGAAGCAAGGGCTCAGTGTTGGTTTCGATTCAGCCATCTGCAAAGAGATGCCCGGCTCTGATAAAACTGCTCCTGAATCTCCCCACTCACTCCTGAAATGTTGATGGTGATACTCCTGGTTGAAATGGACCTGGCTGCCTGGAGCTGTGGTGGAAGCTATGGCAATAGAGATGAGGAAGGTAATGAGCTGGTGCAACTGCCTTTGCTCAGGGCATTGAATGTACCCATGGCCTTTGTTCCCCCTCCTGCCCTGCTGCCCGAGACACTGCCCGCTCCCGGGCCTCCTTGTCTCTAGCCTGACAATGGAGCACCCTCCCCAGTTTTAGCAGGCAGCTTGCCCAGAGCTCCTCTCATCACCCCGTGTTCTGACAGTTTCCCATTTGCTTGTCTGTTTCTCAAACTGACTGCAGGCTTCTGAGCCCCTAACATGATAGGTGCTTGATAATTGTTTGACATTGAGCCTCTCATCTCGTAATAGCTGGTGTGATGGGAGGCAAAGAGCCCTAGATGGATACAGTCAGCTAGTTTCAAATGCAGCTGTCCAGTTTGTTAGCTGTGAGCTCACGGGCAAGTCATTCAGCTTCTCTGGCCCAGTTTCCTGACCTGTAAAATGTGGAGTGTACACAAGATGACTTCTAAAGCCTAGCAGTAAAGAAAGCCAATATATGACTCTCAACTTCACCTTTCACAATCAGGTGATGTTACCCACTGCCAGGGGATGTTTGTCAATATCTGGAGGCATTTTTGATTGCCACAATTGTGTGTATGTGTGTTGGGGAGGTACTACTGGCATCTCGTTCGTAGAGGCCAGGGATGCCACTAAATGCCCTGCAATGCACAGGATGGTTCCCCATAGCAAAGAATTTTCTGGCCCAAAATGTGCTGAGGTTGAGAAGCCCTGATTTAGTTATTTAATGTCTCTGAACCTCAGTTTTCTCATTGGAAAATGGAATCATAATCACATCTCTCATGGTTTAACTCAGATCCTCTTTGGAATGAGGCAGGATATGAATAACTGGCACAGGATTAGTAAGAAAATTAGAGGAAACAACCCATGGGAGAATGCAGCTGGTCCCTGGTAAGCTCTCAGGGTTAGGGATTTCCCCACGTGCGTGTGCTCACTCCTCCATCCCTGCTACCCTAGGAGATGGGTGGGATATGGAGCTGCAGCCTCTGTGAATCCCAGCCTCCCCTTGGAGGTTTAAGGGAGGTATAGACGGTGTGGTTAAGTAACACCGAGTAACAGGTGTAATAAATAGATCACTAAGAGCTAATGATACATCATTATAATCCTGTGCTGTCAGCATCTTCTAGGCTTAGGGACTGTGTCAAGAGATTTGGGTTTTAATCTACCTTGGTCTATTAATATTTAATTCCAACAATCTAAGTGGCAGAAAGATAGGAAACTGAGTGATAGCTCAGCTCAGAGCTCGGGTAACCTCCTCCAGTTTTTCTTTTTCTTACAAACACACCTCCTATCCCTGTGTCCTCTGGCCTGTTTCTCAAGTAGGGACATTTGGCAACAGGGCAGAGAATCACACAGCATTGGGACTTGAAGAGTCTCCAGCATTTACCTACCAGTGTTTGTTTGTTTCTTTCTTTTTCTTCTTTCTTCCTTTCTTTCTTTCTTTCTCTCTTCCTTTCTTCCCTTTCTTCTCTTCCCTTCCTTCTTTTTTCTTTTCTTTTCCTTTCTCTTTTTTTCTTTTCTTTTTTTTTTTCTTTTCTTTCTTTCTTTTCTTTCTTTCTTTCCTTTCTTCCCTTGCTTGTTGTTTGCTTGCTTTTGGACATGGTCTCACCATGTTACCAAGGCTGGAGTACAGTGGCGCCATCACAGCTCACTGCAGCCCGACCTCTCAGGCCCAAGCAATTCTCCCACCTCAGCCTCCTGAGTAGGTGGGACTACAGGCACATGCCACCACACCAAGCTAATTTTTATAATTTTTGTAGAGATGGGGTTTTGCCACGTTGCCCAGGCTGGTCTTGAACTCCTGGACTCAAGCTATCCTCCTGCCTCAGCCTTTCAAAGTGTTGGGATTACAGGTGTGAGCCACCGCATCTGGCCCAGTATTTCTTAATGGGGACATCTTTGGCATTTTTTATTTGTATTTTATTTATCTTATTTTTAGAGACAGAGTCTCTGTTGCACAGCTGGAGAGCAGTGGTACAGTCATAGCTCACTGCAGCCTTGACCTCCTGGGCTCAAGTGATCCTCTTACCTCAGCCTCCTAAGTAGCTGGGACTACAGGTGTGCACCACCACAGCTGGATAATTTTAGCTTTTGATAGATAATTTTAGCTTTTGGTAGAGACAGGGTCTCACTGTGTTGTCCAGGCTGGTCTTAAATGTCTAATCTCAGTGATCCTCCTTCCTCGGCCTCCCAAAGTTTTGGGATTACAGGTACGAGCCATTGCACCCAGCCAGGATACAGTTCTAAATTGTGTACAATTGTCCCTGGGATTATTTGTGACAACCTAAATTCCCCCCTCCCATTTCCAGATGCTGTCTTGGGGAGGGTGACCTACTCCAGGCAAGAACCACTGATCCAAACCTGTTTTACAGATGTAAAAACAGAGGCCCAAAGAGGGGAGCAGGCTGCCCAGGAGTACCCAGCATTGGCTCTGACCCATCCTTCAGTGCTCCCTCAGAATTGCAGCTTAGGCCTGGAAAGAGCAAGGGGCTCAGCCTCGGAGAACTTGACTTTGCTTTTACTGGGGCAAGTCAGTTGACAAATGGCCTCACTCACTGGGAAGTCACTTTATTTATCAGCTGGAATGGTTTCCGGCGGCTGCTGCTCCATCTCTGCCTCCCTGCCTACTGCTTTGTAAACTCAGGAGCAATCCCGTGACCTGTCAGCTCTCGCTGCTGCTTCTGCGGGTGGGGTAGGAGATTGGGAGCCACAGACCTTTCTGGGAGGGGCTGTGACTGCATCAGGCCTTCCCATTGCTAGAGAGGAGAAGGGAGGTGGGGGCCTTGGCCCAGTCCTTAGTACAAGCTGGGGCAGCTCAGGGGCAGTGGCTTTCAGGTTCGTTTCCATCCCTTGACCTTCACTTCAGAGGCCGACTCCTCCTCCTTGCTGGGTCTCAGGATTCCTATCTATGGAACGGGAAGGACTAACCTTCTCTCCCACCCCACCTCCAGCCCAGCATCCTCCTGCACATCTCCCTGAGAGGACCAGTGAGAACAGAGATCATGGGAAAAAAGAGTTCTCACCTGGGGAGCTTTTCAAGGGACCTATGCTTGGGCCCTACCACCCTAGACCAATTCATTTGGAACGGCCATGGGTAGAGCCCAAGCAAGAGGGTTTCTTAAAACTGTCCCAGTGATGCTGATCTGCAGCCAGGCCAAGAACCACTGTCTGAAGAAGTGAATCCTACAAGCCCCTGGGAGAGGGTTCTTTGGTAGCTGGGAGAAGGGCTGGCCAGTCACCTTCATCAGCACTGCTGACAGCTCTTCTTGTGCCCCGCTGAGCTGGCTGCAGGGTGGGACCAGATGGTGGATGTGGGGAAAGTAAAGGGCAATCACAAACCAAGGACACACCTTAGCTCCTGTCTTCCTCCAGCCCAGAGAGACTCCAGGGCTAATGCAGCAGACTGGGCACAGGCACCTAAACCTTCCTATACAGTAGTGAAGGCAGAAAAGTAATGGTCGGCCGCATTATTTATTATTCCTAGTACAGTCCATAACGGCATCAAAACATATTTAGTTGTGTCCCTTTAATGAATCGTCTTCAGGGACTCTAAAAGATATTTATATCCCAGTGTTCACTGTTGTCTTGTAGACAATAACCAAAAGGTGGAACAACTCAGTGTCATCAACAGACGAATGGATAAACAAAATGTAGTCTGTCCATACAATTGAATATTATTCTGTCATAAAAAGGAATGAAGTCCTGCTACAGGCTACAACATGGATGAACCTTGAAAATGTTATGCAAAGTGAAATAAGCCAGATACAAAAGACTGATATTGTATGATTCCATTTAGAATCTAGAAATATCTAAACAGGCAAATTCATAAAGACAGAGGGCAGGTGCAGTGGCTCATGTCTGTAATCCCAGCACTTTGGGAGGCCGAGGCAGGTAGATCGATGAGCCCAGGAGTTCAAGACCAGCCTGGCCAACATGGTGAAATCCCATCCCTACAAAAAAATAGGAAAATTAGCTGAGTGTAATGATGCACGCCTGTAGTCCCAGCTACTCAGGTGGCTGAGGCAGGAGAATCACTTGAACCTGGGACACACAAGTTGCAGTGAGCAGATATCGCACCACTGCACTCCAGCCTGGGGGGCAGAGCGAGACTCCATCAAAAAAAAAAAAAAGAAAAAAAAGACCGGGTACTGTGGCTCATGCCTGTAATCCCAACACTTTGGGAGGCCAAGGCGGGCAGATCACGAGGTCAGGAGATCGAAACCATCCTGGCTAACACAGTGAAACCCCATCTCTACTAAAAATACAAAAATTAGCCAGGCATGGTGGCGCATGCCTATAATCCCAGCTACTCAGGAGGCTGAGGCAGGAGAATCCTTTGAACCCAGGAGGTGGAGGTTGCAGTGAGCCAAGATCGCACCACTGCACTCCAGCCTGGGTGACAGAGTAAGACTCTGTCAAAAAAATAAAAATAATAAAATAGAAAGAAAGAAGCTTAAAGGTTACCAGTGTGGTAGGGGAGGAACTAGGGAGTTACTGCTTAATGGCTACAGAGTTTTTCTATTTGGGGTGATGGAAAAGTTTGGAAATAGTGCTGATAGTTGGTGCAACACTGTGAATGTAATTAATGCCACTGAATTACACACTTAAAAATGATTAAAATGGAAATTTGTATGCTATATATCTTTTACCACAATAGAAAAAAAATCTGAGTAAACAATAGATAATCTTAAGAGAATAAAATTTTGGGAAATAGGGCCAGTCATGGAAAACCTAGGACCTACGCCCACCATTCACACATAAACCAGTCCCTGAATAAGGCACTTGTGGAAAATCAGTCTCCGCTCTCACCTCTTTGTGGATTTTCAAGGGTGGCTGTTTAAGCCCAGGCTGGCTGCCAGCATACCGTGTCCATCTGCAGCAAGTGCTATTATTATGGGTTGTTGTGAGAATTAAATGAGAAAATTCACTTTGCACCTTTATCTCATGACTTGGCATTAGTAACTGCCTGATCAACTGTAGTTACAAATTTAAAAGCCTGTCGGTGAAGAAGACGGTGGTGAAGCCATTTGCCCTCTTGGGGACCCAGGGGCACACTAAGCCTGGACCCCAAAGTCTGAAGCAGTCAGCAGGGGAAGGGGGTGAGTTGCCCAGCCTCGAGGAACAGAACAAGCCAGGCCACACACTTCCAGGTGCCCTTCAGCCCTCAGTAGCTGCCCAGAGACAATCTAGCCACTTAAAAAATCAGCCAGTAATCCCAGCTACTCGGGAGGCTGAAGCACAAGAATTGTTTGAACCCAGGAGACAGAGGTTGCAGTGAGCCGAGTTTGCACCACTGCACTCCAGCCTAGGCAACAGAGTTGAGACTCTGTCTCAAAAAAAAAAAAAAAAAAAAAAAAAAAGGAAAAATCAGTCAAAGCCCAATATAATTAGGAAGGAAAGCCTGGGACAGAAAAAAAGAAATGTGTGAGGGGTGACATTCCAAGGCCAAATTGGTAAGAGTTTGCAATTCTCTGTGAAAGAATGCAAAGTCTTCTTGTAATTATAATGACGGTAGTTTTTAGTCACCTTCAGCAGAGTTGATAATTGACTCGCTGCAGCTCTGCCTCATTTCTCTGTCATTGCTGGAGAATGAGGTGTTTTAAGTGAATTTTCTAGATAACTGAAGCTTATCCCTGTGAACCCTAACATTGTTTTTTTTGTTTAATCACTCTGGTGGGAAATTTCTCTGGAATGAATTACACACTTCTCTGCTTCCTTAATCAGAATATTCTAAATTGAATGTCACTTCTTCCTGTCAATTTGGATATGAGAGGCTATTTGCCCCTATATTAATGGCTGCAAGTTGCTTTGCTTTTTTTCATCTATAAATGTTTCCTATTTCCATAGTTTCTTACTATGACACAGAGATCTTGCTCACATACTTTTTAGGAGCCCCATAAAACATGCAGACATTGGCCAGGTGCAGTGGCTCACGCCTATAATCTCAGCACTTTGGGAGGCTGAGGCAGGTAGATTACCTGAGATCAGGAGTTCGAGACCAGCCTGGCCAACATGGTGAAACCCTGTCTCTACTAAAAGTACGAAAAATTAGCTGGGCATGGTGGTGGGTGCCTGTGATCCCAGCTACTCGGGAGGCTGAGGCAGGAGAATCGCTTGAACCCGGGAAGTGGAGGTTGCAGTGAGCTGAGATCGTGCCACTGCACTCCAGCCTGGGCAACAAGAACAAAACTCTGTCTCAAAAAAAAAAAAAAATGCAGACACAAACATACACATGTGCATATACACACACACTCACATGCCAGTCTGTGTTGTGAGAAAGCAGAGTGCCAGGCTTAATAGAATTGTGTTTACATGTCCTTCTATAATGCCCTGAGCTGCCCTTATTAGAGCACTTTCGTAGGGTACCATGAATGCTGCTCCAGCATTTCTGCCCCTACTAGACTGTGCACCCCAATAGGGCAGGGTGCTTTCTGGCAGTAGCAGGTCCTTGGTAAATGTTTTTGAATGGACAAGCAGAAGAATGAAAACACCCAAGTGTTACCATGTGGACTTTATGACAATATTCTGGCTTCCTTATCAGGCGGCTAGTTTTGCTTCCTACTGGGTTTTGGCTGTGCCAGAAAGAACAGAGGTTGTTTGATAAGCAAAGCATAACTGTATGCCCTGCGATGCACCGAGAACAAACTGCCTTTTGGCTCCAACAGTTTTATACAGAACCAAGGTCTCAGGGCAGTAACTGCAGCCCCAACAAATGAAGGAAATTCCTTGTGCTGGATCCTGGGGTGGTTCACAGTGACGAACAGAGAAGAAGTGGCTAGTCTCTGTGGTATCCCTGATCTGTGCTTCGTGGCTGCCACCTTGTCCCCAAGGCCACCTCTAAACTTCACTCCTTGGACTCATCCTCCAGAAAGTGTCCCAAAGACCTGCAGTGGGGAGAGCTAGAACCAGGAGACCTGGGCTTACTCTTGCTGTAACCTCAGGTAATCACTTAACTTCTCTGACCGTGTATTCTCCGTCAAATGGGAAAATAAGAAAACCTAACTTACATGGTTGTTGTAAGGATTAAATTTTAGTCATGTACGTAGCACTTCTAGGATGGTGCCTGGCACACAGGGAGCTTTTAAAATGTGGCTGTCTGGCCGGGCATGGTGGCTCACGCTTGTAATCCCAGCACTTTGGGAGACTGAGGCAGGTGGATCACCTGAGGTCAAGAGTTTGAGACCAACCCGGCCAACATGGTGAAACCCCATCTCTACTAAAAATACAAAAATTAGCCAGGCGTGGTGGCATGCACCTGTAATCCCAGCTACTCGGGAGGCTGAGGCAGGAGAATTGCTTGAACCCGGGAGACAGACATTGCAGTGAGCCGAGATCACACCACTGTACTCCATCCTGCCTAACAGAGCGAGACTCTGTCTCAAAATAAATAAATAAATAAGTAAAATGTGGTTGTCATTATCATAATAGAGTCACAACATATGGACAATAAGCTATGTGAATTCAACTACATGTGCTTGGCAACTAAAAGAGAAAGGTACCATAGATAATTCTGCTAGTCCTTCTGCTCTTTGAGTGTGTGTCCCAAAGAGAGGATGAGGTAGGAGGTGCTGGACTGCTGGATACTCAGTCACTCTCTGTCCTGTGAGCCTTTTTTTTTTTTTTTTTTTTTTGACATGGAGTCTTGCTCTATCGCCCAGGCTAGAGTGCAGTGGTGCAATCTCAGCTCACTGCAACCTCTGCCTCCCGGGTTCAAGCAATTCTCCTGACTCAGCCTCCCAAGTAGCTGGGAGTACAGGCACATGCTGCCACGCCAGTCTAATTTTTTGTATTTTAGTAGAGATGGGGTTTCACCGTGTTGCCCAGGCTGGTCTTGAACTCTTGAGCTCAAGCAATCCACCCACCTTGGCCTCCCAAAGTGCTAGGATTACAGGTATGAGCCACAGTGTCCAGCCTTCTGTGAGCCTTTTTCAATGTGAGTGGAGGCTGTAGCTATAAATGGATTTAATTTTTGCTTTACTCACTGTAACAGCAGGTGGAAAATATAGGGTGAGACTCACTCATAACTTGGCAGCTCAGTTTGTGTGTGTGTGAATACTTGGGGCACAGATGAAGAAGGGATGAACCAAGATAGGGTAATGGGAGTTCCAGGCCTTGGTGATTCTGTCTGCTACAGGATGATAGGCAGACTCCATGACATTGACCACTTGACCTTGGTCAGCAGGTAGGAGGGACATGTCGCGGACTGGTGGGGCTGATCCTTCCACCAACCTTCAGCCCCCAAAGACCACGTGCACTTACTGGCCACACTGAACCTTGTACCCTTGTACACGCCCAACACTTGAACGCCGCTGTATCTTTGCTTATATTGAGTCTACCCCAGTGACACCTTCCCAGTCCCACTCACCTGCCCCCTTTCCTCTCTGAGTGTCTAAACCCTAGAAACCTGGAGCACAAACAGCAACAGATAATCTCGGTGACCGGCCACTCCAGTTTGCCCAGGACTGAAGGATTTCCCAGAATGTGGAAATTTCAGTGCTGAAAGCAAGATGGTTGCTCACCCTATTAGGCAGACAAGTGAGACATCCTTTACAGCCCACTTGAGATGGCTTCTGTTTTAAGAAGCCTTGCCTGGTCTCCTTAGCTGGGAGCAATCACTCTTTCCATCCAACTTCTCCCAGAACATTATGTGTGCCTGTCCATGCCTGAACTCCACACCCTACTTTCACCCCAGAATTTGAGCGAATGAGGCTGTAACTGAGGACATCTTGTTATTGTGTGTCCCATATGCATCAGGTGAGGGTCAGAGTGGGAGGTGGCAGCAGGCTTGGTGACCTCTCTGGGGCTCTGCTATTCAGCCCCTTTCCATAGCCGTAGAGTGTGAATTTCTGCAACACTGGCTCAGCTATCTCTCTTTGAAACATTTAATTACATGTAAAGATCTTGAAGGCTGCCTGTTACTTCCCAGGGAGGCCTTTCTTTTTCCTGCTCCTTCTGAAGCTGGCTGCTTGGAAAGTAATGAAACTGAACTGAAGCTGAAGCAACCAGAGGGCGTAGGCATTACTGAAAGGAAGAAGCATGAGGAAGAGATGAAAAGGGTGACAGAGAGATGGAGCCAGGGGAGGGACAGGGAGTTAGAGGAAATATTCCCAGAGAGTGAATGAAATGCAAATGGTGAGAAAACCAATGCGTGTGGGGAAGAGGGAGAAGCGGGCAGGAAAGATAGAGAAATGGGAGCTGGAATGGGCTGGGTCCCGCAGGTCCCAAGAAGAGGGGTAGGGTCACAGAGAAGAGGGGTGGCAGATGGGAAAAGAAAGGGCCCGACAGAAAGGAACAGAAACAGGCAGCCAACCAAGAGCTTAGCAAAGAGGGATGTAAACAGCTTGTGGCTCCGGAATTTCAATACAGGAGAGGGGGGTTTAGGGCAGCCATTTGGTTGGAAGAGAATGGCCGGACCAGGAGATGGGTTCTGAAGCTGCCTTGAGGAAACAAACGCTCTGCCCTTCTTAGCCTGTGTGACTATTTGCATGGCTTGGTGGAAGAACTGATGCAGGTTATGAGGCACCAAAGCTTCCACCCAGGCACCCCTTGCTGCCACCTGTCCAGGGAGGAGCGCTGCAAAGATGGGAAGGCCGCATGGGCATCGGTTCCTGGCCCCTGCCCCAAGGAGAGCCTTCGGGGCTCATGATCCCTGACTGCCCCGTCTCTTGCAGGCTGCGACAGCGACCACTGGGGGCCCCACTGTAGCAACCGGTGCCAGTGCCAGAACGGCGCCCTGTGTAACCCCATCACAGGCGCCTGCGTGTGCGCCGCCGGCTTCCGTGGATGGCGCTGCGAGGAGCTCTGCGCGCCTGGCACCCACGGCAAGGGATGCCACCTGCCGTGCCAGTGCCGACACGGTGCCAGCTGCGACCCCCGCACCGGCGAGTGCCTCTGCGCACCTGGCTACACCGGCGTCTAGTGAGTCATGCGGCAGGACCTGGAGGGGCGGGACCTGGAGGGGCCGGACTTGGAGGGTGCCTGGGTGGGGAGGGTAGAGGAGGTGGAGGGGCTGGGGCGGGGCCTGGAGTGGCTGCCCTCACCGCAGCTGCACGCCCAGCCCTGGGCTCCTTGTGGGTGGGCTGGGTGGTGGGACCAGGAGGGATAGTCTTGGCTGTGAAATCTCCTGTGAGTCTAAATGCCCAGGCCTCACCCACGCAGGTCTCAGATTCCTTCCTTCCAGGACCGCGTTGACTGGTCCTTCCTGAGACTGCCCGAGTGGGCACTCCCTAAAACCCTCCCAGGAGGCCCTTCCTGGCAGAGACAGCCCTTATCTTGAAAGTCTTTTCTGACCTTACCCAAATGATGCTGCTCACCTGGGGCCTTCCCTTCTAGGGCATTTGGGACAGAGAGAGGTGAGGGTCCTGGGCAGATACCATGTACAGATTTGGGAGGATTACTCCGCCTGTTCCTCTCCCCTACTTTCTCTCCCCAGACACCAAACAGCCCCTCATTCCAGTTCCCCAGAGAGTAGTATTGACAGGAGACCTACAAGACTGCTTAGCTGAGACCCCCTCAGAGGCAAGATTGAAGTTCTCCTCCCAACCCTGTAGCAGGCTCTGTGGCCTCTCCAACAGCCTAAATCCTGAGGGGTGGCCAAGGACTCTGACCACAGAGACGTTGTTGATTGAGGGTGTTCCCTACCCCGATGTCTGGCCAGCTCCCAAGTCCTAGCGAGCTAGAGGCCAGGGCCATTGGATGAAGGCCCAAGACCAAGACCCCATGCAAATCCTGCCCCACCCTTCAACAGCGCCCAGTCCCTGCAAATGAGCCTGTCATGGGAGCTGGGAGCCTTCCTGAGCCTGGAAGGAACATGCTCCAGATTCTTCCCCTCTCTGAATCTAGGTGGATTCTTGAAGATGGGATCCATGAGCACTTCTCAGTGCCTTCATTAATGCAATGACTTTGGCCTGGCATGCCCTTCCTTCCATTCTCCTGGTTAAATTAACTTCACCTTTAAGGCCCAAGTAAAATGCCTTCCTCCTTGGGAAGCCTTCCTCAGCCTCCTCCCCAGAATGCTCTTCTTTACACTAAGAACACTTAAGTCATCCCACAAGTATTGGCCCAAGCACCCTACATTCTAATGTATTCAGTCTGAGCCTTGCTTCCCCCTCCTGGCAGGGAGCAGGACTGCAGTTCAGCCGATGCTGTGCCTAATACAGATCCATTAACTGCGGAGGAATTCCTAGGGAACCCTGGAGCACTGGGGCCCTGCCACCTGATCTGAATGCTGCTGTGTCTAACACCTCTGCTTCTCCATGCAGCTGCGAGGAGCTGTGCCCTCCTGGGAGCCATGGAGCTCACTGTGAGCTGCGCTGCCCCTGTCAGAATGGGGGCACCTGCCACCACATCACTGGAGAGTGTGCCTGCCCCCCAGGCTGGACGGTAGGTGGGCCCAAAGGATCTGGGTGGGGCACTGGAGGGCTGAGCCTTCATCACTCATGCATACCTTAAAAGGCTAAACTAGCCGGGCATGGTACTCGTGACTGTAATCCCAGCACTTTGGGAGGCCGAGGCCCGCAGATCACTTGAGGTCAGGAGTTTGAGACCAGCCTGGCCAACATGGCGAAACCCCATCTCTACTAAAAATACAAAAATTAGCCAGGCATTGTGTCATACGTCTGTAATCCCAGCTACTCGGGAGGCTGAGGCACAAGAATAACTTGAACCAGGGGGCAGAGGTCACAGCCAAGATCAATTTGCTGCACTCCAGCCTGGGCGACAGAGTGAGACTCTGTCTTACAAAAAAAAAAAAAAGCTGAATTCTTCTCCCACTCTGGATACCCTCCCTCCTATTTATCACCATAGGGCATCACTAAACGCTGCCAGTGGTGCCATGGACACAGCTTTGAATCCCAGGTCTGCCATCTCTAAGTGCTGTGTGGCCTGAAGCAAGTTACTCACCTCTCTGAGCCTGTGGTCTCTCGTGTGCAAAGAAACTGAATTCTTCTTGTAAGATTAGCTTTGTCTTTGGGTGTGAGCACCCACATGAGCTGCCATGGGCCCTGGGCCAGAGGTGGCAGAAAAGGCTGGGAAAGGAGGAGAAACAGCAGGTATGGATGACCTGAATTTATCTAACTTCGCCCCCTGCACTTGCACACACACACACATTCTGATTCTGTGGGCCCCAGAATCTGTATTTTAACAGGTACTGTAGGTGATTCTGATGTAGCCTGAAGCAGCCCAGGTCTCATGTCTGGGAAAAACCACTGTGGGAAAGGAGGGTAAGATTTGTAACCTCATGGGCCTAAATTCAGGTCTCACAGCCAATGTCGACCCTGAAAAAAGCCTCAATTACTCCCCTTCCCCCAAGTACAAAACTGATATAACAACAGTGAGCCCTGCCCTGCCCAGCTGCCATGGTTGGAGGCTGGCTCATGTGAGGCTGTGCATGTCCAAAGTCTTTTGCAAACTCTGAAGCCCTCTACGATGGCTTGATTTCTATCCCTGGGTGCCACAGAACCTCCACAAGCCTCCTTTTAGCCAACACACCCTGCCTGTCAGTGCCTGCCTCGCAGACCAAGCCCTTAGAGGCAGTGCGTCAGCTGAAGCTGACCTTCCTGGGCTGCGTCCCTGCCTCTGACTCTCCAGTAACACGCTCCGTTTCAGGGGAAGCTCAGGGACACAGTCCACCACCTCCCCTGGGGCCTGAGACTTTGCAAAGCCGGAGAGGAAAGGGCTGCTGAGCAGAAGCAGGATATTTTAGGAGGCTGCAAATGCAGAGGTCACAGGGACAGATGGGAGGACACCTGCAGGGCCCATCGATGCAGGCACAGTCTTGTCAGAATTTTTTTAGGGCAGGAAAGGACCTTGGGGACCACTTGGTCCCACAGTATCCAAACCTGACTGCACCCCAGAGCTGACAAGGGGGTGGTGGGGGGTTAAAATACAGATTCCCAGGCTGCACCTGTGACCTCCTGGGACCGGGGGATCTCTATTTTTAATAAGCTCCCCAGATGGTTCTGAGGCAGCCAGTCCTGTCTGCAGGTCTGCATTTGGAAAGAACTGATCCAGACCATAGGACTTCCTTCTGTGTTTCACAGAACCCTAGGGTTTCTTGAGGGAGAGTGGGGGCAGGAGCCTAATCATTAGGACTCTGGTGCCCACCCCACCCCCACCTCTCCATTTTAATCTAGTTTCTATATTGAGGTGCTCTAGGTAAGATTTCACATAAAAACAGTGTTTCCCAGCTTTAAGAGATTTGAATCCCACTGGTCTGTCAATACCTTCCTTTCTCAGATGAAGAAGCTGAGGCTCAGAGAGGGTAAGGGACCTGTTCAAGTCCACACTGGTGGTTAGGAGTGAGGTGGAGCTAGAATCCAAGTCTTCTGACTCCCAGCCCTTGGTGTCTGTCTGTCCATCTGTCTGTCTCCTCTGAGGAAGAAAAAGGGACCGCCACCACCTTTTCTTCCACCCTGAACCAGTCTCTGGAAAGACCCTCTCATCTCCAACCAGCTTTCAGAAATCCACCCAGCAGGCTGGGTCCTCAGAGGCCCAGCTGCAGCAGAAAGGTTGGATCAGGATGTGGTGGGGAGAACAAGCACACAGCATCCCTTTGCCTGTAAAGGCCTCTCTGGAGACACTGCTGAGGCTCGGGTGGTTAAAGAGGGGGAAGGTGAGAAGCAAACACATGGAGGGATTGTATTTCTCCCCAGCACAGCAAGAGGTTTGTTTTTCCAGATGACAGGAAACTCTGTCGATAGAAGCCTTTGGATTTGAGGACTTTATGTTTTTAATTTTATTGTAGACAATTGAATTTCTATTTTTGACATAGCATTTAACTTGCAGATTTGTATGAATTATTAATACCCCTTGTGCATGCAGAGTCACTGTATAATGAAGTTGCATTCATGCCTGAGGCTCCTCCCAGGGAGAGCTGGGAACAAGGAATGGATACTGGGGAGAAGGCTCCCCACTTTAGCATCTTCCATTGCCTGACTTCCCAATGGCCCTATGTGACTTCAACCACACATTTTCCAACTCAGGGATATAGAGATTGCTTATTCACACCATGCACCTCCCCAAAGACCCAGGCCATTGTGTGGAACTGGAGAGAGGAGCTGCTAGGAACTCTGGCCCTCCGGGCCCCTCCTCAGAGATTCCTGGCCACCAGGCCCTAAGCATGCCCACAGGATATTCCGCTAGCCCAACATGAAGCCTATTTCAGGAGGGGTCTTTGCAAAGAGCCTGGGGAATTGTTTCCCCTCTTTTTCTGGGCTCTGAGACCTTTCAAAGCAGAGAAACCAAGTCTGAGTAGTTTCATGTGAGTGGGCACTAGAGACAGAGAGGCAGGAGGAAATAGGATTGACATCCCCCACCCTTAGGAGTTCACAGTCTTACGTTGGGGACTGGATGCAGTGTGTGTGTGCCTACATGCATACACACACACACACACACACAAAGAAAAGACTGGAAGAGAGGAGGCTGAGGAGCTGGGAAATAGGACCAGTTATCCTAGAGGGCCAAAGAGAGGTTTTGCATGGTGAAACCCTATCTCCACTAAAAATACAAAAAATCAGCCAGACATGTTGGTGGGCACCTGTAATCCCAGCTATTCGGAGGCTGAGGCAGGAGAATTGCTTGAAACCGGGAGGTAGAGGTTGCAGTGAGCCAAGATTGCGCCATTGCACTCCAACCTGGGTGACAGAGCAAGACTCCATCTCAAAAAAAAAAAAAAGAGAGAGAGAGAGAGAGAGGTTTTGGGGCCGAGGCCTAGCACCACAGATGCTCAGGTTTGAGAAGGGAGATTCATGGAGCCCCACTTCCCAGCCTGTGGCCTGGATCACCTTCACAGCACCCACACCAACCACAGCTCACTGTCCATTGAGGGTGTCCATGCCACCCTGGAGCATCACTGATCATTAGAAATGCCTTCAGATGCTTGATGAGGCTGAGTTGCCTCCCCTCCAGGAGAGCTGGCATGGCCTTAAGTCCTTTCACCATCTTGGCCCCTTCTCTTTTTATGTTCCACTTAGCCAAGATCCTCTTTTTTTTTTTTTTTTTTTTTTGAGACGGAGTCTCACTCTGTCGCCCAGGCTGGAGTGCAGTGGCACGATCTCAGCTCACTGCAAGCTCCGCCTCCCAGGTTCATGCCATTCTCCTGCCTCAGCCTCCCAAGTAGCTGGGACTACAGGCACCCGCCATCACGCCCGGGTAATTTTTTGTATTTTTAGTAGAGATGGGGTTTCACCATGTTAGGATGGTCTCGATCTCCTGACCTTGTGATCTGCCCTCCCAAAGTGCTGGGATTATGGGCCTCCCAAATTGCTGGGATTACAGGCGTGAGCCACTGGACCTGGCCACCAAGATCCTCTTAAAGTGCGACTATTTTCCAGATTTTGACAAAGCCATTTGGTCTAACCAGTTCTGAGAGGAACAGAAAATATCACCTTACCCCATGTCCAACCTTCTAGATGCCACAGCAGTCCAAGATCCCACTACATTTGGAGATACACACTCAACTGACCACAGGGCAAGTACGTGAATCTGTTGAGGCTGCCATAACAAAGTGCCACAGACTAGGCGGCTTGAACAACAGAAACTGATTCTCACAGTTCTGAAGGCTGAAAGCCCAAGATCAAGGTGTCGGCAGGGTTGGTTCCTTCTGAGCCTCTTTCCTTGGCTTGTAGATGGCCATCTTCTCCCTGTGTCTCTATGTCGTCTTTTTTCTGGGTCTGTCTTAGTCTCCTCTTCTTGTAAGGACATGAGTCATGTTGGATGAGAGCCCCCCCATATGACCTCATCTTAACTTGATTACCTATGTAAAGGTCCTGTTTCCAAATACAGTCACATTCTGAGATACTGGAGGTTAAAACTTCAGCATAGGAATGTTGGCGGGGCGCGGTGGCTCATGCCTGTAATCCCAGTACTTTGGGAGGCCGAGGCGGGTGGATCACCTGAGGTCAGGAGTTCAAGACCAGCCTGGCCAACATGATGAAACCCAGTCTCTACTAAAAACAAAAATTAGCTGGGTGTGGTGGCACATGCTTGTAATCCCAGCTACTCAGGAGGCTGAGGCAGGAGAATTGCTTGAACCTGGGAGGTGGAGGTTGCAGTGAGCTGAGATCACATCATTGCACTCCAGCCTGGGCAACAGAGCGAGACTCCATCTCAAAAAAAAAAAAAAAAAAAGGAATGTTGAAGGGGTACACTTCAGCTCATAGCAGCAGGAGAGAAACCACAGGCCATAGCCCTCTCCTAAGCTGACTTCTCTGGCTGCTCTCTCCCCCTGCCTCTCCCCAAAAGGCTGTTCTTCCAGCCAGCAGTGGGTGATGACTCCGACAGTTCTCTTCTACTCTTCTCAGTCTCAGGATATATGGGGCTCCCACCATGTGCCACCTCATCAGGTGTCAACTTGGTTCAATTACTATTAATTAAGTGCCCCCTGTTTAAGGCACTGTACTAGGTTCCTTCACATCTCTAATCTCACTTCGTCTTTATAACCACCTGGAAGACTAGGAGTTACTACTCCCATTTTATAGATGAGAAAATTAAGGCTCAGAATGATCACCTGACTTATCCTAGCTCACCTATCTGGGAGGAGGCAGAGCTGGGATCTGAGCCCAAATCATGACTTTGAACCCAGTGCTCTTCCCACCAGACCAGGCAACAGGACCTCCAAGATATCAAATTCTCTCAGGCCCCAGGAGCTCAAACCAGGGAAGAGGACTAGAGATTCGGCGGGCTTGGATGCCTGCAGTTTGGGAATCCTGAGCAGGGGCTGAACGAGGTGCTCACCCACTTCACTAAAAAGTCTCAAGGATGCTTGATTTCCCTAGGGAATGCTGGAAGGATGCATTCTATGTACCAGACTTCTCTACTGACCTCAGAGAGCACTGGTTGTGTCTGAGAAGCACTAAAAAGGACAGGAACCTGGCCAGATGTGGTGGCATGAGCCTGCAGTCCCAGCTCCTCAGAAGGCTGAGGCGGGAGGATCACTTGAGCCCAGAGGTTCAAGGTTACAGTGAGCTGGGATGGCACCACTGCACTTCAGCCTGGATGACAGAGTGAGACCCCATCTCTTAGGAAAAAAAAAGTTTTTTTGGCTGGGCATAGTGGCTCATGCCTGTAATCTCAGCACTTTGGGAGGCTGAGGCAGGTGGACCACCTGAGGTCAGGAGTTCAAGACCAGCCTGGCCAACATGGTGAAACCCCATCTCTACTAAAAATACCAAAAATTAGCTGGGCGTGGTGGCGGGCACCTGTAATTCCAGCTACTCAGGAGGCTGAGACGGGATAATCGCTTGAACTCAGGAGGTGGATGTTGCCATGAGCCGTGATCACATCATTGCACTCCAGCCCGGGCAACAAGAGCGAAACTCCATCTCAAAAAAAAAAAAAAGTTTTTCCAAGAGTGTCCTTATCCAGCCCAGGACTGTAGAAGACTGAGTCAGATAGAAGCCAGAAAGACTTCTCCTCCCTCTTGAATACCTAGAACTTATAATGTGCACTGAGAGAGGCCCCCGCCATGCCTGGAGTACCCCCACACCTCCAGGAAGAAGAAGGACCCCTACTCTGACTTTTCTTTTTTTCTTTTTGAGATGGAGTCTCACTGTGTTGCCCAGGCTGGAGTGCAGTGGCACAATCTTGGCTCACTGCAACCTCCGCCTCCCAGGTTCAAGTGATTGTCCTGCCTCAGCCTCCCGAGTAGCTGGGATTACAGGCACCTGCCATCACGCCTAATTTTTGTATTTTTTACTAGAGATGGAGTTTCACCTCACTGGCCAGGCTGGTCTTGAACTCCTGACCTCAAATGATTCACCTGCCTTGACGTCCCAAAGTGCTGAGATTGCAGGCATGAGCCACCGCACCTGGCCTGAGTGACTCTTCTCTCCCCTTTTCTCACACACACGCATTCTCTCACTGTCCTCGGCTGCTTCTGCCCTTCACTCCTCCCTCCCCTCCCCTCCCCTCCCCTCCCCTCCCCACCCCACCTCACCTCAGCCCCTCCTCTTAGCCCCCCTACTTCTGACTTGTGTGTGGAGGAGAGTCTGAGCTGAATGGCCTCCTATTTAATTCATTACAAGTAAACTGGATGATCTTGAAAGATGACTCTGGTCTGGCACAATTTTCCTGAATACACTAGCTTCTGCAGGGTTGGTGATTATTGGTGCTTAATAATTGTGTGTTGAACTAATTGATTAATTAATTGGAGGAACATCCTTGATCTCCATAAGAGAAATGACTGTCGGGTATGCGCAGGGCTGGAAGGGCAGCAGGAGACAAGAGCAGGCTCAGATCTGTTAAAAACCTAAGACTCATGCATGTAATTTTAAGTTATGTAATACCACAAGGCTAATACTTGGGGGGCCGGGGAGTCCCCTGCTCCATTTGCAAATCCTGCTCCCTAAAGGCAACACTTTCAAATCTTTTAGGTATTTCTTCTGGCATTTCCCTCCATTTTTCTACATAACATGCTTTATAGCCATTTCTTGACTTTTCCGTTTTAGACAGTCATTGAATCCATTGACTTTCTGCCATAGAATAAGATTCAGCTCTGTCATACACACACATACAAACACGCAACCCCTCTCCCACCCTCCCAGTGGAGTTATATTACAATTTGTGGTTAAATCATTTAAAAAAGTTTTAAGACACAGGATTTGGCTGTGTTGCCCAGGCTGGAGGGCAGTGGCTATTCACAGGCACAATCATAGCTCACTGCAGCCTTGAACTCCTGGGCTCAAGTGATCCTCCTGCCTCAGCCTCCTGAGTAGCAGGGACTACAGACAGGTGCCACCATGTCCAGTTTGGTTAAATTATTTTTTAATATTTATGTTAATATACATGTGTATTGTTACTAATTTATCCTTAAAACTCTCTAACAGAGCTCTCAAACTCCTCTCAATAAGGTCAGGCCCATTAGAAGTCTCTCCAGTTTTTGCTTTTGTTCTGTTTTTGAGGCAAGTTTCTTAGAAGCCTGTGTCTTCTGTTCCATTCTGAACTCTTTAACTCTTTGCTCTCCAGGCCTGCAGCATAGCTGTCATCTGGGGCTTCCTTTCACTGCTATCCTGGGATTCCTTTTACCTCTGTCTTCTGTTGCAGCCCCTAGTTCCTGGAATTCATGCCTTTCTTTTTCTTGGGTAATTCTTTTTTTTTTTTTTTTTTTGAGACAGAGTTTTGCTCTTGTTGCCCAGGCTGGAGTGCAGTCGTGTGATCTTGGCTCACTGCAACCTCCACCTCCCAGGTTCAAGCGATTCTCCTGCCTCAGCCTCCCTAGTAGCTGGGATTATGGGCATGTGCCACCACGCCCGGTTAATTTTGTATTTTTATTAGAGACGGGGTTTCTCTATGTTGGTCAGGCTGGTCTGGAACCTCAGGTGATCCGCCCACCTCAGCCTCCCAAAATGCTGGGATTACAGGCGTGAGCCACTGTGCCCGGCTTTCTTGAGTAATTCTTTTTGATGGAAAACAAATCCTACAATAGCTTTCTGAGAAAGTATTTATGGAAGGTTAACTTTTTGAGGCTGTTCAAATCTGAAAATGTCTTTATTGAGTCCCCTACTTGAGTGTTAGTTTAGTTGGGTGTAGAATTCTAAGTTGGAAATGATTTTTTTCCTCTGGATTTTTAAGGCATTGCTCCATTGTCTTCTGGCTTCTAGTTAAGAAGTCTAAACCCTTTTAATTCCTGATTTTTGTATGTTTGTTTTCCTCTTTGTATTTTCATTTTTATTTGTTTTTGTAGAGATGAGATCTTGCTTTGTTGCCTAGGCTGGTCTCCAACTCCTGGGCTCAAGAGATCCTCCCGCCTCAGCCTCCCAAAGTTCTAGAATTATAGGCATAAGCCACCATACCTAGCCTGTTTTCCTCTTTCTAAAATCTGTTAACATCATTTCTTTATCCATAGAGATATAAAAGTTTACGATAACATGCCTTGATGTGGGTCTTGTTTTATATTTTTGCTAAAGACTTTGTAGGCCTTTTCAGTTCAGAAACCCAGGTTCTCCATCCTTCCATTCTGGGAAATTTTATTATATTTTCCATCAATTTACTCACCTCTATTTTCTCTGTTCTACTGTCTGGAACTCCTGTTAATTAGATGTCAGACCACCTGAATTGGTCCTCTATATTTTCTCTATTATTTTTAATCTCATCTCTCTATCTTTGTGTGTGTCTCTCTCTCTGGTATACTTTATAAATTTCCTCAACTTTATCTTTTGGCTCTTCTGTTGCAATATTTTAATTTCCGCCATTTTATTTTTAATTTTCAAGACCTCTTTCCTATTCTCTGGATATCCTATTTTATAGCACTCTGTTCTTTCATAGGTGCAATGTTTTCTTATAGCTACATGAGCATGTTCATTTTAATTATGATAGAGGCTTTTTTCCTTCTCTTTTTTTAGGTTTTCCTTGCTCCAGGCATGGTTCCTATTTCCTCTGTGTTCCTGTTGCCTATTTGTTTATTTCAGTGTTTCTCTTTCATGTGAGGGCCTATTTCAAATATCTGGTGATCCTTGGCCATCTGTTCATGTTTTACAGTGAGCCCCAGAAAAGCTAATTGGACACCTGGGGGTGGAGGGAGATGTCAGGCGTGTTGACTGATGGGACCCTCAACTATCAGTATCTTTAGGTCATTTCTCTTGAGCTCCTCAGTGTCCCTAGAAAGGAACCCTCCAACCTCCTGCCACAGGGAGTTCAGTCCGGCAGTCAGCCTTTAGGAGCGCAGCAGGGAAGAGAGCAGCAGGAGAGTTCCACCCCCACCTTCGTCTGTGCCTGTGTCCCTTGTCCACAGCCTGTGACACCAACCTCTCTGAAAGACTTGGACAATTCACCTGGCTGCTATTCAAGGTGGGGGCAGAGATGGGGGCCTAATTCCCTATTTTATAAACTTTCAAACAGTCCTGTTTTGATCATACCTGCACCTTCACCTTCGGAGGGTCTCAGTGTCTCTGATTCCTGAGCTTTTTGAGGTTACAAAGGATTTCATCATCCAGCATTGTGACGCTCCCTTTGCAGGCACTTAACATTGCCCAGGAAGCAGAAACCAAAGCAGTTATCACTCCTCCACCTGCTTTTCCATCTTCCAGTGTGTGACATCCTTTGTCTCCTCTTCCTCTTTTCCTTGTGGGTTTATACCTGTACCCCTTTGACTCTCATGTCAGCTGGGTTTGAGAAAGAAGCTGAGCAAAGTGCACGTCTCCATACCAGCATGTTTACTCAGCCTCCTTCCTTATGTCTTCTCAGCACTTTACTGTGTACCCATGTGAGAGTACTTAGTGCCTTGTACTTAGCGGTTTTTTTGGCTCTTTCTGTGGTAGACTAGGAGGACAGGAATCAAATCGAATCACCCCTAGTGTCTAACACAGCACCTCGTATACAATAGGCAGTTCCTAAATTGTGCTGAATAACTGGATGAGCAAGTTGGCCTCAGTCTCCCATCTCCCATCTCTAAGAGGAGGGCTTTGGAGCCCTGGTGTCCAGCTGTCTGAACTTCTTCTGGGAAGTTGGGTGGTCCCTGGAGCCACAGCAGGTGTGCCATTCCCAGGAAAGTTTGGCATTTCTGGAGCACCACCATGCATGTCTTCCCACCTTTCTTTTAGGGAGCAGTGTGTGCCCAGCCCTGCCCACCAGGGACGTTTGGCCAGAACTGCAGCCAGGATTGTCCTTGCCACCATGGAGGGCAGTGTGACCACGTGACTGGACAGTGCCACTGTACAGCTGGATACATGGGGGACAGGTAAGGATAGTGTTAACTGTTATCTTTGCTGTCCATTTTATTCATATTCATAGGAGACTTGCAGAGAACAGCTCATAGCCCTCTCTCTGCCAGCCTTCCAATTCCTTTCTCAGAAGGCACTCTGAGCTCTCCTGCCAGGGAGAGTTGGCACCTGATCCCTCCTCACCCTCGGCCTGCAGAGACACCCTCTTCTCTAGCCTAGTGGCCCAAGCCCTGAATTTAAATGGGCTCACCTGGGGGAAGGAGGTGAGCACCTGCCCCCACTCTCTACTCTCTGCACTCATAGAGGGAGGCAATGGCACAGATAATCCAAGGAAGCTGAGAGTACAAAATCACTTCATACGTTTTGCACGATTTCTTCTGGAAGGGGATTTTTAGTCCTAATTTGGGTTCCACCAAAAGGATACTGGCAGCAGTTTGCATCCTCTGAAGGCCTGTGGCTTAAGAGCAGACTGAAGGAGGGTGCCAATGTCCTGGAATGAAACCAGCCTTGCAGAGTGGATAATCAAAAAAACACAGAACTGGGGAATTGCCATATGTGCACATGTGCCACAGCTGGAAGAAGGAGGCCATGATGACAGGGCAAGTGTAGAGGAAAAAGGAGAAACAGCAACCGGTGTGTGTGATGGTGAGTAGATTGGAAGCTGGAAAAAGATATTTGAAACCCACAGAACCCGGGCCAAGTCTCCTCCCTCTCACTCTTGACCACGTGGATCTCTTCAAGCAGAGAAGGGCGTACAGAGGCAGCCCCCACACCCCATGCCTTGTTCTGTGGGGATCCATGTTTCATTTCTGGCTCCTGGACTTTATATTCTTCTCAGACAAAATGAGGAAACATTTTTCATCATTCCATGCCTGGGTGACATCAGGAAGCCGGGATGGAGGCTAAGTTAACCAATGAATCCCTCCATTTCTAATAGACATAATCGGGGCTCCTCCAGCTCTCACTAGAATCAGCCCCAAAGCCTTAGTGATGTCCAGAAAAGAGATTGTCCATTAGCCTTGGGCTTATTTACCTCCAGCTGGAAGTCTTTTAAGCCAGATATGATCTCTTTGTGAGCCAATGTTCATCAACGTGAGCTTCCCCAGCATAGAACATGGGGTGTGGCATCTGGGGATCCGTCCCTCCCTGACCCGTGGGAGAGAGGGCTGAAACATTGAGTGCATGTTCCCATCCTCACCATCTCCCCAAATAAGGAAATGCTTAGGATGAGCCAGTATGGACTGGAATCAGGAAGATCCTCAAGCCAGCACAGGACTCCTTTTTCAGTCCACTTTCTCATGAGAGTGCAAACCGCCCGCTTGTTGTTGGAAATGAGCAGGCCCAGGGCTCTAGCCGGCTGGACTCCATACCAGTAGACCCTAGCTCATTGGTGCTGTCGATTTTCCCTGTCAAGATGTGCCAAATAGAGAAATAATCCAAAATCTCTCTGCTTGTTGGAGCCTGGTCCATGATCCTGGGCAGAGAGGAACCCCTAAAGCCAAGGGGCCCTCCAGCAAGCTTTGCCAATCAACCACAGGAGGGTTCAATAGGAGGCCAGGCAGCATTTGGGCTTCTCACCTAAACGGGCTGCCTGGTGTTTAATATTTTGTAAAATTGCCTCCATTAATTTCATAGGTGACAGCTGCATTAACCCACCCCAAATCATCATGAGCATATTAAAGTTGAGTGGGTGTAATAATGCAGGCCTCCCCGGATAGGCAGAAACCAGTGCAAATTAAACACGAAATGTAACGAGGGCTTTGCAGCTCATTTTGTAATTTAATTGAGCAATGTATCTGGTTGTTAATGGCAATATTGGACACATTAGATTGATATGGTGCAAAGGAAGGATGTTTAAGTAGAAAACTAATTCCTGCTGTGATTATCCTTCTGTTCCGCAGGCCCCATTATTAGCATGCTTTGTGTAAAATTCATTAGCCATCGTTGCTTGATCTCTAAATAAATAAGTTGTTTAAATTGTGAGTAGGGAAAAAAAAAGAGGCTGATTATGTAAATGAATTAGGTTGTCAATATTTCCAGATTGTTTTTCTGGGGCTGTAGATCCAGGCACCCCAAAAATATAGTGGGCTAGGGAACTGCCCTTCAGAGGAGCTTAGGGTTCAGGGCTCTGTCCAGTCCTGCTAAGCAGGAGGGAGCAGGAATGTTTGAAAAGGAACAGGTATCAGGAGGTATCTGGTTTGAGTTTTTTCGCCCGACATTTGAGACATTCGAGGCCAGCAAAGCACAGTGACTTCTGGAGAAATCCATTTGCAGGCTGAACAGGGGCTGGCAACTCAGATAGTGATTATTTGGGTCTTCAGCTGCTCTTTTTCCTCCCCTTCTGGCTCAGTTTCCCTCCTTCCCTTCCCCCATTCTACTTCTCCTCCTTCTGTCTTCTACTTTCCATTCCTTCTCCAGACATCACCTTCTTTCTTGCCTCTTCTTCCCTCTCTTTTCTGCTCTCTTTCCCTTCATGAGGCCTCAGATTGGCTGAAATATGACAAGATTTGCAGAAAGACAATCTGGGGTCATCTTAGCCACATGCAGGCTGTGTGAGCTTGGAGCAGTTGCCTCACTTGTCTCATGGCAGCCTCCTTAACTCCAAAGTGAGGGTGATGAGAATATGTGCTGCTCCAGGGGCTGGGGACAGGCTCTGGGGCCTGAGCAGCTGGAAGCCCCTCAGTATACGGTGCCCAGGGGTGTTGTCATCATGATCCCTGCTGCCCCACTATTCTGCCAGATCACTCCTTGCTACAGTGGCTCTGAGAGGGGAGAGCTAGTGGCATCTTCTTGGGAAGGAAACACTCAAGGCCAGACCCCAGTCACTGTCCTCTTCTCCTTGTCACTGTGGGCACAGAGCAGCAAAGGCACAGAACAGAGACAAGGACACCCCAGTCTCAAGTTGCCAAGGCTGGTGCCCCACACACTGGCTGCTCTCATCCCCCACACACTTGCTAGCTGGCCCTGCCACATCCACGAGGGTCTGACCACTCACCCTCACCATAGACAACTGAGTCACCCAGACACAGAATCTCCCTGCCCTGTCTGTAGGAGAATACTTCCACCCCCACGATCCTCCAAAATACATAATAAAGAAGTTAGAGCTGTATTTTTTTTTAAATTGCTTTTCCCCTCTGATTACTGTAGAAGATATACAGAAAACCTGGAAAATGGAAACATACGATAATTAAAACACTAACTCCTTAAATCTACTCTACTATTAACATTTTAGAATGTTTCCCTTTGGGCTTTTTCATGCCTGAATTTAAGGCCAGAAGGTCAGATAGGCTCTGTTATAAGAACTGTTGAAAACAATATTAACATGAGTACTAGTGAAAATAACTAACTTTTCTAATTGAGCCTCAATTATGGTCTGGGCGCCTTTCTAAATGTTTACACACATTATCCCATTTAATTCTTACAGAACCCGATGAGGTTTAGTGAGTATCGTCCCATTTTACGAAAAAGAAGAGGATGTCAGAGCTTTAGGTTAGTTCTCCATTATCCGTCCGCATTGTTGAATCAGTGCTGGAACAAAGATATCCCAGAACCCCAGAGGCCAGAGGCCATTTCCATTTGTCTTTGGGATGCCAGAAGTCGTCCCCCTCTTTTACCCCTATTCCCCCAGGTTTAACCCTTGACTTATCCAGATCTAGTTGCTGTGACAATAAGTCTGCATCCTCTGGGAAAGAGCCCAGGGTGGGGGTAAGGGGTGTTGAGGCACATTCAGGAAACCAGGTGGTCAGCAGTGGGGGTCACACTCGCCCACGGAGGAGCCACACCCATGGCTGTGAGTTAAATGAAGTTGAATAATTATCCTTATGTTGGGAGCTCCAAGTACTAGCCCAGACACACACAGGACACAAAGGTGGTCCCAGGCTTCCTCCTTAGGGGCTCACAGGCTGATGGGAGAGACTCAGCCCCTACCTTCAGGGGACCTTCTTCCAAGGAAGGGAAAATAGCCTTGTCACAGGGCATTCTATAGTCCAATGCAGGAAGACGCTTCCTCTACTCGAGGGAAAATCTGCAGTCAGGGAGGAGATATGTCTCCCAGTAGGACAAGAGAGACTGTACATCTGGCCCAAAGGCTCAAAAACCAGAGATACTGTATAGAAACAAAATCACCCCATTTCATCAAATCTAAGGTGCCACTGATTGTAAGATGCATCACTGTTTCATATGCTGCAAAGAATGAAAAACACTGGCAATTAAACTATGACATGTCACCAATTACAAGACTTATGTAATTTCAGAGATATAAAAATATCTTTTAAAAACAAGGTGGCTCATGCCTGTAATCCCAGCACTTTGGGAGACCGAGGCAGGCGGATCGTGAGGTCAAGAGATTGAGACCATCCTGGACAACATGGTGAAACCCCGTCTCTAGTAAAAATACAAAAATTAGTTGTTGGGCGTGGCAGTGCACGCCTGTAGTCCCAGCTACTCGGGAGGCTGAGGCAGGAGAATAGCTTGAACCTGGGAGGCGGAGGTTGCAGCAAGATCATGCCATTCCAGCCTGGGCGACAGAGTGAGACTCCATCTCAAACAAACAAAAAAAGCAAGGTATTTTTAAACCTACCTAAACAGTTTTTTGTTTAATGGGTGCGGAGTTTCAGTTTGGGAAGATGGAAGCGTTCTGGAGATGGGTGGTGGTGATGTGGCACAACAGTGCGAATGTGCTTAATGCCACTGAACTCTACGTGGTTAAAATAGTCAATTCTATGGGGTGTACTGTCTTAGTCTGCTTATGCTGCTATAACAAAATACCCGAGACTGAGTAATTTATAAACAATGGACATTGATTCTCACAGTTCTGGAGGCTGAGAAGTTCAAGATCAAGGGGCCGACAGGTTTGGTGTCTGATGAGGGCCCCAATCTCTGCTTCCAAAATGGTGCCTTGAAGCCTGCATCCCCAGAGGGCGAAAAGAATAGAAGGGCCAAAAAAAAGAAAGAAAGAAAGAAAGGGACCTCACTGGCTCCCTCCAGCCCCTTTTATGAGAGCACTAATCCATTCATACCCTAATCACCTCCCAAAGGCCACACCTCCTAATACCACTGCATTGGGTGTTAAGTTTCAATGAGAATTTTGAGAGAAACATTTAAACCATAACCTGTATATTTCACCACAACTTTAATTTTTAAAAATTATTAGGCTTGGAATCAATAAAATATGGTAGTACAAACTTATTGCTGGGGGGACTGAGCAGACCTGGCATGAAAGGCAGAAATGACTGGGGCGAACTAAACCATGGACTACTTCCTGGAGGAGGAGCGAGAAAAGGGGAGAGGAGGCTGTGAGCAGGGTGGAGCACACCAGGCCTGGGCCAGATGGCCAGGAGGACCACATCCTGGAGGATCTTGAAGCACAGGTGAGGGATCCTGGCCCACAGCCTCAGCCCCACTCTGCTCTCCCACAGGTGCCAAGAGGAGTGCCCCTTCGGGTCCTTCGGCTTCCAGTGCTCACAGCGCTGTGACTGCCACAATGGGGGGCAGTGTTCACCCACCACGGGTGCCTGCGAGTGTGAGCCTGGCTACAAGGGCCCACGCTGCCAGGAGCGACTGTGCCCGGAGGGCCTGCATGGCCCAGGCTGCACCCTGCCCTGCCCCTGTGACGCTGACAACACCATCAGGTAGGAGCTGGGAATGGGCGAGCCCGGGACAAGGGCGGGGGGTGCTCAGGTAGAGAGGAGACTTGCTAGGATGTGGCTCCCCACCTCTAGCGTGGACATCCAGGCGGCGGGGGGGGGAAAGGGCTAGGACCTCAGCACTGAGCCCTGAGAACCACTTCGATGAAAAGAAGGGGAAGCCAAGGCCACATAGCCACAGTCAGGACTAGAGCCAGATCACTCACCTCTGTCCACCACACCTGGCTACCTGCATTTCCAAATGTGCCTGTCTGAGACTCCACACATGGGAGCAAGGAGACAGCAAGGAGGTGGGGTGGAGCACAGCTGCATGACCCTGGGGGCTAGGATGGCAGGGCTCGGGTGCCACAAGCTCTGAGCACATTGTCCTGGAGAATATTTCCCCTCCACTTGCGTGGCATCCAACCAGAGACAGGGCCACTAGGGCAGAAGTAGAGGCTTGAGCTGCAGAAGGTCAGGACTAGAAAGGACCTTAAAAATCACTAGGGCCATCCAGGGCCTAAGGAGGGTTGTCCCAACAGGCCCTGGCAAGGCTAGAGGAGCAGGAACAACAGGGGCAGCCCTTTATCAGGGCCTGAACTTGGGGCCAGCCCCTCCCCCAGCACTCTGTGTCGTTTGTGGCTTGGGGACATCTGGGCAGAAGTTGTCCCTCCACCCCCTACTTCCAAAGGAGCCTGAACCTGTGAAGCCAGAGCTGTTCTGGGCTACTGCTCCCAGCTCCCCTCCCTGCCCGCTTCATGCACCAGCTGGCACTGCCCCAGCTAACAATTGAGACTGTCAGCCCCAGATAAATGCCCCCACAGCCCTTTATCGTGGCTGCCTCTTATCTGGGTGATGAAGGTCAGGGGAGCATCCCTTCTCCCTCAGGCCTACGGACAGCCCAGGGAAGACCGGCCACCCTGGGCATGGGTGCTGCTGCTGTTTGCAGGGCAGACAGAGAATCCCTCTGCTTTGCAGCCCTGTTGCTGGGACGGCCAGGAGTTAGCCTGGGCCCCTCTTCGTTTCCGGGCTTTGATCTTTCACAAATCACTCTGGAGCCTCGTTCACTGCAAGCAGAGGCATCTCGGCAAGTGTTATGAGTTAAACTAAAAGGTCCTCCCTCCCTGGAGTGGAGCAGCTGGGGTGGTGTGAGGTAGAGGTGGAAGGCCCGGGAAGGAGACTGTCCAGAGAGGGTGCTAGAGCCAGTGGAGCTGGCCTGTCCATGACCTGAGCATTCATTCACTCGGTCATTCATTCAACAAACACTGAGCGCCTGCAGGGCTGGGCTATGAGGAGGAAACCCTGAGCACCTTCTACCGTATTTCTTCAAAGACAATACCAGTAGTGAGGCATAGCTTTATTTGGGTTACTACTAGGAAAATTCTATCAAGTGAACCATGACATACCATTGATTGTATAGCCAATATCAGAGATGTGAATTACCCAGTATCAGAGATGTGAAAATGTAGAGGAGAAGTACATCTTAGAACTGATGAAATATATGTGGCTGGCCCTGCTGGGTCCCATCATGTGCCCAAGTAACTGTGACCCAGGACTATGTGATGCTGGTCAGGGAAGGCTTCCTAGAAGAGGTGGCATCTGGGCTGGGTTTGAAGAGCAGAGTGAGAGCTCCAAGGCGCTAATTACAGAAATCTCATATGGCTGGTCAGGGGACTAGGCAGCTGGCTCAGACTGTTGCATGTGTCTAAATATTAAGATTCCAGGATCTGTCGCTCCTGCTGGGAAGCTGAGGGAGGACCCTCTCCAAGACAGGAAGCAAGGCTGATGCCAGGGTCCAATGCAGGGAGCTCCTGCCACAGAAATCTAACCAAGCCCCAAATTAAAGGGTTACTGTTTTCCTCCTGTGCCTGGGCAACCATGCCCTGTATAATTCATCCTTCCTCTGAAGGAGTCCTCGATGCATTATTAATCTGAAAGGACTCCCTCTTCTCTCCTGCTAATCTCAGCCCATCCAATATTGATGATTATTTGCTTTACTGTCTTTAAAACGTATCATGTTTCAGGGACTGGGAGGGAGTAGCAGTTCTTCAGAGTGGGGGCTCTGAGCGTGCCCACCAGTCTACTCCCCAGCCTGGTCTCCTCTGAGTCTGCATCACCACCTCCTTGAGGGCACCAGCAGCCTGGCTTGTCCATCCCTGTGGCCTCTAGCCTCAGCATTGCACGGTGCCTGCACAGAGTAGGCCTTCAGTAAGAGGAGTCCCTGAACTCATCTTAAACAGCCCATCCCTCTAGGAGGTTCTACCCATTAGCTGAAGTCAACCCTATTTTTTAAAAAAACATATTTCTCCCTTTCTCTTGGTACACTGGCCCAGTGACTGAGCCCCTGGCACAAAGTTTTTGTTCAGTTGAAGTTAGGGTTTCTCAACCTTGCCACCGTGAACATTTTGGGCTAGGTAATTCTTTGTTGGAGAGGGCTGTCCTGTGCTTTGTAGAATGTTGAGCAGCATCCCTGGCCTCTACCCACTAGATGCCAGTAGCACCCTTCTTCCACTGCCCAAGTTCTGACAATCAGAAATGTTTCCAGACATTGCTGGATGTCCTAGGGTGGGGTGGGGCAGGAAAAATTCCCAGAGGTTGAGAGCCTCCAGAGGTTGAGAGCCTCTGGGCTAAATGAACTCTCTTGTGCTGCACTTGATTGTTCTTATGGACACCAGAAAACAGCTCTCTTCCTCTATGTGGATGGAGGGCAGCCCCTCTCTTCCCATGAGCCTTTTTTGGCCCATTATAGAGTCTTCTCTTGAGATTCAAGAAAAGCAAAGGAATGACTCTGTGACTTCTAATCTTAAGACAGTTAAAGTTCAGGTACTGAGTGGGGATTGGGACTTCTGAGTCCTGCCCTCAAACCTATCTCTGTCTAAGCAAGTATCCGTAATAAGGGCACTTTATATATGCACATAAGATATACGTCCTTCTCCTCTCTATGCATAAGTTTCCCAATCTGTCCATCACCTTTCATCAACCCAGTGGGGGAAATGTTTTCCTGTGGTCTTTGAAAGTGAAGCTTCCACCCAACTCCCTGAGAGAAGGAACGTGGGATCCCTAGAAGCCTAGCCTCAAAGCTCCCTGCCTTCTGCAGAGCTTACAACAAAGCCCCCACCACAACAGTGTGCAAGGTCTTGAGCATCTTTCCTAGGCAGAAAAAGTAATCCCAGCCCCCAGCCAAAGAAAGCCCTAGCCACCCAGCTCCAGCCTCTCTCTGTCTGTGCCCTTCCGGCAAGGCTGCTGCACAGAGATTGAATCCATGCCCTGGGAAGGAAGAAGTGGCTGGTGAGATTCTCCAATTCTTCATTCCCTTTATCAATTATTTGTAGCACACACAAAGAAACATCCTCCTTTATACAGGAATAACCTTGAGAGAGAAAGCACCTGTGTGTCAGGGCTCTTAAATGTCCCCTCCACAATTGGGTTGTCATAGACTAATTCCAGCAGCCATGATCGTGTATTACCTTTGAAAGATTTGATTTAGCCAACAGATGCAGCATTGATAGAAATCTCATAGCAGCTGAAAGAAAGGCAGAAAAATCCACTCTGGAAGGATTCCTGTATTGTTCAGCTTTTGGTTCCTATTAACTTGTGATTAATCTATGTCTAGGGGAAATGGGAGAAAAGAAAAAACCAGAGAGAACGGAACCAGGCTAAACACAAGTGACTGTAACTTCTGCCTGAGCCAAAAACAGCAGTCCCTGGCCTGCCATGTGACTCAAGAGAATGGGGACCACCACCAGGAAGAAGGGATGCCTGGGAGAGGGGCTGTGCAAGTCACTCTGCTGAGGGACAAAGGTTCCAAGCATGGCGATCACAGCTCTCCATCATGATCAGTCAGCTGTCACTCTCCCTCCTCTTTTCAAAGGGACTTTTGGAGTTTCTATAAGATGAGTAGAGTAATCAAATTAAGAAAGTAGATATCCCATTTCTAGTAGAATTGTAGGGATATGAAAAAAAAAAGGACTGATTTTAGATTTGGTTTTGAGCCTTCTGGTTCTCAGAGTAAAGAGTAAAATTAGTGCCTAACATATCCCTGAGCAGCCAAAGTGACGGCAGCAGAGATCAAAAGCAGGAAATGCAAAGAGTACTTAGGTCAGCATTTGCTAGCTCGTTGTGTGTGGAGTGTGCTTTTCACAAGGTGGTGCCCTCACCAAAGTAAGAGCGTGTAATGGATGAGCTCCAGCTTGACCATTTGCTAGTCAGAGACAGCAGAAGCATCTATTGATGGAAGAGGCAGAAAGGTGCCTGAGACCTTTTAGAATCTCCAATGCTCAGCAGAGCTGATGGCTGCAGCCAAGACCTGCCAGGTCATTCCTAGGTTCAAGCATGTCAGTCTCCACAACCGTGACTGTGCCAGTCTCTCTACTCTAACCCTAAGCCTCAAACGAAGCTCTTGGAAAGATGCAACCTAAAGAGAAGAGTGCTCCAAAACCATCTAGCAGAGCGTCAGGGCCACCAAGGGGCACGCCTTCCCCACGATACCCATGCAGGTCGCTGTCTCCCCTTCCAGTGCCTTGGGGCTCAGAGAGGAATTTTTCTCAAACTGTAAAGGTCAGAAAGTCTTTGAACACTCATCCTTTACACCCATTCTTCTTTGTTAGATATTTACAGTTTTTATTGCTTTACATCTGTTTATAAATAAAATAGATGCTCAGTTTTGGTAAGTTAGGGAATACATTTAAAGAAAAAACTTAGCATCACTCAGTTTCTCAACCCAGAGATAGCACAAAAGCCATTTTGGGGTAAATTTGTCGATGTCTATATCGTTTTCATATTTTAGATTTGATATATTTTCATATTTGAAAGATTTGATTTAGCCAACAGATGCAGCATTGATAGAAATGGCTTTGTATACAAAGTGCTTATTTCACTTAACCTTATATCATTAAACATTTTGAGAAACAACTGAATACATCTCTTAGCATTCCTTCATATGGATGTCATAATTCATTTAACCAATACCCTGTGGTGAGAGGTGGCATGAGGCAGTGGACAAAATGTGGCCAGACAGACCTGGGTTTGAATCACAGCTTTGCCACTCACTGTCTTAGCTATGTGACCTTGGGCAAGTCACATAACCTCTAAATGCCATCTGTGAAATACAGGCTCAAATACCTAATTCACAGGCTTATTTGACGATTAGAAATACATATATAACGTGCCTGGTGCCTCAATAGCCTAGTCACATATTATTTATTATTATTTAAATTGCTTCCATTTTCCACTGTTATAAATAATGCTTCAGGGAACATCTCTGTGCATAAATCTTTCTCCACAACTATGATTATTTCCTTAGGATAGAGTCTTCGAAATGGAATTACAAGACCAGAGTCTGAATAAAAGTATTAAAGTATTAAAGACTTAAAAGTAAGTCTCCTGATATGTAACCTCAGATTGTTTTGAAACCTTTACCAGCATTTAAAAGCATCTTCACTGTTTTGATGGAAGAAAAGTGGTGTCCAATTGTTGTTTAGACTTGATGGTTAATGAGACTAAACACTTTTCTGAAATGATTACTAGCTACTTGTAATTATTATTCAGGAATTGCCTGTTCCTGTCCACCCCCTCATTTTCTGTGAGAAAACCAGGGTCCCTAGAAGAGAAACAGTTTGGCTAGGCTTCACACAATTAGTTTGCTCGTTAATTAATTTTCTAAATATATATTAAGCACCTCCAGTGTGCCAGGGACTCTGTTGGGCCCTGAGAAGGGAACAAGACAAATGGCTCTCCCCCATGGAGCTGCAACCTAGTGGAGAAGACAGATGATAAATCAGTAGAAAAGAATAAAGAATCAATGGAAGATAATTATATTTAGAGGAAGCTGTATTCATTTCCAAATATTCACCAGGGCAGTGAATATGAGCCAGGTGTTGGGGATCCATCAATGGTCCAGCAGGGCAAGGCGCCAAGGCCCCATGGAAGTTAGCAGAACCAAGACTTGCCCCAGGTTCTCCCTGCCAGCCCAGGGCATGCTTCTCTTGACCTTATCCCCGGAGCTTGGCTCCAGAGCAGGGAGGCCAGTGCCACAAGGAATCTAAAAGGCTTGTCTCTACCACCCAGCACTTCTTTGGTGTGTTAGTCTGAGCTCCTCCAGAAGCAGATACCAACAGCAAGAGGTTTACTAGGGGAAGCATCTGTGAGGGAAAGTGGGGAGGAAGCTGAGGAGGCTGGGAGAGCTGACAGATCACATGTGAGGAAGAAAGGAAGGAAGGAAGTTGGGAGAAAGAGTCTTAACCCACAGCACGGTTCTAAGAAAGTTTGCCAGGATGGGGTATCTTAAAGCCAAGGTAACCATCAGAGGAGTCCCAGATCTCCCAAGAGTGTGCCCACCTTAGTATCCCTGCTGTGTTCCAGCTGGAAGTGGCGCAGGGGAAATGTGGCCTCTGGATTTCAAACTCAGCACTGGGGCCATAGGTCAATTATGCTCCCGCAGGAGTTCTGAACAGCACATGGTTACAACTGGCATCCCGCTGACCATGAATAGACGTTGGCTATTGGATCAGATGGCTGCCAGCTAGAGGTTGCCCTACTCTCTGGAGGTCATGCCAGGGATCCCCTGCCTCTAGCCGAATGGTCCTTTCTCTAGCCTAAACAGGAGATGGAGAAGAGCTTGCTCACTGTTGAAGAGCCTGGCAAAGCGTAGGTTGGGGTTGCTCTCTCCAGGGCAGACATTGCCAGAGAGAGAAGGCCACATCTGGCCCAAAGTCTTGTTTTCACTCAGCCCAACATTCATTGAACACCTACAATATGGAAAGCCACTGGGATATCATTGCTACCTTCTCTTCCTGTTCCCACACTAGGCATTCACCTTAGGTGAGGGATGGATGAAGCCTTGGACTGCATAGTCTATAAGCCAAGGGACTAAAAGGCCACTCTCTGTTTTGGTTTCCATGTGTCTGAATTATAAAGAAGACTTGTGTGGGAGTCAGAAGACCTGTGTTCTAATCCTGCTCTTGACTTCTCCTTGCTGTTGACTTCAGGGTAGTTATATAATCACCCTGAGCCTCAGCTTCTGGGTGCTAATGAGACCATGTGGCCTTGGCATCTTCTGATAAACAGAAAAGGCATTGAGCAATTTAATCCCAGAGGTCCTTTGATCCCGCTACCCTAGGCAAGCCAGGCTTGGGGTAGACAGAGGGCGGGGCCATGGCTGCTTCCCAGAACAAGCTGTCTTCTCACCCTTCTCTCATCTGTGCAGCTGCCACCCAGTAACTGGAGCTTGTACCTGCCAGCCAGGCTGGTCTGGTCACCACTGCAATGAATCCTGCCCTGTTGGCTACTATGGCGATGGCTGCCAGCTGCCTTGCACCTGTCAGAATGGCGCCGACTGCCACAGCATCACTGGGGGCTGCACTTGTGCTCCGGGCTTCATGGTAAGATGGGAGGGGCCTCCCGTGGCCTTCCTGACCCCCACCGGGCCAGTTCCCCTCACCTCCTGGTGCAATCAGGAATGTGGCCCTGCACCCAGCTGCCTCCTTGTGTCCGCCTCAGAGATAGACTTCATGAGGGGAGAGCCCCTGAAGCTGTTCTCAAAGGGCCAGGGTTTGTAATACTAAAAATAATAGGAGGAGGGGGTCTTTCCATCACCCCCAACTCTGAAGGTTGCCTTCCTTTGTGCCCAGCTCCTCCCTGTCCATATCCTTAGGCACACAATATTTTTACATCAGAAAAACCACAATGTACAGAGACAGTTTTGCATTCTGCTTTCTTTCACCCACATTGCTATGTTGCTGCTTAGGCTTCTTAATTATCATTTTAAATGGCTGCATAACACTGCAGGAGCAGATGTACCCCCAGTTTATTCAGCCATTCTCTTACTGCTGAATATTGTTTCCAGTGTTAACAGTGAATGTTGCAGTGAGCATCTTCATACAAATAGCATTCCCCCACCGCACCCTTGAATTATTTCCTTAGGGTGAATTCCCAGGGTCAGTGGGCATAATATATTTATGGCTCTTGATGGATGTTGCCATATTACTTTCCTCAAGTGTTCTATAAATCTACACTGCCACCAATAGTGTATGAATGTACCTATTTCAGAATAACTTTGCTAACATTTTCTTAATTTTTGCTAATTATGTAGGTAGAAAATGGTTCCTCAATGTTGTTCTAATTTGCATTTCTCTGATTACGAGGGAGAGTGAACATCTTCCCTATGTTTGTTTACAATTTGTATTTTCTCATGAATTATGCTGGTCTTTATGAGGTTTGTTTCTGGGGAACTTGACATTGGAAGTGGAATCCTGTTCAAAGGCAGGGCATGCCCAGCAGGCCCAAGGAGCCAAACACTCAGGGGTTCTCTATGGCCATGTTTAATTGTGCTGTAGGAAGTGGTACAATTGTGCAGTTGAAAGAGTGTGGCCTTTGGAAGCAGACCTAGGTTGCACCCTGGCTATCCTACTCACCAATTGTGTGACCTTGGACCAGTGATTCAACTTCTCTTCAGTTCTGTTTCCTCACCTGTGAAATAAAACCCCTGCCTCGCAAGGTTGCTATCAGGTGTCAAGATGGGATATATAGAGTGCATTCTAGCAGGCTTCTCAGGCAGTAGTAAATTTTCTAAGCACCTGTGGTCCTTGTTCACTTGCAGGTTCTGATTCAGTCGGTCTGGGATGGGGTCTGAGGTTCTGCATTTCTAACAAGCTCCCAAGTGATACCAATAATGCTGGTCAGTGGTCCTCACTTTGAGTAGGACGCTGATATGTAGCCATGGGTCTCAACTTGGGCTGCACAGTGAAATCACTAGGAAAGCTTTATAAACATCAATGCCTGGGCCCCACTCCCAGAGATTCTGATGTATTTGGTCTAGGCATGGTCTGGCTGAGGCCAGTGTGCTGCTAAGATGGAGATCCACTGATCCACAGGGAATTCTTGTAGATCAAGGGAGGGTTTGCTTGGTGACAATGTCTTTTAAAGCCAGGTTGCCCCTGGTCTGCAGAGCAAGGCCCAGAACAAAACACTATTCAAATTGAAATGTGGCTAGTTCTGAATTGAGATGTGAAGTGGAAAATGCACATTGGATTTCCAAGACTTAGTATGAAAAGGTGAATATAAAATATCTCAATAATTTTGTTATATTGATTACATGTTATATATATATTTTTATTTATATATATTTAAAGTATTGTGTGTGTGTGTGTGTGTGTGTGTATATATATATATATATTTTTTTTTTTTTTTTTTTTTTTGAGTCTCACTTTGTTGCCCAGACTGGAGTACAGTGGCACAATCTCGGCTCATTGCAACCTCCGCCTCCTGGGTTCAAGCAATTCTCGTGCCTCAGCCTCCTAAGTAGCTGGGATTACAGGCATGTGCCACCACGCCTAGCTAATTTTTGTATTTTTAGTAGAGACAGGGTTTTGCCATGTTGGCCACGCTGATCTTGAACTCCTGGCCTCAAGTGATCCACCTACCTTGGCCTCCCAAAGTGCTGAGATTACAGGCATGAGCCACCACTTCTGGCCTAAATATATTTGTTTAAGTAAAAACACATTACTAAGATTATACTAAGATTAAAAAAAAAAAAAAAAAAAACAGTTACAATCCCCCTTCTTCCTCCCCAGTGCAGATAAAACTGGGTAAAAATGAACTCTTTGGCATCTTTGAAAGAGAAGGAAGTCTGGTTTTCTCTTAATTTACCTTTGTTAGTGTAAATTTTTTGTTGTAATTTCCACAGTAAAATGGAGGTGCCCTGGGTTTTGAATTTGGGTAGGAGAGAATAATTGTTTGGGATTAAAAAATCTCATGTAGCCAAGTGGTCAGGTGACTGCACCACACTGCTCATGGGTGACCCCTGTCCCAGCTTGGCTTCTAGCATAGCTGTAGGACTTTGGGCATCTGTGGATGGGGTGTATACAGGGAGAGAGAAGAACCTATTAACTTCTAAGATGGTCCACTGTATGGACTCCATGGATCAAGTCAGGAAACACTGTTCTGGGGGAAAAGGGGGAAAGTAGGAGCAAGAAGGTATGTGCATACATAAGAGTGGGAAGCTCATTGAGGGTTTTACGGTATGGTCATATACATTGTCTGTGTGTCTGCTGGGGGTCTTTCCTCCCTGTTCCCCCTTCTTTATCCCCAGTTGCCTGCCTACTCACTTCTCCTCAGAACAAGGGAAAACTGGGGCCCCAGAAAGGCCTGGAAGACTAGCATCTGTTTGCTCACTGTCCCCAGTGCTCCAACAGTCTGGAGGCCAGGCCACTGCCTCTCTTCCTTGCACCTGAGATGCAAATGACTTCCTGTCCTTGAACTTTGGGGCACAGGTGCATGCCAGAGTCATCTCACTGTGGAATGCCCCCTGCCTGGGGCTCAGGGCTAATACAGATTGTGAGTCAAGCTGCCCTGGTGAGACCCAGCGAATTCCCATCCATCTCCTCCCACCCAGCCTCATTATTCCTGGAAAGGCTCCTCTGGGGCTCTGTTGGATGTTGGGCAGGGGCTGCAGGAGGTGATTACAGAACAGTTCATTGTTCTCAACCAGCATGACTCACTCCTGTATGCATCAAGCCCTGAGGGGGAAGCCATTACTCTTGTCCTCACTCCAGCTTCTGAGTGAATGCAACTTCCCACAATTAGCCAGTTCTGGTCAAAGTAGGGGCAATCAGCAGAGCAGACTCAGCAGAGACTCGACTCAAGATGTCCCACAGTCAGTAATAATTAGCAATGCCTTTGTTGGTTGCTTGGTTTGTGAATGTATGTACGCGCCTTTATCCTTGAATGATTTTAGGATAGGTAGTCAGTTAAGGACTAATTAAAGGAGCCCTTTTCTGGGTGTTTGGAGACCTTCATTCTAGGCTCAGTAATCTTGGACGTGTCACTTTACCTTGCTGGGCCTCCATTTCCCTATCTGAACGATGGGAGGAGTAAATCAGTTTTGCCTGCTATTGGATGTGAGTATCCCCCATGACAGTGGATGTGAAACCGCATCCTCAGCTGTCCCCTCCCACCCCAGCTCTCCCTGCCCGGGGTCTTTAGGGAGGATATTGGGACAGCTTTATGAAAGTAGACTCTAGGGGCTGAGAATGGTCTCAGGCTCAACATAAACGTGAGGAGTGCTGATGAAGTAGTGCAGAACCACACCTGTGAGCTCAGTGGCATGCCTGCCCTAGTCACGTGGTCTCCACCCCCGAGAGCACAGGGACACGGGGCAGAAGCAGGTCCTGCTTGGGGCTCTGGACTGGCCTTCACACACTTCCACTTCCTTCCCAGGACATTGGAAGTGGAATCCTGTTCACCGAAATGTGAAATACTGGATGTTTCCTCTGCTAGGACTTAGGGGGCAGGTGGGGATGTGGAAAGACTAATCAGACCCCCATCCAGGAACCTGTGTTCTAGTAATAAGCACATTCACACTAGCAGTGAACACTCACTGAATCCTGGCTGCACGCTTCATCTGACTTATGCCTCACAAGGGCCCGTGGAGATGCACTTTCACTTTCCTCAATTTGCAGATGAGGAGCTGGAGTTCAAACAGGATTAGCGACTTGCCTGGGATCACAAAGCCAGCAGTGGTGGGAGACATTGAACTCTCATATTAGTTGATGAGCTTTGATTGAAGGGTGACCACGGAACCAGACAAATCTAAGTTCAAATCCTAGCTCTCCAATGCCCACACTGACGACTGGCAAGCCACTTATCCTGCCTGACATGGAACTTCCTCATCTGCTAAAACAAGACTTTGCTTGTGAGAATTAGGAACATTATATGAAAAGTTCAAAGCCAGTGCCTGAAATACAACAGACACTTGGTGAAATGGCAGCAATTACTGGTAAGCTATGAGAGTAGTGGGGGAACGTTGCTTCCCCCATGCCCGTGATACCAGTAGGAGGGTGTTGGGATGAGCTGTACCCAGGGATACCTGATGGATCAGAGCCATGAACGTGCACAACTGCTGTTCTAGGCAGGTCCACCCAAGCACCTGTGGGTCACCCTGAATGGTCGGTCTCAGGAGGCACTGTACGAGTGGACAAGCCTCTCAACATTTGGGGAAATGGAGATAGAGATGGGGGTGGGAAGAGAGCCTGGGCATTTTACATGTTTGCTTGGCAGCAGTGATAGAATCACTTGGGGTATGCATTGGTAAATTGCACTGTGGCTGCCCAGTGGGGGCAAAGAGCCCTGGACCAGAAAACAAGAAATGAGTTTGTAGCTTTAGCTCTGCTAACTTTCTGGGTTTCTATTTCTCATCTATAAAATGGGAATGAAATTCCCTGCCCATCGGAAACAGTGGTGTGGGAGCTAGTCATTCCAGTGGGAGTGCTTACAAGTGGAAACGGCATCGTTTCAGCACCTTGGACAGCCTCATGAGCCAGGGATTCAAGGCTACTCTGTGCCTTCTTAGAATCCAGGGTCCTCGCCCAGACAGAACACCAGGGTGAACAGGGATGGGAGAAGGCAGAGTGAGGGGTCACATGACACAGTGGTCAGGCCAGCAGAGTCCTGAAATACCTGTCTTTGTGAGGATGATCCTATCCAGGAGGTGAGGACCTTTCTTCACACCCCGCTGAGCTAGGGAATTAGCTGAATTGTGGATGAGGGGACTAAGTGGAGCTGTCCATCCACTTGCAGGTTGGCATCACATCACCCCTCTCTGTGGCTCCCCACTGCCCACCAAATAAACCTCAAATCCCAGGCCTTTGTAACATGCCCTCGAACCTAGTCTACCCTAACCTCATCTCCCACTAAGTCCTGCCACAATCTGCAGCACACATAACTCATTTCCTCCCCACACACAGTACAGTAGTCCCCGTTATCCATGAGGGATACATTCTAAGACCTCCAGTGCCTGAAATTGTGGGCAGTACTGAATTCTGTATGTACTACACAATAAGAGATTAACAGTAATAACTAATAATAGAACAATTATAATAATATGCTATTAAATTTATGTGAATGTGGCCTCTCAAAATATCTTTAAAAAAAATTTTTTTTAGAGATAGGGCCTCGTTCTATTGCCCAGGCTGTAGTGTAATGGCACAATCATAGCTCACTGTAACCTCAAACTCCTGGGCTCAAGTGATCCTCCTGCATCAAACTCCTGAGCAGCTGAGAATATAGGCATGTACCACCATGCCCAGCTATTTAAAAAAAAAAATTTGTAGAGATGGAGTCTCACTATGTTGCCCAGGCTGGTCTGGAACTCCTGGCCCCAAGCAATCCTCTCATCTTAGGCTTAAAATATCTTCTTGTATTGTACAAGCCTACTTTGTTGGGGGTTTTTTTTGTTTTTTGTTTGTTTGTTTGTTTTGAGGTGGACTCTTGCCCTGTTGCCTAGGCTGAAATGCAGTGGCGTGATCTCAGCTTACTGCAACCTCCACCTCCCGGGTTCAAGCAATTCTCTTGCCTGAGCCTCCTGAGTAGCTGGGATTACAGGCATGTGCCAACACATCCAGCTAATTTTTGTATTTTTAGTAGAGACAGGGTTTCACCATGTTGGCCAGGCTGGTCTCGAACTCCTGACCTCATGTAATCTGCCCGCCTCGGCCTCACAAAGTGCTGGGATTACAGGCTTGAGCCACTGTGCCCAGCCACAAACCTACTTTAAAACCACAGTTGACCTCAGGTAACTGACACTATAGAAAGTGAAACCAGGGATAAGGGGGCACTACTATATGTTCTTTGGGGCCTCTGTGCTTTTTCTCAAACCTCTCTTTCTTCCTAGAATGCCCTTCCCATAGTCCCTATCGCATCTATGAAAATCCTTCTCAGCCTTTCAGGAAATCAAAGGCTGCCTCTTCCATGAAGCCTTCCCTGAATACTCCTCTCTTCGGAATTAACCATTCCATCCCTTTGTTTCCACTGTGTGTGGCTCATACTCAGGTTCTATCTCCCTAAGGACAACAACATGTTTCCCTCTAACCCTGGACCTCCTAACAAGCCTACAATGCCTACCACACAAATATCTTGCTCAGCAAACTCCCTGAAATGAATGAAATCCCTGGTAGACCCAGTGCCCTTAAAGCAGAAGTTTCTGGAACATTTCTGAGCTTTACAGTAAGGAAATTCACGGCATTTCCCAAGAGGCCTTGCCAGTAGGGCTGGGACTTGACTCTACCTGTTGGCTTCTCTGAAATTTATGTAAACAGATAGCTACAGTGGGACTGGAGCAGCTGACCCCTGACACCATCTCCAGATTCTTTGAGCAGTGGCATGAGCTTCTGCCTTATGAAATTTTGTGTAGTGGTTTGCAGAGACTCTGGTGCCAAATTCTCTGCCTTCGAATACCAGCTTTGCTGCACATTAGCTGTGTGACGTTGGGCAAGATATTGTACCTCTCTGTGCCCCTAGTTTCTTTTATTTCCTTTTGTGTGTGTGTGTGTGTCTGTGTGTCTAAGCCTCACTCTATTGCCCAGGCTGGAATGCAGTGGTGCGATCTTGGCTTACTGTGCAGCCTTGACCTCTCTGGGCTCAGGCGATCCTCCCACCTCAACCTCCCAAGTAGCTGGGTCTACAGGTGCACGCCATCATGCCCAGCTGATTTTTTTGTAGAGATGGGGTTTTGCCATGTTGCCCAGGCTGGTCTCGAATTCCTGGCCTCTCATGATCTGCCCATCTTGGCCTCCCAAAATGTTGGGTTTCCAGGCGTGAGCCACTATACCCAGCCTGCCTCTAGTTTCTTATATAAAGGAATAATAACATAGCCTTGTAGGATTATTGGGCTGACTAAATTAATTAGTAAATATAAAGTGCTTAGAATGTCTAGCATATTAGTAATCTTTCAACAAGCATTAGCTATTATCGCTGTTGATGATGATGATGATGCCACTACTGCTGCTGCTGTTGTTATTTACACCAAGGGGTCTCTCACTTGAAGAGGATGACTGGTCCTGGCCTGAGTGCCCTGTTTGGGGGTAGAGGTGGAAATGGGGGTGAGAGAAAGGAAGCAGTTAGTTGAATCTTTCCCTTGGCTGGGAACAGCAGGGTTGCCAAGGGCTCCTGGGTTCCCAAGAGCAGCCACAGAACCGAGAATAGACTTCCTGCTCACACGGGGGAAGAAGGCTGATTTCTCGGCTCCACCATGCTCCTCTGCTGACTAGCCTTCCTTTCCTTAATTAAGGCCTCACCTAGGTGGCCAGACTGATGGAGCCTCCTCCACTGCTGTAGGACTAATTACTGCCACCTTGGTGCCTGCAGTGAACTGTCTGTGAGGTCACTGCCAGGGCTGCAAAAACTTGATTTCTCAGACCCCCATCTGGCTGCCTCCTCCCGCATGGATCCTGTGTGGCTGGAAGATAAGGGGCCCTCTGGCCATTCCTCAGCCCAGATGCTCCCTTTCAGCTCCACTGTGATGGAGACAGGAATGCGGGAAGCAGAGGAGAGGGGCTCCAGTGTCCCCTCCCATAGGATTCGGGGCCCATATTTCTCCCCAGGATGACAGCATTTCTATTACCTTAAAGGGCTCATCTATTTATGCTGCAATTTTTTGAAGCCCTGCCTGCCATTATTGAACCCTGCATGCTGGCGAGGGGAGCAGGCACTCCATCACCCAAATGAACAAATTTGTTTCCGCATTTTTCTCACCTTTCTCTGTGCCACTGGTAGGTCATACAGAAACCTCAGCTGTTCTGACCAGGGAAGGTGGGAGTGGGGTGCAAGAGTTATGAAAATTCAGATCAGTGGAGCGGTGATTGAATTTCCCTCCAAGGTTTCCAATGTCCTTTAAAGATGTTACGCTCCCCTGGCCTCCCCCAGCTGGGCAGAGTGCATGTCCACCTCTTGGGTGGCTCCTAAGCTGGAACTAGGGAGTGAGAGAAGTGTGACCAGTAGAGAATGCAGACTGAAAATGACAGCCAGGTGACATGGATATCATGTGTGTGCATTTTCTTTTCTAATTGTTTCATTCTTCATCAAGCTGAGATCTACAGGCTGTTAGCCCTAAGAACAGAAAACCAGCTTCTCATCCCCTCACCTCCCACTATTGACTCATTTCCCAATTACTGTAGTAAAAGATTTTCCTGAATGCAGCACCGGGAATGAGGAATTCATCCTCTAGCTGCCACGCCTGTGCGAACAGAGGAGTACAAACACTGCAAAATAGCAGAAATGATCATCCAAAAATAAGACACACACACACACACACTCCAGTACCCAAGTCCTAGCTCTGTTATCACCTCCTATGTGGTCTTGTTGGAGTTACTTAAGCTTCTCAAGCCTCATTTTTTCATCAATAAAACAGGATAATTAATGGCACTATGCTGTAGTGTTATTCTGAGGATTGAATTAGATAAAATATATAGAACAAAGCCCGGCACGTAGCGAATGTTCAGTAAATGTTTGTCAAGGTTTATTATGTGGTTGTGGAGAGAAGACACACTGCAAGCAAAAGGACATGGACTTTGGAATCAGACAGTCCTGGCTTGGAATCCCACATCTGTCACTCAGTAGCTGTGTGACCTTAGGAAACACAGCCTCTTAGAGCCCATTTCTCATTGGTGAGATGGATTAATAATGCCAGCCCTTCGGGGTCGGTGGGCGCACTGAGCGAGATGCAGGGTGTAACGCTGTAAAACAGGTGTAACACTGTAAAACAGCTTCATAATGGTGGAGCTGGAAGAATGCTCAGGGCTTCCACAGTGCACAGCAAAAAAAAACAAGGTCAGAAAGGGAAAGTGAACTTCCCTCAGGTCACACAGCATATTGTAACAGCTGGGATGGAATACAGGCAACATGACTCCCAGCCTACTGTTCTTTCCACCTTTACCTCCATCTCATGAGCTTCCTGTACCCAGAGCAGACACGTACTGATGTTTCCCTGGGCAGGGAGGGATGGTGGGGGTGGCAGGTCGGTGGGGGCACAAAGGGAGTCACCAGGGGGTTAAGTCATGTTGTCAATTAATTCACAGAGCAAAGTAGGGAAAATTGGTTTTATGTCACTAAGATGAGTCCAGCCTTCCCCCTCTGGGACCCCACTGTACAGCTTATTAGGGAAAACTGCTGACTCTTCTACTCTAAAAAATAAACATTTGCCATCTCAGACCACCCTCCTGCTGTCATGGTCCTGATGTCCTTATTATCAGTACCCTCATTACTGGGGTCTGGGCTGGGGCTTTGTCTCAGGCCTAGTGGCCGCAGCAATCTCTGTGCAGCAAAAGAAGCTACTGGAGCAGATCTGCGGCATCTGTGCTTTAAGTATACCCAGTTTTCTTTTTGTCCAAGTCTCCAGCATAGATGGGGCTTCTGCTGGCTCCCAGTCCTAGCCAGAACCCAGGGCCTGGGTCTGACCTCACCAATTCTAGAGGGCAGGGATAGGGCCACAAATCAGAGAAGCCTCCCTGAAAGGTCTGGAGAAAGTAGACAATCAAATGGGGGTGATGATGGCTCATATTTTGCAGTGGGCCCTAGGCCAGGCACTCTGTTCTATATACATTGTGTTTAATCCTCACAACAACCCTGTAGGGTGGGGCTGTAGCATCCCCACTTTGCACTCTGGGATTCTACCCATCCTTCCCAACAGCTTGTTTCATTGGAGCTTTACACCAGCCCCAGGAGACAGGGGGTCAGCGTTTGCACCCTCATTGTGCAGAAGAGCCCACAGGCTCTAGTCCCCCCACAAAATCTGCAGGCCTGGAACAAAGAAAGCTCCTGCTAGCCCTGCGCTCAAGCTTCAGTGCCCCAGCTCCCCAGCCCCCTAGCCCAGCCCCTCCCAGCCACCTCTCCCTTAGTCATTAGTGCCGATAATTCCATCTGCAAGAGTAATTATCAACCCCAGGAGGGGAAGGGATTCCTGCCAGAAGATGTGATTATGTCTGGAAAATGAAGGATATTGCAAAAAAAGGTCATGAATAAATTATTTCAAGGTGGGGCTAATAAGAAAACTAACAATGGGGGTAAATGCAAAAAACAGAAAAAACAACAACAAAAAATCTATTTAAAAGTTATCTCCCAAAAACACTAAAAAATTAATATTCTTGCTTCTCCTAAAAGTTCTGAGGAGGGAGATATAATTCCCTGAGACAGGCCCAGGGAAGCCAGTCAGGGGCTCCCTGGCCATGAGGCACAGGTGTCGAGGAGGGTGTAGGGAGTGGAAGGAAAAGAGTGGGAGCAGAGCAGGTGGGCCCTGCATGCCAAGGTGGGGTCTTGCGCTTAAGTCAGCAGGCAAGAGGGAGCCACTGCCATCTCGAGCAGGGGTGTGACAAAACAGTACTGTATTTGACCTCCATTCTCTGTGTCGGGAGATGGTGATGTCACAGAATAAGAACCAGCATGCAGGCTGGGTGCAGTGGCTCACACCTGTAATCACAGCACTTTGGGAGGCCGAAGTGGGTGGATCACCTGAGCTCAGGAGTTCGAGAGCAGCCTCGCCAACATGGTGAAACCCCATCTCTACTAAAAATACAAAAATTAGCCAGGCATGGTGGTGGGTGCCAGTAGTCCCAGGTACTTGGGAGGCTGAGGCACGAGAATAGCTTGAATCTTGCAGTGAGCCGAGATCACGCCACTGTACTCCAGCCTGGGTGATAGAGCATGTAGTAGGTGCTCAGTAGATGCTGGATCCCATCCTCCCCAAATGTCTTCACTGGAGGCTGCTTGGCAGAGTGGGGAGAGCATGGACTTTGAGTCAGGGAAACCTGAGTTTGCATCTCAGCCTTGCCATTCACCTCCTGGGTGGCTTAGGGCAGGTTCACCCTTTGCTCGCCTCACATGTGGATGTTTCTTGTAGGACGGTTGTGAGCATGAGACAGGGCAAGCTCTACAAAAGTGTTTGGCACAGAGTAGGTAAATCATAGCCTCTTCTTGCACCTGCAGTGGGCCTAGTTCCTGTTGGGTCATATGTAATAATAAAACGCTGAAAGCATCTATAGCACTTACCCTGGGCCAGGCACTGTTCTAAGAACATTACGTATATTAACTTATTTCATCTTCACCACTACCCTTGGAAGAAGATACTATTGTAATTCCCATTTTGCAGACAGGGAAACTAAGACACAGAGAGGTTAACACCTTGCACAAGGTCCAAAAAGCCCCAGGGCCAAGACCTGAACCCAAAAGTCAGGTTGCAGAGTCCATGAGCTTGACACGCCCGCCTGCCCCTGCGTGTGAGCTGCGGGTAAACCCAGAGTGATCCTCACTGCCCCCAACAGGATGAAACCTTAACTGTGGCCTTGGGGGTGATGGAGCCAGGAGAGCTGAATTTGGAAATGGCTGACAAATGATGGGGGAATCAGGCACCTGTCAGGCAGCTCAGGGGAGGTGTCCATTCCCCAGGTGGTGGCAGGAATGGAGTGCCCAGTCACCACGCTGTCCATCCGTATCACTGTTCTCCAATACAAAACACTCATAAACACCATCTCATGTGCTCTCACTGCCCTCTGAGGGCTGTGATGGCGCCACCGACATTTTACAAATAAATAAACTGGCGTGGCAAGGTTACATAGTCTCTGGGGCATCTCAGCACTCCCCAGCTCAGGGCTGAGCCCCTCCTCAGGCCCTCACTGCTCCCCAGGGTGCCCCCTCCCACCCCATCTCCCTCAGTAGCTCTGCTCCCCTCTCCTCCCTCAGGCCTGCAGCGCCACACCAGGTCTGCCCTGCAGGGAGGTCTGCCCTGAGCTCCCATCAAACTTGCCCCTTCCTGGGCTTGGGTGCCTTCATGGAGGGCACATTCCAGGCCCGTGTTCTGTGTGGTGAGGCACTCTGTGAGAACTTGACTGAGAAACCTCTAGGGCCAGAAAAATCTAGAGGAAACTAGCTTTAAAAACCCAAGGGGCTGGGCACGGTGGCTCACGCCTGCAATCCCAGCAGTTTAGGAGGCTGAGGAGGGCAGATCACTTGGGGTCACAAGTTCGAGACCAGCCTAGCCAATGTGGTGAAACCCCACCTCTACTAAAAATACAAAAATTAGCTAGGCATGGTGTGCGCCTGTAATCCCAGCTACTCGGGAGGCTAAGGCAGGAGAATCACTTGAACCCGGGAGATGGAGGTAGCAGTGAGCTGAGATGGCACCACTGCACTCCAGCCTGGGTGACAGAGTGAGACTCCATCTCAAAAAAAAAAAAAAAAAAAAAAAACCTGAGAGTTTATATGAGTTGGGGAGTTGGGGATGCGGATGGACCAGAGGACACTGGACAGTAGAGGCAGCCGTCCCCACCCCAACTCCTTTTTTGTTCTCTAGTAAAAGCCTCTCCAGTGTTAAATTCTGGGCTGTCTTTGCATTCAGTCTATAATTGTTTTTATAATGATTCCACAATCAATAAGCAATTGGATTTGCCAGAGTCTAGACTCTCAGCCAGAGAGGAAGGGCCCAGGCACCTTTCTAAAACAGGCTGGAACACTGAGTCACTCACCTGCTCTAGGGGGCCCTCTTTTATCTCCCAAGCAAAGTTCACACCTGTCGCTCAAGGCCATCCTGGCTGGGCCCAGCCTGACCTCCAGGCTCCTGCTACTGCCTCTCATCACCCATCCCTAACCCCTGAACTCCAGCAAATCCAAACTGCCTTACCCTGCAGCCCCCCAACCCACGTGTGGCCCCACTGCCACGCCTTTGTTCAGTCTGCCCCTTCCCTCGAATACCCTTGCTCTCCATCCCCCTCAGCCAAATCCTGCCGGTGCACCCTCCAGTCTCCATTCAGTTGCCACCTCCTTATAAAGCCTTCTTGCTGTCTTCCCTATGGGACAGAGCCTTTCCATAGGACACTGACATACCCACTCTGGTGGCACATTGTGGATGTTTTTCTCCCATCTACTAAACAGAAAGCTCCAAGGGTCTGTCCAGTTCATCCCTGTGTGCTTACTCTATTCCCCACCCTGCCACCTCCTAACCCCCAGCCTATCCAAGCCCGGCACAGTCCCCTGCACAGAGTGTCAGTAAATATGTGTTGAATAAATGCACAGATAGTTTAGAAGCATCCCCTAAAATGTGAATGCACCGCATTTTACTTGGACCCTAGTTTTCCTTATTAGCCTCTGCAAGACCCTCTGTCCCCCACAGTCTGGCTCCCAGCTGGGACATTGTCACCATCACTATTGTCAGACTCTGGCTCTGCAGGCCACTGCCCCAAGTCCATACTACACAGCCCTCACCTAGGGAGCTGGGCTCTTTTACGGTACACATGCATGTATACCCTATAGATCCAAGCCACCCCTCCCTGACTTTGACCCGTACCATGCTCAAAGCCACTATGATCAAATCACCGTTGGGGCTCCATGGCCAGGATCAGCCCAGATGTCTGACATGCAGATGCTAAGCTTGCCCCACAGCTGTCACACCACCGATACATATCACACACGCATACCAAACTCACATACTACATGGATCACGTAGGGGGTGACCCTCTAAGTTACCATGCAAACCAGGACACTGGGACAGCAGGCCCAAATCCTATCCCTAACCTGCTCTCCATACATGCAGAGCACATGTACATCTAGTACCTCTGACACACATAGGGCCCACATGTGTTAATCACATGAAATACATCAGGAATATATATCACCGCTAGCACACATACACGAGCTCACCAAAAACAGCCTGCAGAACATGCACGTGGAGAAGTTGCCAGCCTGTGCCCCTCCCTGCCTCCATGGTCCACATACATACTCCTCTAAATGCCCAGAAAGACCTCCCCCAACACCCAACATAGGTTTTCCCAAAAGTTTAGAGGCAATTTTTTTGGCACTTAAAAATGACAAGGTTTGGGTGGAACGTGGTGGCTTATGCCTGTAATCCCAGCACTTTGGGAGGCCAAGGCAGGTGGATCGCCTGAGATCAAGAGTTTGAGACAAGCCTGGCCAACATGGTGAAACCCTGTCTCTACTTTTAGTAAATTAGCCAGGCCTGGTGGCATGTGCCTCCCAGCTACTCGGGAGGCTGAGGCAGGAGAATCGCTTGAACCCGGGATGCGGTGGTTGCAGTGAGCCGAGATCGTGCCACTTTACTCCAGCCTGGGCAAAAGAGCAAAACTCCGTGTAAAAAAAAAAAAAAAAAAAAAAGCCAAGTTGTTTTTTGTTTTTGTTTTGTTTTGTTTTTAGCACTATGGATATCATGAAACCTAACATAGATTGATTAGGGTCATATGCTGTCAATGATTGCCCAGAAACCCCTGAAGACTGAGGCCCAGGATTTGCAGGGAAGCTTCATTCTGTTCTCAGAGGGAGCAGGTCCCAGCAGAACTGTAAGAGATGCTCTGAATCCCTGTGGCCATAACCATCCTCACCCCCAGCCCCTCAGGAACCACAGAGCTCTGGACAGGGCTCAGCCCCAGGGAAGCAGGGAGAGATGAGGCCAGGCACGGGGAATCAAAGCTGCAGCAGGAAGCTCCTTCCTTCTAAATAAGGGCAGAGACCTGCCTGGATGTGGGATGTTGATAGCATCTGAGGTCAGCAGCAGCACCACCACCACCACCACCATAGTCATCATCATCATCATCATCATCAAACCAGCTTTCTCTCATTCAATGGATATACATTATTAAATACTAACTCACTCCCACTGCCTGTTATTCCGCCATCTTAGCTTTATACCCTGAAGTCTTGAAACCTTTTGTACTTCAGGAGCTTCCTAACAACATAAGATACAAATGCCCCCTAAGAGTTCCCAGCATAAGCCCCCATAAGCCATTTCTGCCTTCATTGTCAACACACATTTAACAACAAATGGGTAGGACAGGAGATTATGAAATTACACATCACAGGCACCTGGTAGCAAGCCTGGCACGTTGCATGGGCTCAGGACATTTAAGTCCCCATCATTTCCAACCTGTGTGCAGTCAAGGCAGCCTGGTCTAGGGGAGAGAACTTGGGCTTTGGAATCAGTTGCCCCTTCCCTTTCCCATGCTGTGACCTGCGGCAAATCGATCTCTCCAGCCTTGGTTTGCAAACCCTCTCTAGGATAGTTCTCTCTCTAGGAAGGGAATTCTCTCCCTGCAGGGCTGTTATAGAACAAAAGGAGATAAGAGGGGAAAAAAAGTGCCTGGCACAAGCCTGTCACCAAGGGGGGGGGCATGAAAAATATGGAGTTTCCTTTCTCCTGTCATCAGCACTAGGGATGTGTGGGTCTGCCCTAAGCCACAGGGCCAGCCCTGTCTGGAGGGGTGAAGGGGTGTGGTCAGTGGTGAGGACCAGGGTCCTGCTCCCCACTCCCTCCTGGGGCTGGCCATCATGCATATACTGTGCAAACATCTCCAGAGATTTTAGATTTTGGGTCTCCTAGTAAAGTACAAATACCTCTCATGAGTTTGCTCAATAAGTCCATATTAGCCAGTAATGCCTTCTCTAAACTCGGTACAGAATCTCAGGAAAGAGAATGGTTAGAAAAGGAGAAGGGGCTACAGGTAGCACAAGAGCATCAATACAGAGGAGAAAAGAAACTGCTCCACAAGAACTGCAGCTGAGTCCCTAGGAGCACCCTGGATGACTCAGCCAGTAAGTGGCATGGCCTCAACTTGATCTAAAACACCTTTTCTTGGCCACATGGACCGCCTCTTGGGTCTGAATTTTTTTTTTGAGATGGAGTCTCACTTTGTCACCCAAGCTGGAATGCAGTTGAGCAATTTTGGTTCACTGCAATCTCCGCCTCCTGGGTTTAAGCTATTCTCGTGCCTCAGCCTCCCAAGTTTAGGCTATTCTTGTGCCTCAGCCTCCCAAGTAGCTGGGATTACAGGTGCCTGCCACGACGCCCCCAACTAATTTTTGTATTTTTAGTAGAAACAGGTTTTCACCATGTTAGCCAGTCTGGTTTCAAACTCCTGACCTCAAGTAGTCCACCTGCCTCAGCCTCCCAAAGTGCTGGGATTACAGGCATGAGTCACTGCACCCAGCCAGATCTCTCTGAAATGTTTTGTTGTCTGTTTGGGAACTGTTGGAAGGTGTCTGTGCTCCTCCAAAGCGGCCCCTTGAGATGTCAGAGCCATATCACATATTTGTGCAAATTAGAATAAGTTACCCCTTTCTCCAGACATTCTACTGACATCTGCCAGAAAACTGATATAATATATACACAAATCTATAATGACTGTCATTTGAATAAAACCTCTAGATTTGTGCAGTGCACACCCTACACAACTGCACAGAGTAACCTCAGATCACTGGCAGCCTATTCATTTTTGATAGACATAAGTGAGAGTGAATATTACAGGGGCTTCCAGTCCTAACCTTTCTCCTCCTTCCACCTGCATGGGAGCCAGACAGAATGACTCAGCCCCACAGGCTGTGGACATTTCTCCCTCAGCATAGAAAGGCAGGGTCAGGGATAGATATGACAAGTGGCCTCCAAGTCTCTCTCTTTCTCATCCCTGCGGCTCTCTGTTCCTCATACCTTAGGCAGACTTTCTTTTCCTCAACATGCACCTGCTGTCAGTTGCTGCTTTATCAGTGACGCACTAATTAGGTCCAGCGAGGTTTGCTCTGCGTTGGAGAGGCTGCTGTGGCTGGCATTTGGACAAGCTATTCTGTTTGCCTTGTGGGCCACATGTCACTCTTTCTCCCTAGGAAATTACAAATGAGGCTCCCCACTTGGGAATCCCACTGTCCTAGCGCTTAGAGTTGGGAGTGGGGTGTGACTGACAAGGGTGGGCAGGAGAGTGCAGCAGCCCAGGGCTGGCATTCTGCTTGACAAGGAGCAGGCACTTGCTTGGCAAGGGGCTTTGTAAACAGTAAAGCATGCAACTCTTGTGTGCTGCTGGCATGGATGCGGCATTGGACACCAAAAGCAGTCCCCATTAGTAGCTCCGGAACTCCAGGAATGGCTGGGGTGATGAACAGAAGCAACCAGAGCCACTACAGGCCGCCTGCAGAACCCATGGAAGTAGGGCGGGACTAGCCTGTGCCCCTTTCATGCCACAGCCTCATTTTATGCCCCACCCCGTCTAGCCACTAGACATTACTGACAAGCTCTATTCCACTTCCTGTGTATCCCCTGACCTCGCACAGTGTCTGACACATACTGGCACTTAAGAAACATTTCCTGAATGTCTGAATAATTCAACCCATGTGTACTGAACACAAATGACTCAATTCTTATCCTCATGGAACTTGCAATCAAGTAAATGAGAGCTGAATTTTTTAAATGATTATCTCATTACAACTGTGGTAAGTGACACAAAGGAGCAGTAGTAACAGGGAAACCTGCCCTGGAAGTGGGAGGGCTGGGGGAGAGTTAAAGAGTAAGGGCTGGGCGCGGTGGCTCACGCCTGTAATCCCAGCACTTTGAGAGGCTGAGGCAGGTGGATCACGAGGTCAAGAGTTCGAGACAGCCTGACCAACATGGTGAAACCCCGTCTCTACTAAAAATACAAAAATTAGCCAGGTGTGGTGGCATGCGCCTGTAATGCCAGCTACTCAGGAGGCTGAGGCAGGAGAATCACTTGAACCCGGGAGGTGGAGGTTACGGTGAGCTGAGATTGCAACATTGCACTCCAGCCTGGGCGACAGAGCGAGACTCTGTCTCAAAAAAAAAAAAAAAAAAAAAAAAAAAATTGGGAGATGAAAGGGACCTTAGGTCTCATCTAGTCTAGTGTAATGGTTAGCAAGACCCAGGGCCTATCACAGTGCCTTGCTTGTCATAGATGCTCAAGAAACACAGATTGAATGAATGAATGAGGAAGTCACCTTGGGCTAGTGCTTTTGCCTCACTTGAACCTATGTACTCTGTCCCCAGGTCCAGGACCCATTCTTGCCTTGAGTCATCCTACCCCACCTACTCCTCCAACAAAAGGATAGCTGAGCCAGGCCAACTTCCTTGGTTGCTGGTCCCAGAGTGATCTCTGCTGAGCTCCCACAGGCTGGCAGGCTCATGCCACCTTGGCCTGTATCTAGAGAACTAAGTTCCACTCCATTTACACTGCCTCCTACCCACAGGGCATATTTAAGGGGACTAGAAGACAAACTCACACAATTGCCTCCCTCTTTTGTGTGAGGGAGGGTCAACCACTTTCCATCCTCCTCCAATTAGTCCAAAAAATACTCATTAACCTCCTGTCCATTGCAAGGAAAACAGATGATCAACATGAGAAGCTCAGCTGTTGATTAATTTTCCCAAACAGGGCCAAACTACAAAGCAGCATTTTGCAGGGGAGAAAATTCAATAAACAATATTTGAAACAAATTTAATAGAACATATAACTCATTACCCACCGGGGTCTGGGCCTGTGCCATCACGTTATGCATGGAGGCAGGTGGAAGGTAGAGGAGCGATTTGCATCTTTAGTGGGACCAGCGTCGAGGGTTTGTTAGTAGTGCTTTCAAATCAAGTTCAAGATGTTAATAGCCAATACTGCATCTATAATTAACAGGCCTTTGGATGGGAGGAAGGGTTCACATTCATTCTGCATTCACAGAAAAAAAGATGCTGAACAGGACTGGCAGGCATCCCCAGCAGAAGCATGGGGACCTGCCCTGTAGGTGGTGTGGACTGGGGAGATGGGGATAGATGAAGATAGAAAGACACCCAAGCATCAACTTCCAGGTGCTAAGAAAGGGTCAGAGCATCTAGGCCTTGGTGGGTGGTACTCCCTCAAGATCAGGGCCATGTCCTCTGGATGTCTTGCTCTGTGCTTAGGTGGCAAGTGCACTTTCCATATCAACAGGGATGGCACAGGCCAACCCAGAATTCCCACATTTGGGCTGTTAGCATCCTGTGACCCAAATGGGGGCGAGGAGATCTGAGTTCCAAATGAATGTTCACCTTGCATTGGCTGTGTGATCTTGGGCAAATCACTTTTCCTTTTTTGGCCTCAGTTTACTCACCTATAAAACAAGGCAGCTGGACCAGGTGATTCCCAGTGTCCCTTTCAGCTCTAGCATTATGGGCTATCTACCCACCATTAGGACAGGTGTGTGACCAGGCCGAAGCCATGCATTAGCAGAGCAGGTGGACCACAGCTGGTGGGATTCTTAGAGGCCCAAGAGGGCTCCCCATCTTTGGCCCTCCTTCCTACCATTCCTCACACCTTTGGGTTAAGACCCCCAGTCCAGGCAAGAAGATGCTCAGAGTCAGAGCTAAAGGGCCCTTAGAGATGACATAGCCAGTGGTTCCCAGCTGGACACTTGTAAAGGCTGCAGCAGGTTGCCAAGAGCAGTTTGGTACATTTCACAAAACCTACAGGAAATCCTGTATTACCTGTGATGAAGTTAACTGAAACACCAAGGTTTTTCTTTTGCTTTTAATTAGAATTAAATTAACTCTATGTGATATCCCTGGTTAGTGTGTGCTGATCAGAAGCTCTGATTGGTCATAGGTGACATCATAGGAATATCTAGATCATGATTGGTGGACAAGAGGCTGCCACTAGGGTCACATGGCATGTGGTCACTGGCCAAATTGTATTTGTCCAACATATGACTGGCCTTGAACACCAGCCCAGAGTGACTGCAGTGTCTTTCAAAGGCAGAGAATACTAACAAGGGTCCTTAGTGGTGAGAAGTTGGGGAGACTGGTTTCAATAGCCTCAGATGATTGATAAAGAAACCAAGGCCTGTACATTATCTTGCATTAACATGAATCTATCGGAAGAGAAGATAGACTACTTCTAGCAGGAATTCCGGATGGTGATTTTAGGGGAACAACCTCAATAAAGGACCTTAGGGGACAGGCCTGGCTGGGGGAGTAGGCAGAGTTGCTAGGCTAAGCAAAGCACATGACATGCCAAATGCAAACTCCCCAGCTCACAACCCTGGCTCTCATCCTGGCCTTTTCTCCAGTGTGTGACAAGATCAACTGACATGAACTGAGGGCTACTTTGGGTCAGGCTCTAGGCAGGAGGAGGCAGGTGTAGACAGCACAACCCTTGCAGCCAGTTCCCTGGGAGCAGTGGCCTGCAAGTCCCAGCTCTGCCTTGCGGGCCCACTTTGGCTCATAGTGGATTTGATCATCTCTAATGTCTGTTCAGCTCAGAAGGTCTTGTCTCCCAGAGTGGATGCTCTAGAGGCCAACTGGGTAATTTTTGCCTGTGCTTCTCACTCTCTGGTAGGCAGAGTTGGGCAGGGGGCGATGGGGTGAGGCATGGAAGCATAGACCAGGATCTCCTGGCTTTCCTTTCTCACAAGAGCCCCATGGAGGCTCAGAGTCAAGTGTGTTAGCATGGGGCCCATCCTTAGACTAGACAATATTCTGTTGCCTGTGTGTGATGAGAACCACAGAACCCAGCCTACCAGGGCCCCTCACACATTATTTAACAAAATTCCCATACTCTGTGCCAGGTACTGGGGAACCCAGACAGGTAAGGCCCCTCTTCTCATGAAGCTTCTAGTCTCTCTGGGAGAGGCACAAAGTAAGTGGACAAAGAAACATACCTGGATGTGGGCATGAGTATACCTGTGTGGGTACTGCCTGGGACTTGCCCAAGGCCAGAGACTGGGTCCCAGTCTCTTCTGTGCCCTTGGAGCCTGCAACATGGCTAGCTCAGAGTTGGCCCTTACTCAGCAAACATTTGCTGAATTGCCTGGCATACAAGAGAAAGCATATGGAAAGTGCCAAGTCCTTCTGCTCCTGTCCACAGTAGAAGCCAGCATGTACACACAAACATCTCATTTCAATTAAACATTTATCGAGGATCCATTATGTACCAGCAGGGGCCCAAGCTCTGAGAATCTAGACATGAATGCAATCAGATCCATCCCCATGGAGCTCACAGGCCTGAGGTGGAGGAAGGCACTGAGCCAACCACAACCATCCAGTGCTAGGATGAAGGTTGCTATGTATGCACCCAATTCCCACCAGGGCAGGGCTGGTGGGCTGGAGAGGAGTGTCAGGGAAGACACCCAGGAGAAAATGTACACAGACATACCCAAGGCAAACACCCACAGAAACACACAGATGTATACACTGACTGCCTGAGCACGTGTGGACATCAATGCCGACCCATGTAGACTTGGGTCCCACACAGACCATCATGATTAAGGCTTGTTTGTTAGTGGTCCCCCAAATCAAAAAGGTATCACTACACCTTGGGCCAGGGGATATGCCGGGGTGGGCAGAGCTGATAGTCTAATCTGAGATAGGCTCGTGATTGGCTTGCTATGAACATCAATCACCGGAGACTGGCCAGTCAATTATACACCAGGCCTCACCCTCAGATCAGAGGCTAGAAGTTAGGGAATTTGACAAAAAACTTTAACAGTTAGTGTAATACTTGTGCTTGTTGAGGTGTTAGAACCCGGTATGCATTGGTACTGAGGCCAGGGGGCCGGGACAGTGAGGTGGAAGAGCAGAGTGCTCGAAGTTAGCTGTGCCAAGGTTACACTCCTTCAGGGCAGAGCTGTGCACTTTAGAAACTGTCTGATTCCCCATTTGGACTTTTTGCTATTAGGAGCTGACTGGAAAAAAAACACAAAGAGTTTCTTCTCTTCTCCCACTCAACAACAATCAACACAGAAGACTTCTGTGATCAGATGTGTGGGGATTTCTCCCCAGCAGCAAGCAATCAATCAATTCTGCAGCAGACATCAGCTGGGTGCCCTCCAATTCAATTCTGACACTATCTATCTGGAGATAGCATCAGATCCCACAGGTGGAGGGCTCAGGCCCCAAGACTGCTCACCCTCCTGCCTTCAGATGCCAGTCAAAAGCTCCAGGCTGTTTTGCCTGTGTTTCTTTTTTTTTTTTTTTTTCTTGAGACGGAGTCTCGCTCTGTCGCCCAGGCTGGAGTGCAGTGGTGTGACCTTGGCTCACTGCAATCTCCACCTCCCGGGTTCAAGCGATTCCCCTGCCTCAGCCTCCCAAGTAGCTGGGACTACAGGTGTGCACCACCACGCCCAGCTAATTTTTTTGTATTTTAGTAGAGACAGGGTTTCACCATGTTGGCCAGGATAGTCTCAATCTCCTGACATCGTGATCCGCCTGCCTCAACCTCCCAAAGCGCTGGGATTACAGGCCTGAGCCATCACGCCCGGCCTTGCCTGTGCTTCTAACTGACGGGCTATAAATCGGGGTTCCTGCAACTCCCTCCTTGGGTTCAATTAACTTGCTAGAGAGGTTCACAGAATTCAGGGAAACACATTTACCAGTTTATTATAAAGGATATTACAAAGGATATGGATGAAAAGATGCAGAGTGCAAGACATGTGGGAAGGGGTATGGAGCTTCCATGCCCTCTCCAGGTGCACAATCTTTCGGGAACCTCCATATGTTCAGCTATCTCCAGAAGCTTTCCAAACCCTGTCCTTCAGGGTTTTTATGGAGACTTCGTTACATGGGAATCATTGATTACATTGCTGGCCTTTGGTGATCAACTTAAACTTCAGCCCCTCTTCCCCCTTCAGCGGGTGGGGCTGTTAAGTCCCAACTTTCTAATCCTGCCTTGGTCTTTCTGGTGACCAGCCCCCATCCTGAAGCAGCCATCAGTCATTAGCATACAAAACGACCTCACTTTTGGCCAGGCGCAGTGGCTCACACCTGTAATCCCAGCACTTTGGGAGGCCGAGGTGGGTGGATCACCTGAGGTCGGGAGTTCGAGACCAGCCTGACCAACATGGAGAAACCCCATCTCTACTAAAAATACAAAAATTATCTGGGTGTGGTGGCACATGCCTGTAATCCCAGCTACCAGGAGGCTGAGGCAGGAGAATCGCTTGAACCCGGGAGGTGGAGGTTGCAGTGAGCCAAGATCGTGCCACTGCACTCCAGCCTGGGCAACAAGAGCGAAACTCCGACTCAAAAACAAACAAACAAAAAAAACCCTCACTTTGGAGATTCTAAGGATTCCAGGAGTTGCTTGGCAGGAAACTGGATGAAGACCTTATATTTCACAATATCAGAGGAACTGACAAATGCAGTGTTTGGAACAGTGGCCCTCAGGGAGTGGTCATTCTGTCCTCCAAGACCATACCTGTAGTGTGTGGTGATAAAAGTTCCAGCCTGTGTCAGCTGTGAGGGGGGAACAGGGAGCCAGCCCAGAGAAGGTGATAAAAAGGTAAACAAGGTATTCTTTCCCTAAGAGATGCTATATCTTTGCACTAATAGCTTGTATAGTGCTTTCTACCCATCAGGCACTATTCTAACTGCTACACAAACAATAACTAATTTAATCCTCTTAATCCTATGAGAAGAGGACATTTTAATTCCCATTTAACAGATGTGGGAACTGAGGCTCAGGGGATGTAGTAAATTGCCTATGGTCACACGGTGAATAAGCTGTGGAAGCAGGATGGTACCAGAGTCCACCCTCTGATCCCTCACCCCTGCTGCCTTTCAGGATGGAAGATCTGGTTCTTTCTCCTTAACCTTGGCACTAACACACCAGGGGTCCTGGATAAGCCACTGCCCCTCTCTGAGTCTCCCTTTTCTTCTCTGGGAAGCAGAAAGCCATCTCAGCCCAGTGGCCTCCCAGGACTGTCGCAAAGACCAGGCATAGGCTTCTCTGGGAGGAAACTGACACAGCATTGTGGGGAGCAGATGTGTCGAGCTTGGCTTCTTGCATCCTGTCCCATGGATCACGGCCAGGGCAGGAGGCCTCTCTGAGCCCCATCAACAGACCTGCAACAGGGCTCACAGGCAACCTGAGGCCTTGCAGGGAGATCGGGGTTTGGGATACTAATGAGGACGCTGGGAGAGAAACCCCTTCTGATAGCAGATTCATGAAGAGAAAGGCATATGCTGTGCCTGCAGTCTGCACCCAGGCCAAGGCCCTCAGAGGTCAGATTCTTATGTGCTATTTATCATCTTGGAGAAATTGGAGTTTTCTGGGTAATGGGAAATCTGACAGACTCCAGCTGGTCAGGCCTGCTGGGGACTGGTGGGGGAAAGAGCAGGAACCGTGGGGCCTTCAGGGAAGGACTCCACACTCCCTGCCCCCAAGGGCGAGACAGAAGCAGAAAAGGGCTGGAGAGGAGCCTCTCCGTGGCAAAGACCCACACCCTCGGTTCTCTCTGTAGCCCACATAGGAGTGAAGCCAGATGCCTGGACCCTTAGAGTTGAGAAGGGAGCTCCTTTATGCCAAGCCTGTCATTTCAGAGATGCGGGAACTGAGACTCAGAGACGGGCAGTACATATCTGGTGTCACACAGCTAGTGGGGCCCAGACAAGCTCTGGTCTCCCAGCCCAGACAAATTTATTATCAGGATTCCCACGGAAAGCTTAGGTGTAAGGCCTGAGACACTGGCTGGAGACACTCCCTAGGGGCTGGAGGTGGGAATTCAACATCCAGTGACCACTTGCTCCAGCATAGACAGCCCCACAGTAGGTTCCTAAGTGGGGAAGCATGTCCTGGGGGACTCAGGGAAGAAAGCCCGAACTCCCTCCCCTGGCATTCTAGACTCCCAGCCCCACTTTTACCTATCTCCTTCACTCCTCCCTTCAGCCACCCCTAGCACATTCCCAGCTCATACTCCTCTGCACTCTTGTCCACAACCCTCTTCCCACCTGGATCCCCTTTACCCCACTCTTCTCTGATTAAATGCTCCCACTCCTCAAGGCCTCTGAAGCCTCCATTCCTGGTCTCCCTACCCTGTAACTTGCCCCTCGTCCAAATTGTTTTGTGGAGCTAACAGCGTACCCACTTACCGGTAGAGTGGACGCCCAGATTCACCCCTCAGGACGGAAGCACTCATTCTTCCCCAGCTGCCAGAAAGTTAGTGGCTCGCAGGTGAGGCCCTCTATAGACATCGCCCTCCAAGTTAGACAACTCACCTGAGGAGTCATGGCCCCTTCCCCCATCCCAGTGGATGGCCAGTGATTGATGGAGGCATAAAGGATCTCCCTCCCTTTACCCCCATGTGGGACAACTCCAGGGGTCATCTCAGCTTCAGAGCTTCCTGCCAGATCAGCAGAAGTTACTGTAACTGTGCCTTGGTTCAACTTTTCCTCAGCCTCGACCGCCTCCCTTATCCCTTATTGGGATTATTCTCAAGAGCTCACTAATCCCTATCTCAGAATGTTTTCCAGGGTAGCCAGTTTAGGATCCTCGGTAATGTAATGGTTAAGCAGCCAGCCTGGGTTCCAGCAAGGAGCAACTGGGTTTAGTTCTGTGACCTTGGCAGAGTTAAGTAACTTCTCCATGCAGTTATCTGTTAGGTGAGAATAATGCTGAGGCAGTAGCTTCTATCTCCTATGAGTGCTGTGACAATTAAATGAGATAGTGTGTATGGCACATGATATTGAGAAAGGACTCAATATGCATTAGCTATCATTTATATTTAACTTCTCTGAGGCTCAGGCAAATGCGGATAGGATATTACTACTCGTGTCATGGGGTTATGGGTGAGAAATAAGATTGGGAGACAACGGGTTAGACTTGGTGCTTCTTCGACCTAATACAGACTTTGGAGTCAAGGTCCCTGGTATTGTGGTCTGGAGGCCTGACCCCTCCAATAACTGAGAAGGATTATATTAGTTTTCCATTGCTGCTGTAAAAAAATCACAATTTAGTGGCTTCAAACAGCACAAATTTATTATCTGACAGTCCTGAAGGTCAGAAGTCTGGCATGGGTTTCACGAGGCTGAAGCCAAGGTGCCAGCAGGCCATGTTCCTTCCTGGAAGCTTTAGGAGAGGGTCTATTTCCTGCTCGCTCACAGTGTGGACAGAATTCAGTTCCTCTGATTGCAGGACTGAGGCTCTCATTTTCTTGGTAGCTGTAAAAGAGCTGTTGATCCCAGATTCTAGAGGCCACTGCATTCCTCAGCTCGTGGCCCCTTCCTCCATCTTCAAAGTCAGCACAAGCGGGTGGAGGGCTCCTCATGGTGTATCTCTCTGACCTACCTTCTTTGGTCATCTTTTACTCTTAAGGACTCATGATTATATTGAGCCCACCTGGATAACCCCTGAAACCCTGACATTCTCTCCATCTCCACGTCCTTAATCACACCTGCAAAGTCCCTTTTTGCCATGTAAGGTAACATATTCACAGATCCCAGGGATTAGGACATGGACATGTTGGGGGCAGCAGGGGTCATTACCCTGCCTACCACAGCCACCCAACATGGAGCAACCTTTGATCCAAAATTCATCCCCTCCCTTTCCAGGGAGAGGTCTGTGCCGTTTCCTGTGCAGCAGGGACCTATGGCCCCAACTGCTCGTCCATCTGTAGCTGTAACAATGGTGGCACCTGCTCCCCAGTAGATGGCTCCTGTACCTGCAAGGAAGGTAATGTGCCCTCTCCCAAGCCCATCCCCGACATATGAGCACATTCCCCAGGTGGTGCTGCCAGCTGAGGGGTCTCAGGTGGGGCTGCCCCAATCCCACCCACATGCAAGGTCAGGGAGCCTATATTGGTTGGGTTCCAGGCAAGAAAACCCATGCCAGGAATTTCAATAGCAGGAATGTAATGAGGGGATTCATTGCAATGTTGTTTGAAGAGCTAAACAGCACACAGGGAAAGTGTGCAACCGAGACACATTAACACCTGTGGGAGAAGCTGCTATCACTCTTAGGGTTGGAGGGACAAAAGAAAGATTTCCCAGAGCCTGGGAGTGAGGGCCACCTGGTAAGAGCTGGGACGTGGAGAGAGGGGCTGTGCCACCACCTGAGTCCCCAGGCAGAGAAAGAGGGAGAGGACACACCTGTCTCTCCTGCTCCCGCTCTCCAGTCTGTGGGCAGGTCTCCTACAGGCAGCCTGGCTGGGAGCCAGCTGAGGGGGAGCCTGGGATGTGCAGCCTGCAGGGGTCAGCCCCCACCATGAACAGGGAAGGGGAGAAATGGTGTGGTAGGCAAAGAGGCCAGTGACCAGCCTAAGAATGGAGAATCAGCCGTCCCTCAGAGGGTCCTGAGATAAGCTGCCAGACTCCACCCTGGGCAGAGACAGCACTCACCACCTGAGCTGGTGCCTGTTCCAGGTAGGATCATCTGCCTGCAGCACAAACAATGAGCACCCGGAGGCAGGAGACCTGGGTTCTAGCCCCAGCTCTCCTAACAGCTCTGTTGTATTTCTGAACTCTGTGTGGAATGTGTGTTCTAACCCAGCCCTCAGGAAACCAGTGGTTTGGGTGGAATGTTGTGTGCAGAGCTGGGGGGAGTGGGCAACAAGACACACTGGGCCTGGATGGAGAAGTGACAGTCCCTTTCCCTCCCCTCAGGGTGGCAGGGCCTGGACTGCACCCTGCCATGTCCCAGTGGGATGTGGGGCCTGAACTGCAACGAGAGCTGCACCTGTGCCAATGGGGCAGCCTGCAGCCCCATAGACGGCTCCTGCTCCTGCACTCCTGGCTGGCTGGGAGACACCTGTGAGCTGCCTTGCCCGGTGAGTGCCAGGGTGGGGAGGGACAGGTTGGGCTCAGCATCCCCTCACGCCCTTTCCCTGGTGTTAGTTCGTCCACAAGAGTGCACAGAGAACAGCACTAAGCTAGGTGATGGGACACTTGGATTTAGGTCACAGTCCTAGTCCTAACCTCTCTGTGGCTATTTTACTACTTTGGCCCTCATCCCTCTCGTCTATAAAATGGCAAATACTTGGCAGATGTGGTGACATGGCATCACTTTTCCCGTGCTGCTCTTGGTAAACATTATTGACTCTGGCACTTGAGCTCAAATGCAGCTTCAGATTCCTTCACAACCCAGTGCTACAAGACAGCCCTTACTAATCCATGAGAGTTGCCATTCGTTGGTAGATAATGTCTAAGCTTCCTTCTGGTTCCAACAGTCTGTACTTTTATGATCAGAGTGTGTGGTGACTAAAGCAAGCACTGTTCAATAATGACCACCCAGACTTAATCACTGGATCTTATAGGTCTGAGATACAAATAAGTTAAACCCACTGATATGATATTGCTGGATGAGCAATGCAGTCCTTAATGAGCAATTTGGAGTCCTGCAATCCTGGGTTCAAATCTTGGCTTTGTCACATCCTTTGTTACCTTGAGCATGTTACTTCACCTCTCTAACCTTGTTTCTCATCTTTAAAGTGGGAATATAATGGAATCATATCATGGAATTGCTGTGAGGATTAAGAAAAATTAAGTATATGAGGCTCTTGATACCTAATGAGCACATAAGAATTGGTGACTACCTTCTTCCCCGGCAACAAAGAATAAATCATAGTCATTCCTCACAGGTGATCAATGTGTTACAATTTGCAAAGTGCACTTTCATTTACAATTTTAGTTAATGATCATTACAGGCCTTTGAGCTTGACCACTGAGAAGTAGAGGAGGAGTATCACCTCCCTCTCAACCTCATACTCCTGTTAATGCAGCCAAATAATTCTTCAGAGTGTCTTCATGGCTGTGTTATCCCCACTTACAAAACGTGTCCCCATTGTGCCCCAGCCCCAGACTCCCTGCATCTCTGTGGGGTTCTGGCTCAGTTTTGTCATCAAGATCCAGTAGATCTCACTGGACCCTCCAAAAGTAAAAATTAAAGAAAAGATCCATAGAAGTACACAAACCTCTGGAAGTTTGGGTCTGATCATTTTTCTCTCCCTGTCTTCTCCACAGGATGGCACATTTGGGCTGAACTGCAGTGAACACTGTGACTGCAGCCATGCTGATGGATGTGACCCCGTCACAGGCCACTGCTGCTGCCTGGCTGGATGGACAGGTAACCTTCCCTTGCTGTGCCACCACCCAGGTACTGTGAAACTGGGTTCTTGGTATTCTACTTCTCTTGACCGTTTTCTTCTTCAATACCTCTCTTCTTGATCCCTGAGTATGCATCTTTCCCTTTATCTGCTCTGGGTTCCAGTTCTCCATTCCATTTAATTCAAGTAAGTATTTACTGAACATCTATTAGGTATAAGCTCTGTCCAAGGCGCTGGAGTCACTCCAGTAGGTCGAAAGCTGACATATGGTGGGTGTAAGTGCTCAATCTAGAGAATATGATGGAGAAGGGGACAAGGGCCTTTCTCCTTAGTCCAGTCTCAGAATCCTGTTCCTTATATCTATCCTGTCAGCCTGCCTCCTAAATACAAGGTGAATCCATCTACTTCTCTCCATCCCACTGCCACCACACGGTCTGCTGGGTACCATCCCGCATCTGGCACTGCCTTGGCCTCCGCTCTTGCCCAGCTGCATTCATTCTGCACCTGGTGGCCAGAGTCAACTTTTCAAACCCAGATCTGCCATTTCAGTCCCTGTTCAGAATGCCTCAGTGGCTTCCCACGACTCTTACATAAAATTTTAAATCCTTACCATGGCCCAGGGCCCACGGGATCTGGCTCTGCCTGACTCCACCTCACTCTGTTCACTTTGTGGCTCACTACATTCCAGCCACCAGGGCCGCAGTCTACTTCTTCAGGAAGCCAACCACCTTCCTGACTCCAGGCCTTTGCACATGCCATTCCCTCTGCCTGGATCATTCCTTCCCCTTTTCACCTGATAACTCCTTGTCTACCAGATTTCAATGTAAAGCTTTCTTCCTCTGGGAAGGCACTTCCCCTGCTACAATACCCACCCCAACCTGACCAAGACAAAAGCATTCCCTTTATTAATTCTTCTACCCTACACTTTTCCTATTGTGGTACTTAAATCAGAGTTCAATGACAACTGTGGTAACTGTTTATTATCTGCCTCCCTAATGTGGCCATCAGCTATATGGAGGCATCTGCCTTATTCACCATTGTATCCACTGCCTGCCACACACTGAGATATGGATAACACGGTAGTTAAGAACCCAGCTCTGGAGCAAGACTGCTGGGGCTTATGACCTTGGGCAAGTCATTTAACCTCTCAGGGCCTGAACTCTCCATCCATAAAATACAGATAATTATCCTTGCAACTACAGGGTTGTTTTGAAGCTTAAATGAGTTACTACCTATAAAGTGCTAACAGTGCCTGGCACATAGTAAGTGCTCAGTAAAAGCAAAGCAGGCCATGAATACAGGAAGTGCTTAATAAGCATTTCAGAAGTGAACCTACTAGCCAGTCCCAAGGTGATGAGCAGCAAAGAGAAAGAAATATAGTCATTTCTGGCAGTATAGGTTCTCAGATAAATAATTAACACCAGGTTGCTGCACAGCCTCTGTTCATAACCAGAAAGTTTCTAAGCAGCCAAGAGCCAGGGACATTGCTTCCTCTGCAGTATCTCCAGCCTGGCTTCCCCTGCCCTGCTGGCTCCTGCCCGTCAGTAAAGAATAAGGCTCAACCCTGGTCACTGGCACCCTAGAATCTCAGCAGGAGCCAAGTGGAAATCAACTTTAATTTTTCATTGCCTTAATTTTGAGTGAGCCAATTAAGATTTTAATGACATCTAGTGCTTAAAAATTCTGTCTTTGGTGAACAACCTTTCAGCAAGGCCTCTGCTGTTCTAAACCTAATTTCCCCAAATGTGGTCCTGAAGTCTCTTCAAAGAAGTGATTGATGTCCTGAGGTTTGTCATGCAGAAGGGGGCCAATGAGAGACAGAGATGGGCCTCCCACTGAGCCCTCCCCACTCACCTCTGCCTCAAGAAAAATCTGTGCCTAACTTCCCAGTCCCTGGCACACTGCTCATTCCTTGGCTCGGCACAGGTTTGGGGCTGCCCTGAGCTGTGCATATGTCTCCCCTTAACCCTCATAAGCCACAGGCTTACTGACAATTGGCATTTTGTCTTATTCATCTTGCCCTGCACATAATATGTGCTTATTAAATGTTTACTGAAATAAACTGGAAGTTGGCCTATAACCATTCATGGTTTTTCCCCTTAAAGTGGGGGAGGCTTTAAAGATTATCTCCACCAACCTTCTCATGCCACAGATAAGGAAAAGGAGTTGTCTGGGGTCTCAGGACATTAGGGCCAATAGGATGAAAGACTCAGGATTGTATCTTAAGGGGGAACCATTTATTCAATCAACTAGCATTTATTGACTCAAGCAATTACCAAGCCTTTATATTGGCAGCTACCTTGTGCCCAGCACCGTGCCAGACTCAGCAGTAAATGGTAAAAAGCAACAGTTTCTGAGTACCTACTGTGTGCCAAACACTGTGTTGGGCACCAAAGATGCAAAAATGACCAAGATGGCATCCTGTCCATAAGAAGCACCTAGGTAAGCAAAGTCAGAAGTGGCAGTAAGCCATGGTACCTGTCTTCAAATTGCTGGCAGGGGAGACAGGTCTCATGTATGAAGCTTTCAAGTAACAGGTAGAGACAAAGCTGTATGCTGCTGATTATCAAAGAGACACTTGTCTCCCTGGGCAGACATCCAAGAAGGCTTCCTGGAGAAGGAGGGCCCTAAACGGACCCTGAAGGATATGGGCTGCTGAGTGGCTACTGGCTTCATTGCATGAACTAGAGATCAACATGTATGGATTCCTAGCCTAGGTTTACCCACCAATTTAGATGTGGGGGTGGGGAGGAGTCCTGAAAAATAAAGCAAGGGGATTCCCTAGAGTAAGAAAGGAAAGGACCTCTGAGGGGGACTATCCCTATCCAACTGTAGCGAAAACTGGGGCCCAGGAAGGTAACTGAAGCTGCTTCTTCAGAAACTACAGCTGGGAGCCTCCCACAAGGCCAAGGCCAGCCCCTTTGATCATATCAGTAAGTTGCTTCTGGAACTGGGCACTCCATATGGGGAAATCCTTGACCCTTCTTTCCACTTAGATCCCATGTCTTAAGCTCCAAGAAGGTCTTGGGACATATAAGAACCACAAACAGCCCCACTCCCACAGAAACAGGCCCAGAATATAATAACTGCCAAGTCCTAGAACCCAGTGGGACTTTGCAGCCACCTTCAGTCTGAGAATAAACATGGTACACTCATGGCTCTCAATCTCCATAAATGAGGACCCCTTTTGACATGAAAACACTAAGGATTCCGCAATGAGAGTAGCTATACTTTTAATAGCCACTGGCTGGGATAAACACAATAGCAACCAGCTGCCACGAATTCAGTGGTGCTTTCACATACACTGTGTTTTATGAACACAGTAATACCTATAGCTTTAGGAGAGAGCACTGTCTACGTGTGACACATGTGCCTTGGTCAGCTGGCAAAGAGTGCTTGGCGTGCAGTGGAATTGGAGGCCCTGTGGACAGCAAAGCTCCACCTCAGTGCAAGGAACAGCTTTGTCCCTAGGCCTGTGGTCTGAATCCTGGGTTTCCAACAACCATAGGCAAAAGAAATCCTAGGCCAGCACAGTGGCTCACGACTCTAATCCCAGCACTTTGGGAGGCTGAGGCGGGCGGATCACTTGAGACCAGGAGTTTAAGACCAGCCTGGCCAACATGGAGGAACCCCGTCTCTACTAAAAATACGAAAGTTAGCCAGCTGTGGTGGTGGCTCATAACTGTAATCCCAGCTACTCGGGAGGCTGAGGCAGAATTGCTTGAACCCGGGATGCAGAGGTTGCCATGAGCCGAGATCACACCACTGCACTCCCACCTGGGTGATAGAGTGAGACCCCGTCTCCAAAAAAAAAAAAAAAGCCTTATGGCAGATCACAGCTTTTGTTATGCCCAGAAAAAGGAGAAACTTGAAGATGGATCCAAAACCTTGAACAGTTTTATGGTTGCCACTTTCCCAAGCTCCCTCTAGTCAATCTATGATGCCTGTCCAGGGTTCACCTCTTGGGCACCTGAACCACCAGTGGGAGAGACCCCTGTCAATGGGTAAAATATGGCAAATATGGCTGCCAGATCCCATTCCCTGGGGAGGAAACCACTTGCCCACCCCCCCCCCCTCCAACCCACACCCCACCTACCCACCTGCAACCATTTCCCAGAGAGTGGCATCTGAAGCCTCTACCCTGCTGCAAAACTGAGACATTACAGGGAGGGAGCACAGATGCTGGGCTAGACTGAGGAACAGGAGGATGAGTAAAGCCTGTTGCATCCCCCTCCCTCTCCCCTCTCCGGTGGTTCCACCCTCCCTCCCCTCTCCTCGCCAGCCCAGGTGGGCTTGTACAATTCCAGTCTGCCTCTAAATTGGTCCCACTGCTCTCCTGCTGCTGCTAGGGCTGGCTCTGTTCACTGGGCATGAGTGTCTTTCTCCTTTCTTTCTCTTTCCCACAATCACTGTCCTTATAACAAGGCAGACATGATTTTTCAGCTAATTCTGCCCCTCTCTGAGCCTCTGATATTCACCTTCTGAAGCCAAGCCAATCTCCTGGGCTCACATGTTCCATTTCCCTAATGCATGTCAGACTGGAAGCCTTTCTGCCTGGGAAGAAAACCTACCCCAGAGCTGAGGCATCCAGCCTCAGGCCTTTTAAAATTCCTTCTTCACCTTCAGGCTGTAGGGAACCTAACAAACATTTCCTCTACCTGAGCCCAAAAAGACTATTATAGACTTTGTTCCTTTTTCTTATTGAGAAATTCCATCCATTCCCCCATAAACCTCTGTCAAACTGAGGGTCATTAAATCAAATTGTTGGGTTACAACTAGCATTTTAAAAGTTGAAATCGAATACATCATAGTACAGAGAAAACATCAGAGTCCATCATACATAGTGACAGTAAATGTAATTTTTGCAAAGCACTGGTTTCTATTGTATGTGTGCATGAATGATACACATACTGCACTGAGGAGTCTGGTCAGAAGAATCTGAAAAGATCCTACCTACTCTCTGAGCCCCTCCCTGGGTGGGTTGGCAGGGACCCAGCAGCACCAGTGGCTCCTGGGCTAACATGCGTGGGCATATGGCTCACTCCCAGCTGGCACTTACTTGCCCATAGTTGGTTTCTCCCGGTCCTGTTCTTGGATGCCATACAGAAGAGGCCCTTGTGATCTGGTCCCTTCTTACTCCCACAATCTCATCTCTTGCCGTACCCCATTTTACACTTTGTGGTCCAGCCACACTTGCTATTTGTAATTTCTTTCAAGACATGATTCTTTCTCCTGCCTCCTGCTCTTTGTACATATAATTTCATTTGCTTGGTCAGTTCCTCCTTGACTTTTAGAACTCTGGACATCACTTCTTCCTGAAAATCCTCCATGACCAGCCAAGCCTCAGCCGGATTTCTCCTCTACATTCCTGGATGCACTATGCTTGCCTCCACCTCTTCATACTGCACTGTCCCCCTTCCCTCCATTCTTCCCTTCACCCTCACCTCTCTTACCACTGACCTGAGTCTGCCTCTGGCCCACAGGCATCCGCTGTGACAGCACGTGTCCACCTGGCCGCTGGGGCCCCAACTGCTCTGTCTCCTGCAGCTGTGAGAATGGAGGCTCCTGCTCCCCAGAGGATGGGAGCTGCGAGTGTGCCCCTGGTTTCCGAGGACCCTTATGCCAGAGAAGTAAGGCTAATCCCCTGACCCCAAAGAGGTCAGAGGGCTCATCCTCCCTAGCCCTCTCCAGTTGGAACTAGCCATGGCCTGAGAGAGGCTGGGCTCTTGAATCAGCCCCCATCTCTTCCTTCCCTCTAGTCTCCTCTCTCTCTGCAGTTCTGTCCCCAGGTTTGGGGCCCAGCCCAGCTACTCAATGGAAACAGGGCCACACCACAGCTCTTCTCTGCAGAAAGGGATGTGCCCTCCAAGATGTGGGAAGGATGCAGGTCTTCCCATGTTTCTGAGAAGCGTGGAACAGGAAGGGTAGCTAGGCTGGCTGGGGTCTCTTGGGCTGCTGACCACCATCTTCCCTTCACCCTCAGTCTGCCCCCCTGGGTTCTATGGCCACGGCTGCGCCCAGCCATGCCCCCTCTGCGTGCACAGCAGCGGGCCCTGCCACCACATCAGCGGCATCTGTGAGTGCCTCCCAGGATTCTCTGGAGCTCTCTGCAACCAAGGTACTGTCTCCAGTGGGAAGGCACTGGGTGGGGAGGTGAGAGGTTCTGGGAGGAAAGTGGCAGGGAAGGAAGGGCTTGGGGATTTTCATCATACGCTGTGGAGGTAGCTCCTTCCCTCTTCAGGACTTGGGCTGCCTTTATGAGAATTGAGCCCCACATGGCATGAGACAAAGGCCCTAACACAGTTAACAGGCTCACAGAAGTGAAATGATTTGTCTGTGATTTCGCAGCTAGCAAGTGGCAGAAACAAATTCTGATTCCGACATGCATGCTGAAGGAATGAAAAGTGAAACAAGCATAGAGATCTGCATCAGAAGTGGCACCATGTGGTCTGTGCCGAGTGCCAAGGGTAAAGGCAGAGAATGCTGTGGGAGTGCAGAGGAGCTGGCTCTGGCTTTGGCTGGAGATGGCAACTTCCAAGCCCTTCTCCCCGTCATATTCAGGCCACCATCCCTAATCCCTCCCCACATGCTTTCCTGACTTGACCTCAGAATCCTTCACAATACCGACTCCAAGAACTGCTACCACTCAGCAGGAGTTGAAAAGAGATATAAAGCTCATTTGCATTGGTGTTCTGCCCTACCAGCTCTTTGTGGGGGAAAAACCCTGATCTGTAACATCTGCAGATTTTTAAAATATAAATATTCCTACCATGGCTGATTTTAAGGTACCAATGGTTTAACATCATTCACAAAATTCCCAAATATTGAACAACCAGTGAGAAGGTAGGAGCTGCCTCCACACATCATTGCCTATTGCCATCCCTGGCTTTCTTAGGACAAGACAGTGTGGATTTGGGAGAAGGCTCCATGGACCATGCAGGACTTCAGCTGGGCCTTAGCTTGAAAGGTGGAAAAGGAAGAAAAGCATTCTGTGTAGAGGAAGCAGCTTAGGCAAAGCACAGAGACATGGGCATGCTACAGGGAACAGCTGATGGATATGGTAGCTGGGGGTGGGAAATGGGGCTCAGAAGGTAGGCTGGGGCCTTCAGAACAGGTTTGAACACAAGGTTACAGAACTTGCATTCTAACCTGAAAGGAGTGAAGGGAGCTTAGGATAAGTTAAACTTAGGGCTAAAAGCAACTTCAAGGTCATCTATGTAAGAAATCTCATCCGGACTCTGCTTAAATACTTCTGTTGACTGAGAGCTCACTACCTCCCAGGGGAACCCATTCTTTTGATGAATAATCACTGCTGAGCTGGGCTATTTTTGCAAGTGTGTGGGCTGTTAATATGCATGAATAGAAAGTTTACTACATGATGCTTTGAGGTCATGAGAAGTTTGAGCCCTAGAGAAACATATGTGACAGTTTCATTTACTTGCAGCCCTCCTAGGATGGTTTAATCATAACCTGACATGTTGAGGTTTACTTATTAAACACAGGAGACTAGGCCATCAATACAGATAGTCTAGGTCTAAATTAGGACCCATGCAGCCCGAGGAGTAACTCTCAGATGCTGCGTTGTCTGATTTATCGCCCACTGGCCTAATGAGTATTTCCCACATATAGATCTAATAGAGTTTGCTATTAATGGCAACTGCCCTGGTTAAGTCTCAAACCTTGTAAAAAATTGAACTGACACCTTCTAATGACTGGCTTTCCAGCAAGTTACAAATTACAGACACTGCTTATGCAGAATCATTAAACATAGATTAAATATAACCAGATGTTTTCTTTTCACCAGCCCCCCTTCTGTCCACTGCCCCTCTCTTTGCCTTACTCTTGATTCAGCTAAGAAGTCGACCAATTAATGGATTAGATTGATCGTATTAGCAGTTCTGTGGGTAAATTTCTTGGCCTCATGTATGTGAGAAAGACTTCAAAGATAAGACTGTCTTGTTAGAGAAGCTCAGAGTTCATTTTGGGGGTAGGGTAGGGGGAGCAGCTCTGGCACCCTACTCCCCACAGAGGGCCAGGACTTGGGGATGGGTTCCCCAAATCAAGCACCTCCCAGAGGTGGGAAAGAAGAGGCTGGGCAGCCTGCTTTTCAAAAAGCTGGAGCCTGAGCTGCAAACAGGTGAGATGCATGTCACCCTCTTGGCACTGGAACTTCCTGGAAGGGAGCTAAGGTTTCTGCCAGGGGAAGCATGGGGCCCCAAATCAGCCAGCCTGCCACAGCTACTAACCATGGTCCTAGGACAGTCAGTGAGGGTTCCCATTCCCACCTCAAAGATGAGGAAACAGAGAGTTTGCTCAAAGGCACTTAGCCAGCAAGCAGTACAACTTCCTAGTTGTGTGACCTTGGGCAAGTTACTTAACCTGCCTCAGTTTCTCATCTACAAAGCAGAGTTAATGATAAGGCAAAATAATGAGACTATATAATAGTATTCCAAGAGTAAGTGAACTAAATACAGGCATACCTTGTTTTATTGTGTTTCACAGAAACTGCATTTTGCTTGTTGTTGTTTTTTTGTTTTGTTTTTTTTAAATTAAAAGTTTGGCCGGGTGCAGTGGTTCACACCTGTAATCCCAGCACTTTGGGAGGCCAAGGCTTGAGGTCAGGAGTTCGAGACCAGCCTGGCCAACATGGTGAAACCCTGTTTCTACTAAAAATACAAAAATTAGCCGGACGTGATGGCGCGTGCCTATCTGGGGAGGCTAAGGCAGGAGAATCGCTTGAACCTGGGAGGAAGAGGTTGCAGTAAGCCGAGATTGCACCACTGCACTCCGGCCTGGGCAACGTAGCGAGACTCCGTCTCGAAACAAAAAAAACAAAGGTTTGGGGCAACCCTGCCTTAAGCAAGCCCTGTCGGTGCCATGTTTCCAACACCACGTGTACACTTCGTGTCTGTGTCAGCATTTTTTTTTGCAATAAAGTGTTTTTTAATCAAGGCATGTACATTGTTTTTTAGACATAAGGCTATTGCACACTTAATAGACTACAGTATAATGTAAACATAACTTTTGTATGCTCTGGGAAACCAAAACATTTGTGTGACTTGCTTTATTGCAATATTCACTTGCAGTGGTCTGGAACCAAACCCACATCTCTGAGGTATGCCTGTATTTGTGAAGCACATTGAACAGTGTCTGGTGCATTTAAGTGTCATGTGTATGTTTGTTGAATACATAAAGAAAACTTAGACCTAAATCCAAGGCTTTGGACTGGAGAGTCTGGTCCACCATTGCCTGTATTATTTGTCTCAACTACCAATCAAGTCCAGGAGAGGCACTGAGTAGATTTAGATCCTAGCCACTAGCTGCCCACCATCTGGCTGGGGAAGAACTACCAATATGAGGCAGTGTGGTATAAAGCAGAGGGTTTCAGCCCAAGATGTGAGAGACCTGGGCCCTGGGGGAAGTCATGTATCTTCAAGAATCAACACCTTCCCATCATCCTCTGTGCTGCTCTCCAGGATCGACTTTATTTTGTGGCGATGGGGAATTCACTGAGGCTCTCTGAGCAGGACATAGGAGTGCCATGAAGAAAGCTGTGCTTTAGAGAGCTCAAGCTGTAGGAAGCAGGTGGGGGATGAATTGCACAGGGAAACAAAAGGTTAAATACTCAATGAATACTCAAACCTAGTCCTAAAAGAGCTTTGCAGCCTGACTGAGGAAACCAGCTCTTCCTCCAGGGACCAAGCAGTGACTCCTCCAGGAAGGTCTGTGACCAAAATCCTCCAAGTGACTCAAATTGGAAATACCAGTGGTGGAGAGGGCCTTGTGAACTCAGGAGGGCTTTCCTGAGGAAGATGTTGAGCTGAGAGGCTTGAGCAACAGGTCAGAGGAAAGAGGTAGGCAGGGACAGACATTCAGGGCTGGTCCTCTAACAGTCAACCCGCAGGCAGGCCTGCCACGTGGCATTTGTCCCTCTCTGTCCAGCTGTACATATTCTCTACCCTCATGGTTGTGGAATCCGTGATGTTGGTGAAAGTGGTAATAGAAAGCAGAAGGCTGTGGAACAGTACAGGGAGCACTGGACTGTGAGTCCAGAAGTACAGTGCTCAGCCTCCCACTTCTCATCTGTGAGACCTAAGTCAGGTGATTCTACCTCCATGGGCCTCAGGCTGTTCTTAAAGGCAATCATAATAGAGCCTTCTGAAGAATGCAGCTGTACGCATGAGAGGGGCAACTCATTTATGTGCAAATGGAGAAGGGTGACCAGGGTACCAAGGCGGGCGTGGTTTCCATCCAGATCCATGACCCCCGGGTGATCATGGCTGTGGCTTGGGAACTTCTAGGGATAAGGCTGTGGGTGGAGGTCAGAGGAACACAGGTGGGAGGATGGGTGCCAGGCTGCCCTGTGCCCACAGTGTGTACTGGAGGATACTTTGGGCAGGACTGTGCCCAGCTCTGCTCCTGTGCCAACAACGGGACCTGCAGCCCTATCGATGGCTCCTGCCAGTGCTTTCCTGGATGGATTGGCAAGGACTGCTCACAGGGTAAGCTGCTGCCACCTGGAAATGCCCCTACCTGGGGTCAGGCCCAAAAATTCTCCCTTTGTTGCCCAAAACCTCTCTGTCCTGGTGCCTCCACTTCCAGGGATGAAATCGCCTTCTGCATGTAGGAATGAGCCCCATTTAGCTCTATAGCTAACATGATGGATTATTAGGATTGATCATTGGTATTAACTGCTGGTATCAAAGGTACTGATATTGTTCATAGTACCATTAATGCTATGAATTCTGAGACTTAACACTCCATTAGCACCTGCGCAAGGAGCAGCCCGAGTTTGGATGGGGAAGAGGTGGTGCAACAGCATGCTCGAGTTTGGGAGTAGGAAAGTGAGATGAGGCCCGGGCAGCCACCTCAGGAGGGTGCAGTGCCCTCTGGGTGGCTGGCCCATGTGAATGATGTCCTTGAGGCTGTTCATGTAAAGTGCACCAATCTGATGTGAAGGGAACAGCCCCTTTCCAGAAGCCCCCAAACTAAGGACAGAGACCCTGTGGAGCTCCTTGTCTGATGGGTGAGACCTAGCCAGTACCCTTGGGGCGGTCCTAGTTAGATGGCTGAGGGAATTTCCATTCTGATGAGGAGACAGGCTCCATCATCAGGAGCTCACCAACTGAGAGAAGAGAGCTCCTGCCCTAGGAAAGTCCCCATTTTCATGGGGAAGCACACACAGTACATACACGGTAAACCACAATGTTTACCCGCATGCTCCAAATCAGTCCCCTGAGAGGGGAGGCTTGGGGGCCCTCAGAGTCCTGCTGAGTCAGTCATCAAAGACTTGGAGAGTGGGCAGAGAATCTGGGCTTAATGGGAATCCTGGGTAACTAAGCCAAGAAGTAAGTGCAGGAATTCTGGGAACAGTGCATGAGGCCCCTGAAAGCCAGGAAATGTCAGCCAGGTCCATCTTGGCATCTTGGCTCTGACGTGTACTCCCCCTTCTTCTCCCTCTCCGTCTGCCCCTCTCTGCCTTCCCCTCACCCTCTGCATTTCACCGACATCCCAGCCTGCCCACCCGGGTTCTGGGGCCCCGCCTGCTTCCATGCATGCAGCTGCCACAATGGGGCGAGCTGCAGCGCCGAGGACGGGGCCTGCCACTGCACCCCTGGCTGGACTGGACTCTTCTGCACACAGCGTAAGCCCCACCTCCTGGCCTCCCAGCCACTTAGAATACCATGCTGCGGCCTACTGGCCACTGTGGGCATTGTCCAGACCAGCAGGGAGGGAGGAAGGCAGGCAGCCCCAGGACTGGTACCTGACTCCTGCCCCACGAGAACTGAGGAGCTCTGCAGGGGCAGCTCCAGACCTGACTGGATTCAGGGGATTGACAAGCCCAAAGTCCTGGAAGGTCAGGGCTGCAAGGTACCCCAGCAATCACCAAGACCAGACCTTCCTTGGACAGTGGGGCCCAGAGTGGGGAGGAGCAGCCTGTGTCCACACAGGAAGTAGACCCTAGCCTGACCTGTGGTTCCAAGGCCCCTCTGTCTTGGAAAGGCAAGGATCACCTTGCCCCTACCACTTCAGCTGAAGATCCTGAGCAGGGAGACAACTCTGGTGCAGGGTCTCACTAGTCTTCATCCCATGCTCAGCAAAAAAAGAGACAGAAGACAGGTCTGGTTCCTGCTGCCCCCCCTTGTCCCCACCCAGCAGCAACTCTCGTGACTGGAAATCCTGTTTCTCTAGGGTGCCCAGCAGCATTTTTTGGGAAGGACTGTGGGCGCGTATGCCAGTGTCAGAATGGCGCCAGCTGTGACCACATCAGTGGCAAGTGCACCTGCCGCACAGGCTTCACCGGGCAACACTGTGAGCAGAGTAAGCTGCCCTGACCCCTGATCCTGGGTGATGCTGCTGGGCCCCAGCCTCCTGCAGAGGATGCCTCCCACTTCAAGGTCGACTCACTCAGGGCTCTGTACCCCTTGGTCCCTTGACTTTGGGGACAACTTCCAAGGAAAAATGCTGAGGAAGGTCATGCCTACATTATTGTTTGAAGAATTTCTCCCTTCAGTTGGTGGGGGGCATTTAGGGCAGAGGTCATAGCAGGTAATGAGAGAATAGTGGGAGGCAGGATTTTTTTTTATTATTCTTTAAAGTCCCTATGGCACTCAGATTAGGGCATGGCAGGTGGAAGATACTGCTTAAATGTGTTGCATGAGGAGGAAGTAGGGGTGAGTGGGCCCTGCTCGCTCCTCCTCTGTCCCTGTGTCCCCCACTCAGTGCTATAAATGCTCCTCAACAGGAGCTAAGGGAATAGGCTTCACTCAGTGGGAGGCAGAACAGGCTTATTGCCATAGCTGTCTAAACATGGAATGGGAGGGGTGGAGAGTGAGTGGGTCCTCTACCCTAACTCTTTGTGCCACACAGGATGTGCCCCAGGAACCTTTGGCTATGGGTGTCAGCAGCTATGTGAGTGCATGAACAACTCCACCTGTGACCATGTCACCGGCACCTGTTACTGCAGCCCTGGCTTCAAAGGAATCAGGTGTGACCAAGGTAATACACACGTGGCAGAGCCCCGGGGTCTGTGGAAAGGGCCCCATGGCAGCTCTAGGGAGATTCCAACTCGAACAGCTGGATTTGATGATACTTCCCTTTATTCACATTTGTGAGGACAACAGCAGGAATAGGGTGGGCTGCAGAGGCTCCAAGTGCTGGAGAGGCATAAGGAGCAGGCAGTCTCTCAGTCACAGCCTCCCTAGGCTCACCCTTGGCAAGTTTCCCATGAGCCAAGCAAGGGTAGCCACAAGCTAGTACTATGGAAAGGCCACCAGACCAAGTTAGAATATCTGCCAAGTTCTAGTTCTGCCTTACCCACTAGGTGTCCTTGGGTAGGTTATTTGATTTTGCTAGGCCTGTTACTCCACATGCAAAGTGGGAAGAGTAGATTAATCATCTTCCCCCATGACACAAGGTTACTCTGAAGGCCGAGGAGCCCAAAGGGGCTCGACCTTGGTTCTAGCACTACAGTCGGATGACACCTCATAGGGCCTAAAGGGGATGGAGTCCCAGGGTCCAGTTGTGAGAATCACGTTGAGACAGTATGAGTAAGAGACTCAGCGGGGTGCCTGGCCCATAAGTGAACACTCCAATAAATGCTGGCTTTGTTATATAAAAGCCTTTATAACGTGCTGCAAACATGTTGGTTATAGATGGGGGATGAAAATGGGCTCTCAATTATTCACATTACAGAAAAGGAGCCAAAAGACAGATTTCCATTGCATTCTGAGGATAAATCACTGAGAACGATATTGCAGCACATTTACCTCCCTAGTGATGTTGGCCAGCTCAGTTCAGCCAGCAGCCAACAGTCAAGAAGTCTAGACACTGTGGGCCTGGCAGGACAGCCTCCTAGACTAAGCATCAGCATGGAGGGTGGGGGCAGCCCTCACATATATAACCAAGAGGGGTCCTGCAGGCAGTAATCCTGGAAATAATAGCACAGTACGTAAGAGCTTTCCTTGCCAGTCTATCACTTGGTGCTCACGACTGGGGAGGGTGGGGTTATTGTCCCCATGTTACAAATGAGCAAACCAGGGACTCTGAGCCACACAATTAGGAAGCAGGGAGAGGAGCTGTGTTCAGTTTTTCCTGACTCCGCCAATTATAGGTTATGTAATCTTGGGCACATTACCTAACCTTTTGATAAACTGGTTTTTTCATCTGTGAAAGGAAAATACTAATCCCTTCATAGGGCTGAAGAGAAAATGAATTAATATCTGTTAACTCATTTTTGGAACAGAGTGAAATAATATTTATTGTTTCACATCCACAGTCGCAATTGCTCCTTGTCATGACCCTGAGACTCCATCCCCTTTAGGGATGAAGGCACAGTGAGGGCTGGGGGTAGTCACGTAGGGACTCAGGAATCGGGCCAAAGCCAGAACCAGATCTCCTAACATTAGAGGGGTTACAGGCATCTGAACCCAGGCCCAGGAGACCTGAAGCACAAGAAGCCAGCCCCAGGCTCAGGCCCTCCCTCTGCCCGCAGCTGCCCTCATGATGGAGGAGCTGAATCCCTACACCAAGATCAGCCCAGCACTGGGTGCAGAGCGGCACTCGGTGGGTGCTGTCACAGGCATCATGCTCCTGTTATTCCTCATTGTGGTGCTGCTGGGCCTATTTGCCTGGCATCGGCGGCGGCAGAAAGAGAAGGCCCGAGACCTGGCTCCCCGTGTCTCCTACACACCTGCCATGAGGATGACCAGCACCGACTACTCCCTCTCAGGTAAGGGCCATGCTCCTGGCCTCCCTCCTCTTCCCCTCCACACACAAATACCCCAGGAATGGTTGTGCCTGTAGGGTTGGCTGCTGTGGCTGAATGTGGAAGCTCAGTCTCCCCTAGAGTGACAGTGGGGATGGGGAGCAGGAGCCTACCTAGAAAAGATATCTGGGGTTCCAAGGGAAAATTGTTTCCTGAGTCCCTAGCTCTGAGCAGCTGTGGTTGGGAGCCTCCTGCCATTTTCCCAGAGCTTCCCTATCCTTCTCACCAGCCTTCAGCCTCAGGAGCACCCACACTAACCAGCCACTTTCCTAAGCTCTCCAGAGGACCGTCTCCCCAACCTGATGCCTGTACCACCTCAGGAGGCTAGACCTTGGAGCCCAGTGCCCAGAGCTCATCCATTTCTGTTTCCCTGGTGAACGCCTCAGGACAACCCTCCTTCCCAGTTCCCAGTTAGGAGGGTCCTATTAGTACAGTGGAAGGGGATAGTACCTGACTTAGGGGAGGTCTGAAAGTTTGGACAATGTCCCTCCGGCAAGTGTGCCAGAGCCCAGTGCATCCATGAATGTGGTTAACAGCTCCAATACGCATTTTATTTGGGAGTCTGAGCGGGGTCAAGATGGGGCTGCTGGGCGATATCCTTCCTTTCCCCTGAACCCTGGACTGCTGCCTTGGAAATAAGAAAGGTTTTTTGCTTCATATTGGCTAAACAGTAGAGGCCAAAATGCTCTGAAATTGCCCTATAGTCCTGGGCTATGTGAGGCTGAGCCTGTCTGGGTGAGCACAAGGTGACAGCTCTCTCCAGGTAGCTCCATGGCACGTGGCTCATGGCTCATCTGCAGCCTCCTGCATCTTGTGCTTAGAAAACCCAGATCACTTCAGCCCATTCCTGCTAAGTGTTGCCTTCTGTATGTCCAGCTTCATGCTAGGCACTGCAGGATAGACAGAGGCAGGCCAGTGCACACCATGCCTTCAAGGAGCTCCTGGTCTACGTGCCACACTACAGCCAAAGCAGACATCCCACACACAGATTTGGGGATTTTCTTCTATGACTATACTGAGAAGGCTGGCTAGGGTTTCCTAAGTCATTCCTCTGGTATTCCCCAGCCCTATGGAGAGGTTCTGGAATCCTTAGGAGGGAAGAGCAGAGTCAGAAGTGAGGTTCTCTTTATGATCTCATTACCAGGATGTGACCCTAGAAGGAAGCAGGTGAGTCCAGCCCTAAATAGGGACTCAGGGACATGTAAGGCTATCAAAGCAAACATGCCCCATCCAGGCTCCAGTTGATAGTGCCTCCCCTTGGCACAGGTGAGCCTATCCTGCATTCTGCATGCTGCAGGGAGGACCAGCGTAAGGGAAGGAGCAAATCAGGCTCTCCAGATTTCAGTAGGAGTAGTGGATGCCAGGAAGCTTGGGGGATGGAGTACTTGCCTGTCTTTGCAGGGCTCTCTCAAGGCTCCCAGCGCAAGCATTAGTACTGGGGGTATCTCATGCCAGGGGCAGGGGTATGATGGTATGTGGCACCTTGTTCTCTTCCCAGATTTGTCTCAAAGTAGCAGTCATGCCCACTGCTTTTCCAATTCCAGCTACCACGCACTGGCATGTGGGGGGCCTGCCACCAGCCAGGCCAGCACTCTGGACAGGAACAGCCCCACCAAGGTACCGGGCCCCTGATTCCCCAGCCCCCACTCACTGCCCTCTCATTTAACCCTCACCTCTGCCCAGGAAGGAACTGCACCCCCCCGCCACATGGAGGGTCCATGTAGAACTGACCACCAATACATTAAAAGCAACCCTGCAATCCGTGGTACACGTAAACACTCTGTGAGGCATGTAATGGAGCCAGCATGTTATATGGAGTGCTGTGTAACCAACCCACAGCATCACTCAGTATAACATATACCCCTGTACCCTGTGTGTAACCAACTGGTACCAAGTCATGTAATCATGTATTAGCTTTATCACCTATAATCATGTAGACACTTTTGCCACATGTCAACACGTAATCAAAACACTAGACCACCTTGTAGGCTGGGCACAGTGGCTCACGCCTGTAATCCCAGCACTTTGGGAGGCCGAGGCAGGCGGATCACAAGGTCGAGATATTGAGACCATCCTGGCCAAGATGGTGAAACCCCATCTCTACTAAAAATACAAAAAATTAGCAGGGCGTGGTGGCATACGCCTGTAGTCCCAGCTACTTGCAAGGCTGAGGCAGGAGGATCGCTTGAACCCAGGAGGTGGAGGCTGCCGTGAGCTGAGATCACGCCACTGCACTCCAGCCTGACGACAGAGCAAGACTCCACCTCAAAAAACAACAACAACAACTAGATCACCTACCACAAATCACTGCAGTATGCTACCAACACAACGTGTGCAAGTGGCATATTATAGAGTAACTACTGTTATTCAGATAACCACCTAACAATGTTTCTTTTATCTGAACCTATCCGTTTCATCAGTACCCACTCATAACCGTTTGTTGCAATCTGAATCAACAAGGGATGTGGAACCCAAACTTCAGCCATAGCCAATGTTCTGTGGACACTGAGTTCTGTAGGTCTTCATGGCAGGTGTGCACCCTTCTGGACAGGACCTTCCCTGACAGCTTCCAGCATAACCCTGGCTGTTGGCAAGATGTCCTCTTATAGTCACAGGCCCTTGGGCAAGGATGTCTCAGCACCTATGTGTAGATAATACATAGGGAGCTCCCTTAATGTGCCCGGACCCATACCAGGCAGAGTGGGAAACAAGAAGTGAGGAAGAACGGCCCCCAAGGACAGGTCTGAGAGGCTCATGCTGCATACCTCTGGACACCCACCTGTGCCTGTGCCCATAGACACAAAACAGTGGGGAGCGGGGCCATGGTGGGAGTGGGAATCTCAGGACTCCTAGCTTCCCATAATATCCATTCAGGGACAAAAGCATGGCTTTCACAGTCCACGGCTATGCCCTAGAGATCTAGGAGTCCTTTCTTCCCTGTCTGTCCCATGGAGAATGACCATCAGCCTACAGACCTGGTCCAGCAATAATAATATAGATACTATACAGCCTCAAGGGCAACCACTATCAAGCCAACACCCCATAGCCACTCTCAGCCTCCACCCTCTTTTGGTAAAGGGCTGGAATTACTGCAGAGTAGCCAACTTGGTGACCCTCTGGGTCACCTCAGCCCAGGGGCCCAGAGTGGCTCTCTGTGGTTAACCAGTCTAACAGATAGGGCATCTGCAGCAGAGGCAGGCAGCTGTGATGACATGGAAAGGACTCAGCTGGGAACTGAGACCTGAGTTCCAGACACAGCTTTGTCACTGACTCGTGTCTGTTCATGAGCAAGGCACGCCAAGTCAGGACTCAGGTCGCCATCTGTGAAATGAGGATAACCATCCTTGCCTCATATGAAGGGCAGCTGTGAAAATGCAGAGAATGTAAGGACTACAATATAAGCCTCAAGACACTCTGTTCTGAAGCTTTCCTTTGGTCGCAGGAAAAAGAAAATCTCACATTCAGCCCCAATCAGGATCAGGTGGCAGAGGTGACAGTGATATTGCAGGCAGCCTCAAGACTTCCCTCTGTGCTGGAGATGGCCTCATGTTGCAGCTGAGACATCACCAGAGGCCCCTCTCCTAAAGCTCAGCCCCACCCCCCAGCTAATCTGCTTCCTCTGTCACGGCCAGCTTGGCTCAAGCTACCCCCAGGAGGCCTGGGAACCCTACAACTTCAGCCCAACAGCTGGGGTGGGGTATGTTCTATTCCCACTGGCATCAACCACACCATGGTGGCCTGTCATGGAACACCTAGCTCACCCTTTCTCTCAACGGCCTAGGACCCAGGTGGGTCAGGATTATTACAGGGTGCGTGCACTGAAGCTACGCAAAGTGAAGACTGGGGAGGGGTACCTGGGGCACTAGATATTAACTGGCTCTCCTACTCTCCAAACAGCTCAGTAACAAGTCCCTTGACAGAGACACGGCAGGCTGGACCCCCTACAGCTATGTGAACGTGTTAGGTCAGTAGTGGTTTGAGTCTGGTCCCCACCATCATGTCCCACCCTATTCTTCTTCCATATTGAGAGGCACCCAGCTTGAAGGGACAGGGTTGAGTTCTGAACATGGTCTCCCCCAGGGAGAAATTTTGGCTCTCACAAGCAGATGAAGCCCAAGAATCCCTTTCCATTACTATATTAGGGCTAAGTCCCTGCTATGACCCAGGGACCATAAGGGAGAAAACCAGGGCCAGGGTGTAGGGATTCCAGATGGAAGCAAAAGACACACTCACCATCTGGATAGGAACCTCTGCTTGACCCAGGCCCTACCAAGGTGCTCCTTTCAAGGGCTTCTTCCCCCTGCCTCCTCCCTGGTGGAGGAGCACTAATTCCTGCAGAGGGAGGGAGGGAGGGAGGGAAGGAGAGGGGAAACAAGGCAGATGACCTTGGCTCTAACAGAGCACCTGGCCCCGCTGGCCCTAGCCCCTCTGGATGCTATACACAGAGGCCCCCAAGTCCTCCCAGCCTGCCTCACCCTGATCCTGGCCCACTTGTGTACTTCCTACCCCCTTCCCCTGCCATACCAGGGCCCTGGGAATAATGGCTCCTCCCTGTCATTCCTCTCACTAGACTCCCATTTCCAGATCAGTGCCCTGGAGGCCAGGTACCCGCCCGAGGACTTCTACATTGAACTTAGACACCTCAGCCGCCCCGCTGAGCCACACTCACCAGGTCAGACCCCAGCCCTACCCTCCACCCCATCATGCCAGACCAGACCCAGCACCTGCCCTAATCCCCATCCCTGCATCTTGACCCCCACCCTATGGTCCCAGAACTCTCCCTTTTAAGCCCTCTTCCCTCCCAACATGTCTACCTGCTCAATCCCCTATCTAAAGATGGAAACCTGTCTGGATCTTCCCCATCACCCATTCTGTTCCCATAGTGAACGGTGGATGCGAACAACGGGCTATTTAGGGTGGAGAAGATACAACAAAACTGCCCTCCCTACAGGCCACAAAATACAATCCTACACCTTTCAAAAATGACTTGGGGATGGCGACATCTTTGGGGTTCTCTGGGCCCTGTCGGAGTGGATAACAGGGAGTTAGCTCTCTGGCCAATAAAGTCCAATGTCTCCCAGAGACTCCAGAAACCCCAGTGGCCCAAGCCAAGCTTTCTCAAATCATAGGGTAGGGTTGTCAAACAGGGATCTGGAGAGGCTGGGGCAGGATGTATCAACCAACGTCATCTGTACTCATGTACTGAGTACAGCCTGGGCTGAAACCTGGTGGCTTGGGAGACACACACACAAGAGACTTGGAAAGTTAGCCCTGATTATGGGAACGTGTGGGTAGGAGTTACAGAAGGTATCATGGGAATAAGTGCAATGAATGAACAGAGAATGTGGCCTCCCTACAATGTGGCTCCTCTGGGGCACCCTGGGGCAGGGCCTTGGTATACCAGACAACTCTAGGCCTGACCTCAGGCTCTAGGTGGCTTCTAGAACTCTAAGGAAACTGAGCTGCTCTACCAATCCCTGCAGGTCCCTGGGTCCAGTAACACCAGGAAGGGTGAATGTTCTGAATTCATCTGCCCACTGAGCAGGCATGGGCTGCATGGACCCTGGGCCTATACTCAGGAGGCTGTGTTATTAGCTGTGGGTCCCCTGGACAGTATCTAGGGCATTTAATAACCCCACCAACTACAATCTCTCCCATTCCAGCATATACACACACACACAGCCCCACCACCACCACCCTGTATCTCTTCCTACAAGGGAGCATCCTCTGAACTAGGCCAGATTTCTCCCTGCTTTACAGATCTCACTCTTCAACTAGCGTAGCCAGAGCACCATGCGCTGGCATTTGTCTTACACCCAGGCAGGCTGCTGTCCAATGAGAGAGAATACTTGGAGAGATCTGGGCTCTAACTGTAACTCAGCTTCTCACTTGCTAGTGTGGTTTTGGACAAGCCACTGTTGCTCTTTGGGCCTGTTCCTTGTTCTGTAAAAAGGAAAAGTTAATACCCTAGCCAGCTTCCCTCAGGAAGGGCAAAGGAAGCCCTTGTCTGGCATAAAGTGCTGAACTAATGCCAGCATATAGGCAGTTGCAGGCATGATTCTGGAGGACACAGGTACCTATAAGCCTTTCAGAAAAAACAGCAAATTTGAGGCTGGGTACGGTGGCTCACGTCTGTAATCCCAGCACTTTGGGAGGCTGAGGCAGGCGGATCACGTGAGGTCAGGAGTTCAAGACCAGCCTGGCAACATGGTAAAACCCCATCTGTTAAAAATACAAAAAAATTAGCTGGGAGTGGTGGTGCATGCCTGTAGTCCCAGCTACTCAGGAGGTTGAGACAGGAGAATCGATTGAACCTGGAAGGTGGAGGTTGTAGTGAAGAGATTGCGCCACTGCACTCCAGCCTGGGTGACACAGCGAGACTCCATCTCAAAAAAAAGAAAAATAGCAAACTTGAAAGAAAAACTTGGGCCTGGTTCTGCCATATCTCTCAGTAATATGTGGAACGTAGGCAGACAGGAGTAGACTCTTTCAAATTCAACATGGTAACTCTACGTAGAGGAGCTATAGCAACAAGATGGTCTTCAGTGTCAGAAACTGGGAAGAGTCAAGGAGAGTCAGACTGTATTTTAGTAAGTACTTGCTGCAGGCCTTGCTTGGTGCTGTGTCCTCAGTTAAAAGCCAGAAGAAAAAATTGCTCTGACTTTGAGCCAGAGTCATTACTGTCCCAACCTAGAAATGCCAAACAATTTCTTTTCTGGGATCACCAGCAGCAAAGAACCCAAGCTTAGTCCCTGAAGCCTCTGGCTGAGGCTCAGGGCCATCATGCATTGTTGGAGCCTAGGAAAAAACTGACAGCCGAAAGGTAGAAAGAAATCCTTGGGGCTGAAAACACTGGTAATGCTTTTCAAAAACAATTCTACATTATGTGCAAATGGCACACCCCAAAAAATGAGTAACTAAGAGAACTGGCTATGGGAGGGAATGTCTGTACATCCTACAAAGATGACTAATCAAGAACCTCAGCCACCTGTCTCCCTCTTTCTCTCTGGCTACCCTCAGATAAGCCTTGGATCCAGGAGAGGACAGACAGGACCAGAGCTGAGAGGTGATAAATACTGTCTTCAAACCCATGCCAAATTCCAACAGAACTGTGATTTGTAATGTCATACAACTTTCCCTCAAGCCAAGAACTGGTTCTGCTTCATTCCTTATCCTATACCCTTGGAGCCTGGAGTTTCACCTGCAGGGAATGGCATCAGAACAGCCTTTTATTACTTCCTGAAAGACACTCCCCTAGGGTGAAGGTTAAAGGGAACGAGTGCTGAATATGCCGGGGGTCGGGGGTCGCTGTAGCTTATGAGCCTTTTAAGAATTCCTATAATCAAAACAATTTCAGATGGATTAAACCCAGAATCATTTATCAAAACAATTTCAGGTAGATTAAACCCCCAGAATCATTTTCTAGCAATAAACAACTATTTATTTTCTGGGTAGGGGAGAAGGGGGGGAAAAGCAAGAAAAAAAAGAACACAAGCAGTCTAAGTAAACCTCACCCCCATATTTTCTTTCCTTACATGTTATTTTTACACAGGTGCTTGTGGATTGGATAGACGTCAGAACACATACATTATGGACAAAGGCTTCAAAGGTAGAGTATCCAATCCTGCTGTCTTATTACAGAGGGCTTAGCAAGATAAAGAGTGCAGATCTGAAATGGCCAGGAATTCCACTTGAGAGAAACTGTGTGTGCCTGCCCCCGACAGAAGGTTAAAAGACCACAGGGCCTGGGGCTGTTGGGTAGCTGTGCCCAGGAGGAGCAATCGTAATAATAATGAATTCATCTTTCGATTTCAGTTGCACCTGCTTAGCAAATGCTTGTGGGTTTTTTATAGATGCCAACTAAATGTCTTCGGAAATGTAAAGCGTCATTATCCAACCAATTAGTACGAGTTAAATTGATTATAAAATCTGAAATAAAGTTGATCTACCTGCCCCAGAGGCCTCCTGTCGTTGCACTAGCAAGGAATGCCACCCTGCACCTGCTGGCTTTCTGGGGGCACAAGGAATGAAAATGATACACAGTGTTAATATTGTATGGCACTCCAACCTCAAGAGATCTCTGCCTCCAAGAGCAGAGAAGCCAAGACAAATCCCTAACACATGGGAACTGCAAGTTGCATCATCCCTCTGGGAAGTCTACAGGTGAAGCCAAAGATGAAAGGTCAGGTCCTGCCCTAGGTTTAAATGCCGGAATGTGTGAAATAGGGGGCTTTGGAACTCTGTCACTTGCCACTCTGTTGCTCATTAACTGTGACCTTAGACTGGACTGTGAGCTTTCCAAGGCTCAGTTTCCTCATCTGCAAGGTTGGGATAATTTTGCCTGTCCTATTGTCTAATGCCTGTCCTACTGTCTAACAAGGTTATCATGAGTAACCAATAAAATCACCGATGGGAAGTGTTTTTGCATACTGTAAAGGTGGTACTAATATAATGGGGCTATTCTTTTGTCTAGGAGGTCTATTTAAAACAGCTTAAGGCCGGGCACAGTGGCTCACACCTGTGATCTCAGCACTTTGAGAGGCCGAGGCAGGTGGATCACTTAAGGTCAGGAGTTCAAGACCAGCCTGGCCAACATGGCAAAACCCTGTCTCTACTAAACATACAAAAATTAGCTGGACATGGTGGCACACACCTGTAATCCCAGCTACTTGGGAGGCTGAGGCACAAGAATTGCTTGAAGCCGGGAGGCAAAGGTTGCAGTGAACCCAGATCACGCCACTGCACTCCAGCCTGGGCAACAGAACAAGACTCTGTCTCAAAAAAAAGCGCTTAAGCCAAACAGATATGACAGCAAAGGTCCCAAAGCATATCCTAAATCTAACAGTGTACCAGAATCACCTGGAAAGCTTATTAAAAATACAGATGTTCACACCCCATCTCCTCAAAACTCTGATGCAGATCTAGAGTGGGGCCCTGGAATCTGCATGTGTGAAGAGCACCCTCAGGGTATCCTTATGCAGCTTATTCCCCAAACACTGGTCTAGACTGACCCAGATGTCCCTGATTACTGTTCTAGTCTTTCAGACCTAGTTTTACATACACCAAGACACAACCATTCCCTAACCAAGAACAGCTAGTCGTCTACAGTCCTTTTGGGGAGATGATTAGATGTGGGGTGAGCTCAGGGTAGGGGGTGGTGGTAAGTACTGCATTCTGAACAAGACAGCGATAAGGCTGAGTCACTATCGGCCTTTGTTAGGATATACACAGCCCAAGAGAACTGTCTGAGGACAAAAGGTCATCCCCAGCCAGCCAACAGACATTACTCCCTTGGAAGCATTATTTTGGCAATTTTCTGTGTGTTTTGACTTAAACCATCCAAATGAGGAACAGTAGGTAAGGCTGAAAACAAAGAACAGTTCTATTTCGTGACTATGACCTGGCACCTCAGTTTCTTTCTCAAAAAGGTATAAGGATTGGGCAGAAAGATCTCTAAGGGCCTTTCTAGCTGAAGACCACGCATGACTCAAGCATCAATAAACTCAGGACCAGAAACCCCAATAACTGAACACACAACTTTCCTATGCACTGTGTTATCCTGTACATTCATTAGGGTGGTTACTTTCAGATTCGCAATCATACATGTAAAACAAAGCTCAGGAAAGCAGTGTCTCTGCCTCAGCATACATTTCATTACTATTGTGTAGAATCATGTATCTGACCTCTGAGTGCAGGAGAGGGCTCAGCAGGCAGCCAGCCAGATCTTATTTTACCACTCTGGCTACAATCATCCTTTAAAAAGAAAAGAGAGCTATGTAAGCAAATGTACCAGCAGGTGTTGGGGACCAATACATCAGAATAAGAGAACTGAAAAAGAAGAAAATATAATGTCACAGTTCAGAACTTTATAACAATACTTACCAAAACATGGAATAAATCCCACTAATTGGCTAATGCCCCCCGAAATAAACACTTAATAAGCTAGTCTGTAGCACAAATGAAACTAGTTCCTAAAACTACTGGGGCAACCCAAATCAGAACTACTAAGAATTAAGAGTCTCAGTGTTCTCTGAACTCAGTCGGAAAAAGCCCTAGCCTAGGAGTTAAGGAATGTGGGTTGTAGTCCTAGTTCTTGCTGTATGGTGCTGACCAGGTCACAGCACTGTTTTCTGGGTCTTGGTTTCTTCCACTATAAAACGATGGGGCTGTACTAGCAGCATCTCTAAGGCCCTTTCAAGCTCTGACATTCCAAAAGCCTTAGTCAATGCCTGCCCTTTCCCGTTACTTACTGAAGAACTCCACTCACTGTCATCCCGGAGGTTAAGGGAGACCACTTACACTGCTCAACACCCTTCTATTTCCCCTTCTCCCCCCAGCACAGTGATTCTGCAACAAACTGCCTCATGTTCAGTTCCTTGTCAGCCATTTCAAATTGCTATTCTCCATCGCCTTTATGATGCTGGAATCCTTGAGCCCACTGTTGCTGCCACTTTCCCCACCTGTGTGCTCGTTCCCATCTAACTTCCAAGTCTGTCTTTGCATAAACTTGGGCTCTTAGGTAGTTAGGAGCCCAATGACATCCTGAAGATTACTTTTTAAAGCCAGTGTTCTGACCCCAAGACCTCCTCCTCCTATCTCTCAATCAAGAGAAGGATGCTAATTTATGGCCCAGGAAGAGAAGAGGCAGTGTGGCCTTCTATTAATAGTAGCAAGCCAAGAAGCAAGAGATGGATATTCGGTGCCTGGGTTTTTCCCTGACAGTTAAGTTGGGCCTTAGTGGAGGTTAGCATGCACCTAGAAGCCAAGGTGGGCTCAGATCCCACACACAAGGTGGCCCTGGAAAGTCACTGCCTCTCTCTAGATTTGATGCTCCCTTTATAAAATGAAAATGTTTAGTTCATCTCAGAAGCCCCCTCTGTCTCTGATAGTGTATGACTATGTGGGGAGGCAGGAACCAGATGAGACCGAATGCCAGGGCATTACAGGACCAAGCCGCCAATCCTGATGCAAATGACAAGCCTTGGAGGAGTGACTCCCAGAGCTTGGGTAGCCTGGGTTGATGCTTCCTCTTTCTTTGCAAAATGCCCTGAAGGGCTGGGACTGGGACAGGGGTGGGGCTATGAAAGGATGAGGAAGTATCTAAGAGCAGCTGGTTATTCTTCCACTCAACCCTGCCCTCCCCTCTTGCAGGCAGGTGGATGACTCAGCTGGAGAACAAAGTGGCTTCCTGAGGTGGAGTTTCCAGCTTGCCCAGCCCTTCCCCATTCTCCAGTCCCAGTAGAGATGGGGTATGGATGAGTCCATAATTCAACACCCTTTTCTCACCACCCAGCCAACACACACATGCACTGCTCCATCCTCTGCCCCTATATGGAAGATACTTCCCCCTGAGCTTAGCCCCTCCCCACAAACATCAACTTCTCTTTTATCCATTTAGGATCATCCCCTGCTCCAGAGCCAACAATTGATTCCCCAAAACTTTAAAGTAGCCCCGACTTTTCTGGTGAAAATGAGAAGAGGCACTATCAACTGGCCGAGGTTCTTTTAGGCATTGAACTTCAAGGCTCTCCTACTGCCCTAACTCAGTCATGGGATATCCACAAAAAACTTAAGAGCTTAGCCTTTTTCTCTCAGCTGGGCTTAGCCCCATAGATGAAAGACATTCCTTGTTAAGGGTAAGGTGGAGCTGCTGCAGATACAGTTTGCCTTTAGAGATATGGACAGGAGCCCTGGATAACAAGACATGTAGTGAGGGAAAACATCTTGATTGGTATCAAGAGAAGACAGGGGTTGAGTCCTGACTAAACTATTTACTAACATTAGGAATTATATTAGCAAATTTTCTGAGCTTCAGATTCCTCATTCTAAAGTAGAAAAAACAGTCCTTTCTGCCCAGCCCTATTCACGATGTAACAAGTTTCAAATGACCTAATTGGAATGAAGACTATACGTGCTACATAAAGTGGTTATTCCTCACATGTTAGAAAATATGCAGTTGAGGCAGCTGCAATAGCTTTTCTTTAAATACTACTAGTCCTCAGCTTCCAAACCAGAAGCTCTGTGCCTTACTGCCTTACTCCTTGACTGGTGAGTTCAGAGTAAGGTGGCGCCGCTGCAGATACAGTTTGCCTTTAGAGATAAGGACAGGAGCACTGGATAACAAGACACGTAGTGAGGGAAAACATCTTGATTGGTATCAACTAAGAGACGATAGGGGTTCAACTACTTACTAACATTAGGAATTATACTAGCAAATTTTCTGAGCTTCAGATTCCTCATTCTGAAGTAGTAATAGTCCTTTCTGCCCAGCCCTATTCATTATGTAACAAGTTTCAAATGACCTAATTGGAATGAAGACTATAATTGCTACACAAAGTGGTTATTCATCACGTTAGAAAATATGCAGTTGAGGCAGCTGCAATAGCCTTTCTTTAAATACTACTAGTCCTCAGCTTCCAAACCAGAAGCTCTGTGCCTTATTGCCTTACTCCTTGGCTGGTGAGTTCAGAGAACCCAAAGTGGGACAGATGGGCCATGCTGGGGTTCTTGGACTTACCACCACTTCCTTGTACTAAAAAACTAAGTACCCTCTAAGGGGCAAATTTATGTGGCTTGGGCAGGTCACAGTCAAGGGTCCAAGCAGCTATGTAGAAATGAAGTCGCCTGTGCACATGGGGTCTCCATACACAGATGTACCATCCTTGTCGACATATAATAAAAATAAATATGAAGTTGGTAGGTGTCTCAAATAAGTAACTTAGTGAAATCAGGGCAGTAGTGCAGCATTTGAAATAAAAGTCAACCAGCATCTGGGCCTATCTGGCCTCCCTTTAGGCCTTGCTGGTGCTAGCTGAGATCGTTCAGTGTCTCGCAAGGATGTTTTCTCCTTCTCTCTAGAGTCATATGCTAAAGAGGCCACAATCTTAAGACGTGACTAAAGCCAACATCCCTCTCTACTTCTGGGCTAAATTGTGATGGAAAATGTTGAGCCTGGTTCTACAGAGTTTGCTCTGCTACTGATAAGCAGTGTGATCCTGAGGAAGTCAATTTCCACTCTAAATCTCATAAGCAATGACTTCCTCAATAAGCAATGAGAGGAGGAGAGAGATAATTATTGCTCTACCTATACCACAGAGTGTTGTGTGAACACTTGAACGAACTAATGGCTGAACATATTTTTGTACAAGATTGAGGAAATACTATCTGCTGAAACAAACATCAACAGAATGGACACCTACTTTAACAGAAAAGTAAATCCTCTTCCAACCAGTTGCCTTTTATGGGAGATAAGACTACTTGTGGTGGCACACATCTAGCTACTTCAGCCATATGGAGTGTTCTGCTTTCAGGGTCCCAAGGTACATCTAAGTCATCCATTGAGTTACATTATCACTTTCACTTTTTACCATTTTCATTACTCTCACAAATTGGAGACAGCATAAATAGCAGCCCAAAATGTAAACTGTGGTAGTTCTAGTGACAGATCATCCAAGAATTTCACCATCTGCTACCTTTCACAGAAATTTAGTGCTGAGACGCCTTTTAGATCACTTCTATCAACTCAAGCAGCTCAGTGCTTGTGTCTAGATCCCTTGTCTAGCAGAGCCTCACAGAAGAAGGTCTGAGCTGCTAGATTAGAGTTTACTGCTCTTTCCAGGCAAATCCTGCCTTGCCTGGGACTATCTGCAGGAGGCAGTGATCTTCCCCAAACGGAGAATGGTACAGAGGCTGAAAGAGGGAATCCCCTTTCCTTCCGTAACTCCCAGTCACTAAAGAACCCATCTTCCTCCAGTGAAGCTACAGTACCTCATTTCATATTTGGAAACCAGCCTGCACCCTTTTGTACTCTGAAGTCTTGGGGATGGTACAACTATACAACTGAGAGGTGGCAGGAAAGGAAGCATGAGCTCTAGTATCAGAAAGATACTGCTGAAATAGGTTTCAGTTAGCATTGACAAGAACGGGGGGTAAGCAACCCAAGAACACGTTACAGGCTTGCTAGAAAACAGAAACTTTCCAAAGGCTAGCTTAAGACTGACGTGCTTTTTACACCTCAATTACACTTCAGTCTACCCTATTCTGATGAGCTCCTGGAGGGCAGGGATACTGCTAAGAGTCTGCCACTTATAGGCTGTCAAATTGCTGACATCTGTGCTAAAACATGCATGCCTACTTCTTCTGAACCTAAGCTTCTCAGTCATTGAAAACAATTCAAGTCAGGTGTGGTGGCACATACCGATAATACCAGCTACTCAGGAGGCTGAGGCGGGAGAATCACTTAAGCCCAGGAGTTTGAGACAAGCCAAGGCAACATCTCAAAAAAGAAGAATTCACAAGAATATCATCACAGAAAATGCACAGGCCAAGGAGTCCAAAGGCATGGATTTAAGTCTTGGCACTGCCATTCACTAGCTGTGTGACTTTAGCTAAGTCACTTCATATCTCTGAGCCTTCATCTCATAAAATGCAACTATCAGCAACCCTTGCAGGAATTTACAAAAATTAAATACATGTCAAAGCATATTATGCATATCTTGAATTAATACCCAACTACTAAAAACAAAAATGTTCCTATCCTCCAAAAACATAAGTTTCTTTGGAAAAAGAACTCTGCCTACCTGGGAGAGCACTTCTCAGCACATTTAATAAGTAAATAAATCTTGGATTATCCTGGCTTTTCCAACCCTAGGATCCTGAAGGCACATAAACTCAACTGCAGTCTGCTTCTGATATTAACATGAAGACTTGTATTCTTGCTTGTCCTAAGAAATGTCTCTTGCCTTGCAGATTACATGAAAGAATCCGTGTGCAGTTCTAGTACTTGTTCCTTGAATAGCAGTGAAAACCCTTACGCCACAATTAAGGACCCACCCATCCTCACCTGCAAGCTTCCAGAAAGCAGCTATGTAGAAATGAAGTCGCCTGTGCACATGGGGTCTCCGTACACAGATGTGCCATCCTTGTCGACATCTAATAAAAATATATATGAAGTTGGTAGGTGTCTCAAATAAGTAACTTAGTGAAATCAGGGCAATAGTGCAGCATTTGAAGTAAAAGCAAGCCCTCTCCACTCACCCCACCTTGACCACACATCCTTCTTTTGTTGCTTTCAAAGGCATCTCTAAGGTGAACTGTCTTTCCTAGGACTACCCTCCTAGCTAATGCAGGAAGTCAAATTATTGTACCAACTCTGCTTTAAAAAACACCAGGACTAATATGAAACAAATACTAGGGGTGGGAAATGGGCACATGCATGTGCACGCACACACACACACACAACTGATTGTTGATACAAATCTCATTTTAAAAAAGAAAGCAATCAGAGACATTGACAAGTCTCTAAATCACCTTCTACCTTCTCCCAGTTTATGTCCCTGGGCTCACTGGTAAGACTCCTACCTCTAGGATATTTTAAATCCTTTGGTGTTGACGAGAGGCTTGGATGTTGACAGCACATTCACTTAGTTTTCCATCTCCTGAGCAAGCCTCAGTCCTAACCCTCATGTATTTGTCATAGATTTATAAATCCCTGGCTCCTTTCCCCAAGTTAAGTAGAACTCTCTTCCTCTCCAACAAGGCAACCAAAGCTAATCTGTTCTCTGAACTCATTTTTCACTATATTTCTTAGAGCCCACAGTCAGTGTGGTCCAAGAAGGTTGCGGTCATAACTCCAGCTATATCCAGAATGCATACGACCTACCTAGGAACAGCCATATTCCTGGTCATTATGACCTCCTCCCAGTAAGACAGAGCCCTGCCAATGGGCCGTCCCAGGACAAGCAATCTTAAGAGGGATAAGCTTCTCTCTTGCAGTGTGTTCTACTGAATATTCTGACTCTGAAAGAAGACAGTCCCTTGACTTGAAGTAATGGTACAGACTGGCTCCAGCTGCATGTTAGTTATTACGTTCACCTGGAACTAAAGAAGAGCGTCCAGGTGGGACTGGGATAATTGTTCAAGGAATTGTGTTCTCAAAGGCAAATCCTATCTCCCACTCAGCCCCAAATGCCCTGGATTATATGATTTTTAAAACATTTTAAGATACAGCTACTCATCAACATCAGCTAAATATAGCTGATATATATATATATTTATCTGAAACGTGATATTTTAAAAACATGTAGGTTTAACAAACCTTCCTAGGACAAAAAGGAGACTGGGGAGGGAAGAGGATTACTTTAAAGCACCTGAAACGTATATGTACTTTTGGTTGCTGTTACCATCAACATCTGTTTTATTACCGAAGACAATTAGTACACAGACATGAAGTGTTCTTAAACAGAACAGTCTTAAAATGTCTGTACATATCTGTCTGGTCCATCAAATTACAACAGCCAAGATTACAGAATGTATATAGTCTAATGCTGACAACTTCTATTTTAAAAAACAAGACTTTACTTTCTTCTGCCCCCTAAGTGATAGATTTAAACACACAGAGACACACACACACGTTTCCAAAGTGCAGCAGTGTCTCTTTCAGTCTACAATAAGATTCCTAGGGCAGCTTTATCAAATTTTGCCAATTCAAAGTTCAAGGACATTACAAGTTAGTCCTGGCTTTGTCATATCTACTTAGTCCATCCAACACCTGAATCATTCCATGTAAAACAGAGCTCTAAGATGATCCTTTAAGCAAGCAGTCATAGACTGGTCGGGATTAAGTATCCCTAAAGACGGCTAGTTGGCCTCCTCATTTTATTTGGTCAGCATCCCTTGACTCGAAAGAGTACTTGCTTTCAAGTTCTTCATAAATCTTGAGACTGACATAGTATGAAACCTAAAAGTATACAGGAAATTGGACAAATGTGGATACAGCAAGTTTACACTGCTTAAAGTACATTATGCTTTTTGATGGAACTAAATGATCAAAAAAAGAATGGACTGTAACCAGTTGCTGTAACGTGATGTAAAAATGTTACTGTAAACAGCATGAGTATATGAAGTCCTTCCACCTTCTATCTTAAAACTACTACTTACTGAGCTAGCCCAATATGCATTACAATGAGCTAATGCTCCAGATCCCAGTATTCAGATGTGTCTATACCTTCCACTATGAACATAGATAAACTGAGGCACAGATAAGTCCAAATGAAATGAAATCAACTCCCAAGCCCTAAAGAGAACCTTCTCTCAAGAATTAAAAACAAAAAGGGCAAACCTAGGAAGCCAGCGGCTACTCCTGTACCACTCTATTCACTGGTACAGTCCAGCCAGTAAAAAACACTTCCAAAAAGATACACAGAAGAGGAACTAAATGACTGCAAAGCTGGAATACTGCTACAGGAAGTATGAGAGTTCTGAAACCCTTGATAGAAATTGGAAGCCTGCCATGGAACACAATACTTTGGGCAATAATCAGAAAAAGCAAAAAAATAAATAAATGAGTACATCTCCCCTTCCCACTTCACTCAAGGCATAAGCAGATTTTACTGTTAGAGGAAAATATGTAATACTTACATGAATGCTGCATGTGTGCATGGGAGCAACTGATTAGCAATAGTAAATTTACTTTCCAAAAAAGCCTTATTAAAATATAAATATTAGAAAATTACTTTGGAGACCCAAGTAAATATTTCTCATACATATGTAGAAAGAAATATAGGTAAGCAGCTTACCTCAGTATTTCAGGGCAGCAAGTGTTTGTGAAGCAAGGATGAGCAGCATGAAGATGTCAGATCAGCAAGGAGAAACTTCAACTCAATCCCAGGTTTTCTCTTCTTCCCTTATCCTGCATGTACAATAACTGCTGCCTGGCAAACTGCAAACAAGCAGCATCACTCAAGTTTGAAGTTTCGCCCCTTTTGTCAACTATCCTCTGGGCAAAGGTATTCAGCAAGAGGTGGAATGGCTAGGCACTGAATCAAGAGATTTCAGTGTTACTCTGGTCAAGTTAGTTGCCCTCTCTGGGCTCCCTTTTTTTCTATGCATAAAAAGGGGAGAAGCAGAGAGTGGGAAGACAGCTCTACTAACCCTTCAGCTCTAGCATTCCATGACTTTTTAAGGAAATGTAATACAAGTCAAACCAGGCAATACAGAGGAGAAGGGAAAGGCAGAGGGTGTGATTATGGTGACAACAGCTGCCTTCCCCTATCGAACAGTTATCAGTAAAAGACATTTCAATCTTACAAAGCAACTGTTAGAAACTTCTGTCTAACACCATCACAAATAGGTTCATGGTCAGCCTAAACATGTATACTGTGCATTTTATGGGTGACTTTGAAAGATCTGTTCAATTATTTTTCAGAAACTAAATTTTCAAAAAATTAATATGTGTACAATTAAAATGAATGAAAGAAAAACCATTATTGTACAGAGGTATTAATGAGACTATAAAATGGCAATACTTTTTTAAATCACAGATTTGTAATATATGTTCACTGTGCAGAGGGATTGTACCTTGTACAAAATAAAACAAATTTCTCAAACTAATTTAACAAGAATGCCTACTGTTGTGTTGCAAATGGAAAACGTGCTTATAATCTACACCTTAAGTTTAAGGGTAGAACTAACCTACATCCTGCTTGGGCACTTTAAACACTTGGAAGAATGAAAATTATTCTAGTAGATGTTTGAAAATAAGTGAAAAACTTGTATCAAATTTTTGATAGAGGAGTCTCTTTCTTTAAAGTAATAAATGTGAGCACCATATTTTTATTCATGTTCAAAACTTATTTAAAAATCTCGGGGCCGGGCATGGTGGCTCACACCTGTAATCCCAGCACTTTGGGAGGCCGAGGCAGGCAGATCACGAGGTCAGGAGATCAAGACCATCCTGGCTAACATAGCAAAACCCCGTCTCTACTAAAAAAACAAACAAAAAATTAGCCAGGCCTGGTGGCGGGTGCCTGTAGTCCCAGCTACTCAGGAGGCTGAGGCAGGAGAATGGCGTGAACCTGGGAGGTGGAGCTTGCAGTGAGCCGAGATCGCACCACTGCACTCCAGCCTGGGTGACAGAGCGAGACTCCGTCTCAAAAAAAAAAAAAAAAAAAATCTCATATACATTCAGTATACTAAAATTAGAGGGTTTCTCAGCTTTCACAAATATTTGGACTCCAAGACAACTACTACAGTTTGTGCTCAGCTCCAGAGGCACAAAGGTATTTATATGGAATGAATAAGGGCCAGTGTAAGGGCCACTTCATTTCTATAATGCAATGAATAGCTTTCCACTAGTAGAAGTTATCATCCAGTATAGTTACTATGGGTATATCTGTTTTATAAACTTTAAAGACATAAACTTGTGATCAAACTGGTAAAGAAGCAACAGGATTAATTTTGTAATAAAATACAGATGCTAAAATATGGCTTACTGAGTTCATTCAAATAAGTTTAAAATTCCTCCTTCATAGTTCCAAAGGTTTGTATATAATCCTCATATGTACATAACCCTCACATTCTGAAGACCCATTCAGAAGAAATTACTAATAGGTAATTCTCAAGAGCTATGAGTTGACATCTCAGTTAAAGACAAAACATAATCAAAGAGTTTTAAGACTAAAAAAGATATTTACTGACAGTAGTGTAAGATTATGCATTACAAGTCTCAGAATATTACTCAATACTATGAATGATAGCTAATGGCCAATTGCTGCAAGTTGTGCACTCAAGAATGACACATTAGCCATTCATTTAACCAGAGGGAAGACAGAAGAGGCCCATTTAATCAATATGCAGCAACAGGAGATGGAAACTCTTTCTATGAAGAGATAGATACATAGGGGGGTTCATTGTACTTTTATACTTTTGTATAATAATTATATATAAGTATATATTTATATAATTGTAATATATAATTCTGTATAATTTTTAATAAAAAACTTTAAAATTTAAATAGTAATTCTCATAGCTCCCCAGGCTACACCAGAATGAACCCTAAGACTAGCCCTCTCACTCTTTTTAGATGGCCCTCCCTAATTGTCCTGACATGGAATTGTCAAGGGGAGGGGGAGACAGATACTATGAATGTAAATACAGATTGAGTATCCAAAATGCTTGGGACCAGAAGTGTTTCAAATTCGGGATTTTTTCAAATTTTGGAATATCTGCATATACATAATGAGCTATCTTTGGGATGGGACCCAAGTTTAAACATGCAATGCATTTTACATTTCATATATACCTTGTACACATAGCCTAAAGGTAATTTTATACAATATTTTTAATAATTTTGTGCATGAAATAAAGTTTGTGTGTATGGAACCATCAGAAAGCAAAGGTGTCACTGTCTCAGCCACCCATGTGGACAATCTGTGGTGGTTTGCAACACCATCATTCGTGACTGTGACTTTCTATGCTACCAATAAGCAATTCATTTTCTTACACTTATTCACACATTCACACTAGTATTTTAAAAATATGATGTATCATTAATATAGTGAAAAAGAATGTGTTCAGGGTAACTAAGCAGCACAGTAGCATCACCAGAGTATCTGTACCAGCAGTTAACCACCACCGACAGCTGGCTTTCAGTCTCCACCTACGATGCTGTTTTGATTGAAAGGTTACTGTACACCTCTGCGGGAACACTGAATAAACTGTGTGGCGTGCCTGCATTTTGACTGTGACCTGTCACCTGAGGTCAGGTGTGAAATTTTCCATTTGTGACATCATGTTAGTGCTCACGTTTCCAATTTTAGAGCATTTTTGAATTTTTGGATTAGGGATGCTCAATCTGTATGAAAAAAGCACGTTCCCTGCCCTTGTGGATCTTACAATGTAGTGATTACCAAAGGGGAGAGATAAATGGAGAGCCCTGGTGATTAGTGGGGTGCTGATTATGTTATTTTCTTCCCTGGGCTTGCAAAGCTAGAAAGACTAAACAATGCTCTAATCCAAACCCACAGAAAGTGGAAGCTCTGGTCTTTAGCTTCAGTTGTCAGATTCCCTCCTCATTCCACCTTCTGCTTCCCAAGCCACTGTCCAGCCTAGCAGATGGCCCTCCAGATCCTTGGGTAAGAGAAAGCACGGGGACTGTACAAAGTACCGTCCTGTTATTTAGGCATCCACTCTAATGTAAACCAAAACTAGTAACTGAGGACCCCAACTGCCTCCTCCAGAATTGGTTTCACATCAAAGATAGCCTATGGAAAGTGTTGCTTCTTGGGGCTTCCCAGACTGTCCCGTCTCAGGCATGATCTTCTTCTACAGTATTCTTCGGCCCATATGATGAAAGACTGGCACAGAGGCTAGTACAATGGTCAGCAACTTCTTAAAAGATATGACAAGGAACGGTACCACTTCCCTAGAAATACCTGAGAAAATGGTATGCTGAGAGATTAGAGGTTGTCAACAGGGGGACAGGTGCTAAAAACAGTACATTATTCATTGGGATGAGAGTTAAAAAGGTCTGAGATTTTGTGGTTTGGAGCAAGGTTAAGTTCCACTGACTCAAACATAGTAAAGGAATCCTGTTGGCTGCTAATTCTCACTACCATCACTGGTACTGGTAACATAGTTAGCCAATATACATAACATTTTGTGCTCACACCTGCGTCAGGAACTATCCTATAATTAATAAATGTCAAAGAATTGAATTTAAATAATGTTTTGACTATTAATAATTAGATCACTAGATCAACAACCCCAAAATACCATGTATATCATGTACATGCACACATAAACCTGTACACTTGGATTTAATCACTGGTTCTACTGGATAGCTAGCCTGTGGATTGATCTACCTTCTTGTAGATTCCTATTAAAGAAATAATTTTTTAAAAATTAAACACAAAATGTTTTTAAAAGTTCTCTCCCAGACATGAGTATATTTTAAAGTACATATTAAAAGCCAGCAGTTTTTTTTTTAACAGCAAAAGCCATAAAACAAGCAGTTCTCAATTTACAGTTAACATAGCAGCCCATCAAGTGCTCCTCTCCCTTAGCATATATGGTACTTTGATGCATATTGTTGATATTGACAGTCATTTTGCAAATAAATGTTCTGAAAGCTTTCATCTTATTTAAAGGAGTAAACATGGAAATAAAGGCACCATTTTAATCAGGTTATTGTGATAAGACCAAAAACATTCCACAAAGTGTATACCTCATTTTGACTTCTCTATTAAATTTAAACTTGAGTTAAAATGTTAATAATTTGGCTTTAATTGAAGAGAGAGTTCATTCAGAGAATTACAGAGTTCGAATTGGGATGAATCCCCCAGAATTTATTTAATCTGGTACCCTCATTAATTGGAAGAATGTGAGGCTCAAAAATGAAATGACCACAAGAGCCATGACTAGAATCTCTTCGTTACTCAGTCCAGTGCTCTATCATACCAGCTACTTTCACTCTTCTAACCCACAGCTTACCGTATTTTCTAATACATGCTAGTATATTGCCTAGTACACAACATCCTTTCAAATATTCTTTCTTTATTCTCCAATTCACTTTTCAGGAGAATAGATAACCTCAATCATATTGATTCTCAGCCTAATGGTCTCCCTTACATAAATTATAATGACATTAGCATTTTGTATCACTTTATTGTTACCATCAACCTCCTACAGTTTGGGGGAACCCAATCATTCTTTAAAACATTAGAATGACAACTCCAGTTTATCTGGCATATTGTATAGGTGAGTGGGAAAGACCTGTCAAATCCCAGAAAGGGGCGTGGCACCAGCACCACCCAACCAGAAGAAAAATCTCTCTTTGGTGCTAGTGTCATAGCTCCCTATCTGTTCCGCTAACCCATTAAATGATGTGGTGGAAGAGGATTCTTTCACAATCTTTGTTCATTTTTTTACAGAGCAAATGGAAGTCATACATAACCTTTTACAAAATTCATTTTTTGTTTTAATTTTTTTCCAGGTATGTGATATTTGTGAGACATCAGAAAATCAATTTATATTTTTTTCCTCTGTTAAACAAACCAAGCCCCCCAAATTGAAAGCTGACAGGTTAGAATAAGTTCTTAAATATCCACCCAGCCTTTGAATTCTTTTGCTTCTAGTGTTGGCCAAAACTGACTAAATAGTACAGCTTCTTCTCTAAGGTAGATGGAAGAGATTATCACAACAGCTCAACCCACTAAAAGCATTTGTATTTTATAAATACAAGTCAGCAAAGACAAAAATTAAGATATTCATTTTCTCAATGATCAAAGAAATGTGACCAGCTCTGATGGGCAACCCAAACTCAAGAAGTCTAACTTTTCTGCAGAACCCTTCAGAACTTAAAAGATCACTGATGTAAGGTCACTAGCTGGCACCTCTTCTTATAATTACAATTTAACATATTCAATGCAATGGGCAATAACTTACCCTTACATAATGACAACTACTATTAAAGAGAAATCATGGCATTTGGGAACAATGACATAAGATTAAATCAAGGCACCATGGCTAACTATTCAGGAGACTATATAACAGGTTAAAAAAAAATTCAAGGCCAGGCACGGTGGCTCACGACTTTAATCCCAGCACTTTGGGAGGCTGAGGCGGGTGTATCACGAGGTCAGGAGATCGAGACCACCCTGGCTAACATGGTGAAACCCCCGTCTCTACTAAAAATACAAAAAAATTAGCCAGTTGTGGTGGCTGGCGCCTGTAATCCCAGCTACTCGGGAGGCTGAGGCAGGAGAATGGCATGAACCCTGGAGGTGGAACTTGCAGTGAGCGGAGATGGCGCCACTGTACTCCAGCCTGGGCAACAGAGCAAGACTCCGTCTCAAAAAAAAAAAAAAAAATTCAAAGTTAAAACAACTGAAAATCAAGGTCAAGTAGCAAAATACTTCTAAACTGCCTTAAGACCTGAACTGTCATAATATTTAAAAATTTATCGTTTCTTCCTTGAGACAGTTTGTCTCCTAAGATACTACTCAGAATAAAGACACCTGTTGAAACGCAATCAAAGTCATTTTCTAATACCTAATATTTCCTGGAATTCTCCCAAGATCCAACCATACTCAAAACAACATTTAAGTCTACACTTGGGTAAAAATTCTAAGTTTACTTTATTCATTTTCAATTCATTATTTAGTTTTTCTCTTTTCTCCTTACCTTGTAAAAAATCTACCACCAACTTTCAATAAAATAGAGATGGATTCTTTTCCTGGGTCTGGTGACACTGTTATATATGAAAATACACACTACTTTCCTAATGTTTTTGGACATACTTTTTCCAAGGAAAGCATAATTGAACTGCAGGTCTAAAATCAAAGCTGAATTCACACACTGATGCTCCCAATTCAATGTTTACTCAGTAATGCAAGAACCTATGCTTTTACATCAGGATTCCACGGCTGCACCCAAAGCACTCAAAGGAAAAATGTAATCTGACAGCATAAGAAATAATCCCCCTATAACTGTTTATTAGAATGTGAATATAATCCAAATCAATAACTAAAAAAAAAAATCAAATTACAGAGCATGCATAAAATACAAAGTAGCAATTTACAAATAGATAATATTATCTTCATAACCAATACACTAAAATAATAAAATGGCTATAGAAGAAAACCAAAATGACTGACTACAGCAATGCCTTCCGTGTGCCCCACACATCATGAGCACCGCAAGAGACAAAAGATTAACTATGAAATATAGTAATCTAAGCAAGCTCACACATACATATTTTTGGGGATTTCCCACCATCCTGAATAGTATCACCGCAGTTGACACAACTTCCAGGAAACTGCAGAGTAAGTGCTTAATATTATCCACGAGAAAGCAAAACTAAATATTAGTGTGCATATTTCTGAATGAGAAACTAATTGCTTCACTGATTTCAACAATGTAGTGGAAGAAAACTATTTCAGATCTCTACAATGCCTAAATGCATTCTATTTAAACTCAAGGTACTATTTCATTTTACATACTAAAAGAATACATGCCTTTAAGTGGTACCACTTGAGCAGAAATTAACCTCTCACTGTACTCTTCAGACATACTGAAACCAAAGATTTAACTGGACTATATTCCATAATATACTGCAAAACTCAAATATTAGCATTGTTAAAATAATTATCCATGCCTGCTGGTGGATATGGTGATAAAACTAGGTTGTATTTCACTTACTGAAAGGTTCTAAGACAAAATTAACACTTCAAAATTTGACACTACCAGCATTAAACCAATTATTGCCTGAGCAATAAAATGCCACATAATCTACTGCTTGGAAATTATTATAGATCATTTAAATCTTTTGGGCTGCCTGATCATTGCAACAGAGGCACCCGAGATGGAATACCACAAGTCTCTTCAGTTCCCAGCCTACCAGGCAGCACTGTTTAACTTATGGCCCCACAACCATACTACTAATGAAACCGTAACAATCTTTTGTGTTTACTAAGAGAATTCTCCAGAAAAAGTGCCCCCCTCTCTAATCAACTTTGATGCTTACAAAAATTAAAAAACAAAATTTACTCAACTACATAAACCTATTAAGGCATTTTAGAAATTCATGTCCAGAATAATGGAAAATTTTCAAGCTCTCAAAATCCTGCTATGTTTATAGGGCAATTCTTAGATTTGTGGAAATGTACACTGCACTGAGAGAAGAGTGTATTACCTATAAGCTGCTCTGTGGCAAAATGGTAGCTTATTTCTAAGGTCTTCTTCAGTTTGATTTGATCAAGACCAATAGGTCTGAGCTTCAAGTGATCAAGTTCTATTATGTCCTACATACAGTGACAGGCTTCCATGATGAAAAGTAAACCATAATTGAGGAATCCAAACATTCAGTTTATTAAACTAAGGCTAGAGAAGCCATAGCATGAAAAAAAGCTGCAGTCATTCGGGACAAGTGGATGATTTTATAAAGCTAAAATCAAAAGACTTAGGACATGGAAAAATTCATAAGTATGAAGTAATAAAACACAAAAGTGACACAAGAATTACAAATATATTTAAATCTCAGACCTGGGAAATGGACTATACACAGCCTTCTAGGGGAGAAGAGAAATGCCTTAGATGTTCTGACAGCACTGCACCTTTGGCTTGTTTTCAGTGGTTGGTGGAACATGAATAGGAACCACATTGTTGCTTGGAGACATGTCATTTTCGCGTCTGTCTGACATTTGCTTCTGAGAAACAATGCGGTAAATCTCTGAAGGAAAAAAGAAACCACAATACTTAGTGTGAATAAACCTATCATAGTTAGGATAAAAGATACATAAAGGTAGGAGATATATTTGCATCAAAGACCCTAAGGAAACTGAACAGAGAATACATAAATTTAAAGTTTTATTTTCAAACAGCCACTGATTAGATTCAACCCTTTATTTTAACAATTGCCCTTGGGGTAAGAAAAGAAACAAAGGTTTTTCCATGTCAGAGGGAAAGGTTCACCAGTCAAATAAATCTTTGTTTAAAGAGGTAAACCAGGTCAGGCAGATCACCTGAGGTCAGAAGTTCAAGACCAGCCTGACCAACATGGTGAAACCCTGTCTCTACAAAAATACAAAAATTAGCCAGGCATGATGGTGGGTGCCTGTAATCCCAGCTACTCGGGAGGCTGAGGCAGGAGAATCACTTGAACCCGGGAGGCGGAGGTTGTCGTGAGATGAGATCGTGCCACTGCACTCCAGCCTAGACAACAGAGCAAGACTCGGTCTCAAAAAAAAAAAAAAGAGGTAAGCCAATAGCATTACATAGTTTATGGACTTAGATTCAAAGTAAACCATAAGAGTATTTTCAGTCTACCTTTACCCCAAAAAACAAACAAACAAAAATTGCCTACACACAATGACATTGTACCACACAAAAAATAAATAAATTTGCACTATCAGACGCATTCAGCAGAGTACATCTTAACAAACATGCTAAAATCCCAAACGATTCTTGGAAGGGAAAAAAAGATAATGTGTTTATCAGTGACCTCCTGAACAAAACTTAAATTGTAATTAAAGAATGATACAAAATAGGCAACTTAAGGTGTTATATGTAAACTCTATTTTTATTTCATGACACTTATCAAAAATAATTTAGTGTCTGCCTCTTTTACTAAGTGTTAAACTCTGTAAGGATCAAAACTGTGTCTGTCTTACTGCTGTACTGCAACATATAACATGTGTTGTGACAAATAAATAACCGCATGAATGTCACTAAATTCCTCCACAATAAGTATCTGTATGTAACACGTTTGGTCTTATACTGCACTGCCTAAAAGTTGTTCCCTCTGACTAGATTATAAAGTCCTTAAGAACAGAGAATGTACCTTATTTTTGTTTACTCTCCCAGTTGTCCCTCCAAAAACACTACTCTCAAAAAGCAAGATAATTCTAAAAATGTGTCAAATTAACACAATTAGCCTCCTAATACGATGTACTAGGAAAGACACAATGTATTCCTATAAAGGACACCATGTATTCCTGACAAAAATATTTAAAACTAATTTAATCATGAGGAAATAATGAGATAAATCCAGACTGAGATGGGGATAAATGTTCTAAATTTATGCTATCCAACAGAGTAGCCATCTATTTTAATTAAATAAAATTTAAAATCCAATTCCTCATCTAACTAGCCACATTTCAAGTGCTCAATAGTAACCTGTGGCTACTCTATTCAACACCCCAGATACAAAACAATTCCATCTGTTAAGGCTCAGAAACCCATACTCCAAAATGGCGCTTTGATATGCTGAACTAAAGAAGCCTCAAGGTCTCTCTGACCTTCTCCCCCTCATCCTCTCTCCCTGGCACAGGATGAAGCTGAAGTTCCTTCATCTGCCTGAGATCCAGACCCACCAAAAGGGACAATTGTTTTTTCTTCCCCTCCCTGTAAGACCAAGAATGTAACCACACTTAAACAGACTCTTTCATGAGATAATGTACCAATTAATTTCTGTCCACTGATCCATTCATCCTCCCCAATAATCCCCTCAACAGAATTCCTTTTCTCCTCCTTCCCATAACCTGTTTTGCCAGAATGGCATAAGCCTCTGAATGCCACTGGGAGGTGGGTCATCTCTCTGGTTCTCCCCAGAGAAAACCAGTGTACAGTGTACATGTTAATAAATTTCGTATGCCTTTTCTCCAATTAAAATGCCTTTTGTGAGTTGATTTTCCAGCAAACTTTCAGAGGTTTCTATTTAGATCTCCTACAAGAGAAATCTAAATGATATAAAAATGATAAAGCAGGATTCTTTTTCTTCCTAACTTCTACCTATCGTTTGGACCTCGTGAAAGGTCCAAAGCTATATCAGATAGCTTTCAGCAAACCTTCAGAGGGCAATAGGGACACTTCCCTTGGCTCCTATACATGTGATCTTTAAATGGATCTTGAATTTTTTAATTAAAAAACAAATCTACAAAGGACATTATTAGTATACTGAAGAAATATGAATATGGATTGCACATTAAAAACTGTATAAATGGGCCAAGCGAGGTGGCTCACGCCTGTAATCCCAGCACTTTAGGAGTCCAAGGCGGGCGGATCACGAGGTCAGGAGACCAAGACCATCTTGGCAAACATGGTGAAACCCCGTCTCTACTAAAAATACAAAAAAAAATTAGCCAGGTGGGGTGGCACCCGCCTGTAGTCTCAGCTACTTGGGAAGCTGAGGCAGGAGAATCGCTTGTCCCGGGAGGGGAGGTTGCAGTGAGATAGCACCACTGCACTCCAGCCTGGGCAACAGAGCACACTGTCTCAAAAAAAAAAAAAAAAAAAAAAAAAAAAACTGTATAAATGTTAAATTTCTTGGATACGACATATGGTATTGTGATTATGTAGGAGAATGCCTATTTTTTTTTTGAGACAGAGTCTCACTCAGTGAGCAGTGAGGTTGAGATTGCACCACTGCACTCCAGCCTGGGGACAGTGTGAGACCCTGTCTCCAAAAAAAAAAAAAAAAAAAAAACCGGTGGGGGCGACTGCATAGGAATTGGTATATTCATTTGGTTCTAAAGGAGAACATGCCTTTGAAAGAAGGAAATAGATCTAGTTTAGCAAGTTCCTACACCCCCCACCCCCACAAAACTCCCAATGAAATAACCTTCTCTAATCAGACAGCTAGAAGTTACCTGCTTCCTACTTTCTTATCAGGTTTTTGGTTTGGTTTTTTGTTGTTGTTTTTTTTTAATGACACACCCAGCCACAAGAGACTTAAGTATGTAAATTACTTGTGGAACCTCTTAAAGCCAATCACTATTGCTTTGGTGGCATTTTTATTAGCAGACATCCTTTTTGGTAACTGGAGTAAGTGCAGCAGTAATCTATTTCTAAAAAACAGTATGCTGTACTTGTACACACCAACACTGCTCAAATTTCTTGCTCTGTAATGAGATCTCTTTAATTATTTACTTCTCTATGTTCTTTGAGAAGTCTGCCTTTCCCTCTCTTCCAGTTTTACATATATTTGTTTTTTATGTAAGAACTTTTTTTTGTTTTGGTTCCCCTAATTTAATCTTCAAAACAATTTACAAAGAAGTTAAAACTTACAGTGGGTTACATATTTCATCTTAATTTACACACATAATTTACACTTGAAAAAGAAGAGCCTCCCAGTTTGAGACTAGAGGGAAAGCTTAAAGATGCAAGTTAATTATCTTTATTCCTTAGCCACTCATCTGATTGAATGACTGAAGGGTAAATCCTTTTCTTTAGCCTTGGCACCCTCCCATCCCATCCTTTTTCATTGAAACAAAATCTAAATAAAGATTCCATATTCTTTTTTTTTTTAAATTTTAATTTTAGTAGCCTGTCTTTATTGAATCCTGGTTGTCTTTCCTTAATGCCTCTTCACATTTGAACCACTGTCAACCTTCTCAGACATAAATTTTAGCCACTCCCCTTCCCCCACAAAAGAATCTAAGAAAAGATATACTTGCTGTCTGTTTTTGTTAGTTTACATATTCAGTTGACTACAGCTCACTGTTTTTCAACTTCTAAGAAATTAGTTCTTAATTTTGGAAAATGCAGTAATTCAGTTAATACATCTCTCTTTAACTTTTTTTTTTATGGAAATTTTCTGACATACCAAAAGTAGAATAAGGCCAGGGGCGGTGGCTCACACCTGTAATCTCAGCACTTTAGGAGGCCAGGCGAATCACGTGAGGCCAGGAGTTAGAGACCAGCCTGGCCAACATGGTAAAACCTGTCTCTACTTAAAATACAAAATTAGAGGGCATGGTGGCTCAGGCCTATGATCCCAGCTACCCGGGAGGCTGAGACACGAGAATTGCTTAAACCTAGGAGGCAGAGTCTTGCCTGACAGAGCAAGACTCAGGGGGAAAAAAAAAAGAATTTAGTCTTCATGCTAAAAAGATAACCTGGACATATTAATTACATGGAGAAACCTAGCAGACATCACCTTAACCAAGTGGTCAAAGTTAACATCACTAGTAATTAATAGGACATCCAATTATCACAACCTGCTGATATGATGCACTGAGAACACTTCTGTGGTGTTCCTGCCAAAAGTGTATAACTTGAGTTTAATCATGAGGAAAGAAATCAGAAAAGCCCAAAATGAGGTACATAACAAAATAACTGGACTGTACCCTTCGAAAATGTCAAGGTCAATAAACAAAAGATTGAGGAACTGTTCGAGATTAGAGGAGACTAAAGAGATATGACTGCTGAATGAAACGCATGACCTGATCTTGGACTTTCTTTGGCTAATAAGGGTATTATTGGAACAACTGGCAAAATCTGAATAAGGTCTGTAATTAAACACTGATGTGGCACTATTATCTAACTCTCTGATTTTGATAATTATACTGTGGCTATAAAAGAGAATATCCTTGTTTTTACAAAATATACACTGAAAAGTACTCAAGGATGAGGGTCATCATGTCTGCCACTTAATCTCACATGGTGCCGAAAAAATATGTTTATATTTAGAGCGAAGAGAAAGAAAAGGACAAAGCAGATGTGGTAAAATATTAACATCTGAGGAATACGGGTGAAGGATATTTGCAAATTCTTTTTACTATTATTTCAACCTCTTTAAATTTGAAATTGTCAAAATGCAAAGTTAAAATAAAAAAGTAAAAGGTATTATTAAAAACATCCTTTAGTGAACCTGAGAAAACACAAAGCTGCACTGAAATTCAGAGGCGGAGCAATCTACCAGTCTCACTCTCATACTAGTAAACTACCTCTAAAAAAATACCATCAGCAAAATCATCTCATGGAGTCACTTTCAAATTCATGGGTGTCAAGAATGCCATGGGTCTATTCTGAAACCAACAACACAATTAACTCTGAAGTAACAATGTAAATTTTCTGATATATAATTTTACAACTTAAAATTTTTGGCCAGGCATGGTGGCTCATGCCTATAATCCCAGCACTTTGGGAGGCCAAGGCAAGCAGATGGCTTGAGCTCAGGAATTCAAGACCAGACTGGGCTCCATCTCAATTTTTAGAAGTTTTAAAGCTATTTTTTCTTTCAGCAATATCAAAACACAACGTAAATACTCCCTTAAGACTGTTAACATTTAAGGTAGAATCAACTGCAATAAAGTGTCTGTTCTCTTTACTGTTTTCTCTATGCATTCACACTTCCACTGGCACACAGGAGGAAGAAAGTTTAGAACAAACATCCTAACACCTGCAGAACAACACAGATGTCTGCTGCCACATGCAGTGATCTCTGATCCTACAGACCAACAGTGAGATTTATGCAGGAAGCTGAGGAAATAGTGAATATAGAAAGGAAAAGTGGTAGCAAGTGAAACTAAAGTCTTCTTTGCTTTCAAGCAACAATTAAGCTGTAACAAAAGTTCAATCTAGAGTGAATTTTAAGAAAAGCAACCATATGTTCATCTTTTTTTTTCTTTTTGAGACAGGATCTCACTCTGCCCCCAAGGCTGGAGTGCAGTGGCATGATCTCGGCTCATTGCAGCCTAAACCTCCCAGGCTCAAGCAATCCTCCCACCTCAGCTGGGACTACAGGCGCACACACTACCATGCCTGGCTAATTTTTTTGTGGTTTTTTTTTTTTTTTTTTAGAGACAGCGTTTTACCATGTTGCCCAGGCTGGTCTTGAACTTTTGAGATCACTGCATGTGGCAGCAGACATCTGTGTTGTTCTACAGGTGTTAGGATGTTTGAGCTCAAGCGATCCGCCTGCCTCAGCCTCCCAAAATGCTGGGATTACAGGCGTGCATCAACATGCCCAGCTCTCATCTTTAAAGACAAAAGGGCTCAATTTTAAGTACCGACTAGTTCATGTTTGAGTGGATCAGAAGCTCAATGTTACAAAATGATGCATAAAATAGTTAACTGCAGATGGAAGACTTGGGCTCATCTTCACTTAATATCAGAATAAATGGGCCAGAATTACAGCAGAGGAGATTTGATGGAACATAAAAAATATTCCAACAATGAGGACTGCCTAAAAAGCTTTTTGAGATGAGACTTTCTGAGGCCTTAAAATGCTCACACATCTTTAATGTAATTTAATTCACATGTTTTAAGACTATGACTCTGAGGAGCAGGGAGGTTCAGTGACTTTAGTTAAACTGGGACTAGAAGCAAAGTGATAAAAATGTAATGCCCTAGAACTCCTGGGTCTCAATCTGGTACTCTACATGTTGACTTAATAAAATGTACACAAATGGCTATAAAGAAAACAAGGACTTGCAGACATACTACATATTTAATCAAATCTTGCTTGCTTAAAACAATCTGCAGTGAAACTTTGACAGAGAACATTCTAAAGGAAAGCTACTGTGTTCCAAAGACTGCTTATCCAACCCCAGCACTATTATTCTGATAACAGAAAACAATTATAATAAAATAGGTACATAAATCTCCAATTTTCTCATGCCTTAATTGCTGTTCAGCTACTAATTTGCCAACTGTTCTCTATATACCAGGGATAGATAAGTAATTTACAGTATTCAAAATGGGTACTTTACAGGTACTCATTTTTGAAGTCTAGGGCAGTGACAGACCATTCTTTGCTAAGGGTTACTGAGACAAAAAACCTTCAGGTCACAAAAGTCAAGTCAAATCCTATCACAAGATTTTATAAATATAAGCCTTCTCTCAAAAAGGAAATAACAAAACTCCTCAAAATATATATGAATTTTATAGATGGAGAAATTAAGGCCTAAAAGGATTAGGTAACTTGCCTAAGATTGTACAACTAATAGTAAGTGGAGGAGCCAGGACTAGAACCCAAGTCAGGCTTCCAAATCTTAACTCCTTGACTTTACGCTTACATTTTTACAGTAAAAGAAGATAACGTGTTAAAGTTAAAATCTGTTAATCTCTAATACAGGGGCTGCATACAAACAATAAATCAAAACTTGTTACATAATAATTGTAAACTCAATCATATCTCTGTATAGACTTTTTAGAACAATGCCACGTAAAACTATACTATATATTAAGACCACATTTTAAATCATGAGTTCTTAAAAGTAACATACAATTTAAAAGTATTTAAAAACAACCCATCAAAGTACTCATTAGAAGATTAAGACTAATCTTACTATTAAATCTGGTTATTCTAATAGTTTCAGGATAAATATGAGTGAACACTTCTTATCTCAGAGGCTGACCTGGTCATTCACATTCCAAAACAGCATGAACTCCACCTCTTTCCAACTACTTTTTAAAACTTTTCTATATGCAATCATTAGCTGATTTTATCTACCAATTATCTCCCATGATACAATATAGAATACGCAAGTGATACCCTTCTTCTGTATCATGGGAGAATTTTATTTTGTCGCTATAATTTTTAAAAATGTTTTTTCCCTAGCTTTTCCTTTACTAAATTTAAAAAAGGGCATTTATATCTTTCTATAGCTGGGATCTCAATATTTACCTTATAAAAGTACATTTAAACATTACTTTGTGACCATGAAGAATGGAATACCTGGACTGAAGTAATAATGGAAGTGAATGAATTATTTTCAAAGTATTTTTCCCACTATAAATCAGATGAATTAGGACAACTGAAGCTCAGTGAGCAAGGGTTGTAGTTAATTTTGCACTCTAAACAGCTTTTGCTAGAGTAGCTCTCAAATGATAGTCACTCTTGGCTGATATATAGTTTAGTTACTGATTAGTTTGTTTAAATTACCTTCCTAAGACTTCTAGTCCTACTGGTGTAATCTGAAAATACAAGTCTTACCTGTTAAAATTGTCTGAAAAGCAGCTTCTACATTTGTAGAGTCTAGGGCCGAAGTCTCAATGAATGACAAACCATTCTTTTCTGAGGGGAGACACAAAAGTTCAGTCTTGTCAAGTTTTAAAACAAGGAATAGGATATACTCAAGCCCTCAAAAGGAAAAATAACAGAACTTTTTAAAACTTAAGACCTCCTCAGCTTCTGGGACAGTAAGGGCACCATTCTGTTTACACTTTATTTATTTACTTACTTTATTTACTTCTTTATATAAGTAGAGATGCAGGTCTCACTATGTTGCCCAGCCTGGTCTTGAACTCCTGGCCTCAAGAGTTTCTCCTGCCTCAGTCTCCCAAAATGCTGAGATTACAGGCATAAGCCACCATGCCCGACCCTACTTACACTTTAATATTTACACTTTAATAGATTAAAAATAATAGCGAGAGAGCTGGGCATGGTGGCTCACTCCTGTAATCCCAGGACTTTGGCAGGCCAAGGCAGGCGGATTGCTTGAGCCCAGGAGTTCAAGACCAGCCTGGGCAACATGGCAAAACACCGGAGAGAGGTTTTGCCTCTCTCTATATAAAAAATACAAAAAATTAGCTGAGCATGGTGGCACACACCAGCAGTCCCAGCTACTTAGGAGGCTGAGGTGGAAGATCACTTGAGCCCAGGAGGTCGAGGCTGCAGTGAGCCTTGACTGTGCCACTCCACTTCAGACTGGGTGACGGAGTGAGATCCTGGCTCCCAAAAAAAAAAAAAAAGTGAGAAATTGTCAATTGGCTCCTTAATTAAAATAAATACTTGTTACATCTAAGTACTACTCACCAGTAATGAATGACACCACTTAAAATGTGGTAAAAATGTATCAAGTGCCCAGTTATTTCCATCTCTTGCTATCCTCTCCATCAACTACATTGGCTATAGTATTCAGTATGTTGTAGCCATATTATTTACAATAAAGCTATTCTTGCATGGGAAATTTAAAAAACTGTTACAGAAAGTTATTCATAGCATAAGCATTAGTGCAAAGGCAAGACTTTCTCTCTTTTTTTGTTTGTTTTGTTTTGTTTTTTTGAGACGGAGTCTCGCTCTTTCGCCCAGGCCGGACTGCAGTGGCGCTATCTCGGCTCACTGCAAGCTCCGCTCCCAGGTTCACGCCATTCTCCTGCCTCAGCCTCCCAAGTAGCTGGGACTACAGGCGCCCGCCACCGCGCCCGGCTTTTTTGTATTTTTAGTAGAGATGGGGTTTCACCACGTTAACCAAGATGGTCTCAATCTCCTGACCTCATGATCCACTCGCCTCAGCCTCCCAAAGTGCTGGGATTACAGGCATGAGCCACCACGCCTGGCCGCAAGACTTTAACTAGCCACAATGCACAATGTTGTCTTCTGGCATGCCATCCCTACCAGAACAGGGGCAAGAGACATGTGAATTCTTTATGAAGCCAAAAAGTTATAGCTCCTAAGCAGCTGCATCCCTGTTGGTCCCTGACACTCCCTGAGCCTCTGCCTTTCACTCACATAGAGCTCACGTACAGCAGCCTTTGTAAACACAGAAACATAACAGAAAAAGAGACAGAATATACAATGTTTATATTCATTTTTTGGCAGCAAAATATTCGTGTTTTAATGACTCAAAGCAAAAAAGCTATACAGTCATCACAAACTTTCAAAACAATTCTTGCTAAGCATTCATGTTTACCTTTCTGAAACTATTATAACCTATTACTCTCATTGGAAAGGTATCAAAACCACAAGACACAATGGTAAGAAATATCATGGAATTCGTATCACTAACCTGCAAAAGCTCTTGCTTCATCTGTAGGAACTGCCCTGAGATGACGTAGATCACTCTTATTGCCCACAAGCATGATAACAATGTTACTATCAGCATGATCTCTCAGTTCTTTCAGCCATCGCTCTACATTTTCATATGTGAGATGTTTAGCAATGTCATAAACCAATAAGGCACCTACAGCTCCACGATAATATCTGAAAACAGAAACATATTTAGTATCAGAAAACCACAAGATGGAAGCAAACACCAGGAAGAACTCAAAATATGGATCATGAGTTTTAAAAACATACTTATAAATAAATTTCTAAGGATTCCTAATACTAGAATTCTTAAAAGAAAAAAACAACAGTTCTTTTTCCAATACCAAAAGTCAGCTAATTCACTCGATGGCAACCCATTTCACAGAACTTAAAAACCACGAGACTTACGCTGATGTTATAGCTCGGTATCGCTCTTGCCCTGCTGTGTCCCATATCTGTGCCTTTATTGTTTTTCCATCAACCTGGATGCTTCTTGTTGCAAACTCTACTCCAATGGTGCTCTTGCTTTCCAGATTAAACTCATTTCGAGTAAATCGAGACAGGAGATTACTCTTTCCAACACCAGAATCTCCAATAAGGACAACTGGAAAGACAAAGAATTTAATGTCAGATGAATGAGGCAAACATATTCAGAACACCACTATGCTTTCAACAGAATGAAGTTTGGCTTCAGAGTAAATAAAGCAAGAAAAATAAGGTATATGACTTTTAAAAAGGAATGGGGGTAGGGGGTTGAACAGCATGTTCTTGACCAGTTACCAATCAATAAAACTGATTTATTCTTTTCAACCTGTTTCTACCTGCATGACTTCCACATATCATCTGCTTAGCACAGATACGGTACCCTGTCTTAAACATGCAGTTTTAATCACAGATGCCCTTGGCATTGATGACAGGCATTAATTACCATCAATGCTATGCCAATCTTACTACTTTAGAAGATAACAACTTCAAAGATAAATCCTAAACTAAATGAATAATTTATGATATTAAAATGTAATGTATCAGAAATGAAAACAACAAAGGCTGTTAGTGGGTAGGGAAGGACAAAATGAATATACTTCGTTTCATCAAAGACTGGGTGTGACCTCAGGACTGAGACCTAGGCAAAATGAAAAACATTTAACATATGAGGCATAGGGTTTATAAACATCACCATACAGATCACAGAAACTAAAATGACCTTTAATAGTTGCATTTATCAGATTGGTTCAAAGTTAGAGACCCCTCTGCCAAAAAAACCCAAGCCACTAAAGATAAACAGGGGGTACTAGGAAACTAATAATTCTGACATACTGTGAGTCAAAACCAAAGCAAGTGCCGGGTGTGGTGGCTCACACCTGTAATCCCAGCATTTTGGAAGGCCAAGGTGGGCGGATTGCTTGACGCCAAGAGTTCGAGACTAGCCTGGCCAACATGGTGAAAACCCCATCTCTATAAAAATACAAAAATTAGCCAGGTGTGGTGGTGGGCGCATGTAATCCCAACTACTTGTGGGCCTGAGGCATGAGAATAGCTTGAACCCAGGAAGCAGGGGTTGCAGTGGGCCGAGACTGTGTCACTGCACTCCAGCCTGGGCGACACACTGAGACTCTGTCTTAAAAAAATAAATAAAATAAAATACAACAAAGCAAGGAGGGCATATACTTTCACTTATGACTCCATGATTTTTTTGAAAATAGGTCTTGATTAGATGAATTTGCTTCCTGTGATTTCTACAGGCAGCAGTTTATTTACTAACTAGATACATGGAGATTCTTTTTCACTCGAAGTGGTATTACGCTTAAGAATTTCAAAAACAATGGAGAAACAGGCAGTTAAGTTGTTTTAAGACATTTTCTATCTGAATTTAAAGTTCAAAATGAGTTCACACGTTTATAGAATCTGAGCTAGATATTTTTTCCTTTGTAAAAATTGGTATCAGCATTTCAGGAAACATTACATTCGTTCCTACTTTTGACTACTAAGACTTCTTCTTATCTAAACTAGCTAATTGATTTAGACACCAGGACTAGAAAATCAAACATACAAAAATAAGGCCAAGGAGTAAGACCATTCCTTACTAAAGAGACTGGGATTTGGTGGTACGAGTGGAAAGAACGGTAAAAACTGAGAGCTCACTGCATTCTGGTCAGAGGGCAAAGAGAGTCCATTATACATTCCCTCCTTGCCACAGGAGTGGATATAAGCTGGCCTCTGGACAGTCTTGGACAGAGTACATTATCAAATGCATATCTTTCTGGCTTTCTCAGTCAGCTGATTCAGCAAGAAATCATTCAGGAGGCAGTGAATCCAATGCAGCACAAAGAATGGTTATTTCTAACTAGAGAGTCAACTAGAGGGTGTCAAAGGTGCTGTGGCAAACACATACATGCTTTGATATCAGAAGAAAATGTCAAAGTTATTAAAGTGATGTACAAAAGCAATGCACTTTCAACTTTATAGGATGGTTAGTTGATATATTAGTTTCCAAGGTCCACCATTCTGGATATGAAGTCAAATCTCAGTTTCAGTTAATAGTCTATTATTAATAGGATACATTCACTGTTGCCTCTTAGTACAAAAGGCTGGATGTTTGCTAAGGAAATGGCCTTTGAATCACTTATACAAAAAAAAAAAAAATTAAATACAAAAAAAACACAAAAAATACATGAATAAAGACAAACAAAAAAATGAGACAGGCACGGTGGTGCATGCCTGTAGTCCCAACCACTCAGGAGGCTGAGGTGGGCGAATGGCTTGAGCCTGGGAGGCAGAGGTTGCGGTGAGCCTGGACTGTGCACCACTGTACTCTGGCCGGGGCAGTAGAGCCAGAACTTGTCTCAAAAAAAAAACTTCCAGCACTTTCTTTCTTTCTTTCTTTTTTTGAGACAGGGTCTCACTGTCGCCCAGGCTGGAGTGCCACGGCACAAGCAGAGCCCACTGCAGCCTAGACCTCCCAGGCTCAGAGGATCCTCCCACCTCAGCCTCCCTAGTAGCTGGAACTACAGGCACATGCCAACACGCTCAGCTAATTTTTTGTATTTTCGGTAGAGATGGGGTTTTGCCATGTTGCCCAGGCTGGGTCTCAAACTCCGGGGCTCAAAAGATCCACTCGCTTTGGCCTCCCCAAGTACTGGGATTACAGGTATGAGCCACCATGCCTGGCCAACTCCAGCACTTTCAAGTTTTGGTTTCCTCCCTTTTGACCTCCACTTTTAACTAATGATTATGTTCATTATCTCACCAATCTCAACTCCTTATACCATCATAAGGATAGCAAGGGAACTTTTCTCTTAATGTAACCAATTAATGTTAACACTATAAAAAAAAGCACTCTAATCTGAAAATAACTCAAAATTCATGAATGTTTTAAAAAGTTATCTCAACTAGGCCGGGCGTGGTGGCTCACACCTGTAATCCCAGCACTTTGGAAGGCCAAGGAGGGTGGATCACCTGAGGTCGGGAGTTTGAGACCAGCCTGACCAACATGGAGAAACCTCATCTCTACTAAAAACACAAAATTAGCCAGGTGTGGTGGCACATGCCCATAGTCCCAGCTACTCAGGAGGCCGAAGCAGGAGAATTGCTTGAAGCAGGAGGCGGAGGATGCAGTAAGCCGAAATCGCGCCATTGCACTCCAGCCTGGACAACAAGAGCGAAACTCCATCTCAAAAAAAAAAAAAAAGTTATCAACTAGACATCTGCTGTATTTGAGTATCATTGCAAACACCTAATACTAAATATCAAGCTGCTAAATGCATAAAAGCAGAATATACATATTAATTATCCATTGAAAATTTCTGCCTCTTCAACCACATTTAGTTTTATACTTTCTCTTGCAAACTAATTTACTGGACTAAAATATAATTCATCAAAGACAGTACCTCAACCCTAAAAGTTACCACGTGAGAGAATAACTGGTAATTTTCATTCTAGTTTTCATAAATTTGGAGACATTTCTATTCTTTCAACTATATTCATAGTCCAACCTCCTCAAAAGTTTTTAATATACAATGCGTTCAAGGCAGGACACAGTGGCTCATGCCTGTAATCTCAGCACTCTGAGAGGCCAAGGTGGGAGGATCCCTTGAGCCCAGGAGTTTGAGACCAGCCTGGGCAACGTAGGGAGACCCTATCCCTACAAAAAAGAAAATTTTATTTCTGTAAGTGGGATAGTCTTAAAAAAAAAAATAGCCAGGCATGGTGGAGCACATTTGTAGTTGCAGCTACTTGGGAGGCTGAGGCAGGAGGATTTCTTGAGCACAGGAATTTGAGGCTGCAGTGGGCTATGACTGTGCCATGGCACTCCAGCCTGGGCAACAGAGGGAGACCCTGCCTCAAAAAATATATATATATAGATATAGATATAATGCATACAATAAGGCTCAAGTCTAGACAAGTTTTTCCAGATTCAGCAGAATCTGAGTTGCTCAACCAAAACTTGTGAAAGAAAAACTACTACCAAGATGCAAGACAGCAAAGTTCCTATGATAATTTCTACTGACAATCAGCTGATGGTTAATTACTACTGACCTCCAATGTGATTGAAAAGAAAATGTCTTAAACAATAGACTATGTATCCAGATATTTTCAGAAAATCTAACTGTGGATTGGTGTCTACCACACAATATTTGTAAATAGAAATCATGATTGATGCTTACTTATGTCCCACAGGGCCTTAACCACATTGTTTGTAAATACTTACGGAATTAAAGTTTTAAAAATAAAAAGTCGAGTTTAAATAAAATAAAACTAATTCCCTCCCACCAAAAGTCTCACTATTGGGCTTAAATAAAGGTTACTGTTCAAGAACAAACACATAATTTAGAATAATTGTCCTGCTCGCCCCACATTACATTCCTATTTAGACCACTCCATCCCCTATTAATCAAAATATCCCTTTATTTTGAACTGGTTAGTTACAAACTAACTCCAATTCCCTCAACTATTGCATTTGCTAGGTAAACCTTCTAAGTAGAAACAGCTGCAGTCCATCTCAGTGAATAAATCTCTGTACAATAAAGCCATTTCGAAATAAAATCATTCTTGCTTCACTTTAAAGTAGGATACTTGTATAAATAAGAAATTGGCTAAATAATCAGCATTGAAGTTAAAAAAGAAAAAGTGACTCATATCCTGTAAGAGCTTTAAAAAAGTAGAAATCTGGCCAGGCACGGTGGCTCACGCCGGTAATCCCAGCACTTTGGGAGACCCAGGCGGGCGGATCACCTGAGGTCAGGAGTTCGAGACCAGCCTGACCAACATGGAGAAACCCCGTCTCTACTAGAAATACAAAATTAGCCGGGTGTGATGGTCCATGCCTGTAATCCCAGCTACTCGGGAGACTGAGGCAGGAGAATCGCTTGAACCCAGGAGGCAGAGGTTGCAACGAGCCGAGATCGCGTCATTGCACTCCAGCCTGGGCAACAAGAGCGAAATTCCATCTCAAAAAAAAAAAAAAAAAGTAGAAATCCTCCTTAGCAGAATTTTTAACACCCTATCTTAAACAGCAAAATGCACAACAAAATGAAACCATAACCCATGGAAACATAAAATGCATTCGAAGTTCCTAGTTTTATGTTTCTTTAATAATATTTAAATGCTCTTGTAGTTGAACCTACATTTAAGGTTCAAAAAACTGACAAAGGCCAGGCACAGTGGCTCACGCCTATAATCCCAGCACTTGGGGAGGCTGAGGAAGGTGGATTGCTTAAGTCCAGGAGTGCGAGACCAGCCTGGGCAACATGGCAAAACCCTGTCTTTACAAAAACAAAAAACAAAAAAACAAAAAACTAGCCAGGCGTGGTGGCGCGCTCCTGTAGTCTCAGCTACTCCTAGGAGCTAGAGAGTAGCTAGGGAGGCTGAGGTTGGGGGATCACCTGAGCCTGAGGAGGCCGAGACTGCAGTGAGCCTTGATTGTGCCACTGCACTCCAGCCTGGGGGACAGAGCGAGACCCTGTCTCCAAAAAAAAAAACAAACCTGACAAAACCACAGTAACTTCTTTCACATTATTACCATTTATTGAGTCCTCATGGTTAAAATTTTACGAACAGTCTCATTTAATTCTCACAATCTTAAGAGGCAGGTATTTTCCTTTTTATAAAGGAGAGAACTGAGACTCAGAAAAGTTAACTTTTCCAAGGTCATAAAGTAAATATAAGACCTGAGTCAGGATCTAAACCGAGGTCTACGTGATTCCAAAGCTCGGTGCTCTCAATTGTTGCTAGAAGGATGGTCTAATCAAAAAGTTAAAATACTTTAGGCCAATTCAGAATATTTAATATTCTTTGTTAAAAAATAAAAGGACCTTGTATAACCAACATTCAAGTTCAAACCAAACAGGAGAAATACCCTGACGGTCTATCTTGTTCTGAATTAATTACTTCAAAGACAACCTTTATAAAAGCACACTACCATTATACCATATTTCAAAACACAAACCTAACCTTTAACCCCGAAGTCTCAAGAGATTCAAATAGTTTCACATCATCTCAGATACCTTCGGCAAAAGGTATGCTGTCATATACTTTTTGTAATCCAGGCCTCAGTTTTGTATTTGTAAAATGAACTAAGTACCCTGAAAGTACTTTCCAGTATGGAGGGGGAGGGTGGATACCAAAAGTATTCACCCTATACAGTAGAATATTCTGAGTCAGAGGAGTAAGATGATAAGAGTATAACAGCAGACTAGTTAGTATAACAAGATTTGCAAAGTATTGGGAAAGCAAAGAAATCTTTCCTGCTTGGTTTAGTCAATCATTCTTAGCACCCAATGGCAAAGACAGAAACAGTCACCATGCTTAACACTCTTGAAACTCCACCCTCCACAGTAAAGCTTTAATAGCAATGGCTTCTTCCTCAGTGGTAATGATCTTTGTTCGGCACACTACTGATGGCTACCTTCCCAATCCAGGAGCAGAGAAAGAGCATCAGAGTGAGAGTGCATTCACTGAACAAAAAAAGCATCTACTGTACTCTCTTCTCATTGAAAAATGTACCCTTTATCTTCGTTGATTAAAAAAAAAAAACCGGATTCCTTCCGGACTCAACCAATAAGCAATTCTTTCTAACCAACCCTGACCCTCCAATATGTTCTGTCCAAGGGCACTACATGTTTCCGTATCTTATAATAAATATTTAATGTAACCAAAAGAGCACACAACTTCCTCCCACCCCAACCTTTTGGGAAAGGTATGTGGCTAACTAGGGCTCTTCCCTTCCTGTTGGATCCTCCCAGCGTTGCAGCAGGAAGCAACCAGTCCATAGAGATAAAGCAAGCTAGTATTTGTGCAGCGCACAACCTTTCCTGCTCAGGAACCAGGCCTTCAGGTCTGGCAAGGATAACAGCCACCACCCATCCGCAACCTCATCTCGAGAACCGAGTAAAGAGTTATCCCGGGTTGGGTGCCACTGAGTAGGGAGGGCAAGAAAAGAAAAGGCTAGGTGGGAAGTAATGTCAGCCTGCCGGGTCACTGCGACAAGTGCGCGAGTGGGTGATGGGCGATCCCTCTTACCCTCCCTCCCACCACCCGGGTCGCAACGGAGACAAGGGAGCTCTAAACACGATTTGGGGAGGGAAGGTAGAGAGAGTTGCCAAATGGGGAGTGGGAGAGGGAGCGGTCAGAGAAGGTTAAGGACCGCGAGAACCGCTGGGCGGAGGTGGGGGCGGGGGCCCTTGGCCCGCTCAGATTTTACGGGGTCCTGGACCCGGGATGGGAGAAGCTTAGAGGGGCGGCCGTCCAAGTGGAGGGGAGATACAGAAGAGACACTCGCTCGAGGGGGGAAAGAGGGCAGATAAGAAAAAGACTTGTAATGGGAGTCTGCACCGAAGGCAAGGCCAAGAGGGAAGCGAAGAACCCGTCAGAGGGGCTTCGGGAGAGGACGCGAGCTGGGAAGGGTGTACGCCGAGGGGGAGGGGGCGCTACACCCGAAAAGAGAGATGGTGGGAGGAGCGGCGGGGCCGTAGAACCCGGGGAAAGGAATTCGACGATGTGGGAGAAGGCAGTCCGCCAGGGGAAGGACACGCAGGGAGGGGCTCTGAGGCCAGCGAAGGCCTATGGAGAGGTCGCTCAGAGAGCGGCATGTGATGGGGACCCCTGTCTGAGCTGGGGAGAAGAGGCTGAGCTGGGTAGGAGACGGAACCGCACAAAAAGGAAGGGCTGAGGGAGGCCTATACCAGTGCAGGGGTGGCCGGCACGAGGGTCCACCGGGAGTGGCCCGGGTCCCCGAACGAGGACTGTGTAGAGTGCGAGAGCCCATGGCCTCACCTTTAAAGAGGTAGTCGTACTCGTCGTCGCGGGTGCCCATTGCGCGGCCGAGGAGCGAAAGGGCGGGAGCAGCAGTGGTATCTGCGGGACCAGGGGGCGTCGCTGCAGGGGTAACCCGAGCGCCGAGCTTCAACTGCCGGACTGGGTGAAGAGCCCCTCCCTGCCGCTGCGCCACTTCCGGCAGGCCCCAGCCTTTAAGGGGAAGTACTTCCGGGGGCGGCGCCCCGCCCCTGAGCCCAACAAGGGAGGTGTGCGCGAGAGTCGAGATGCGTGGGGCTTCAAGCTTTAGTCGCTAAAGGAGGCTCAAAGGGGAAACTGAGTTCTGGAACTCCTAGCTACCATAGTCTTAGGGGCCGCTTGCTCATCTCTCGAGCTACCCTGCCAGGAAGCGGCTCGCTGGAACCAGGCGGTACCGCCTGTGAGTGGTGGGTTTGTGGATGGGGGCGGGGTTCTCTGAGGATTAGAGAGCTGAAGGCAGCTACACACGCGTGTTGGTTCCATGGTGTAATGGTTAGCACTCTGGACTCTGAATCCAGCGATCCGAGTTCAAATCTCGGTGGAACCTGCATTGGCTTTTTTTTTCTTTTTATCTTGACAACATCTTTAATTCACTTTTTTAGTCACTAAGTAATTGAACAACTATGACACATCTTAAGGTGGAGATGTAAAATTTAATCCTTGCCTATGAAGACCTCACAAATTTCCCACTGCATTTCAGGTGCTATCTGCTACCTGGCGGGGGGTTGTCTTAATGAGCTTCTTCACTGCCTTTTTTTTTTAACCCTGGGCTCTCAAACCTTGATTCAAAAGCTTCAATGAAACTTGAAAATTCCTTTTGCTGGAATTTTCTACCTCCAGCTTCATGCACGGGTAGGCGCTTGTCACTCACTCCTCTCCGGAAATCTCGCAATCTATCTCATTTTCATTTAGAGTACTTCGCCCACCCTCCTCATCAAGATTCATCAAGAACTTGAGTCCTATTTGTAGGCCTCTAATCTAAGTCCGTTTACATAAGTATTTCATTTAACATGCCAAGCAAAGGATGGTAATTTCCATTTTAGCGGAAATTTGGATACTAAGACTCAAGTGATTTGCCAGATATCATGTCGCAGGGCCTCCCTGTATTTGAAGAGAATTTTGTCATTCCAGAAAAGCCTTTATCCAATTATTGTCACACCTTCTACCTCCTATATGCAAACTCTCGATTTAGACTTGTGGGCAAGTATGCCTATAACAGGCAGAATAATGCCCCCTGCCAATGATGTCCACTTCCCAATTCCTGGAGACTGAATAGTTTAGGTTACATGGCAAAGGGGAATTGAGGTTACAGATGAAATTAAGGTTGCTTATCAGCTGACATTAAATTAGGGATATTATCCTGGATTAGTTGGTTGGGCCCAGTGTTGTCATAAGGTCCTTAAAAGTGGAAAATGGGCTGGGCACGGTGGCTCAGGCCTTAATTCCAGCACTTTGGGAGGCCAAGGTGGGTGGATCACCTGAGGTCAAGAGTTCAAGACCAGCCTGGCCAACAAGGTGAAACCCTGTCGCTACTAAAAATACAAAAAATTAGTCTGGCGTGGTGGTGGGTGCCTGTAGTCCCAGCTACTCTGGAGGCTTAGGCATGAGAATCGCTGGAACCCGGGAAGCGGAGGTTGCAGTGAGCTGATACCACGCCACTGCACTCCAGCCTGGGCAACAGAGAGAGACTCGTTCTCAAAAAAAAAAAAAGTGGAAAATGGAGGCAGAAGAGGTCAGAGTGATGTGACTTGAAAAGACCTCAATCTGCCCTTGCTGGCTTTGAAGATGGAGGAAGGGGCCCAGGAGCCTAGGAATCTGGAGGCTTCTAGAAGCTGGGAAAGGCATGGAAACAGATTCTTCCGTAAGGCCCCCAGAAGGAACACAGCCCAGCTGACAACTTGATTTTAGCCCAATGAGACACTTGTCAGGCCTGTGACCTACAGAACTTTAAGCAATAAATTTGTGTTGTTTTATGTCACCAAGTTTGTGGTAATTTGTTATAGAAGCAATAGAAAACAAATACAGTGCCAATTTCAGTGCTTTCTCTACTGCTATAAAGTGATAGTAAGTTTATCTAAGGTCCTGTAATCCCAGCTACTCAGGAGGCTGAGGCAGGAGAATTGCTTGAACCAAGGAGATGGAGGTTGCAGAGAGCCGAGATTGTGCCGCTGCACTCCAGCCTGGTGACAGAGTAAGACTCCTTCTCAAAAAAAAAAAAAAAAAAAAAGAACAATAATGTTTAATTTAGTCTCAAGCATGACTAATAAAAACGGTGTGTTGGTTAATACTGAGTGTCAGCTTGATTGAATTGAAGGATCCAAAGTATTGATCCTGGTTGTGTCTGTGAGGGTGTTCCCAAAGGAGAAACAGTTGAGTCAATGGGCTGGGAAAGGCAGACCCACCCTTAATCTGGGTGGGCACCATCTAATCAGCTGCCAGCGAATATAAAGCAGGCAGAAAAATATGAAAAGGCTAAACTGGCTTAGCCTCCCAGCCTACATCTTTCTCCCGTGCTGGATGTTTCCTGCCCCCGAACATTGGACTGCAAGTTCTTCAGCTTTGAGACTCGCACTGGCTTCCTTGCCTCTCAGCTTGCAGAAGGCCTATTGTAGGACCTTGTGATCGTGCGACTTAATACTACTTAATAAACTGCCCTTTATATATGTGTCTATCCTATTAGTTCTGTTCCTCTAGAGAACCCTGACTAGTACAGTTGGTAAGAAAATCAAAAGGAACTCTCTAGTAAAAAGCCTGGAATTATAAATTTAGAAATGCCTAGCCTTAGACTATGGGGGAGAAGCAAGACCTGAAATATATCTCACCCTCCACATCTGGGGAGGTAACTTTACATGTTTGTTAAAAACAAAGTGAGGACTGATAAGTCTGTGTTTATACTTCAGCTCAGCCATTCACTAAAGCTGTGTCAATTTCAATAATTTAATCCTGCTGAATCCCAGTTTCTTATCTGCAAAATGGGGACAAACAGGAAGAAGGAATTAAGTAACAATGTATAGCTGTTAATATCATGCACGGCACATAATAAATATTTATGAATGCATTGATTTTCTTTTCTCTTTTTTTTTTTTTTTTTGAGTCAGGGTCTTGCCGCGTCACCCAGGCTGGAGTGCAGTAGTGCGATGGCAGCTCACAGCAACCTCCGTATGCTGGGCTCAAGCAATTCTCCCACCTCCACCTCCCAAGCAGCTGGGACTACAGGTGTGCGCCATCGCACCTGGCTAATTTTTGTATTATTTGTAGATATGGGGTTTTGCCATCTTTGCCCAGGCTGGTCTTGAACTCCTGAGCTCAAGCAATCCTCCCACCTCAGCCTCCAAAAGTGCTGAGATTACAGGAATAAGCCACTGCACCTGGCCAAATGCAATGATTTTCAACGGGTCAATTTGGTCCCCAGAGACATTTGATAATATCTGGAGACATTTTTAGTGTCACTACTTGGGGGTGCTACTGGTATCTAGTAGAGACCAGGGATACTGCTAAACGTTCTACAACACACAGGATAGCACTCCCAACAAAAAGAATTATCTGGCCCAAAATGTTAATAGTTACCAAAGTTGAGAACCATGAGTTATTATTGTAAGAATTAGCCAGATGCGAGGCCAGAGCCTATGATGGGAAAGGGGCAGGGTGCCATGATCCTCACCTCCCTGTCCTAGCTCATTTGAAGAAAGCGAACTCACTCCCTAGGTCTCAGGAAGAATGCCCAGGGACAGACATTCCTCCCGTCAGTATCCCATAAAGCAGAGCCTGGGGGCCACCGGCCTGACACAAAAAGCTTCCATAGTGGCTTCCATTTGTTAAATAAACCTATCACTGTTCTATTTCTTTCTTTTTTCTTATTTTTTTCAAGATGGAGTCTCTCTTTATCGCCCAGGCTGGAGTGCAGTGGTACTAACTCGGCTCACTGCAACCTCTGCCTGCCAGGTTCAAGTGATTATCCTGCCTCAGCCTTCTGAGTAGCTGGCATTACAGGCATGCACCACCACACCTGGCTAATTTTTGTATTTTTGTAGAGACAGGGTTTCACCATGTTGGCCAGGCTGATCTCAAACTCCTGAACTCAAGTGATCCACCCACCTCGGCCTCCCAAAGTGCTGAGATTACAGGCGTGAGCCACCGCGCCCGGCCTCAGTGTTCTATTTCTTAACTCAAAGGATTTTTACAGGGTTGTTCCCTTTATAACTGTGTGTTAAACTCTACATACCAGTTTTATGCACTTTTGTAATAGTATTAGGTTTATTTCACAATACAATTTTTAGATGGGGCATGGTGTCTTGTGCCTGGGAGGCCAAGGTAGGAGTATCACTTGATGCCAGGAGTTCAAGACCAGCCTAGGCAACCTAGCGAGAACCACCCCCCCCATCTCTACAAAAAATGGAGAAATTAGCCAGACATGATGGCACCTATGTACCTATAGTCCCAGCTACTCAGGAGGCTGAGGTGGGAGGATCACTTGAGCCGAGGAGTTCAAGGTTACAGTGAGCCATGATCATACCACCACACTCCAACCTGGGCAACAGAGCAAGACCCTGTCTCCAAAAAAAAAACAAAAATGTTTTTGAGAGAGAAAAGTTGACAAACCTTATGAAGTGAAATTTGGCCCAGCATGGTGGCTCCTGTCTGTAATCCCAGCAATTTGGGAGGCCAAGGCAAGCAGATTGCCTAAGCTCAGGAGTTTGAGACCTGCCTAAAAATAAGAAAAAATAGCCGAGTATGGTGGCATTCACCTGTAGTCTCAGCTGCTTGGGAGGCTGAGGTAGGAGAATAGCCTGAGCCCAGGGAAGTCAAGGCTGCAGTGAGCTGTGATTGCATGACTGCACTCCAGCCTGGGCAACAGAGTGAGACCCTGTCTCCAATAAAATAAAAATAAATAAAAAATTTAAAAAGAGGTGAAATTTGTCTTTAGTCTTTTTTATGTTTTCTATTATATAGAATATATATTAGAATCTATAATACCATATTATATATATTAGAATCTATATAATACCATATTATATATTAGAATCTATATAATACCATATTATATGTATTACAATCTATATAATACTATATTATATATTAGAATCTATATATACCATATTATATATATTAGAATCTATATATACCATATTATATATATTAGAATCTATATATACCATATTATATATACTAGAATCTATATATACCGTATTATATATGTTAGAATCTATATATATACCATATTATATATGTCAGAATCTATATATATACCATATTATATATGTCAGAATCTATATATACCATATTATATATATCAGAATCTATATAACACCATATTATATATATCAGAATCTATATAACACCATATTATATATATCAGAATCTATATAACACCATATTATATATATCAGAATCTATATAACACCATATTATTTATATCAGAATCTATATAACACCATATTATATATATTAGAATCTATATAATACCATATTATATATAGTATATTATGAGGTGACAAATTGTACACATGATCAGGAAAATTCTCAGCTTTGATTAGCTGGGTGTTTGTTTGTTTGTTTGAGACAGTCTTGCTCTGTCACCCAGGCTGGAGTGCAGTGGTGCGATCTTGGCTCACTGCAACCTCTGCCTCTCAGGTTCAAGCGATTCTCCTGCCTCAGCCTCCCGAGTAGCTGGAATTACAGGCACATGCTACCACGCCCAGCTAATTTTTGTATTTTTAGTAGAGACAGGGTTTCGCCATGTTGACCAGGCTGGTCTCGAACTCTTGACCTCTGGTGATCCACCTGTCTCACCCTCCCAAAGTGCTGGGATTACAGGCATGAGCCACCATGCCTGGCCTGATTATTTGTTTGTAGTAACTAAAGTATCAGCTAGTCTTAAAGAAAAAAGTGATAAAATATACATATTTACAAATAAAGAAATGTACTAGGCCAGGTGTGGTGGCTTAAGCCTGCGATCCCAGCACATTGGGAGGCCAAAGCAGGAGGATTGCTTGAGATCTGGAGTTCGAGACCCCCGGCCAACATGGCAAAACCCCGTCGCTACTAAAAATACAAAAATTAGCTGATGTGATGGCGCATGCCTGTGATCCCAGCTACTCAGGTGGCTGAGGCACGAGAATTGCTTGAACACAGGAGGCAGAGGTTGCAGTCAGCCAAGATTGCACCACTGCACACTAGCCTGGGTGACAGAGCGAGACCATCTCAAAAGAAAAGAAAAGAGGTAGTGGTGATGGTTGCACAGCATTGCAAATGTACCTAATGTCACTGAATTATACACTTAAATGGCTAAAATGGTAAATTTTGTTATGTGTATTTTACCACAAAGAAAACTAAAAGGAACTTAAATCTCAGATTGTATCATAATAAAGACAAAAAACAGAAGGTTAGGATGAAGGGGCTGATAGTGGTGCAAGACTGGGACGGGCTCCTGTGAGGTCCTTAGTCTTCACAAGATCCCTGTCTCTCTGGGGGCTGTTTGCCTCTTTCCTGACAGTCTCCCAGAATTCCTGTGGACTGGCTGGCTTTCAAGACCAAAATCAGCTTGTTCACCCTTGACCACACCCAGCCCAGAAAAGACACCTCCACTGGCCTCTGAAATCCCACCACTAGAGAGTCATTTCTTTAGCTACGTACTGATTGCCAGCTCCTCCCCTTTCCCCACACCCCCACCATGTGCCTCTGTATATGGCTGTGTGTTTACTACTGCCTCCTAGAGGAGTGAACTGGCCTTGGCTCTGTGGGACTCCATCAAGTTCCTGCATTCTCCCATGTGGATAAGAACCATGCTCACTCAAAGGAAGAGAAAAAAACTAGTAGAGTCTCATTTTTGTTTCTCAATCATTTATTTAGAAAATACTAGACCTTTTGGTAATGTAAAAACAAAAATACCACAATACTAAATTGTCAGGTGAGCAAAAAGAAGATAAAGCTGATACTTCTTAGGCTAGGTGTGGTGGCTCACACCTGTAATCCCTACACTTTGGGAGGCCAAGGTGGGAGGATCACCTGAGGTCAGGAGTTCAAGACCAGCCTGGTCAACATGGGTAAACCCCGTCTCTACTAAAAATACAACAATTAGCAGGCATGGTGGTGGGCACCTGTAATCCTAGGTACTCGGGAGGCTGAGGCAGGAGAATCACTTGAACCTGAGCAGCGGAGGTTGCAGTGAGCCAAGATTGCGCCAGGGCACTCCAGCCTGGGCAACAGAGTGAGACTCCTTCTCAAAAAAAAAAAGAAATAAAAAAGATAAAGATACAAAGATGACACTTCTAGATGTGGAGCCAAGGCTTAGAACAGGGGAATAATTACTGTGCAACCTCATCAATCCACCCCTAGGTATCTACCCAAAAGAAATGAAAGTATATACCCACACAAAAAGCCGTATGCAAATGTTCATAGCAGACTTTTTAAAAAAAATTTTTTTTTGAGACAGAGTATCATTCTGTCACCCAGGCTGGAGTGCAGTGGTACAATCTCAGCTCACCGAAGCCTTTGCCTCCTGTGTTCAAGCGATTCTCGGATAGCAGTCTTATTTGCAATAGAAAAAACTGAAAGTAGCCCAAATGTCCATAAACAGGTGAATGGGGAAGCAAATTTTGGTAAATCCACACAATAGACTATTATTCATCAACAAAAAAGAATCAACTACTGATAAACATAACAATGTGAATGAATCTGAAAATAATCATGCTGAGTGAAAGAAGCCAGAGGGGGAAAAAAGAGTACATATTGTATTATTTCATTTATATAAAGTCCACAGAATGCAAACTGACTTATGGTGACAGAAAGCAGAAAGCAGATTGGTAGTTGTCTGGGGACAGAGTAGAGAAAGACAGGAAGGATTACAAGGTATGAAGACTTTTTGGAGACAGGGTCTGGGTTTGTTGCCCAGGCTGGAGTCAGCGGCAAGATCACGGTTCAATGCAGCCTTGACCTCCCAGTCTCAAGTGATCCTCCCCACACCAGCCTCCTAAGTATCTGGGACTACAGGCACATGCCACCCCACCCAGATAATTTTTTTGTAATGTTTGTAGAGACAGGGGTCTACCTCTATTGCTCAGGCTTGTCTCTAACTCCTGGGCTCAAGCGATCTGCCCGCCTCAGCCTCCCAAAGTGCTGGGATTACAGGTGTGAGCCACTGAGCCCAGCTGACACTTGCAGGGATAATGGATATGTTCATTATCTTTATTGTGCTAATGGTTTCACAGGTGTATACATATCTCAAAACTCATCAAATTTCACATTTTAAACAGGTGCTCTGTATTGTTTTCTGGAAAGAGAGAGCAAGATCAAGAAAGAAAAAGGAGAGCACAAAAACAGAAAGTCCTCCCTCATCTTTGATATTCTTGAATGCAAGATTGGAATACTCAGATGCCAAAAATCATTATCACTACTCTCACACACACTAACCACTAAGTCACCTACATGGTTCCTTTCCTTTTTTTTTTTTTTTTGAGATGGAGTCTTGTTCTGTCACCCAGGCTGGAGTGCAGTGGCACGATCTCGGCTCACAGCAACCTCCGCCACCCGGGTTCAAGTAATTCTCCTGCCTCAGCCTCCCGAGTAGCTGGGATTACAGGCGCGTGCCACACTGCCCAGCTAATTTTTTGTATTTTTAGCAAAGACGGGGTTTCACTGCGTTAGCCAGGATGGTCTCGATCTCCTGACCTTGTGATCCACCTGCCTTGGCCTCCCAAAGTGCTGGGATTACAGGCATGAGCCACTGTGCCCAGCCCATGGTTCCTTTCTTTACAATATCTCTTGGTATGCTTCTTTCCATTCCCATAGCCACCACTCTGGTGTGATTTCCTTCTCCACTGTTTGGTTACAACCTAACCCTACCCTCAGTTTTCTTCCACTTCAATCCAACATGCTGGTGGCTGCCAGAATAATCTTAACAAATGACACCTCCAACTGCATGATTCCTATTATTCAGAGCCATCATTGAAATATCTATGTAAGTCTACACATGCCTGAAAACAAAAGGTTATAAAAATCAAATGTTAGCAGTGGTTATTTCTGCAGAATAGGATTACAGGTGATTTTTATTATTTTGTTTATCTGTTTTCTATATTTTATAGGAGATTTTAAAATAAAAAAAGCTTTACTGGTCTTGCTTGTTACAAAAGGAATGAACAGTCATTGTAAAATAGTCAAATAACACAAACAATATAGAAGTACAGTAAACTTGGAAAGTGAAGTCTGTTTCCTCCTGGCTGCCAACATTGTGGTTTCCTCCCCAGCACCACCCCACCCCTTCCATCCAGAAAACAGCCAGGCAGTTTGGGTGGGATTATCCCTACCCACAGCTCCAGGAGTGGCTTCTGGAATTATCTAACCCTGAGGTTCTCAATCCTAACATCCAAACCCTGATATTGTAACAAACGTTTCATAACACTGTCTTTACCATCCTGACATCAATAGATCTTATCTTATGATATACCTTCCTGCACACATAATTTTAAGTTGGGAGTCAAGCTTGCTGATATTTTAGTGTTTATTTTATATATGTGTATGTGTGTCTTTGTATGCCTATGCAGGCATGTACATATCACACATCCTATTTTAGTTGTTGAGTACATATTACACTTAGAAAAAGTTACATAGGAAAACACCAGAGTTGAAGAAAGATGTCAACCATCATTTTAGAGAACCTTTTGAGTGCTGCATAGGTGAGTGCACACACTTTAAAAATCAATATAATGCTATAAGTATAAAGGATAAATAAGAAAATAATGCATTATAAAATGATATGTGTTTCAATAAGTAAATGCTTGATGGCGGGCGTGGTGGCTCACACCTGTAATCCCAGCACTTTGGGAGGCTGAGGCAGGAGGATCAGTTGAGCCCAGCCTGGGCTATGGTAGTAAGACCTCGTCTCTACAAAAAAAAAAAAAGTAAATGCTTGAGCACAAGTGTAATAGAAGATATAATGAAGTTATTAGATACTTGCACCTAACAGAATCACCATTTATGTAACAATGTTTATTGAGTACCTACTATGTGCTGGGCACTGTTTACTAGGGATACAGACAGAAATCCTTGCCTTAGACTGGGCACAGTGGCTCATGCCTGTAATCTCAGCACTTTGAGAGGCCAAGGTGGGCGGATTGCTTGAGCTCAGGAGTTCGAGACCAGCCTACGCAACATGGCGAGACTCTGGCCCTACTAAAAATACAAAAAAATAGCCGGGCATCGTGGTGCATCCCTGTGGCCCCAGCTACTCGGGTGGCTGAGGTAGGAGGATCGCTTGAGCCTGGGGGGCAAAGGTTGCAATGAGCAAGTTCACACCACTGCACTCCAGCTGCGCCACAGAGTGAGACCATGTCAAAAAAAAACAAAAAAAAAGAAAGGGGGGGGAGGGTTAGAGAGAGAAAGAAAGAGAAAGAGGGAGAGAAGAGAGAGAAAGAGGGAGAGAAGAGAAAGAGGGAGAGAAGAGAGAGAGAGAAAAGAAAGAAGGAAGGAAGGAAGGAAATTAAGGAAGGAAGAAAAGAAAGAAAAAGAAATCCTTGCCTCATGGAGCAAACATTCTAGCAGGGTGGTGTGGTTATAGACCACAATCAACATAATACATAAGTAAGTTAAGAATTACATTAGAAGATGACAACTGTTATGATCTTTTTTTTTTTTTTTTTGAGGTGGAGTCTTGCTCTGTCACCCAGGCTGGAGTACAGTGTGCAATGGTGCTATCTCGGCTCACTGGAACCTCCACCTCCCCAGTTCAAGTGATTCTCCCGCCTCAGCCTCCCGTGTAGCTGGGATTACAGGTGCGTGCCACCATGCCCGGCTAATTTTTGTGGTTTTGTAGAGATGGGGTTTCACCTTGTTGGCCAGGCTGGTCTTGAACTCCTGACCTCAGGTGATCCACCCACCTCAGCCTCCCAAAGTGCTGGGATTACAGGCCTGAGCCACCATGCCCGGCCCTGTTATGACTTTTTTAAAGTAGAACAGGGTAAAAGGAAATAAGAGTTCAGAGCAGTAGAGAGGTGGATAGTGACTTGCAGTTCAAAATAGAGTAGTCAAGGCAGCCTCACTAGAAGGTACATTTGAGCAAAGATTTAAAGGAGGTGAGGGAATGAATCACACCGATTATCTAGGGGAAAAATACGCAGGCAGGTGGAATAGCTAATGTGAAGACCCTAAGGCAGAAGCTTGTCTAGCAAGTGCGTGGTCTGTAAACGGACCAGGGAGGTGGATTAGAGCAGGTACTATAAATAAAAGCAGAAGTAGGAGATGGGTCAGAGAAGTAAAGAAGCCAGATCTTGAAGGGCCTCATGGGCCACTGTAAGGCTTGTACTCTGAGTAAACTGGTGAAACATGAGAAGGTTTTGAGCAGAGGAGTGACATGATCTGACCTACATTTTAAAAGGAAAAATCTGGCTGCTCTGTTGAAAACATAGTAGGAGGAGGAGAAGGATGGAAGCAGGGAGACCAGTTGGGAGGTTGTTATAAGAATCCAAGCAAGAAATCAATGCAACAGCTTCAAATGCAGACTAATATTCACTAGTGTATTTTGTAGACGTCATTGATTGTAGGATACATCCTGATTTCAGAGATGTTAAAATATGCAGTGTGAATTGCATTATGCAGTGTGAATTGCAATATGCAGGGCTAAATCAGTGACTCAAATACCACAAGTGTTGGTTGTTGAAGACATGATTTTCTGAAACAGTGAACAACTTTTGGTAAAGTTCCAAATGTAGCTAAGTACTATTTTCTGTCAATTTACCCATTAGCCTCATATCTGGATATTCTATTTATATTAAAACCATGCAAAAATAGTTTATATTTATATATAAAATGGAATGAGAGGCTAGGCTCAAATTATTACACACAAGTTTTTAAAAATCTACATTAATGTCTAGTAGGGCGTTAAAAGTTGTGTGGAATGTGGGAAAATTCTGTAATGTATTTACCCATACATTATCAGAAATCTAATGCCCCTGGCCCACATCCTCTAAATGACCAATTATTGTGACAGCCAAAATTTCTCCCCAAGGCTAGGTGCAGTGCTCACGCCTACAATTCCAGCGTTTTGGGAGGCCGAGGCGGGCGGATCACTGGAGGTCAGGAGTTCGAGACTAGCCTGGCCAACATGGTGAAACCCCGTCTCTACTAAAAATACAAAAATTAGCTAGGCATGGTGGTGCGTGCCTGTCATCCCAGCTACTCGGGGGACGAGGCAGAGGTTGCATTGAGCCAAGATGGTGCCACTGCACTCCAGCATGGGTGACAAGAGTGAAACTCTGTCTCAAAAAAAAAAAAAAAAGTTTCTTCCCAAATTTCCAAAGAGAGCCCTAGAATGTGATGCCAGCAGAGTGCATGATCCAGAAACATACTATTATGGTCCAACCAGAGAGAAGCCTGGGTCGGCTGCATGATGGGTGAAGGGAGACACCCAGCACCTTAGTGACACCTGTAGCCTCGCCTCAATGTGCTGCAACTCTCCCACCACCAGGGGGAGCTAGCCTTAGGATGAGGCTTTTATTATACCTTTTTAGGCAATGTAATTTTCTTTAAAAATGTGATAAAATACACATAAAACGTACAATCTCAACCATTTTTACGTTGTACAGTGTACATTCACATTGTTATGCAACAAATATACCCAGAACTATTTTCTTTCTTTCTTTTTTTTTTTTTTTGTTTGAGACTGAGTCTTGCTTTCTTGCCCAGGCTGGAGTGCAGTGGCACGATCTTGGCTCACTGCAACCTTCACCTCCCCGGTTCCAGCGATTCTCCTGCCTCAGCCCCCCGAGTAGCTGGGACTACAGGCACCCGCCACCACCCCCAGCTAATTTTTGTATTTTTAGTAGAGATGGGGTTTCACCATGTTGCCTAGACTGGTCTCGAACTACTGACCTCAAGTGATCCTCCTGCCTCGGCCTCCCAAAGTGCTGTCATTACAGGCATAAGCCACCTCGCGTGGCCCCAGAACTCTCTTCATCTTGCAAAACTGAAACTCTATACCCATTATGCAATGCCCTGGCAGCCACCATTCTACTTTCTGTCTCAATGAGTTTGATTACCCTAGGTATCTCATCTAAGGGGAATCATAGGGTATTTACACTTTTATGTCTAACTTATTTCACTCAGTATAATGTCTTTAAGAGGCTTTTACCGCCAGGCATGGTGGCTCACTCCTGTAATCCCAGCAACTTTGGGAGGCCGAGGTGGATGGATCACCTGACGCAGGAGTTCGAGACCAGCCTGACCAACATGGAGAAACCCCATCTCTACTAAAAATACAAAATTAGCTGAGCGTGGTGGCACATGCCTGTAATCCCAGCTACTCAGGAGGCTGAGGCAGAATTGTTTGAACTCAGGAGGCGGAGGTTGTGGTGAGCCAAGATCGCACCATTGCACACCAGCCTGGGCAACAAGAGGGAAACTCCATCTCAAAAAAAAAAAAAAAAAGAGGCTTTTACCTTGAAGGCAAAGGGCAAGATGGAAAAAAAGCTGAACCACACGTTGAACACCTATGTCAACCCATCACCAAAGCCCACTCTGCCTTTAGGCATTTGACTACTTGGCCAATATATTCCCCTTATTATTTTAGTCCATTTGACTCTAACTTTCTATTGCTTGCAACTGAAAATACAAGTGATACCTTCCCCTTCTTTCCTCAAGTAGCATTAACATTTTGGCATATAGTCTTTCAGACTCTTCAACCTGCAGAATCTTTAATATACAATATATGAAGATGTGTATTTAATTCTTACATAAGTGAAATATACACTGTTGAGCAATCTCATTTTTTCTCTGAATCTTTCAATAGTAAGAAATACAGATCTAGTTTAAACTCTTATATACCTCTGTTATATGGATGAACCAAAGTTTATTTAACCAACCTATTATTGATAAACATTTAGGATCTTCTCAATGTTTTGATACTATAAAGATGTTGTAGTGAGCATCCTTCTAAACATTTCCTTTGAATACAATTCTAGAAGAAATGCCTTCCTGATGGTGGTACCAATTTTTATTCCTAGTAATGCTTGAGAGTTCCTGATTATCTTTTTTTTGGCAGTGGGGGAGTGGAATGCAGTGGCTCGATCTTGGCTCACTGCAACCTCCTGTCTCAGCCTCCTGAGTAACTGGGATTACAGGTACGTGTCATCACGCCCAGCTAATTTTTGTATTGTTAGCAGAGACAAGGTTTCACCATGTTGGCCAGGCTGGTCTCTAACTCCTGAACTCCAGTGAGCCACCTGCCCCGGCCTCCCAAAGTGCTAGGATTATAGGTGTGAGCCATGGCACCCGGCCACTGATTCTCTATATTCTTTAAAATATGGAATATTATCCTGTCCATCAATTTCACCTTTGCTAATGTATAAAAATTACATCTTTTATTATAATTAGCAGTATTCTTTTGCAAGTGAAGTTGAGAAGTTTTAAATGTTTAATGGCCATTTCCTTTGTGTGTGTGTGAATTGCCTGTTCAATCCTTTGTTTGTCTATCAGGATATTTATTGTTTGCCTATTGAGTCATAAAAGCTCTTTATAGAATTAAGGATATTAAATCTTAGTCAATCATACATGTTGCAAATATTTTCTTCAGTTCATTCTTTGTATTTTAACTTTTTTTTTTTTTTTTAGAGACGGAGTTTCACTTTTGTTGCCCAGGCTGGAGTTCAATGGCGCGATCTCGGCTCACCACAACCTCAGCCTCCTGGGTTCAAGCAATTCTCCTGCCTCAGCTTCCCGAGTAGCTGGGATTACAGGCATGTGCCACCATGCCTGGCTAATTTTGTATTTTTAGTAGAGACTGGGTTTCTCCATGTTGGTTAGGCTGGCCTCAGACTCCTGACCTGAGGTGATTCACCTGCCTTGGCCTCCCAAAATGCTGGGATTGCAGGTGTGAGCTACAGTGACTGGCTGTATTTTAACTTTTTAAATGGAATCTTTTCCACATATAAGTTTTATTTATTTTAGCATTAGTTTTTCTTATATGAATATCCAATTGCCCCAACATCATTTATTTAATAATCCATCCCATTGTTTTTTGTTTTGTTTTGTTTTTGAGATCGAGTCTCCCTCCATCACCCAGGCTGGAGTGCAGCAGTGTGATCTCAGCTCACTGCAGCCTCTGCTGCCCGGGTTCAAGCTATTCTCCTGCCTCAACCTCCCGAGTAGCTGGGATTACAGGTGTGCACCCCCACATTCAGCTGATTTTTGTAATTTTAGTAGAGACAGAGTTTCACCATGTTGGCCAAGATGGTCTTGAATTCCTGACCTCAGGTGATCCGCCCGCCTTGGCCTCTCAAAGTGCTGGGATTACAGGCATGAGCCACCATGCCTGGCCCATCCCATTGTTTTGAAATGCCATTTTTATATCTTCATTTCCCACTCTAAGACTCCATAGTACATGGATTAGCTTTTGGACTTTCCATTTTGTTCCATTAATTTTTTTCTACCCTCGTGCCAGTGCTTCTCATAATTCTTTTCTTTCTTTCAAATTTTTCTAGGCTTATCTCACATCTGTGTTTTCAGATGAACTTTAGAAACAATTTGACAAATTTTAAAATATCTATTGGGATTTTGTTTTGAACTCCATTGCAATCTTAGATTAATATGTGAAGAAGTGATTTATTTTTGAGTTGATTTATATATTGAGTTTTCCCTTCCATAAATATATATGTCTATTATTCAAGTTTTATTTTATTTATTTTAGCAGAATTTTTGTTTTTTCTGTAAAGGTCTTACACATTTTAGATTAAGTTTTATCGGAGGTATTTCACAGCTGTTGCTATTACTGTGAATCAAGTATTTTTCTAACTGGCATGTGGAGGGGTGGTGTGTGTGTGTGTGTGTGTGTGTGTGTCTGTTTATAAACATATTGCTGTGGTTTGAACGTGTGTTTCCAAAATTCATGTGGAAACTTAATCCCCATTGTGGTGGAACGGAAAGGTGAAGCTTTTGTGGAGGTGATTAAGTCATAAGGGCTCCTCATGAATGGATTAATGTCCTTATAAAAGAGGCTTCATTCAGAGAGAGTTTGCTGCTTTTCTGCCCTCTCATCTTCCACCATGTGAGGATAAAGCATTTGTCCCCTCTGGAGGACACAGCAACAAGGCGCCATCTTAAAAGGAGAGAAAGCAGCCCTCACCAGACATCAAACCTGCCCCTTGATCTTGAACTTCGCAGCCTTCAGAACTGTGAGACAGAAATTTCTATTATTTATAAATCACCCAGTTCGCAATATTTTGTTATAGCAGCACAAAAAGACTAAGACATACACACACATATGTATAGTATATACCCACTTAGCCACTCTACTGAACTAATATTATTTTCTTTCTTGATATTTTCTCAGTAGATCAAATAGCCTCCAAATAATGATGCTTTTAACTCTCTTTCGAAAGTTATTTTTATTGTCCTATTGCATTAGCTAGGCCTTCCAGAAAAACATTTTTTAAAATTTAAAAATAGAACTAGTGGCTGACATCTTGACATCTTTCATCTTTGTCCTGTTTCCTTCTTCTTTTTTTTTTTTTTTCTTGAGACAGTGTCTCCCTCTGTCAGCAAGGCTGGAGTGCAATGGCACGATTTCCGCTCACTGCAACCTCCACATCTGGGGCTCAAACAATCCTCCTGCCTCAGTCTCCCAAGCAGCTGGGACTACAGGTGTGTACCACCACACCTGGCTAATTTTTAAATGTTTTGTAGAGATGGGGTCTCCCTATGTTGCCTAAGCTGGTCTCGAACTCCTGGCCTCAACTGATCTGCCCGCCTCGGCCTCCCAAAGTGCTGGGATTACAGGCGTAAGCCACCATGCCCAACCTCCTTCCTTTTGTTAATAACAGTTTTATTGAGATACAATTCACTTACTAAAAAATCCTCCCACCTTAGCCTCCTGAGTAGCTGGGATTACAGGCATATACCAACACACCTTGTATGACAATTCAGTGTTTTTTAGAAAGCTGAGGTGGATCCTAAAGTCACTAGCAGCTGGAGGCTGTCAACCAGCTACATTCCTTGTAGCTGAATGGCAAGTTTTCTTTTTTCTTAATAGAGTCAGGGCAGGCTGGGTGAGGTGGCTCACACCTGTAATGCCAACATTTTGGGAGGCTGAGGTGGGCAGATGGTTCGAATCTAAGAGTTCGATTCCAGCCTGGGCAACATGGTGAAACCCCATCTCTACAAAGCATACAAAAATGAGCCAGGCGTGATGGCACACTTGTAGTCCCAGCTACTTGGGAGGATGATGTGGGAGGATTGCTTGAGCCCGGGAGGTCAAGGCTGCAGTGACCCAAGATTGCGCCACTGCACTCCAGCCTGGGTGACTCAGGAAGACCCTGTCTCAAAGAAAAAAAAAATAGAGTCAGGGAGTCTCACTATGTTGCCCAGGCTGGTCTGGAACTCCTGGCCTCAAGCAGTCCTCCTGCCTCAGCACCCCTATATTGCCATATTTGTATCGTAATTTTTTTTTTTTTAGACAGAGTCGTGCTCTGTTGCCCAGGCTAGAGTGCAGTGGCATGATCTTGGCTCACTGCAACCTCCACCTCCTGGGTTCAAGCAATTCTCCTACCTCAGCCTCTAGAGTAGCTGGGATTACGGGCATCCACAACCACTCCTGGCTAATTTTTGTATTTTTGGTAGAGTTGGGGTTTTGCCATGTTGGCCAGGCTGGTCTCAAACTCCTGACCTCTGGTGATCCACCCACTTGAGCCTCCCAAAGTGCTGGGATTACAGGCGTGAGCCACCGCGCCCGGCCTGTATTATAATTTTTTACATGCATGTTCTCACACGAAGTTTAGGATATCCTCCTTTCTTAGATAATTCTTCGTATCCCCCAAAGTGCCTAGCACGATTTCTTGCCCATGGTAGAACCTCATTAAATATGTGTAAAATAAATTAGTAAGTACCTGCCCATTGACTTCAGGACCTTTAGATAATTTGGGGTAGAAAAGTATACAATGCAGTCTTTACAATACAGCCCACAAATGGCAAATGTTTAACAACTGGCTTTTGGGAGTACTGATTTGTAGTGTTTGCTAATTTTCAGGTATAAATACTCCTACCATGGTCAATTTCAAGCTGCCCACATAACATTAGCCAGGATGCAAAATTCCTGAAAATTTAACAATCAGTTCTCTCAAGCTGATGACAAGCCACCTCCAGCATGCCACTGGTCCTTACATTCAAAGAGTTTTTGTATGTGTTTTTACTTCGGATTTTTATTTATTGAAAGATAAAATTCGAATAATATTAAAGTTTTAAAAAGTAATTCACCTACAATTCAGCTACTCTAAACCCAACATACTTTATTTTTCTTGTTCTCTTTCAGTCTTTGCTTCACACATGCATATTTTAAGTAGTGTAATTATCCAATTTTAAAAAGTATTGTGACAAATTTTAAACATATGCAAAATAGACAGAATAAAATAATGAACCCCATCTACTAGTACCTAGCACCTTAAAACATTAACCTGTGACCAGTCTTATTCCATCTACGTCACCAGCTACTTGCCCCACCCACATACTCACTGTTTGAAACAAATTCTAGACATCATATCCTTCCATCTGTAAATATTTCAGCAGTAACCTTTCCATTTTTCATTCAGCTTTTTGCACTTGTAGCCTAAGGAAGACAAAGACATAAATAATTCAACGAAAACACTTTTAAGTATTCTGATATTGGCAGTAAGGGTTGATTTGGGGGGCAAAGGAAGAGTGTATAAAAGCTACAACATCTGGAGAGCTTTATTACTGAGTCTTTTCATTTTTATCCCCATCCTGCTTCGTGTGGTAAAGTGCAGTAGAATCCCATTACAATTCCATGCGTTATCATATACACAACAATGTAACATGGACTGAAGTAATCATCAAAACAAATTTAAGGCCAGGCGCGGTGGCTCACGCCTGTAATCCCAGCACTTCGGGAGGCTGAGGTGGACAGATCACTTGAAGTCAGGGGTTCGAGACCAGCTTGGCCAACATGGTGAAACCCTGTCTCTACCAAAAATACAAAAATTAGCCAGATGTGGTGGCACATGCCTGTAATCCCAGCTACTTGGGAGGCTGAGGCACAAAGAATCACTTGAACCCGGGAGACGGAGGTTGCAGTGAGCTGAGATCGTGCCATTGCACTCCAGCCTGGGCCTGGGCAGCAGAGTAAGTCTCTGTCTCAAAAAAAAACACAAAAATTATTTAATAGAACTAAATCCTAAAGCAGTTATTAGCCATTCTCTCCAGTGTCAGCTATTTAATTTAATTTAATTAATTAATTAATTTTTTTTTTTTTTTCTGAGATGGAGCCTCGCTCTTCCCCCCAGGCTGGAGTTACAGTGGCATGATCTCAGCTCACTGCAACCAATTCTCCTGCCTCAGCTTCCTGAGTAGCTAGGATTACAGGAGTGTGCCTCTACGCCCAGCTAATTTTTGTATTTTTAGTAGAGACAGGGTTTCATCATACAGGCCAGGCTGGTCTCGAACCCTTGACTTCATGATCCACCCATCTCGGCCTCCCAAAGTGCTGGGATGACAGGCGTGAGCCACCACGCCTGGCCAACGTCAGCTATTTTAAAAGACTTCACTATAAACCCCCTTGGACAAATTTTATTTTTTACATTTTCCATCTGAGTATTCATTGATCAGACATTTTCAGAGAGATAGATTCTTGTCTCCTTCCCTCATCCCATTATTTCATGCTGTAGTGTCATGAATGGTGTTACCCCTCAACCCCTGAGGGAAGATCGGTATAGAGGAGACAGTGTTGAAGCGCAGCAGCAAATAGAAATTTGACAAACACGAAATCCTCATTATTCCCATATTTCCCACATAAGGCATTTGACATTCTGGTGGAATAACTCACCAGTGTAAACTAGGGGACCAGAGACTGCCCTTGTTAGTTTTCTAACCCCATTGGACTATGAGTTACAATTCTAGGCACGTATACTATCTTTTACACTGGCTCTACCCTGTAAGGAAGATATTATGATGGCAAATTTGCAGATGAGAAAACCAAGATTCAGAAAGATGTACACAAGAGCAAACGCTTAAATGTGGTAGAGCCAGGATCTGAACCCTAGTGCATCAGTTAGGGCTATTTTGGTTGCAAACAAAAAGAATTGGCTAAGTTCAGCCCAAAAAGGGGGCCTTAGTCAGAGGGATATTGAACAGCCCCCAGAATGAATAGGAAGCTGAAAGAGACATGCTAGAAGAAGGGCTGCAGGGATGACCCCATCCACAGTCTGGAAAGAGTGAACTCAATCTGTGACATTTCCAGTCACCAATTCTGTCTCATGTCAAAGTCCCACATTCTTTCCCCACAAGATGTAATTATGCTTCATTATGGCTTTTAAAAATTGTGGTAAAAAACACACAACATAACTTTTGGGTTTGGTTATTTGTTTGTTTTGAGACAGGATCTCACTCTGTTGTGTGGGGTGGAGTGCAGGGGCACAATCACGGCTCACTGCAGCCTTGACCTCTCAGGCTCAAGCCATCCTACCATCTCAGCCTCCTGAGTAGCTGGGACTACAGGTGCACACCACTACACCCAGCTAATTTTTTTATATATATATATTTTGTAAAAACGAGGTTTTGCCATGTTGCCCAGGTTGGTCTCAAACTCCTGGGCTCAAGCCGTCCACCTGACTTAGCCTCCGAAAGTGCTGGGATTATAGGCATGAACCACCATGCCCAGCAGTATGTATATAACATAACTTTACCATTTTAACCATGTTTAAGTGTACAGTTCAGTGGCATTAAGTACATTCACATTAGCTTTGCAATTTCATTTTTGGCCTTTAATTATACCTTTCAAATCATATATCTACAGAATCTGGGGAAGAGAGAGATCTTTACATACTAAGTATGTAAATACAACTACTGGAACTTACCAAACACAAAATTAGGGAAATAGAGAAAAATTGATTGGAGGTAAGAGAGAGAAATAAACAGAGCAGGCAAGGCCCTCCTCTCTGGCACTCAGTGAATGTGCACCCCAAGTGAACAAGAAGTGTAAACCTCAGGCACCCACAGGAACCTTCGGCTTCTCATAGTTGGGCATCTCTCCAGGCTGAGGGGGATTCTGAATTTAAGATTTGTATTTTGCTATAATACTGTACCAAACACGAACAAGTACTTCTCCAACTATTAATAGTACCTGAAAAAAACAATGATCTGTCCTAATGCTAGGGGAAAAACTGGGTGAGTTAAAAGATTGGGACAGCTTGAGGCCTTCCTAAAAGATTTCCAAAGGCAATTTTTATTATATTCAATGTTCATCTATATGCTGACCTTTGGACTTCACTCAGGTGAGATACTATCCCCTGTACATTTGCCTGGATTGCAGTAGTAGAGCATTAACTTATACCAAAAATCATGACATTGTAAAAAAAAAAAAAATGGTGAATGGGAGTACAGGAGAAGAATGACAGACAGAAAGAAGTTCTTAGAGAATTTATGGGTTTCCTTGTTTGTAGGACACTCTATAGCAGCACTGTCCAACAGAAACATAATATAGGCCACATAAGTAATTTTAAATTTTCTTGTAGCTGCTGTTTTGTTGTTGTTGTTGTTGTTGTTGTTTTAATTACACCAGAGCTGCCAGTTAAAGCCACATTATTTTTTAAAGGAAAAAGAAACAGGTGAAATTGGCCAGGTGCAGTGCCTCACACCTGTAATCCCAGCACTTTGGGAGGCTGAGGCAGGCAGATCACTTGAGGCCAGGAGTTCAAGACCAGCATGCAGAGGCCAACATGGCGAAACCCCGTCTCTACTAAAAATACAAAAATTAGCTGGGCGTGGTAGTGCATCCCTGTAATCCCAGCTACTCAGGTAGCCGAGGCAAGCAAATCGCTTAAACCTGGAGTCAAAGGTTGCAGTGAGCTGAGATCGCACCACTGCATTCCAGACTGGGCGATAGAGCAAAACTCTGTCTCAAAAAAAGAAAAAAAACAGGTGAGACAAACAACATAGTTAATTCAACTTAATATATATCTAAATTATTTTTTTTTGAGACAGAGTTTCACTCTTGTTGCCCAGGCTGGAGTGCAATGGCGTGATCTCAGTTCACTGCAACCTCCGCCTCCCGGGTTCAAACGATTCTCCTGCCTCAGCCTCCCAAGTAGCTGGGATTACAGGCATGTGCCACCATGCCCGGCTAATTTTTTTGTATTTGAAGTAGAGATGGGGTTTCACCATGTTGCTCAGGCTGGTCTCGAACTCCTGACATCAGGTGATCCACCTGCCTCAGCCTCCAAAAGCCACCACGCCTGGTCATATATCAAAAATATTATCAGGCCAGGTGCAGTGGCTCATACCTGTAATCCCAGCACTTTGGAAGGTTAAGGCAGGTGGATCACAAGGTCAGGAGTTTGAGACCAGCCGGGCCAATATGGTGAAACCCTGTCTCTACTAAAAATACAAAAAGATTTGCTGGGTGTGGTGGCGCATGCCTGTAATCCCAGCTACTCGGGAGGCTGAGGCAGAATTCCTGGAACCCGGGAGGCAGAGGTTGCAGTGAGCCGAGATTGCACCACTATACTCCAGCCTTGGTGACAGAGCAAGACTCCATCTCAAAAAAACAAAAAACAAAAAAAACATATATATATATATATATATATATATATATATAATCAGCATGTAATCCGTATAACAATTATTAAGGACATATTTTACATCTTTTTTATATTCAGTGTGTATTTTGCACTTACAATGCATCTCAATTCCAAGTGACCACAAGGGTGACATGTGAACAAGGTGAAATGTGGTTAGTGACGTCCTTATTGGACAGTGCATGTCTTGAACAAATAAATCTGTCATTTTCTGGAAAGTTTGGTCTAATGGGCTAACATTTGAGGGAAAGATGTGGGAATATATACAGTTCTATATCAAAACTTCACCTGCCAGAGCTAACGAAGACTTCTTTGCATCCTAGATTTAAAAGTAGGCAATAGTCTGCCTGTTGACAGAGAATGCAAACCCAAACTAAACCCTATAATGCACCCTTTGCAAAGAGAAGCAATATCTCCTGAGGCAGAACATAGATCAATAGTTTCCAATTCCCCAACAAGCAGTGAATCATTATGTTTTCATAAGGATAATTCACAGTGCATTCCAATCAAGTCTAAATTATAGACAACAAGTCTATTCTTCAAGCCTCACTGCCTTTCATCCCAGAGGAGAAAACAGAAACAGCTAACAGAGAAAGCATGAAAAAGTACTCAAGTATTGAACTGTTGATTTCATTTAAAACAACAAATCCTGCTTTTTACGACATAAAGGAATGAAAGTAGGAGCTCAATTTTTACTACTTTGAAGCAAAATTGAAAAACTGAGCTGAAAGAGCTTTGAGAAAAATGAGACAGATTTTAAAACCGTGAACACCATTCTACTAATTCTGTGCCTACGTAATGCCAAAGGAAATAAAGAACTAATTTATTCATGTCCTTAGGCAGGCACTGCACACTCACACATGCACATGCATACACACACACACCCGAAAATTTTCTGCATATGATGCAGAAATCTTGAGCTCAAAATTTCACATAAAAATTCTTCCAGCCAGGCGTGGTGGCTTATGCCTGTAATCCCAGCACTTTGGGAGGCCAAGGCAGGCGGATCACCGAGGTCGGCAGTTTGAGACCAGCCTGATCAACGTGGAGAAACCCCGTCTCTACTAAAAATACAAAATCAGCCAGGCATGGTGGTGCATGCCTGTAATCCCAGCTACACAGGATGCTGAGGCAGGAGAATTACTTGAACCCGGGAGGTAGAGGTTGCGGTAAGCTGAGATCGCACCATTGCACTCCAGCTTGGGCAACAAGAGCGAAACTTCCTCTTAAAAAACAAACAAACAAAAAAAAAAACTCTTCCATATAGCCGGGCGTGGTGGCACACACCTGTAATCCCAGCCACCGGGGTTAGGGGGTTGAGGCAGGAGAATCACCTGACCCTGGGAGAAGGAGGTTGCAGTGAGCTGAGATCATGCCACTCGATCTATCTCAAAAACAACAACAACAACAATAAAAACAAAACAAAACAAAATTCTCCCATAGTTAGTGACATCTGCAGGGACTTGGAAATAGCAAATTGTGAAACTGACCTATTAGAAACATCTTCAAATGGCACACATAACTCCTTCGGAAACAATCCTGCTGCATAGATGCTCAAAGTGAAAAATTACAAATCATATAAGGAGATGTCACCGAGAGAGAATTTAAGAGGGAGAGGCAGAAACAACAGACAAGAAAATATATACCCTGAAAACTCAAAATAATAGAACAATCTACAGAGATTTTTAAAGAAGTTTCTCTAAAGTGTTTAAGGAATGGATACCTTAGGGCATAAACAGGGCACTATATTTAAAAGTACCAATGTGGTCAAAGAACCAATTAGAAATTTCAGAAGTAAAAAAATATAATAATTGTGGGCCAGGCACAGTGGCTCACACTTGTAATGCCAGCCCTTTGGGAGGTCAAGGTGGGCAGATCACTTGAGGTCAGGAGTTCCAGACCAGCCTGGCCAACATGGCGAAACTCTGTCTCTACTAAAAATACAAAAATTAGCCAGGTGTGGTGGCAGGCACCTGTAATCCTAGCTACTTGGGAGGCTGAGGCACGAGAATCACTTAAAACTGGGAGGCAGAGGTCACAGTGAACTGAGATTGTGCCACGGCACTCCAGCCTGGGCAACAGAGCACGATTCCATCTCAAAAATCATCATCATCATCCTCATCATCATCATCATTGTGAAAAGCACTTAACAGACAAATTACATAGTATATTAGACATTGCTAAAGCGGAATTAATGAATTGGAGACTGGATTTTAAAAAATCATCCAAAATGCAGCAAAACAGGTAACAAGATAAGGAAACTTTTAAAAAAACAGAGACGTAGAGAATAAAATGAGAAGACCCCACATATATCCAATAGAAGTTACAAATAAAGAAAATAAAGAAGAGGAAATATTTGGAGAAATAATGAGTGAAATGTTAAATATTTGATTTTTCAAACTGAAGTCTCCTAGCCAACGAAAATAACAATACATCTCACCTAAACACATTGAAGTAGAATTATAGAACATCAAAGTCAAAGAGAAAAATCTTAAAATTACCAGAGATGATAAAGCTTATCTTACAAAGGCATGACTATTATTAGACTTATAGCAGACTTCTCATGAGCAACAGTAGATGCCAGACTATGGACTATCACCTCCCAAGTGCTGAGGAACAGTAACAGAATCAAACACTTTTACACTCTCACTCAAGACATTTCCAGACATAACAAAGATTAAGCACTTTGGGAGGCCAAGGTGGGTGGGTCATTTGAGCTCAGGAGTTTGAGACCAGCCTGGGCAATGTGGCAAAACCCTGTCTCTACAAAAAAATACAAAAAATCAGCCAGGCATGGTAGCATGCTTTTGTAATCTCACCTACTTGGGAGCTGAGGCAGGAGGATGGCTTAAGCCCAAAAGGTGGAGGCTGCAGTGAGCTGTGCTCACAACACTGCACTCCAGTCTGTGCCCTGTGTGACAAAGTGAGACCCTATATGAAAAAAAAAAAAAAAATCGAGTTTATTTTATTTTTTAAAAGGGAATTTTTTGCATCACGAATTTGTGTGTCATCCTTGCACAGGGACCACGCTAATCTTTTGTATTGTTCTACGCTAATCTTTTGTATTGTTCTAATTTTAGTATACGTGCTGCCAAAGTTAGCCCAAGTTTGCTTTTTACAGATTCTTGCTGAAAGAGCTATTCAAGGATATGTTCAGAAACAAAGAAATTGAACACTGAAGAAAAAAGTGGGAGCCGAGTGCAACTGTAAGCAAGGAGCTAGTAAACATATTGGCAAATCTGCTAATAGCTTAAAGAAAGTATCACTAGCTGATGATATCTTAGGAATTAAAATAAAAAAGAGAGAAGAAAATATCCTGACAGATGCACACAGTTGTAAAATCATCCTATGATGCAAAAAGTTACTTTAAGCAATATTTCATAAATATAAATTCTTTCAACAAGGAGACAAATGCTAAATAGCATCCAATTAAAAGTGTATTCTGGGCCAGGCGTGGTGGCTCATGCCTATAATTCCAGCACTTTGGGAGGCTGAGGTGGGCAGATCACCTGAGGTCAGGAGTTCGAGACTAGCCCGGCCAACATGGTGAAACCCCGTCCCTACTAAAAATACAAAAATTAGCCGGGTGTGGTGATACGAACCTGTAATCCCAGCTGCTCTGGAGGCTGAGGCAGAAGAATCACTTGAACCAGGGAGGCAGAGGTTGCAGTGAGCCAAGATCGTGCCACTGCACTCCAGCTTGGGCAACAGAGCAAGACTCCGCCTCAAAAAAAAAAAAAAAGAAAAAAAAGGTCTATTCTTTGGCAAAAGCCTGAAGAATGTTATTTGATGTTTTAGATTGTCCTGGTTTTTATTGCTTTATCCTACTTTTTTTAACGTGGGCCAGATGCAGTTGGTCATGTCTGTAATCCCAGCACTTTGGGAGGATGAGGCAGGAGGATCCTTTGAGGCCAGGAGTTTGAGACCAGCCTGGGAAACATAGGGAGACCTGAGCTCTACAGAAAATTAAAAAATTAGCCAGGTGTGGTAGTGCACCCCTGTAGTCCCAGCTATTTAAGAGGGTGATGTGGGAGAATCACTTGTGCCTGGGAGGTTGAGGCTGCAATGAACTGTGACTGTACCATTGCACTCCAGCCTGGGCAACAGAGTGAGACCGTGTCTCAAATAAATAACTAAATAAACAAGTAGGCTGAGTGCAGTGGCTCACGCCTGTAATCTCAGCACTCTGGGAGGCCAAGGCAGGTGGATCACCTGAGGTCAGGAGTCAAGATCAGCCTGGTCAACATGGTGAAACCCCACCTCTACTAAAAAATACAAAAATTAGTCGGGTGTGGTGGCATGCACCTGTAGTCCCAGCTACTTGGGAGGCTGAGGCAGGAGAATCGCTTGAACCCAGGAGGCAGAGGTTGCAGTCAGCCTAGATCATGCCACTGCACTCCAGCCAGGGTGACAGAGCAAGACTCCGTCTCAAAAACAAACAAAAAAACAAACAGACAAACAAACAAGTAAATAAAATGTGGCAATCAGTCAAAGGACAGTAGCTAAGAACACCCACCAAGTATTGAGCACAAAGACAAATCACACAAGCTATTTTACTCAGTTTTCTTGTCACTAATATGGGGGATTAGAGACATTTTAACAGGAGTGCCATGAGGACTGAATGGAATTATCCATGTGAAAGTGCAGTCTATAGCACAGTAGCCTGAATTGATTTAAAAAACAGTGTATTTGGGATGTCACTGATTATGGGGGTGGAAGTGAGGGAGGGACATTTAATAATTCTAAACAGAAATAATCATGGCTGCTCAGTAGTGCAAGGGAGAGCTACTTGAGCTCAGACCCCAGCAGGGTATGATTTTTCTTTCCAAAGGGATTTTCCTTTCTTTTTCTTTTTGTCTTTTTTTGAGGCAGGGTTTTACTTTGTCACCCAGGCTGGAGTACAGTGGCGCAATCTCGGTTCAATGTAGCCTCAACTTCCTGGGCTCCAGTGATCCGCCCACCTCAGCCTCTCAAGTAGCTGGAACCACAGGCACACACCAACGTGCCAGCTAATTTTTTGCATTTTTTTTTTTTTTGAGAAGGAGTCTCGGTCTGTTTCCCAGGCTGGAGTGCAGTGGCACAATCTCGGCTCACTGCAACCTCTGCTTCCCAGATTCAAGCGATTCTCATGGCTGCCTCCTGAGTGCTGCCTCCCAGACTGCTGGGATTACAAGCATGAGCCATCATGCCCTGCAGAAAGGAATTTTTCTTTATTTTTTTTAGAGACAGGGTCTCACTCTGATGCCCAGGCTGGACTCAGACTCCTGGGCTCCAGGATCCTCCCACCTCATCTTCTTGCGCTCAGCCAAAGGAAGTTGAGAAGTACACGAAACACTCAGATTAGATGACCCTAGCCTAGAGATATGAGCAAGTTGTAGGAAGGAAGGAAAACATATTTTCATCCACCTCATAGGGTTATTACGAGGACACAGTAAACATACAGTTAATATTAGCTATTGTTATTATTAGAATGGAGCAAATATTGCATTGTTTGAGAAAAACAAAACTAAGTATATATGAAAGGCACAAATGTCCACTTACAGAACTTTAAAAAATCTTTTTTTTAATGTTTTGAGACACAGTCTCACTCTGTCACCCAGGCTGGAGTACAGTGGCATGATCTTGGCTCACTGCAACCTCCGCCTCCCAGGGTTCAAGCAATTCTTATGCCTCAGCCTCTCAAGTAGCTGGGATTACAGGCACATGCCACCATGCCCGGCTAATTTTTTGTATTTTTAGTAGAGACGGGGTTTCACCATGTTGGCCAGGCTGGTCTCGAACTCCTGACCTCAAAGTGATCTACCCAGCTTGGCCTCCCGAAGTGCTGGGATGACAGGCGTGAGCCACCGCGCCCGGCCTAGAACTTTTTTAAAGCAGGTAAAATCCTCTCAAAATTACCGGAAGAAAAAAAAATCTGAAGAACATATACTTTACTGAAAGACAGAAAACCATATATGCCAAGCAAGCATAACAATAGAAAACAAAACAGAAAGACAGAATGAAAGTCACATCTAATAATTAAAATTATGTGAATGAAATAAACTGTTATTGAAAGAAATATATTTAAATTAGTCCAAAAACAGAATCAGACTACAAGACCCATATCTAAAATCAGAAATCGATAAAACTCAACGTTGTTGACAGTGGTGCAAACATGTCCTTAAATCCAGTGTTGGTAGGAGTAAAATTTCCAGAAGACAGTCAGGTAACTGTATCATAAAATGGACACACCATTGTATTGAACTTGTCCACTTCTAGAAATTACCCTGAGGAGAAAATTGCACAAAAGCAGAACACAGGATGTTTTTCACGTGTAGTTTACAATATTAAACAATGCAAACAACCGAAATGGCCAACAACAGGAGAAAGGTTGCATAAATCATGGTTTGTAAATATTACAAATAGCTGTTGATCATTAACAATCGTGGTGTTAGTCTACGGTTATTGACTTGGAAATCTACCCATTGCATATTCTCAGTAAATGTAGCAATTACAGAATAATATATAAATTATCATCTCACATACATGAAACTATATTCATATACCTCTAGGTATATATACTGCATAAAGATGTCTAAAGGATATTCACCAAAATTGGTATGAATGCTACGGGCGGTGGGATTTTGGCGGTGACTTTTATTTCCTTCCTATGTTGGGTAGAATCACTGGTCATGAGAAACCCATTTTTCTGTATGTGTCTAAAAATGCATAAGCCTTTAAAATGACTTGGTCAGCCTCCCAAGATCCCATATGTCTGTGTGCTTCGTTCCTGTCATTCTCTTAAAGATAAGCTTTAAGGAGGGGAACATGACTGGTAGCTATCAGGAAAGCCATGCCCTGACTGGCTTCCTGCTCAAAGTGACCAACATGGGCTAGTTACGTAGATCCAGGATTGTGTCATCTCTAGGGCAGGATTGAAAGCCACTTTTAGGACCAGAATTGAAGAGTTACTGAATATAGGCCCTTCTCTGTTTATATATGTATGTATGTTTGTTTGTTTGTTTGTTTGTTAATCTGCCAACCCCATTCCCAGAGCACCTGGTTTGGGATGATGGCATTCCTCCCTTTTTTTTTTTTTTTTGAGATGAAATCTTGCTCTGTGGTCCAGGCTGGAGCGCAGTGGCGCAATCTCAGCTCACTGCAACCTCTGCCTCCCAGGTTCAAGCGATTCTCCTGTCTCAGCCTCCCAAGTAGTTGGGATTACAGGCACGCGCCACCACATCCGGCTAATTTTTGTATTTTTAGTGGAGATGGGGTTTCACCATATTGGTCAGACTAGTCTCGAACTCCCAACCTCAGGTGATCCACCTGCATTGGCCTCCCAAAGTGCTGGGATTACAGGTGTGAGCCACCGCATCTGATCATGTATGTATGTACTTATTTGTATAAAATTTGTCCAGCTGGGCGCGGTGGCTCATGCCTGTAATCCAAGCACTTTGGGAGCCTGAGGCGGGCAGATCATGAGGTCAGGAGTTCGAGACCAGCCTGACCAACATGGTGAAACCCCATCTCTACTAAAAATACAAGGCCAGGCATGGTGGCTCACATCTGTAATCCTAGCACTGGGAGGCCGAGGCGGGAGGATCACCTGAGGTTGGGAATTCGAGACCACCCTGACCAATGTGGAGTAACCCTGTCGCTACTAAAAATACAAAATTAGCTAGGCTTGGTGGCGCATGCCTGTAATCCCAGCTACGTGGGAGGCTAAGGCAGGAGAATCACTTGAACCTGGGAGGCGGAGGTTGCAGTGAGCCGAAGTTGCACCACTGCACTCCAGCCTGGGCAACAAGAGCAAAACTCTGTCTCAAAAACAAAAAACAAAAACAAAAATTACCCAGGCTTGGTGGTGCGTGCCTGTAATCCCAGCTACTCAGGAGGCTGAGACAGGAGAATCGCTTGAACCCAGGAGGCGGAGGTTGCAGTGAGCCGAGATCGTGGCACTGCACTCCAGCCTAGGCCACAGAGCGAGACTCCATCTCAAAAAAAAAAAAAAAAAAAAAAAAAAAAAAATTTGCATAGCTTCCATAATGTCTATGAAAGAGCAAGTATGAAAATTTCCCAGCTGGGTACGGTGGCTCACGCCTGTAATCCCAGCACTTTGGGAGACTGAGGCAGGCTGAACACAAGGTCAGGAGTTCAAGACCAGCCTGGCCAACATAGTGAAACCCCATCTCTACTAAAAATACAAAAAAATTAGCTGGGCATGGTGGCATGTGCCTGTAGTCCCAGCTACTTGGGAGGCTGAGGCAGGAGAATCGCTTAAACCCAGGAGGTGGAGGTTGCAATGAGCTGAGATCGCACCACTGCACTCCAGCTTGGGCAACAGAGTGAGACTTAGTCTCAAAAAAAAAAAAGAGGAAAAAAAAGAAAATTTCCCCAAATTAGAAGGCTACAGTGACTAATTTCTGGGACTTTCTGGGGCTGTTCTGTGAATTGGGCAGCTGCACTGGGTGGCTGTCTGGCTGCTGAGAGTTCTTGCAGTACTGGCCCTGTCTGCAGCAGTGAGACCAAGTGAACCATGGAGCAGCCTCCTAATTCTTTCATTTATTGTTTGCCTTTTTTTTTTTTTTTGTAAAGCATCAATTGCTTTTGTAAAAACAAAGCTATTTTTTAAAGGACAGAGTGGTCAACAGTGTCTGAGTATGATAAGGACTGAGTTGGGTCCAGTGGACTGAGCAACAGGGAAGTAGTGAGTGACCTGGTCAAGAATAGTATCTGTGTGGTGGTGGTGGTGGGGGTGGCTTTAAGAGAGTGAGGGAAGTGAGGAAGTGGAGAGAGAGAGAGTGAGTTTGGACAATTATTTCTGGAAGTCTGGCCGAGAAAAGAAGGCATGAGGTACAGCAAGGGGTGCCTAAAGGGAGGAAGGGGGAGGCAGAAAGAGGTACTAATTTTGTTTGTTTGTTTTGTTTGTGTTTGTTTTTACTATTGAAAAGGAGCTAGTAGATAAGTGAATGATTCAGCAGAGAGAGAGACTGCTCCCTAACAAGGAATCTCTAGAAAGGTGGAAGAGGATAAGAACCAAAGCACCACAGAAGTTAGCCTTCAACAGAATGACAAGCCTTGTAACTGGACGAAAGGAGGAAAGGCCACATACAGATCAAATGGAGGTCTCTCTTTCCAATGAGAACAGACACTGAAATAAAGAGGGCCCTTAGCCGGGTGTGGTGGCTCACACCAGTAATCCCAGCACTTTGGGAGGCCAAGGCGGGAAGATCACCTGAGCCTAGGAGTTTTGAGACCAGCCTGGGCAACATAGGGAGACCTTATCTCTACAAAATAAATAAATAAATAAGGCCCTGCAGGGGCCGGTGCTATTATTTTTAAAAGGAGGGTATAGCTTTTACCACATGGTATTGAACTAGGTGTTCACCCTGTTTGCCCTGAAATGGAAAAGCTGTCTGGGATAGAAACGTTCATTATCTTGACTGCGGTGGTTTCACCAGCATATGCGCATGTTAAAACTCATCAAATTGTACCCTTTAAGTAGGACAATTTATTGTACAACAATTATACCTCAATAAAGCTGGTTGTTATTGCGGAGAGGACTGTTTTGTTTTATTTTGGTTTTTTTCTTACTCTTTGTTTTTGTTGTTGTTTTTAAGCTGGCATGCCTCAGTCAACAGGGGGCATTGTTGTGCATGCCAAGATGGGAAAGTGGTTTTCCCACCTGAATTTCTATTCTACAGCCCTTCTGGCCAGGTGCAGTGGCTCACACCTGTAATCCCAGCACTTTGGGAGGCCAAGGCAGGCGAAATCACCTGAAGTTAACTCAAAATACAAAATTAACCAGATGTAGTGGTGCATGCCTATAGTCCCAGCTACTCTGGAAGCTGAGGCAGGAGAATTGCTTGAACCCCAGTGGCAGAGTTTGCAGTGAATCGAGATCGTGCCATTGCACTCCAGCCTGGGCGACAAGAGCAAAACTCAGTCTCAAAAAAAAAATAAATAAATAAAATAAAATAAATTCTATGGTCCTTCTATTTTTCCTGGGCTTTTCTCAGATGACAGAGCTCTTATTTATAGGCACTAAAAGAAGGTAATTAAATAATTATAGGATGAAAGTATAAGCAAATGGATGTGCAGAGGTCTGCTGAAATACTCTTGATGCCTGAGTAGCAAGCACTTTATAAACTCAGCCAGACAAAGGAGGAGATTGCAGGACAAAATCATTTATTCACAGCCATGTGGAAGCCATACATGAGATTCTCTGGTGGTAAAGACTGCAGTTGCTGTCTTCCAGAGAGAAGGTTTTGTTATGCAATTTTTTTTTTTTTTCTGAGATGGAGTCTTACTCTGTCGCCCAGGCTGGAGTGCAGCGGCATGACCTTGGCTCACTGCAATCTCCACCTCCCGAGTTCAAGTTATTCTCCTGCCTGAGCCTCCCGAGTAGCTGAGATTACAGGTGTGTGCCACCATGCCTGGCTAATTTTTGTATTTTTAGTAGAGACAGGGTTTTACCATGCTCCCCAGGCTGGTCTCAAACTCCTGGCCTGAAGTGATTCTCCCACCTTGGCTTCCCAAAGTGCTGGGATTACAGGCGTAAACCACTGTGCCTGGCCTCTGTTCTCATCTGGAAAATCCAACTGATAGCCTTTGCCTTACCAGTGTTAAATCAAGTTTAGCATAAAGCTGCCTCCTTACATATCTTAAGTTCAGCCTAAAGGTTTCTCTGTACATCATGAACTATAACCTAAATGGAGCTGTATACAGGCTGTAGTCTACTTTTGTGTCAATCATTGAGTTTTGGCCAGTCAAGGATGGCCAACTGTTCAAACGTGTTCAAATAAGGCAAACACCGAACTGTAACCCATCCAGCTGTTTCTGCTCCTCACTTCTTTTTTCTGTTTGTCATTTTCCTCTTTCTGGCCATAAATCTTCCACCATGTGGCTGCGCTGGAGTCTCTGAGCATACTCTGGCTCAGGAGGCTGCCCGATTCACAAATTGTTCTTTGCTCAATTAAACTCTTTTAAATTTAATTTGGCTACAGTTTTTCTTTTAACATCTGTTTCTCAGAATAAAAGTGAAAGATTCCAATGAAAACATTGAAAAAGTAAAAAGAGCTATGAATGTGACATCTTAATGCAACTGCAACAATTTGGCAACACAATTGGTAATCCAGGGTTGCCTGGTTTGTGAAAAGGTACACATCTCCTGGGCCTCTGCCTCTTCCAGATACTTACGGCCAGTTTTGTTGACAGAGTACACTTGTCAATGACTCCTTCCTCCCATCCAAGCTTCCATCCCATACCTATCATAACAATACCATAAGGTAAACATTATTAAGCCCCTGTTACAGTTGTATGAAAAGTAGTACAGAGAGCTTAAGTGTCTTCTTTACAAGCTAATAACAAATATATATAGAAGAGCTGGGATCTGACCCCAGAACTCCAACACTAATCTCTGGTCTCCTATGTTTCTCTGTTATCTTTTAAAACACCAGTGTCTTGGCCGGGTGAGGGTGCTCACACCTATAATCCCAGCACTTTGGGAGGCCGAGGCGGGCACATCGCCTGAGCCCAGGAGTTCGAAACCAGCTTGAGCAACATGGTGAAACCCCATCTGTACTAAAAATACAAAAATTAGCCGGACATGGTGGCATTCACCTGTAGTCCTAGCTACTCAGCAGGCTGAAGTGGGAGGATAGCTTGAGCCCAGGAGACGACGGAGGTTGCAGTGAGCCATGATCGCACCACTGTACTCTATCCTGGGCAACACAGAGAGATCTTATTTCAAAAAAAACAAACAATGAAACATTAGTGTCTCTAATACAGTAGTCACCAGCCACAAGTGACTATTTGCATTTAAATTAATTAAAATTAAACTGGTCCGGGTGTGGTGGCTCATGCCTATAATCCTAGCACTTTGGGAGGCTGAAGTGGGTGGATCACTTGAAGTCAGGAGTTCAAGACCAGCCTGGCCAATATGGTGAAACCCCATCTCTACTGAAAATGCAAAAATTAGCCAGGTATGGTGGCACGCACATGTCATTCCAGCTATTAGGGAGGCTGAGGCACGAGAATTGCTTGAACCTGGGAAGCAGAGGTTGCAATGAGTCGAGGTCACGCCACTGCACTCTAGCTTGGGTAACAGAGTGAGACTGTCTCAAAAAAAATAAATAAACAAAAATTAAACTGAATAAAAACATCCTCGCTTTCCACATTTCAAGTATTCAGTACCCATGTGTAGCTACTGTATCAGATAGCATGGATATACAACATTTCTATCATTGCAAAAAGTTGAAATGAACAGTGTTACTGGCACACTACTGTATGCATCAGTAAGACACAGTCAGACTGGTGAAATATTTACTTTTACCTGATTCTGCCCCTCTTTCATCCTTATTGTCTAATTCTGAATGTTTTCTCCAGTCCCTCCTTCAGTCTTCTACCTAAATGCATGACTGGAACTGGCCTGCTGGCTCTGCAGGGCACCCAGCACAGGGCAGACACGGGGATTTTGATGATAAAGATTGATGCTGGCACTTTGCCTGAGCCCAGGAGACAGCAACTCTAAAGCAGTCTGCAGCAACAGCACCAGGGTGGGAAGTGAACACCCTCTTTCTGCACATCTGCTGTTTGTCCACCTGCTCTGTCAGAAGTAGACAGAGGCAGAAAGGAAAAAGGAAAGAAGTGAAGTGAGGAGAACGAGAGGAGTGGGGCTAAAGACACCAAAACTTGGTGATTGAATTGTCTTCTAGTTCTTCCAGGCACAAAAGCTTATTCTCTAAAACCATTAAGGAGATTTCATTTGCCATTCCTACAATGGAAAGAATTTAATAATCACTCACTCTCTTAAAGCACTCACCAAACATGGATTTAAATGATCCCGGGCCTAATGATATGTGAAACATCCACATCCTCCTGATGAAGAAGACCCTAGTATAAGTGTTGAAAAAAATCAAGTGTTACCAAAAAAAAAAAAAAAAAAGCCATGAATGAACTGTCTCCTCACCTAGTCCTGTCAACATGTACTCCTTCTGTCTTCATGCTATCCTGAATATTTAGAAGCCTCTGCTTTGATACTCACCCTTCTTAAGGGGTCCTTTATGCCCAGGGAAGTTATATGAGGACCCATGGAGGTTTCAGCACTCTTTCTGACATCTAGGCTACAAACTGTCCAACCCATCTAAATGTAACAACAGTTTTACCCACATTGCTTTTCTGGCTAACTTCTCTAGCTCTTTGTGTAATTTAGGAAGTAGCATCTTCAAAACATTATAAAACACTCCTTAAGTAATGTGTACGTGCTCTTTTGCAAGGCCCTGCCTCGCTCATGTGAGTATTATTTTAAAATACTGCCTCTGGATTCCTGGTCTTCAGTTTGAAATTTTTGTAGCTGCTTCAGCACTTCCTTCCCAGAGAGGGCTTGTGGCCTTGCTCCAAACAACACCACAGGACTTCCGCTAAGTATCCGGTTTTGTTTTGGTTTCCTACAACTGAGCTGTCACTCTCTGAGTTGCTGTTTGCAGAGCCCGCTGGGAGGAAAACAGGAATGGGCCCCTGCGGCACCATGCACAGGGCCAAGGAGCTTGGAAACCACTTGAAGGAGCAGCTGGGTGAAAAGTGGCAGGCCGCTATGGGACTCCTCTCTCAGCCTATGAGGACATAGATGACATCGGAAACCTGTGCTTACAGTTTCTCAGGGGCCTGGCACTTTGCTCTGTTGTCCCAGTGACTCACATGATAATTTTCCAGGCCTTCAAACTAGGTCAACAGCTTTGTTTGCCCAGAGAGCTCCCCTGGGAGGCCATTCTAAGGAAAGCAGACTGAATGGGGATGTTTGGCCAGGTGATTCTTTTTGCTGGCTTTTAGCCTGAGGAAACATGATCAGTATTCAGGCCAGGAGTTTGGAGAATTAAAAGCTGCCAGCATCTGGGCTAAACCAACATACATCAGTATTATTAGTTAAATGTTAACCATACTGCTAATTGCAGCCTTCTCCTGGAAAGAATTGAACAGATGATTTGGGAAGGCCCTAAAACAAGATGTCCACTCCTTATAGATAAGAAAGACAGCAGCTTGTGCTACAAATCTAGTCATAGAAGCTTCCATTAACTGTGAGTGGGACCTGATCAATTTTTTTCTTTATTAAGCGATGTAGTCTGATTCAGTATTTCTCAAATTTGAGAAGTCACAGAGCCCCAAGAACATATCTGAAGACTTGTAGACCCCAGTTTTTTAAGTCGGAATTACAAGTTTTTCTTTTCTTTTCTTTTTTTTTTTTTTTTTGAGACAGAGTCTTGCTCTGTTGCCCAGGCTGGAGTGCAGTGGCATGATCTCAGCTCACTGCAAGCTCCGCCTCCCGTGTTCACGCCATTCTCCTGCCTCAGTCTCCCGAGTAGCTGGGACTACAGGCACCCGCCACCACGCCCGGCTAATTTTTTGTATTTTTAGTAGAGACGGGGTTTCACCATGTTAACCAGGATGGTCTCAATCTCCTGACCTTGTAATCCACCCACCTCAGCCTCCCAAAGTGCTGGGATTACAGGCGTGAGCCACCGTGCCCAGCCCGGAATTACAAGTTTTTCATACCAGTATTATTCATAATGGCCAGAAAGTGAAAACAACCCAAATGTCCATCAACTGATTGGTGGATAAACAATGGGATACAATGGCAACGAAAAGGAATGAAGTGCTGGTGCATGCTACAACATGGATGAATATTGAAAACATGCTAAATGAAAGAAGCCAGACACAAAGGCCACATGTCATATGATTCCAGTTATATAAAATGTCCAGAATAGGCAAATCCAAAGAGACAGAGAGTAGATTAGTGGTTGCCAGGGGTTGGGGAGAGAGGGAAATGGACTGCTAATGGGTTTGGGGTTTTTTGAGGTGTGGGGGGTGATGAAAATGCTCTGAAATTATATAGCAGTGATGGTCGCACAACCTTATGAGTATACCAAAAACCACTAAATTGTATACTTTAAAAGGATGCATTTATGGCATATGAATTACATCTACATTTTATTTGATTTGATTGATTGAGACAGAGTCTCACTCTGGTTGCCCAGGCTGGAGTACAGTGGTGCCATCTCGGCTCACTGCAGCCTCAACTTTTTGGGCTCAGGTGATTCTCCCACCTCAGCCTCCCAAGTAGCTGGGACTACAGGAGCATGACACAATGCCTGGCTAATTTTTTGTATTTTTTTTTTTTTTAGTAGAGATGGGGTTTCACCATGTTGCTCAGGCTGATCTCAAACTCCTGGATTCAAGCAATCAGCCCGCCTCAGCCTCCCAGAGTGCTGGGATTACAGCTGTGAGCCACTGTACCCTCAGTCCACATCTAACTTTTAAAAGTTACATATTATTTTAATTTTAAAAGTTACATATTATTTTAGTTGATTACTGGGTATTAGAATACGTTAAATAGTTTGTGCAGAACAATGAAACCTTGTGTCAAGATTCACTTACGTGGTGGCTAGCCAGGTGGTCCAGAAGTGTAGGTTAATTGTAGATAATCATTGAGGGAAATCTAAAATATACTTGTAGATAATGTCAAGGCCCTAAGAACTCATCAGTAGAACTCTCAAGGGTCCCTGAACCCCAATTTGAGAAACATTGGCCCAGGTAACCTCCCAGGATTTGTGATCCTTTTACATGCTATGTGATGAAAACTCTTTATAATGTACTTTCCAAAGACAAAGTCTGGCCAGGGATGCCTTAGGATTTATAAGTCCCTTGGCTGAACCTTGGTAACATAAGTATGTTATTACTCCATCTACACTCCAGATACTTAATTGAGCATGTGATCTATAAGGATAGAAATGCATTAACCCCATCATGAGATGAAAGTAGAGTATGATATCAGGTGATCTAACATGGAAGATCCTCTGAGGAAGGCCTCCCACTGGGGCCTCACTTGGTTCGTGGATTGACCACTCCTGACTTAGATACTATGACCTTCCAAAAGGGTCCCTGGTGATGGAATAAAGATGGATGCTGGTAACTCAAAACAGAGGGGAAGGACAGTAGGCATTTATGTCAGCAAGGAGGCTTTCCCAAAAGGTCTGTTTGGGCATGGGCAAAGGTCAAGGTATATAGGGTGTGGTTCATGGTTGGCTTTTATACTTATTTAACTGGAGGACAACTCTCTCTATTCTTTGTTTTTTTGTTTTGTTTTTTGAGACAGAGTCTCGCTCTGTGGCCCAGGCTGGAGTGCAGTGGCGCAATCTTGGCTCACTGCAACCTCTGCCTCCCAGGTTCAAGTGATTCTTATGTCTCAGCCTCTTGAGTAGCTAGGATTACAGGCATGTATCACCATGCCTGGCTAATTTTTATATTTTTAGTAGAGACGAGGTTTCGCTATCTTGGCCAGGCTGATCTCGAACTTCCGGCCTCAAGTGATCCATCCACCTCAGATTCCCAAAGTGCTGGGATTACAGGCATGAGCCACTGTGCCCGGCCTGATTTTTTGTTTTCTCACCTAGAAAAAAAACAGAAATTATCCCACCTGCTAGGGTAGTTCAGTCATCAAACTGCTACCAAAGCCCCTATTCTTTATGTATTCTTTATGTACTACACACTAGGCTTGTGCTGGGAGGAAACTGGTGTGGCCCCTTTTCTAAGGGAGCCCACAGCCCAGTGGGGGAGACTATTGTACGTTCTTAGTGTTATGGAAAGAAACTTTGTGTTGAAAGAACTTTGAAAACTATGAGTGCTTTAAAATATATGACAATAAGTATATTTTAATTATCCACTATGAGTCAATGGTTGGTCTGATTTCTGCACCTGGGTATTTCTCTAAGAGGACTAGGTCTCGCTTTGTCACCCAGACTGGAGTGCAGCGGTGTGATCTAGGCTCACTGCAGCCTCAACCTCCCCAGGCTCAGGTGATCCTCCCACCTCAGCCTCCCAGGTAGTTGGGACTACAGGCGCACGTCACCACGCCCAACACATTTTTGCATTTTTTGTAGAGACGGGGTTTCGTCATGTTGCCTAGGCTGGTCTCGAATTCCTGAGCTCGGGCAATCCGCCAGCCTAAGCCTCCCAAAGTGCTGGAATTACAGGCATGAGCCTCCATGCCTGGCCCAAACTACTTTTGTAGAATTAAACATTGGGGCAGTTACTAAATATCATTCACCTGGGTATTGACTGAATTCACCATCTCCCATGATGGTATTTTCATGTTGTGCCCACTAGGTGTCTCGTTATTTTGTAAGAAAATGGAAAAGCACAATGTTTCCACCTGTGTTACCAGTCAGCTATAGGATAAACATGGGAATCACTTAGCTAAAATCTCAGCCCCGTCCTAGCAATCATTGATTAAAATGCCAGTGGTTACCTCTCATTTGAGTAGAAGTAGGGAATGTCCACAAAGATGTCTTTGTGGATTCTTTCTCCTTCTCATAATCCATGTACCTAAAAACTGTTCTCTTAAAGTCAGGACTAGGAAGATGAAGTAGGAATTCTTCCACAACATGAGTACTAAGACCTTAAGGGTAACAGCACTGCATCCCCATTGGTTTCCTAGGTTAATGTTTACAGTGTAACCTGCACGTGAGCTGACATTCCCTAACCACACCACACTATTTGTATGCCCAGCCAGAATGTGTTCTTCCCTATACATCAATCAAAAAGACTTGTTTTCACAACACAATCCAGGGTCTCTTCTTGCACTTAGAATTTCAGGTTTGTAAATAATATAATACTGCTTATCTCAATATTTTCACCTGTGTCATAAATGACTTTTCTTTAGATGGCCCATGCCGAACCTTCTGTATATGAGTGACATCAGAGAGGAAGGCACTAGATAACAAACAGGAAACTGAGTGCCTTCAAAAATTTATTGCAACCTGAAGAGCCCATCTCATCAGGCTTTCATACTCTACTAATGGGAGTGTAAACTGATATGACCTTTCTGCAATACAATTTGACAGTATCTATCAAGAATGTATTTTAAAATGTATTTCAAAAGTACTCTTTAATGCTGTGCCTGTCAGGATCCCAAAAGAAAAAGGATTTCAGCCAGGAGCAGTGGCTCACGCCTACAATCCCAGCACTCTAGGAGGCCAAGATGAGCGAATTGCTTGAGCCCAGGAGTTCAGGACCAGCCTGAGCAACATGGTGTATTAGTCTGTTTTCATACTGCTATAAAGAACTGCCCAAGACTGGGTAATTTATAAAGGAAAGAGGTTTAATTGACTCACAGTTCAGCATGGCTGGGGAGGCTTCAGGAAACTTACAATCATGGCATAAGGCAAAGGATAAGCAAGGCACCTTCTTCATGTGGCGGCAGGAAGGAGAAGTGCTGAGTGACGGGGGAAGAGCCCCTTATAAAACCATCAGATCTCGTGAGAACTCACTATCACGAGAACAGCAGGTGGGAAACTGCCCCCATGATTCAATTAACCTCCACCTGGTCTCTCCCTTGACACATGGGGATTATGGGGATTACAATTCAAGATGAGATTTGGGTAGGGACACAAAGCCTAACCATATCACATGGTAAAAACCCATCTCTACTAAAAATACAAAAATTAGCCAGGCATGGTGGCACACACCTGTAGTCTCAGCTACTCAGGAGGCTGAGGTGGAAAGATCACTTAAACCCAGGACACAGAGGTTGCAGTGAGCCTGTCAAAAGAAAAAGGAAAACTATTTAAGTCAGGATGGTTCAAATGAAGAGACTCTTTTTTTTTTTTTTTTTTTTTTTTGGGAGGGGGGACAGGCTCTCACTCCATCACCCAGGCTGGAGTGCAGTGGCACAACCTAGGCTCACTGCAACTTCTGCCTCCCAGGTTCAAGCGATTCTCCTGCCTCAGCTTCCTGAGTAGCTGGGTTTACAGGCACCCACCACCACCCCTGGGATAATTTTTGTATTTTTAGCAGAAATGGGGTTTCACCATGTTGGCCAGGCTGGTCTCAAACTCCTGACCTCAAGTGATCCGCCTGTCTTGGTCTCCCAAAATGCTGGGATTACAGGTGTTAGCATTGTGCCTGGCAATGAAGAGACTTTAATAAAAGAACTACTTACAGACAGGTAGGCTGGGCTAAGGGGTAAACAGGGATGTTAAGGCACCAAGAGAAAAGCAACAGTGGGAAGCAACAGTTCCTTATCCTAGGGATAAAGGAACAGAGGGAGGAAATAATCTTATAGAATCCAGTAAGAGCAGGGAATGGTGGAGGAGGGATCCAACCCCAAGAAAGGAGACTAGGTTGGGGGTGGGGAGGGGTAAGCAGCTAGCTGGCTCAAAGCAGGAAGAGAGTAAGGAGGAAATACCCTGACTTCTCTCTCTTCTGGCATATGTGATCTCTGGCTGGTGCCACCCCTGAATAAATCCCAAGGAAGCCAAGGGGCAAGGAATACTGGAGATGCAATTCTTTGGAATGAAGAAAGACAGAGATTGCGGTAGGGGTGGGGGCAGGAGTGAAAAATAACCTACACAGTCCTGTAGTTCCACTCCTTAGAATATATCCTAGGGGCATAATCAAAGATGGAAGCAAAGAATTATATATAAGAATGTTCTTCACAGGGTTAAGTATAATAGTAAAAAAAAAAAGAAAGAAAATAAGCTAAATTTCCTATAATAGAAGGATAAATTATAGTATATCCATACTTTGGAATATCATCATGACACAGTAAACATTTTTAAGGAATCTGTGATGATATGTAGAAATGCTTACAATAAAATGTTAATTGAAAAAAACAAAGACACAAAACTATATGCACAGTATTAACCCAGTTCCTTGAACACCTATATGCAAAAGGAAAAACATCTAAAAAATGTGAACAGTATTTGCTTTTGATGATGGGATTACTTTTTTTTCTTAGTAGCTTTCAATGTTTTTCCTTTTTTTCATGTTAAGCATATAATAGTTTTGTGATCAAGGAAAAAAGCCAGTGCCAAAAAGGAGAGCCTTTCTTATTGAAATGGACTCTGCTCAATAGAAAATATTAACAAAGGACACAATTATTTAAGTGTATTAAAATCAGTGACATGAGAGGTGAACTTCAATCTGTCTCCATTTGATATCTGGACAAAAAGTGAAAGAAAAATCAGTCAATTTCTACATGATATTAAATATCCAGATATTTTTAGCCTGGGTGACATGGCAAAACTCCGTCTCTACAAAAAGTAAAAAAATTAACCTGGCGTGATGGCACATGCCTGTTGTCCCAGCTACCAGGGAGACTGAGGTGGGAGGATCACCTGAGCCTGGGGAGGTTGAGGCTGTATTGAGCCAAGATTGAGCCACTGCACTCCAGCCTGGGCAACAGAGTGAGACCCTGTCTTAAAAAATATATATATACATATATATATATACACACACACATACGCACACACACACAAATACATACATATATACACACACATAGATATTTTAGATGATTTTGATTCTTTACTATATTTTTCCCTCTTCACTTTAGTTGTAGCAGGACAAGCCACAGACAAAACTCCTCAGACATCGAGTTAAAGCAGGAAGAGGTTTATTCGGCCAGGAGCATCGGCAGGACTCCTGTCTCAAGAGCCGAGCTCCCTGAGTGAGCAATTCCTGTCCCTTTTAAGAGCTCACAACTCTAAGGGGGTCCGCGTGAGAGGGTCGTGATCAATTGAGCAAGCACGGGGTACGTGACAGGGGCTGCATACACCAGTGGTCAGTGTGAAACAGAACAGACCGGGAAGTTTTACAATGTCTTTCTATAATCTATAGACAACATTAGTTGCTAGGTCAGGGGTTGAATTTTAGGCTTAGGTCAGGCAGGCCCAGGCCTGGTTTCGGGTCTGGTTCCTAGGTTTTGGGTCTGGTTCCTAGGTGCCAGGCTACCTGCTGGCACCTTAGTTTTGCTTCTCTATCCTTTTCTGAGTATAAAACAATATAAAACAATATGAGAGGGTCTGTCTCTCTTCTCTCATAGTGACAGGTATGAGATCAATTCAGCTTTAACTGGACTCACTCATCTTGCAACTCTGAAAAATTAAAAAAAAATTTTTTTTTCCCCCACAACTGTAGCATCAGGCATGGTGGTTCACACCTGTAATCCCAGCACTTGGGAGGAGAAGGCAGGTGGATTGTTTGAGTCCAGAAGTTTGAGACCAGCCTGGCCAACATAGCAAAACCCAGTCTCTACTAAAACATACAAAAATTAGCTCTGCATGGTGGTGTGTGCTTGTAATTCCAGCTACTCAGGAGCCTAAGGCACGAGAATTGCTTGAACCTGGGAAGCCGTGCAGTGAGCTGTTGGCTATAGTGGGGCCAAGATTGTGCAACTGCACTCCAGCCTGGGTGACCCCCCCAAAAAAATTTTTTTTTACTTGGTACTGTCCGTTAGCCTTACATAAAGCTTTATCAATTTACATTTCCAATAAAAAGATGAAAAGATGCTAAACCTCACTTATAATCAGGAAAATGCAAATTAAAATAACAATAGGACAATATTTTTTTTCCCATTTGGGTTCACAAATGTAAAAAGGTTGATAATGCAAAGTATGGAGGGAGATAGAGACATTTGTCCTCACATAAAAGTTCTTTTAACAACGAGAATCTACACATTAGGGAGTGTTCCTGAGAGAGATTAAAAGTGATTATATTATGCTAGATTGTTGTGATAAATAAACAAAGGACGCTTCTGTTACAGGATCATTGGTTATTTTATGTGTGCTAATAGCAGCCCTGCTGTTAACATGTATCCATTGAGCATTTTTATCTTGTATCATTATATTCTTTTCTTTTTTCTTTTGTATTTTCTATTTCTTGTATCATTGTTTTCTAATCACTAATTCATTACTTCACTAAGTAGACATGAATTTCTCTATTTTATCTTCTATTATCTATTTTTTTTAATAAAAAAGACAGGGTCTTAGTATGCTGCCCAGGCTGGTCTCAAACTCCAGGGCTCATCCTCCCGCCTCAGCCTTCCAAAGTGCTGGGATTATAGGCAGGAGCAACTGCCCCTAGCCAAATGTCTCCATTTTAATAGCTATAGTTTAGTTTACCATTTACACAGCACTTTCTCATCAAATACTTTCATTTATCTCTGCTTCAGTGACAGTGGGAGGTGCTATTTTCAGATGAGGAAATTGAATCTCAGAGAAGTTAAATGATTTTCCAAGGTCACAGTCACTAATAAGTGGAGGGGCTCAGGTCCTCTGACTCCCAGTTCCACTAGCTTCTCCCTTTCTCAACTGCTTTTCAAACGAAGCACAGTGGAAGCCCTCCCTGGCTCTTCCATGGAGTTCAAGTCAATCCGAAAGGAACCACAAGGGGCAGAATGGTGCAGTGGAGGATACAGCTAGCTGGAAGCCTGAGAACTGTTTTTTTCTTCACTCTGTGCTTCTCCCAGTTGTGTGACCATAGGCAAGTCATTTAGCCTCATGGAGCCTCACTGGCCTCTTTAGGAAAATAGAGATGAAGAGATGACACTTGCTTACTAGTGTTGAAAGCAGAGATGATGCCATGCAGTTCCTTCTAGCTGTGAGGGGTTTTTTTTGTTTGTTTTTTGTTTTTGAGACAGTCACATTCTGTCGCCCAGGCTAGAGTATCATGGTGCGATCTCGGCTCCAACCTCTGCCTCCAGGGTTCAAGTGATCCTCCCACCTCAGCCCTCAAGTAGCTGGGACTACAGGAGTGGGCCACACTACACTTGGCTAATTTTTATATTTTTAGAAGAGATGGGGTTTCACCATGCTAGCCAGACTGGTCTCGAACTCCTGGGCTCAAGTGATCCACCTGCCTGAGCCTCCCAAAGTGCTAGGATTACAGGAGTGAGCCACCGCGCCTAGCCACCTAGCTGTGAGATTTTGAGCCAAACTTAGACTAGTGCTCCTTCTCTGCTCATATATTTTACAAAATACCACTTTCTGCAATGGATTTAGTCTCTGCAAATGTGAACTCACAACAGACAAGCTCACCATATAATTAATGCTTTCCTTGATTGGGGTCTAAAACTGTTCCCTTACCTTTTTTTTTTCTTTTTCTTTTTTTTTTTTTTAAGTATTATTAGGTAAACTTGCTGAAAGATAAGGAAATCCCAAGAGAACAACAGCAAATGGTTTCAGGTAGCTCACTGTATCTGAAAAGGTGTTTTCTGCCTGGATCTCTATTTGGTGTGGCCACCTACATTGTTTGTTGCCTATTACATATTTTTACAGATTTTATTATTACAGTTTTTTTTTTTTGAGACAGGGTCTCGCTCTGTTGCCCAGGCTGGAGTGCAGTGGCACGACCTCAGCTCACTGCAGCCTCTGCCTCCCGGGTTCAAGCGATTCTCCTGTCTCAGCCTCCTGAGTAGCTGGGATTACAGGTGCCCGCCACCATGCTTGGCTAATTTTTGTATTTTTAGTAGAGATGGGGTTTCACCATGTTGGCCAGGCTGGTCTCAAACCCCTGACCTCGGGTGATCCGCCCGCCTCAGCCTCTCAAAACGGCAGCATTACAGGCATGAGCCACTGCACTTGGCTCACAGTTGGTTCTTTATAGTTTCAATTTCCATAAGCCAAAGAGTCTTTGTTTTTTTGTTTTGTTTTGTTTTGTTTTGTTTTTAAGACAGAGTCTCCCTCTGTTGCCCAGGCTGGAGTACAGAGGTGAAATCTCAGCTCACTGCAACCTCTGCCTCCTGGGTTCAAGCAATTCTCCTGCCTCAGCCTCCCAAGTAGCTGGGACTACAGGCTCGTGCCACCATGCCCAGCTAATTTTTGTATTTTTAGTAGAGACAGGGTTTCACTATATTGGCCAGGCTGGTCTCGAACTCCTGACCTCGTGATCCGCCCACCTTGGCCTCCCAAAGAGCTGGGATTACAGGCATGAGCCACTGCACCTGGCCAAGCCAAAAATTTTACAAGCTGGAAAGAGCCTTAAGAGATCACTTGATCCTTTCCCCTATCTTCGAGCGGGTAAAATATTTTTCCATTTAGCAGAGGAAGCATCCAGTGCCCAGAAAGCCTGAAAGTTATTGAAGGTTTCACAGCCAGCAAGTATCCTCGTGCTGCAGGACTTATTCCATTCTTGCTGCATGACCATTTATTAGTAATCCTGACTCTTCCAGAAAATTGCAATGAAAGCCAAAAAGAGTAAACTATATGATCATTGGCTGTTTTCTTTTTATCACACATCATGAATTCTTCTAGTCCTAACCATATTTTGATGCATTATTTATAAGAGCCATCTGGTCACAGGTTCCTGGAGAAAACTCTGGAATTTTAAAAAGTCTGCTTTATTTTTCCAGGAAACACACTGCATAGCTCCAATCTATCCTTTACCTGTTCATCAGGGATACAGAAGGCAATTTGGATTCTTTTTTAAAATTGAGATATAACTTACCTACAGTAAAGTGCACAACTTTTTTTTTTTTTTTTTTTTAGACAGAGTCTCGCTCTGTTAGCCAGGCTGGAGTGCAGTGACACAGTCTTGGCTCACTGCAACCTCCGCCTCCCAGGCTCAAGCAATTCTCCTGCCTCAGCCTCCCGAGTAGCTGGGATTACAGGCGCCTGCCACCACGCCTGGCTAATTTTTGTATTTTTAGTAGAGACTGTGTTTCACCAAGTTGGCCAGGCTGGTCTCAAACTCCTGACCTCATGTAATCTGCCCTCCTCGGCCTCCCAAAGTGCTGGGATTATAGGCATGAGCCACCGCGCCTGGCCTTTTTTTTTTTTTTTAAGATGGAGTCTTGCTCTTGTTGCCCAGGTTGGAGTGCATTGGCACAATCTCGGAAGCTCACTGCAACCTCTGCCTCCCAGGTTCAAACAATTCTCCTGCCTCAGCCTCCTGAGTAACTGGGATTATAAGCGCCCACCCCCACGCCCGGGTGATTTTTGTATTTTTAGTAGAGATGGGGTTTCGCCATGTTGGCCAGGCTAGTCTCGAACTCCTGACCTCAGGTGATGCGCCTGCCTCGGCCTCCCAAAGTGCTGGGATTACAGGCGCGAGCCACCAAGCCTGGCCAAAGTGCATAACTTCTAAGTGGACAACTCAAAATATTTTTACATGTGTATGTACCATGTAACACAGATCAACATATAGATTGTTACTAGCACCTCTGAAGAATCTCTGTGCCCTATACTAGTCAGCACCCTCTAGGGATAACCACTGTTTTGACTTTTATCACCACAATTTAGTTTTGCCTGTTTTTGAACTTCATATTAATAGAATCAGACAGCATGTATTGTATTTGTTTTCTTTCACTCAACACTATGCCTGTGAAATTATTGACCATATTCTAAAGATGCAATTCATCTTCTGGCTCAAGTCCTCAGGGAATCTGTCAAAACTAGGTACATACTATGTTAGCTATACACAGGTATGCATAGTCTAAAAACAGGCAGTTGAGAAAAGAACTTTCTTAAATGACCAAAATAGAATAACCAACCTATGCTGCTCTTGTTGCTTTCTACTCTTGCTCCAATTTCACTTTCATCTCTGCTTTGAAATGGGATCTGATCCACCCAAGTATTTTCTTTTCTTCTCCCACTAATGGATAAACAGCTTATGCAATTTTCCTTACTTATTTATATCCAGCATTCCCCATTAATGCTCCACAATCAGTGGTCTACAAGGTATAAATGGCCTCAAGCTATAATTTGATGCAGCCCTCTATCATCAGCAAGAAAAGCATTACTGGGGCCAGGTGCAGTGGCTCATGCCTGTAATCCCAGCACTTTGGGAGGCTGAGGCAGGTGGATCACGAGGAGGTCAGGAGATAGGGGCCATTCTGGCCAACAAGGTGAAACCCCGTCTCTACTAAAATAAGAAGAAAAAATTAGCCGGGCATGTGGCGCATGCCTGTAGTCCCAGCTACTCAGGAGGCTGAGGCAGGGGAATCACTTGAACCCGGGAGGCAGAGGTTGCAGTGAGCCGAGATCCCACCACCGCACTCCAGCTGGGGGACAGAGCAAAACTCTGCCTCAAAAAAAAAAAAAAAAAAAAAAAAAAAGAAAGAAAGAAAGAAAGAAAAGAAAACAAAAGCATTATTATTGGACGGGGTGCAGTGACTCACACCTGTAATCCCAGCACTTTGGGAGGCCAAGGCAAGCAGATCACTTGAGACTAGGAGTTTGAGACCAGCCTGCCAACGTGGTGAAACCCTGTCTCTACTAAAAATACAAAAAAGAGCTGGGTGTTGTGGCAGGCACCTGTAATCCCAGCTACTGGGGAGGCTGAGGCAGGAGAATCACTTGAACCCAGGAGGTGGAGGTTGCAGTGAGCCAAGATTGCGCCACTGCACCCCAGCCTGGGCGACAGAATGAGAGCCTATCAAAAAGAAAGAAAAGAAAAGAAAGGAAAGGAAAGAAAAGGAAAGGAAAAGAAAGGAAGAGAAAGAAAGAGAAAATAAAAGAAAGATTAAAGAAAAGAAAGAAAGGAGAGAAAGGAAAGCATTAAAAGCATTATTATGCTCTATATTCAGATTCAACAGATATTTACTGAGCACATATAATCTTTAATGTATTTTGCTAGGTGTTATGGAGAACTACAAAAATATAGCAAGCATGGGTTCTACCCTTATGAACATTCAGTCTAGCAAAGAAGCAGTATAGTATGGATATCTACATAAAAGATCATAATATAAGCTATAAAGTATTAAAAATGACACCATTTCAGTTAAAAGAAAAAAGATGCTATTCAAAAAGCTCAGAGGAAAAGTTAGCTTCTAGTCAGGGTGGTGTCAAGGAAGCTTGGTGGGAGAGTATTTATACTAGAAGGATTACAAGAAGTAGGATATCATGACTAGATAGGTTTAGTCATACAGTGGATGGGGCAAGGGCATTTTAGATAACCATAAGGACAAGGACCCTGAACTGGGAAATTATGCTGCATGTACAGGGAGTGACTGTGCAGTCTGACCAAAGAACAGGGCAAGTAATGAAGAAACTGGGGCCCCGGGTGGTTATGGATTACCCAAAGCCATAGCACCAGACAGCCCTAGAATGGGCATTGAATCCCAGGCGTTTTCCTTCTTTAATGCTCCCACAATATGACCAAGTCAACATTTTAGTCACTGCTCTGCTTTATTTACAACAACCCATTATATATTGTCCATTAAGTAATTGACTCAACAAACACTTATCGAATATCTAGTACACTCTAGGCATAATTGGATGCTATGGTCTCCAAGGCTGATTTGATATGTGTTATAAAATACTTTTTCCCAAGTGGGGAATAGGGCTAATATTGGGCTAAGACAGATTGTCTTTGTTAAAATTTTATAGAGTTATACTTCAGAGCAAATACTATAAACAACAAAGACAATTAAATAAACCACAAAAACAGATCTCTGTATCATGTTTTTCTACACGACATCAATACACTGAGTCTTAGCAATGACTGCCCATGTGTTTTTTCCATAACTATGCTCACTTATGTTTTAGCAAGGGGTAATACAGAAGGATATGAAACCCTCCATCCTTGAGCGAAAGTTTAAAAACATTTCTAGTATTATAGTAGAACAAGACTCACTTCCGTTTAGCTTATCAACCACCAAGAGACATTTCCCCTTTGTACTTGTTATGTTTTAGTGTAACTATGGAGACACAGCACTTTCCATGCAAGTGACACACATGATTTTGGTTTAACATACTCATTTTCTGAGAAACATTTTAAAATGTGGTCACTATTTTAAAAATTGTGGTCACTATGAGATCTTTGAGCTACTTTGGTATTTCAATGTAAATCCATGCATTTGTTAGCAATATTCATGAGGGAAGAGTTAAGTACCACGGATTATGGATTCTTTCCGATTCCATCAAACTATTCCTACTTAAAGCTTTGGTGCCAGAAAAAAAAAAAAGGTAATTATGAATTGAACAAATTGGGCTATCAGATATTTTTATAAATCATAGGGTATATCAAGTTGAGTTTTGAGAGCTCTGTTTCCAGGTATATGGCAGGCTAGGAATTCACACTGCACCTCCCACTAGAAACAATTAAAAAGGCTGAATTAAAAAAATCTTAAACCTCTTAGAAGCATTGAGCATGGGCAAGAAAGAAAGAAATTATTAGGTCAAAGAGAAGTGAAGAAGGAATCCAGACAGGTAAGTGGACAACACTGTCCAGGTGTACAACACCAGGAGGTACCATTTGGATTCTATTCACCTAAATGATGCTCTTGGGGTTGTTTGATGCTATGGCCCTGAGATCATTTTGCCCTAAGGGCATTTGCTCAACCTGGTGAACTGCAGCTTGGGCTTCACAATGGTTCCAGAGACAAGGTAAAGCCGAGGGCTTGGAGAATCCCACTGGAGACCATTCTCCCAATAAAGCTTGGACCCTTTAGGTGGAGATGAAAACCAGCATACCCATTCATCCTCAGGGTACTGCACAAAAAGTTCCTGTGGAACTAAGTAGAATTAAGTACTAAAAAATACTGTCACTGAAAGACTGACTTGTGATGATCTACAGCCAAAACAGGTTCATAAAAGCCTCAAGCTATTACTCTAAGTTGAGTAGGCAGGCCCCAGGTGCGTGGAAGAAACAAATACAAATCTTCTCTGGAGGAATGTACCTCAATAACTCACAAATTATTTTCTAAGAAAATTGAGCAGCTCACAGTAACAAACATTAAGCACTCAAAGAAATGCTACTATATAAATGAAAACCAGAAGAAAGAAGAAATCACATACAATAGAATTAAATGGAAAACATCTACAAATATTTGAGAAATTTAAATTATCACACATACAAGGTGAAAAAAACATTTTACTTCTTTTTTTTTTTTTTTTTTTGAGATGGAGTTTTGCTCTTGTTGCCCAGGCTGGGTGCAATGGCGCGATCTTGGCTCACAGCAACCTCCACCTCCTAGGTTCAAGCGATTCTCCTGCCTCAGCCTCTGGAGTAGCTGGGAGTACAGTCATGCACCACCACACCTGGCTACTTTTGCATTTTTAGTAGAGATGGGGTTCCTCCATGTTGGTCAGGCTGGTCTCGAACTCCCGACCTCAGGTGATCCACCCTCCTCAGCCTCCCAAAATGCTGGGATTACAGGCATGAGCCACCATGCCTGGTCACCATTTTACTTATTTAAGAAAAAAAAATACAAAGTAGAAAATACCTATTTATTAGGCTCATGAACCCCACGGAGGGAGCATCGTTAAAGTCTCTCTTCCCCCTGCCATCATGTCTAAGGCCGAGTTTCCTAAAGAACCAGAACAGCAGAGGAAACTCTTCACTGGAGGGTTGAGCTTTGAATGAGAGCCTGAGGAGCCATTTTGAGCAATGGGGAACGCTCACAGACTGTGTGGTAATGAGAGATCCAAGCACCAAGCGCTCCAGGGGCTTAGGGTTTGTCACATATGCCCCTGTGGAGGCAGTGGATGCAGCCGTGAATGCAAGGCCACGCAAGGTGGATGAAAGAGCTGTGGAAACAGAGAGCTGTCTCAAGAGGAGATTCTCAAAAACCCAGTGCCCACTTAACTGTGAAAAAGATATTTGTTGGTGGCATTAAAGAAGACACAGGGCCCAGCCCAGTGGCTCACGCCTATAATCCCAGCACTTTGGGAGGCCAAGGTGGGCGGATCACCTGAGGTCGGGAGTTCAAGACCAGTCTGACCAACATGGAGAAACCCAGTCTCTACTAAAAATACAAAATTAGCCGGGTGTGGTGGCATATGCCTGTAATCCCAGCTACTCCAGGAGGCTGAGGCAGGAGAATCGCTTGAACCTGGGAAGCGGAGGTTGTGGTGAGCCGAGATTGCACCACTGCACTCCAGCCTGGGCGACAGAGTGAAACTCCGTCTCAAAAAAAAAAAAAAAAAAGAAGACACTGAAGAACAGCACCTAAGAGATTATTTTGAACAGTATGGAAAAATTGAAGTGATTGAAATCATGACTGACTGAGTCAGTGGCAAGAAAAGGGGCTTTGCCTTTATAACCTTTGACTACCATGACTCTATGGATAAGACTGTCATTCAGAAATAACCATACTGTGAAGTTAGGAAAGCCCTGTTAAAGCAAGAGATGGCTGGTGCTTCAGCCAGCCACAGAGGTCAAAGTGGCTCTGGAAACTTTGGTGGTGGTCATGGAGGTAGTTTCGGTGGGAATGACAATTCTGGTCATGAAGGAAACTTAAGTGGTCTTGGTGGCTTTAATGACAGCTGTGGTGGTGGTGGATATGGTGGCAGTGGGGATGGCTATAATGGATTTAGTAATGATGGAAGCAATTTTGGGGGTGGTGGAAGCTACGATGATTTTGGCAATTACAACAATCAGTCTTCAAATTTCAGACCCATGAAGGGAAGAAACTTTGGAGGCAGAAGCTCTGGCCCCTATGGTGGTGGAGGCCAATACTTTGCCCAACCACGAAACCAAGGTGGCCGTGGCGGTTCCAGTAGCAGCAGTAGCTATGGCAGTGGCAGAAGATTTTAATTAGGAAACAAAGCTTAGCAGGAGAGGAGAGCCAGAGAAGTGACCCAGTGGAGCTACAGCTTACAATAGATTCATCAACTCAGCCAAGTACCGTGGTGGCAGGGCCCAGCTGCTACAAAGAAGACATGTTTTAGACAAATACTCATGTGGATAGGCAAAAAACTCGAGGACTGTATTTGTGACTAATTATGCATAACAGCTTATTTTAGTTTCTCTTCTGTGGAAAGTATAAAGCATTCCAACAAAGGGTTTTAATGTAGATTTTTTTTTTTGCACCCATGCTGTTCATTGCTAAATGTAAGAGTCTGATCATGACACTCAATAAATGTGTCTTTTTTTTTTTTTTTTTTTTTAAAGTGCTGTGTAAAGTTAGTCTACTCTGAAGCCATCTTGGTAAATTTCCCCAACAGTATGAAGTTAGAATTCCTTCAGGTGACACCAGGTTCTTTTTTTTTTTTTTTTGAGACGGAGTTTCCCTCTTGTTGCCTAGGCTGGAGTGCAATGACACGATCTCGGCTCACCGCAACCTCCGCCTCCAGGGTTCAAGCGATTCTCCTGCCTCAGCCTCCTGAGTAGCTGGGATTACAGGCATGCGGCACCATGCCCAGCTAAATTTTGTATTTTTTTTTTTTTTTTTTTTTTGAGACGGAGTCTCGCTCTGTCGCCCAGGCTGGAGTGCAATGGTGCGATCTTGGCTCACTGAAAGCTCCGCCTCCCGGGTTCACGCCATTCTCCTGCCTCAGCCTCCCAAGTAGCTGGGACTACAGGCGCCCGTCACCACGCCCAGCTAATTTTTTTGGTATTTTTAGTAGAGACGGGGTTTCTCCATGTTGGTCAGGCTGGTCTTGAACTCCTGACCTCAGGTGATCCACCCGCCTTGGCCTCCCAAAGTGCTGGGATTACAGGCGTGAGCCACTGTGCCTGGCCTGACGCCAGGTTCTATTTGGAATTTATATGCAACCTGCTTGGGTGGAAAAGCCGTTGTCTTCACAAACCTTGGTGTAGTTGAACTGATAGTTACTGTTGTGACCTGAAGTTCATCATTAAAAGAGATTACTCAAGCAAAATCATAGAATTATTGGTTATAGAAATGATTGTTGGCAGGGTGTGGTGGCTCACGCCTCTAATCCCAGTACTTTGGGAGGCCGAGGCGGGCGGATCAGGAGGTCAGGAGATCCAGACCATCCTGGGCAACAAGGTGAAACCATGTCTCTACTAAAAATACAAAAAAAAAAAAAAAAAATTAGCTGGGCGTGGTGGCCTGTGCCAGTACTCCCAGCTACTCCAGAGGCTGAGGCAGGAGAATCCCTTGAACCCAGGAGGTGGAGGGTGCAGTGAGCTGATATCGCTCCACCGCTCTCCAGCCTAGGTGACAGAGTGAGACTCCGTCTCAAAAAAAAAAAAAAAAAAGATTGTTGGCACATCCTATGCAATGTATCTAAATTGAATAATGGTACCAGATAAAATTATACATGGGAATGAAGTTTGTGTGTCATCCATTATCATGTGTAATCAATAAACGATTTAATTCTCTTGACAAAAAAAAGAAGAAGAAGAAGAAAGAAAATACCTATTTAAGGCTGACATGGTGGCTCACTCCTTTAATCACAGTACTATGGGAGGCCAAGGCAAGAGGATCGCTTGAGCCCAGGAGTTCCAGACCATCCTGGGCAACATGGTGAAACCCCATCTCTACCAAAAATACAAAAATTAGCCAGGTGTGGTGGCACACGCCTGTAGTCCCAGCTACTTGGGGCGCTGAGGTGGGAGGATCGCTTGAGCCCAGGGAGGTCGAGGGTGCACTCCAGTCTGGGTGACAGAGTGAGAACCTGTCTCAAAAAAAAAAAAAAAAAAAAAAGGAATGGAAAATACCTATTTAAAACAGGAAACTATAGAAAATAGCCTAATAGTTTTAAAAAATAGAACTTTAGAAATGAAATGAATAAAATAATGGACAAGTTTAACCTCAGATTACATACAAGTGAACAGAAAAATAAACAAACTGAATGATACGACAATAGAAAATTATCCAGCCTTCAGTAAAGAAAGACAAGAAGAAGGGAAACATGAAAGAGCAGTAAATAGATATGGAGGATAAATTAAGACAATCTAACATGTATTGATAAATTTGGAGTTCTGGAAGGCAAAGAGAGAGAAAATGGTAAAGAGGTAATTTTTTTTTTTTTTTTAAGATAAGTTCTTGCTCTGCTGCTCAGGCTGGAGTGCAGTGGCACAACCATGGCTCACTGCAGCCTTGAACTCCTGGGCTCAAGCGATCCTCCCACCTCAGCCTCCCGAGTAGCTGGGACCACAGGCATGTGCCAACATGCCTAGCTAATTAAAAAATTTATTTTCTGTAGAGACGGGGCCTCACTATGTTACCCAGGTTCCTCTTGAGCTCCTGGGCTCAAGTCATTCTACTGCCTTGGCCTCCCAAAGTGTTGGGATTATAGGTGTGAGCCACCATGCCTGGCCAAAAGGGTAATATTTGAAGAGACAGTAGCTAAGAAATTTTTAGGACCAATCTGTTTAAAAACACAGATTTAAGAAGTCCACTGAATTTCAACCAGGATTGAAAAAAAAAAAGTATTTTCAGTTAAACACAACATAGTGAAACAACAGCATACCAGAGACAAATGATCTCAGAAGCTGATTGACTGCTGACTTCACAAGAGAAAAAAAATAAGTGCGAACTTAGAATTTTACCCCTCAAAAAACAGCTTTTGGCCAGGCGGAGTGGCTCATGCCTGTAATCCCAGCACTTTGGGAGGCCGAGGTGGGTGAATCACTTGAGGTCAGGAGTTTAAGACCAAACTGGCCAACATGGTGAAACTCTGCCTCTACTAAAAATACAAAAATTAGCCAGGTGTGGTGGCGTGCACCTATAATCCCAGCTACTTGGGAGTTTGAGGTGCGAGAATTGCTTGAACCCGGGAGGCGGAGGCTGCAGTGAGCCAAGATTGAGCCACTGCACTCCAGCCTAGCCCACAGAGCAAGAATCCATCTCAAAAAAAGAATAAATAAATAAATAAATAAAAAGTTCAAAAAGGAAGATGAAAAACAGGCATTTAAGGCAAATTAAGTGAGAGATTTTGCTTCCACAATATTCATAAAAGGAAGTTCTAAAGAATGTACTTAAGAAACTGATCCTGGCCGGGTGTAGTGACTCCCTTGACTCACGGAGTTTGAGGCTGCAGTGAGTCCTGATGGCACCACTGTACTCCAGCCTGGGCAAGAGAGTGAGACCTTTATTTCAAAAAAAAAACAAGCAGGATTTAAAAGGTCTGGGGGAAGGCCTAACAATTTACGTTTATAACAAGCTCCCAGCTTGATACTAATTATTTAAGACCATGCTTTTTCTTTTCATTTTTCTTTTTTTTTTTCTTTTTTTTAGACAGGGTCTCACTCTGTCGCCCCGACTGGAGTGCAATGGTATGATCACAGCTCACTGCAGCCTTGAACTCCCAGGCTCAAGTGATCCTCCTGCCTCAGCCTTCCAAGTAGCTGGGACTACAGGCATGTGCCATCATGCTGGGTTAATTTTTTGTTTTATTTTTTGTAGAGATGAGGTCTCACTGTGTTGCCCAGGCTGGTATTGAACTCTTGTGCTCAAGGGATCCTCCCACCTCAGCCCCACAAAGTGTTGAGATTATAGATGTGAGCCACCATCCTGGGCCTAAAACCACACTTTAAATAGCACTGTTGATGAGCCATGAAAAGAAAGCAAAAACTGAGTATAAATTGCAAACTAGTAGAGGAGGAAAAGTTGAAATGAAAAAGAAAATAATTCAAAAGAAAGCAAAAAAGGAAAGTAAACTAGAACAGAAGGAACATGCAGAAAGCACAAAATAGGATGATGGTGGCTGGACGTGGTGGCTCACATCTGTAATCCCAGCACTTTGGGAGGCCGAGGCAGGCAGATCACGAGGTCAGGAGATCGAGACCATCCTGGCTAACACGGTGAAACCCCATCTCTACCAAAAATACAAAAAATTAGCCGGGTGAGGTGGCCGGCGCCTGTAGTCCCAGCTACTCGGGAGGCTGAGGCAGGAGAACGGCTTGAATCTGGAAGGCGGAACTTGCAGTGAGCCGAGATAGCGCCACTGCACTCTGGCCTGGGTGACAGAACAAGAATCTGTCTAAAAAAAAAAAAAAAAAATAGGATGATAGTTACAAATTCAAATATATCAGCAATTACATTAAATATAAAAGGATTAAATTATCCAATTAAAAGACAAAGACTGATACAAAAAATAAACTCAAAATGCATCATAGACTTAAATAAAACTTTTAGAATAAAATATAGGAAAAATATATATGCAACTTTGGGTTAGGCAAAGAGTTATTAGATAGAATATCAAAAACATGATCCATAGAAGCAAAGCTGACAATTTGGATTTCATCAAAACAAAAATTTTGTATTATGCCTGTAATCCCAGCACTTTGGGAGGCCGAGGCAGGTGGATCATTGAGGTCAGGAGTTCAAGACCAGCTTAGTCAACATGGTGAAATCCTGTTTCTACTAAAAATACAAAAATTAGCTGGGCATGGTGGCACATGCCTGTAGTCCCAGCTACTTGGGAGGCTGAGGCGGGAGAATGGGTTGAATCCGGGAGGCAGAGGTTACAGTGAGCCAAGATTGAGCCATTGTGCTCCAGCCTGGGTGACAGAGCGAGACTTCATCTCAAAAAAAAAAAAAAAAAAAGACACTCTTAAGAGAATGAAAAGACAACTCATACAGAGAGAGAAAATATTTCTCCTTCTCTGTCTTCTCTGTCTTGCAGATATGCAAATCACATAACTGACATTTGACTTGTGTCCAGAATATATAGAGAACTCCCAAAACTTGACAATAAGAAAACAAACAGCCCAGTAAAATAATGGGCAAAAGACTTGAGTAGACATTTAACCAAAGAAGAGGCATGGCTGAAAAACAGACACATGAAAAGTTGTTTAACAACATTAGTCATTAGAGAAATGCAAATTAAAACCACAAAAAATACTACTACACAACTGTCAGAATAACTAAAATAAACAATCTGACAATTCCAAGCACTGGTGAAAATAGGGAGCTACTGGTTTCTCTCATACATTGATAACAGCAATGGATAGTGATACAGACACTCTAGAAAACAGTTGGGCAGTTTTTTGTTTTGTTTTTTCTTTTTTCTTTTTGAAACAGTCTTGCTCTGTCACCCAGGCTGGAATACAGTGGCGTGATCTCAGCTCACTGCAACCTCCACCTCCCGGTTCAAGCGATTCTCCTGTCTCAGCCTCCCAAGTAGCTGGGACTACAGGCACTTGCCACCACACCCATCTAATTTTTGTATTTTTAGAGTAGAGGTGGGTTTTTACCATGTTGGCCAGGCTAGTCTTGAACTGCTGACCTCAAATGATCCACCAACCTCGGCCTCCCAAAGTGCTGGGATTACAGGCATGAGCCACTGTGCCTGGCCAGCAGTTTTAAAAATAAAGTTAAACGGCCAGGAGCAGTGGCTCACGCCGGTAATCCCAGCACTTTGGGAGGCTGAGGCAGGTGGATCACGAGGTCAGGAGATCGAGACCATCCTGGCTAACACGGTGAAACCCCGTCTCTACTAAAAATACAAAAAGAATTAGCCAGGCGTGGTGGCGGGAGCCTGTAGTGCCAGCTACTCGGGAGGCTGAGGTAGGAGAATGGTGTGAACCTGGGAGGCGGAGCTTGCAGTGAGCCGAGATCGCGCCACTGCCCACCAGCCTGAGCAACAGAGCGAGACTCCGTCTCAAAAAAAAAAAAAAAAATACAGTTAAACATAGAATTACCTGAGGCCTAGCACTCTCACTTCTAGGTATTTACCATAGTGAAGTTAAAATTGTTCACCTGAAAATCTGAACACAAATGTTTGTGGGTTGCTTTATTTGTTTATTTTATTCTAACAGTTGTGTAGTAGTATTTTTTGTGGTTTTAATTTGCATTTCTCTAATGACAAATGTTGTTAAACAACTTTTCATGTGTCTGTTTTTCAGCCATGCCTCTTCTTTGGTTAAATGTCTACTCAAGTCTTTCGCCCATTATTTTACTGGGCTGTTTGTTTTCTTATTGTCAAGTTTTGGGAGTTCTCTATATATTCTGGACACAAGTCAAATGTCAGTTATGTGATTTGCATATCTGCAAGACAGAGAAGACAGAGAAGGAGAAATATTTTCTCTCTCTGTATGAGTTGTCTTTTCATTCTCTTAAGAGTGCACTTTTTTTTTTTTTTTTTTTTTTTTGAGATGAAGTCTCGCTCTGTCACCCAGGCTGGAGCACAATGGCGCAATCTCAACTCACTGCAATTGAGTTGAATTCAATTGCACCTCCCGGGTTCAAGCGATTCTCCTGTCTCAGCCTAAGGTGTAGCTGGGACTACAGGTGCCTGCCACCACACCCACCTAATTTTGGTATTTTTAAGTAGAGATGGGGTTTTACCATGTTGGCCAGGCTGGTCTCGAACTGCTGACTTCAAACGATCCACCCACCTCAGCCTCCCAAAGTGCTGGGATTACAGGCGTGAGCCACCGTGCTTGGCTGGCAGTTTTAAAAATACAATTAAACACAGAATTACCCGAGGCCCAGCACTCTCACTCCTAGGTATTTACCATAGTGAAGTTAAAATCGTTCACTGAAAATCTGAACACAAATGTTTGTGGTAGATTTGTTTGTCATAACCAAAACCTGGAAATAGCCCAGATGTCCCTCAACTGGTGAATGGATAAACTGTAGCACATCCATATGATGAAATGCCAAGAGTAATAAAAAAGGAATGAGGCCAGGAGCAGTGGCTCACACCTGGATCTCAATACTTTGGGAGGCCAAGGCGGACGCGTCACTTGAGGTCAGGAGTTTGAGACCAGCCTGGCCAACATAGTGAAAGCCCGTCTCTACTAAAAATACAAAAATTAGCTGGGCATGGTGGAGCACGCCTGTAATCCCAGCTACTCGGGAGGCTGAGGCAGGAGAATTACTTGAGCCTGGGAGGCAGAGGTTGCAATGAGCCAAGAACGTGTCACTGCACTCCAGCCTGGGCAACAGAGTGAAGCTCTGTCTCAAAAAAATAAGATAAAATAAATAAGGAATGAGTTCTTCAGCAGTCAGGTCCTGCCTGTGAAAAACCACTGCACTCCAGCCAGGGCAACATAGTAAGATACCACCTCTTTTTAAATATAAATTACTTTTTTTTTTTTATTTTTTGAGACAAGGGTCTCACTCTGTTGCCTAGGCTGGAGGGCAGTGGCATGATCTTGGCTCACTGCAGCCTCTACCTCTCGGGCTCAAGCAATCCTCCCACCTCAGCCTCTCAAGTAGCTGGGACCACAGGTGTGTGCCACTATGCCAACTAATTTTTGTATTTTTTGTAGAGATGGGGTTTCACCATGTTGCCCAGGTTGGTCTCAAACACCTGACCTCAGGCAATCCGCCCGCCTCAGCCTCCCAAAGTGCTGGGATTACAGGCATGAGCCACAGTATCCAGCTATTATCTTTTTTGCAGAACCTTTAAAAAATATATTTTTAGGCCGGGCACAGTGGCTCACACCTGTAAACCCAGTACTTTGGGAGGCTGAGATGGGGGGATCACAAGGTCAGGAGTTCAAAAGCCTGGCCAACATAGTGAAACCCTGTCTTTACTAAAAATACAAAAATTAGCTGAGTGTGGTGGCACATGCCTGTAGTCCCAGCTACTCAGGAGGCTGAGGCAGGAGAATTGCTTGCACCCGGGAGGCGGAGGTTGCAGTGAGCCGAGACCACACCATTGCACTCCAGCCCAGGGGACAGAGTGAGACTCTGTCTCAAGAAAAAAAAATATATATATAATATATATATATAATATGTATATATATTATATATATAATATGTATATATATTATATATATAATATGTATATATATTATATATATAATATGTATATATTATATATATAATATGTATATATATAATAATATGTATATATAATATATAATATGTATACATATATACATTATATATATAAAATACATGTATATATATTATATATATATTTTAAAAAGGAATGCACTCTTGAAACACACAAGAATATGAATGAATCTGCAAAGCATTTTGCAGGCAGGGCACAGTGGCTAATGCCTGTAATCCCAGCACTTTGGGAGGCTGAGGTGGGAGGACTGCTTGAGCCCAAGAGTTTGAGACCAACCTGGGCAACATGCCGAGACTCCATCTCTACAAAAAATAAAATAAAAATATTAGGTGAGCACGGTGGCATATGCCTGTGGTCCCAGCTACACAGGAAGCTGAGGTGGGAGGATCACTTGAGCCCAGGAAGTCAAGACTGCAGTGAGCAGTGTTCATACTACTGCACTCCAGCCTGGGCGACCGAACAAGACTCTGTCTCAAAAACAAAAACAAAAACTTCTGCTAAGTGAAAGAAGCCAGACTCAAAAGACTACATATTGTACTATTCCATTTATATGACATTCTGGAAAAGGTAAAACTATAGGAGCAGAGAACAGATAAGTGATTGCCTGGGCTTGGGGGTGGGGTGGGGGTTCAATCACAAAGCGGTAGGTAGCACAAGAGAATTTTCATGGAGTGTGTTCATGTCTTGATTGTGGCAGTGGTTTCAATACTCTCTGCATTTGCAAAAAAAAAAAAAAAAATTAAATTTTTTTTTTTTTTTTGAGAAAGAGTTTTGCTCTTGTTGCCCAGACTGGAGTGCAATGGTGCAATCTTGGCTCACTGCAACCTCTGCCTCCCGGGTTCAAACAATTCTCCTGCCTCAGCATCCCGAGTAGCTGGGACTACAGGCGTGCGCCACCATGCCCTGCTAATTTTTTCTTTTTTGTATTTTTAGTAGAGACAGGGTTTCACCATGTTGGCCAGGCTGTAATCCCAGTACTTTGGGAGGCCAAGGTGTGTGGATGACCTGATGTCAGGAGTTCAAGACAAGGCTGGCCAACATGGTGAAATCCCGTCTCTATTAAAAATACCAAAAAAAAAAAAAAAAAAAAAAATTAGCCAGGCATGGTGGTGCGAGCCAGTAGTCCCAGCTACTCGGGAGGCTGAGGCAGGGAGAATCGCTTGAACCCGGGAGGCAGAGGTTGCAGTGAGCCGAGATCATGCCAGTGCACTCTAATCTGGGCGACAAAAGAGTAAGACTCTGTCTCAAAAAAAAAAAAAAAGACAAAGATTTTCAGACTGGGTAAAAATACAATGTCACGGTCTCTGACAGTATCTTTTGGCAAAAGGCAAACTTGCTAAAAAAAAAAAAAGTTCAATTCTCATTCTTACAAGATTATGCATGAAACCTCATTATTTAAAAATGAAAAGTATTTCTATTTTTAGATTGCTAATATGTAGCAGCAAATAAAAAATCCATACATATCACACTCAAATACATATGTACCACAGTTCTGTGTGTCTTATAAAACTGTAAAACATATGGAGATTAAGAATCAAAGAGGCGGTTGAATTTTATATGTCTAAAACAGCAAAACGAGTCTCTGAATTTTTCCCTTTTCATCCAGCTGTTTTGCCATCATAGAGCTAATTTTAGAAGGTGTAATCTTCTTATAAAATACATGTAGTTAAGAAAAGTAGTGGGTTTTTTTGTGACTTCTAATTCAGAGTTGTACAGGGTGCTTGGTTTCTGAACTAAGCCAGCAGACCGAGAATAATCTGAATCATAAGTCTGAGGCTAAGCCAAGAAACTTTTAGCTAAAGAATCATAGTAAGCTTCATAAGAGTTGAACTCCAGATCCTTTTTATTAATGGGCTTTAAAATGCAGATAAACTTCCAAACAAAGTTTTCCCTCAATATGGGAAAAACAAAATGAAAATCATAGTGTGTGATTCTTTCCTGCAAGTTGAATGACTACGTTTGCTCTGTAATGCATGTAAGAGGAATATACATGGTTGTTTATTCTTGCTGGAGACTTCAATAGTTGCTTTCATTTGCTTTCTTTTTCTGATGAGAATCAGCAACATGGACACACTGCCATTTTTTTTGAGCAATAGTATTTTTTTAAGCAATGGTTTTTTTTTAATGTAAAGAGTCAAACCCAAAGAGTCCGATCCAAATGAAATAATTTAGACCACAAAGTCCAGACTAATTTTCCCCGTTTCTCAAAATAACTAGAACTGAGTACACATCAAATCTTCACTTTTCTTTGTATTATATAGACACTGTCACAAATGCAAGAGATTCTTCACTTTTCAGGTCAAATTTTCACCATCCTTTGGTCCTGTTATATGTAACAGGTGAACAATCACTTTTCATTAACTATGAATCAAAATAGATTAAGTGAAGACAATTTTATGTAACTCCTCACAGCTTCAAGTGCTATATAAGGAAGGATTTAAGAGTGCTTATAACAGCTTATTCGGTACATGAGTTTCCATTGAACTACTTAACACAAATCTTAATTTATAGAAAAATTCAACCAATGCCAAGATCACCTAAAGTAAGTTATTCCAACCAGTCAAGAAACCGAAAATCTTGTATAGAAAAAAAAAAAAAAAAGAGCAAAGGAAACTGGTATTCTATATTGCCCCAGAATCGTGCTTATTCTGAGGGTTCAGTCTCACCTAATTGTCCTAAAATAGTGCCCCCAGTCACACGATTAAAACTATTTGATAGAGCATGAGACTGATGATTGGCTGGATGCACTGTGTGTGGTTAGGAAAGCCCTATTACTGAACTGTTGGCCACCGGCGTGTGACATTTATAAGAAGCTGGGCAATCTACCCACAATTGCTGAAAAAAAAACTTTAAAAAAATTCTTCAAGTTTCCACATTAAAAATAACCTTATGCATGTAGGAATGGAGAAAATGTGGAAGAGTTACTCTCATTAGGCTGGCCTTGAGTGGATATGCTGTGTTTACACAATATTTTGAGATGGCCAGATAAGCAGTACTAATGGCAGCATATTACACAGTTATCATGAACCATGTGTAGCTTAAGGAGAATTTTCAGTGTATCAGGGTGGCCCACATGCTGCTATTTATCATTTCAATTTCATATCAGAATCAAAACTGAGGAAAAAGAAAACACTTTGAAACCCAAGCAAGTCATCTGGGGCCTGAGTAATGAGGCCTCTTGAAAAAAAAAAATGAGACAGAAAGAGATTAACACATTTTTGACAAACAGGCTTTGGCTTCAGAGCACTATTGCAGCTGTTAAATTCATGTGCTGATGGAGTTCAGGTACGTAGACATTTACAGTAAGTTTTTACCAATGACTTTTACCAAGTAGTTGCACACATACATTTTCTGAAGCTGCATTTTAGTGACTAAAGTAACACTTTAGACAACAGGATTATGTCTTAGTTGCACTGCTATGTCTGAATAGTACAGCAATTGACAAATCTGATATAAAGAGGGTAAACTACCACCTAAAGAGTAACATTCTCCTGAAAAAGGCAATAGCTTTCCTTAATAAGAAGCAACACATGAAGTCTAGCAGGCATGGTTTCATATATTCCATTTTGATTGCTTAAGTTTTCAACTGGGCAGTATTCTATTTCAAGGCCATACTGTTGCAAAACCTTGTTCTGTGGTTGTAACATAGCTGCTGTGACTGTTGCAAACCGAGAAGACAGCACAGAGAGAGAGAGAGAGATTAGGAGAAAAAAGGATTCTTTATATATTTACTTATTTTTGAGACAGGGTCTCATTCTGTTGCCCAGGCTGGAGTGCAGTGGTGCTATAATAGTTCATTGCAGCCTCAACCTCCTGGGTTCAAGCAATCCTCCCATCTTCAGCCTCATGTGTAACTGGGACTATAGGCATACACTATTATGCCCAGCTAACTTTTTCATTTTTAGTAGAGATGGGGGTTTCACTATGGTGCCCAGGCTGGTCTTGAACTCCTCAACTCAATCAGTCCTCCCACCTGAGCCTCTCAAAGTTCTGGGATTACAGGTGTGAGTCACCACACCTGGCCCAGGAGAAAAAGTATTCTATATAACTTTCACATGAAGGTCTTTTAGTAAATAACCAGTTTTTTTTTTGGTTGTTGTTGTTGTTTTGAGACAGGTCTCACTCTCTTGCCCAGGCTGGAGTACAGTGGCACAATCATGGCTCACTGTAGCCTGCACCTCCTGGGGCTCAGGTGATCCTCCCACCTCAGCCTCCCAAGTAGCTGAGATCACAGGCATGGACCACCACACCTGGATAATTTTTAAAAAAATTTTTTTGTAGAGACAGAGTTTTGCCATGTTGCTCAGGTTGGTCTCGAACTCCTAGGCTCAAGTGATCCACCTGCCTCAGCCTCCCAAAGTGTTGAGATTGCAGGTGTGGCCAGGCATGGTGGTTCTCAGCAACTTGGGAGGCCAAGGTGGGTGGATCGCCTGAGGTCAGGAGTTCGAGACCAGCCTGGCCAACATGGTGAAACCCCCGTCTCTACTAAAAATATAAAAGTATTAGCTGGGCATGGTGGCACGGGCCTATAATCCCAGCTACTTGGGAGGCTGAGGCAGGAGAATCACTTGAACCTGGGAGGTGGAGGTTGCAGTGAGCCGATATCGTGCCACTGCATTCTAGCCTGGGCAACAAGAGGGAAACTTCATCTAAAAAAAAAAAAGATTACAGGTATGAGCCACTGAGCCTGTAAAACAAAAAAATTATAAGTTCTCTGAGCTTCTACCCTGAATGAGCCCTGTTTTTAATAAAGATTAAGGTGGTTGGTTCCTGCAGAGACTCTACAGCTTAGGATAAAACAGGATTAAAGACAAGTACTCATATAAATAAATGACTGTCTTTTTTATAATATGAGAAAATTATGAGGACTAATGCAATAGCAACAGTTGATCATCATTTATCGAGTACCAATAAGGTATATGATCCTACACAATTCCTTTTGAGGTTTCAGGGTCTGAGATGGGGTTTAGGAATAAAAATGAGAGACAAGAAATCTATCACATAAACTAATTGTCTTGGGTCAATGTTATTATTGGCTGATTGAGGAAAGGGAATATGTCTTTGGAATTTCCTTTGTAAATGCCTACTTGTGTGGATATATATAGACATGTGAATGTTTTTGATGATGATAAGTATCAATCATCCTATACAAATACATAGGTTGTTATAAACTATGTACTTAAGAACTGGGACAACTGTTCACAAAATGAGTGACACGTAGTGTAATAAAAGAGCTGATTTGTCCTTCAAACAATTATAGGCTTGATTATAAAATACTCAAAAGCGGGGAATGATTAATATACAGTTGGGTTTGTTTTTGGAGTGGAAGGAAGGTAGTTAGTTAAAAAGCAAACAAACAAAAAATAGTCAGGGTTTTCTGCCCAGTATCCCTGAATCTGGACTAGGATTTGTTAGTATCTTAACAATTTCTCAGTTGTGAATAAAACAAAAAACAAAGCAAAACAAAAAAATAAAACAACAACAAAAAAACAGTCCTTCCATGAGTTACCTCACGTCCAGGCCTTCTACTCAACTCCTCATCCTATGCAAAAATTCTCTTTCCTTGATTTAGAGATGGGGTTTCACTATGTTGCTCAGGCTGGTCTCAAACTCCTGGGCTCAGGCACACCTCAGCCTCCTAAGTAGCTGTGACTACAGGAGCCTCCCACCATGCCCAGCTGGCTAAAAATAAAATTCCTTTTCCCACTCCCTCTGAAGTTATAGATTTTTGTTTGTTTGTTTTTTAATAGAGACAGGGTCCCACTCTGTCACCCAGACTGGAGTGCAGTGGTGCGATCATGGCTTTCTTCATCCTTGAACTCCTGGGCTCAAGTGATCCTCCTGCCTCAGCCTTCCCAGTAGATAGGACTACTGGCATATACCACCATGCCCAGCTAAAGTTATATATATATATATATATAAAATATATATTTTTTTATATATTTTAAATATATAAAATATACATAATATATATTTTATATTTTTATATCTTAAATATATAAAATATATATATTATATATATTATATTTATATATTATATATATTTATATATAATATATATTATATATATTATATTTATATATTATATATATATAATATATATGTATTTATATATTATATATATTTATACATATATATTTATATATAAATATATATTTATACATATATATTTATATATATAAATATATATTTATATATATATAATATATATATTTAAAAAGGACCTTACAAAAGTTTCCCAGAGGTATCTGCACAGTTTTTGAAAAAAATTAGCATTGTAACTCCTTATTTCAAAAAATTTAGGCCAAAAAGAAAAATATCGAGTGAGGTTTCTTAGGTCCCAGGTATGAAGTTTCCTAGGAATGATAAGCTAATAATCATGGTACAAAGCTTTGCATAGTCTCTTCACAAACAAAACATATATCACTAGTGTCTTTCTTGTTTCAGTCCTGGAAAATGACAAATTTTACTCGACAGCTGCTTAACATATGGAACAAAACCTTGTCTCACAGGCAGTGCACTCATTTAAGCCATACATCTTTCTCTCTTAATTCAAAGTGACAGTAGTGACAAGAGCAAAGTTTTTCGGAAGATATTTTCAGAGCCACTCTAGTTAGCAGCTTAGTTACATCCAGTCTAGATGGCATTCTTATTTACCCATGTGAACTTCTGCTTCAGTTATTCAAATTCTTTGAATTCCTCAGTTCTGAGAACTGGGGTGGGCATTATCAATTTTTCCCAAAACTTTCATCTGTAACTATTTCCAATAGACTGTAATCCCCAAATGTGCTGGTTTCCACTTCCCTGTTGCTTTGGAAAACTCTATATAACATCAGTTAGAGTCTATTTTGCATTTGGTAGTTCCTTATAAACAGATTCACTGTGTTCTCTAGGTATGAATATTTGTTTTACATTGATTGTTTTTAGACATAGGACTTACTAACATTCTAAAATTCTGCTTTTTCTTAAATATGTGCCTTAGTTGAAGTATTAATAAAGCTTCTAAACTAGATTTTGTAGTTCATAGTAAATTTACATAGGCAATGTGTTAGACTTTGCATACGTTTTGTAGAAAAATAAAACCAAACCTAAGTAAGTAAAATAAAGGGTCAACTAAACAATCCAGCAGCAAACTCTCCTAAAGCTGCAACCACTTCTTACCCTAAATTATAGTTTCACTATTGGCCATACTTTCATTCTGCTTACTTTTTTTAGTTTCTTCCTTAGATCTATTCCTTATGTATATTTACAGATTATAACACTAACTTCTACTGACTTTCTCCTTCTAATGCAACTTGGCCAGTTTCACTGAACTCTTTTTTTTTTCTTTCTTTTTTTCTTTTCCGTTTTTTAGATGGAGTCTTACTCTGTCGCCCAGGCTGGAGTGCAGTGGCACGATCTTGGCTCACTGCAACCTCCACTTCCCAGGTTCAAGCGATTCCCCTGCCTCAGCCTCCTGAGTAGCTGGGATTATAGGGGCACACCACCACGCTGGCTAATCTTTGTATTTTTAGTAGGCACAAGGTTTCACCATGTTGGCCAGGATGGTCTCGATCTCCTGACCTCATGATCCACGCGCCTTGGCCTCCCACAGTGTTGGTATTACAGATGTGAGCCACCACACCCAGCTGGATGGGGTAATATATTAACAGTAAAGAATCTGAATGAAGCCCATCCTTAGGTGAAAGTTTACAAATATTCCTAATGTTGTAGTATACCAAGACTTACTTCTTGCTAGCTATCAACCACCAAAAAACATGCATTTCCCTAATAATTAGGTAATGTTCAATATTCAGTCACGCAAAATAGAAATCTAGTCTTACAAAATAAATCTTTTAGTTTTGTAAACTTTCCTGACAACTAGCAGAGTGCATTGTATATAACAGTACAAAGATTGAGGGAATGAATTCTATGCCTAGGCACATGGCATTTAAGGTTTTACTTTTTAAAAATCCACAAGGCAGTGTGGTTTGGTAGAAGCCTATTGGCCCAGGGATTGTAAGGCGTCTAGCCATGTGATTTGGGAAAACTCATTACACCTTTCTGAGCTTTAGTTTCTTCATCTCCAAAATAGGATTTTCCTATGTATCCAGTGTATTTCATGGGGAGTTTGGAATGCTGAATTCCAAGAACCGATTGGTATTTATGTAAAAGACAAACTAAAAAACTAGGAATCTAGGAATCTGGATTCTAGTCCTAGCTCTTCTCATGCTTTTGGGTGTACTGTATATGACTTTGGACAAGCCGCAGAGGGAAAATGGTCACTTTTTGAAGATGAAATGTTCACTAGATGATCTCTGAGATTCATTCCTGATAAAAATAATCCTATGTTCTGGATCAGAGAAACATGAAATCAATTTATGAGTGTCATTCTCATGAAGACATTATGATGTAGGTCAGATGATAAACTGTAAATCCATTTTTTTAAAATTGCCTGCCTCACATTAACTTTTTTATAGCCCAATCCATTTAGCCCCACCCTTGTCCAATTGTCCTACATGTTACCTAAACTCTAACCTTGAGATCTTCCTTTGCAACTGATGACCATTTTTATTACCCTTAGTATTTCAACTCCTGGCCCTACCCTTGCAGCAAACAGGGCCTTACTTTATGTGATCATCAGAATTTGAAATGGAAGAATATGTTTCTTGTCTCTTTTCATAATGCCACTAATTCCCCATTCCCTTTTAGCATACAGCTAGTTAAAAATGAATTGTATTATTAGGGAGACTGAGGCAGGAGGATCACTTGAGCCCAGGAGTTTGAGACCAGCCTGTGCAACATAGTGAGACCTTGTCTCAAAACCAACAAATAAAAGCCAAAAAAAAAAAAAAAAAACCCAAAAAACCAAAAAAATGACCTGTATAATTATATCCTCTCTTTAGCCTGACATCAAGGGTTCTGTGGATCTCTTTTCTTCAACTGTACCATGCATTACCTTCCAGAGAGAACTGCACAGGTACGGAGCAGTTTGCACCGCCTGATTGGGCCATCTTCAAAAGCCTTTCTTTCGGCCAGGTGTGGTGGCTCACGACTGTAATCCGAGCACTTTGGGAGACCGAGGTGAGTGAATCACCTAATGTCAGGAGTTTGAGGCCAGCCTGACCAGCATGGTGAAACCTCGTCTCCACTAAAAATACAAAAATTAGCTGGGCGTGGTGGCGCATGCCTGTAATCCCAGCTACTCGGGAGGCTGAGGCAAGAGAATTGTTTGAACCCCAGAGGCAGAGGTTGCAGTGAGCCAAGATCACGCCATTGCACTCCAGCTGGGGCAACAATAGCAAAATGCCATCTCAACAAAGTAAAAAAATTTTAAAGAAAATAAAATAAAAGCCTTTCTTCCATTTCAGATCTAATATAGTCAAGTAAAAGCCTCATCTCAATTCGACTTCCTTCTGTTTCTCTTTTAGCATAATTTTAAACTATGTAAGTTATTATGACATAAATCTAATACATCAAGAAGATGTTTATTAAAATTAAATCTGCCGTTAAGATAATTACAACCAGATATGAATACTTGCAGGGTTATGAATGGGAAATGTAGAGGAAGGTTTTCCATTTCTAGGAGATAATAAAGTGATGCTGACACTAGAGAGCCCAAAATAGCTTTGGGGGATTATTTAATTAACAAGGTAACCACCTTACAAGAGGCTTTAGAAATCTTTTTTGTTTTAAATTTAAATGTTTATTATTAAAAGTCTATTATTCTCCAAATCTTGAATAAGCTAATCGTTAAGAGTTTCTCCCTTCTGGACTAACTTTGCCCTTGATTTGGCGCACCTGATATAACTAACTGATCAGTTTATTTGTCTGCATGCACATACGTAGGAAAGAACAAGATGCTTTTAGGGGCGGCAGCAGCTTAAATGCTTTCTCTCAATTAAGAGCCTTGTGTTGACAGTCTGAAAGTGTTCCAAATGAGAGACTATCTCCACCACTCTAGAGAGGGGTAGGGGAGAGAGAAGCATAGGCCCTAGTCCCCTGCTCCTCTTAGGTAACATCAGGACTGGACATTGATGAACTTTCCACCAGGAATAGAAAGAAAGGAGAGGAGGAAGCTAGCAATCTCCAATGATGTCTGGAACAACTGATCATATTTCCTTAGAAAAATCAGCCTGCCAACACAGGGATGGTTGAAGAAGGAAAGAGAAGAGATAGAAAATCCAGCTGGGTGCGGTGGCTCACGCCTGTAATCCCAGCACTTTGGGAGGCTGAGGCTGGTGGATCACTTGAGGTCAGGAGTTTGAGACGAACTCGTTGCCTGGCCAACATGGTGAAGTCCCCTCTCTACTAAAAATGCAAAAATTAGCTGAGCATGGTGGCATGCACCTGTAATCCCAGTTACTCAGGAGGTGTAATCCCAGTTACCTGGGAGGTGGAGGTTGCAGTGAGCCAAGACTGTGCCACTGCACTCCAGCCTGAGCAACAGAAAGAGACTCTGTCTCAAAAAAAAAAAAAAAAAAAAAAAGAGAGAGAGAGAGAGAGAGAGATAGGAAATCCAATTAGATGACTACTGCAAAATTTCAGGCTAAAAAACAAACCAAAAGGTGTGGGTTTGAACTAGGTCAGTGGGAATGGGGATGAAGTGAGGGAGGATACTATTGATGTTAAGGAGATGACAACAATTCTTTTTCAAGATTAATTAGGTGTCAATGAATGAGGGAAAAAGAGGAGTTGATGACTCAGGTTTTGACTTTTTTTTTTTTTTTTTTTTTGAGATGGAGTCTGTCTCCCAGGCTGGAGTGCAGTGGCATGATCTTGGCTCACTGTAACCTCTGCCACCTGGGTTCTAGTGATTCTCCTGACTCAGCCTCCAGAGTAGCTGGGACTACAGGTGCATGCCCAGCTAATTTTTGTATTTTCGGTAGAGACAGGGTTTCACCATGTTGGACAGGCTGGTCTCGAACTCCTAAAAAAAAAAAAATTCAGTCTCCACAGGTGGCTTTAGCTTTTAGGTGCATGGTGAGTTCAACTATAAATTATTCAGGAAATGAGAAATTATAGGAGTAACAGGTTTGGGGTAAAGATAATGACTTCACCTTTAAATGCTGAATTTCAGGTATACTTGGGACTGAGCTATCTGGAGGCAGTTGAATATACAATCCTGAAGTGCAGGAGAGAGGTATGGACTAAAGACGTGTGTGTCTCCTATTCTGAGTGATTATATAGACAGAAAAGAGGAGGGCTTTTTTTTTTTTTTTTTTTTTTTAGTTTATTCTCAATTGCAGGTGTTTCCCCTTGCTGGCAGAGTTCCTTTAAGTCTTGACAATAAAAAGGGCATTCTTGTTGTCCACCCTTGTAGGATGCATGTCTGGGCCAATCAATAAAAAGAAAAGACTTGTGGTGTCTGATTTGTTCTGCTTCAGGTTTCCCAAATAGCCTAGCTATGACAACAGTGCTGAGTTCATGAGAAAAGCTGACTCATATTTCCTGCAAGTCAGCACAGATATCCATCCTTCCAAAGAATTTGAACCTCTGGCCACACCCAAAGACAATCAAAGTATTGCAACAATTTATGAGCATCTCTTTCTTTTGTTATCTCTATTATAAAGATACAAAGTAAAAACAAACAAACAAACACACCTTTCCTTCCTTGTACCACCCTCAGCCCCATTCCCCAAACAACGATGTCCTTATCCTTCAGAGAAAGTCCAGTTTCTCTCAGGGTTGGTTCAAATGCCGTCTATTTTGTCACTTCAATTCTCACAATGAGAATTAATCACTCCACTCGCTTGGGCTCCCATAGCAACGAGTTTACCAATCTAGCATAGAATTTGTCATAGTTTGACTTTTACTAAAGTTATATGCCTAGGAACATACTTTTTGCCTCTAATGTGTGCTTATCTGTCATTGTTTTCCTTCTGTGCCTAGCGCAGTGTTTTGTATACAAATGTTTTCTGAAGTGAATTTGTTAAAAGTTATGAAAATATTGTCTACCACTTCAAGAAAGTCAGAGGAGTATACTTCGTGGTTAATGACAGTTAAAATACATATTTTTAAAACAACTCCCCTGCAGATAATTTAAGAAGTAAAAATTCAACTTATAAGGAATTGCTGAAAGAGGTAAAATTGTTAATTTGAGGAAAATGTTGAGAAGTGATCATTTTCAGAAATTTGAAAAAGTGCTGAGTCAAAGATATGACTCCTCAGATGGCTACCAAAAGGGCAGAGACAGCAATGGCTCAGACTGCTACAGCTCTCCTGTCCTTGGCCACTCTTCTCAAGCACCAGGTTTAGAATTTGTATTTCTTTTTTTTTTTTTTTGAGATAGGATCTTGCTCTGTCACCCAGGCCAGAATACTGGGGTGGGATCTTAGCTCATCGCAGCTTTGAACTCCTGGGTTCAAGCAGTCTTCCCAACTCAGCCTCCCAAGTAGCTGGGACTACAGGCATGTGCCACCATGTCTGTTTTTTGTTTGTTTGTTTTTGTTTTCTTTGTAGAGATGAGGTCTCGATATGTTGCCCAGGCTGGTTTCAAACTCCTGGGCTCAAGTGATCCTCCCACCTCGGCATCTCAAAGTGCTGGTATTGCAGGCATGAGCCACCATGCCCAGCCAGAATTTCAGAATTTGTCACTTCTAACATGACTTTTCTTACTATTATTCTTGAAAATTGTTCAGATAATTTCTTTTTTTTTTTTTTTTGCAACCTCTGCCTCCTGGGCTCAAGCGATCCTCTCCCACCTCAGCCTCCCAAGTAGCTGGGACTACAGGGATGCATGCACCACCATCATGGGCTAATTTTTGTATTTTGGTAGAGATGGGGTTTTGCTATGTTGCCCAGGCTGGCAGATAATTTCTTTCAAAAATAATTTCATCAGGTTTGTGTTTTTAAGAAACAAATGGATAATTTGACCACATTGCTAATAAATTTTAGTTTTTGGATTAAATACATTGGAATGTCACTCAAACACTGTTTCCCAGTGAATACAATTTGTCAATATGGATTCTGCTTTGTGACACATCTAAATAATTTCTAATAGGCCATAGATCCCTGGTAGTTTTTCTCACCCATAAGGAAGCCCTGTAGCATAGCTATCAAGGACTGCTTTATAGGCCGGGTGTAGTGGCTCATGGCTGTAACCCCAACACTTTGAGAGACTGAGGAGAGCGGATCACCTGAGGTCAGGAGTTCGAGACCAGCCTGGCCAACATGGTGAAACCCCCATCTCTGCTAAAAATACAAAAATTAGCCAGGCGTAGTGGAGGGCGCCTATAATCCCAGCTACCCGGGAGGCAAGAGAATCGCTTGAACCCAGAAGGTGGAGGTTGCAGTGAGCCAAGATCACGCCACTGCACCCCAGCCTGGGCGACAGAGCAAGACTCTGTCTTAAAAAAACAAGGATTGCTCTCTAGAGGCTCCAGGTTTTCATTTAAAGATGTGAGAAACTTCTGGTATAGCAATTAAGGTACATAGATTTAACAGGTGGAGAGGATTAGGCTGTACAACAGCTTGCGCTTCCATTGCTTTAAATGGTTATTGGTTTCATAGTTTTCCTTCACGCATCATTCAAATCACAGCATTTTAAAATAACTTCTAAGAAATAGCCGGATACAGTTCCACATATAAAATATGACAATTTCAGAAATGGCATGGGGCCAAAATTTATTATCCAAAAAATTCTATTTGGCTCATGTCTACATTGTTAGAATCCCTTGCCCAAATCACATCTAGGGTTTAGGTTTAACTGTGACTATAGTCACATATGCCTGGAGTGTTGAGAGGACTCCTGATATGACTGTTAAGGGGGGCTCTGAGGTACGATATTTCCTGGGTACACAGTCAAATGCTGCGTATTGGTTTTCTACTGTTTATTAATATTGTTCTTTAAGAAGCTATTTTCTCTGATTAAAAAAACCTTCACGCCTTTTAAACTTTTGAAAGGTTTTAGAATCTCATTGTGTATGCTACATGCAACTATATATCTATAACATTTTAATTGGTACTCTGTAGATGAAAATATTTGTGTGTGTATATATATATATATGCACATATATATGTATAACCAACTAAAAGAGTGCTTTTGCTGCTAGTGGAATATTTTGATATGCCAAGCTACTCCTTAAAGAGGAATTGACCTGATACGTCTAGCAACACTTAAAACTAATGAAAGGCTAAATCTGTGTCCAATAGGTAAAGACTTGGGAGGGTTCCAAACTGGACTTTAAAAAAAGCTTTTTAAGGTAGGGCACAATGGCTCATGCCTGTAAACCCAGCACTATGGGAGGCTGAGGTGGGTGGATCACTTGACCCCAGGAGTTCAAGACCGGCCTTAGGCAACATAGTGAGACATAGTCTCTACAAAAAACAGAAAAATTTGCCGGGTGTGATGGTGGGCACCTGCAGTCCCAGCTACTCCAGAGGCTGAGGTGGGAGGATCGATTGAGCCTGGGAGGGAGGCTGTAGTAAGCCGTGATCAGGCCACTGCACTCCAGCCTGGGCAACATAGCAAGACTCTGTGTCAAAAACAAGTCTTTTTTTACAGCTTTAACTGACATACAGAGGACTACATATATTTAAAGTATGCAACTCGATTGTTTTGTTTTGTTTTAAAGCAAAATCTTGCTCTGTCACCCAGGCTGGAGTGCAGTGGCACAATCTCGGCTCACTGCAGCCTCCGGCTCTGGGGCTCAAGCGATCCTCCCACCTCAGCCTCTCAAGTAGCTGGGACCACAGGCGCACGCCACCACGCCTGGCTAATTTTTTGTATTTTTGGTGGAGACAGGGTTCTCGCCATTTTGCCAGGCTAGTCTTGAACTTCTGAGCTCAAGCGACCCTCTTGCCTCGGCCTCCCTAAGCGTTGGGATTACAGGCATGAGCAAAGGCGCCTGGCCTCAGTTATTTTTATAACCTTTATAGCATGTTTCCCCTTAAAATGTGCTGAAGTACTTTTTTATTGTCCCTCTTCTCCCACTAAACTGCAGTTTCCTGAAGGGAAAGGTTTTCTGTTTCCCTCACCACTGTGCACCCTCTGTATGGATGTTTGTTGACTGAATGAATGAATACAATGAAAGAACTGGAGGTAGGAAATAAAGTTGTAAACTTGGTTAGTAAAAGGCTATGCAATTTAGGAAAAGTTGACTTTAAAGCAGAGGGATTTTGGGGGTCCTGTTTCTTCTTTCATTTGTCCATGGAATAATGTCTAACATTTATTGAGTACTTTCAAGCACTATACTAAGTACTTCACAGGTACTATAGAATTTAACTCCCGAGCAACCCCATGGGGGTAATCAAGCTTTATTAACCTCACCTGTCAACAGCCATCAATGGTGGAGAGCCACAGTCAGGTTTAAGTAGGCCGTACCCAATTAATCCAAAGTAATCGACACCCCGTCAGTCAACAATAGCTGTTTCACCAACGTACTTTTCGGAGAAACCCCCTGAATTCCCCGCTTTACCTTTCTATCTTGGACCGAAACCTACTCGGCGGTTGCTAACCCTTAAGGGAGTTTCCTGGAGAATCTGAGCACCCTTGGTGGAGGAGCAGCAGCTGCTCAGACCTAGCAAGTCTGAGACGAACCGAGCAAGGCAATCTCAGGACTCCCAGAGTGCCGGGGAGGAAGGAAGAAACAGGTCAGTTGGCGCGAACTGGATTCTTGTGCCTCTGGGAGACGAAAGGTGAAGGGATTGTACGCTTCGCCCACGCCAGCCTGGGGCTTGGGAGCTCCTGACCCGACGGGGAACCGCGGTACGTTTCCCCAACTACACCGCACGTCACGGGCTAACGCGACTTAGTCCCGCCCACCTTCTCCGCCCCATCATCAGTTTGGCGCTAGGACCCCACGACCCTCAACTCGGCCCTCTCCTCCCACTCGGGCCAGATCCGGCCTTCGATTGGTGCTCGCGGGCGTGATTCCCGCCCCCGCCCCTTCCGTCATTGCCAAGATGGCGCCGGTCGCGGTGGCCGCGGAGGCTAGAGTCGGAGAAAGAGGCGGAGGCAGTGGCGGCCGCGAGGGGAGGGGGAGTCCCGTCTGACTGAGACGGCAGGCCTGGGCGCGCGGGCGGGCGGGGGTGCCGCGAAGGGCGGAGCGCCGGGCTGGGGATGAGCTAAGCGGGCTCAGAGCGCCGCGGCATTCAGCCCCTCGTGTCCCGCTACCGCGCGTGAGGGATTCCGGCGCCGCTCTCCGAGCTCGATCCGCTGCTCGCACGGGAGCCAGCTGGGAGGTGAGTGCGGGGGCGGCGACCCGGGCAGCGGTGGCAGGTGGAGCTGTCACGGCCCGGAGAGGTGACAGCCGGGGGCGCGGGAGCGGGGCGGGCGGGTTCGGGGAGGCGGCACGGATGGCCGAGATCTCCGCCCGAGAGCTCCTGAGATCCGGGAGGTGCTCCGCGGCTCGGTCCGCCCCGGGATGGCGCGGCGGTGCTGAGAGTAGCACCCGCGCCTCGGCGTCGGACGCGTGGGGGGCTCCTGTGTTTTCATTCCAGATTTTCTATTCCAGGCTGGCCTGGGGCTGTTGTTATTTGGGAGTGGGGGCGGGGAGGGGGAGGTCCTGGATCTGGGATTTTGACAAGCCCGTTACGTAAGTCGGAGGTGGCTTCCCGGAATCCCACCTGCTCGGTATCTGAGACAGGCGGCGGGGGGAGCCCGGGGTGCCTGCAGGCCCACTTTTCCTCCCAGGGTCTGTCCAGCCTTCCCCGGCCCGCGGGCACGGGTTCTGCGTGAGCGCGGCCAGCGTCCAAGTTGGCCAGTTTTTTTCTAGTCTTTTTGGGGGGGTGTGTGGTGGGGGAAGGGAACTGTTCCTGGTTACCACCATTCTCTTTGAAGTTTATTGTTTTCTGGAGGTGGGGGGCAGGAAAAACAGTAAAGAGCTTGTGACCTAAAATTGGGTCGCAGCGACAGCTTTTCATTATCGTGCTTTTAAATGACAGATGTGCTGGAAGATTTTTGTTGTTGTTCCAATGTGCTTTTAATTCAAACGTATGGTTACGCCTAGAACCGTAGAGAGAGATTTTTGTCTTATAGGACAGTTATTTCTTGTTTGCAACAGCAGGACAGGCATCAGTCAACAGGCGTGTATTTATTTGAGGAGAAAACGCGTGTCAGCCAGCTAGAGACCCGTGAGGGCAGAAATTGTATTACTCTGTGAATATGTTATTCTTTAAAATGTATTATACGTTAATGAAAAGAATAGCCCGAATGTAGAAGAAGTCTTACAAGATTACAAGCTGTTATTTGGTGTGTATATAGTCTCCTTCTATTTTCTGTTTACCCTAGTATACCTCTTCTCTCCTTGGGGGAGGAGGTGGAGACACCTGTAAACAGCGTAGCCCCGGTTACGCTAATCTATTGTAGTACATTTGGGATTATTTTAAGAAGTATTCTGGGGGACCTAAGATTGGGTAATAAGTAAGGACTCTTGAGCAAGTTATTCAGTTTATGTTGATAGCGGTTCTGGGATTCGACTTCTGAAAACTTAAGTATACAAAATTTCTGAGCTGTTTGAACCCTGTTTGAACTTAAAATAAAATATTATATTTGGCTTCTTTTTTGCAAAGTGTTTTGGGCAGAATTAAACATTTTCGGCAATTTTTACTTTATTTTCACGATTTCCCTTTGAACCACAGCTCTCAGTAGGAGTCCAGAACAGCATATGTTATCATCATCATTATATATAATATGTTACATAATTTTCTTTTTCTGAATGATTAAACATAGACCTACTTCACTGTGGAGTTTAATTTTTGTTTTATATTATTTTTTAAGCCCCTTCCATTCTGGGATCACTGTGGAATTTTATAACAGTGTACTTGCTGAGAAAGTTAATTGATCTTGATACCAGTCGCAAATTGGGAATAAATATAGATAAATTTTGGTCCAAGTTTTAAACTTATATACACAAATTTACATTTTTGAAAATTGGTGAAGCAATATGAATTTTTTGTCTGTGCAAGAGAGCCAGGAAGTTGATGCTGATTTGTTCTGAACTTTTCCACATGAATTACCACTGGTTTAAAGAGTTATTGATTCTCAAGTTCCTGGAACTGTTGTCCTATTTCTGGTAACTTGAATAGTATTTAGTATAATTGGGAGGCTAGAAGAAGAGACTACATGACATTTACTAATTCATTAAAAAAATTATGGCAGAATTGTAAAATAAAATTAGCTGGGATTAATAGAATTGTAAAATAAAAGTAGCTGGGACTACAGGCGTGCACCACCGTGCTTGGCTAATTTTTGTATTTTTTGAGACAGGGTTTTGCCATGTTGCCCAGACTGGTTTTGAACTCGTGAGCCCAAGCAATCTGCCCGCCTTGGCCTCCCAAAGTGCTGAGATTACAGGCGTGAGCTACCGCACCCGGCCAGTTATTACTCTTATAACTGCTATTATAAAACTTGGTTTTCCAATGAGTGGTATTAGTTACATTATATTTTGTTGTTTGCAGAATTTTTCAAAGCATTCTATGTCCTACAAAAACCTAGTTAAAGCACTGATGCAGATAGAGGTGTTTGGTATATAATAAAACTTGTGCTATTCCTACTTAAATTGATGGTGCGTTGTTCTAGGTGGAAAACAAAAGTTGCTCTAGCAGGAAAATTGACTTGTTATTCTTGCCTTCTCTGATGTCAGAGACTTATCTTTGTTGGATTTTTCCTTTTTCCTACCACAGGTAGAAGAAGAGTGACTGAGAATAGCTGATACATTTTTCTTCCTTATTTTTGTTTTTTTTATCTAATACCCTAGATTGATTGTTTATTCAGTAGAATTTGTGGGAGGATGCTGGGCGTGGAGGGAGTCAAGCACACCACACTTTATTATTGTATATCATAGTTATCACTTTGAATTCTACAAGACCAATGTAGAAATGTACTTTTAAGAAGTGATTAGGCCCTATGAGGTGGCTCACGCCTGTTATTACAGCCCTTTGGGAGGCCAAGGCAGGAGGATCCTGTGAGCCCAGGAGTTTCAGACTGCAGTGAGTTATGATTGTGCCACTGCACTCCAACCTGGGCAACAGAGTAAGACCCTGTCTCAAAAAACAAAAGTTTTTTTAAAACTTAGCATTTTATAAGAGTGGAACAATTTTAATAGTCAAATGCATTATAATATGGGAATGGTGAAATTAATGATAATCTATATGGTGGATACAGCTTCTAAAAATCATTTTAAAAATGTACTGACATAAGAAAGTATAATATAATATTAAGAGAAAAATTAGGATATAAAGAAACATATACATGTAAATGGCAAAAAGATTTGCAGGAGACATATAAAATAGTAAGAGATGTTATCCCTGGGTGATCGGATTATGGGTAATTTTTATTTTAGTTTTTGTGCTTTTCTCTATTCTGAATAATTATTACTTTTTTTTTTTTTTTTTTTAAGACAAGGCCTGGCTCTATCACCCAGGCTGGAGTGCAGTGGCGTGATCTTAGCTCACTGCAACCTCCACCTCTTGGGCTCAAGCCATCCTCCCACCTTGGCCTCTTAAGTAGCTGGGACTACAGGTGTGCACCACTGTGCTTGGCTAATGTTTGTATTTTTTGAGATGGGGTTTTGCCATGTTGCCCAGCCTGGTCTTGAACTCGTGAGCCCAAGTAGTCTGCCCGCATTGGCCTCCCAAAGTGCTGAGATTACTGCACCTGGCCGGTTATTACTCTTATAATTACAAAGAAGACATTGAAATATTTTCAAGGGTCATAGGAGAAAATACTGAAAATCCCAAATAACTATTGCTACAGTAGGAAAACTATCTTAAGATTCATTGTTAGCAAAACTAACCCAAAATATCATGCTTATTTGCATTACACAATAATAGACACAGCTTGTAATTTAGATGAAGGTGTTCTCTTAACCAGCACTGGCCAGGCACAGTGGCTCACGCCTGTAATCCCAGCACTTTGGGAGGCCGAGGTGGGCGGATCGCAAGGTCAGGAGATCGAGACCATCCTGGCTAACACGGTGAAACCCTGTCTCTACTAAAATACAAAAAATTAGCCGGGCGTGGTGGCGGGCGCCTGTAGTCCCAGCTACTCGGGAGGCTGAGGCAGGAGAATGGCGTGAGCCTGGGAGGCGGAGCTTGCAGTGAGCCGAGATAGCGCCACTGCACCCCAGCCTGGGTGACAGAACAAGACTCTGTCTCAAATAAATAAATAAATAAATAAATAAATAAATAACCAGCACTAACCTTGTAATAGTTTTACATATGTGGATTTTTGTGTCATTAAACATTGCTTCTCTCCAAGCTTTTTCTTTCCTCCACCAAAGCTGTTCTGTGTTGACAGTGCCACCTATTGATGGATTCCTCTGCTTAGTCATTTCCCCATTACTTCATCAGTCAGTAGGCAATGGTCTTTGATTATGAGATGCCAGATAATTTGCTAGTTACTGAGATTACAAAGGTAAATAAATGAATAGTGATTTCTGCCCTCAGACCTTGGGTCACGATGCTTTTTTTGCTTTTTGGACCATCAGTACATATTGTGTACTCTGCTTTTCCTGTTTCTCTGCCAGTAGCCTGGCACCTTAGGCAGTATCTTTTTCCTGGTGCTCTTATCCTTTTGTAACTTTCTTCATGGGAAGGTATGCTGTGAGTTCTAGACAAAAAATTTACAAATAAATTTTTGAAACATTACTTGATTGTAGGTTCTGGAATCCTATATTTAGAAGGGCTGGGTATATATTCATCTATGGCCGTTATTATTTTTAAAATGTGTGACACTTTCTTAGTTCCTACTTTGTACTTCCTTCTATTAAAAATCACAAGTAGAAAGCAAGAGAGAGAAGAGACAAAAAAGAAAGAGGTAGAAAGATATCAAGGGAATTTTCCTGCTAGTGTTATACTTTATTTTCACTGAGAATAGTGAGTCATTAAAATGTATAGTAAGAGAGATACTGTTTCTGATATACTTTGTTAAAACCTGTCTCCCTTGATCTGTGTAAAAATGTGTTTTCCATATGTATGTTAAAGTGTATATACATACATAAGTTCACACAGTTTAGCTGTTTTTGTTTTCAAATGAAAGCTGAAATATGAAGATCAGAACTTTATTAAATTTCTTAATTTTATTGTAATATTTTGTAGATGATTTTTATTTTTGAAAAGTTTTAAAAATAAATAGCAAAAATGTATACACCCACATACCCACATATAAAATGTTAACATATTTCATTTTTGCTTCAAATATATATTTAATTTAAAATAACTATTTATATCATAGTTATCACATTGAATTCTAAAAGAGCAATGTAGAACTTTATACTTTTCTTGAATATTACAGATCATGTTAAAGTCCCTTTTGTTCTCCCCAGTTTTATCCTCCTCACCTTCATCTCCCCTCCCAGAGGAAATTGTTGTAATGAATTTGATTTGTATCCTTCCAGTTTATCTTTTAATAAACTATATATATGAGCAATGACATGGCATTGCTTTGGGTGCTTTTGTAGAACATGTACGTTGTAGTACATTTCAAATCATACTCCCTTGGTGTGAATCTTGACTCTGCTACTTAATTTTGTGACCTTAGGTAAGTTATTTAATCCTTTACATGCCTCAGTGTCCTCATCTATCACATAGGGATGATAGAGGTGTCCACTTCATACAATTTTTGTAAAAATTAAATGAGCTTATTTATTTGTTTTACTTATTTTTATTAATTTTTTTTTCTTTTTAGAGACTGGGTTTCATCATGTTGCCTAGGCTGGTCTCAAACTCCTGGGCTCAAGCAATCCTACCGCCTTGGCCTCCCAAAGTGCTGGGATTACAGGCATGAGCAACCGTGCCTGGCCTAAATGAGCTAATTTATATAAGGTGGTAAAAACTGAGCCTGGCACTAAAAAAAAAACAAAACATGTTATGTTCTAGTAAGTTTAAGCAGCTGTTAATATGATTGTGTCATGGTATAATGGATTTTAAAGCTTGCTTTTTTCATTTTATTTTTTTCTGCCCTCAATCCTTGTTGATACTGTAGATGTAGTTCATTTATTTACACAGCTGTATAGTGTTCCAGTGAATGAATATATACAATTTATCATTTCTTCTATTGATGAGCATTTAAATTGTTTTCATTTTTTATCTATTATAAACATTGCCTCATGAATATTCTTGTAGCTCCTGAAGCAACATGCCATAGTTTCTCCAGGTCATATACCTGACTGTCAAATTGCTGGGTCCTAGGATATAAATATTTTTCCCTTTATAAGATATTTATAGGATATTGCAAACAATTTCTGTTTTTTCATATCCTTGCCAGCAGTTAGGGTTATCAAATTCTTTGATTTCTTACTGATTTGTAAGTTTTTTTGTTTGTTTTTAGGTATTTTCAGGATAGTTACAAATGTTAGGAAAACTTATTTTTATTTGGCTTTTGAAATTTCCAGATTTCTTGAACAGTGACCAATATGGACCCAAGTTACTGTAATTTTGTCCTATAGTATATATTGTTGATAGTGAGCTTTCCAATGTACTTTCTCCAAGTATGTTTAGTTATGCTCCTTTTCTGAGACCATGAGGAAGTGTTTCAGTGTTTCAGAATTCAATGTGATAACTATTATATACATAGTTATTTTCTATTAAATATATATTTGAAGCAAAAATGAAAAATGTTAATGCTTTATATATGAGTATGTGAGTGTATACTACATTTTTCGGTAATTTTATTTTTAAAACTTTTCAAAAATAAAAATGTCTCATGTACAAAACAATATAACAACAAAAAGAATTTAATAATTTTTTTTTTTTTTTTTTAGAGATAGGATGTTGCTCTGTCACCCAGGTTGGAGTGCGGTGATGTGATCATGGCTCACTGCAACCTCAACCCCTTGGGCTCAAATGATCCTCCTACCACAGCCTCCCGAGTAGCTGATACTACAGGCACATGCCACCATTCCTGGCTAATTTTTTTTTTTTTTCTTGTAGAGACTAGGTTTTGCCATGTTGCCCAGACTGGTCTCAAACTATGTGCCTGCCTTGGCCCCCCAAAGTGCTGGAATTATAATCGTGAGCCACCATGCCCAGCCTTTATAAATTTCTGATCTTTGTATTTCGGCTTTCATTTAGAAACAAAAAAAAATATTTACCACTACAAAAGCCATGTGGATTTTTGTTTTTGAGACAGAGTCTCGTTCTGTCACCCAGGCTGGAGTGCAGCGGTGGCTCACTGCAACCTCCGCCTCCCAGGTTCAAGCAATTCTTTGGTTCAGCCCTCCCAAGTAGCTGGGACTACAGGCATACACCACCATGCCTTGCTAATTTTTGTATTTTTTGTTAGAGGTGGGGTTTCACCATCTTGGTCAGGCTGGTCTTAAACTCCTGACCTAAAGTGATCTGCCTGCCTCAGGCTCCCAAAGTGCTGGGATTACAGGCATGAGACACCGTGCCCGGCCCAGGTGGAATTTTTATTAATATAATTAGTACCACAGTTTTGCTTTAGTCCCAAATTTGAGTGGCCTCCTCCTGCTTGGAGTAGGGTTTTTTGCTCCTGTAGTTCTTACCAATTAAGGAATCAAAATGTGCACATAAAAAAATGACTTATAGGCACTTACACATACAGTATTATAAATGGTTCATCAATGTTGAGATTATTTTGCACAATACTACCTGTATTTCTGTTTTTGTCCAACCCACTATACATGCCTTAAAGGACTAAAATCAGATTGGTTAAGGCAGCAACTTCCCCATATTTTTATTTAATTTGAATAAATGTTTTCTTATAAAATATGTTTAGATTTACAGAAAAGTTACAGGGAGTTAAGGTATACCTTGCACCCAGTTTCCCCTGTTTTTTTTTTTTTTTGTAAGAAATGGGGGTCTCATCATGTTGCCAGTGTCTGACATTTCAATGTTAAATTTGTCACCGTTAAGGAACCAATGTTGGTACATTACTACTAACTAAAATTCATTTATTTGGATTTCGTTAGTTTTTACCTAAGGTTCTTTTTTGGTTCCAGGATCCTATCCAGAATACAACAATACATTTAGTTGACATCTTCCCTTAGCCTATCTGGGCTGTGATGGCATTTCAGACTTTCCTTGTTTTTGATGACTTTGATAGTTTTGAGGAGTATTGGTCAGGGATTTTGTAGAATGTCCCTCAGTTTGGGTTTGTCTGATGTTTTCTTCATGGTTAGACTGGGATTATGGGTTTGGAGGAGGAGAGTCACAGAGATAAAGTGCCGCTCTCATTGCATCATATCAAGGGGAAATACTATCAGTACGGCTTATCACTGATATTGTTAACCTCGGTCACCAGGCTGAGCTAGTGTTTGCCAGGTTTCTTTACTGTAATGTTTTCCCATACTCTTCTTTTTGGAAACAAGTCATTAAGTGTAGACCACACTCAGTAGGTCTGTTTTCTTAAAGGGGAGCTGTCTATAAAATTATTTGGAATTCTTCTGGTATGGATAGTCTTTTTTTCTTCTCCGTTTATATATCTATTCAATCATTTATTTATATATGTATGGACTCATAGATGGTTATTTTATACTTGGGGTCATAATCCTATACTACTTTATTTATTTTGTTGCTCAAATTTTTCTACCAACAGGACATACTCCATTGTTTTGTTTTTTGAGTACTTCCTTACTTTCTGGCACTAGAAGAAGTTCCAGACTCATCTTGTGTATTTCCTGCCCCAGCCCTAGAATCAGCCATTTTTCCAAGGATCCCTGGTTCTATTTTTTGGTGAATCGTGTTAGAAACCAAGATCTGGTTACTCAGTGTGCTCATTGCTGTTGGAATGTCATGACTTCTAGGCCTTTTCAGTGTATAGACCTGGAAAATATATGTATGTATACACATATATAACTATTATCTGTATCTATATTGAGGTAAACATGAGTTCATACTGATGTCTTTGACTATCAGTACTGTATAGTTCATTCTGGCTTTACTCTGCTATCTATTACCTCCCTCTCCAAAAGTGAGAAATCTGGCTCGCGCCATCTGACATCTGTTAACTTATTTGTTCAGTCCCATCGTCCATGTATAGCACTTTTAGAATTGTTAACCTGTATCTCCATGAGAAATGCCTTTACCAAAAAAGAGCAGTGCTTATGTACAGTTCTTTTTGTTGTTAGAGTTTCCAGTTTCAAGTTTCCCAAAGTTACTTAAATCAAACCTTTTCCCCTGACATCTGTATTTTAATTTTATTTTTAATAAATTGATCTAAATTACATGGTAATTATATATAAAGGTTATAAAAAATTTCCCTTGCCCAACTAAAGATCTTTAGCTTTAGATGTGTTTTTTTTTCCTCCTGACTTTTGTGACCAAAAAAAAAAAAAAAGATCCCTTCCATCAGTAGTATTTCCTGAGGTTTAGTCAGAATAGCACTTCTTCATTTGGTTGTTAGTTGACATCTTTACATTTGGACTAAGAATTATTATTGCTTCAGATATTTTTAGTGGTACATATTGATAAATGCTCTTTGATAGAGCATTAAGATTACTGCAACTAAACAAATATGTAATAATATTTGAAAGCTTAAAATGTACCTGTATTCTTGTAGTAACTTTGTATGTTTTAGCTAATTTAACTCCCCCAAGAAGTCTATGAGGTAAATAATTATTTTGCCCATTTATTTTTATTTTATTTTTTTGTTTTCAGGGTATGTGTATGTGTGTATGTGTGTGTGTTATTTTGCCCATTTTAAAGATGAAGAAATTAAGACACAGAGATGTTAAACAACTTGTCCGAGGTCACATTGCTAGTAAATGACAAAGCTGCAGTTTGCAACCAGTCTGATTGTGGAGCCTGCACTCTTAATCACTTTGGCATATTATCTTTAAATAAATAAGAAAAGTTCGAAGAGTAGTAAGGGTAATGAAGGAAGTAAAACAGGGTGATCTGAGAGAATGAACGAAAGAGGGTCCTTAGAGTACTTCTTGGGGAAGCCGTCTCTTGGGAGATTGACACTGGACAAGCAAGAAGGAGCCAGAAATGTGAAGAGCTGAGTGAGGAAAGAGGAATATCAAGTGCAAAGCCTTGCAATACAAAGGGTCCTGGGATGTTTGAGAGCAGAAAGGCACCTGATGATGTGGCTAGGTGTAGTGAACAAGGGTGAAAACAGTCTATGAGGGCCTGTAACACTTACTATATGTGAGGTCCCGTGTAGTACATTGTTTAGTATTCACAGTCACCTACTATCTCAGTTTTGCAGATGAGAAAATTGATAGAGTTGTCTGTATCAATGACAAGGGCCCTTGTGGGGCCCTAAAATCCTTTTTCTCTTATTTACTCTTTATCCCACTGTAGTTTAATTTCTACTTTTTCATATCACTAAAGTTGCTCTTGTAACCAGTGACAATAATACTTTCTCAAGAAACTCTGTCCCATTACTTCCACTATGCCATCCCCTTTTGTGTATTCTCTGCCTGTCCCATAAACAGTGGTGTTTCTGAGTTGGCCAGTTGCTCTTCTCAGCCTTCACATTGTTCTAAGTTACAGTTATCCCTATAGTTTCAGTTACCATGTATCTACCCATTACTCCCCAGGCCATTTTTTCCAGCATCAGTATCTTTCCAAAGCATCAGATTAGATTATTTTATTTATCGTCTTCACTTCAACTCTTCTTGTCCAAACTGGACTTTATTTACCTATCTATAGTTTTTCTTTCAAAGACATCATGGACTACTGTTGACTTCATCAACCAAGGAAGAAACTTTGGAATCATTCATGATTTCTTCCATCTCCCCCTCTCTCTCTCTCATTCCTTACATCCATTTATTTACTGAATTCTGCTGGATTTATCTCCTAAATATTTTTTGAATCAGTCACTTCCCCAGCATCCTTGTTCCAACTTCTGCGTTATTAGGAACTATTTCCTTACCTTTTTGTAGTTTTCCTGTCTTCGGTTTTATCTCCTTGAGATTCACCTTCTCAGAATTGCCAGAATGGTATGTTTGAAACATAAACCTGAAAATTCGTTACTGACTCCCCATTGTCAACATGATAAGGTTTTAGTATGTCATTAAAACTCTCCATGACTTGGCTTCTATCTGGTTCTCTAATCTTAACTCTAGTAATTTCTGCTTTCTACTTTCCACTCCAACTCTGCAGAGCTACTTTTTGAAGATTTGCTGAATATACGTACTATTTCTGGATTGTTGACCATTGCTTATGTAGTCCTTCTGCCTGGAATGCCTTTGTTTCCTCCTTCCTTTTTCTTTTTGCCTACCTAACTCCTTTACAACTTTTAGGACTCAGCCGGGCATTACTTTCTCTAGAACGCCTTCTCAGATCCATACTCTTACCTGGATAATTGGGTCCCTCCCGGAATAATCTATTGGTAACTATGTTATAGCTCAAGCACCCAGACCAGACATGGCACTCAGTAAGAATTTATGGAATGAACTATAGTATTGGAGAAGCAGGATAAAGTAGTTGGCTCCAGACCCAGACTGTCTGGGATTGAAACCTGACTTTGCTGTTTGACTGTGTTAACTCTGTGTACATCATTTTCTTCCCTGTAAATGGGGTTATTGATGCCTTCATAAGGTGTTTGTGAAGCTTAAGTTTGCTAGTGTGAGTAAAGTACTTAGAACAATGCCTATGACTAATAAATATTCAGTAAGTAAGCTATTATAACTATTGTTGCCCTTAAATATTTTAATTTATGTTATCTTCTCCACCAGGCTATGAATTAGTGAATGAAAGAACAGACCAACTAATCCTGGGTTTTAAAATCAAAGACACAACCCTAGCTTTTGAAAATGTCATGGAAAGTTGACCATTAGTCTTTCTAGGAGGTCCAACATTTGGTGTCCTGTCACAAATTTGAAATTGGTGTTGATGATGATTAGTATTTCTTAATTGTACCACTTAATTAGTTGCTTATTTAAAATTCAGCATACTTTTCTTATTAATAGCACTGTTTAAACTCTAGGAATGCCCTTTACTTACTTTTAATCTTCATTTAATCTGTACTGTAGCATTTAACTAGCCTTTTCTCTTTTGGATTAAGGTGTGAGGGAGGTAGCTGTACTAAGACTATATTTTTTTATTCGGGCATAAATGAAAGCATGTTATAGAGAAAGGTTGAACAAGAGCACAGAATGGGCCTAGCGGGGTGGTGCACACCTGTAATCCCAACGCTTTGGGAGGCCAAGGTGTACGGATCTCTCGAGCCCGCAATATGTCATTAAAAATTATTGATACCTCTGCCTTCTTCCATTATTGTAAACAGTTACAATAAATCTTTACTTAAATTTTTTTTTTTTCCCTGCTAGGTGTGGTGGCTCATGCCTGTAATCCCAGTGCTTTGGGAGGCCAAGCAGGAGGATCACTTGAGCCCAGGAGTTTGAGACTGGCCTGGGCAACATAGCTAGACCCCATTTCTCCAAAAATAAAAAAATAAATAAATAAAGTCCAGACACTGTGGCTCACGCCTGTAATCCCAGCCTGGCCAACGTGGCAAAACCCCATCTCTACTAAAAATACAAAAATTAGCTGGGCATGGTGGTATATGCCTGTAATCCCAGCTACTTGGCAGACTGAGGCACAAGAATTGCTTGAACCTAGGAGGCAGAGGTTGCAGTGAGCTGAGATCGCACTACTGCACTCTAGCCTGGGTGACAGAGTGAGACTCTTTCTCAAAAACAAACAAAAAACACCACCTAGCTAGCCAGGCATGGTAGTGTTCCCCTGTAGAGGCTGAGGTGGGAGGATCACTTGAGCCCAGGAGTTTGAGGCAGCAGTGAGCTATGATTGTGCCACACACCCCAGCCTCAGCAACAGTTTCTTGTCTTTAAAAACAAAACAAACAAACAAACTAAAAAACAGCTTTTTTTACTTCTCTTTTTTTTTTTTTTTTTGTGACAGAGTCTCACTCTATCTCCCAGGCTGGGGTGCAATCTCGGCTCACTGCAACCTCTGCCTCCCAGGTTCAAGTGATTCTCCTGCCTCACCCTCTCGAGTAGCTGGGATTATAGGTGCGCACCACCATGCCTGGCTAATTTTTGTACTTTTAGTAGAGACGGGGTTTCACCATGTTGGCCAGGATGGTCTTGAACTCCTGATCCCAGACGATCCACCCGCCTCGGCCTCCCAAAGTGCTGGGATTACAGGTGTGAGCCACTGCGCCTGGCCTTTTTCCTTCTCTTGAATTTGTATCTTGAGATTAACAAAGGTTTTTTTTCCTTCTAATTTTTATTTATTTATTCTGGACATGTGGTCTCGCCATATTCCCCAGGTTGGCCTCAAATTCCTGGGCTCAAGCCGTCTTACTGTCTCTGCCTTCTGAGTGGCTGAAACTGCAGGCATGCACCACCTTATGGGGCCCTAAAATCCTTTTTATAGCAGTCAGTATTTAATTGCATGTTGGCCTCCTCTGAGCTGAAAGCAACATAGCCTTTTATTTATTTATTTTTTTTAATGCGGAGTCTCGCTGTGTCACCCAGGCTGGAGTGCAGTGGCGTGATCTCAGCTCACTGCAACCTCCGCTTTCCGGGTTCAAGCGAGTCTCCTGCCTCAGCCTCCTGAGTAGCTGGGATTACAGGCACGTGCCACCATGCCCAGATAATTTTGTATTTTTAGTAGAGACAGAGTTTCACTGTTAGCTAGGATGGTCTCGATCTCCTGACCTTGTGATCCGCCCGCCTCGTCCTCTCAAAGTGCTGGAATTACAGGCATGAGACACTGCGTCTGGCCTGCAACATAACTTTTTATATGCACTAGGAAACCAAAAAATTCGTGTGACTTCCTTTATTGTGATATTGGTTTTATCATAGTGATGTGGAACCTAACATGTAGTATTTCTGAGGTATAGCTGTAATGACTGTGGTACTGGGGAACGCTTTTTTTTTTTTTTTTTTTTTTTTTTTTAGGTCACTGTATTTTACCACTGAGTATTTTAGTTGAGGACTCTGAAATGTCACGTTTTTAAGATAAATGGGTGTAGATGGGTGGGGAAAACTATACAATGTTACTTTGGCTTGTTAGATAAGACTGGCTGTTATCACCAGAGAAGAAAAACCTCACCCCCTTTTTGGTCAAAATTATAGTAACTGATATTATTTTTCTTTAAAAAATAATTTGTTCAGATAAAGTCTAAGAAATTCCCTATTAATCTCTCATTTTTTCTGGACACCAGAACTTTGTAATAGAATTTTATTCATACTTACTCATAACTACACTGAAGTTGGATTTATAGAATATTGTTTGAAACTGCTGTTTGGTGAATATTTTTCATTTTATTATGCTGAGGAATATCTGAAGATACCAGCTTAACAGCCTTTTTTTTTTTGATACGGAGTCTCCCTCTGTTGCCCAGGCTGGAGTGCATTGGCCTGATCTCAGCTCACTGCAACCTCTGCCTCCGGGTTCAAGCGATTCTCCTGCCTCAGCCTTCCAGTAGCTGGGACTACAGGTGCATCCCACCATGCCCGGCTACCTTTGTATATTTTTATTTGAGACAGGGTTTCACCGTATTGGCCAGGCTGGTCTCGAACTCCTGACCTCGTGATCTGCCCACTTTGGCCTCCCAAAGTATTGGGATTACAGGTGTGAGCCACTGTGCCCAGCCTAACAGCCATTTTTTTAAACAAAATTTTTTTTCGCTTCCTTGATTAACTGATATTTTGCTTTTCTTTTTTGAGGTTTGTTTAATCAATTTTTTACGGGCTCACACCCGTAATGCTAGTACTTTGGGAGGCCAAGGCAGGCAGGTCACTTGAGATCAGCAGTTCGAGGCCAGCCTGGCTAACATGACGAAACCCCATCTGTACTAAAAATACAAAAATTAGCCAGGCGTGGTGGTGCGTGCCTGTGATCCCAGCTACTTGGGAGGCTGAGGCTGGAGAATCGCTTGAACCTGGGAGGTGGAGGTTGCAGTGGGCTGAGATCGTGGCACTGCACCCCAGCCTGGTCAATAGAGTAAGACTCTGTCTTAAAAAAAAAAAAAAATTGTTTGTAATTTAAAAAATGTAACCTGGCTTACCCAAAAAAGGGAAATTAGTTCCCATTAGGCAAAGATGCTGGAGTTTTCACAGTACCCGATGATAGAAGTACAGCCAAGACTCATGAAGGGGAAGGGAAACCAGGAACTGGAAATTTATAACCCAGGCAGCTATTTTCTTTTTTTCTTTCTTTATTTTGAGACAGCGTCTTACTCTGTCGCCCAGGCTGGAGTGCAGTGGTGCTATCTCGGCTCACTGCATCCTCCGCTTCCCGGGTTCAAGTGATTCTCCTGCCTCAGCCTCCTGAGTAGCTGGGATCACAGGCACATGCCACCATGGCTGGCTCATTTTTGTATTTTTAGTAGAGATGGGGTTTCACCGTGTTGTCCAGGCTGGCCTCGAACTCCTGGCCTCAAGTGATCCTCCCACCTCGGCCTTCCAACTTGCTGGGATTACAGGCCACCGTGCCCAGCCCCATGCAGCTATTTTCTTACTACCCTGAGGTAGCATGATTTCTCTGAGTCTTCCTGCTTTTCCACTTCATTTTTCTTACTTTGCATGTTGTCTTTCACCACTGCACGTGGATGGACATGTCTTCTAACTCTTAAATTCACATATTCGCTCATGGTTCTGTGATTTCATTCTGAACCTCTGGGAGAAAATTGAGTCTGAGGCAGGTATCTCTTTCTGGTCTAATCAGCTGTGGCCGATGAAGCCAAAGGTTCATAAAACATGGCTTTCAGGCCCAATTTTTATGGAAGGGGAATGATACAGGACATACGATTCTCAGAGGATAGGTGTGTAGGTAAATAGACTTTCTAAAAGGTGGTGGATACAAAGGGATACTTAATGATTAAAAAAATTATGATTTTTATGAAATAAAAAAGTTACTGCTCAGTGGCTTTATATATAGTAGGAAACTTAAATTATTTCATCCCCAATCTATACATGATTATTGTGAAGACTAAAAATGTCTCCCTTTTTTAAGTAAAAAACAGTGGAGGTGATTAGCTTCTGCATACAGAATTGCAAGTTTGAGTCATATTATTTTATGAGCATATGTGTATGATGATATATACCTTCTTTAATATTAATACCATTAATACATCACATCATTATTTAGCAAACATTTATTGACTGACTTCTCTCTGCCAGGGAGTATGCTAAAACAGATATTTACAGAAATGGGGGTGTAACATTGCTTACTCTCAGTGCATAATCTAGTTGAGAAGAATAGATGTTCAAAGAAATAATTAGAATATTAATGGGATAATCATAGTAGAGATATGTACAAGATACTCTAGAAGCATACAAAAAGAGAATGACAGTCTCTCATGGAGAAAACAGTAAGGAAGGCTTCGAAGAGCAGGTATCCAATATTACATAGCAGTTGACCATTGGAATAGAGATATTCTGATAGGAGGAACTGAATTTGCAAAGGTGGCATGGAGTTGTGTAAAGGGGGAAACTGTAAATGGTTCAGTATGACTGAAGTGAATTTTTACCCCATTTAACTTTATGAAACTTAAACTAAAACTTTTTTTCATACCTGTCCTTCACATGGTAGTAATGATTGCCTTTTTCAAGAGGCAGTTGTACATTGTAGAATACTCAAATCACTTTTTGTTATATAATTTTGATGTCATTTTGGGAATTGGGAATGAGATGTCACTGATCATTTGCTTTCAGATTCCTTTATTGCATTTTTTTTTTTTTTTTGAAGAGTCTTGCACTGTCACTCAGGCTGGAGTGCAGTGGCATGATCTTGGCTCACTGCAACCTTCACCTCCCAGGTTCGAGTGATTCTCCTGCCTCAGCCTCCCAAGTAGCTGGGATTACAGGCATGCATCACCACACCCGGCTAATTTTTGTATTTTTAGTAGAGGCAGGGTTTCCCTATGTTGGCCAGGCTGGTCTCGAACTCGTGACCTCAGGTGATCTGCCTGCCTCAGCCTCCCAAAGTGCTGGGATTACAGGCGTGAGCCACCGTGACTGGCCTCTTTTCTTTTCTTTTTGAGGCAGGGTGTCGCTCTGTCCCCCAGGCTGGAGTGCAGTGGTGTGATCATAGCTCACTATAGCCTTGACCTCCTGGGCTCAAGCAAACCTCCCACCTCAGCCTCCTGAGTAGCTGGGACCACAGGCATGAGCAATCATGCCCAGCTAATTAAAAAAATTTTTTTGTAGAGATGGGGGTCTCAAATTTTTCTAATAGTGGTTGGTTTGTTAGTTTACTTTTATGGTAGTTTTTCCTGTATAAGCCTGGACCTTCATACAGTGGATGACTGAAAATGGTAGAGCTTATAAAGCTTATAAAGTGCATATTTTTTATTAAAGTAAACATATGGGCTGTGTGTGGTGGCTACTTGGGAGGCTGAGGCAGGAGGATTGCTTGAGCCAAGGAGTTCGAAGTTAAGGTGAGCTATAATTGTGCCACTGCATTCCAGCCTGGGTAACAGAGTGAAACCTTGTCTCTCAAAACAACCAACAACAACAAAAAAAAGTAAACATTTGTAAAACTATTAAGTATCCACAAAAATTTTTTTAAAAAAAGCAAAAATAATACATTGTATAAGCCTATGTAATTTTAAAACATAATCTCTAAAATCAATGTCATTCTCAAATTTTATAATTTTAGAGAAAATAGCATATATATGTTATTTTATAAAACATCTTATTTTTATTTTTATTTTATTTTTTTGAGACAGGGTCTCACTTTGTTGCCCAGGCTGGAGTGCAGTGGCACGATCTCGGCTCACTCAGCAACCTCTGCCTCCCAGGTTCAAACGATTCTCCTGCCTCAGCCTCCCAAGTAGCTGGGATTACAGGTGCACACCACCATGCCTGGCTAATTTTTTTATTTTTTGTTTTAATTTTTTTGAGGTGGAGTTTCACTCTTGTTGCCCAGGCTGGAGTGCAGTGGCTCAATCTGGGCTCACCGCAACCTCCACCTCCCGGGTTCAAGCTATTCTCCTGCCTCAGCCTTCTGAGTAGCTGAGATTACAGGCATGCACCACCACACCTGGCTAATTTTGTATTTTTAGTAGAGACTGGGTTTCTCCATGTTGGTCAGGCTGGTCTCAAACTCCCGACCTCAGGTGAGCCACCCTCCTTGGCCTCCCAAAGTGCTGGGATTACAGGCGTGAGCCACTGTGCCTGGCCAATTTTTTTATTTTTAGTAGAGACAGGGTTTCACCATGTTGGCCAAGCTGGTCTCGAACTCGTGACCTCAAGTGATCCACCAACCTCGGCCTCCAAAGTGCTGGGATTACAGGCATGAGCCACCACGCCCAGCCAATAAAACATTTTATATCAGTATTTTTCTTCATAAAATTGTACCTACTGTTAAGCAAAACCAGTGTAGGCAGTTGGCAGAATGCCTTGTGCTTCACTACCCTGATGACAGTTGATTAACACCTTTACTTCTCTTTTCAATTCCTTTATCCACTCATTCATGATTCCTCCTCCACCCCATTAAAAATAATCAACCAACCAAAAACAAACAAACAAAAAAACCCCTAAAAAGCCCAGGTTGACTGTTCTGTGAAGTGACTGAGATGAGAAGGAGAGAAGGAAAGTAGTTTTGGCCAGATTTGTGGAGGCGGCAGCAGTGGTGTGTGTATGTTTGAAGCATGAGGTTTGTGATAAAAGCGACAAAAGTGACCAGTCTTCCTTTTGTCACTTTTATCTTTCAAATATGTTTCCCTCTAACTTTATTGAGGTATATTCAAGTATACTTTTGATACTGTCCAGGAAGGAAATGATGAGTAAAGAAAAGGTGATATCCATTGTGCTTGTTCCTCCTTTCATGTGGAATCCCCTTCCATCTCTCCTCTTATCACCTACTGATATTTCAGAATTTAGATGGTGGTGTTCTTTTTTGACTCCTCAAGCCTAAGCTGTGTGTCCTTCTTGTGCTTCCTGTGATTACTCCTGTTATAGACTTATCATGTATTATATTGCTTGTTTTCTTGTCTGCCTTCTCTATTAAACCGCTGTAAGGCAGGGTCATGTCTCATTTGTCTTTGTGTTTTAGTGCCTGGTTCTTCAGACCACATGGTAGAGGTACCATTTTAGGATTCTTGGTTGCAAATTACAGAAATTAATTCTGGTTAGCTGAACCAAAAGAAAAGGAATTTATTGGAAGCATATTGGTTGGCTTACAGAAATGATTAGAAGACTAGAGAACCAGACTCAGAGAACAAATATGAAACAAACCTCAGGGCTAGACCATAGCCAAAGTTATGCCATATCCTTTTCCTGTTGAACACACCGTTGATGCCACTGGATGCCATTGCTGGAGCATTGCCACTGGGTGCTGTATATCACTGCTCTAAGAATGATTTTTTTTTTTTTTTTTTGCTTAGAAACAATAGAAATTGATTTCCCATGGTTCTCAGGGTTGGAGGTCCGAGAGCAGGGTGCCAGCAAGGTCAGGTTCTGGTGAGGGTTCACTTTTTGGTGGCAGACTGCTGACTTTGTGTATCCTCACATGGTGGAAACAGCTCTGAGAATGAATCTTAAACTGTTTTTTCTACTTTAGCTCTAGATTCAAATTCTGCATGAGTGCATATAATTGACCAATCTATGTGCTTGGTCCCTAAATAGGGAGAGCAAATATCAGGTCTTTTTTTTTTTTTTTTTTTTTTTTTTTTGAGACGGAGTCTCATTTTGTTGCCCAGGCTGGAGTGCAGTGGCTCGATCTCAGCTCACTGCAACCTCCACCTCCCAGGTTCAAGCGATTCTCCTGCCTCAGCCTCCTGAGTAGCTGGGATTACAGGCGGGTGCCACCATGCCCAGCTAATTTTTGTATTTTTAGTAGAGACAGGGTTTCACCGTATTGGTCAGGCTGGTCTCAAACTCCTGACATCATGATCTGCCTGCCTTGGCCTCCCAAAGTGCTGGGATTACAGATGTGAGCCACCGTGCCTGGCCAAATATCTGGTCTTTTTCTGCTTTCATGATTGGTTCGGACATCCAGCCTTTTTAATAAGATACATACAGTGGCAGATTTTCTAAACATAGAAAGGGAGTTCACATGCTACATGGTCAAAAATAAAACTGATACATGTCCATTTCAGTATTCAGTAAATATTTGTCAGATGAGTGAATGAGAGAATCAGAGTCATGATTTCCTGTCTCTAGACCTTTAAGTCACCAAACATTGAAGTGATAATGGTGTTGCTAATGTAATTGAAAATAAAATCAAAGGAGCAAGCTATGGAGGGGAACAGGGATGAGGCTGAGAAATGTGTCGACATCGCCCAGGAGGCCCTGAATGCTGGCAACCGCGAGAAGGTCCAGCGCTTCCTGCAGAAGGCCGAGAAGCTCTACCCACTGCCCTTGGCCCGCGCATAAACAAATGTAAAAATTACTATGAAGTACTTGGAGTTACGAAAGATACTGGTGATGAAGATTTGAAAAAAGCTTATAGAAAGCTTGCTTTGAAGTTTCATCCAGACAAAAACCATGCATCTGGAGCAACAGATGCTTTTGAAAAGATTGGGAATGCTTATGCTGTTTTAAGTAATCCAGAAAAGCAAAAACAGTATGACCTCACGGGCAATGAAGAACAAGCATGTAACCACCAAAACAATGGCAGATTTAATTTCCATAGAGGTTTTGTGAAGTTGATATAACTCCAGAAGACTTGTTTAATGTATTTTTTGGGGGTGGATTTCCTTCAGGTAGTATACATTCTTTTTCAAATGGAAGAGCTTGTTATAGCCAACAACATCAGCATTGACATAGTGGACATGAAAGAGAAGAGGAAAGAGGAGATGGAGGTTTTTCTGTGTTTATCCAGCTGATGCCCATAATTGTATTGATCCTCGTGTCATTATTAAGCCAGCTGATGGTCTGTAATCCTCCTTATTCCTTATATCCCAGATCTGGAACAAGGCAAACTATTAAAACGCAGACAGAAAACTTGGGTGTTGTTTATTATGTCAGCAAGGACTTTAAAAATGAATATAAAGGAATGTTATTACAAAAGGCAGAAAAGAGTGTGGAGGAAGATTATGTGACTAATATTCGAAATAACTGCTGGAAAGAAAGACAACAAAAAACAGATATGCAGTATGCAGCAAAAGTATACCGTGGTGATCGACTCCGAAGGAAGGCAGATGCCTTGAGCATGGACAACTGTAAAGAATTAGAGCGGCTTACCGGTCTTTATAACGGAGGATGAACTGGAATTTTTATTTATACCTTTTAGCGTACTCTTTATTTTTTCTGTAAGTAAGTTTAGTTTCATCATGAGAGATGAAGGAAAAGATCTGATACTGAAAACTAAACTGAATAGTTGGTTCCTGAAATCTTGGACTGTTTATGACCTACTGGCTCCTTTAAGTAGTAACTGAAAACTAAAATGGAATATTTTAGTTACGCTTCTACAATTATTTTCATTTTAAAAGCTTGCATGATTCCTAACTAAAATGTCTTGAGAAAGGATTATCACACCTGTAGCAATTTCCAGTTTTAGTGATTCTCCATTTTTCCTCTTGTCATGTAAATATTTATGGAATGATCATTTTGTGTACATACAGGTTACTGCTTTTTTATTTAAATTCTTTAGTGTTTTGCTCCATGAGACACTTCAGTTTAAATTGATGGAATAAATGTTATATGACACATTTACATTTTCCTTATCAAGGTGTCAAATATGTGGACTTTAAACAATGAAACTTTTTCAAAAAGAAAAAACAAAAACTTTAACTTTGTGTAAAATCTTACAGTATTATCAGCTTAGAGGGAATTGATATTTTTAATATTGCCGTTATATTCCAAAATATATATTGAGATAAATGAACTGATGTAGAATATCATTTTGTTATTTAGTTTTATGAATTACTATACATATACATGCATAGAAATGAAATGCTATACTGATAGATTTTAAAGAAAATATGAGGAAATGGCTATAAATATTAAACTAAAAGGTTCTTCAACAGTAAAGTGCAGTTATGTCATTTACAATTCCAATACTTTAAAGGCCACCAAATTTTGATGTGTATGTCCTTGAAGGGCTGCTAAAATTTATGAAGAGGACTCTCACTTTTTCCCCCATAGAAATTTGCAGTTTCTTGGTGATCGTTTAAGCAGGATCCAAAGAAGTTCTTCTACAAATAAGTAATAAGAAAAATGAGTACTAAAATACAGCTTTGTGCCTTTTAACCTTATGCCAACTCCTAAACATGTAAGTAGATTATAGTATACTTATCTGATCAGAGCATGATCTGTTTGGCCACATGCAAGTGTGAGCAGAAATAGAGCAGCAGGTAGAATAGTAACTTAAAGCAAGTCCTCCTTTAAAAATTCTGAGCTAAAATCTGTTCACCATTGAGTAATTGAATTAATCCTATAGGAATAAGCTCCTTGTAAGTAATTCCATATTATGAATTAGAAAAAAAAACCAGCTGGAAATTGAAGTTTTTGGTGCCTGTATACTGGAGATGAAACTATTTGATTTCTAGTCTTCTGTGTTTAGCAGTTGTAATAGTTTAATGAATTTGCTTCATACTCGGTTAATGGAACATAAACATATCTTTGGTACTTCTTTGTGAGTGAAAGAATGCTAGATAGGGTGGCTTTGTTCTTTGTTTAAATTTTTTTCTGAATGTAGTTAATTTATGGCATCTGTTGAATAAAACTGCTAAAATGAAAAAAAAAAGAAAAGACAATCAATACCAAACCATAAAATAAACAAAAGATAAGCAAACTCAGCATATTTCTGCTTTTTTAAAATGACGAGTACCTCATTAAGTGATTTACATCAAATTATTTGAATTGAATTTATACTTTTTTTGGTCCCTTATTTTGAAATACCCAAGCCATGAGCTTATTTGCGTGATAATCTAATGCTGGATAGAACCAGGATTTTAATTTGGCTGAAGTGATTTCAGAGCATGTAGCTGCTATACCTTACTACATTTTATAGTTTTCATATAGTTGTATTCAGCAATGAATTAAAACAGGAACAACAAATCAGTATTTTAGAAAGCTCAGAGGAATGTTTATGTTTGTGGAGGAAAAAAGGTTTTTATTTATTTCTCAGCCATCTTACTCACCTATAAGGTCTTACTATATAACAACTTTGGAAAACAGTTAGGCATTACCTACCACAGTTGTGTGTGTGTGTGTGTGTGTGTGTGTGTGTGTGTGTGTGTATACACCTTATATGCTAGGAATTTCATTCTTAGCTATTTTTTAAAAATCTATGCGTTTTTACATGCATGAAAACTCATAATAGTTTATATCCGACTTTGTAATCATTTATAACAGCCTCACATTGGAAACCAGCCAAATGTCAATTAACAATAGAATGGATACATAAAATTGTGGGTTTTTGTTGTTGTTGTTGTTTTTTGGTTTTTTTTGAGACAGAGTTTTGCTCTTGTCGCCCAGGCTAGAGTGCAGTGGTGTGATCTCAGCTCACTGCAACCTCTGCCTCCAGGGTTGAAGCAGTTCTCCTGTCTCAGCCACCCGAGTACCTGGGATTACAGGCACCCGCCACCATGTCCGGCTATTTTTTTCTTTTTTTTGTATTTTTTAGTAGAGACGGGGTTTCACCATGTTGGCCAGGCTGGTCCTGAACTCCTAACCTCAGGTAATCCACCTGCCTCGGCTTCCCAAAGTGCTGGGATTACAGGCATGAGCCACCGCGCCTGGCAAAATTGTGTATTCTTAAAATGAAAAACTATACAGAAATGAAAATGAACAAACTGCTATATATGAGTATGGCCAAATCTCAAAAAACATTGTAGAATGAAAAAAGCTGGACCAAAATAATGTACACTTTATATGTCCTTCCATGTTCCATTTATGTAAAAGTTCAGAAATAGAAAAAAACTAATCTACTGTTAGCATTCAAGATAGTGGTTCTCTTTGGGAAGGTTGGAGGGGGCTTCCTGTTACTGTTAATGTACTATTTCTCGACCTGTGAGGTGTTTGTAATGGATGATGTGTTTATTTTGTGATAATTCCTGAGTTGTACATTTTCTATATGTGTGTTATACTTTAAAAAGTAAAAAAACAAAACAAAATGAAAAAAACAGGCTAGTGCAGTAGCTCATGCTTGTTATTCCAACACTTTGGGATGCCGGCATGGGCAGATCACTTGAGCCCAGGAGTTCAAGACCAGGAGTTCGAGACCAGCCTGGGCAACATGGCAAAACCGCATCTCTACCCAAAAAAAAGAAAAAGATAAATTAGCCAGACGTGGTGGTGTGTGCCTATAGTCCCAAGCTACTTAGGAGGCTGAGGTGGGAGGATCACTTGAGGTGAGCCATGATCGTGCCACTACACTCCACACTGATTTGAGTTTTGCTGAAACCAGTGGTTACATATTTCTCTCTGGAAGGAAGTGGGGTAAGAGCACCTGGGATACGGAGAACTGATTTCATCATATTTTTCATTTCATGGTATACTTTTGTGACTAACCTGTATGAAGCCCTGCTTTATTTTGTTCTCCTTTATCTCTCGTCTTCATCCAATTCCCTTTCCCTCACAGTTGTCCATTTGAATATGTCTAATATATCATCCTGAATGTCTTTGAAAACTATCATGCTAACTTTACTATATGTTTTAAGTTTATATAAATGCTATTTTGCTGTAGATTCCTTTCTGCTTCTTACTGATTTCATTCAACACTAAATTTAAATAACGTATTTGTGTTTCTATGTTTACATCTATTCTTTTACTTCTGACCGTCCCATGATACTCGATAATGGTATCAGTTGCATTTTAAAAATTATTCCTGGTTGGATTACAGGTGGTTCATGCCTGTAATCCCAGCATTTTATGGGAGGCAAGGTAGGAGAATTGCTTGGCCCAGGAGTTTGAGGCTGCAATGAGCTATAATTGCACCACTGCACTCCAGCCTGGGTGACAGAATGAGACTTTGTGCCAAATAAATAAATAATCATTCATTTAACAGATATTCACCATATACTATTTGCCAGGTACTGTTCTAGGTGCTGGTTATGCAGCAGTGAATAAAACAGAAAAATCTGTACCCTCATGGAACTTACAATCTTGTGGAAAGAGAGAATAAATAAGACATATGGTATGTTAGACAGGCAAGCTGGTTAATTTTTATGCCTCAGTTTGTTCAATTATACTAAAGGTACTTGAAACAAAATCTCCAAGGACCTTCCTAGCTCTAAAATCCCATGATTCTGTGGTGTTTTAACTTTCTCATTTTTTTCTACTGTGCTGACCTCATCCATTGAGTAAATATTTACACACCTACCATGTGTTTATAACTGCTATGCATGTGAGAGAATGAAAAAGTAGAGCACAAAGTTTCTGCCTTTGAATTGTTTATAGTCGGTCTGGAAACAAGAGGTATCTGTATATTAACACTGTTATTTCCAGTCTGTTCTTATTCTGTCCAGAACAGATCCATATTCTCAAGGGAATAGCAGCTACTTCAGCTGCAACCTAATTTCTGGGTGAGGGACAGGGTTGCCCCTGAACACAGTATAAGACTCCTTTTTTTTAATGTTCTTATATATGTAGGAATCCTCACTGTAGTTCTGTAGCATTATTTTATGTTGTCCACTTATTTTCGGTCTGGAACTTAGCCAGGATAGGAAAATTTATCTCAGAATTTAGTAGATTGGTTTTCATTGGGATTTAATGGATGATCACTCTCTGCCCTCCTTATCTTTTGTGTGCCTATATATGTCTGTGTGTAGTATCCCTCACTGTCTGCTGGGGACCAGTTCCAGGACCACCTGTGGATTCCAAAATCCACTCAAGCCCAGCAGTTGCCTGTTGAGAACTTGTGGATACAAAAAGCTGGCCTATTTTTGCAGCTTTCGTGTCCCACAATACCATATTTTTGATCCAAGTTGGTTGCAGATGCAAAATTGCCCATACTGAGGGCTGACATATTTATTACAAAAAAAAGAAAACCATGTGTAAGTGGAACTGCACAGTTCAAATCAGTGTTGTTCAAGAGTCAACTGTGTTTATATGTTTGTTTAATTATGTTCAAGTATAATGTTCTGGATGCCTGAGTGAATGTGACCAACAAGGCATTCAACACGCCAAATAAGCTTATACTTTGTGCTTTGGTTTGTTTCTGCATCTATTTTTTTTTTTTTTGAGATGGAGTCTCACTCCGTTGCCCAGGCTGGAGTGCGGTGGCCTGATCTCAGCTCACCACAACCTCTGCTTCCCAGGTTCAAGTGATTCTCCTGCCTCAGCCTCCTGAGTAGCTGGGACTACAGGCATGCACCACCATATCTGGCTAATTTTTGTAATTTTTTGGTAGAGACAGAGTTTCACTATGTTGGCCAGGCTGGTCTTGAACTCCTGACCTCGTGATCCACCTGCCTTGGCCTCCCAAAGTGTTGGAATTACAGGCGTGAGCCACCGCGCCCGGCTTCTGCATCTATTTTGTAAGAAAGTATTGTTTTTGGAAATATATCTCTGCATTTCATTGGCTGTATGTACTTTGTGATAAAAATATACCACTCCACAGGGATTAGGGATAATGGGGTGAAGCAGGGAGGGCAGTGTGTGTGCTTATAAAAGGGCAACACTAGGGACCCTTGTGATGGAAGTGCGCTGCATCTTGTCTTTGGTAATGGATATATGGTTTTATGCACATGTGACAAAACTGTGCTTATAAAGGGCAATACTAGGGATCCTTGTAATGGAACTGTACTGTATCTTGATTTTGGTGATGGATATGTTGTATTATGCACATGTGATAAAACTGCATAGAACTAAACACACACACAGATGAATACAAATAAAACTGGGGAATCAGGATGAGACAGGTGAATTGTATCAATGTCAGTAATACAGCTGTGCTATAGTTTTGCAAGATGTTACCATTTGAAGAAAACGTGGTGAAAGGTGTACCAGCTCTCTATTATTTCTTTCAACTGAATGTGAATCTACAATTATCTCAAACTAAAAGTTTCAATTAAAAATAACAATTTAAAGAAGTCTGTGTTAAAAGATAATGGCTTAGCACATGTAGCTGCAGGAAGCACATTCATATATCACTTTGTGGAGCATGACTTTCATTTACAATCAAAGGATGCTCTGCTAAATAGATTTTATAAATTTTCTATTCCGGGTTTTCTTGTGCATGTATAGAAAGTAAGGCAATACCTGTGATGTGTTATCTTCATTAGCAGAAGAAGAACTTTGCAAACACTTAAGTGATGCCAGTTTTGTGTCAGCCTCATCTTGTGTGTCAAATAGAAAATCAGTTAATTCTAATAATAGTTCTTTTTTTCGTACAATTCATGGAATAAAAGTTTTTGGAAGTTCATTCATCAGAATGGAAATATTTGATATTATTGTGAATGCTAATGTGAATTCAACATCAAAGAAAATGTTACTTTTTTTTTTTTTTCTTTTTTTTTGAGACAGGGTCTCGCTCTGTCACCCAGGCTGGAGTGCAGTGGTGCCATCATAGCTCACTGCAGCCTCAACCTCCTGGGCTCAAGCAATCCTCCGACCTTAGCCTTCCAAGTAGCTGGGACTATAGTGCACACTACCACACCCAGCAAATTTTTAAATTTTTTGTACAGATGGGGTCTCACTATGTTGCCCAGGCTAGTCTCAAACTCCTGACTCAAGTGATCCTTCTGCCTCGGTCTCCCAGAGTGCTGGGATTACAGGCATAAGCCACTGTGCCTGGCCACTTGTTATTTTTTTTAATTTCTTTTTAAAATTAAATTTAATTAATTATTGGTTTTTTTGAGACAGAGTCTTGCTCTATTGCCCAGGTTGGAGTGCAGTGGCACGATCTCTGCTCACTGCAACCTCCGCCTCCAGGGTTCAAGCAATTCTCATGTCTCAGCCTCCCGAGTAGCTGGAATTACAGGCACATGCCTCCACGCCCAGCTAATTTTTGTATTTTTAGTAGAGACGGGGTTTCACCCTGTTGGCTAGGCTGGTCTCAAACCCCTGATCTCAAGTGATCCTCCCACCTCTGCCTCCCAAAGTGCTGGGGTTATAGGCATGAGCTACCATGCCCAGCCAATTTTATTTTTTTGTCCAGATGAGGTCTTGCTGTGTTGCCCAGGCTGGTCTTGAACTCCTGGCCTCAAGTGATTTTTCTGCCTTGACCTCCCAAAGTGTTAGGATTATAGATATGACCCATCGCACCTGGCCTGTTTTTAGAATAATGATACAAATATTAAGTTTAATGGGGCAGAGTTATGGTCAAAACAGTGTTCTTACTATATTAAGAAACAATGTAGCAGAAAATGTATTTGAAATTGGTTGTAGCACATCCATAATTCATAATTACATCTAAATAAGTCTGGTATTCTACCAATAAAATAACTGTAATTTTCAAAATTTACAAGTATTTCTATATACGTACAGTATTTTTACTAGAAATTTTTGTGACAACTGATGTTGAATTTTTAAAAATGTTTCAGCAAGTCAGTATTTACATTGTTTCGTTGCCACTTGTCAGCAATAACATTTTAGAGATATTTGAAAAGTACATTTACCACTCCATATTTACTCCCTGAAATTGTTTCAGGGAACTTTTGGCATCCTCATTTTAAAAATACATATATCTATCCTGACAATATGTAGCAGTTCAAAAGGCAATAAGATTATGAATATATTATTTTGCTTTCATTCTTTTCACCCTCCATTTCAAGACACTATCGAATTTTTTTTTTTTTTTTTTTTTTTTTTTTTGAGACAAGGTCTTGCTTGGTCACTCAGGCTGGCTGGAGTGCAGTGGTGTGAACAAGGCTCACTACAGCCTCGACCTCCTGGGCTCAAGCAATCCTCCCATCCCATCTCAGCCCCACCAAGGAGCTAGGACTGCAGGACTGCACCACCAACGCCTGGCTACTTTTGGTATTTTTTGTAGAGACAGGATTTTGCCATGTCTCAAACTCCTGAGCTCAAGTGATCCAAATGCCTCGACCTCCCAAAGTGCTGGGATTATAGACGTGAGCCACTGTACCTGGTGTTTATTAAATTCTTGACTCAGTTTATGCCCTTACCCCCTTCTCTTCCACTTCTCACAGACACACACATGTCAAGGACCTAACCAAGTTAGATGAATCTTGTGTCTGGGTGTAGTTGCTCCTGTTTCCTGGTTGTTAGTAGATATTCCATGTTGGTTAAAGCTGTGGTTTCTTCCTCTTGAGGTGCTTATGATTTCTGTGCTGCAGCTTGTTTCCCCGCAGAAGCTATTGACTCTTACTGAAACTCCTTTTGTGTGTGCATGTGTCCAGTGTTAAAGCTAACCTATAGTGCTTGGTACAATACAGTTGGTCTGGCTCTACTCTTAAGACTTTGTCAGTGGCATCATCTTTCCATCTCGTGTTTAAAATGACTCATAATTACAAGTTACTAAATTACTTAATTAAAAAAAATAAGATATTGGCATATTGAATTCTGTAATATGACATTGCTTATTCTCTTGTTCAGAAGAATTTGGTTCCTTGGTGAGATTTGATACAAATGATTCTATGTAAGTACATTTGCCCCTTGGTATCCTCCATGGATTAGTTCCAGGATACCCCCAACCTCCACCCGATGGATACCAAAATCCACATATACTTAAGCCCCTTACGTAAAATGGTGTGGTATTTGCATATAATCTACACACATCCTCCTGTATACTTTAAATCACCTCGAGATTATCTATAATACCTAATTCAATTAAATGCTATATAAAGTTGTACCGAATTATTTTGTTAAATTTGTATTACATTTTTTGTCGTATCATTCATTCATTCATTCATTGGAGATAGAGCTTTACTCTGTTACCCAGGCTGGAGCGCAGTGGTGTGATCAGGGCTCACTGCAGCCTCAGCTTCCTGGGCTCAAGTGATTCTCGTGCCTCAGTCTCCTAAGTAGCTGAGACTACAGGCACGTGCCACACTTCCTGGCACTAACTTTCTTCTTTTTTTTTTAGAGACGGGGGTCTCACTATATTGCACAGGCTGGCTTTGAACTCTTGGGCTTAAGCAATCCTCCTGCCTTGGCCTCTCAAAGTGCTGGGATTACAGACGTGAGCCACTGAGCCCAGTCTGTTATTTTTATTGTTTTTGAAAAACATCTTTTCAGGCCATGTGCGGTGGCTCACGCCTGTAATCCCAGTACTTTGGGAGGCCGAGGCAGGCAGATCACCTGAGGTTGGGAGTTCAAGACCAGGCTGACCAATATGGAGAAACCCGGTCTCTACTGAAAATACAAAATTAGCTGGGCATGGTGGCACATGCCTGTAATCCCCGCTACTCGGGAGGCTGAGGCAGGAGAATCTCTTGAACCCAGGAGGTGGAGGTTGCGGTGAGCCGAGATCGAGCCATTGCACTCCAGCCTGGGCAACAAGAGCGAAACTCTTGTCTCAAAAACAACAACAATAACAACAAAAAAAAAACATCTTTTCAATCCATGGTATGGATGTGGAACTCATGGATACAGAAGGCTGACTGTAGTATCTTTGAAATTTGTAATAAAGGGAAAGTACTTTTGGGTATTGACTTCTTTGAAACTTTTTTTTATATGGAAGTTACTTGAGTCTATATTTGAATTATGTTAAATGTATACATTTTTCCCCTGTGAATGAGGCTCTGTACACAGTGCCCCAGAAATAGTCATGTTGTTCTTTCTCACACTCTTTGCCCTGTACACATTTCCTCTTTTGTACCCTTATTTATTCTTCTTGCTTTCTTTTTTTCCCCCTTATCTGCTAGTTTTTTCTTTTTTTTTTCTCATTGCCTCTCTTCAGCATGTTTTGTTTTTAAAGTATGTATTTATTCTTTACTGAAATCTTGTTTTAAAAAATTGCTTATTGGCTCTTAACCACAAGAAAACAATAAATGCAATCAGTTTAGTAATTATCACTGTTAACAGAACTTTAAGTATCCACAGGCATATTGGGGGAAATATTTGATTGGAATGAATTTAAGTCCAATTCTTACTGTTTTCAATACAGTTATTTCTCAAACTCTGAGGCTGCGGAGTTCACACATCGAAATCTGTCATCTTTTTTAGAGAGAAACTTTCGGTAATGTGTAAGTAGTTTTTGGCTTTCATTTTGATTTGTTTCAGTTAGCTATTTTCTGTGTTAAACACAGTGAAACCTTAATTTTCCAGAAGTCTTAATAATTTGGAATATATTCTCCACGTAATAATTATGGGTAACAAATGATACAAAATAATTCATTGAAAGATGTCTCAGGATGTGCCTTGGATCACAATTAATTCAACACCATTTATTAGAGACAAAATCTTCAATGTAAAGAATACGGTTCCCTTTTAGTAGTTATTTCCTGTGTTCTATTGTGAATGAGTTCAAATTATTAAATTTTGTGAAAAATACCCAAAAGAACTAATGACAAGGAATTTTATGAATAAATTTATCTCAAATATTTACTTATAATAGCTAGTTATTTCCAAGGATAAGGTGGTAGTTCTCAAAAAAACTTATTAAATATATGTTTTCATGATAGTACTATATCTCTTCTGTTTCCCTTTTTTTTTGAGACAGAGCCTCCCTCTGTTGCCCAGGTTGGAGTGCAGTGGCGTTGATCTTGGCCCATTGCAACCTCTGCCTACAGCGTTCAGGTGATTCTTGTTCCTCAGCCTCTCAAGTAGCTGGGATCATAGGCATGCACCATCATGCCTGGCTAATTTTTGTATTTTTGGTAGAAACGAGGTTTCACCATGTTGGCCAGGCTGGTCTTGAACTCCTGACCTCAAGTGATCTGCCCATCTCGGCCTCCAAAAGTGCTGGGATTATAGGCATGAGCCACTCTGCTCGGCCTCTTACCCTTCTTTTTACGTAGCAAGACATAAAACTATTTTATGCAATAGTGACTATCTGCTTTAGTTTGCCTGCTTTAGTTTGTTTATTTATTTATTTATTATTTTGTGACAGAGTCTCGCTCTTGCCCAGGCTGGAGTGCAGTGGCATGATCTCAGCTCACTGCAACCTCCGCCTCCCAGGTTCAAGCAATTCCCCTGCCTCAGCCTCCTGAGTAGCTGGGATTACAGGCGTGCGCCACCATGCCCTGCTAATTTTTTGTATTTTAAGTAGAGATGGGGTTTCACCGTGTTAGCCAGCCTGGTCTCGAACTCCTAACCTCAAATGATCTGCCCGCCTTGGCCTTCCGAAGTGCTGGGATTACAGGCATGAGCCACCTGGCCATGCTTTAGTTTAAATAACATAAAGTTAGCGTCTAGGAAAAAGGAGGATGTTTTAGTTTCTTCATTATGATGGAATGAAAATACTTTACCAGAGTAATTTTTAAGGTTATGTGTATTTAGAGCTTATAATATAAAATTCATGTACACACGAAAGCACATGAATAAAGGCTGATATAACCTTTGACCTAATAATTCTATTTCAACAGATGTATCCTGAAGAAATACTAGAGTTGTGTCCAGAGGTTTATCAAGATTATTCATTGTACCCTTTAAAAAAAATTAGCAAAATAAGTAGAAGTAATAAATGATCTACAGTAAGCACATAGGTCAAAAATGGTATATCCATAAAATAAAATACTATGCAGCCCTTTAAAAACTGTTTTCAAAGACTAATGAACTGGAGAAAAAAAGTTAAACACAAAAGTCCTTTTGTTATTCTGCAACTTTCTTAAATAAATAGATGGTCAATTGGGTAAAACTGCTCTTTTTTTGGAGCACTTGTTATATGCAATGAGCTGAGGGTGATAAGTCAGCATTTAACAGCCTTCTCAGAAGAACAGGTTGTTAGCACTTTCTTTTTAAGTGTCCATCTAGGAGGCATTTCTGAAAAGGTTAAGCCCTTTATTATATGTAGAAATCCTATATGTAAGGAAATTGCTGCATAGGCGCCATTAGTATGTAAATAAAACAAGTAGAAACATTTAATCTTCTTTAGTCCCATTTTTTTTCCTTTTTTTCCCCAGATGGAGTCTCGCTCGGTCGCCCAGGCTGGAGTGCAGTGGCGCGATCTTGTCTCACTGCAACCTCCGCCTCCTGGGTTCAAGCAATTCTCCTGCCTCAGCCTCCCGAGTAGCTGGGACTACAGGCACATGCCACCACACCTGGCTAATTTTTGTTATTTTTAATAGAAATGGGGTTTCACCATATTGGCCAGGCTGGTCTTGAACTCCTGACCTTGTGATCCGCCCGCCTCGGCCTCCCAAAGTGCTGGGATTACAGGCGTGAGCCACCTTGCCTGGCCTAGTCTCATTTTTAAAGAAAATAGTGGGAATACTTAGAGTATATTTGAGCGATGAATACAGATTCCAAGAAATGTGTCATGAATTCTGAAAACTGATGACATTAGCAATATAGAAAATTAAATGAGTTTTGGGATTTTGATGAAAATGTTAATAATTATATTGTAAACAAGTATATACTACGTAAGAATATCTTTGCCCTGAGATTTTATGGTCTACAAGGGAAGATTGTTTACTATAAACTAGCATTTTCTTAGGGTTGTTTCTAGTTGTTAAGTGGGAAAATGTGGTTCATTTTTCAAATAGGCTTGGGAAATCCTGAGTTAAGCAAAGTTTATCGGCTGCCTTTATCAAAAGACTGCTGAGGATTTAGTATTTTTATATATATAGTAAGTATCCAAAGAGACCTATAGTGTGTATACCTAATTTATTTGTCCATGGAATCTTTTCTTTGCACTTATTGGAACTGTGTCTAACATGAAGCAAACTCTGGGAAATTGTTTTAGATTAAACTTTTTTCCTATAATAGTGGTATATAAATAATGATGGTACTGTGGAATGTATTCTCCTAGTTAAAGAAACAAATAGGTTGGGTATGGTGGCTCACACCTGTAATCCCAACACTTTGGGAGGCTGAGGCGGGAGAATCTCTTGAGCCCAGGAATTTGAGACCAGCCTGGGCAACAAAATGAGACTCTATCTCTACAACAAAAACAAACCAGCCAGGCGTGGTGGTGCACACCTGTGGTCCCAGCTGCATGGGAGGCTGAGGCAGGAGGATTGCTTGAGCTCAGGTGGTCAAGGCTGCAGTGAGCTATGTTTGCACTACTCCATTTCAGCCTGGGCGACAGAGCGAAACCCTGTCTCAAAAATAAATAAATACATAAATAAAATTAAGTGATACCAGACAACGAGAGGAGACTGCAAATATGTGATAGATTCTATTTTGTGTATTTTTTCTTTGAATCTGTTGTAAGCATGCATTACTGTTACACTCTCTTACCTACTTTTATTATTTGAAATTCTTCTCTTTGATATATCTGCTGAGACTTACTTCTGGTAGACTTTTGTGTATGCATTTTTGTAGTTTTGGAACAGGAACTTGTCTTCCACTGGGCTTTGTTTGTGGAAAACCTGGGTTGAGGCTGTACCCTCAAGAACTGTTTTACTTTTCAAGGGGTATCACTAGCTTGGGAACACTTTTTTTTTTTCTTTTTGAGACAGAGTTTTGCTCTTGTTGCCCAGGCTGGAGTGCAATGGTGCGATCTCAGCTCACCACAACCTCTTCCTCCTGGGTTCAAGCGATTCTCCTGCCTCAGCCTCCCAAGTAGCTGGAATTACAGGCATGTGTCACCATGCCTGGCTAATTTTGTATTTTTAGTAGAGATGGGTTTTCTCCATGTTGGTCAGGCTAGTCTTGAACTCCCGACCTCAGGTAATCTGCCCTCCTCGGCCTCCCAAAATGCTGGGATTACAGGCGTGAGCCACCGCACTCGGCCAACCTGAGAGCGCTTTTATTATTAATTTCTTAGTTTGTAGTTTCCTGGGACCATCCATATGGTTTAAGTACAAACCCCAAACCCAAGTGTGAATAGGCCTATTGTTACGAATTCTCAGAGGAGACTCCCCGGCTACCCTCCCTACAACTTTATTATCTCCCTGTGTCAGTGGATAGGTCTTTTAAATCCACTCTGTGGCTGGGAGTATAGTCCTTTGAAATTCTCAGCTTTATACAGGTGGCTCAGTTCCAATTCTCTATCTATGTGGTCTGAAGTGCTTATCTCCCATATTTTTAATGCCTTCTAAAACACAAACAGGATCAGGTGCAGTGGCTTATGCCTGTAATCCCAGCACTTTGGTAGACTGAGATGGGAGGATCACTTGACCCCAGGAGTTCAAGACCAGCCTGGGCAACATAGTGAGACCCCCCCCCCCCCATCTCAGAAGAATAAAACAAAATAAACACACAAGCCTCTTGGTTATTGAGGAGATCAGTAAATTTCCCCACTCAGTGGTAGTTTACAGACTGCATTCTGACTTTTGGTTTCTTCAGTGTTTTGGGGACCTAGGAATTTCCCTTACATTCTTACAAGTCTGTGTAAGATTTATATTTAAAAGCGTTTACTGAACGACTGTGCATTTATTTATTTATTTATTTAAGATGGAGTTTCACTCTTTTTACCCAGGCTGGAGTGCAGTGGTCCGATCTCCGCTCACTGCAACCTCAGCTTCCCGGATTCAGGAGATTCTCCTGCCTCAGCCTCCTGAGTAGCTGGGATTATAGGCACCTGCCACCACGCCCAGCTAATTTTTGGTATTTTTAGTAGAGACAAGGTTTCACCATGTTGGCCAGGCTGGTCTCAAACTCCTGACCTCAGGTTATCCACTTGCCTTGGCCTCCCAAAGTGCTGGCATTACAGGCATGAGCCACTGCACCTGGCCAGACTGTGCATTTAAAAAGATCTCTTTTTGTTGTCTGCTTAGGTAATGTAGGTTTCCATATTGCCAAAATTGGGAATTCATCCATTACTTTTATAATAAAAGATTGCTAAAGATGTTTTTATTGTTAAATTCTTTTTACATATAAGTTAAATATATAATGCTACTGTGTTTATCAAGGAGCTAGTGCTCTTTTTGTAGTTTTTTGTTCTTATTTGCACACAAACCACTTGTATTTATTTTGCTTATTATAGGGGAGTACTAGTCTTTTACTTTCCTTTTAGATGTAACCTTCTGTAATGGAAGATGATTGAAGACAAGGGGCCTCGTGTTGCTGACTACTTTGTTGTAGCAGGATTAACTGATGTTTCAAAGCCTCTAGAAGAAGAAATTCACTTCAATGATGCTTGTCATAAAGTAGCTAAACCAAAAGAACCTATTACAGATGTTTCAGTTATTATCAAATCTCTTGGGGAGGAAGTCCCACAGGATTATATCTGTATTGATGTTACCCCAACTGGATTGTCAGCTGATCTTAATAATGGAAGTCTTGTGGGGCCACAGATTTACCTTTGCTATAGAAGAGGAAGAGATAAGCCTCCACTTACAGATCTGGGGTAAGTATTTTTTTAAACGACTTACTGTTATTGATCCAAATAATATGCCTTGTAGATTTTGAGATTAACTGTTCATTTTGATCATTAATAGATGTATGGCAGATTTAGAAAAATAGACAAGTTTGTATTCAGAAACCTGTATTCTCTCCCTGTTTCCTTTTGTCTCTCTTTATCCTGCAGTTCGCAGCAGTCTTACCTTGCCTGGGTTTCTTTCAGTTAGAGGCAGGGGAGAGAATTTGAAAAACATTTGCAGGAAAGTACTAGAAAATTAAAGTGTTATCCTGATTGGAAAATTTTTGATTATTTTTAAAGTATGAAAAAAGGCTTTTAAGCATGTTATAATGATCAATATAGATGGATTTTTTTCTTTTTAAAGGGACAGGGTTAATCTCTATCACCCAGCTGGAGTGCAGTGGCATGATCATAGCTCACTACAGCCTCAAACTCCTGGCCTCAAGTGATCCTCCTGCCCCAGCCTCCTGAGTAGCTGGGACTATAGATACACGCCATCACACCTGGCTAGTTTTTAATTTTTTTGTAGAGACAGGGTCTTGCTATGTTGCCCAGGCTAGTCTCAAACTCCTGGCCTCAAGCGATCTTCCTGCCTTGGCCTCCCAAAGTACTGGGATTATAGATGTGAGCCACCACACCCAGCCCCATTATAGATGGATTGTTAACTGTGTGTATCAAAGAAGGATATTGGGGTAAATTAGAGCTTTACTTAGGGTGCTTTATTATTGAGATACAATTCGTATACCATACAGCCACTCATTTATTTAAAATGTACAATTCAATAGTTTTTAGTATTTTCAGAGTTTTGCAACCATCACCACAATAAATTCTATGACATTTTTATCATGCCAAAAAGAAGCCCTGTACTCCTTAGTTGCTACCCAATTTCCTAACTCACTTAGCCTTTGGCTACTTTCTGTCTTTATGGATTTGCCTATTTTGCACATTTCATATAAATAGAATCATACTATGTATATGATCTTTTTTGACTGACTTCTTAGCATAATGTTTTCAAGGTTCATCCATGTTATAGTATGTGTTGGTACTTTATTCCATTTTATGACTGAATAATATTCCATCATATGGGTATACCACAGTTTATTCATCTGTTGATGGATGTTTGAGACTTTTCCACTTCTTGGCTATTATAAATAATATTGCCATGAATATTCATGTGCAAGTTTTTATGTGGACATGTATTTTCATTTTTTATGTGTATATACCTAGGAGTGACATTGCTGGGTCGTAATGGTAATTCCATGTTCAATCTTTTAAGGAACTGCCAGACTGCTAAGCAAACTGTACCATATTGCATTCCCCCTTGCGGTACATGAGGGTTCCAATTTCTCCATGTCCTAGTCAGCATTTCATATTATTTTGATTATTGCTGTCCCAGCAGGTGTGAGATGGTATCTCATATGGTCTTGACTTGCAGTCACTTGGTGGCTAATGATGTTGAGCATCTTTTCATGTGCTTACTGACGAGTTTGTGTATCTTCGGAGAAATGTCTATTCAGATCCTTTCCCCATTTTTAATTTGGTTGTCTTTTTGTTTGTTGAGCTATAAGAGTTCTTAATATATTCTAGATAAAGCCGCTTATCAGTTAAATGATTTACAAATATTTTCTGTAGGTTCTTTTTACTTTTCTTTATGGAATCCTTTGAAGCCAAAATGTTTAGATTTTATAGCTGACTATAAGGCTCAGAGAGGTTAAGTAACTGCTTACAGAACTGCAGCTAGTAACAGGTGGTAGGAATTTGAATTTAGATTGTCTAACTTCTCTGTGTGTAGGTGCCTTAAGTTAAGAAAAAGCAAAACAAGATCAAAAGAAGGAAGAATAAGCACTTAAGCTAACATTAGGATTCACGCAGTTGCTATGATTAAGCATCAAATTTAACTGTAAATTTTCAAAATATTGAGAAGATTTTTTTTTAATTTGTTGATGGCCAGAAGAAAAAGTGAAATTAAAACTTATATTAGAAATAATTTGGCCAGGCACAGTGGCTCATGCCTGTAATCCCGGCACTTTGGGAGGCCTAGGTGGGTAGATCAACTGAGGTCAGGCGTTCGAGATCAGCTTGACCAACATGGCGAAACCCTGTCTCTACTAAAAACACAAACTTAGTGTGGTGTAGTGGTGCGTGCCTGTAATTTCAGCTACTTGGGAGGCTGAGGCAGGATACTTGCTTGAATCCAGGAGGCAGAGGTTGCAGTGAGCGAAGATCATGCTGTTGCACTTCAGCCTGGGCAACAAAAGCGAAACTTCATCTCAAAAAGAAAAAAAAAAAGAAAGAAAGAAATAATTTGACTAGTTTTTGGCATTATATTTTATTTGTATAGTGGATTTTATATGAGAAAATATTGATTGATGATGAAGACATTGCTTGTTACAAGTTTTATAGCAAATGCAAAAACATTTAATTTATAGCTTTATAGCAAATGCAGAAACATATTTAATTTGTAGCTAGGCACAGTGGCTTACACCTGTAATCCCAACACTTTGGGAGGCCGAGGCAGACAGATCACTTGAGGTCAGGAGTTCGAGATCAGCCTGGCCAACATGGTGAAACTTTGTCTCTACTAAAAATACAAAAATTAGTCAGGTGTGGTGCCACACGCCTGTAATCCCAGCTACTCGGGAGGCTGAGGCTGGAGAATCGCTTGAACCTTGGAGGCAGAGGTTGCAGTGAGCTGAGATCACAACACTGCACTCCAGCCTGGGTGACAGAGTGAGACTCCGAGACTCTGTCTCAAAAAAACCATATATAGCTTATTTTATTTTTATTTTTTTACTAGTGCCAAGGACTTGGCATTAAAGTACAAATCAGTGAATTTAGTGAGGGAATAAACTAATGTTATTTAAGCACTATGTTTTTTTAGTGTTCCTAAGTGCTTAAATATAGAAAACTTAATGAATGGATGCCAGGTCCAGCCTGTACTAAAAGCCTATGATTTTACCCCAATAAAGAGAAAATAAAAGCCTAGTGCCTCACCCAGACTTTTGATTAAGGATGGATTTGAAGTTACATTCTCTTAGCCTAAAACTGTCTCTTAAAGCTAAGGAAAGTATTGGAGATAAAAGCGTCCAAGCAGACTCTACACAGTTGGGCAAGTAACCTTTTGTAAAATTTTAACTTTGGCCAAAATGCCCAGTTGCTTTTTCTAAAGAAGGTGCTTGTTTTAGAGACAAAAAATAAATTAATAACTATATTAAATGATGTGCCAAAACAGGTACCTTCACATTTAATTGTACCTTTCTCTGGTTTATATTAACAAACACAATGGTTTGTCAGAATTTTTCCTTAAAACAAAGTTTTTGGTGGGGAAAAGAGTTATTCTTTAATTCATACAAGACCGTGCATTTCAAAATTACAGTAAGATTGGAATGTTTTTACCATGCTACTACATTTAAGGATCAGTTGATGATGCCTGAGAATATTACTTTTCATATTTAAAGTGCTTTGTGTATTTGTGTATTTATTTTTAAAAATTTATTTTTAGGGTTTTATATGACTGGAAAGAAAGATTGAAACAGGGTTGTGAAATTATTCAGAGTACTCCCTATGGGCGCCCTGCAAATATTAGTGGGAGTACCTCATCACAAAGAATTTATATCACTTACCGAAGAGCCTCTGAAAACATGACTCAGAATACGTTGGCTGTCACTGACATATGTATTATTATACCCAGTAAAGGAGAAAGCCCACCACACACGTTCTGCAAAGTCGACAAGAATCTCAATAACAGTATGGTAAGTGACTTACTTGCACTGATAACATTAACCACTGATGAAAAGAGCATAATTTTAAATACATCTTTTTTTTTTTTTTTTGGAAAACAGCATAGTATAATTACAGAATTGAAAAATGTGTTTTTAAAGATATTAGGTATTTTACTTTTTGGAAAGTACTTTGGTTGTACTTTCAAAAGAAACTATGCAAAGTACTTTTTTCTAAATTAAAAAAATAATATCCCCCACCCCTCCTGCCCACTACAAAAGCAATGAGTGTCCTTCCACTTGTGACTAGATCCCACACCTCAACGGGACTAGATCCCACATCTCAATTTACCAATTTGAGACATGGCTTTAGCAGTCCTCCCTACTTTTTTGTAAATCATTGGTTTTTCCCTCCCTATTTCCTCCAACATGCAAATATTTCTTATCTTTGCAAAACTTCTTGATCTCATATTCCTCTGCTTTCATTGCCTCATTTCATTATCCTTTACAGTAAAAGTTCTAAAAAGAGTTGAGTATATTCTGCCCCATTCCTCACTTTGCTCTTTCCAGTCAGCCTTTTGTCACCATCACTCCATCAAGATTTCTCTTGTTGTCATATCCAGAGATCAATACTTTGTTTTAATTTTTCAGCAGGTTTCTACATAAATGGTTACTTCTTCCTTCTTGAAACAGTGCAATGAAGAAGAAATATACTCTCTTCTTAGGTACTCTCTTGCTTTTTCCTTTTACCTCACCAGTCATTCCCTTTCTGCCTTTGCTGATTCCTTTTCATCTCCCCATCCCTACACAATGGAGTGCCTCATGGTTCAGTCCTCAAAGCATTTATCTTCACCACCTAAACATACTCCTTTGGTGATCTAATCATTTAAATATAGGCCACGTGTCGATGACTTCTAAATTTGTCTAATCTGGACTTCTCTAATTCATCATCCCTTCTTGAATATCTCATCTAATGAAGCATCTCAAATTTAATATGTCCAAAACTGAACTCCTGATGTTTCTCTCCAAACCTGCTTATAGTCTTCCTTATCTAGCAAATGGAAATTCCATTCTTCTAGTAACTCACACTGAAAAACCTTGGCGTAAACTTAAGCTTTATCTTCTCCTCATTCAGTTCTTCTGTAAACTCTGTTAGCTATAATTTCAAAATGTATCTCGAACATGGCCACTTCACAACGCCTCTATTGCCATAACCCTAGTCTAAGCCATAATTGTCTCTTAATGGGATTATTGCAGTAGTGTCCTAATCCAGGGGTCAGGCAAATTTTTTCTTTAAAGAGCTAGGTGATAAATTAAGTTTTACAGGTCATACAATCTCTGTCTCATAGTCATCTCTTTTTTTTAACCCTTTATAAAAGCAAAAACTATTCTTAGTTTAGATATACAAGAACAGACCTTGGGCCAAATGCAGGCCATAGTTTTTTATCTAACTGATCAGTTCTTCCACTTCTGCTCTCTCTATCATATTCTTTGCATAGACAAGAGTGATCCTTTAAAAACATAAATCAGATCCTATCACTACTCTGCTTAAAACCCTTAATGGCTTCTCATCTCACTCTTAGTAAAAGCCAAAGTCCTCCCATGCATGATCCTTAACTGTCTTGTCTTTGTTCTTTTATTACTGTTTTAAATTTAAAAAAAAAAGGACTGTATACTCAAAGAAAATTGGAGGGCGAGGAGTATACAAATTGTAGATCTATGGAGTAGAAAGTGAGAAAATGAAGGTTCTTGTTCCTACTTCCATGTTTTGTCAGGGGTAACAATGAGCAATTTGACTTGTGTCCTTCCAGACCCTTTTGTGTTCACATATGTGGGGTATATATAATAAATTAATCCTTTTTTTTAATTTGAATTTTTTTGTATTTCCTTTTTCTTTTTTCACTTTTTATTTTAAAATCGGAGTACATTTGCAGGTTTGTTACAAAGGTATATATTGCATGATGCTGAGGTTTAGGGTATGATTGAACCCATCACCCAGATAGTGAGCACAGAACCCAATGGGTGGTTTATCAGCCGTTGCTTTCCTCCCTGTCTTCCCCCTCTAGTAGTCCCCAGCATCTTTTGTTCCCATCTTTATGTCCAGGTATACCCAATATTTAGCTCTCACTTATAAGCGAGAAAATGCAGTATTTAGTTTTCTGTTTCTACATTAGTTTGCTTAGGATGATGACCTCCAGCTGCATCCACGTTGCTGCACAAGACATGATTTCATTCTTTTTTTATGATTGTATAGTATTTAAAAAATGGAAATTTCTTTATATTTCTGATATAAGCCTTTTTTCTATCTTTATCAGTTTATTTAACTTTCTACTTAATTATTTTAACAACTGCATAGTATTCCAGAAAGTACAAATGCAGAATGATGAATACAAGTTATTTTCAGTTTTTTCCATTCCTAGTAATGCTACTTTGATTAATGCTGTGCATTTTCTGTAGATATTTGAGTGTCTCTGGAAGAATAAGTAATTGTAAGTGGAACTGATGGGTCCATGAGTATGCTGACCATTTTGAAAGTGTTGAAATAATTGTTCTGAAAACGCTGTGGCAGTTTTTACTCCCAGCAGCCATAGTTTATGGGAATGCTATTTCCTACGTTCCCACACCTCACCAACATTGGTTGTTACCAATTATTGACTTTTTAATTATTGACTATATAATATAAAATTGTTCTAATTTTAATTTGCATTTCTTTGCTTATTGTGGAGGTTGATAATATTGTAATATATTTATTAAATATTAAATATACTTAATATCAGTGTATTAAATATATTATTGAATGGCTAAATATTATTGTATTAAATGGATGTGCCACAATTTATTTATTATCCTCTTTTGTAAAGACCTTTAGATTCTGGTTTTTAAAAATGTTGCAAGCAAGCTGTTACGAACATACTTAGAACTAAATCTTCTATAAAACAAGTTACATTTATTTAGCTCTTCTGTGCTATACACCTTTCTAAGTATTTCACATTCAATAGCTCAGTTCCACACAACCACCCTGAATAGGTATTTTCTCCCCATTTTACAAAGAAGAAAATTTGAGAGTTAAAGAGGTGGTTACTTTCCCATGATCATACCTTCAATTAGTAGTTAAAGCAAGATTCAAATTCAGGCTGCAGAACTCCAGAACCAAACTCCTGAGCACTGTACTGCATTAATTATTTCCTTATGGTTTGTCCTGGAATTTCTGGATCAAAGCGTATATTTACTATTAAGATTTTACCCAGAAGGGTTTAACCAATTAAAATTCCTACCAATAAAGTACGAGAATATTGGTTTTTTTTCATAACTTTGTCAACAATTGGGTCTCTTTTTTCTTTTTTTCTACTGCAGCTGCTCTGAAGAAACAATTGGGTTTTTCTTTTTGTTTTTTTTTTTTTTTTTTAGAGACAGGGTCTTGTTCTGTTGCCCAGGCTGGAGTATAGTGGACTGCTCATGGCTCTTTGTAGCCTCGACCTCTTGGGCTCAAGTGATCCTCCCACTTTGGCCTCTCGAGCAGCTCAGTGGATTGACCACAGGTGTGCACCACCACATCTGGCTAATTTTTAACTTTTTTGTAGAGTTGAGGTTTCCCTACATACCCCAGGATCGTCTTGAACGCCTGAGCTCCAGCATTCCTCTTCAGTCCCCCAAAGTGCTGGGATTACAGACATGAGCCTCTGTGCCTGGCCAACAATTGGGTTTTTAATCACAAAATTTTAAATTTAATTTCTTTCTTTCTTTTTCTTGTTTTTTTTTTTTTAGAGACAGGATCTTGTTTGTCACCCAGCTGGAGTACATCAGTAGCATGATCATAGCTCTTTGTAGCCTCAAACTCCTGGGCTAACGTGATTCTCCTGCTTCAGCCTCCCAAATAACTGAGACTACAGGCATGCACCACCATGCTCCACTAATTTTCAAAATTTTTTGTAGATATTGGGTCTTATTGTATTGCCCAGGCTGGTCTTGAGCTCCTGGCCTCAAGCAATCCTCCCTCCTTGGCCTCCCAAAGCACTAGGATTGCAGGCATGAGTGACTTTGCTTAGCTGTAAATTTAATTTCTTTTTATTTTATTTTATTTTTTCTCACCCTATCTTGTGTGGATTTTGTTTAATTTTTTAATTTTTCCTCAAAAGCTAATTTCTTGATGTTGGAGCAGATATTTACAGTGTCCTATTATAATTATGTAAATTAACACTTTGCTAAGATCTAAAGATTTTATACACATTTCAACATGTGTTAAGTTTTTATGGAAGTTGACTTTTTAAAAATTCATGTTCCTTTTTCTGAAGTGTAGGGAAGCAGACTTTTTTTTTCTTTTTCTTTTTTTTTTTTTGAGATGGAGTATCGCTCTGTCGCCCAGGCTGGAGTGCAGTGGTGCCATCTCGGCTCACTGCAACCTCCACCTCCTGGGTTCAAGTGATTCTCCTGCCTCAGCCTCCTGAGTAGCTGGGATTACAGGCACGCGCCACCACGCCTGACTATTTTTGTATATTTAGTAGAGATGGGGTTTCACCACGTTGGTCAGGCTGATCTTGAACTCCTGACCTTGTGATCCGCCCACCTGAGCCTCCCAAAGTGCTGGGATTGCAGGTATGAGCCACTGTGCCTGGCCAGGAAGCAGATTTTTAAAACTATTTTTACTTTCTTAATATAGCAACATGAGATACTGAGGGTTAAGATAAAGCAAAAAGACGAAAAACTGGGTTGTATTGATATGTGGCTGGATACAGTACAAATTTTGGGACCCTGAATTTGGTTTTAACCCTCTCAATAAGATAGCACAGGATATCTGTATTTCACAGTGATTAAAATCAGTATAGATTAGTGATTCAGAGCACAAACTCTGGTTCTAGAGTGTCTGGGTCTGTATCCTATCTCTGACTGTTACTGGCTGTGTGACCTGGGACAAGTAACTTAACCTCTCTGTGCCTGTTACATGATTGTAAAATGAGGATGATAATAGCATCTAGTTTAGTCCATATTAAGCTTATAGAAAGAGTTTTCGAAAATTACTTTGTTTTAAACCTTGAACCATAGCCTTAAATGATTTGGACTTTGATTTGATATTAGAACCTAATTACAGTATTTTAGAGCTGGATGAGAACTTAGAGTGGTCATACAATCTAAAATTGCAAAAATTTGTGAAGAAGAATATTTAGTCCAGGTAGCTTGCTTGACTTGCTTTAAAACACACAGCTAATTTTTGGCAAATTTGAGACTATCTCCTTAGTTTTTGACTCTCGTTAAGAGTATTTTTTTTTTTTTTTTTAAACAGAGTCTCACTTTGTCACCCAGGATGGAGTGTAGTGGTGCGATCTCGGCTCCCTGCAACCTCCATCTGCTGGGTTCAAGTGATTCTCCTATCCCAACCTCCCGAGTAGCTGGGATTACAGGCATGCGCCACCACGCCCGGCCAATTTTTGTATTTTTTTTTTTTTTAGTAGAGACAGGGTTTTACCATATTGGCCAGGCTGGTCTTGAACTCCTGATCTCAAGTGATCCACCTGCCTCGGCCTCCCAAAGTGCTGCGATTACAGATGTGAGCCACTGCACCCGGCTGAGTCTCCTTAAGGGTATTTTTTAAATACTCTTTCCACATGGCTCTTGTTTTACAACTGTCCAAGAATGTCAGCATTTGATTTAGCGAGTTTACTTAGAAAAGTAGAATTGAGCCAGGTACTATGACCTGTAATCCCAACACTTTGGGAGGCTGAGGCAGTTGGATCACTTGAGGTCAGGAGTTCGTGACCAGCCTGGCCAACATGCTGAAACCCTGTCTCTACTAAAATACAAAAATTAGCCAGGCCTGGTAGTGCACACCTGTAATCCCAGCTACTCGGGAGGCTGAGGCAGGAGAATTGCTTTAACCTGGGAGGCAGAGGTTGCAGTGAGCCGAGATCATGCCACTGTACTCCAGTCTGCGCGACAGAACGAGACTCCGTCTCAAAAAAAAAGAGGAAAAAGTAGAATTGTTAACAAAGGAAGTAATTAAATCATGTACCTAATTCTGGGGGAAAGAGGAAGAATTTGAAAGTACGTTTTTGCTGTGGCAAACCACAATGTGGATACTTATTGGTAGAGAGTTTAAAGTAGTTTTAGAACAATGCCTCCTTCTTTTTTCACCCTGAACCTTGTGTGTAAAAAAATTTGGAAAATGCTTTTAATTCCTTTTTTTTTTTTTTTGAGATGGAGTTTCACTCTTGTCGCCCAGGCTGGAGTGCGATGGTATGATCTCTGCACACCGCAACCTCCGCCTCCTGGGTTCAAGGGATTCTCCTGCCTCAGCCTCCTGGGTAGCTGGGATTAAGGGTGCCCGCCACCACATCCGGCTAATTTTTGTATTTTTTTTTTTTGGTAGAGACGGGGTTTCACCATGTTGGCCAGGCCGGTCTCAAACTCCTGGCCTCAGGTGATCCGCCCACCTCGGCCTTCCAAAGTGCTGGGATTACAGGCATGAGCCACCATGCCTGGCCCCACTCTTAATTTTAATATCCATGGTTCTCTTTCCTACAGAGCCCCGTAACTTATACTGCATTTCTAACTCCTTGTTTTTCATTATAGAATATTCCTTTTGGTTTCTACTATATCCAAATGGTCATATAGTTCTTTTTTTATTGTCACCAAAGTTATTGAAGTTTTCTTGCTATCTTTACAAATTGGATTTATTGGGAAGTAGAGTTGGGACTTTCCAATAGAGAGCCCATTTTTATAAAATTTTTTTTATCCATTTGATAAACCAAAATTTGTTTGCCTATTCAAGCAGATTCATAATATCTGCTTGACTTTTACATATTCATGTGACTTAAAAATATTTTTCCAGTAGATTAGTGTGTTAAATGTTGCTTATGTTCATTGCTGTGTTGGGATTTTATTTTATTTTTTTTTTGAGACGGAGTCTCGCTCTGTCCCCCAGGCTGGAGTGCAGTGGCGCACTCTCCGCTCACTGCAAGCTCCGCCTCCCGGGCTCACGCCATTCTCCTGCCTCAGGCTCCGGAGTAGCTGGGACTACAGGCGCCCGCCACCATGCCCGGAGAATTTTTTGTATTTTTAGTAGAGATGGGGTTTCACTGTGTTAGCCAGGATGGTCTCGATCTCCTGACCTCATGATCCGCCCGCCTCGGCCTCCCAAAGTGCTGGGATTACAGGCGTGAGCCACGGGATTTTATTTTTATAAATGCTTTAATATTTTTCCATCAAGAGAAAATTTCCCAAAGCTACAATCTCAACATAATTCATTAAACTATATTAAAATAAAAGGTTAAGGGTTTTTGTTTTTTAGTAAGATATTTGCAGATAGCCAGACATATTATTTTATGTGTATCGTGTGTTTTAAATAAGAGAGATATTTGAATATTATTCTCTTTCACTTTAGTTTGACCACATTATGCTGTTAGCTATTCAGTATTTGGAAGGCTGACAGATACTTAAAGTTGAAAAGCAAAGATTTATGTTTTTGAATACTCAGGAGATTGTCATTTCTTGATAAAATATTATTAAATGATCATATAGTGCTATTTATGATATCTTCTCATTGTTATTCATCAGATTTTTAAGTACATCTAAATGAGAACTTTATTAAGTGAGTGTGAACTAAATATCAGAGAAACCAAAGTTGGAAAATAATTTATATTCAGACACTTGGCTTCTTACATGAAAATACTTATGTAACTTGTCTGTATTTTCTGTAATACTGATATTTTTCCAAAGTTTTAGTCGTTACCTTTAAGTAACTACTTGTCACCTCTTGTCACCTGGCTTTTGACAGCTATATAATGCATTTTTTATTCAGAAATGACTCTAGTAAGTACAATTCTTATTTAATTCTTGAAAGGATTACATGAGAAACAAGCCAACAAAAAGGCTTCTGTACATTCAAAATAGATACAAAGTTCAGACACTAAAATCTTATACTTTATGAGTCTCTCAGAGCTACCCACTAATGTTTACTTAGTCTTATGTAAGTAAACTTTTTTGTATTCAGATAATAGTTAAGAAAATATATAATATGCCAAATGGTGATACATGCTAAGGAGGAAAAAAAATGCAAGAGAGGGGTGATAGGGAGGACTGGGCAGGGTGGAGGGAGCCTTGTTATTGTATGTAAAATGGTGAAAGGAAGACTCTCTGATAAGATGATGTTTGAGTTGATACCCCATGGAGGTGAGGAAGTGTGCCGTGTAAATTTATCTCTCATCACCTATACATCAAATGGTGACCTCTCTCAAGTTTGTGTGTCCATTTCAGACCGCTCATCTTAGCTCTATTTAGTTCTTCACTTGGATGTCTAATAGATGTTTCAAACTTAACATGTCTAAAACTGAACCCCTTATCTTCACCCCAAACCTGCTTTATCCACAGTCTTCTCTGTCTCAATTGAGTTTCTTCCTTCCTGTTACTCAGGCATTGGCATCATCTTTGACTGTTACACTGTACTTCATATAATCAGGATTTTTTTTGTCCGTATTTTCAGAATATACCCAGAATCTGACCTCTTTTCATCATTCCCACTGTTGCTACCCTTATTCAAACTCTCATAATTTTTGCCTGGATTACTGATCCAAAATAATTGTGAGTACTTGCTTTCTTCCTTGTCTCCCACCCCCACTTCTCAACATAGTACTCAGAGTGACCTTTTAACTGTATGTCAAATAATGCCTCTCTTCTGCTCGAAACCCTCCAGTGGCTTTCACTATCTCAAAGAGTAATAGAAGCCAAAATCCTTAAAACAGCCTAAAAGGACACACATGATCTGGCTTCCTTATCTCCCATCAGTATCTCATTTACTCTTCTCTGCTGTCATTGCCTCTTTAGCTCTTAGGTCATGACGGGCATACTTTTGTATCAGGGCCTTTCCTCTTGACATTCCTTCTACCTAGAAACCTCTGCTCCAAGATTAATTCATTCAGCAAATACTTTATGGAGTACCTGTAATGCACCAGGCACTGTTTTAGGTATTAATGATAACAGAAGGTAGAAGTTATCAGAGTGGAGGAAAATAGATGATAATAAATTTTAGACAAATAACTTTTAAAGTATAGTATGTTAGGAAAGTGTTAAGTGCTGTAGTAAGAAAGAAAACCTAAAAGTATCATAAAAGGGGATTGGGAGTAGAGGGGAATGGGTTGCAATTTTAAATTGAGTGGTCAGGGAAGCCCTTATTTGAAAGTAACATTTGAAGGCAGTAAGGAACTAAATCATTCAGATATCACAGGCAAAGACTGTTTGAAATATAGGGAACAGTCTGTGCAAAAGGCCTCAAGGAGGGACCATTCCTGGCATGTTTTAGGAACAATAAGGAAAATGGTGTGTCTTAAAGCAGAATAAATTATGGGGAGAATAGAGATTGGAATTGGAAGTAGATGATTAGGGCCTTTAGGTGATTGTAAGGACTTTAGCTTTTATTCTGAGAGAGACTGAGATTTTGAACAGAATAGTGACATGCTCTGACATTTGATTTAAAAGGATCACTCGTTTATGTAATGATAGACTGTGGCGGGAAGCAAAGGTGGAAGGAGGAAGACCGTTTGGGAGATTATTGCAATCCAGGGTACTAGGGGTGGAGTTGTACAAATCACGTTAAATTGTAATAATAAAAATTTTTATTATATACTCCTTTTAATTATCAATGACATTACACTTCTTCATTTGCATGGATTGTGTAAGGAATGTGTTTCATAAAACTATTTTACCGTTATTTCAAAACTTTTAAATAAATTATGTATATATTTATTTAGTAAAACTTATTTAACTACTATGTGTGAGCCTCTGGGAGTACAGTGGTGAAGAAAACAAAATCCCTACCCTCATTGAGCATATATTCAAGTCAGAAAGACAATAAACAAACAAATATAGCATGTAATGATAAATAATCTTAAGAATAAAAAGAGGCTGGGCACAGTGGCTCACGCCTGTAATCCCAACACTTTGGGAGGCCGAGGCGGACAGATCACCTGAGGTCAGGAGTTCGAGACCAGCCTGACCAACACCATGGCCAACATGGTGAAACCCGATCTCTTCTAAAAATACAAAAATTGGCGGGGCATGGTGGCATGTTCCTGTAATCCCAGCAACTCCGGGAGGCTGAGGCAGGAGAATCACTTGAACCTGGGAGGCGGAGGTTGCAGTGAGCTGAGATTGCACCATTGTGACTCCATCTCAAAAAAAAAAAAAAAAAAATCAGCCAGTCATGGTGGCACGTGCCTGTAATCCCAGCTACTTGGGAGACTGAGGCATGAGAATCACTTGAACCCAGGAGGCAGAGATTGCAGTGAGCCAAGATCGCACCACTGCACTCCAGCCTGGGTGACAGAGCGAGACTCCATTTAAAAAAAAAAAGATTTGGAAGTTAAGTTATTCTTTTAAGGAGTGGTAATTAAAGCCTGATTGGAAATGAATTTGGGAGAAAGTAGGAAATAAGGAAGTGGACTTTAACAAATTACAACTCTTGAGGCATAAAGGATTGCAGAAAAACCTGGCAATATCTGAAACAGATTGTGGAGTCAAAGGTATGCACTTGAGTAGATACTTTGTAGTTTATCATTTATACCCACAGTTTGGACTCAGAATAAAATCTAAATGGTTGTGACTTAGCTTTGTTTAAAAGAGTCAAGTTTTCCTCATGTTATTGCTGTTGCAAGGGAAAAAAAGTAGTAATTTACTTCTGAAAGAAAAGTGGACAGTGATTCCAATAAAATACTGACAAAACAGCCAACTGAAAATAGCTAGCAGAGGGAAATTTGTTACTACATCTTAGATAATACATACTAGAGAGCTCAAAGAGATTCCATTTTATCAAGTTCCTACCTTTTAAAAATTAAATGATATTTCTATTTTTTTAAATCCAGTGGGGATCAGCAGTATACTTGTGTTATAAAAAATCGGTGGCAAAGACGAACACTATATCTTACAAAGCTGGTAAGTGTAATTTTTCATGCAGTACTTCATATATAAATGTATTATAGGGCCCGGAAAGGTTAAAGTAAAGAAACCTACCTAGGATGTGTTAGTATCAGGACTGAGACTACAATCCGTATCTTCTGATTCTCATTTTTGTCTGCACTTATATGTTTATTGGATGCTTGATGGAAGATTAATTTTAAAATAAGGTGAGTTTTTATTTTAAGCCTTGGGTTTAAATAAATAATAAGATCTCAATTATGTTTAAGTTTTTAAATCAGCAGAAATGTGGTAAAATGTATTTTCATTTTAAATTAATATTTCTTTAATACTTAAATTTAGTAAGAGCTGTAGTTCACATGAAATCATGTTTCATAATAATGGAAAATATTATAAATGAATTTGGGGTTTTATAATCCATAGTCAAAATGTCCAATTTTCAGAGACCTCAAAATATCAAACATAGTGACCTTATTTACAAGAGAACAGATTCAGCCTTTTAAAAATTGCTTTTATGCAGGGCATGGTGGCATGTGCCTGTGGTTCCAGTTTTTTCGGAGGCTGAGGCAGGAGGATTGCTTGAGCCCAGGAGTTCAAGACCAGCCTGGGCAACATAGACCCCATCTTTAAAAATATATACATATATACATATACATTTATATACGTGTGTGTTTAGAGTTCTAGACTCAAGTTTCTCTTTTACATTTGATTTTTTTTGGTGGGGGTACGGGGTCTCATTCGGTTGCTCAGGCTGGAGTACAGTGGTGTATGATTGTAGCTCACTGCAACCTCAGACTCTTGTGCTCAAGGTATCCTCTTGCCTCAGTCTCCCTAATACCTTGGACTATAGGAGTGTCCCAGCATGCCTGGCTAATTTTTTAAATTTTTGTAGAGACAGGGTCTTTCTTATGTTGCCCAGGTTGGTCTTAAACTCTTGGGCTCAAGCGCTTCTCTTGCCTCGGCCTCCCAAAGTGATGGGATTACAGGTGAGGGCCGCCATACCCGGCCTTTGATATTTTTAGATCTACAATTTATCACCTTTTTTTTTTTTTTTTTTAAAAGACAAGGTTTTGCTCTGTTGCCTAGTCTAGAGTGCAGTCGTGGGATCATAGTTCACTGCAACCTTGAACTCCTGGGCTCAAGCAGTCCTCCCACATCAGCCTCCCAAGTAGCTGAGACTACCGAGAGTACATGGTGGCATGTGCCACCGTGCCTGGCTAATTTTTTTTTTTTTTTTTTTCTTTTTAGTAGAGATGGAGTCTTGCTGTATTGCCCAGGTTGCTCTTGAACTCCTTCCCTCAAGTGATCCTTCCACTTCAGCCTCCCAAAGTGCTGAGATTACAGGCGTGAGCTGCTGTACTGGCTACTGGCTCTCATCAATATTTCTTTTTTTTTCTTTCTTTTTTTTTGGGGGGAGATGGAGTCTCACTGTGTTGCCCTAGGCCTAATTTGTAGATATCCCCAAGAAGATTATGAGTCATTCTCACTACCAGAATCTGTTCCTCTATTTTGTTTACTAATGGGTGCAACCATTGAAAGGCTGGAGTGCAGTGGCACGATCTTGGCTAACTGCAACCTCCGCCTCCCGAGTTCAAGCAATTCTCCTGCCTCAGCCTCCCGAGTAGCTGGGACTACAGGCACACACAGCCACGCCTGGCTAATTTCTTGTATTTTAGTAGAGATGGGGTTTCACTGTGTTGTCCAGGCTGGTCTTGAACTCCTGAGTTCAGGCAATCTGTCCGCCTCGGCCTCCCAAAGTGCTAGGATTACAGGCATGAGCCACCATGCCCAGCCGGCCTTCATCACTATTTCTATACTTACTTTATGACTTTATTAATTACCTCATGACCTGAGAGAGTAGTACAGAGTTAACTATAGATCCTCATGGGACCTACTTGCTGGCTAGCATGTAATTAAATAATTTTAGATCTGCCTTGGACCTTAGTTTATCTACTTCATCTGATTTTATAGATGAGAAAACCATACTCCTGTAGTATGTCATTTGTCCAAAGTCACAGATATATTAGTGGCAGAACCAACAACCACTTATATTCCCCCAGTTTATCTTTTTGTCTTTGTGGCTATGTCTAGTGATAGTTTCTACTTGACTTTAAGGGCTTTATGGCCAGGGAACCTATTTTCTGTTTCTAGTTCCACAAAATGAGGTACAAGGTTCTTCCTGGAGTGTATTCAGTGGAAGACGCCTGGACCGTTTTCCTAATGTAAACATTAGTTTACCTAATGTGAAATCATAGGCAACTTAAAACTCTATCTTCATATAACCTGGTGTTATTTAGAAGCTGAGCTTGAGTTGATACTATTCCTAAGACATTGTAAATATGTGACTCTTCTATTTTTATGAAAAATTTTCCTGTATTTGTGCTAGAAATTAACATATACTCCTATGGGATATGAATTTTAATGTGTAAAAGTTATTGAGAGCTGATGAAGTAGATAGATGAAAATAAACCATATTGAAAATTTCAAAAACTTAGTATGCTTTCTAAGGTAGTGTGACCACAAGCTGAATTTTTAGGAGTATGTTTGTGCATTTCTATAGGATATCTTTTTCTTGTTAGCTTTAACATAGCCTTTATAGATGAAGCTTGATAAATATTAAGCAGTTAGTTAATAGTTGTAATGTTCAAGGATTAAAATCTCTATGAATCCTACCAAAGTATTCAGTGTTATTTGATGAACATATATGTAATGCTTTGGCATTCCAAATGTGTGAAATAACAAAGCATTTTATCATCATTGAAATAATAAGTACCTAAATTCAAGAGATGATGACCTAATATTTATTGTTGTTTTTATAGGCCTAATTTGTAGATATCCTCAAGAAGATTATGAGTCATTCTCACTACCGGAATCTGTTCCTCTATTTTGTTTACCAATGGGTGCAACCATTGAATGTTGGCCATCAAATAGCAAATACCCTCTGCCTGTATTTTCTACTTTTGTTTTAACTGGAGCCTCAGCTGAAAAGGTATTATGTGTTTGACAAATTGTATCTACAAATTTCTTGTACATTTTCAAGTTTTCTATAATGCAAGGAATAGTAGGGGAAAAACTGATTAAATTGAATGCATTATGCATACTTTTCCACTTGATTAAAATAACTGTATCCAGGGACATAGGAAAAGAGAATTTTTATTCTGTCCCATCCACCTAAGTGCTTTTTTGTGATTATGGTGAAAGATTTTTTCGTCATCAAATGATGATCCTTCATTGATTCATTTTCTGTGATAAAGAAGCTTTGGAAGTAACATTATTAAATATATAATGCAATTTAGAATTATAGACATGATAGTTGGAAGCGACCTTGGAAATTATCAAGCCTAATGTCGTCATTTTATGGATAGGGAAATTGATGTCCCGAGAAATTCAATGAATTGCCCAAAGTTGGAATTTGTATTTCGTTATCTAAAGTTTCATCTCACTTTCTACCAAATAATTATTTTCAATCATTTTCTTATAGAGAATATTGATAAAATTGCTTCCACTCTTTATAAAACAAATAAATTTAATCAAAACACCTTTTCTTTCAGTAGTAAGGTAACATGAGAATAGCACTATATAGTTCTTAGATACATCAAGAAAGCAGGAGGGGTGTCTCTTCATCACTGTGTTCTTAATACCTGGCCTCTCACCTGGCTCATAGCAAGCATTTATTAAATATTTAACTGATGATGTGATTTGGATATATGATACAAAGTATATTTACTGGATATATTACTTGTTTTGCAGGTTTATGGTGCTGCTATTCAGTTTTATGAACCATACTCTGAGGAGAATCTCACAGAAAAGCAGAGACTTCTTTTGGGTTTAACATCAGCAGATGGGAAGTCTGATAGTTCCAAAACAATTCATACTAACAAATGCATCTGTCTTCTTTCTCACTGGCCTTTTTTTGATGCATTCAGGAAGTTTCTGACTTTTCTGTATCGTTATTCCATCTCTGGGCCTCATGTCCTTCCAATTGAGAAGTAAGTTAAGTGTTCTTGGTTCAACATTTGACAGATCTTTCCATTATGTGGCAAATTTGTGTTGGCAACTGGGTAAATTTTATATGGATACTAGATTTCTCAAGAGTTATTTGAAAAAAATGGTTTATTTCAGTCAGGTAGTATTTCTCCATTGTATGTTTGTAGTCTTGTTATTTAAAATAATTTTATCTCCAATGAGATGAAATTAATGTTTCATTTGTTTAATGCTCTTGGGAAGTTTAGAGATCCTAATCTGGACAGATGCTGAAAATTTTTTACTAATTTTTAAATTCTTATTTTACATATAATTTAAATTTATTATGAACCTTTACAAATATTTCTTACTGGGGCTGAGTGCAATAGTTCACGCCCATAATCTCAGCACTTTGGGAAGCCAAGGCAGGCAGATCTCTTGAGTCCAGGAGTTTGAGACCAGCCTGAGCAACATAGTGAAACCCCATCTCTACAAAACTACAGAAATTAGTTGGACATGGCCCATGCCTGTAGTCCTAGCTGCTCAGGAGGCCAAGGCACAAGAGTCACTTGAACCCGGGAAGGAGAGGTTGCAGTAAGCCACGATCATGCCACTACACTCCAGCCTGGGTGACAGAGGGAGACCCTGCCTCAAAAAAAAAAAATTTCCTTACCATATTTACATATAATGAATGTAAAGGAGAAATTAGATGAATGCATTTTTTTTTCTTTGGCAATATATGCAGTAATGGAATCGCCAGATCAATTTATTTTAAAGATAACAAACCCATTGCATGTTAATATAAATGTCTTTTTTGAAAAATAACTTTTCCAAAACTAAAAAAACTTTAGTGAGCAGAATGGCATTGTTTTACATTTTTGCAGATCTCCAATGTCTAGCTTAATTAAACATAGCTGGGCTTCCATATATGGTCTGCATTCAATCTGTTGCAGTAGTTGTTTTGGTTGAAATATACAAAGAAAGCCTGGCCTCCCACAGATATGTAGGTAGAAAAGGGAGGGATTTTGGATCATATTTTCAGAAAGTTTGGGATATTCTTTTTTTTGACACTGCACCAAGCCTGACAAATGCTCGTTTCTTACAGGTTATTTGCAATCTAAAACTGTAGTAGTGAACTTTGTCAGTTACATTAAAATCTATTGGTCTGGGCAGGTGTGGTGGCTCACACCTGTAATCCTGACACTTTGGGAGGCTGAGGCAGGTGAATCACCTGAGGTCAGGAGTTCAAAACCAGCTTGGCCAACATGGTGAAACCCTGTCTCTACTAAAAAAAAAAAAAAATACAAAAGCCAGCTGTGATTGGGGGCACCTGTAATCCCATCTACTCTGGAGGCTGAGGCAGGGAGAATTGCTTAAACCCGGGAGGCAGAGGTTGCAGTGAGCCAAGATCATGCCACTGCACTCCAGTCTGGGCGACAGAGCGAGACTCTGTCTCCAAAAAAAAAAAAAATCTATTGTTCTGTTTGACTCTTTGGGTGGAACTTTCACTTATGCATTATTTTGTAGCATTGTGCATTGGTCATTTGTTAAATACTGATTTGCCAAGTTAATCACATCTTCCAAATGTAGACACATTTTATTATTAATATTAAGAAATCACATTTGTTAATATCACCCCCATCTTAGAAAGGTTTTTGAGCATTAGGAAGCTTTCAAGCTCATGGTGGCGAAATTGTAATTTCCACTTGAAAGTTTGTATTTAATTATTGGCAAATATTGCCAGTAGCTGGGATTACAGGCGTGTGCCACCATGCTTGTCTAATTTTGTATTTTTGGTAGAGATTAGGTTTTGCCATGTTGGTGAGGCTGGTCTCGAACTCCTGACCTCAGGTGAAACACCTGCCTCGGCCTCCTAGAGTGCTGGGGATTACAGGTGTGAGCCACCACACCCGGCCTGTCAGTCATCTTTCAAACAAAAATTGCACTCTGTGGGAGAAAACCAGCAAGTTCACTCACAACTCAGTTGCACAAGTGTATTTCCAAAATCAAGACAACCATTGTGCTTCTGTATACAACAGAAGTTATTTATGTGTAGTTTCCCTTTCATCATACAGAATTTTAAAAATGTACACTACAGCCAAAACTTAATAAAATTAGTAATATTTACTGCCAATATTGACACTCTTTTACTGCAAGTATATAGTAGTAAAGAATATAGCAACTACTGGTACACTTTGGTGCCACTGCCTTGATTCGTAGTAAGTCACCAGCAGTTTTACCCACAATGCTCTTGCACTGTCAGTGCAAATGTCAACATTGTGCAGAAAGCAAATGACATCATATAATTTTTTGTTTGCTTGTTTTTTTCTTTTTGTTTTCGTTTTTTGACACAGAGTCTGGTTCTGTCGCCCAGGCTGGAGTACAGTGGCGTGATCTTGGCTCACTGCAACCTCTGCCTCCTGGGCTTAAGTGATTCTCATGCCTCAGCCTCCTGAGTAGCTGGAATTACAGGTGTGTGCCACCACACCTGGCTGATTTTTGTATTTTTGGTAGAGACAGGGTTTTACCCTGTTGGCCAGGCTGGTCTCAAACTCCTGACATCAAGTGATCCGCCCACCTTGGCCTCCCGAAGTGCTGAGATTACAGGTGTGAGCCGCCGCGCCTTGCCTGTTTTTGTTTTTGAATCAGTGTCTCACTCTGTTGCCCAGGCTGGAGTGCAGTGGCATGATCATGGCTCACTGCAGCCTGGACCTCCTGGGCTCAAGCCATCCTCCCACCTCAGTCTCTCCAAGTAGCTGGGACTACAGGCACATGCCACCATGCCTGGCTAATTTTTGTATTTTTTGTAGAGACAGGATTTCACCATGTTGCCTAGGCTGGTCTTGAACTCCTAGGCTCAATAAATTCACTCGCCTCAGCCTCCCAAAGTACTGGGATTACCGCACCTGGCCAACATCATACTATTATTATAAAAATAGCTGTGACCTTGCAGATCTTCCCTGAATGGATCTTGAATATCTTTAGGGGTTTTTGGATCACACTTTGTTTTCTTCTGTTCTAACTACTTCATAGTTCAAGCAGATGTATGTGCTGTGGTATTCATCCCCTGCTTAACGTTTGTTTAGATTATGAGTACTTTAATTGAAGGGGTGGGTTGCCCCTCCACACCTGTGGGTGTTTCTCGTTAGGTGGAATGAGAGACTTGGAAAAGAAAAAGACACAGAGACAAAGTATAGAGAAAGAAATAAGGGGACCCAGGGAACCAGCGTTCAGCATATGGAGGATCCCGCCAGCCTCTGAGTTCCCTTAGTATTTATTGATCATTCTTGGGTGTTTCTCCGAGAGGGGGATGTGTCAGGGTCACAAGACAGTAGTGGGGAGAGGGTCAGCAGACAAACACGTGAACAAAGGTCTTTGCATCATAGACAAGGTAAATAATCAAGTGCTGTGCTTTTAGATATGCATACACATAAACATCTCAATGCTTTACAAAGCAGTATTGCTGCCCGCATGTCCCACCTCCAGCCTTAAGGCGGTTTTTCCCTATCTCACATTCCATTGCCCAGGGACGGGCAGGAGACAGATGCCTTCCTCTTGTCTCAACTGCAAGAGGCATGCCTTCCTCTTATACTAATCCTCCTCAGCACAGACCCTTTACAGGTGTCGGGCTAGGGGACGGTCAGGTCTTTCTCTTCCCACGAGGCCATATTTCAGACTATCACATGGGGAGAAACCTTGGACAATACCTGGCTTTCCTAGGCAGAGGTCCCTGCGGTCTTCCGCAGTATTTGTGTCCCTGGGTACTTGAGATTAGGGAGTGGTGATGACTCTTAAGGAGCATGCTGCCTTCAAGCATCTGTTTAACAAAGCACATCTTGCACAACCCTTAATCCATTTAACCCTGAGTTTGACACAGCACATGTTTCAGAGAGCACGGCGTTGGGGGTAAGGTCATAGATTAACAGAATCTCAAGGCAGAAGAATTTTTCTTAGTACAGAACAAAATGGAGTCTCCTATGTCTACTTCTTTCTACACAGACACAGTAACAATCTGATCTCTCTTGCTTTTCCCCACATTAATGGTAGACATTGGTGGCTTTTTATGACTTTTTTACATATCCTGTCATGTCTGTTGGTGTGTTTTTATATAGTAAACAGTCAAAACATATTTGTAAATTAATAAATTTCTAATATTGTCTATCTAGTTGAAATTTTCTCCATTCTGAAACCAAGATGATTTTGAAATAATGTTTTTTTAAAAATAATACAAACATATTCAGACTGGAACAAAAATTAAAAAAAAAGTTCAGAAATAAAATAGCTTATTCCCCCCTAGGAAAGATTTTTCACTATGGTTGCTTTTTTTCTATTCCATAGTGTTAAAAACAAAATCCATAGATCTAGCTTTTTATCCATCTTATTCTGGGGAAAAAACCTACAAAATCAGTAATATAATTTTTAATGTATTATTAATAGAAAGAATACTGTTCATTTTTTAGAAGTATTAAACTGTTTCATTTTTTCTGGAGCACCTTAAGTGTTTGTTGTACATAAAACATAAGCAATTGACTAAAAAGCATATTGTAAATGTAAGAATTTACTTTTTGGGTAATTTCCACATCACTGATATATTGCATACTATCTAGGTAAAAGTTAAACAGACTTTTAAGACAGTGATAACAAATATTGTTGAATGTGAATGCCTATTAATGTGAAAAGTCACTGGGTTTAGGCAGAAGCAACTTTAATGGGATGAATGATTTTTGGTTGTTCACTTGTTTTCATAGTATTAGGGATTTGAAAATAATAGGGACACAGGGCTTTGACTCAACTTGGACTTGTGATGACATGTTGAGCTTTATAGCATATGACGTTCACTTTGGAATCACTTACACTTTTGTTTGTTTTCAAGGCATATTTCTCATTTTATGCATAAAGTTCCTTTTCCATCTCCTCAGAGACCACGGATTTTAGTTCAGGTAAGGTTTTTTTGTTTTTGATTGGGGGACCTATGAGTTGTTATTGGCTCTGTCAAAATGTAACATAAGAATAACAATTTTGAATGAGGAAAAAAACCTAATGAGATTTAGAGAGAACCAGATACTATTCCGTGTTGTAGTTTGGGCCTTTAATGTTTTATTAACTCCTCCCAGACATCTCCTGCTTTTCTTAGAGAACGGGTTCAAGAATTAAAGAAGTAGGTTGAAGTAGACATTTTGAATACACAGAAAGGAACTTTTTTCCCCTAAATTTGTTGTAGGTATTTGAAAGTTTGTGCCTTTGGCAGTTATTTAATAAGTTAAGGGAAAGTTGTGTGTGTGCATAAATTTCAAAACATAGATAAGAGTGATTACATTATTATATTGATACAGATAAAATACCTAGAAAAATAGTATTTTGAGCTTTATATTCAGTCTGAATATCCACATGTGATTTCTGTCTTGTTTCCTGGAATATAGTGTAAGAATATACATAGCACATTCAGTTTAAATACACACAAAAGATTGTTTTATGATGGAAGTTAACAAACTTTTTTGGTTATTGGTCATACACTAAATATTTTAGTCTTTACTTGTCATCTGATCTCTGTCACAACTATTCAGCTCTTCTGTTACAGCACAAGAACAGCTGGGTAATATGTAAAGAATGAGCATGCCTATATTTCAGTAAAACCTTATTTACAAAAACAGGCAATCTATGGATTTGCCATGTAGGCCATAGGTTTTTTGACCCTGGTATTATGGTATTAAATGAATAATTTAGTCTTTCAGTGTGAATTTGTTAAAATGGCATCAGGGGAAACCATTGAGGACAGAAGAAAAGAGGATTCACAGTAAGAAGAATTAGTAGTTGAAAGGGGTCAGGACATGTTTTTCAAGATCTTAGTGAGTAATACAAAGTGTTCTGATACTGGTAAATGGATATACTGAAACTTCATGGGCATAATCATTATTTTATATATTTTTAACAGAAAGTGGTGTTTTAAAGTTCATCTTTATGTTTCAAATTCTTTATTTTAAATCTTCTTCCAGTTATCACCACATGATAATCTGATTCTCAGTCAGCCTGTGTCTTCACCTCTTCCACTAAGGCAAGTAAAACCTCATTTCTATTTATTTTTCTCTCAATCTAGCATAACATTCAAATATTTTATTTTTCCTAGCTAAAATTTCAAATATTGATGGAAATACTTCTCATTTAACTACTACTTTTCTAAATTCCTTTTACTTAATGTTTGGGTTGCAGTTATTAATGAAAAAAGGAAACTTTTATAATAGTGTTTTGTATTTTGTGTTTCTATTATCATCAAGTACATACTATTGTGTGTGTGTGTGTGTGTATTTATATATGTAGATGATGAGAACAGTTATTTTTAGCTTTAATTAACCTCTGAAGAACATTCAAATGCAATTAATTTTTTCTTTTTAAAATGCAATTAATTTTAAATTTTACCCAAAAGAAAAAAAATAGTTCTAATTATTAAATTGTAGAATAGGACAATGTATTTTCTTACCTTAAAAGTTCAGAGAAATCATTATGTTTTCTCTACAGTATCCTTTCTTGAAATTTGATTAGCTGTGTAATTTTTTCATCAGAGAAATGGTTACAGTCTGATTAAGTTATATAGGAGATACCTAAGGGAGACCAGCTGCCATCTTTGACATTAATTTTGTAAGAATTGCAGATTATTTCATCACTAGCTCTCAGCCCAGAGTGACAAATGTTTTCTTAACCTTTGTTTGAGCTGAAAATAAACTAGAAACAATGAGTGAGACTATATATGTCACTCTAAATTACATAAAGGACTTTTTTAGGTAACAGCTTTGTTGAGATATAATTCACATATCATGTAATTCACCCAATTAAAGTGTATGATTCAATAATTATATTCACAGAGTTCTGCAGCTATCACTGTAATAAATTTTAGAACATTTTCGTCACCCGAAAAAGAAACTCTTTACCCTTCGGCAGTTAACCTCCTTAATTCCTCCCATCTCTAACATACACATACCCCTCTCCAGCCCTAGTCAACCACTAATCTACATTCTGTCTCTATAGATCTGTCTATACTGGACATTTCATATAAATGGAATCATACAATATGTAGTCTGGCTTCTTTGACTTAGATTAATGTTTTCCAGGTCTATCTATGTTGCCTCATGTATCAGTACTTTTTTTTATTGCCAAATAATATTGTATGGATATACATTTTATGTATCTGTTTATCAGTTGATAGACATTTGGGATAGTTCCACATTTTGGCTACTATGAACTTACCCCGATTTTTTTGTGGACATATGTTTTCATTTCACCAAGAGGCTTTTGTTATTAGTTTTGCTTTATTTAAAAGATTATTCCAGTGAAACTAGTTGTTTAGCATTATATAAACAAAATACTTGCTGGCTTACTGAACTATTTATTTACTTTGTCAGTTCAGTATTTTGTTACTATATAGAAGGCCTAAGTTTATTGTTTTCATTATTAACTTGCTTTGTATGTGTATCTTATCATCTTGTACCTCTTGATTTCCTATTACTATTATCATTACAGTAGTAAAGATTATTCACAAAATTAAGTTTTAATGTGTATTTACCTTAAGGGAAGTGGGCCTGTAAGTCATATGGTTTTTCTGATAATTACAGTGGAAGATAGGCCATGTTCAAAAACTTCCATTTAAGGATTTGCTTTCAATCAAAGCATCCCTTTTATAAATTGCATTCTTTATTTGGACATTATCTATATGACAGATCTTTTTATATGAAATGAAGCAGATGACTTTTCATTTTCCATATTGAATTCAGTACAAAAGAATGATTTTGGAATCTCCTAAAACTGCATTGTTTTCATAGTGTGTTTGTGATGCAGTGTTTTCCCTGCATCATAGCAGCAGTCATGTTTAACGGTGAATATATAATACAAATTGTACCCTAATCAACATATATAATACAAATCCTACTCTAATCAACTACTATTGCCCATTGTTTTAGATAATGAGGTGTTTGGATCATTATTTTTTAATTATATATTTTTGTTTGGATTGACAGTGGTGGCAAGTTTTCAACACTACTGCAGAATTTAGGCCCTGAAAATGCTGTGACACTACTGGTGTTTGCAGTAACAGAACATAAAATTCTTATCCATTCCCTACGGCCGTCCGTGCTTACTAGTGTGACAGAAGCATTAGTGTCTGTGAGTATCACAGTTTCTTATTGGCAGTCAATTTAGTTTAAACTTAGTTTATTTATATAACTTAAAGTCATTTTAATACTTAACTAAAATTCAGAGAGTAATGAATTTGTGTTTTTTGAAAGCAGTTTTGATTTCCTGACCATTAACTCTAGTTATAATTATTTCATTCATTATCAGGCATTAGGCTTTAGATAATACTTAAAAGACAGTTTTTTATGTGTGCTGATAAATTATGCTTCAGTGTTAAAAAGCTAAATTCTCTCCTATCTTTTGTTTATCCAAGATGATTTTCCCTTTCCACTGGCCATGCCCGTATGTTCCTCTCTGCCCACTGGCTTTAGCAGATGTCTTGAGTGCACCATGTCCATTCATAGTAGGGATTGATTCAAGATACTTTGATCTCTATGATCCTCCACCAGATGTCAGTTGTGTTGATGTAGATACCAACACTATTTCTCAGTAAGTACATTTTAGTGATTCTACATGTATATTTTACAACTTTGTAGCATATGTATGTAACTGTATATTTTATGATTGTTAAGTAGGATTCTTTTAAGACATATTGTTTTCCTTGTTATGTGGGGTAATCACCATCTTTGAATCAGACCTTATTATGCGTCAATGGAGTAGATTTAGAGTATTAAAGAGGGTTTTGTTGGAAGGGGTATACCTTTCATCCTCAGGCTTTCAATATTTAAGAAACATTTTAATGTTAGGCTTGCTTAGAAATTTAGCCAAACGGGGCCGGGCGCGGTGGCTCATGCCTATAATCCTAGCACTTTGGGAGGCCAAGGTGGTCGGATCACCTGAGGTCAGGAGTTTGAGACCAGCCTGACCAACAAGGAGAAACTCCATCTCTACTAAAAATAAAAATACAAAATTAGCTGAGCGTGGTGGCGCATGCCTGGAATCCCAGCTACTCGGGAGGCTGAAGCAGGAGAATTGCTTCAACCCGGGAGGCGGAGGTTGTGGTGAGCTGAGATCGCGCCACTGCATTCCAGCCTGGGCAACAACAGTGAAACTCTGTCTCAAAAAAAAAAAAAAAAAGAAATTTAGCCAAAGGGAAATTGAGGTTAGAAATAGAAAAAGTTTATTTCCCTTTAATGATATGAGTATAGGTGAAATCACAAATTGAATTAAAACACCATTCTTTGATTAATATTTCAATCCTATTTCTAGTCTTTTATAATACTATTAGAATACTTAAATATAGACTGGGCGTGGTGGCTGACGCCTATAATCCCAGCACTTTGGGAAGCCAAGGTGGACGGATCACTTGAGGTCAGGAGTTCGAGACCAGCCTGGCCAACATGGTAAAACCCTGGCTCTACTAAAAATTCAAAAATTAGCTGGACATGGTGGCAGGTAATCCCAGCTACTCCAGAGACTGAGGCAGGAGAATCGCTTGAACCCGGGAGGCGGAGGCTGCAGTGAGCCGAGATTGCATCACTGCTTTCCAGCCTGGGCAACGGAGGGAGACTCCGTCTCAAAAGAAAAAAACAAAAAAAACAAAAAAAAAACCCATCATAGTAAAATAATGCTTTAAAATTTTAAAATAAGTTTTAAATTATACATAATTTCATTATCTTTACACCCTAGGGATGCAAGGGTTTTATGTTTTCATTTCTTTGCACTGAATTTATATGTAAGTTATAGCTATTGGAACTATTTTTAAAGCCTTTTTATAATTCTGTATTGTTTTGTGTCCCTTATTTTAAATTTAATCATACTTAATCTATTCAGGGAAGAGGAAATTGATGCACTGTCCACATTGCACCCACAGGACATGTTTATAATAACTATGATTTAGTCTAATAAAGCCCAAAAGCTGGTACAGCTTTTACACTTAAATATGTAAATGTGAAGTAGGTTTTTCTCCTTTTTTAAAAAGAGACGGGGTCTTACTCTGTCACTCAGGCTGGAGTGCAGTAGCATGATCATAGTTCACTGCCAAATTTCTGGGATCAAGCAATCCTCCTGCCTCAGCCTCCCAGGTAGCTAGGACTACAGGTGTGTACCACCATGCCTGGCTAATTTTTTTTTTTTTTTTTTTTTTGAGACAGAGTCTCGCTTTGTCACCCAGGCTGGAGTGCAGTGATGCGATCTCAGCTCAATGTAAGCTCCGCCTCCCGGGTTCACACCATTCTCCTGCCTCAGCCTCCCAAGTAGCTGGGACTACAGGCACCCGCCACCATGCCTGGGTAATTTTTTTGTATTTTTAGTAGAGATGGGGTTTCACCATGTTAGCCAGGATGTCTTGATCTCCTGACCTCGTGATCTGCCTGCGTCAGCCTCCCAAAGTGCTGAGATTATAGGTGTGAGCCACCGCACCCGGTCATGCCTGGCTAATTTTTTAAAATGAGAAGGGGTCTTGCAGTGTTGTCCCGGCTGGTTTGGAACTCCTGACCTCATGTGATCCTCCCCCCTTGGCATCTCAAAGCATTGGGATTACAGGCATGAGCCACCACACCCAGTTTTTCTCCATTTTTAAGTAAGAGCTTTTTATCTTAAAGCTTTTTTTGAAAAAAATTTTTTACTTTTTATTCTTTTGAGACAATGTCTCGTTCTGTTGCCCAAGCTGGAGTGCGCAGTGGTGTAATCTCAGCTCACTGCAACCTCTTCCTTCCAGGTTCAAGAGATTCTCCTGCCTCAGCCTCCCAAGTAGCTGGGACTACAGGTGTGTGCCACCACACCTGGATAATTTTTGAGAGGGGTTTTCACCGTGTTGGCCAGGCTGGTCTCGAACTACTGGCCTCAGGTGATCTGCCTGCCTCGGCCTCCCGAAGGGCTGAGACAGCCTAAAGCTTTTCGATTTAATTATGAAACCTTAGATTAGTTCTCAGGCTTGTCACATGTCACAACCTCAAGTGCGTAAACCATTAGAAAAGTTTAGCAGAAAATGAATATTCTGTTATAAAGCATGCATACTGTCAAAAAGTTTTTATTCATGGAAAGCCTAACCAAGAAAATACGAAATATATTTTATGCATAAAAGCCATTTTACATACGGCATCAATAGATTCAATGATTCTTTACCATCAACATTTCATTCTTTACCAGAACTGTTTAATACTTTTAAACATTAAAGTAATACAACTTTTCCTTGCCAAGTTAATGTTACGTGATGTAGTATTTTTTAATTGAAATTAACAGTGGTAAGAGTGTATACTGTGTTTATTATGGTAATAAATTGTATTTTCCACCTTATCATGTCTCTTAATTTGTTAAAAGAATTTTCTCGGCTAGGTGTCTTGACTCATACCTGTAATCTCCACACTTTGGGAGGCTGAGGCAGGAGGATCACTTGAGGCCAGAAGAGACCCCATTTATACAAAAAATTTAAAAATTAGAAAAAGAATTTTGTCTTCCTACTTACTATTTTTTCTTTCTTTCTTGAAGTTGCTGAGGTCTGAGCTCTTTTCTTTCTGCTTTGATCACTAATGAGTTAAAGAATCAAAGAAAGATAAGTTGTTTCTGCTCGTGAATTCTTGCCATTACCACCCTCCCAAACCGGTGGAGGACTAGACTAGCAAACTGACAGCTTTCTACTTTCCTTCAATTAGAATTTCTGAAGCCCCAGCCTGAAGTTTGAAAGAAAAACAAATCCCAAGTATGGAATTTTTGGTTTCTTTTTCCCTTCCCTGTCTGTCTTAAGTATGTATGATACAGACTATTTTTAAATATGAAGAAATTTCTGAAGAAAGGGAAAGAAATTAATATGTATGTACCAAGTGTAAAGCTACATGTGTAGCCTGTTATCTCATGTTATTCTCCATACTTTGTGAGGTGGTTCTTTTTTTATTTTTTTTTATTATTATTTTTTGAGACAGAGTCTCACTCTGTTGCCCAGGCTGGAGTGCGGTGGCGTGATCTCAGCTCACTGCAAGCTCCACCTCCCAGGTTCATGCCATTCCCCTGCCTCAGCCTCCCGAGTAGCTGGGACCACAGGTGCCCGCCACCATACCTGGCTAATTTTTTGTATTTTTTAGTAGAGACGGGGTTTCACCGTGTTAGCCAGGATGGTCTCGATCTCCTGACCTCATGATCTGCCCGCCTCGGCCTCCCAAAGTGCTGGGATTACAGGCGTGAGCCACCGCGCCCAGCCGAGGTAGTTCTTATTAACCCTTCTGACAAGGAAACCAAAGCTTAGATTTTTAAGCGATTTATCAAAGGGCATATAGCTTATGTTGTCAGAACTGCATTTTAAAGCCATTACTGTTTGACTCCAAAACTAATGCTTCTACCACTAATTATTGGGTAACTATATAATATGTGTATGTCATGAAATAATATAGTAATCTTGTAAGTGGAAGTCATCATGAGTAAATATACATTTACTCATAAGATGATCTTTTTTATAAGAAGATGATCATAGACCAAACTCAAGTACTTCAAAAAATTCCCTTACCCAGCCAAGTTTTAGAGGGAAGATATCAAAGGGAAGAGGCAGAAATTATAGCAGTAAGTAACAGTAATTAGATGTGATCAGATGATACCAAGATGTTGTTCATTCATTTACGCCACAAACATATCCCCAGTGCCCTTTTTTTTGCTAGGCACTGGGAATAAAATAGCAAACCACATATTCTCCTTTCTCTTAAGACACTCATAATTAAGTCTAGCAAGACAGGCACTATGCAGTGAATGGTAAGACACAGTGGGAAAGCTGTGTTACTGAGTTTCATCAAGAAAATAATTTTAAAAAGTGTTTCTATGTTGCGTTCTTACTATAACACGGGATCCTGTTGGTCACATTGTAAATGTAATCACACCTTCACAGCAGGACATCTGCAGTTTGACTCTGCCCTATCTTTATTTTTATTCTCATTTGTGGAAAGATAGAGGGGACAAATTCCAAGACAGTCATTTTTGTTCAGCTTAAGCTTTCTTATCCCACTCTTTTTTCTTTGTTTATTTTCAAAGTGATATTTGCCCTTTTTTGTTCTGTAGGAAGTTTAGGGAATATAAAAAGGTTCAGCAAGTTCCACTACACACCTGTGCTATGTTGTTCTGTGGTGGTTAAAATATGAGTGTTTTACTTTTCTTTTCTTTTTCTATACATTTTTCAAGTTTTCTAAAATGAATATTCATTGCTTTTGAAATAAAAAAAAAACTGATTCAATAAAAAGTAGAGTCAGCTGGTCACAGTGCCTTTTGCCTGTAATCCTAACACTTTGAGAGGCAGAGGCCAGGAGGATTCCTTAAGATGTGGAGTTCAAGACCAGCCTGGGCAACGAAGCAAGACCTCATCTCTACAAAATAAAAATTAGCAGGCAAGGGGTGCGCACCTGTAGTCTCAGCTGCTTGGGAGGCTGAGGCCTGCTTGGGAGGACCACTTGAGCCTGGGAGTTAAGACTGCAGTGAGCCGTGATCATGCCACTGCACTCCACCCTTGGTGACAGAGTGAGACGTTGTCTCTCTGTTTTTTTTTTTTTTAAGTGGAGTCATTAAAGCTATCTTTAAGTCCAAATGCTTTGCAATGCTTTATCACCATGCTCTTTTCTACTCCTACCCCATGTATGGTTTAGAGACCAACTGTGTTGTAATTGCTATAATAAAGGAGATTATAGGAGCCTGTCCCAGAAACAAAGATACAATAGTTCCTCCCTTACCCACAGTCTCGCTTTCCATGGTTTCAGTTATCTGTGGCCAACTACAGTCTGAAAGTACATGAGTACAGTACAATAAGTTATTTTGAGAGAGAGAGCCCACGTTCACATAATGTTTATTAAAGTATATTGTTAAATTCTATTTTATAATAAATTGTTGTTGATCCCTTACTGTGCCTAATTTATAAATTGAACTTTATCATAGGTATATATGCTTGGGAAAAAACATAGTAAATATGGGGTTCTGAACTGTCTGTGATTTCAGGCATCCACTGGGGGTCTCGGAATGTATCCTCTACAGATAAGGGGGAAACTGCTTTATCATTTTTAATGGGTATCCTCTTTTATAGTTATATAAGTATTTCACAATATTATGCTTTATTCAAGTAACTTAGTATAATAGGTTATTTCTTTTTTGAAAGAAACAAAAATGATCCTTACTTATACTCTTAGGAAACTAAGAAACTAAGTATTTAAATATACCAAAGTATTTTGATAAGCTCTGTGGATCATGAATTTACTGAAAGTTTTTGTAGTGCTTTTTCTTACAGTATTTAAGAAAAAAACTTATGGTAGGATTTTTCTATTATTGAGGTGTCTAAGCACACTTAAATGGAGATTAAGAGTAAAGATCACCACATTAAGCTTTATGGTGATTAGCAAGATTCCAAAGCAACTGGAATTTACTCAGTATAAATATAAACTTGTGAACTATATTTAATACAAGGTTCTACCCTCATACAAATTAATTTTTGTATATTCAACATGCCAATTTACCCCTGTAGGATTTTTCTCTTGTTAATGCAAATATTTTGTTTTTCATTTTTCATTCAAGGTGTTTAATCTTTTCCCATTTTTATATATAACAGATATATACCTTTCCCCTCCAAAAGACCATGTAACAAATATATTCCTGTTGTTATTTAATCTTAGAATTGGTGACAAGAAAAATGTAGCCTGGAAGATACTTCCAAAGAAGCCATGTAAAAATCTGATGAACACACTGAATAATTTGCATCAGCAATTGGCAAAATGTAAGTGGTTAACTTAATTAAAGGAGGTAATTTAATCTGAAAAAGGGACTCCAATTACTTTGCCTTACTTATAAAAGAATAATGTTCATTTTATCTAGCAGAAAGCGGTTTTACCATTTTAAAGGCAGATGATCATTAAAGCAAAATTTGTTAGAAGATGAATGAGAGATTTATAAAATGTGTATTTTTTTTTTTTTTGAGACGGAGTCTCGCTCTGTTGCCAGGCTGGAGTGCAAAATATGTATATTATATCTACCAAATTTTTATAGAACCATCTTAAAATAATAAAATTCAAAAGGATGTTAAGGTGGTTTATTTTACTGTTACTGAAATACCATGGAAAAAATGTGGGTTTCCACCTTTATATTGTTTTTTTTTTCTCTTTTGAGACATGGTCTTGCTTTGTCACCCAGGTTATAGTGCGTGGCACAAACATGGCCCACTACAGCCTTGACCTCCTGGGCTCAAGTAGTCTTCCCACTTCAGCCTCCTGAGTAGCTGGGACTACAGACACAATGAGGCACTACACCTGGCTAATTTTTTAATTTGTTATAGAGACAGGGTCTTACTCTGTTGTCCTGGGCTCAAGCAGTTCTCCCTCTTCGACTTCTCAAAGTGCTGGGATTACAGGCATGAGCCACCATGCCTGGCCTATTTTTTTCATACACAGAATAGAAAGTTAGTTTTGAAAATCAAAGACAAATGATGTAAACTACATTAGAAAATGCTGATGGTATCAGTGGGGTAAGAGCTTTTCACCTTCAGTGGATCTTAATGCTGTGCTTATCTTTTAAAAATGTTTTTTATTTTTCTGTGTGCCTATCTTAAAGTTTGAAAATCGAAGTTTGCCAATAGCATTAAGAAATTAATCAAAATGAAAATTGATTAGGATATGGAATATTTCTATTTAAAAAGCTTATATGAGAATATATCTTGACTTGTGCAGAATTACTGATAAGGAAAATTAAACCTTCATTTCTTTATCTAATCTTCTTGGTATTATAGCAGATGACCCATTCAGAATCCATAACTTAATACTTATTATATAAAGTACAGTCAATAGTGATATAGCAGTATTTGATTCCTAAAGATGTAGCTGTAGTCTCAACTGCTTGGGAGGCTGAGGCGGGAGGACCACGCGGGAGGACCACTTCAGCCTGGGAGTTAAGACTGCAGTGAGCCGTGATCATGCCACTGCACTCCATCCTTGGTGACAGAGTGAGACGTCGTCTCTCTCTTTCTTTTTTTTTTTTTTTTTAAGTGGAGTCATTAAAGCTATCTTTAAGTCCAAATGCTTTGCAATGCTTTATCACCATGCTCTTTTCTACTGATAAGGGAAATTAAACCTTCATTTCTTTATCTAATCTTCTTGGTATTATAGCAGATGACCCATTTATGTAATACACGTTTATGTTTAGGTACAACATAAGCATAGGAGGTAGCCTACACCCTTGAGGATTCATCATAGTGTATAGTGTAGTTGGAAATAGACATGGATAAAAACAGTATTTACAAAGTACACTTCATAACAAGTAGATGATTCCAAAGTAGCTCATAGGTATTGGGATATTAAACAAATTACATAAAACGTAACAAAAATTTGCCTTATGGAACAAATAAATCACGCATGTAATATCATTTGTTACCTAGTTAATTGCTTTCTAAAAGTGTTTGCACTTCTTTTGAATAGCTAAGAAGCCCGACAGCTATTGTAGCAATATTTAAATATTATTAACATTGGCTGGGCAGGGTGGCTCAGGCCTGTAATCCCAGCACTTTGGGAGGCTGAGGCAGGGAGATCGCTTGAGTCCGGCAGTTTGAGACCATCCTGGGCAACGTGCTGAAACCTTGTCTCTACAAAAAGTATAAATATATATATATATATATATATATAATCAATGAAACAGCCCATTCAACTTTTGTGAAAGGCAGAATCTCAAAGGTTAAAACTACAAATATTTAAATAATACTGATAATTAAGGACTCTAACGCTTTATAGCTTCAGAGCACATTCACATACATTCTTTTACGTTACAACTATGAGAATGAGGTTGAAGGAGGCGTATAGTAGCTTCTCACAGATCATACAGTTAACAAGGATGAAGCTGGGATTAAAACCTAGGCTTTCTTGGCTGGGCGTAGTGGCTCACACCTGTAATCCCAGCACTTTGGGAGGCCGAGGCAGGTGGATCACCTGAGGTCAGGAGTTCGAGACCAGCCTGGCCAACATAGTAAAACCCCGTCTCTACTAAAAATACAAAAATTACCTGGATGTGGTGGTGCACGCTTGTTGTCCCAGCTACTTGGGAGGCTGAGGCTGGAGAATAGCTTGAACCTGGGAGGCAAAGGTTGCAGTGAACCAAGATTGTGCCACTGCACTCCAGCCTGGGAAACAGTGAGACTCCATCTCAAAAAAAAAAAAAAAAAAAAAAAAAATCCTAGGCTTTCTGGTTCCAATGCCTTACGTTCTTCCAGTATTTTCACTTTTTTAGACAATAAGAACTCCAAAAACTCTCAAAGATGATTAATTGTTCCTTATATTTTAAAATTTTGAAGTAATAACAAACTTTTTTCCTGACCCCTTGACATTAGATGCTTCATGACATTTGAATAGAATGTATTTCCTACCCAGTACGTTCTTTGACATCACTACAATGTAACCATAAAAATCAGAAAATTAACATTGAGAATTACTGCTGTCCTAATCCTCAGACCACATTCAGGTTTTGCCAGTTATCATAATAATGTTCTTTATAACAAAAGGATCCAGTTCCAAATCAGGTGTTGTATGTAGTTTCAAGTCTCTTTATTTGCCTTTCCTCCTGAACAGTTCCTCAGATTCTCTGCCATCTTTGAAGATTATACTTACCATTGTAGAATTGTCCATGGTGTGGGTTTGTCTGAGCATTCTCATAATAAATACAGGCCACCCATCTATTTTCTTTTTTTTGAGACAGGGTGTCTCACTGTGTCACCCAGGCTGGAGTGCAGTGGCGCGATCACGGTTTATGGCAGCCACAAGCTCCCAGGCTCAAGTGATCCTCCCATTTCAGCCTCCTGAGAAACTGGGACTACAGACACACGCTATCACACCCAGCTAATTAAAAAAAAAAAAAATTCTGTAGAGGTGGGATCTCACTATATTGCCATGCTGGTCTTGAACTTCTGGGCTCAAGTGATCCTCCCACTGCAGCCTCCTAAAGTGCTAGGATTACAGATGTGAGCCACTGCACCTGGCCCATGTCACACATCTTTGACAGGAATATCACAGAAGTGATGCTGTGTCTCTCTCATTGCGTCCTTATATCAGATCGCACACTATTTTGCTTTGTCCCATTATTGATGAAGATATTCACTTCGATCACTTGATTAAGGTGGTGTCTACTAGACTTCTCTACTATAAAATTACATGTTTACTATCTAATGGCTTTAGCATTGAATTGTCCAGGAAGAAGAATTGTTTTTTATATTTTAATCCTTGTGTGTTCTTCCTGCAGGTACTTGTATTAAAAAAAAAAAAAAGGAAAGAAGAACTGTTGCATTTGCCCTGCACCCAGTTTGCACAGGGTAAATGCAATAGTTCTTCTTTCCCTTTTTTTAAAGTCTGTTTTCAATAAGTAAGACAAAAACATGAATGAATACAAGAGGGAATGTCAATGCCACTTTGAAAAAGACATATATATGTAATATATAAAATATGTATGTTTTATATATATTCATATGGAAAGAGTGTGAGAGCAAGTATGTGCACATAACATGCAAAGTGGCTGGGCATGGTGCCTCATGCCTATAATCCCAGCACTTTAGGAGGCCTAGGCGGGTGGATCACCTGAGGTCAGGAGTTCGAGACTAGCCTCGCCAACACGGTGAAACCCCGTCTCTACTAAAAATACAAAAATTAGCTGGGCATGGCGATGGGCACCTGTAATCCCAGCTACCCAGGAGGCTGAGGCAGGAGAATCTCTGGAGCCCAGGAGGTGGGGGCTGCAGTAAGCTGAGATCGTGCCACTGTACTCCAGCCTGGGTGACAGACCAAGACTCTGTCTCAAAAAAACAAAAAACAAAAAGGAAAAAAAACATGCAAAACTTTTGAGGGAAAGGGGAGCAGTTTTTGAAATATTTTCAAATGTACTAGTTTATGTATAATCTCACCATAATCACTTGATGGTGAGAGAACAATGGAGACAATTCTGTATGAAGATTTGAGAGATCTGGGTTTATGTTCCTTTTTTATTATTCTCCTTATTCCTGTGTCAGGTCATTTCCCCTCTCAGGGCATGTGCAAAATAGTAGTGGTGTGGGAGGTATAGATGACATGGTTGTTCAGATTCTTTCTGAACAATGCCAATACTTGGTGAGCCTATGAATGATATATATTCTGACATATATTTATGTTGAACAGCTTTCTTATATTCTATTGCCTTCTCGGTTACAATCATTATTAACTTATATATAGTTATTTTAGAACATGAACTTAAAAAAAATTTTGTAAAGACAGAATCTCTCTTATGTTGCCCAGGCTAGTCTTGAACTCCTAGCCTCAAGTGATCCTCCTGCCTTGGTCTAGGATTACACGCATGAGCTACCATGACCAGCCTGAGCTTTTTTTTCCTGGTGGTAGTGAGATAAATGGGTAGCTTTGTGTTTAATTTGGATAAAATTTACTCAACGGAGCCTACAAAATGCTATGGCAAGCTTTGCTAAGGTTTACGGATGATTAAGTTATGTAAACAGTTGAGGTAGCTTGGGTCCTTTTGAAAATACAACAAAATTATATTGGTACCATCATGAGTGTTTTGTGAGTTTGGAGAAAACACTAACACTGTATGTCTTCACAGTGCAGCAGAGACCGAGAGATGATGGACTCATGGATTTAGCAATGAATGACTATGATTTTAATTCTGGAAAGAGGTTGCACATGATAGATTTGGAAATCCAAGAGGCATTTTTGTTTTTCATGGCCTCTATTTTAAAAGGTTACAGATCATACTTAAGGCCAATAACACAAGCCCCATCTGAGACAGCCACAGATGCAGCCTCTCTCTTTGCCCTACAAGGTGAGTGACTGCATAGTTTTAAAGCTTTCAGGTTATTGAGCTTAACTTTGTGATGATTCATTTGCTGTCTGTATTAATAGCTCATATTTATGAGAATACATACCTATTTTGAGGAGAATGTGAATACTAGCTTTGTTGGTTACCCATTTCCATAGGACTAGTTATTTTTCAGGCATATTAGATATAATCCCATTAGCAGATATGCAGAAGAAAAGTATAGAGCCTCCCAACCATATACCGACTACACTTTTGTGTCACATGTGTGTTGAGATACTGATACTTTCAGCTTTCAGAGCAGCAGGCAGTGTTGGGGATACAGAGGAACCCCTGAAATGGTCACCTCCAGGCTTGAATAACCTCATTTGTTTTATTTCAGTACACTTTACAAATATTTTCAAATATTATGTACTTTACAAATATTTACAGATATTTCCTATCTGTGCCATGAAGTAAAAAAAGTTGGGAAGTTCTGGAGTGCAACCGGTTTTATAATACATATTTACTTTCTTTTGTAGTATTTAACATTTGAAAGAGAAATCCATTTAATAAGTATATATTGAGTACCTCCGAATGCTAGGCATTGGATATATAGTGGTATGCAAAAGAGACATGGCCAAAAAAAAAAGTAAAAGATGAGAGACATGGTTATTTCTCTCAGAGAGCTTATAGTCAAGAGGATAGGCAATTGGAAATAATGAGTGAACAACTTCAGTTCACAACCTCATATCACGGAAGGCTTTTCTGAAGAAGTAACATCTGATCCATGATCTGAAAGATGAGTAGAGATTAGCCAGACAATGCAAATCAAAACCACAATGAGATACCATCTCACGCCAGTTAGAATGGCAATCATTAAAAAGTCAGGAAACAACAGGTGCTGGAGAGGATGTGGAGAAATAGGAACACTTTTACACTGTTGGTGGGACTGTAAACTAGTTCAACCATTGTGGAAGTCAGTGTGGCAATTCCTCAGGGATCTAGAACTAGAAATACCATTTGACCCAGCCATCCCATTACTGGGTATATACCCAAAGGACTATAAATCATGCTGCTATAAAGACACATGCACACTTACGTTTATTGCGGCACTATTCACAATAACAAAGACTTGGAACCAACCCAAATGTCCAACAGTGATAGACTGGATTAAGAAAATGTGGCACATATATACCATGGAGTACCATGCAGCCATAAAAAATGATGAGTTCATGTCCTTTGTAGGGACATGGATGAAATTGCAAATCATCATTCTCAGTAAACTGTTGCAAGGACAAAAAACCAAACACCGCATGGTCTCACTCATAGGTGGGAATTGAACAATGAGAACACATGGACACAGGAAGGGGAACATCACACTCTGGGGACTGTTGTGGGGTGGGGGGAGCGGGGAGGGATAGCATTAGGAGATATACCTAATGTTAAATGAAGAGTTAATGGGTGCAGCACACCAACATGGCACATGTATACATATGTAACAAACCTGCACGTTGTGCACATGTACCCTAAAACTTAAAGTATAATAATAATAAAATAAAAATAAAAGAAAAAAAGAAAAGAAATTAGCCAGACAAAGGTAAAGTAGGAGAGTGTTTTACGTAGAGAGAACAGTTTACACAGTCCCTGAGACTGGAAAGAGCTTGAATTCCTGGGCCTGAAAGAAGGCCCAAGTGCAGTGTAACTGAGCATAATTAGTAAGGTGAATCAGGAAATAAACCTTTTCTCTGTTTTCAATAAGTAAGACACAAACATGAATGAATACGAGGGAATGTTACTGCTGCTTTGAGAAAGCCATTTATATATATATGATATATATATTTATATGGAGAGAGTGTGAGAGCAAGTATGTGCACATAATATGCAAAGCTTTTAGGGGAAAAGAGAGCAATTTTCAAATATACTAGTTTATAATCTCTAAGATGGTGAGAGAACAGTGGAGACAGTTCTGGATGAAGATTTGAGAGATCTGGGTTTATGTTCCTTTATTACTATTCTCCTATTTCTTTGTCAGGTCATTTTCCCTCTCGGCACGTGCGAAATGGTAGTGGTGTGGGAGGTATAGATGACATGGTTGTTCAGATTCTTTCTAGTGCAAATATTCTGTGAATCTATGAATGATATTATGTATTCTCACATTATATATTTATGTTGAACAGCTTTCTTAAGAAGCCGGGACCGGTCACATCAAAAATTCTATAACATGATGACCAAAACACAAATGTTTATTCGCTTCATTGAAGAATGTTCTTTTGTTAGTGACAAAGATGCAAGCCTGGCATTTTTTGATGATTGTGTAGATAAAGTAAGTAACAGTACATCTACAGTGCCCTAACTTACTTTGTGTGACTGTTAAAAATGTTATGAGTTATAGTTTCTATGTACAGCTTTTAATGAAATTGAAATTAATTTCATTTTCATCATTGACCACTTATAATGAAAGTTTTGGTAGCCTGCTAGAAATTATAGAATGCACCTCTTATAATTACCTTGTAGAATTTTACTACAAGGTAATTGTAATCATAAGTTTTATTGTAACAATCAAGTCCCTAACCCTCCCTGTCCACTTACAAAACCAGGAATTTTTTGCCAGCCGGTGCACCTCCAACTTGAACATCTGTAATTTTCACCTCTCCTTTTTGTCTGATATGGGTTATCACATGCTGAAAGTAGGTGTGAAAGTATAATAAATGTTTTACCTGAATATTTCTACAATTGCGAATGGGTTCGTAGCTTAAATTAATTAGTTCTGTAATTTTAAATTTATGTATGAAACCTTTCCCTTCAGTCCTAATATCATTAGGTAGAACAGAGCAAGGCAGGTATTCATGCTGGAGAGAGAGGAGGTAGTAGGATGGTGGTCAAGAGAGGGGTTTCAAAACCTAAATAGGGTGGAGAGAGAGGAACAGCCTAGCTGGAATGTCAGAGCCCAAGCCAGGTAAGGAGAGTATTCCTGGAGAGGCATGGTCTAACATGGAGAATCAGAGGACAGGCAGTTTCAAGAGGGTATCCATGTTCAGGGGCAGACTGCTACGGGATGTCAGAACCTAAACAGGATGAGAAGAGCACTCATACAAAGGTGAGCACAACATGCAGTGTCAGAGTCTGAGCAGGGTGAGGAGAGTGTCCTCATGGGGATAGCAAGGGAAGCAAATGAGATGTCAGAGTTTCATATAGATGAGAGAGGTGCCAGCATGGTGGGGCAGGATTTGGTCTGGAGGGGGTTGTCAAAACCACATTAAGGTGAAGAAGTCATCTATGTGGGAGAGGGGTAGTGGTGAAGATGGGAGAATGTTACATATGGGGGAGATTGATCAAATAAGTGTATTAAAGATAATAAAGTTTTTTTTTTTTTTTTTTTTGAGACGGAGTCTCGCTCTGTCACCCAGGCTGGAGTGCAGTGGCGCGATCCTGGCTCACTGCAAGCTCCGCCTCCCAGGTTCACACCATTCTCCTGCCTCAGCCTCCCGAGTAGCTGGGACTACAGGCACCCGCCACCACACCCGGCTATTTTTTTGTATTTTTTTAGTAGAGATGGGGTTTCACTGTGTTAGCCAGGATGGTCTTGATCTCCTGACCTCATAATCCGCCTGCCTCGGCCTCCCAAAGTTCTGGGATTACAGACATAAGCCACTGCACCCGGCCAAAGATAATAAAGTTTCTTATTGAGAGAAGAGATTTACAAATACAGAAGTGAAGAAAACTAAAATGAACCCCATAGTGTTGGAATAGAATTGGAGATTTGCTGTATATCATTGGTTTTCAATGATAGATACAGAAATAAATGTAGATGTAAGTATATGTGTCTGTGTGTATATACACATATATTCCCTACCTCTGTACATTGAGAGGACCTGGATGCAGCCACACCCCAAAAGCAATGAGCACACCTAATGTATAGATTTTGACTTCTAAATACCATTCTCCACTAAAAGAATCAGGACTCAAGAGAAATGGCCAGCCCCAGGTTTAGGGCAAGGACATTATTAGGCGATAAGCCCAAAAGTATCTTGTGCTAGAAAACCAAGAATTGCTCTAAGAATGATGAGACATGTTACAACAAAATACACACACAGAAGTCAATTTGAAGGGATTTCCACAGGCAAATCTAGGACAATTTGAGCATCAAATGTTAGTAACAGATTAGCCCATTGAGTAAAATAAGAAACCATGAGTGTACACAGATATCAATCAACTGAAAGTCATCTGATGAGAAGCAGGATCTTACATAGTTATTAAGGACCTTCCCACAAAATGCATATTAATGACAAAAGGGAAAAGAGTAACTTTATAGTGGAAAAGCCTGGCAAATGCCATTTTAATCAAGTTATCAAAATGAACATCATCTGTAACGGGACAAGTCAACATTGTGTTCTCCTAATAGGTTACAATGAGAATGCAACATCAATTCTGTAATATTCCTGCAAAAATGTATGACCTATATAATCTCAAGGAAATACCAAACACATATTAAATGATATTCTACAAAATACCTATTCTGTAATCTACAAAGTATTAAGGTTAAGAAAATAAAGTAAAAATGGAGAAGAAACTTGTCTAAAGTGAAGTAAGAAGACTTGACAACCAAATGCAGTGCTTAGTTAAGAACTAGATCCTTTTGGCATAACATTATTAGGTTAATCGACAAAACTTGAATGTGGTTTGAGGAGTACATAGTAGTAATGTATTAGTGTGTTGATTTCCAGTAATAATGTATCAATGTTAATTCCCAGATGATTGTATTTCTGTAGGAGAATGTCTTTGTAGGAAGTATAAAAGTATTCAGGGGTGATGATGGGTCATCAGCTCAGCAGCTTACTCTCAAAGATTAAGGGAAGAAGTTACTTATACTATGCTTAAACTTTCATGTAAATTTGTATTTAAATAGGTATATAGTATCCATGATCTTACGGCCATGATAATAGAAAAATGGAAGAAATAAAAGCTTTATTATATATGATCACAACAATTTGTAACGTTAAGATTATTTAAAGAAGTCCATCACTTTCAAATTTATGTGACTGTGAAAGAAAATCAGTGGGTTTTTTTTTTAACACAACAGCCAAAATACAACTCATCCCTTGATATTCATAAATTGGTTCAGTTCTTAGTTTAACATAAAATTGGCCTTACTGATTGTTAAATATGTACCAAATGTGTCATATAAAAATGAGAAGTGATTCTCACTATGAATAGGAAAATAGTTTACTAGGAAAAACATACTACATTGGGAATCAGAAGTACTTTAATCTTGACTATTATACTTGTGACTTTAGTCATTTAGTCTTTATATGTTGTTTTCTTATGTATGTTTTTAAAATGTTTTGAGGAGAAATAATTATAGCTGCCTATCATAGTGTTCAGAGTAGTGTTGTATAAACTAAAAAGTAGAAAATATTATGACTATTTTTGCCTTTAACTGGGTTTTATTCACGTTTATAGATTAATGGTTCATTTGGTTTATCATTTCATAACAGAAATGTTCAATTTTTGAATGATTTGTACATATGAACAGGAACACATTCAGAGCCTTGTAGACATCTACCTTTTCCTTCAATTTAGAACACTTGAGGGATGATTGATACAGAGAAATACTCTTTCTGGTGCTGTTAGGGAATTAACAAATGAAAGTATCCAGAAATATCATCCCTAGTTCTTTCTTGAAAATGCTTTGGAATAGGGAAAAGATGGATACATGCCATTACCTGCTTAAAATTCTCAATTCATTTTCCCATAGAAACACTGTTATAAATGGTGATTAGCCATACTTCAAACGGTAGCAGTGTTTTGCTATAAATACATGTTAAATTTTTATAAGTCGGGCATGGTGGTGTGCACCTTTAATCCCAAGAGCAATTACTACCAGCTACTCAAGAGTCTGAGCGGGGAGCCCAGGAGTTGGAGTCTAGCCTGGGCAACATAGTGAGACCCTGTCTCTAAACAAAAACCAACAACAACGAAGTATTAATTTTGTGTGTGTGGAATAATATGCTAACCACTTTTTAAGACATTTTTAAAAATCAGATTTATTGAGATATACAAACAGTAGATACACCATTGATGTACAAAGTTTAATGAGTTTTGACAAATATATATTTCCATGTAACCATGAGTTCCAAATATTTTCATCACCCCAGAAAGTACATTGTTTTGGGGGAAGATTTATTTTCTACATTTTGAATAACCTACTTACAAACAGACTTGTGGAACCCTGCATTTTGTATGTTGAGTTCTGGTCTATAAAGCTTTGAAAACCTGGTTTTTTTTGTTTATTATTTTTTATTCTTGAGACAGGGCCTCTCTCTGTCACCCAGGCTGGAGTGTTGTGGCACGATCTCAGCTTACTGCAGACTCGACCTTCTGGGCCCAAGTGATTTCTCACCTCAATCTCCTGAGTAGCTGGGACCACAGGCATATGCCATCATGCCTGGCTAATTTTTTGTTGAGACAGGGTTTCCTTGTGTTGCCCAGGTTGGTCTTGAACTCCTGGACTTAAGTGATCCTCTTGTAGTAGTCTTCCGAAATGCTGGGTTTATAGGAGTGGCCCCTGCTCGTGGTGAAAACCTGTTTATTTTGAAGAGATAATGTCATAGCTCTTTGACAGTTTTGTCTTCATTTGAGTATTATACCAAGAACTTGTTTTTCAATATTTTAATCAAAGTTTTGTGTTTGCCTTATTTGGCACTTCTGTTAGGCCATTCTTGTGTTGCCATAAAGAAATACCTGCATCTGGAGAACTAATAAAAAAAAGAGGTTTAATTTGCCCCTAGTTCTACTGGCTTTATAGAAAGCGAGGTGCTGGCATCTGCTTCTGGTGAGACCTCAAGAAACCTGCAGTTATGGCAGAAAGCCACGGGGAGCCACTAGGGAGCCAACATGTCACATGGCCAGAGCTGGAACAAGAGAGAGTGGTAGAAAGTGCCATATGCTTAAATAAAACAGATCTCGAGAGAACTCACTCACTACCACAAAGACAGAACCAAGCTATGAGGGATTTGTCCCATGACCCAAACACCTCCCACCAGGCCCCACCTCCAACATTGGGGATTACATTTCAACATAAGATTTGGAATAGACAAATATCCAAACCATATCAGTGCTTATAAAATTAAATATTGGCAATAAATAGAAAGGTGTGCTTTAAAAAATAATTCCTCTACATTCTTTTTTATAGGAACAATTGTGGGGGTTTTTTTGTATGTAAAGATGATGTTTCTGTCTGGCATTACCAACTTTGAATGATTTTCTCACAGGTGCTGGGCTTCCATTGGTTGTATATATGTTCTCACTGAGCTTCCCTTACGAACAGTGGCATACATTTGTGTAACTGTTGTTCCTTGTGCGAACCTTACTGAATCATAAGGGACCAAATTGGTAACCAAGGTTTTGCCAATAGCATGCTTTAGCCAATAAATTTATTAATCCACATGAGAACACTGAATTGGTTGTCAGAATCCAAATAACAGTGAGAAGAGAGAAGTCTTATATTGTTCCCTTTTATTTTTGGCCTATTTTATGTATCCCATTCACAAGTTTCTGTTTTAGCTAAGAACTCAGGATTCCTAGCTAAGTCACATGATTTAAAGAAATATTAATATCTAAGATATACAAGATTTGTAATTTTGCTAACTAGGGTATTACATCCTAAGGAGCATATCTTAGTGCTCATGGTTAACACATTATGTTGTCTAGGATTTTCTGTAGGCCACCTGTTGTTTATGTGATGGTAGTGCATGCAGAAGGTGACTGGAATCATTGCTTAAAGATTATGAATTCTGAGAAGTCTTGAAAAAGAAAATTCTATTAAATGTATAATCATTGTTTCTAGGTAGACTATTTTCCTAAAATGTTATTTATCTATTCAAAATCTAGATCCAACAAAAGATCACTTACATATATGAATTAACATTATACTTAAAGATTTTAATGACTACTCAGAAAATCAAAACTGAAAATTAATGTATTAAAACATAATTACTTGTATTTGCTTTGTTATAATTCAAGAGACTCTTATTAGAGAAAATAAAGTGTCACTAGATTATATATATATATATATATATATATATATTTTTTTTTTTTTGAGATGGAGTTTTTGCTCTTGTTGCCCAGGCTGGAGTGCAATGGCATGATTTTGGCTCACCGCAACCTCCGTCTCCTGGGTTCAAGCAGTTCTCCTGCCTTAGCTTCCCGAGTAGCTGGGATTACAGGCGTGTGCCACCACACCTGGCTAATTTTGTGTTTTTAGTTTCTCCATGTTGGTCAGGTTGGTCTCAAACTCCCGACCTCAGGTGATCCACCCATCTCGACCTCCCAAAGTGCTGGGATTACAGGCATGAGCCACCGTGCCTGGCTCAAAATGTATTTTAATAAAGTTCATATGTAGTTAGAGCAGAGGTTAATTGTATCCCTGGTGTTGTTATTAGCCAGAACTCTCTGAAATGTAAATAATTATACAATGCTGTTACTACCTTTCATGTTTTGATACCATAGTAAGTGACTCACAAAAAATCAGTGCTTACTATTCATCTGCATATGTTTTCTGAATATCAGTAACACTTTAAAAAGAATAATTTTTGTGAGGGTTATTCCTTAGTTGAGTAACTTTGAGCTTAAGTTTTTAAGTGAACAAATCCTCTTACCTCTGGCAGTTTAGCTATAGAAAATAAATAACATTAAATATACATTAACTGTCTCATATGGTTCATGACTACTATTGAACAAAAATTAGACGTGTGGTACTATTATTCACTTATTCTCACATGGTATATTAACTCTTTTGATCTTAGCATATCCAAACAAAACACTTGACCGACTTTAAAAAGCTGGAGCGGGTAATACTGAATAGAAATAAGAAAAACAATATATGAGAATTATGTGAGTTTCATTTATGACTAATTTAAGAACCATGTGTTCTTGTTCTTCATATGATTATATTTTAAATCCTTACAATCTGTTCCTGTGGGATGGTGCTTAACTAAAGGCAGTTTTGTGTAACAAATAGTCTGGTAAGATTTTTTCTTGGTTTCCCAAGAATCCCTTTCCAGTGTTTTCTGAGCATATTAATGTCTTGTGGGAAAATATGAAGAGAATATGAAAATTATTTTAATTTTATCCTGCTGTGGGTGTTGGATTTCTTTTTCTCTCGATAGAGACAGATGTCACCATGCTTTCCAAAAGACAGAGATGTCCAACTGATAAATGTAGGATTTATTGCATGGCTATTTTTATAATGTTAAAATGAGATTTTATTGGTATATAAATAAAAGGAAGTATCTTTTACCAAGCTATTGAGTCTACAGTGCAAAATTTTAATATTTGTATAGACTTTACCGAAAACTAGAGCAGGTGTCCTGGACCCCACACTTTTCTATGAGAACAATATGGCTAGAGAATGGAAAGTAGGCACCAATATGGAGAGGGAGAAGCTGCTAAAAAAAGAGTGAGAACTATTAAATAAATAAACATTTGCTGAGCATGGTGGCTCATTCCTGTAATCTCAACATTTTTGGGAGGCTGAGGCAGAAGGATTGCTTTGAGGCCAGGAGTTCCAGACCAGTCTGGGCAACATAGCAAGACCCCATCTCTACCAAAAAAAAAGAAAGAAAGAAAAATTAGCTGGGTGTGGTGGCATGTGCCTGTAGTCCCAGCTACTTGAGAGACTAAGGCAGGAGGATCACTTGAGCCTAGGAGTTTGAGGTTGCAGCAAGCTGTGATTGCACCATGGCATTTTAGCCTGGGCAACAGAGCAAGACCCTGTCTCAAAAAAAACATTAAGAATCATAATATATAGGCTGGGTGCTGTGGCTCATGCCTGTAATCCCAGCACTTTGGGAGGCCAGGGCAGGCGGATCACCTAAGGTCAGGAGCTCCTGACCAGCCTGGCCAACATGGTAAAACCCTGTCACTACTACAAATATAAAAATTAGCTGGGTGTGGTGGCGTGCGCACCTGTAGTCCCAGCTACTTGGGAGGCTTTGACATGAGAATTGCTTGAACCTGGGAGGCGGTGGTTCTGGTGAGCCAAAATTGCACCATGCACTCCAGCCTAGGTGACAGAGCAAGACTCTGTCTCAAAAAAAAAAAAAAAAATCATAATATGTATACGATTTAGTAGTCTGATTCTTTTCTCATTTATTGTTATTTTGTAAATGTTTTTCTCATTATTATAATTCTGAATCATGTCCTAATTTTTGTCTAGTTCACTGTATGGATATACCATTAAAAACATTATTTAATCCAAGAGAATATAGCATATAATGCTGTGAAATTATAATCAATAATTTATATAAGAAGATTTTTGAATATATTGGTTCCTTTAAGTGTTAGAAAATTTTTAAAACTCATCTCTGTTCTTTTTCGGTATACTCTGCCCTAAGTCCTTATCTTAAAGGTTTAACTACTTAATAATTCTTACTCTTCCACTTAATCCACATGGTATATGATATTTCTAACCTAATAAAGTTCTGTGAAATGTGTTTTGTCATATGTATAACATCCTTTTTTATTAATATCAATATTATTCTTTTTAGTTTATGAGCTCTTGTGGGGCAGTTTAGGTTCTATGAAGTTTTCATTTTTTCTGGGTATTACCTTGCTATCGAGTATCTAGTGGAAATAGTACTACCAAAGTGCTTTCGATATTGATGTGACTAGAGTTTAACTCAAATATATGTCTACATATGCTGAAAGAGCTTAGGGAAATTTGTTATATTTAGTATAAATTTTAAAAATATATAGAATTCACTATTCTTATCACACAGACACACATGTACGTGGATTTAAAAAATATTATTTCTTGATTACAATCTCATGATTCAAATGCAAAACATTTGCATATAAAAAGGTATATTCAAATATAAAAAGGTATGTATTCATCTGGGTCCTATTCCATCCTTGTCTACCCTATTCCTTTCCTCTTCCTCATATAGGTACTTTTCTTAGTATCCTTCTAGTATTTCTTTATGTAAATATAAGCAAAAATGAAAGGCCGGGCGCTGTGGCTCACGCCTGTAATCCCAGCACTTTGGGAGGCCAAGGCGGGCAGATCACAAGGTCAAGAGATCAAGACTGTCCTGGCCAACATGGTGAAACCCCGTCTCTACTAAAAATACAAAAATTAGCTGGGCATGGTGGCACACGCCTGTAGTCCCAGCTACTTGGGAGGCTGAGGCAGGAGAATCGCTTGAACCAGGAGGCAGAGGTTGCAGTGAGCTGAGATCATGCCACTGCATTCCATCCTGGCGATAGAGCAAGACTGTCTCAAAAAAAAAATATATATATATATGTGTGTGTGTGTGTGTGTGTGTGTTATTTTCCCCTTTTCTTATTCAAAAGGTAATATGCTATTTACAGTTTGCACTTTGCTATTTTCACTTAATTATTTTGGCACTCATAGAGAACTTGCTCACTCTTCTTTTTTAATAGCTGTTTAGTATCCATTGTGCAGATGGTTTATTTAACCACTTCCCTTTATATGAACACTTGGCTAACCAATGTGGCTTTTTTAATATATGTTTTTAAAACTCCTTTAGGTGGATATGGACAAGAGCGGTGAAGTACGACTTATAGAACTGGATGAATCTTTCAAAAGTGAACACACTGTTTTTGTAACACCACCTGAGATCCCCCACCTACCCAATGGTGAAGAACCCCCTTTACAGTACAGGTATTCAAGAGGCAGAATGTTTGAGATTGAAAGAGAGAAGCAATCCATCATCTGTGACGTAGCTTTCTAAGGACTGTGGTATTTTCAAAAATCCAAACTTTACAGATCCCTAATTTTTAGGTGGTAAGCAAGCTTATCCCACATCCATTATTAAGCTTTGAGGTATAAAAAGAAAACATACATAATTTTGCATAATATAGACTTGGGAAGCTCTCTAATGATGTCTGCATAAGTATCTCTCCTTGTAAATGTTGGTTACATTCAGCTAGACTCCCCACGCCAAATGCAGCACTAGAATTTTGATTTTTTTTTCGTTAAAGCTGGTTTCCTCACTTTCAATTCCTCTTTTCATCTCATACACAGATTGATTAATATAGCCTTGGTTTACAAAAAGATTAAATCTAATTTAGAGCCAATCTTTGTGGCCTTGATTTGTACGATATAATTTTTTAAGTTACTAATTTTTTTCATGAGTTTTAAGTCATGGAAATTCAGAATTATTGGAATTGATCATTGTTAATTTAGGGAATTTGGTTAGACACTGTGCTAAGTATATAGACTTAAATGATATATTGTCCCTGCCTTCAAGTCTAGTGAAGAAGAGAGAAAAGTCCTGAGCACAGTAAAATAAGGGCTATGATAGAGGTGAATGCATTATTTAGTTCCCAATATACATTTATTTTTACTTAAAATTGTAGTTTCTTTTAGAGTTTAAAAGATTTCTTAATTCTCCAATAATACTTTCTTACTTTGTTTAAAGATTCTAAAAACCATTTCATATCTATCACCCATTGAATCATGGTTTGTTATTTTCATTGAAAAAGGATTTTTCAAGACATCTTTGTTTATGACTTGGATTAAATTCTTCCTTTTACAGATGAAAAGGTGGTGTGATAGATGTTTATGAATGTTGATTAATCAGAGACCACTTGATTTCTACTCTTTTCATCCAGTGATGATGATGTTTGTATCACTTTTTAAATGTCTTCTGTCAAAGATATTTAAAATATTTCTCTTAATTTCTCTCTTCCTCTCTTTGTCTTTCTAAACAAGTTCTCATTTTTTAATCTCTTTTGTACTTTATGCTTATTTGTCTTTTGGTATGTGTCACTTTGAGTTTTGTGTTTCTGTGGTTTGGTTTTAACTTCTTAATTTAAATTTTATTTTTAGATTTAGTCCTTTAACTCTAAGAAAATTTGGCCAGACACGGTGGCTTATGCCTGTAATCCCAGCACTTTGGGAGGCTGAGGTGGGCGGATCACTTGAGGTCAGGAGTTCGAGACCAGCCTGGCCAACATGGTGAAAACTCTGTCTCTGCTAAAAATACAAAAATTAGCTAGGCATGGTTGCAGGTGCCTGTAATCCCACCTGCTTGGGAGGCTGAGGCAGGACAATTTCTTGAACTGGGGAGGTGGAGGTTGCAGTGAGCCGAGATCGTGCCACTGCACTCCAGCCTGGGTGACAGAACGAGACTCTATCTCCAAAAAAACCACATTATTTCAGCCTGTGCAACATAGCAAGACCTTATCTCTATAAATAATTTTTTAAAAATAGCTGGGCGTGGTGCTGCACACCTGTGGTCCTAGCTACTCAGGAGGCTGAGGTGGGAGGATCACTTGAGCCTGGGAGGTTGAGACTGCAGTGAGCCATGATTGAGCTACTATACTCCAGCTTGGGTGACGGAACAGACATAAATCAAAAAATAAAATAAAAAGAAAATTACTTATCTGAAAACGTTTCTGTTTTTTAAGAATCTGTCGGGTTTTTTCTTCAGGCTACCAATATAATTTTGGTATAATCATTACCATAATTGGGAAAACACCGTAAATGTCCTTAATGAGCACAGAGTCTGCCTCATAAGAGATTACTCATAAACTTACATTGTCTTTGTAAAATAATGAGGCATTTGAAATAAGACACACAAAATGGTCTTATTATCTCATCATATACATACAATGAATTTTTTAAGGGGCATGGTTTTCCTGGATTTCTTTGCTGTTTCCTACTCAACATTGAATCATTACTAATATTTTCTTATTCTATGGCATTTGACTATAGTAATGTGTAAAAAATATTGTCTACCCTCTTTTATTATAGTTAGGTTTCTTCTTAATTAAAACTATATGCTTTTAAGAAAATATTATATAGTATTCTTAAACAGGTTAAGTGTATTGCTCGGGGGCTGATTTGGTTTCTTTCAGCATATCTTTTTCCTAACTGCTGCCTTTCACTTATTTACTTATTTATTAATGAAGTTTCACTATGTTGTCCAGGCTAGAGTGCAGTGGCTGTTCACTGGCAGAACCATAGTGCACTACAGCCTTGAATTCCTGGGCTCAGGCGGTCCTCCTGCCTTAGTTTCCTGAGTAACTGGGATTATAGGCATGCACTAACTGCACCCAGCCTAGCTGCTAGCTTTGAAATGTCCAGAGCATCTTGGTCTAGCACCCTTATTAGGTTTACCTCCTAATAGAGCACCTATTCTAACCTTTTCTTCCTCTTATTTAGCCTTCTCAATTTTCTTTCTCATAAATGATGCCCTGAACCCACTAGCTAACCTGACAAACCAATTCATGAGAATGTGAGAGCAAGGCCTGGTGTGCTAATGTGCTAAACCTAAGGTTGTTATTTGCATCTTTCTAAGAAGGGAGGTTCAACAGTAAATACGTTAATCCAAAGCAATGACATTAATGATTGCCCTTTTTGAAAGAGTCTTAATTTGGTAGGCCTTTTACCAACTGTCATATTATCTAATATGTTTGCTATGTATTAACAAGAGTACTAACTTTTAAAAGTTTGCTTAAGTTACCTTGGAGTTGGATGTCATGTTCATTTATATGTTTTTCCCTTTTCCTCAAAAACTAACTTGAGTCTGAATTTGGCTATTACATTTCTAATTATAGTAAAAAGAGCAACATTAGCATGAATATTTGTTGAGTGTATATCACAGCCTGACAAAGAAAGATAGTTAAATTCTATGTGAAGAAGTTATTCGTCGTAATTATATTAACCTGTAACCACTATGATCATCTATGTGTGCTTGAGAACTCTGTTTTGTTTTTTCTAAAACAGCTATAATGGATTTCCAGTTCTTAGGAACAATTTATTTGAAAGACCTGAAGGATTTCTACAAGCAAAGAAGAACAAATTGCCTTCAAAATCAAGTAGTCCTAATAGCCCTTCGCCCATGTTCAGAAGAACAAAACAGGTACTTTATCGCATTCTTCATGTAATCAAATTTTAGAACAAGAAATAAATTGGATATTCATCCTCCCGTAATATGCTTTATCACTTCATATATAACTATTACTAGATTATTATGTTCACCAAAGCACTCTGAAGATGGAGCAATCTGACTTCAAGAAATTAACTAGTTCTCTTGTCCTAGAACTTTATTTTATATGCTGTTTAATACAGATTCAAACAGAAACTTGAAAACACATTAATTACAGACATATTTGTTATGGAAACATTATAAAAGCATGTGACTTGTACTTGTTTAGCACTCAGTTAAATAAAGATGCCTAAGTGCATAAATTTATTAGTAAGATCTTTATATTTTTTCCAGGAAATTAAATCAGCCCATAAAATTGCAAAGAGGTACTCTTCCATCCCTCAGATGTGGTCTAGGTGTCTACTGCGCCACTGTTATGGACTGTGGTTTATTTGTCTCCCAGCTTATGTGAAAGTCTGTCATTCAAAAGTCAGGGCTCTGAAAACAGCATATGATGTGCTTAAAAAAATGCAGTCAAAGAAGATGGATCCACCTGATGAGGTAACAATTATTTTATTGTTGTTGTTATATTTTTTTGAGACGGGGTCTCACTCTGTCACCCAGGCTGGAGTGCAGTGATGCAGTCATGGCTCACTGCAGTCTTAATCTCTTGAGCTCAAGAGATGCAGTCCTCCCATTGTAGCCTCCCAGATAGCTGTGACTACTGTCACGTGCCACCACGCCTGACTAATTTTTTAATTTTTTTGTAGAGACAGAGTCTCACTATGTGGTCTGGGTTAGTCAGAAGCTCCTGGGCTCAAGAGATTCACCTGCCTTGCCCTCCCAAAATGTTGGAATTACAGGCATGAACCACTGTGCCCTGCCACAATTATTGTTTAAAATGCATTATTTTATTCCAGATTTATGTACATGGTGACATCTGTATTTCTGTACAATTTTGAACTTGTATTTCAGGTATGCTACCGCATTCTTATGCAACTCTGTGGACAATATGATCAGCCAGTGCTTGCCGTTCGAGTGCTTTTTGAAATGCAGAAAGCTGGTATTGACCCCAATGCCATTACTTATGGTTATTATAATAAGGTAAATACCTTGGTTTAATGGATAAAGAGTATTACTTTTGTCATTATGCAACATTAATGGCAGAAATAATTTATGCAGGGGGTTATTTGGCATTTATTTTAGAGTATATAAAATACATTTTGTCAATCAAGGAAGACTTTAGTTCTCTTTTATGTCATACAATCTACTTTGATTTTTTCTTTCTTTGAAACAGGGTCTCACTCTGTGAGACTCTGCGCCAGGCTAGAGTGCAGTGGCACAATCATGGTTCACTGTAGCCTTGACCTCCCAGGCTCAATTGATCTTCCCACCTGAGCCTCCTGAGTAGCTGGGACTACAGGCATGTGCCACCATGCCTGGCTAATTTTCATATTTTTTGGAGAGGTGGGGTTTCACCTTGTTGCCCAGGCTGGTCTTGAATTCCTGGGCTCAAGTGATCCACCTGCCTCAGCCTCCCAAATTGCTGGGATTACAGGCATGAGCCACCACTCCTGGCCTACTTTGATATTCTTTAGCTTAATTCTGAAACCAATATATGTTCACTTATAAAAATTATTTTACTAATTATTTTATTTTGTTGAATGAATAGGCTGTTTTGGAAAGTACCTGGCCTTCAAGAAGTCGTAGTGGCTATTTTCTTTGGACAAAAGTAAGAAATGTTGTTTTAGGAGTAACACAGTTCAAAAGAGCTTTAAAGAAGCATGCACACTTATCACAAACAACTCTCTCAGGTAAGGGATGTATGTGTTTTACTTGTTCTTCAAAATTAATTGATTAGCTACAGTTTACATTTTTAGAAATTTTAAATAGTTTTAAAATATTGAATGTTTTAGTTTTTAGTTTTATTAAGCAAATTATATTACTCTTCCCATTTAAAAACCACCAGATTTCACTTCTGTTTAAATGTTTCAACTTCTGACGACCTTTGTGTGTGTTTTAGTGTTCATTAATAACTCACAATAGGTTTCTTTGTTATAGTTGTATTTTGCTAAGTATGTGGCACTTTTCATGTTCAGTATTACATTGGTGGATTATTAGCTTGAGCAACAAATTAATGTGTATTTTTGGTACCTCTTCGAGTAGTAAAATGCTGTCAAATTGTGTTCTTAAGCAGATGGCAGTGACCTGGATGCTGTTAGTCATGGCAGCATGGATAGTGGTCATGGGACACACACTGTGGAGCAGGCACCTTTTAATACGGGTTTAATCAAAGTATATGCTACTGATGATAGATCTAGTACAGGTTTGTGTATGCTTATGTATACATTTATTATAGTACATTTTGAAAACTAGATTTGCTAGCCTATGTTTTTTTACATTTTCATTTTCAGTGATATGTTTAACTGTCACTTTTTAATTTTATATATTACGTATTTTATTTGATATTAGATTTAATAACTATATGAAATTTTATTCATTCTTTATTTGAATAGAAATAAAAGTTTTAAGAGAGGTTATAAATCACTTTATTCAAGTATTTAGTATATGATAATCCAGTTAACTCTGCATAGACATAGATCTGTTTACCCTATCATTTTCTTATAATAAATTCTTTGAAATTATGAAAATGATATTAGAGTTTTTTAAAAAAAGAAGCATAGCTCTGTATCTAAGTTAATAGTATTGTACCAACATCAGTTTCCTGGTTTTGACAATGTACTGTGGTTATGTAAGGTATTATCACTGGGGGAAGCTAGGTGAATTGTACCAAGGAACTCTCTGTACTGTAATGTTTTTGCAACTTCTGAGTCTTAAGTGATTTTAAGAACGTAATAAAAAATTTTAAATATATAAAAATATAGCATTTTAAGGCTGGGTGTGATAGCTCATGCCTGTAATCCCAGAACCTTGGGAAGCTAAGGTGGGTGGTTCACTTGAGCCCAGGAGTTTGAGACTGTCTGGGCAACATAACGAAACCCTGTCTCTACAAAAATACAAAAATTAGCTGGGCTTGGTGTCCCATGCCTGTGCTCCCAGATACTAGGGAGGCTGAGGTAGGAGAATTGCTTGAACCCAGGAGGTTGAGGCTGCAGTGAGCCATGATCAAGCCACTGCACTCCAGCTTGGGTGACAGAGCGAGACCCTGTCTCAAAAAAAAAAAATTTATATATATATATATATATAAAATAATATATGTATAATATTATATATGTATGTGTAGTAGTATATGTATAACGGGTGTGTAATACATATACACATATGTATATGTATTTATATATGTGTATATAGAATTATATATTTATGTGTATGTTTATATATGTGTATATAGAATTGTATACTTCAGTGCTAGAATTATAGTGCCAAAGATGGCATTAATTTCATACAAGTATAAGTTCGTATATCAGCTTTTCTTAACTATTATTACAATTGACACACTTAAAAATAAATTATTTACATAATTCTGTTCTTTTTATTATTACATTTCAAAAATTATACATGACTTTTGACTACAGATAAGAGCAAACTCTTAAAGGACAGAAACTTTAAAAATTGAAGCATTACTAATAAAATATGAAGGCCCCTATCTCTGCAAATGTCAATATTATTTTGGTCTGTCTTACTTTATACCTAAAGTTTAATAAATGTAAGCTCATTTTGTTGAAATGTAATATTCATAGTTATTCTTCCTTGATTGATTTTATTCCTTGATTATGCAGTGTGATTTTCATCAGTTACAATAGTTATCCTTTGGCATTATCTCTTACAAATGAAGAAATCTTATCTTTTAACTGTGGCTTTTAAAAAGGCTATCTTAGGCCTGGTGCAGTGGCTCACACCTGTAATTCTAGCATTTTGGGAGGCCAAGGCAGGCAGGTCACTTGAGGCCAGGAGTTCGAGACCAGCCTGGCCAACATGGCGAAACACCATCTCTACTAAAAATGCAAAAATTAGCTAGGCATGGTGGCACATTCCTGTAATCCCAGCTACTTGGGAGGCGTAGGCACGAGAATTGCTTGAACCCAGGAGGTGGAGGTTGCAGTGAGCCAAGATCACGCCACTGCACTCCAGCCTGGGCAACATAGTTGAGACTTTGTCTCAAAAAAAAAAAAAAAAAAAAAAAAGGCTATCTTAAAATAGTGCAAAACCTAATAAAAGCATGAATTTCATCAAGATTATGCTCAGATTTTTCTATTTATAGTTCCTTTAGAAATGGACCTGAAGTTTGATTAGAAAAAATAAAAACTGAAAATTATAACAACGATATTAAAGTGAATATCTAGTGATACATAATATAATTTCTTTAGAGAGTGCTTTACAAGTTTATAAACATTTTTCCTATATAGTCTCATATAATAATAACAACCTTATGTTTTACAAATTTGGGAACTTCAAATCCAAACAAAAAGATTACATTGTTACTTAAAATCATATGTCTCCTAAGATAGAGAACTAGGATTCAAAACTTTATCTTTTGTGACTAATCTGGTGAAAATGATTTTCTAAAAATGATTCAGAGCCTCTTTAGCAAAACAGTGTATTAGAAATTTTTTTTATATTGATAGACCTTTTTCCATTCTTTGAGACGGTCTCACTCTGTCGCCCAGACTGGAGTGCAGGGGTGCAATCATAGTTCACTGCAGCCTTGAACTCCTGAGCTCAAGTGATCTTCCCACCTCAGCCTCCCAAGAAGCCTCCCAAGAAGTGTCTATAGGTGCATGCCACCATGCCTGGCTAATTTTTTTTATTTTTTATTTTTAGTAGAGATGAGGTCTCACTGTGTTGCCCAGGCTGGTCTCAAACTCTTGGGCTCGAGTGATCTGCCTGCCTCAGCCTTCCAAAATGCTGGGATTATAGGCATGAATCACTGCTCCCAGCCCCTTTTGCTTTTCTTAACAATATCTTTAACACTAGATTTTTATCTCATTCCCATGTATTTGTACTCACATACAGTTCAATGATTATTCAGCTAAATTGTTTTAAAAATTAATTACCTGTCAATGAATTTGAAGAAATCCAATTTTTTGGTAAAATCATTTAGACATTTAGCTCTAGTGACCTATGTATGAATGTTCTGTTATAAATTCTTTGCAGATTTCTCCATTGCTTAGTTGAAACTCAGACTTTCAACTAGAAAGGTCATGGACTTGTATAAAGAATGTCTGGTTTGTCTGTGTCTTTTGGAGCTCATATAGTAGTGTGAATGTACGTAGTTACTTTTGACTACAGTGTGGAACCAAGAGTAAATTATTTCAAGATCATCTCTTTCTTATATTAATAGAGATGATGGAAGGGGTAGTTAACAAAATAATGCTTTAAGGGTAGCTAACAAAATAATGCTTTAAATTGGAAGTTGTCCAGAAAAAAATTTATAAGGAAGTCCAAACACTAGTATGTTGCTCCTAATTCCAGTTGCACTCACTAAAGAAGTTTCTAATAGAGTTTTGTTTATTTTTGTTTTTACCAGGTGGCCAGTCTGATCTTGGATATAATTCATTATCTAAAGATGAAGTTAGAAGAGGGGATACATCTACTGAAGACATTCAAGAAGAAAAAGATAAAAAAGGGAGTGATTGTAGTTCCTGTAGGTATTGTTTAAGTTGATATTGTATAAAATTGAGAACTTATATTCATAGAAAATGCAGGTGATTTTATAAAAGTGCTGGTTTTACTTTCCATTTTTCCATTATAACTCTTTCTTTTCTACCATTACGTGCCCTCTCAGCCACCACATACTCTCATACAAATGCTTTGTGTATGAAGTATATAGCCTTAGTGGCAAAACACTTCCCAAATCAAATACCATTAGAATGAATGCTACGTAACTCCCAAAATACATGTATTTAGTAGAACTGTATATACATTTCTTGAAACTATTTCTTTTTTGAGATTTAACAATATTTTAAAGCTTGTGATCCTTTTGTAGTTCATGAGCATGATGATTGGGTATTCATCCATGTTTGTGAGATGTTGCACCCTTGAACCTTGTTATGACATCAGCACATTACCCATCTGACCTGAAAAAAGAAAAAAAAAGTTTGTTTAATGGATTGTGATTATATTTACCCCCTTCCCCTCTCCACCAAAAGCACTCCTTTACAATCAGTGAGGAAATATAAAATTTGTGCATGGACCTCATGCATGATCAGTATTCAGTAGTTTGATCTACACTTCGAAGCCTCAAATAAGTGAAATCACTTATTTGTGGTTGACAAACAGATATAGAGGTGTTCAATATTTTCTTATCACCTATTTTCAAGTAAAAATATTTAGAACTGAAAACTTCTCTTGATACCTCCTACAGTGTATATAGATTTCATTTTATCAACATTTTCATTTTCATCTTTACAGTGTCAGAGAGTGAGAGTACAAAAGGAAGTGCTGATTGCCTTCCTAAGCTCAGTTATCAAAATTCTTCCAGTATCGTTCGCCTCACTGGTACAAGTAACAACAGTGCTGATAAAATATCAGGAGAAAGCATGGGTAAGTTGAATAGTACGCTTGTGTTATGTGCGGAATAAATTGTATCTGTATGACTAGTGAATACTTATTTTTTTAATAGTCTTAATTCTCCAAGGTGATTTTAAAAAATATTTTGTGCAGCCTCTCATGGCATAGCTTAGTAACTTGAGTTCTATATTTTATAACATGCTGTGTTCAAGCTTGTATTATAGTAAGGCATAGGGGTAAACCTCCAGCTTGTATACTATCTTTTGAGTTTAGACTGTTGGGACTTTTTGGAAGGGGAAAGTGACATCAGGAGAGGTGATGAGTCTGAGGGTACCATACACCTAGTTAAGTTTCAAATGAAGTATATGGCTTATTAGTTTTCATATTATTCCTGTTTTTCCAGAGGCAAAAGGATAGTCCTTCAGATAGTTTAAGTTACAATACCCAATAATTTTTCTTTTTACGGTCTTCTTATATATTATTTTATATAATATTAATATACAAATGCTTGTATCAAAGGAGATATTAGCACTGTTTTAAAGATGAGAAAACTAAAGCATACTTCAGTGATTGGCAGGTCACATAAATTATCAATAGTTAATAGAAAAGTCAGATTAGAAGTAGAATAATATTTGGCCTCAAAGTTTTTTACCAGACCATTTTTAGGGGATTAAATAGACATAAGATTTGGAGTTTTTAGTGTTAATAGTGTGATTACCTAAAAAATTTTTTTTGTATTAGCTTACTTTTGCATGATGTTGTAATATAAAAAATATTGAAGAACATGTGCTGTCAAGGGTGAAATATCTCTGTTTTTTGCTGCAATGGTGTTTGGTTTTTTTGCAACACAGTTAGATATGCCTGTAGTTCAGGGAAAGGCAAACTAAGGCCCAAGGACCAAATTTGCCCTGAAGCCTATTATTATACTAGCCTGCAAGCTAACCAAGCTACGATATGGTTTTTATAGTTTAAAATTGTCAGAAAATAATCAAAGGAGACTAATATTGTGGGACACATAAAAATTTTATGAAATTCAAACATCAGTTTTCATAAAGTTCTGGGAACACAGACATGCTCATTCATTTACGTATTATCTGTGGCTGTTTTTGCATTGCAACAGCAGAGTTGAGTAACTGTGACAGAGACCACATGGCCTGCAAAGACTACGATATTTACTCTTTAGCCCTTGATAGAAAAAGTTTGCGGAACCTACTCTATCTGTCAAACAGACAAAAGAAAGTTAGATCACCTATAACTCTTATTTTGCATTTCTTTGTTAGACAATTGTTATAACAGAAACATTAAAAAATTTTTCCTCAATGTCATAGAGTTGTTTCACAACCATTTAGTCCTTTGTAACTAATTTTCTAATTATAACTCTTAATAACTTGCCTTTGATCTTTATTTTATTGTTCTTTCATTGCTGTCTGTTCATGCTTGCCCTCCTCTTAAGATCTGTGTTTAATTTTTTTATTTAAATGTGATTGTACACCATCCTTTGATCTTGACATTTTGTCAGAATAATAAGCATCTGGTTAATCATCTGGCTTTGAGTTACCCTATATGCTGAACAAGTGAATTTTATAAAAGTGTAGAGTAGATTTCTTTGGTGTGAAGTAAAGTTATTGGTTTATCCTTGATGCTTTTGGCTTGAAAACTCTCATCTATTAAGTACTATGGGTTTATTACTGCTGCCAAAGACCATACATGGGATATATAGGAATACTTATTATATACTTGTACATACTAGGATTTAAAGCATTTTTCGGGTTTATTTATGTTTTGCAGTACAATATATGAATATTTTATTTATATCATTGAACACCCTTGTGTGTTTGTGTGTGTTTGTTTGTAAATATATACATATATGGGAGTGGAATAAACAAAGATATGTTTTAATGTTTGATTGGATATTGAAATAAAATCATCACCCTATCTTGAATTTTTTTTTTTTTTGGAGACAGAGTCTCACTCTGGTGCCCAGGCTGGAGTGCAGTGGCATGATCTTGGCTCACTGCAACCTCTGCTGCCTGGGTTCAAGCAATTCTCATGTCTCAGCCTCCCTGGTAGATGGGATTACAGGCACACACCACCACGCCTGGCTAATTTTTGTATTTTTAGTAGAAACGGGGTTTCACCATGTTGGCCAAGCTGGTCTCAAATTCCCAACCTCAGGCAATCTACCTGCCTCGGCCTTCCAAAGTGTTGGGATTACAGGCGTGAGCCTCTGCTCCAGCCCTCATTATTGTCTTGAGAATTTAATGTTTTGATAAATACATATTGAATTACTGAGTGTTCAACCACAGAGAAGTTTAATTCTGAGATGTTTCTCTAAGCCTAATTCTGGTTTTAGTGTGCCTTTACTTTTTATCCTTAGCTACCCATAATATAATATTTTAATATTATAATGTAATGTATTATATTCCAGGTTGGTTTGTTGGCTGCAGTTACTGCCTAATAGACAGTATTCATTCAGTAAATATCTTTTAGATTCTACTATATGTCAGGTGCTACTGGGGGTATATTATAATAAGAAACAAAAAACAAACACGGATCCTGCCTTCATGGAGAAAGCAGGTAGAAGGGATGGGAAGACATTAATCAAGTAAATGTGAAAGTATTCTTAGATTAAATACTATGAAAAAGGACAGTAAGTTGCTATAAGAACATATAATAGATATGTCTTGGGTTTGGGGTTGTTAGTCAGGGAAGACTTCCTTCAGCATATCATTTTTGAGCTTAAATTTCAAATATGAGTGGAAAATAAATGAGGGTAGGAGTCAGAAAGGAGGAATTGAGAGGGTGCATTCCAAGCAGAAGGAAGCATGTATAAAAAGGCTGTTTGGTAGAAAGGAATCCCACAGCATGTTCAAAGATCTGAGAAAAGGCTAGTATATCAGCTGGGCATACTTTCAGCTTTAAGTCTCGAATATGTGATTAACAGTGCTTAAAGAAGTTGCAGTTTATTTTTCTCAAACAGGAAATTCAGAGGTAAGCACTTGCTCTAAATGTTGGCTCAGGGGCTTTGCCATCAGTTCTTTTGACCTAACCATGATTACAGTATAGCTACTGGTAACTCCCCATATCACCTATTCGATCAAGTCAAAAAGAATGGGAAGAGAAACACCAGCCATATCTATTTCTTTTGTCAGGAAATAATTTTTCCAAAAACCCTCAAAAACTGTACCTTAATATCACTGGCCGGAATTATGTCATAGAGCCACCTAGCCCAAGGAAGTTAGATAGTTTGCAGTCTTTGTGTTAGAGGCATGCAGCATCCAGCCTAGCATGTGTAATATAGCATGTGTGTAAACTTAGGATCAGGCAAACTTTTTTGTAAAAGGCCGAATAGTAAGTATTTCAGGCCTTGCAGGGCACATAGAATCTGTTACCTGTTCTTCTGGGTGCATGATTTTTACAACCCTTTGCAAATGTAGAAACCATTTGAGACTCTACAAAAACAGGCCTCAGGCTAGATTTGGCTCATTGGTATAGTTTGCAAACCTCTGGTAAAGTCTGATAACCAACTTGGTCTTCAGGTCATAGCATATCACTGACTTTGCAAAGGAACCCTTGCACATCTATTTAAATGCAATTCCAGAGTATTATCTTTTGGTTACAAGATTCCTCCAGGTCTTTAGTAATATTTAACCTGTCAAGCAGAAAATTTCCCAGAATATCAGAAGAAAGTGTGTTCTTGATTTCCTATGTCCTCAGTCGTAAGCTGATGAAAAAAAGAATAAACTTTGCCTCTCTGATATGTCATTTTTCTTGTTAATGGTATATGCTTATTAAGTAATATTAGATGTAGGCTTTTATGATCTCTAGTATCCACTCTTATCTCTTGCCCTGCCATTTGCATGCATCACATGACAAGAAAAGGCACATTTTCAATACTTGTCTGGCTATAGAGAGCTAATTCTGTGCATAAGGCATGTAAGAAGAATAGTTGATGATGCTATACCTAGACTAATGCTTTAGAGGACTCCCACATATAGTAAGAACAATTAAAGTGATCAGAGATCTAGATTTCTGCTTTTAGTATTGTCATCTAAGTAATTTGGTAGAAAGCAGTGAACAGTATTTCCAAATAATGTGAAGTGGCCATTAACATTTGACTGGTATAAATGTGCAATCAATATGTTAAGCAAGGGTAAAATTATTTGGCCCCATTTATAGTTATAAGGACTTGGAGTTTTAAAAAATAACCTTTATTTATGGATAAAGTTAACATACTTCTATTTTGTTTCATGTTTTGGATGTTTTTTCGTGTTAATAAGCAGAAGATTCACAATTTTGGCTGGGCATGGTGGCTCAAGCCTATAATCCTAGCACTTTGGGAAGCGAAAGCAGAAGAATTTCTTGAGCCCAAGAGTTCAAGACCAACTTGGGCAACATAGTGAGACCCTTTGTCTAGCAAATTAAAAAAAAAAAACAAAAAAAAGGAAGACTCAGAATCTCAAGGTCTCTAGTATAACCACAATTGTAAAACTATTGTAATTTATTTAGTGGAATTAATATAAATTCATTATTAAATATAAATCTTAATTGATAACATTTTTAAAAAGCAGTACATCCTGATGTCTAGGAGCATACCCTTTATAATTGGACAAATCTGAATTTGAATCCCAGTTCTGTCTCTTAAGGACTGGGTAACTCTGAGCTAGATAATTAATCTCTCTGAGTGTTCCTTTTTTCTCAACCCATAAGGATGTTGGAATGTTTACAGTAGGAAATATAAGTAAAGTGTCTAGTATAGTATCTGTCAAATAGCAGACACTCAGTGAGTGCTTGCTATTATCATTTTCGTCACTAGAATTTTAAATATTTAAGATGACTTATATTTGCTATTATATTTTCATGGCTGAAAGCACTTTACTTGTTTTTCAGAAAGCACACCTGAGCTGCTCTTAATATCATCTCTTGAGGATACAAATGAAACACGAAACATTCAAAGTAGATGCTTCAGGAAAAGACATAAAAGTGACAATGAAACAAATTTGCAGCAGCAAGTGGTCTGGGGAAATAGAAACCGTAATCTTAGTGGAGGGGTACTGATGGGATTTATGCTCAATAGAATTAACCAGGAAGCAACCCCTGGAGATATAGTTGAAAAATTGGGAGCTGATGCAAAAATTCTTTCAAATGTTATCTCAAAAAGCACAAGACCAAATACTCTTGATATTGGGAAGCCACCTTTAAGATCAAAAAGAGACAGTCTAGAAAAGGAATCTAGTGATGATGATACACCTTTTGATGGTTCTAACTATTTGGCAGATAAAGTGGATTCTCCTGTTATTTTTGACTTAGAAGACTTAGACAGTGAAACAGATGGATCAAAAGCAGGATGTGTTGCTACACAAAATCCCAAGAGGATTCAACGTATGAACAGCAGCTTTTCAGTAAAACCTTTTGAAAAAACTGATGTCGCAACAGGATTTGATCCCCTCTCTCTTTTGGTTGCTGAGACTGAACAGCAGCAAAAAGAAGAAGAGGAGGAGGATGAAGATGATAGCAAAAGCATTTCAACACCATCTGCTAGGCGTGATTTAGCTGAAGAAATTGTGATGTATATGAATAACATGAGCAGTCCTTTGACAAGTCGTACACCAAGCATTGATTTACAACGGGCATGTGATGATAAATTAAATAAGAAAAGTCCACCATTGGTCAAGGCATGCAGAAGATCTAGTCTGCCTCCTAATTCACCTAAGCCAGTGAGACTTACCAAATCTAAAAGTTACACAAAAAGTGAGGAGAAACCAAGGGATAGACTTTGGTCTTCTCCAGCCTTCTCACCTACTTGCCCATTTAGGGAAGAATCTCAGGATACATTAACCCACTCATCACCTTCATTTAACTTAGATACACTACTAGTACCTAAACTAGATGTTCTAAGAAACAGTATGTTCACTGCTGGAAAAGGAGTTGCAGAGAAAGCAAGCAAATGGTATTCAAGATTCACCATGTATACCACATCATCTAAGGTAAGTTTGGTTAGTATTTGCTACTTTTACTGTCACACACACACATCCATCACCACCAAAAGCCCCTTACTTGTTTTAACTATTCTTCTAAACATAGCTTTATAAAAAGGACTCATGGGGTATGTAAGTTTTGTTAAGTATCAGAATTGGAACTGAAGTAATAACTTCAAGGAAAAGAAAACTTACTAAGGTTATATTTATAGTTCAGTTTTGAAAGAGTGATTTGTAGCTGGAGTAAGAATTAGTGTTACGTGAAAGTACTTACTGAATTTCAGTATTTCCTTCAAGATGCAGATTTTTTTTCCAGATAATGTGTCCAATATGCCCTCAAAAATTACCAGTCAGGCATATGATTTGCCCTTCTGGTTAGGATGGAGTAACTTACGATAGACTTACATACCTTCCCCTAAGAGCTAAAAGCTAGATGAAATAGAGAAAGTATCTGTTTAAAGTCATCAGAGAACTGCTGAAGTAACTAGAAAGCAGAGAGGCAGGATTCTAGAGAGGTGAGCTGAAGTTCTAGAGCCACTTTCTCCCTGAGGGGATTTGCTAATTATGGGCATGAAGCACTAGGTTGTAAATCTAGGCTTTCCCTTATCAGAAGTTTTGGGACCTTGTGGGTTAGGGAGACAAAATTGAACACTTTAAGGGCCTCAAATACACTGAAGATTTTCTTCCTTCAAGACATTTTCCAAATACTTGATACTGCATGAGAAGGGTAAGTAGAACGTCTGTGAGAAATCAAGTTCTCAGAAGTTTCATGGTACTGGAATCATAATAGCTAGATTCAGGAGCTGCCAGAGGGAGGAGGGCCTCAGTTGGAATACTTACAGAGGTATGCCTTAGGACCATTGGCAAACCAGAGGTAGACTAAGCCTGACCAAAATTGCAACCTAGACTTGACTCAGGTTATCTGTGATTTGGTTAAAATAATCAGCTTTTACTCTATCAACAGAGAAAAAATTGTACCTTTTCTGGAGAAATAAAACATCAATTAGAATCCTTACAGTTTTTAATATACAATGTCTATCACTCAATTAAAAATAGCTATGCCAAGAGACAGGAACATAGCTAAAAAACGAAGAAAGCAGATAACGGAAAGAGACCCTCAAGTGATCCAGATGTTTGAATTAACAAGGGACTTTGAAATAATTATAATATGTTCAAGGATATAAAGGAAAAGGTTTAAAAAATAACTGTAAGGATGGAAGATTTCACTAGATAATTGGAATGTATTCAAAATAAACCTAAATTTTAGAACTGAAAATGAAATAAAAAGCAAAAATCTTGAGCCAGAGAGAAGAGATGCATTACCTGCAAAGGAGCAGTGGTCTTCTGAAGAGAAACTATGATGTCAGAAGACACTGGAAAGATATCTTTAAAGTGCTGAAAGAAAATGACTGTCAACCTATTTTTCTGTACTCAACAAAAATATTCTTTAGGAATTGGAGTGAGAATACTGGTTCCACTGTGGTAACATAAGGCCACCACAGCCCATCCTTCCCACTGATTACAACTTAAAAACCAGACAAAATATAAAAAACAACTAAGGACTCTGAAAAATAAATAAAAGCAGACAGTTTCTGGGGAGAGACCCACACAGAAATGAGTTTATCATTTTCTTTCCTCATGCATCTTTGCCCCAAGGGCAGTCACATCATGGCATGGCACCTCTGGCAGATAAACTTCAAGAGAAACCCCATATTTCCTGAACAGAGAAGCCTGAGAAAGAGGCCTCTTTGTGCAGAAAGTTTGAGGGGAATCCCATACAAGTTTCACCCTACCCCTTGACCTGCACAGTCATGGGACAGATGCAAACTGGAATAGAAAAGGCTTAAGTAACTGAACTGCAAGTTCACTGCCTACAAAAAGTAAAACACAAATTACAGTCTGAATATAACTCAAGTGTTTGCCTGCTGAAACGAGCATCAACAGTCTCGGAAGTATTATAACAGTACCCAGGCTACATAACATAATATTCAGTGTCCAAGATAAAATCCAAAATTACTTGGTATAAAGGACCAGGAAAATGTGACCAGTTCTCAAGGAAAAGACAACTCCAGAATGACTCAGATGTTGGAAGTATCAGGGAAAAACTTTAAAGCAGCTTCCATAACTGGTTCCTTTAGGTAAAGGAAAACACATATGAAATAAAATAAATTCTAGCAAGAAATAGAATGTATTAAAACAAATTTTATAACTGAAATATATAATACCCAATATAAACTGATCAAATGGGTTAAATAACAGAATGGAGATGACAATGAAAAGTAAACTTAAAGATACAGTAATAGAAATTAGAAGAAGAGAGAAAAGATTTTTATAAAAATAAACAGCCTCAGGGACTTGTGTGACAATATCAAAAGGAACAAATGAAATATGGATAACTGGAGTTCCAGAAGAATCGAAGAGAGAGATTCTGTTAGAAAAGATATTTGAAGATTTGAAAAAATAATGGCTGAAACCTCCAAAATTGGTAAAAGATACAGATTTATAGATACAAGAGACTCAGCAAATTACAGACAGAATAAACTCAAAACCACACTTGGCACACATCAAAAGTAAACTGCTAAAAATCAGAGCTATTCACCTGCTAACAAGAAAACGGCTGCTAAAAAAAATTAAAATACACTGAAAGCTGTTAACAAAAAATTATTCATTTCCTACGGAGCCATAAAGATTTGAATGTACCCATGCACTTTTCATCAAAATCCTTGGAAGAATTTAGTGGAATGGTACCTTTAACGCATTGAAAGAAAAGACCTGTCAACTCAGAATTCTATATCCAGTGAAAATATTCTTCATGGGTGAAGGTGAAATAAAGACATTTTCAGATAAAAGAATTCATGAGCAATGGGATTGCTCTATGAGATACGCTGAAGGAAGTTATTTAAACTGAAGAAAAATGATACCAAAGAGAAACCTGCATCTTCAGGAATAAAATAAATGCAAAATAAATGGTAAATAGCTGGTTATTAGAAAAGATTACTTTTTTGCCTCCTAAACTGAAAAAAAAAAAAAAAGAAAAACCTATAATTGTCCAAAACAAAAATAGTAACTATCTCATGGAATTTTAAATATGCGTAGATGTTTGACAGTAGTGAACATCAGTAATAAAGGAACTTACCCCACAGACCTTCATTATAGTTATATTATTAAATATGAAATGATATAAAACTAACTCCAAGTAGACTTTAAATGATTAGATATGTATATTGTAATCCCTGGAGCACTGAGTTAAAAAATACAGTGAGATGTAGCCAAAAAGCCAATAAAAATATTCAAATAGTCTTAGAGAGAACAGGAAATCTTAAAGAGGCCAAGAAAGGGGGAACAGAAAAATAGACTAGATCTAACCATATGAATAATTAAATGATAACAATCTAAACACCTCAATTAAAAGGCAGACTTTGGCTAGGCATGGTGGCTCATGCTTGTAATCCCAGCTCTCTGGAAGGCCAAGCCAGGAGGATTGCCTGAAGCCAGGAGTTTGAAACCAGCGTGGGCAACATAGCAAGACCCTGTCTGTACAATTTTTTTTTTTTTATTTTAACTAGCTGGCCACGGTGGCACATAACTATGTAGTCCTAGCTACTCAGGAGGCTAAGGCAGGTGTGTTGCTTGAACCCAGAAGTTCAAGGCTGTAGTGAGCTATGATTGTGCCACTGCACTCCAACCTGAGCAATAGACTGATCTCATAATGATGAGGAGTTGGATGTTATGGTGTGTTCCTGTAGTTCCAGCTACTCAGGAGGTTGAGGTGGGAGGTCTGGATTGCTTGAGTCCAGGAGTTCTAGGCCAACCAGGGCAGCATAGCAAGACTCTGTCTCTGAAAAATATTGATTATAAGAAACAGTTCATCAGGAAGACACAATAATTATCCATGTATATTCACTAAATCACAGTCTCAAAACAATGACACAATTGGTAGAATTAAGGGGAGTTCTAAATCTGAGTAGGAGATTTTAAAACGCTCAGTTGATAGAAGAGGTAACAAAAATTGGTCAAGACAAATCTCAGCAACACAATCAGCTACCTTTATATAATTGACATTTATAGAATATACACTCAACAACTACAGAATACACATTATTTTCAAGTGTATACAGTACAGTCATCAAGATAAACTATGTTTGGCTATTTAAAAAACCTCAGTCAATTGAAAAGGATCCAAATCAAAGTACATTGTAAAGAGTTACAGAACCTTACTGAGGGATTTTAAAGGAGATTTAAATAAATGGAGAGACATGCCATGTTCATGGAATTGAAGACTCGGTATTGTTAAGCTGCAACCCTCCCTACATTGGCATCTAAATGTATATCAAAATTGCACCTATCAAACTTCTAGCAGGATTTTGTAGAATTTGACAAGCTGATCCTAAAATTAATATAGAAAATAGAAGGACCCAGCATAGCCAAAACAATTTGGAAAAAGAAAAAGTTGGAGGACTCACACTTCCCAATTTCAAAATTTACTACAAAGCTACAGCTATCAAGACTGTGCTGCTAGCATAAACAGAGATGAATAGATGAGAGAATAAAATTTAGACTCCAGAAATAAACTTATGTTTATGGTTATTTAAATTTCAATAAACATGCCAAGGCAATTCAATGGGGAAATGATAGTTTTTGTCAAAAAATGGTGCTGAGATAATTGGATATCTGCATGCAAATACAGTCAGCCTTCTGTATCTGCAAGTTCTGCTTCCATGGATTCAACCAACCACATTGAAAATATTACATAAATACAAATAATACAGTATAAGAACTATTTACATAGCATTTACATTGTATTAGGTATTATAAGTAACCTAGAGATGATTTAACTTGTACAGGAGGATGTGCATAGGTTATATGCAAATACCAACCCCCTGTGGATACTGAGGGATGACTGTAGGTGAATGTAGACACTCAACTTATATACAAGCATTAACGCAAAATGGATAAGATGTCTAAATGTAAGAGCTAACACTATAAAAATTGTGGGCTGGCGGTGGCTCACGCCTGTAATCCCAACACTTTGGGAGGCCGAGGCGGGCGAATCCCGAGGTCAGGAGATCTAGACCATCCTGGCTAACACAGTGAAACCCCGTCTCTACTAAAAATACAAAAAATTAGCCGGGCACGGTGGCAGGCCCCTGTAGTCCCAGCTACTCGGGAGGCTGAGGCAGGGAAATGGCGTGACCCTGGGAGGCGGAGCTTGCGGTGAGCTGAGATTGCGCCACTGCACTCTAGCCTAGGCGACAGAGTGAGACTCGGTCTCAAAAAAAAAAAAAAAAAAAATTGTGGGCCGGGCGTGGTGGCTCATGCCTGTAATCTGAGAACTTTGGGAGGCTGAGACGGGCAGATCCCCTGAGATCAGGAGTTTGAGACCAGCCTGGCTAACCTGGTGAAACCCCCGTTTCTACTAAAAATACGAAAGATTAGCCAGGCATGGTGGTGCTTGCCTGTAATCCCAGCTACTTGGGAGGCTGAGGTAGGAGAATCGCTTGAAGCCGGGAGGCGGAGATTGCGGTGAGCCAAGATCGCGCCATTGCACACGAGCTTCGGCAACAAGAGCAAAACTCCGTCTCAAAAAAAAAAAAAAATTGGAAGAAAATATAGGAAGAAAATCTTTTAAGACCTTGAATTAAGCCAAGAATTCTTAGGTATGGTACCAGAAACAGTCTATAAAAGGAAAAGTTGATAAGTTAGGCATTATCAAAACTGAAGACTTTTGTGATCCAAAAATGAAAATGTAAGAAAATGAAAAGCCACAGACTGGGGAAAAGATACGCAAATTCTGTATTTAGTAAAGGACTTGAATCCATAATATACAAACAACTCACACAGCTCAATGGTAAGATAAACAACCCAAGTTAAAAATAGATCTAAATAGATATTTCACCAAAGAAGAGATACGAATGGACGAAAAGCACATGAAACATGTTCAACATAATTAGTTATTAGGCATTAATTGCATTTGGAGCCACAGTGAAATCCCATTTCACACTCACTAGAGGAATGGCTATAATCCAAAAGATGATGACAAGTGGTGGGGATGTGGAGAAATGGGAACCCTCATACTTTTTTGGTGGGAATGTAAAATGGTACAGCCACTTTGGAAAACAATTTGGCATCTTCTTTAAAAGCTAAGCATTAATTTAACATATGACCCAGCAGTTCCACTCTAAATAATCTACCCAAGAGAAATGAAAACATAGCCTACACAAAGATTTTATGTGAATAATCATAACATTGTTCATAAAAGCCAAAAAGTGGAAACAACCCAAATTTCCGTCAACTGGAAAATAGGTAAAATGTGTTATACAGTGGAATAAAATTGAGCAATACAAAAGAATGAAATACTGCTACATGCCTTAAAAATTGGTGAACCTCAAATACATGTTTATTTTAAGTGGATTAAGCCAGAGTTTAAAAGACCAAATATTGAATGAATCCATTGATATGAAATGTCCAGAAAAGGCAAATCTGTAGACACAGTATATTAGTGGTTGCCTGGTGTTAGGAAGGCAATGGAGATTAACTGTAAATGGGTATGAGGTATCTTACTGGGGTGGTAAAAATTTTCTAAAATTAGAAACGTTCTAAAACTTGGTAAATTTACTACAAAGATTATTGAATTGTAGACAATATGAGTGAATGTTATGACATGAAAATTAAGCCCCAATAACGTTTCTTTTAAATCAAGCATATTTTCTGACCACAATAGAATTCAATTACAAATCACTAAGAATAAGTAAGAGATCAAGAAAAACCTGAACACACTTTCAAATAATTTGAATCAAAGATAAAATCATAAAGGAAATTAGAATAATGTTTGAGTGGAATGAACAAAAATATATCAAAATTTGTGGGATACAACTAAGAGGTGCTTAGAGGTTAACTCATAGCTTTAAATGCTGTAGTTAGAAGTGATTTAAAATTAATGATTTATGGTTCTACCTTAAACTAGAAAAAAAGAACAAAGTAAGCTGAAAGTAGGAAGAAGGAAGTAATAAACATGGAGCAAAAATCAGTAAAACTGAAAAGATGGAAAGCGTAAGAATATCAATAAAACCAAAAGCTGATTCTTTAAAAAGAACAAAATTGACACACTGCTGGCTAGACTGATCTAGAAAAAGAGAACACAATCACTAATATCAGAAAGATCCCACCTAAAGATTAAAATAAATAATATTTAAAGCCTAGCGTAGGCACGTCACATTTTATTGCACTTGCGTTGCTGCTCTACACAAATGTCATGCTTTTTACAAATTGAAGGTTTGTGGCAACCCTGTGTTGAGCAAGTCAATTGGTATCATTTTCCAACAGCATGTGCTTACTTCATGTCTCTGTGTCACATTTTGGTAATTCTTGCAATATTTCAAACTTTTTCATTATTATATCTGTTATGGTGACTTGTGATCCATGATCCTTGATGTTATTATTGTAATAGTTTTGAGACACCATGAACTGTTCCCATATAAGATGGTAAACTTCATCGATAAATGTTGTGTAATTTCTGACTGTCCACCAAATGGCCACTCTCCTGACTCTCTCCCTCTCCTCAGGCCTTCTTATTCCTTGAGACACAACAATGTTGAAATTAGGCCAATTAATAACCCTACAGTGGCTTCTAAAGTGTTCACATGAAAGGACGAGCCACACATTTTTCACTTTAAATCAAAAGCTAGAAATGATTAAGCTTAATGAGGAAGGTATGTCAAAAGCCAAGAAAGGCCGAAAGTGAGGTCTCCTGCACCAAACAGCCAAGTTGTGAATGCAAAGGGAAAGTTCTTGAAGGAAATTAAAAGTGACATGAGTGATAAGACAGCAAAACAATGTTATTGCCAAAAAGGAGAAAGTTTGAGTGGTCTGGATAGATCAAATCAGCCACAATATTCCCTTAAGCTAAAGCCTAATCCAGAGCAAGGCCCTAACTCTCTTCAGTTTTATGAAGGCTGAGAAAGCTGAGGAAGCTGCAGAAGAAAAGTTTGAAGCCAGCAGAGGTTGGCTCATGAGGTTTAAAGAAAGAAGCTGTCTCTATAACATAAAAGTGCAGGATGAAGCAGCAAGTGCTAATATAGAAGATGTAGCTAATTATCCCCGAGACCTATGTAAGGTCACTGATGAAGGTGGCTATACTAAACAACAGATTTTCAATGCAGATCAAACAGCCCTGTATTGGAAGAAGATGCCCATCTAGGACTTTGATGGAGAGAGAGGAAAAGTCAGTGTCCGGCTTCCAGGCTTCAAAGGACAGGCTGACTCTCTTGTTAGGGGGTAGTGTAGCTGGTGATGTTAAATGAAGCCAATGCTCATCTACCATTCTGAAAATCCTAGAATTTGCTAAAGCTACTCTGTGCCTGTGCTCTGTAAATGGAACAAAAAACCTGGATGACAGCACATCTGTTTACAGCATGGTTTACTGAATGTTTTAAACCCATTGCTGAGACCTACTGCTCAGAAAAAATATATTTATTTCAAAATATTACTGCTCATTGACAATGCACCTAGTCATGCAAGAGCTCCAATAGAAAAGCAGTCGCCAGGTGCAGTGGCTCACACGTGTAATCCCAATGCTTTGGAAGGCTGAGGCAGGCGGATCCCTTGAGCTCAGAAATTTGAGACCAGTCTGGGCAACATGGCAAAACCCTGTTTCTACAAAAAATTAGCTGGGTGTGGTGGCACATGCCTGTGGTCCCGGCTACTCAGGAAGCAGAGGTGGGAGAATTGCTTGAATCTGGGAAGCGGAGGTTGCATTGGGCTGAGATCACTGTCTGTACTCCAGCCTGGCTGACAGAATTATACCCCCATCTCAAAACAAAAAAAACAAAAAAAAAACAAAAAAATGAAATGTCAAGGAGTCAAGTTGAATGATGAAAAAAGAAATGTCAAGGAGATTTATTGTTTTCATGCTAGTATTCATTCTGCAGCCCATGGATCAAGGAGTCGTTTTTACTTTTAACTTAGTATTTAAGAAACACATTTCATAAAGTTATAGCCATAATAGGTGGTGATTCCTGTGATGGATCTGGGCAAAATAAATTGAAAACCTTCTGGAAAGGATTCTCTTCTAGATGCAATTAATGGCATTCATAATTCACAGGAGGAGATCAAAATGGCAACATTAACTGGAGTTTGGAAGAAATAGATTCCAATTCTCAAGGATGATTTTGAGGGGTTCAAGACTTCAGTGGAGGAATTATGCAGATATGGTGAAAATAGCAAAAACCCCTAGAATTAGAAGTGGAGCCTTGAAGATGTGACTTAATTGCTGCAATCAAATAATAAAACTTGAAGGGATGAGGAGTTGCTTCTAATGGATGAGCAAAGAAAGTTGTCAGACAGCATCACATGCTACAGAGAAATCTTTCTTGAAAGGAAGAGTCAGTGGAGCAAACTTCATTATTATCCTCTTTTTTACCACAGCCACTCAACCTTCAGCAGCCACCACCCTGTTCAGTCACCAGCCATCAATATCCAGGCAAAACCCTCAACCAGCAAAAAGATTACCACTTGCTGAAGGTTCACATGATTGTTAGCAATTTTTAGTAATAAGGTATTTTAAAGTTTATGTGCATTTTTTAGACATAATGCTGTTGTACAGTAGACTTCAGTGTAATGTGAACAACTTTTATATGCACTGGGAAATAAATTTGTGGTTTGCTTTATTGCGACATTTGTTTTGTTGAGGTGGTCTGGAACTGAACCTGCCATACCTCCAAGGTAGGTCTGTACAGTGCCTTCATTGAAGGCACTAAATAAATGGTTATTGTTGCTATACTCAGTAAAATTTAGTCTCATTAATTTTTTTGTGTATAAAGAATTTAATGTCTCTCAGTGTAAAATCATTCTTTTTTATAATCTACTCAAACATGCATAATCTGTATTTTAATTAGAAAAATTCAACTATTCTTATTTTTTATACTAAGTAATTCTTTTATGCATAAACAGCAACAAGACTTCTGGTTCAGGATGTTAAAATACATATCTGTATTCCCTCCTCCTCAAAATCCCATTAAAGTGACAGAAAAATAGGAGAATATAATAAATCCATCAAAGCAATGAAAGAAGAAAAGTATGCCATCAGGAGATGAGAAATTTTCATACCTTTCTGAAAATGAGAAAGCAAATGAAACTGGATTGATGAAAATGCCTGAATACAGAAAGTATAGCCTCCAAAGTAGTCATAAGAGAGATCAGCTACCAAGATGAGAACTGTTCTTGTGAATGAAGCCCAGGTGAGCAGGCAGAAGTATAAAATTACACAGCCAGGTAATTAAATTAAAAGACTACTTAAGGAATAGTTAGGCTAGGCGTTGTTTTTCCTCTTACAGGAGTAGTTGTGAAAATGAAATACTCCAGCTCACAAAGGTATGAAATCTGTAAGTACTAAGAGCGAAGGAGAGATACCAAGGACAGGCATTGAGATGAGAAAGAAAGTAGGGTTAAAAGCAATTCCAAAATTTCATTATTAGCCCAGAGTTTTTTTAAGGAAGCCCCACTCTACTTAAAATATACTGAAGTACCCACCAACCAAAGTAAAACCTTCCTTTGTTTGGTCGCCCTGTACATTCTCTTCCAATTCCCCATCCAGGCACTCTAAAGAGTGGCCTGCTTACAGACATGCTCACATTGAGCTCTGTCATTCAAGGGAGAGTCTGAGTTCAAGACTAGCCTGGGTAACATGGCAAAACCCCATCTCTAGAAAAAAAAAAAAAATTAGCCAGGTGTGGTGGTGCATGCCTGTGGTCCCAGCTACTTGGGAGGCTGAGGTGGGAAGATTGCTTGAGCTCTGGAGGTGGAGGTTGCAGTGAGCCGTGATTGTGCCACTGTCCTCCAGCCTGGATGACAGAGCAAAACCCTACCTCAAAAAAATGTTTTTAATATCATAAAAAATAAAATGAAAAAAGATGAAATAGAAGAAAACTTAGTTAACTTGATAGAGTATCAAAAAACTATAGCAAACACCATTCCTAACAGTGAAATATCATAATTATTTCTTTTAAAGTCAGGATCGGGCCAGGTGCGGTGGCTCACACCTGTAATCCCAGCACTTTGGGAGGCCGAGGCGGGCGGATCACAAGGTCAGGAGATGGAGACCATCCTGGCTAATATGGTGAAACCCCATCTCTACTAAAAATACAAAAAAATAGCTGGGCGTGGTGGCATGCACCTGTAGTCCCAGCTACCCGGGAGGCTGAGGCAGGAGAATCACTTGAACCTGGGAAGTGGAGGGCGGAGGTTGCAGTGAGCTGAGATGGGGCCACTGCACTCCAGCCCGGGTGACAGAGCTAGACTCTGTCTCAAAATAATAATAAAATCATAAAGTCAGGGTCAAGGGAAGGAAGCGTGCTAAACACCTGTGCCACCCAACAGCATTCTGGATTCTAACAATACCAGAAGGCAAGGAAAAGAAGTGAGAGATAAAGCCCGGGCATGGTGGCTCATCTTGTAATCCCAGCACTTTGGGAGGCCAAGGCAGGCATATCACTTGAGTCTAGGAGTTCAAGACCAGCCTGGGCAACATGGTGAAACCCTGTCTCTACTAAAAATACAAAAAATTAGCCAGTCATGGTGGTGTGCACCTGTAGTCCCAGCTACTTGGAAGGCTGAAGTGGGAGGATCACCTGAGCCTGAGGAGTCGAGGCTGCTATGAGCTGTGATCACACCACTGCACTCCAGCCTGGGTGACATAGTGAAACTGTCTCAAAACAAAAAATGATAGATAAAAATGTTGTAAAAGAATTTAATAAAACTTGATATTCTCATAAATGAGGTTATCTACTACCACTGAAAAACTGTTTGAACTGGTAAGGTGGCTAGAAACAACAAATATTTGTAAAACAGCTTTCCTGGGTATGACAATAGCCAGTTAGAAAAGTAATGGAAAAATATGAGCTAATTCACTAGAACACAAACATGAAATGTCTAGAAGTAAACTTAATAAGTGTGTAATACCTACATGGATAAAACAATAATACTTTACTGAAGGACATAATTTACTGATGGATTCAGTCTTGTAAAGGTATCAGTTCTAACCAAATTAGTCAGGGTAGTCTAATTAAAATACAAGAAAAAAAAGGCAAGCCAAATACCTGGTGACTAAATAATACAAGTCATAATTAGCTGCTTTAAAATTGATAGAGAAGATACATGAGAATAATCAAGAAAATTTTGAAAAAGAAAAGTATGAGGCCAGGTGCTGTGGCTCACGCCTGTAATCCCAACACTTTGGGAGGCCGAGGCGGGCAGATCACTTAAGGTCAGGAATTCAAAACCAGCCTGGCCAACATGGTGAAACCCCGTCTCTACTACAAATACAAAAATTAGCCGGGCGTGGTGGCGGGCGCCTGTAATCCCAACTATTCGGGAGGCTGAGGCACGAGAATCACTTGAACCCAGGAGGTGGAGGTTGCACTGAGCCAAGATCATGCCACTGCACTCCAGCCTGGGCTTCAGACCGAAATTCTTTGGAAAAAAAAAAAAAAGAGAGATAAGAGGCTGCACTCTAAAATACCAAAACTAACAAAACTATAATTAAAACAGTTTGCTAATCAATGCAAAACAGATAAATGGACCAGTGGAATGGAGAAAAGTCCAGAAATAAAACTATATGTACATAGAAGTTTGGGATATGAAAAAATAGCATTTAACATCAGTGGGAAATGAGAATATTAAATAAATGTGTTGGTACACTTAGGTATCCACTTGAGGAAAAGATTCCTGCCCTTCACTGGACAAAAAAAATAATAATCCTAGATGGATTAGATATTTAAGTGCACATTTTAAAAAGATTTTTTTCTCATTTAGGAGTGGAGAATTACTTCATTAGCAAGATACAGACCTTGGAACCCATAAAGGATGAAAATATTTTACTACGTAAAAATGTTAAAGCCCGGCCAGGCATGGTGGCTCAGGCGTGTAATCCCAGCACTTTGGGAGGCCAAGGCAGGTGGATCACTTGAGGTCAGGAGTAAAGACTAGCCTGGCCAGCATAGCGAAACTCTGTCTCTACCAACAATACAAAAATTAGCCAGGCACGGTGGTGCACACCTGTAATCCCAGCCACTTGGGAGGCTGAGAAAGGAGGATTGCTTGAGCCTGGGAGGCAGAGACTGCAGTGAGCTGAGATTGCCCACTGTACTCCAGCCTGGACAGCAGAGTGGACCCTGTCCCAAAAATTTTTGCCCTATATGATTAAAAATAACAATATGCACACACATAACATTTTTATGTAGTAAAATACTTTCATCGTTTATGGGTTCCAAGGTGGAATTACAGGTATTAAATTTTTTTCGTATAAAAATCTACAGCTACCAGATTTTCTCATGTATTTTTAATATAACCAGAAAAAGATTTAACTTCAGTGTTCTCAAAAATGAAAAGTAGAAATATATGTATCTTTGAAACCTTGGATATTGTGGAAAAGAATAAAACGTAATTCTAGTGGTTTCATGTTTGGGTGATACCTTGTCAGAGAGGAAAATTATCAATAAATGGAAATTAAAAGTCAACGAGGTTACCTTACTAACTAGTATATACTTTGCTGTAACTAAAAAATGATTTCCTAAAAATTGAACTGCAGCACATTTGTCCAAATTAGCATGCCTTTGTAAAATTGGTTGTTTTTTTCTCTCGATGTTGTAATATTAGTTCAGCTGATCATCTGGGTAGTTAGGTGATAAGTGTTTTTTCTGCCTTAGAAGTGACTTTTTAATTAATTACCTTTAAATGTACAAGAAATTAAGCTTATAATTATGTCCTTAGGATCAAAGTTCTGATCGTACCAGTCTTTCTTCAGTGGGAGCCCAGGATTCTGAATCTACCTCTTTAACAGATGAAGATGTCTGCCATGAGTTGGAAGGACCTATCTCCTCTCAAGAGACCAGTGCTACTTCAGGGACTAAGAGAATTGATAGCCGAATAAGCCTGGAAAGTTCTGCATCCTTGGAAGGTTTGTCCAAACAGTTCTGTCATACTGCATTTGATTTGTAGTTTCATTTGAATTGTGATATTTTCACTTTTTTCTTTATGATTTAATGTTGTTTTTTAATTTTGTAAACAATTTGTATAGTTCCAAAGTCAAAACAATAAAACCAAGGCACTTTCACAAAAGTATAACTTTTATCCCCACTCCCTCATCCTGTTTTCTCCCTATCCCTAGAAGCAACCATTTTTATTCATTTTTGGTTTATCCTTCCATCGTTGCTTTTTTAAAAATATAGATATAGGTATATATATATTTTTTTTTCTTATTACTTCCCTGTCTTCTTACTCAAAGGTAACATACTGTCAATACTTTCCTGCCCCTTGATTTTTTCACTTAATATACTCTGAAGATCATTCTATATCATCACATAGCAATGTTCCCCATTCATTTTTTCAGCTATATAGTACAAAATTATAGTTATACATCATGTGTGGATGTATTATAATTTATTTTAGCCACTTCCCTATTAATGGATGTCAAGTTTCCAGTTTTTCTAATGCTATAATGCATATATGTTATATTTTTACCAGTGTGTCTTTGGAAGATACTTCAGAATTCTTCCTTGAAGTGCTATTGCCAAGTTCCCTTCCTCAGGTTATTTTGCATTCCCACTGCCAGTATATGAGAATACCTATTTCCCCACAGCCTTGTCAACAAAATATGTTGGCACACTTGGATTTTTACCATCTGATAGGTGAGGAATGTATTTCAGTTCAGTTTTCATTTCTATTTCTCTTATAAATGAAGTTGAGAATCTGTTTAAGGACCATTTGCATTTCTTCTGTGGACTGTCCTTTGCCTACAGTTTAATTGTTGGTCCTTTTTTTTTTTAATGTTTTTAGTAGCTTTTTTTTATATTAGGGAGTTAATCCTTTGTTGCTTATATAAGTTGCAAGTAGTTTATCTAAGTTTGTTTTTTGGGGGTGTTTTTTTTGCCATATGTAAGTTTTAAATTCTATATCATCAAATGTATCAGTCTTTCCCCTTATTGCTTCTGGATTGTGAGTTGCTAGAAAAGGTTTTTCTTTCCTTAAGATGTAAAAGAATCCACCAGTGTTTTCTTCTGATACTTATCTGGTTTCCTTCTTAATATTTTCTGGGGCCAGCAGACTTTTTGTGTAAAGCATTATGTAGTAAATATTTTAGGTTTTGCAGGCCACATACACCTCTGTCACATATTCTTTTTTGTTTGTTTCTTTAACAGCTTTTTTAAATGTAAAAGACACTCTTAGCTCAGGGCCATACAAATATGGATTTTACCTCTGATTTAGATATTTGATCCATAGAAAGTTATCCTGGTTAATGGTATGAAGAATGGATGTAATAGAAGATTTGTTTTTCACTTTATCTTTGCTCTTTTAAAAAGATTTTATTATGGAAATTTTCAAACATGCAAAAGTATAAGGAATAGCATTATGAACCCCCATGTATCCATCACCAACTTCAATAATTATCAACCAATAACCAATCTTACTTTATCTGTTCCTTTCTCCTCTGCTGCCAACGTTTTCTCCTTCCTCAATGAGTTATTTCAAGCAAATCTCAGACAATGTATAATTTTATTCATAAACTTCAATATGTATCTCTAAAGTAAAAGACTTTTATGTTATCTATTTTAAACTATTTAAGTGTAACATATAATGTGTCCTTTTTTTTTTTTTTTAAGATAGGGTCTCACTCTGTTGCTCAGGCTGGAGTGCAGTGGCACAGTCATGGCTCACTGCAACCACGATCTCCCATGCTCAAGCCTCAGCATCCCAAGTAGCTGGGACTACAGGCATGCACCAGCACACCCGGCTATTTTTTTGTAGAGATGGGATCTCACTATGTTGCACAGGCTGGTCTCAAACTCCTGGGCTCAAGTGATCCTCCCGCATTGGCTTCCCAAAGTGCTGGGATTACAGGCTTGAGCCACCACACTCAGCTATACTTTTATGAATGTCAATACTTTCACAAATTCAGCACACCTGAGTAATCAGCACTCAGCTCAAGAAACAACATTCATAGCATCTAGAACCCTCTCTCGTGCCCATGTCTAGTCACTTCTTTCTTTACAGGTAAACATTAACTTCTAACACCATAGATTAACTCGGCTATTTTTGAACATTTTATGGGCTTGAATAGTATGTATCTTTTATGAAGTGTTTTTTGAAAACATAATCATAATACCATCATACTTTTAAGTGATATTTATCATATATATCAAATATTTAGTTTCAAGTTTTCATGGTTATAAAACTCATTTTATAGATGGTTTTTTCACATTGGGGTCCATACAGGGCCAGCATTTGCATTTGGCTGATATGTCTATTAACTCTTTTTTGTCTTTATTCCCCTTCCTCTCCCTCTTTTTTTCCCCCTTGCTGTATATTTATGAAGAAATTAGGTGATTAGCCCCACTCCCTTCTTTTCTTTTTTAACATAGAAGAACAGTTCATTGTCTAAGCAAATAACACTAAACTTATAGCCTGATTCATATTTATTAAAATGAATATTCTATACTGTAGATTAGTTAGATACAAAAGGTAGGCTGCTCAAATAAATGATACTCAAGGCTAATAGAAGGTTTGGGGAAGCAATTTTGAACTAGCTGTAGCAGAGGGATTACAGAAGGTTTTGGGGAAGAAGCATCAAGGGAAGAACTGCATTTACCACCAGTGCTAAGCATCTTAAAGGACAGTGAGATTTCAGCTCGTTTTCTGCCTCTCTAGGGTGTCTCTACATGGTAGGGAGTAGGACCAGTGATAGTTCTGAACCTTTTTTTTTTTTTTCCTCCTTGTTATTTATTTGCTAAGCAATCAAGTCTTTAGTCTGGATCACGCTGATTGCATCCCGGTGGTGGTGTTTAACATGTTTTCCCATCCCCTCTTATTTCTTGTGGACTGGTAGTTTACACCATTATTTTTTTTTAACCTTTGTTTATCATTTATTTTGAGACAGTCTCACTCTATCACTCAGGCTAGAGTGCAGTGGCGCAGTCATAGCTCACTGCACCTTCCTCCTCCTGGGTTCAGGTGATCATCCCACCTCAGCTTCCCAGGTAGCTGGGACTACAGGCACACAGTAACATGCCTGGCTACTTTTTTTGTATTTTTTGTAGAAACAGGGTTTTCACCATTTTGCCCAGGCTGGTCTCAAACTCCTGATCCACCTGCCTCAGCCTCCCAAAGTGCTGGGATTACAGGCGTGGGCCACCATGCCTGGCCTTTTGATCTTTATCTTTATAAAAATACCAGTCCTCGGCTGGGCACGGTGGCTCACACCTGTAATCCCAGCACTTTGGGAGGCCGAGGTGGACAGATCATGAGGTCAAGAGATTGAGACCATCCTGGCCAACATGGTGAAACCCCATCTGTACTAAAACTACAAAAAATTAGCTGTGTGTGGTGGCGTGCGCCTGTAGTCCCAGCTACTCGGGATGCTGAGGCAGGAGAATTGCTTGAACCCAGGAGGCGGAGGTTGCAGTTAGCCGAGATCAGGCTACTGCACTCCAGCCTGGCAACAGTGAGATTCCGTCTCAAAAAAAAAAAAAAAAAAAAAAATACCAGTACTCATTCATAAAATGTAGTAATGACAGAGAAAAACATGTGTTGAGAAGGTATAACATAGATCACCTCCAGTTTTACTGACAAGATACAATCACTGTCGACAACTGATTTGACCACAAAACTTCCCTTACTTTTTCGTTGTTATTGTTTTAATATTTACTAATATCCTATTGTTCTTAATAATATAATTGGGAATTCTTCTCAAGTATTTAAGAGCAAACAGCAAGATTAACCATCTTTTTTTTTTTTTTTTTTTTTTTTTTTTTTGAGTCAGGATCTCATTCTGCTGCCCACGCTCTCATTGTAACCTCAAATTTCTGGACTCAAGAAATTTGGACTCCTACCCCAGTCTCCCAAGTAGCTGTGATTATAAGCACACACCACCACGTCCAGCTAATTCTTTATTTTTATTTTTTTGTAGAGACAAGGTCTCACTATGTTGCCAAGGCTGGTCTCGAATTCCTGGCCTGAAGCAATCCTCCCACTTTAGCCTCCCAACGTGCTAGGATTACAGGCATGAGCCACCATGCCCAGCTATTCTAGTTCTTAAAAGACCCTTATAAGGAGAGAATTGCCACTAAATCTTTTCATGATTTGAAATAAAAATGGGCTATTTTATACTTTTTAGACCTTGGAACTAAATACTTTCCTGTATTTTAAACATGAAAAAATAGAAACAGCACAATAATTACTAATGACTAGAATGTTTTCTAGTCTGTTCACATAAAGTGCTTTAATAAGTCAGTAATGAGTGGACACACCTAAGATGTGGGGATGAGCAGAATTAGAGCACATTTCCTTAGGTTTGTGCTCAAAACTTCATGCCTTGAAAAAATCTTGTTCATTATTTGTTTTTCCTAATTACTTTTAATATTTTGACTGGAATAGGTTAACATTTTATCTGAGAACTTATGGAAGTAAAAAATTCTTATATCCTTTCTCATTAATTTTAATGGTTTCTGTTCTTTGTTTTTCACTAATGAACAGGATCCCTGTCGAAGTTTGCCTTACCTGGGAAATCAGAAGTGACATCTTCCTTCAACGCGAGTAATACAAATATCTTCCAGAACTATGCAATGGAGGTACACTTTTGTGCAAAAGAGAATCTTCATATACTGCTTTATAAAATGCACATTTCTTAAGTATTGGTGGACCCAGGTAGAGTAACAGAAGTTAAATACATAGGCTGGGCGCGGTGGCTCATGCCTGTAATCCCAGCACTTTGGGAGGCCAACATGGGTGGATCACCTGAGGTCAGGGGTTCGAGGCCAGCCTGGCCAGTATGGTGAAACCACGTCTCTACTAAAAATACAAAAATTACCCAGGCATGGTGGCAGGCACCTGTAATCCCAGCCACTAGGGAGGCTGAGGCAGGAGAATTACTTAAACGTGGGAGGCAGAGATTGCAGTGAGCCGAGATCACGCCACTGCACTCCAGCCTGGGCGACAGAACAAGACTCCATCTCAAAAAAAGAGAAAAAATAATAAGTTAAATACATAGCACCTGAAATTTCAGAATGTGAATTGCATCTGAGTAAAGTTAAAATTTAGCTTTTGGATATCCAGTATTTCAGATTATTGAAGTCATACTAACTTATTTCTATTAGGACAGATCTATGCTTACTTTAAGGTTTATCAACCTACAAAAGCATTTTAATTTTCATTGTTAGTATTTGGGTTTTTTTCATGAGTGTTCTCTTTGAGTGTTTATTTCACATAATAAACACAATCAGTTTTGCTATGCAAGCATACTTTTTTGGTGAATGTACAGGGAGTAGTTTTGGCATTATGTTGTCAGTTTCTTCCACCATGTTTTTCATTCTTTGTGTCAGTTTGACGTAGGTCTCTGCTGGGTAAGCGTTTGTATCCCACATACTTACAATGAAAAAGTTATACTTTTTCACTTTAAAACTTTTTCCTAATTTTTCTGTAAAAATTGCTTCCAAATACATTTGTGAGTATGGTTGCTATTTTATGTTAATTTGCATAAATCTGGAAAATAAATTTGCATACAGCCAAAACGTAGATGATGAACACTAACTTTACAAAGTTTCTGGAGGCTTCGAGAATTTCTATATTTTCTTAACATAATGATAGCATTTATAGTTATCTATAGCAATGCTTATTAAACTGTCTTTTGTAAAAGACCAGGGTTGTTTTCATTTTGTTTGTTTAATTTCTAATCTGTCATAGCTAATGTTCTTAGAAAATACATTGATTACACACTTAGATGTTACTGCAATATCACAGTACTTTAAAAAGTTTATAAATCCTCCTCTCAATTTCTTATTTATCTCATCACAATCCAGTAAGTGTTTGTAGACCAGTACTGGTCTGGCAACCACACTGATTTGTAATATGTAATTACAAATGCCTGTTTGGGGTATTAACAAATTAGTGATTGAGTTTACTTTTCCATTAATAAAACCACAGCAAAGTTTACTCTGATTTATAATGAAAAAAATCCTCACTTAAAAGCAAGTTTCCCTTTCAGGCAAAAATTCTGGAATAGATTTAGCTGAAGACGATTATAGTATATAATACACTGATGTAATCCAGTGTTTGTGTATAGCATCTGAATCCTTCTGGGTTTTAATTATCCAGTGAATTTATGAATTGTGAAATGGTTTTTAATTCATAATCTGAATTAACCAGCTTTCTTTATAAAGTGCTATCTTCTCCCGCAGGTTCTCATCTCAAGTTGCTCTCGGTGTAGAACTTGTGATTGTCTTGTCCATGATGAGGAAATCATGGCTGGCTGGACAGCAGATGATTCAAATCTCAATACTACATGCCCATTCTGTGGCAATATCTTCTTACCCTTTCTGAATATAGAAATAAGAGATTTAAGACGACCTGGAAGGTAATGATATTTTTTTTCCTTCATGTTTAAGGATCATGTTCCCTATAATATCTCTTTTCTCAAAAAGTTCCTTCGATTCACATTACAGATACTTTCTAAAGTCAAGCCCATCAACAGAAAATATGCACTTTCCATCCTCCATTTCAAGTCAGACGAGGCAGCCTTGCATTTCAACATCAGCCTCTGGTCTTGACACATCTGCTGTCTCTGTTCAAGGGAATTTTGATCTAAATAGGTAATTATGATTATGTGGAAGTATATTTTAACAACATATATTTACACATATTTTAGAAGTATGACAGAAAAATTAGTTGACCATTTCCAGGTTTAAATGTCTACGAATAACAGATTCATAATCTTAAATTCTTACTCTTAAAACAGTGTTAAAATTCTCTAATCACATAAATCTTTAAATATGTAGTTATATGTTATGCTTTATTAATCCCCAGAGTTTAAGCTGTATGTATATATGATAATGTTTACTAGTATTTTAAAGGGAAAAAAATTTAGAACACTCGAGGTTTATAATGACTATCTTTTTTCTTGTCTCTGTCTCTTCAGGAATTAAGTCAATACTACTACTTTTTAATATTTAATTTTCTACCTAGGGAATATTTAATAATCTAAGAAAACATTTGGAGCTGATATAGGAACTGCGAAATTAAACTAAAATTTATATAGTAAGCCTAATATAAGTAAATCTACACTTAAAACTGATGCAGAAATCAATTCCATTTTACAGAAGTGCCAAATAAGCCATATATAGCTGGACAGATGAAGCCATATTGGTAGCTGCATGTGCCAAAAAATGCCTGTATAGTGTTGGCAGGCTAATGTGACCTGTTTGATCTTGATTACTTAATAAAACCAAAAATCTGTTTGTGCACCTTCTTTCATCACAGGTCTATTGTAGCCCTTATCTTTGTCTCCTGGGTTGTGACTCCTGAAGGAATATGTGCCTTTTTTCTCTGCTTTCTATCCCCATGGTCTAGTGTGCTTTCTACTGTATAGAAGTCTACTAAATGTTTTGAATAAATGAATGAATCTTGAAGATTTACAGTTGATTTGATAAAAAAGGAAATTTATCATGACTATACTACTTAAAAATATATCCTATTTCCCAGCTGAAGCCTGAGTAGCATTTCCTTTCATTCATGTTGCCATGTCTAGCTCTGATTCTTTTTTTTTTTTGAGACAGAGTCTCACTCTGTTGCCCATACTGGAGTACAGTGGTGCAATCTTGGCTCACTGCAATCTTTGCCTCCCAGGTTCAAATAATGCTTCTGCCTCAGCCTCCCAAGTAGCTGGGATTACAGGCACCTGCCATCACACCTGGCTAATTTTTCTATTGTTAGTAGAGACAGGGTTTCACCATGTTGGCCAAGCTGCTCTCGAACTCCTGACCTCAGGCAATCCACCTACCTCAGCCTCCCAAAGTGCTGGCATTACAGGTGTGAGCCACCTCACCCGACCATCTAGCTCGGATTCTAAAGAGAAGAACATGGCCGGGAGTGGTGGCCCACACTTGTAATCCCAGCACTTTGGGAGGCCGAGGTGGGCAGATGGCTTGAGCCTGGGAGTTCGAGACCAGCCTGGACGACATGGCGAAACCCCATCTCTACTAAAAATACAAAAATTAGGCAGGCATGGTGGCGTGTGCCTGTAGTCCCAGCCACTCCTGGAGGCTGAGGTGGGAGGATCGCTTGAGCCTAGGAGACAGAAGTTGCAGTGAGCCAAGATCACACCACTGCAGTCCAGCCTGGGTGACAGAGCAAGACTCTGTCTTAAAAAAAAAAAAGAGAGAGAGAGAGAACATGATCCTTGTTGATGAAGTAAAGTAAATCTAGACACTGATACACTTTCTTCTTTTTTCAATTCCCAAGCAAATCTAAACTGCAGGAAAATTTTTGCACCCGAAGTATTCAGATCCCTGCTAATAGATCAAAAACAGCTATGTCTAAATGTCCAATATTTCCAATGGCCAGGAGTATTAGTACTTCTGGCCCCTTGGATAAGGAAGATACTGGAAGACAGAAGCTCATTTCTACAGGCAGCCTGCCAGCTACTTTACAAGGAGCTACAGTATGTATTTTGGTGTATTTTTTTATTTGGAAATTGATCACTTACGTATGATTTTGTTCCCCTTGTCCTAAGTAGTCTTATTAGCTTTATTATTGCCAAAAAGAGTCTCTTATCCCATGATACAATTATATTACTTTTCTACTCATATGGGAATCATTGAATTTTTTAATGGCTTAGTATTATTTTGCATTTGCCATTTATGGTTTTTATTTATTCAACAGGATTCTTTAGGTTTAGAATGGCACCTTCCAAGTCCCGATCCTGTCACTGTTCCGTATCTTAGTCCTTTAGTGGTATGGAAAGAACTTGAAAGCTTATTGGAAAATGAAGGTGATCATGCAATAACAGTGGCAGACTTTGTGGACCATCATCCAATTGTTTTTTGGAACCTGGTATGGTATTTCAGACGTCTTGACTTGCCCAGTAACTTACCTGGATTGATTCTTTCTTCTGAGCACTGTAACAAGTATTCAAAGGTATGAGACTAAAAATTAAAAGGCACTGAATGCTTCTGTTACCATTGTAATATTTGCATATTCCTAATGATTAAAAAGTAAGGTCTGTTTTTATGCTAAATTTATTTTATTTTATTTTTTGAGATGTAGTCTCACTCTTTCGCCAGGCTGGAGTGCAGTGGCACTATCTCGGCTCACTGCAGCCTCCAGCTACAGGGTTCAAGTAATTCTCCTACCTCAGCCTCCCAAGTAGCTGGGATTACAGGCACACACCACCACGCTCAGCTAATTTTTGTATTTTTAGTAGAGACGGGGTTTCACCATGTTGGCCAGGATGGTCTTGATCTCTTGACCTTATGATCCACTTGCCTCAGCCTCCCAAAGTGTTGGGATTACAGGCGTGAGCCACCGCGCCCAGCCTATGCTAAATATTTTTAATAGCCCTCTGGGTCATTAGATAAATAGAATTGTTTTAGTTGTATTTACAAATAATATTTTCTTCTTACAGGCTAGCAATAAGAGTCTTTTTTTTTTGCCTTCTCCTAAAATTTACATTAAATGTACTTGAATTTTTGCTATTGCTTCAAGAATAAACTGGAAATGACTCTTAGGAGGCAGATTTGTGAGTTAGGCCCACTTACATCTTGTACTTCTTTCAAAACAAGCCTAATTTTTTTTTTTTTTTTTTTTTTGACACAAGATCTCGCCCTGTCACCCAGACTGGAGTGCAGTGGTGTGGTCATGGCTCACTGTGACCTCTAACCCCTGGGCTCAAATGACCCTCCTGTCTCAGCCTCCCAAAGTGCTGGGGTTATAGGCAGGAGCCACTGTGTCCAGCCCAAGCCTAACACTTTTTAAGGATATCTGTACAGCAGTCCCTCCTTATTCATGGTTTTCCTTTCTGAGGTTTCAGTTACCCATGGTAACTGTGGTCTCAAAATATTAAGTGGAAACTTCGAGAAAGAAACACTTCATAAGTTTTAAATTGCATGCTGTTCTGAGTAGCATGATGAAATCTCGTGCTGTCCCATCTGGGATGTGAATCATCCCTTTGTTCAGTGTATCCACGCTGTGTATGCCACCTGCCTGTTAATCATTGAGTAGCCATCTCTGTTATCAGACCCACTGTGATGGTATCACAGTGCTTGTGTTCATGTAACTCCTGTTTTACTTAATGGCACAAAGCAGTGATGCTGGCATATTGTTTTAATTGTTCTATTTTATTATTAGTTATTGTTAATTTCTTTTTGTGCCTCATTTATAAATTAAATATCACAAGTATGTATGTATAGGAAAATACAGTATATATAGGGTTCGGTACTATCTGCAGTTATAGGTATCCATTAGAGGTCTTGGAATATGGCTGCTGAGGATAAAGGGGGACTATTGAAATTCATATTGCAATTATGTGCTACCACTCTCGTCATTCCTTTACCCTGGATTTTTGCTTAACATTTAGGCAATTTGTTTGTTATATGTTCATTTGTATTTTTGGTATGTTGTTTTATAAAAGTGTCTTTACTTTTTCATATACTGCCACTGCCACTAAATGGTGGTCTCTAAGTTCAGGAACCTTGCCTTCTCTCTTCTTGTGCTGCATGCCTATGATTGTGCATGTGCTTCGGATTTTCAGTACATCATACATGAGTGACAAAGACGTGAACTCAGTGTTATCTGGGCCAGGGTGTTGGATGATATAGGATGGGACTCCTGGATTTATCTTTCTGTGACTTTGAATCATGAGCAAGAGGAGCAAGATGAGTTCTTCTTGGTACCCTTTCTCACGGATCTCAAGTACTTTGTTATATCTGATCTTTAGAGATCATTAGCTTTTCCACACAGCCCATCTTCCTGTAGTAGATATCAAATGTAGGTAAATCAGTCTTTTTCTGTTCTCTTTTCTGTCTCGCACATATACATCCTAAAAAATATTTATAAGAATTGTATAAAATACTTATGAAAAATTATCATGTAAGGATCATTAATGAATGTTTATTGTATAACACAGATTCCCCGCCACTGTATGTCTGAAGATAGCAAATATGTTTTAATACAAATGTTATGGGACAATATGAAGTTACATCAGGATCCGGGACAGCCCTTGTACATTCTCTGGAATGCACACAGTAAGTGCCATCATAGAATGCTGACTTTGTTCATATGAGAGTAACCTCTACTAGCTTTAAATAGTGTAAACCAATGTATAACTGACTTTTATTTTACTGTACTACTTTTTGTCTTACAGGTCAAAGTCGTACTCTTTTGTTTGAGAGTGAGTGTTTGATTTTTTCAGTGCTACCTTCTATGGAGGTCTAAGGGTTTTTTTTTTGTTTTTTGGTTTGGTTTTTTGAGGGGTGCTGTGTATGTGCTGGAGGGGTTGGTTGTGTTTTGCAGAATTCAGCTTTCAGCACATTGCTCATCCCAATTTCTTCTTTTTACTTATTTTTTATTTGTTTCCATCCCAGGCTGCTGATTTAGAATTTTCATCAGAGGCTGTATTAAGGGAAACAATATTTTAGTTATTGTCTATTTAAGACCACAGAAAGCTTTAGACCTTTTTTTGTCATTATTTGTCTTATTTTTTGCTTTCTTCATTCTTGGATTCCTATTTCTTTATCTATTGCCCTTAATTTATTTTTAGTGCTTTGTAACTTAATATCTGTCAGTTGCTGCTTAATTTCTTTCTCCTTTCTACACAGAACATTTTCCTTCATCTGTTCTTTTGTTCGTTTACAGCCCAAAAATATCCAATGGTCCATTTATTGCAAAAAAGTGATAACTCATTTAACCAGGAACTGTTGAAAAGTATGGTAAAAAGCATTAAAATGAATGATGTCTATGGACCAATGAGTCAGATTTTAGAGACACTGAATAAGTGTCCACATTTTAAAAGACAGAGGTAAGTCCTTCTCTTAGACGAATATATTGTTCTCCTAGGCAGATTCATATTGTTTGCTTAGTAATTTGTTAGAATATCTCATGCTTATGATAGCATTAAATTTTTTATAGGGAACATATGGACTATATGGATACTAATATTTTCTCCATGACTTTTTCTCCCTAGGAGTTTATACAGAGAAATACTATTTCTCTCACTTGTGGCACTGGGAAGAGAAAACATTGATATAGGTAATTTAGCTTTATATCTAATATGTAATATTTATATATCATGGAATAGTTTTCAAAGTATTTTTATATTAGTAGTTATACTTTATTAGTAATATTAAATCTGTAATTATATAAAGGTAGATTAGTTGTTGCTAAGGACCAAGAGGTGGGGTGAATAGGGAGTGACTGCTAACTGATATAAGGTTTCTTTTTGGTGAGATGAAAATGTTCTGGAATTAGGCAGTGGTGATAGTTGTACAATCTTGTGAATATACCAAAAAAACACTAAATTGTATACTTTAAGTTAGTGAATTGTATGGTATATGGATTATATTTCAATTTTTAAAAGTTAATCTGACAAGAAAAGGACTAGTCAGGAAAAATTATTTAATTGAAAGAAGCCGGGTGCGGTAGCTCATGTCTGTAATCCCAGCACTTTGGGAGGCCAAGGTGGGTGGATCGCTTGAGGCCAGGAGTTTGAGACCAACCTGGGCAACATGGTGAAACCCCATTTCTACCAAAAAAAAAAAAAAAAGTTAGCCAGATATGGTGGCACATGGCTGTAGTCCCAGCTACTTGGGAGGCTGAGGTGAAAGTATCATGTGAGCCTGGGCAGTCGAGGCTGCAGTGAGCCATGACGGTGCCGCTGCATGCCAGCCTGGGCTGTAGAGCAAGACCTTATCTGATAAAAAAAGAATCAACAGAAGGTGATTCTTTTCTAGAAGCTACTGTAATTACATCAGGGTAATGCTACCAGGAGCAGAGCTGGAAAAATCAATAGTATAGAATAGGGAGTCTAGAAATAAACATAAATATCTATGGGAATATAATATATAATAAAATCAGCCAGGTGCAGTGGCTCACGCCTGTAATCCCAACACTGTAGGAGGCCAAGGCGGGCAGATCATCTGAGGTTAGGAGTTCGAGGCAAGCCTGGCCAATATGGTGAAACCCCATCTCTACTAAAAATACAAAATTAGCCAGGCGTGGTGGCGCATGCCTGTAGTCCCAGCTACTCAGGAGCCTGAGGCAGGAGAATCACTTGAACCCAGGAGGCGGAGGCAGCAGTGAGCTGAGATTGTGCCACTGCACTCCAGCCTGCGCAACAAGAGTGAAACTCCGTCTAACCAAAAAAAAAAAAAAAAAAAAAAAATATATATATATATATATACACACACATATATATAAAAAATAAAATCAGTTAGGAAAGGTAGACTATTAAATGGCACTGGGATAGTCATTCTAGCCACTTGAGAAAGATGCCAGAACTTAACCAAAATCATGAATAGTGTTATTTGAGCTAGGCCTTTTAACTATGGTGAAACAGAGGATACCAAAAAGGATTATTCAGATCCTTGTTACCATCCCTTTATTCCCTACCTAGTACAAGCCCAGACTGTAGTCAGATATTACTCTAGCCCTCTGCCAAAGGTGGGATTTCCTTGAATGTCTAAAAAATTCCAGACCTCCAAGCTAGAGAAGCTCACTTGCTCATGCACTTGACTCAACTCAAACAAGCCTTTATGGGTACCACTGTGGTACTGTTTCAGAGAGGAAAGATGTTCTTATGTCCGTCACCTCCCCAAAGCAGAAAAATAGGATCTTAGTGACATTGTTATAATTCATACCCCATTTGGCTCTCTGAGGGGCAAATTTTTATCCAGTATGTGTTTAAAATAAGCAATAAGTTAGCATGATTTCTAGGCTGAGAGAAACTTTTAGCAGAAGCTTGTAAACCTCGGTTGTCCCTTTTTGTCACATGTGGACTATCTTCTGGGGAAAAGGCACACAGACCTTGGTATAATGTCCTTAAAAATAAAAGTAACAGTCTGTTAGCTCCATCTGTTGCCATGTGGAAAAGGGAAAAAAAATCATTACATGGTGATTTCAGATATTTGGATTATTTTCCCAGAGGTTTCCCATAATATAGGAAGTTAGGACACATAAACCAAAAAAAATTTCTGTTGAAGCAAAATTTAAATTTAAAAAATGAAACCATAAAAGGACTAGTGTAAAGAAAATATGGGCAAAAAAACTTTTTGTCAATCCTGATGGGAAAAGGCTATTATTTATTTTTACTGTTTTTATTGAGTATGCAAAGCAAAGTACCAAAAAAGTGCATATGGTATTTGGTGGTTTTTAACATCTGTACCTGGTAAAATTAAAAATTGGCATTTTCAAACCTTTAAGTTTCACTGGTCTGTGCAATCCAGCTGTGGTCCTTTGGATAAAGAAATGTCCTAGCAATTCCTTCTTGGCCTCTAATGTTGTGTTTCTGTAGTATTATAGAAACTTGATAGTTTTCAACATCAGACCTAAATTTCTTTATCCTTTTATTTCTTTATCAATTTCTGCAGATGCTTTTGATAAAGAGTACAAGATGGCATACGATCGTCTCACACCTAGTCAAGTCAAGAGTACACACAACTGTGATAGACCACCAAGTACAGGGGTGATGGAATGTCGAAAAACCTTTGGAGAACCTTATCTTTAAGATGTATTTGTATGTGTAAACATTCAATGTATATTGTATAGTCAGTGTATAAAATAACACTTTTAGACTCTAAATATTTTTTCTTCAATTTTTGAAAATACAATTTGTAAATGGTTCAAAAGACTCAGACAGCTTATGTACAGAATGTTTGAAGAAGAGAATAGTGACAAGTGGGGAGAAAGCCACTTTGTTTCTCATTTCTTTTTTCTTCTTAACTCCCCTGTAATAGTAAATAAAGTATTTTTGTGATGAGGAAATCCCTAAACAAAATTAGTTGCCATAAAATATATGACAACTGTTTTATGGTTTCTCTTGGAAGAGACAGATTGAAAAATCATGAATGGAATCTAAACAGAAATGTCAGATGAACGTATTTCCTGTTTTCATAGACTATTCAAATGTTTTGACCATGAAGTTGTATTATACATATTTTAAATTGTTTATAGTAAGTTGATATTTTTTTAATTTTTAAATTGAATATAGCAAACTTAAAATGAATTTAAACTTAAGCAAGCAAGCAAGTGTGTATTTTCCTTGTCTGCTGCTATTTGAAGTAATTAGTACAGCTGCAGATCTCTCTGTGTATATCTATCTATATATATATTTTTTATTACTTGGGAGAATGAATTTTAAAATGTCAGTGCTAGTGTCAAGTGTTGTCCTAGGATTGCATGTTAGTACCCCTAAGCCTGAGTGCGGGGAGTGAGTTATGCGAGGGTAGCGTGCACTGCACAGACTGACTCATGGAGCCTTGTGCAAGGAGAGCCAGAGAGGTTCACTATACCATGACACCAAAATTGTCTCTATTGCTAATAGATACGTATAGTATACAGGGAAAATAGCTTATAAATCCAAATATCAATTTAAATTTTAATATTCTACATGAAAACTTACATTGGGAAATATGCAGACAAGTGATTATATTCCAAATTTTACCCTTATTTTAATATCTAAAATATTGGGTATGATGCAAATTATACTATAGAATATTTATCTGAAATATGACTTACTGGGGTATTCTGTTAATACTATATATAAATATTCAGAATTTTTTTCAAAAGTAGAAAAATTCCCCTCTGAAAGTACAGCCAGATAGATTTTCATCCATATTGAGGAACTTAGCTTTTTCAACAAGCTTCAGAATCTGAAGTCTGTAGAATCTAAAATACAGAAATATCCAGAAATCAGACAATAAATTGAAAGTTTAGACATCATGAGTATTAAATAGCTTTAAAAATATATTTTTAGTCATATTTCTAATGTAACTTTCTTTGGGTAATTTCTGGTAAGGAAAAACATCTTTTGGCTGCTAGAATTAGTTATAGATTTTCAATATGTGTGTGTGTTTGCACACATTATCATTAGTGAAGGAATTCCCTAGCCAGCTTTAAAGAAGGAAAAAATGGATAGTCCCAAATTAGGTGTATAAAGCCAGTAGAGTCCACGACACTTGGACTGGAGGTATCTTGGAGTCCTGAGACTTAGAATCAGTTCAGCTGCAGAAAACCCACCTTTTGAGTTCACATCATTAGTGAATAGCACCATGCTGAAACATTTCACAGCTTCCAACTCTGGGAAATAATGGAGAGAGTTTAAAAATGTAAAACTTCAGTTAGTTTGGGGCTGAACTTGCTTACTTGAAAAATCTGGTGCTAGGCACATGTATCTGCCTCTCCTTTGTAAATACCACTCCAATCTTATTCTTTGCTATTCAGATCCAAGTTTCATGTTCTACTTGTTCTTCATGTTCTTTAAATCATTTGAAAGTTTTCAACTGAGAGAAACATTTCAGAGGGGGGAGGCTTTTGGCACTGGTGATAAACATCCCTCCAAGAGAACCGTCTGGGGTTCTCTTCTATTTGTGGTTGGTTGTTTTTATTCTTTTAAAAACAGCTTTCATTGTTGTTTACTTTTTGTGTAATACAAACAAAATGTAGGAATCATAGTTTATTGATTTCAAATGGCTGACAAAGAATGAGTAAAACCATTCTTTATGGTTTTATGATTCAGACTCATTTGGAAAAGCGAATGTAATTTTTACCTCCTCTTTCCACCCCAAGTTTTGTTTCTGCTTTTGGAGAGGGTTGTATTTCCCCTACTTTTAATCCCTAGGGAATATTATTGCACAGATTTAGTCTTAAAACCTAAAACACGAATACAAAGTGGTAAACCTGTTCAAAAGAAAATTAAAATATGAATCATTCTTGAGCTGGGCGTGGTAGCTCATGGAGGCCTGTAATCCCAGCACTTTGGGAGGCCGAGGCAGGGAGGATTGCTTGAGTCCAGGAGTTCAAAACCAGCCTGAGCAACATAGAGAGACCCTGTCTCTACAAAAAAATTTTTAAAATTTGCTCGGTATGGTGGCTCATGCTTGGTAATCCCAGCTACTCGGGAGGCTGAAGCAGGAGGATCACTTTGAGCCTGGGGGTTTGGGGCTGCAATGAGCTGTGATCATGCCATTGCACTCTAGCCTGGATTACAGAGCAAGACCCTGTCTCAAAAAAAAAAAAAAAAAAAAAAAAAAAAAAAAAAACAGAAAATATCAATCATTTAAAATAACTCTATACAAACTTTTCTTCAATTTTTTGTTAACCATACATTTTGGAGAATAATGGCCAACCATGTTGGAGAGAAATGCCCTTGTGCTACATCATCTGTCTTTTATTTTCTTACTCTTAGTTTTGTTTATATGTTTAAATGGTTGACAATAAACCATGTCCTGTGCTGATGTAGCTTGTTTACTACGTCCTACCATTATGTTCTAAATGGCACACATTTGTATTCCATATCGTATTTCAAATATTCTACTTTTTCCTCCTAGTGTTAGGTGGAGAAATATGCAGCTGTTCATCTTCTGATTTTTGTCTTCTTTTCCCTGACTTTCTTGGGGTTTGAGTTTCTGTTTTGCTCTAAAACCCTAACACTACCAGCATATTTAATTGTAAGGTTTTCTAGTATGTCTCCCCATTTGTGTATTTAGAGAAATGGTCCCAGAAAACATTGGTTCAACATTTTAGGCAGTAAATACTTATTTTTACTCTATGCTGATAATTACTATGATACTTAAGTGCAACCAGCAAGTATTAGCTAGCTCTATTTAGAAGTTATGCTATATTTCTAAATACAGGCTGAGCTCCTGGAATCAAATGCTCCAAAATCCAAAACTTTTTGAATACCGACATGATGCTCAAAGGAAATGCTCATTTGAGCATTTTGGATTTCATATTTGGGATGTTCAACCAGTTTGTATTTTTCAAATATTCCAAATTTCAAAAACATCTGAAATCCAAAACACTTCTGGTCCGAAACATTTCTGATAAGGGATACTCAACCTGTACTTTGTAATATACGATATGAAAATACCTATTTGTTTGGTGATGTGCAGTAGCTCAGCTTTATTTTCATTTCTCTCACTAGAACTTGAAAGCTGCTATTTGGCACTTTCTCTCAGAGCAAGAAGAGAAAGAGCAGGCTGTCTCTTTGAGAAGACCCTTGTCCTTCATGCTAAAGTTAGCATGTGCTGCCTCTTCCTGTCTGGATACAAGACTAAGCTTTATTTCAAAACTGAACCCTCTAGCAGCTGCATACCAGTTTACCTTAATATCCTTAGTACTTGGTGTCTTAACATCCTCATACTACCTTGCTCCTTTGGCCTCAAAGTAAGCATATTGGCTGGCTTATATTTCTTAACAAAATTAGCAGTACACAAATTGAAGAATTTTCATCTTTGATTACAAAAGTCTGCGCATGTGCTTGTACTCTGAGATGGTAATAGATTCTTCTGATAAAGTTATTGCTGCCTTTCCACAGTTCCTGTTCATTTGGATGGCTCCCTCCTTTACTATTTAAAGATTTTCTTTTCAAATGTAGTACTATGATAAAACTGTTGCAGCAACTGGTGGATTTTCTGCAACTGAAATTCTCCAGGTTTTGCTTGCTCATACAGCGAAGGACCTAAAGACCAGAAGTGTGCCTTTAGTTGTGCAGGCAGACTTGGGCCAGGATGTCCTGTAGGCTTTAGTGAACCCCCAGGGATAGGCAGCTCTGCTCATGAGCCCTCTCATTACATCTTTCATAGCATCCAGTCCCCGTACACATTGCAAGCTGCACCTGCTGGAGGACCCTCCCACCAAAAAAGGGTCAGAACCAAGAGTATTCATTGGCACATAAGGCCAACCAATTCTTCCTGATTATTTATTTTTTCTTTTTTTTTTTGAGACAGAGTCTCGCTGTTGCTCAGGCTGGAGTGCAGTGGCACGATCTCGGCTCACTGCAGGCTCCGCCCCCCGGGGTTCACGCCATTCTCCTGCCTCAGCCTCCCGAGTAGCTGGGACTACAGGCGCCCGCCACCTCGCCCGGCTAATTTTTTGTATTTTTTTTAGTAGAGACGGGGTTTCACCGTGTTAGCCAGGATGGTCTCGATCTCCTGACCTCGTGATCCGCCCACCTCGGCCTCCCAAAGAGCTGGGATTATAGGCGTGAGCCACCGCGCCCGGCCCTTTTCCTGATTATTTACTATTCTGTGCTCTAGATAATACATTCCAATTCCTGCCCCCTTTGGTACTCAATCTTTAAATAATATTGATATAGACAGCTATAAAAGACTAAGCCTGTAATTTGGTAAAACTATTTTCGAATCTATTGATGACAGTGCAATATTATGTTCAAAATATATAGTAACCATTTTGGCTGGGTACAGTGGCTCATGCCTGTAATCTCAGCACTTTGGGAGGCCGAGGTGGGCAGATTGCCTGAGCTCAGGAGTTCGAGATCAGCCTGGGCAACATGGCAAAACCCTATCTCTACAAAAAAATACAAAAATCAGCTGGGTGTGGTGGTGCACTTCTGTAGTCCCAGCTACTTGGGGGGCTGAGGCGGGAGGATCGCTTGAGCCCAAAAGGTGAGGCTACAGTGAGCCATGTTCATGTCACTGCACTCTAGCCTGGGTGACAGGGCAAGGCCCCGTCTCTTTTTAAAACAAAACAAAACCAAAAACCATTTAAACACATAACAGTTTGAAAAATTTGGAATACATCTCTTTTTTCTGGTACTATATAGACTCTTAACCCATTAAATGAGGAAGAATTCAGAAATCTGGCTCAAACCTATTATCAGGGCCTTCAAGGAAGTGCAGCCTAAGGGGGTAGAAGTCATCCAATTAGCCACTGACTTCCAATTCAAATACCCATTTGGGACAGTTCAGACTTTCCAGGCTGAATGAATGACCTAGAATTTGTCACAAGTAACTATATACAGAATATTCTGCTAAGTGAGAGGACCATCTCAATATTATCTCGACATTTTTAAATGGTACTTTACCTCTAAAACAGCATGATTTTAATATTATAGTACATTTGTAAATGTGTGACCAAAAAATTTAATTTCCAGGTATAACCAATTAGTCTTTTAAAAGTTACACAAGTTTTCCATCTCACCAAAGTAATCTCACTCTCTCCCCCAGTGAATTCCTACTCATTCATCAAGACTCAGCTTTCATTTTTTGTACTTGTCCTTTTCTGTAACACTGTGAAGTGACCAGAACTTCCTTTCTAGGCAAAGGGGTATGCCAGAAATTCAGCAAACTGGGAAAAGGATGTCAGATTATTAGAGATGGTTTTAATCATTCAGTGGATATTTCAGCCTTTTATCATTACACAGCATTTTACGGTCCATCACTCCTTACTCCAGTCTGAGGAAGAACGTCAGATCCCAGGCTGTGGGTGAGGTGACATCCCCGAGGCTAACGGGAACAGGCTGCAGACACCAGGTTAGTGCCCAGAATTTTGGTATTGGGACCTCCCTCCCACAAGCATTGCCTTCTCCTCCTGTTCTTAGGCCTTGGCTATGGAAACCCAGCAATGCAGTAGCATCAGGAATAAGGATAAATAAGAATATAGAATTGGAACATGATTCCATACTCTTCATCAGTCTTCTCGGGAGGATTCTGACCAAATGACCTAAAGATAAGGATGAGCCCATCCATGTTGTAAAGTAAAATACCATTGGGATTCACAGTTTATTGAAATTTAATAAAAATTATTTCCAAAGAATGGGAATCCTGGGGTAGCGAGGCAATTAATTAAGCAATTCATCTTAAAAGATGGAATACTTGGAACACCTTAGCCATCACTCAATGCCAAAATGTTTGGGTTTTTTTCACATCACATCCGTCCTATCTTTTCATCTTCAGTGAATCATTCCTCATGTTTGTAATTAAAGCCATATTTACCATCATAATCTGCAGTCACCCGAGCTCATTTTGCTCTGAAGCCAGTGATATTAAGCTGTTCTATTTCTAATGTGTTCCTTAACTTGATTCTAGTAAAAGCAGCAAGCAGTGGTATTTAATATACAAACTCATCAAATTCCACATAAAACATTTAACCACATTTTTAAGAACTCAAGTGTCCTTTACACTAGCTACCTTGGAAGTAGTACTGCACCTTTCTCACCATGTTGTCATTGTGTTATGCATTCTTGGAGTTTCCCTTTTGTAATTACCTTAAGATCCATTCATAAACCACAGAAGAAATCAGTCTTGCTTTATAATCCTATTTAGGTTGACATACAAAAATAGCATTGTCCCACCAGATCTCTTACTTTATAAACCAGATGTGGCGCTACTGACTTTGGACTCTTTAGAATGACTTCCCTTCCCACTCCACTCAACTGTCATTGTTGGGTGAGAACACGCTGGAGGGTGGACCCAGGACATTCCATTAGAATGTCTAATCCCTCAAGGTGACCACTGATGGAGACAACATGAATTTGCATGTTCTAATAAATACATACTTTTAAACGGCCTCTAGAGTAGATTTCCTTCCCTAATCTCCATTCCTTCCAATTCAAGTGCAAATTATAAATTTTTATTTTTCAGGCTGCTTTTTAAATTTCACTTTTCAGAAACGCAACAATAAGAGTTAATGTAGTCCTTTAAACTAGAAAATACTGGTATAGGCCAGGTGCGGTGGCTGACGCCTGTAATCCCAGCACTTTGGGAGGCCAAGGCGGGCAGATCACGACTTCAGGCTGAGGCAGGAGAATTGCTTGAACCGGGGAGGTGAAGGTTGTGGTGTGCCGAGATCACGCCATTGCACACCAGCCTGGGCAACAAGAGCCAAACTCTGTCTCAAAAAAAAAAAAAAAAAAGAAAGAAAATACTGGTATATATCCAGATGCAGTGGGCTACAAAACGTGGAATGATCATTGATTCCTGTTATATTTCTTTTTTTTCTGTAGCCTTGGATCCTTAGACTCACCAATAACTGAAGCTACAGTGATTACAAACCTGATAGAACCTCACAATTTGAACAGAAAAGGAGGAGACAAAATTGCAGCGTGTGTTTGGGGCAGAGGTCAGGAAGGCTGAGATGTAGACCACATCTGCATCTTTTGGGCCAGCAGCCCTTGGAATGATCAGGGAACAGTGAGCATAGGAGCTTGTCTTATAGCTGCTGCGCCTATCCCAACCTTTGCCCCCAGTTATCTCATTTAGAAAACCCTCTGGCTCCAGGGGTCCTTCTACTGCCTCCATGTAATAGATGTCTGCATGAGTCAGGGGTAGAAACTCCACCCCTCCAGGGGTGAGGTTCTTAATCCACAATGAGCTGCAGGTGTTTCCAAGGACAAACTTTAGTCTCAGATCACATTCACATCAGAAGTCCTAGGTCACCCAGTTCACTTTCCAGGATCATATACATTCTTTCATTAGGGTCACAAGAGATACAGTAACTTCTGCATGGTCTTCTGATCCATGCCCATTGTGAGCAAGAGTGACTGATTCAGACAGATACAGGACAGGATATGATTCGATCTTCTAACATCACACTGATTATCAGGAATACAAAGTAAAGGAGGAACATTGTGAAGCCCAGGATCTTGTTCATTCTCCATTTACATGACGCAATTGAAGAGATCACAAACAGAAGCATGAGAAAAAGCAAAACAATTGCACAAAACAAGCCATTGCTGCTGACTGGAACTGGCTGTAATCCATTGATAAGAGAGAAAAGCAACCAAGGAACAGGCAAGCTGCAAGATTGAAGAAACGATGTGAATATCCTTAATGTTTATAATAATCCCATACACTTAAATAGTAGTTTACACTTTACAAAGTATTTTTCCACCAATAAAAAATCTATGAAGTGAACAGAAATTATTAGCCCCATTTCACAGACAAGGAAATTAAGTTTCAGGGAAATTAAATTACTTGCCCAAGGACTCACAGCTAATAACTAGAAGAGCTTAGGTTAAAACTGAAGTACTCTGAGTCTGAGCTTTGTTTTTATTTTCTGCATACTTATGACTTCTATATGACTCAGATCAGTTGATGTGTGCCTTTTTTTTTTAAATGCTGGAATTACAGGCACACTTCACCACACCCAGCCCCAATGTGATATGTACTCTTAAATCTCTACATTTTGATAAGGCCTACATTTCTTTTAATTCTTTAGTGATGAGGGCTGCCTTTTTAGCTGCCCCTCACCCCAAATACACATACACAAATTCAAATTTAAGGAAACAAATCTACCACCCAAATTCAGAACATGATTGGGGAAATGAAAATAGCCCCTGTTTCTGACAAGGTTGGGAGAATGGAGTAAGAGGGTGGGTACAGGAGGATAAGGCATTTGTGTGTTATACAAAATGCTGTTTAGAGTCTCTGAGCTAGCAGGAGTTCACATACAAAGGAGCAAGAGTAGTACCAAGAAGTGAAGTTGAGTCATTGCTCCTTCCAATCCCACCTCCACCGCCTTGAAAGTCAGTGAGCAGAGCATTTGACGGTATTTGGTAATGGAATGAAATGGACTTTGGTTTTCAATTTATCTGTAAATTCCAGTCAGTTACATTTCAGGCAGCATTTTAGTTCTATTATCCCATCTGGCTATGATGAATGAAGGGAAGATATTTTGTTGCTTTGCAGAAACTAACAATATAAATGCCCTTTTATTCTATGTATAATGAATAAAGCAGAAAACCAGTGAACAGAGCCAATGCAGTGTTTTCCAGTCATACTTAACACCCCTTAGAAAGTAACATTGCCACTCACCCCACAGTGATATCAAATATGTTACTGCCCACAGAGCTTGACACAGCCATGTCTCCCAGGCCTTTTCGAGCGACAATCACACTGGTGATGAGGTCAGGAATTGATGTGCCTGCTGCAAGGATTGTCAGGCCCATGATCTCTTCAGAAATCCCTATTGTTTCACCAACCTGGTAAACGGCAACGGTAATGAGAAACCATGGCAACAGTAGGTGAAAAACCTAAGGCACATCCAAGCACTATCCACATCCTACTTTGTGCAAACAGAATGCCTTCTAAGGAGCTCAGTCACACCCCCTCAGCCTGAGTGAGGAAGGGTGATTGATAGGGGGACCAACAGCTGAGATGGCCACAGAGAGGAAGAGCAAGCAAGACTCCTGCTCCTGGCCGCAGGGACCATGTTGCTCTTCTTTTCACAATTGGACTAAAAGTTACCTACACCAGATCTGCTGCTCACTGTCATTCCAACTCTTAACAACCCTACCTCCCCACAAGAACTGCCCTTCCAAAGAGCTGTTCATGTCAGCATTTCTATTTCCAGGAATGTGGACACTTGCTGTGTGCCAGGAACTAAGAGGCTGGAGGTGAAGTATGAGCAGGATGACATAGACCCTAATCTCAGCCTTTTAGAGAGGAAAGCTAGTAAACAATTATTACAGTTCAGTATTCCAGGCAGAACAGAAACACTATAGGTACTCAGAGGAAGACTAATTGAATGCCAGAGAGCAGGCGAAAAAAGCTGGCTCTCAGAATGCGTAGGATTTCACCAGGTGAGAGGGATGGGTACATGGCGGAGAAAGCAGGAAATAAGGCTAATAAGCCAAGTTCAGCTGGAATCAGGCAGGATTCCAAGGCCTTCTATGCCATGCTACAGGATATGACAGAAAAGCCACACTTGAGAAGCACTGCGTTCACTGGAATAAAAAGTCTACTTTTAAGCCTTTACAAACAACATAGAAACTGCACGAATTCACTTGATCCTCGAGATTCCCTGAGTACCGGAGATTGATCCTGAAGGAAAGTGTCCTTGGGACCTGCTGGTAGAGGATTTCGTTCCTGCTGTTCACTCACCTGGTGAGCCCACCACACCATGAGGTATGAGAACATGGCTATCCACACGATAGATCCCAGGAAGGTGAAAACAAAAAACTTCCTAGACTCCTGTTTGAAAGTTTGAAAAGGACAAGACGTAAGCTGTAGAGGTTAAAAGGTCTTTGGCCCTTCTGAGCAAGCCCAACAATCAGTGACAAGGTCTAATGGAAGAGTGATGGAGGTGAACTGGAGACATTTGACCTGAGGGCTCTCTCTCCAGGGAGGACCTTGAGATGGATGGAAAAGGATGGGGGTTGGGGGTACACCTGTAGGGGAGTCCAGCCAGTAGGGTGGACGGCAGTCACCAGATGGAAGAAAGTTGTTTGCTTGCCCTAGAACCAGGCCAATCTAGGTATCTGGTTTGGCTTTTGCAACCTCCTTGTACCATTCCTTTCTGGTCAGACCTTTCCTTGCAAATAAGAATGTTGGGTATAAATACCAGTGATTTCCCTGGGTTTTGGGAATACTCCTGTGAAATATGCAGGAGGTTTAGTGGTATCATTCTCAAATTAAAATCAAGAAACTGAGATAGGAGTCAAAGAGGGACTAGTGTATGCTGCTTATAGCAGTGGGAATAAAGCGCATGAGGTCTAGGGCCTCCCAGTCCCAGTGGTATGTCCCCTAAGCACATAGTCCCCCTCCAAGACTTCAGTCCCTTCCCAGATCTCAATGGTGGAGCCCTGATAAGCTGGGTTGTCCCTGGCCTCTTCCTCCTCTTGAGTGTGAGCCCCGCATGCCGAGAGACCCCACAGCCCTGCTGGGGATAAAGAGTCTGAGATACAGATGGGCACACTCACCTGCCTTCGCACGTCGGGGACTGTCAGCCACAGTGGGAACACGATGGGCAGAAGGAAGAGGTAAATGGCCTGCTTCTGCCTGGTTTCAGGCCAGTCCAGGGACAGAGGCTCTTCATTTCCCTTCTCCTCCTCTTCCTCCTCCTCCTCCTCCTCTTCCTCCTGCTCTTCCTCCTCCTCTTCCTCCTCTTCGCTATCCCCTCCATCACTTCCCCCTCCATCTTCTACACCTTTCTCATCATTTTTGGCTTCACCGTGATTTTCAGCACTGAGTTCCTGGCTTTCAGTTTCACCTTCATTACCTTTCATTTCACCATCTTCTGCGTGGATTTCACCCTCATCTTCACCTTCATTGTCTCCTTTTCCTTCTGCTTCATTTTCGTCTTCACATTCTTCTCCTTTTCCTTGTGTTTCAGTTTCACCTTCACCTTCACCTTCTGGCTGAGTTTCACCTCCACTTTTCTCTTCAGTTTCACCTTCACCAGCAGTTTCGCCCTCTTTGCCTGGCATTTCACCTGTGCTCTCGGCCTCAGCCACATCTTCCTGCAATCCAAAACCAACAGATTAATGTGTGGTAACTGCTCTGCTTGTTTTCCTTATGTTACTCCCCCATTTTTTTGTTGGCGTGCTTCTCAGAAGGTATCTGAAAACTTAAGTATGAGGAGAAAACTAGTGCGATAATTCAGCAGAATTCCCATGACCACACTCCTACCTAGTGGCTGTCCAGCTTTTATTTGATCATTTCCAGGGGTGGAAAGCTCACCACCTGAAGCAGCTTCTGTCATCTTTGGCACCTCTGATTCATCTGAAGTCCATATTTATATCAAAGTTCTACCCCCGTGTATAGGTTTACTCTTTGATGCCTTACAAAACATCAGTCTTCCATGAGACAGCTCTCTTCCCTGGGTTAAAGATTCCCAGGTCCTTATATCATTTCTACATGCTATGGCCTAGAGCCTCCTCCCTATCCTGGTGAACTCATTTTAATTAGCTTATATCCCAGGAGGAGGGCATCCAAAACTGAATACAGAATATTGCATGGAGTGGAACAGGACTATCACCTCCCTTGTCTTAGATACAATGTTTCCATTAATGTTGCTTAATATGGCATCACATCCTTTGGTGGTCACAATGCATTGCTGAGTCAACTAAAACTCCTAAATTGTTTTATTACCTTATATCTACAAAATAAGGATGATAATGCCTATTTATTGAGGGTTTTTATGTGCCAGGCACCATGGGAAGTAGTTTAATAATAATAGCTAGCACTTACGGTGTTTTATGAATCAATTAATTCATGATATGGATAAAACTATGCCCATCTTACAGATGGAGAAACTAGAGTAAAAGGAACTAAGTAACTTGCCCATGGTCCGCGTGGTTTATAAGTGATGAAGTTGGGATTTGAATATGGGTGGTCCACCAAGCTATCCTGCTTTACCAATCAATACCAGGTAAAGGGCCAAATGAGATGTCTGGCTCCCAAACTTGGTAGCCTGAGGAGCTTATTAGAAATTCAGATTTTTAGGCCGGGCACGGTGGCTCATGCCTGTAATCCCAGCACTTTGGGAGGCTGAGGTGGGCGGATCACAAGGTCAGGAGTTTGAGACCAGCCTGGCCAACATGGTGAAACCCTGTCTCTACTAAAAATACAAAAATTAGCTGGGCGCGGTGGCAGGCGCCTGTAATCCTAGCTACTCAGGAGGCTGAGGCAGAATTGTTTGAACCTGGGTGGTGGAAGTTGCAGTGAGCTGAGATTGCGCCACGCACTCTAGCCTGGGTGACAGAGCAAGACTCTGTCTCAAAGAGAAAAAAGAAATACAGATTTTCTGACCCCACCTGGACCAACTGAATTAGAATCTCTAGGATTGGAAGTCAGGAATCTGTATTTTAACATACTCACAGCTGTTCCTAAAACATCCACCTTTAGACCAGTGTTTGGGAACCACTGACTATCTCCACACACCCTAAAAGCCATTGATAGCTGGGTGTGGTCTCAGACATAGATGCCTATGTTTCAACTACTCAGGCAGCTGAGGCAGTAGGATCGCTAGAGCCCAGGAGTTCCAGGCCAGCCTGGGCAATATAGTGAGACCCCATACCCCCGTAAAAAATTTAAGAGATAGGCTGGGCACGGTGGCTTACACCTGTAATCTCAGCACTTTGGGAGGCTGAGTCGGGCGGATCATGAGGTCAGGAGTTTGAGACCAGCCTGACTAATGTGGTGAAACCCCATCTCTACTAAAAAAAAAAAAAAAAAAAATTAGCCAGGCATGGTGGTGCATGCCTGTAAGTGCCTGTAATTCCAGCTCATCAGGAGGCTGAGGCTGGAGAATTGCTTGAACCCGGGAGGCAGAGGTTGCAGTGAGCTGAGATCGTGCCACTGCACTCCAGCCTAGGCGACAGAGCAAGACTCAGTCTCAAAAAAAAAAAGAGATAAAATTAAAAGCCATTGATTCAGAGTGTCCTCAGATTAGGCAACCAGCTAACCTGTAGCAATATGCTGGTCCATCCCTTGAGCAAGAGCCCTGGGCTGTGTGTTCATGGAGTAAATATGTTGTCTGTAACAAATGTCATGATATTGGCAACCCCCAAAGGATGTTGAGGGAGTCTCAATTGTGCTGCACATTAAAATCACCTGAAGGCTTTTTTTTTTTTTTTTTTTTGAGGCAGAGTCTTGCTCTGTTGCCCAGGCTGGAGTGCAGTGGCACCATCTCGGCTCACTGCAAGCTCCGCCTCCCAGGTTCACGCCATTCTCTCGCCTCAGCATCCCGAGTAGCTGGGATTACAGGCATGTGCCACCACACCTGGCTAATTTTTTGTATTTTTAGTAGAGACGGGGTTTCACCGTGTTAGCCAGGATGGTCTCGATCTCCTGAGCTCGTGATCCGCCCGCCTCGGCCTCCCAAAGTGCTGGGATTACAGGCGTGAGCCACCGCACCCGGCCCTGAAGGCTTTTTAAACCATTGATGCCCAAGGTCCCACCCCAGATATTCTGACTTTATTGGTTGAGGGTGGGGCCTGGTCATTTTTTTTTACTTCCCCAAATTATTCTAATATGCAACCAGGGTTGAGAACCCCCAATGAAGACAACAAATACTACTGATGAGGCCTGCAGTTTGAACTGAGAATGAGGATTGAGAAGATTTTCGTCTGAAATCATTCCTGCCCTCTCCTGTCTACCCCCATCAGGTAGAGAATGCTTCCCAGAGGAGATGACAAGTCATTTAAACCCATAAATATGGGACCTCTACTCTGAAGACTGTCACTCCTAATAGCCCCAGCTGAGCAAGTAGCTTCCTCTTCCTGTGTTGGAGTCAAGTCAGCCAGCCACAACCAGTTGGATGCCAGCTGGATTCTTGACCAAGGAGCTGGGTTGAACCGATTCTTTCTCTCTCTGTCTCTCTTTTTTTTTTTTTTTTTTTTTTTTGAGACAGTTTCGCTCTGTCACCCAGGCTGGAGTGTAGTGGTGCGACTTCTGCTCACTGCAATCTCCGCCTCCACAGTTCAAGTGATTCTCCTGCCTCAGCCTCCCAAGTAGCTGGGATTACAGGCACGCACCACCACACCCGGCTAATTTTTGTATTTTTAGTAGAGATGGGGTTTCACCATGTTGGCCAGGCTGGTCTCAAACTCCTGACCTCAAGTGATCCTCCTGCCTCGGCCTTCCAAAGCGCAGGGATTACAGGTGTGAGCCACAACACCCGGCCCGATTCTCTAAGACTGGAAACCAGTCACTGATTCTCCTGTGGATGCAGGATTGGGATAGTAGCTTGGGATTATATGTGCTCATAAGGGAACAAATGAAGTCAGCCTGCCAAGAGAGGCCCATGATAGAGCCTGTACTCAGAGAAGGAATGTGAGGGAGAGCAGGACATGGAATGAGAAGCCACCAGGGTCACAGATGCCTTCTCAGGCCTAGGCCCAGCTCTTCATGAGATCAAGCTTCACTTCCTGCCCTGGGATTCCAGGGGATACCTCTGTATCCTCTTAATCCCTTTTACTTGAGCTAGCGGTAATAGACCTACTCATGTTACCATGAAGCTGTCTTAGACGCTGAACCCAAAGTTGCTGGCTTAAGGACGAGATATAATCAGGTGTTTTCTGGGTATTGAATGGAGAGAAAAAAAGAGATGGAACTTGCAAATGGAATGTTTTTTACTGTCAGTCACTCAACATATATTGAGCCAGCTGTGCACCAGGCATTCTGCTTCCCTCTGTAGGGGAGACAGGGATGACTCAGACTTTGATCTTGCCTTCAGGAACCTCACCACCTAGTAGGCTCAGAATCCAAGGAAGACAGTTGGTAAAAGCCCTGGGATAGGTGCAGAGCACCAGGGGCATTCAGATTTGGAGTGGTTCAAGGCAGCTACATGACAAAGGTGTTTATACTGGCCAGGGGCTGGGGAGGGGGGTGGGGTGCGTGGTAAGATGAGGATATATGAAAATGGAGGAGAAAAGGCATTCTAGGGAGAGAAAACCATGTGAGCCAAGGCTGGGAGGTAGAAAAACTTGGAGACAGCCAGGCGTGGTGGCTCATGCCTATAATCCCAGCACTTTGGGAGGCCGAGGCGGGTGGATCACAAGGTCAGGAGATCAAGACCATCCTGGCCAACATGTTGAAACCCCGTCTCTACTAAAAATACAAAAATAAAAATAAAAAAAAGAAAAACATGGAGACAAGAAATCCAGTTTGGCTGCAGCATGGTAGAAGAAGAGACCATGAGGCTGTAAAGACAGGGCAGTATCAGGACTTGGAAAGCTCTGCAGACAAGGCTGAGATGCCTGACCAGGTGCAGTAGGCAATGAGGAGCCTCAGAAGGTTGGAAAGCCTTCACCCAGCATCCCTCCCACCTGCATTTCAAGCTTCCCAGTGCTCAGGAGCTACCTGGTCTCACTGTCACCTAGTTGCTGACAGACCCACTAACAATTATTCCTTATGTTCTTATAGCATGTGACAGTTCACAATACATTGTCAATATGTTAGCTCACTCATGTAAGATGTTCCAGTGAGTTAATTGGCCCCCTGAGATACTTGTATTTTTCAAGTGATCTTCAGAGAAAGAGTAATATTTACCCCCAGAGGAATGAACCTCGAATAGGATTTCAGACCTTCAGGGAGGATGTATTTTTGGTCAAGAGTTCCTTCCCTAGACCTCTCCAATTTTGTCTGTGCCAAGGCTGGGTGCCTACCTGACCGCCTGGATTCTCCTTCTGATCTCCCTTGATGTCTGGAACAGAGGCTGGTGTGACCGTGACCGCAGGGAGCTTGGCTGGCTCCTCCTCTTTAAAGGATAAACATGGGTTACATCAGAAGAGTGGACAAGGTTCTGAAGGAAGCTGGCAGAGACGCTGGCATAAGTGGCTACAGGGCTATTGGACTAAAGGGTTTCTGAAGGTTTATTTGGGGGAATTTCTTGTTGGTAGGAAAAGTAAGATGATGTGAATTGTTATTGCCCTGACCTATCTGCAGATGAGAAGACAGTTGGCAAGTGACCATCCGTGCTCCCCTATAATTCACAGACATTTCCATCCTGGCCATTGTGGCCAAAGACACTGTCAACAGCTGGGCAGTCAGAACAGAGAGAGGGCAAAGCTCCCAGCACTCAGAGAATGACCCTTTGGGAAGGATCCTGCTGATTCCAAAGGCAGCAGCTTTTGAAGCCTTGGAACAGGACTGACGGGAAGGGAAACTTGGAAAGTCTGGAGAGCTAGGTTTAGGTACAGGTTCTCTCACTTCTTGGCTGTGTGGCTTTGGGAAGTCATTTGACCTCTCTGAGACTCTTGTCTATAGGATGGGAAGAATGACTGCTGTTCCACCTCCCTCCAGGGGTTGCTGGGTGGATCAGGCAGTCCTGGTGTGCTGTGCAGAGCCCACATGGCAGTGGCTGTCCCACTTTCTCAGTCCTAGATGCCACACAGATACTAGACTTCTGTGACACCAGACCCCTGGTAGCCTTCCCTCACTGGGGTTGCTGATTTCAGACCAATAACTAGCAACACTGTCCTTGTACAGAAGAGACAGGAAGAAGAAATAAAGTCCCACAGTCTCATTTGGGATGAGATTTAGCAAAAAGAAGTGGGAGTTCAACAACCCCTAGCCTTCCCTCGCCTACCCCAGCTGTGGAAAATGGAGAGGAAGCTGTATGGGGCCACTCTCAGACCAGCGGCCATGTCAGAAAGACAGCACCTGGGAAGGAAGAGTCTGGAGTGAAGCGGCGATCAGGGCAACACCCTACCATCACTCTAACTGACTGGCTCACAGAGGCCAAAGATGTGCCTCAGCCCCTGGCCTGGCTGGCTGCTGCCTCCAGGCCAAGCTCACTACTGACAGCAGGGAGAGGGGGGCAGGAGAAAACCCACTGGTCTGGCCATCCTCTCACCTTCTGGTTTGCTTTCTGCTTTGGCCTGGGGTTGGGCTCTGGCCTCTTGATTCAAGCTCTCCTCCTCCTTCTCCTTGGCAAGGCGAACTGCAAATGAGACAGGACATACATCTTGCCTGGAATTGTAGGATCATCCCTGCCACGCCCTTTCAGTTAGGACAGTCAGCTGAGCAGCCAGAGGGCAGCTGCAGAGTGTGGGAAAAGGCTGCCATGGGGGTTGTGACATCTGGATTCTGATCCTACGAGGCCTAGTTGTGGTGCCTAATTCCCAAAGTTCTGTCTTACATTCTCTGCATTGTCACTGACTGGCTGTGACCTAGGGTAAGTCATTTCCCTTCTCAAGGCCTATTTCCTCTCTGGTAAAATGACATGGTTGGACTCAGGACCAAGAAATAGGATTTATTTCCTTTACAAGCTCAAGTGATGGCCTGCTTGGGTACTGAATTGAGAAGGACTCTGACCCAAACTTTGTAGAAAAGTACCGTGATTGATTGGTAATGTCTGTGACAGACATGGAATGGAGAAATAATTGCAGGGAGATGTTTTTGCCATCCTTGGACTATATTATCTTTGTAGCTTACTTTCTATGAATCTACTAGAGGCTTTGTTATAGCTCCAGGGGGACGGCTGATGGCCATGTTCATAAACCTTCCGTCTCCAGTGGAAAAGGGGAAATGGTTCACCAACAAGCTCTCGGATACACCCTTTTTGACCCCAGGCACAACAAGAGCCTGAGAAGGGCCTCCTTCAGATCCCTATGCACATGCTTTGCTGGAGGCCCACAGGGCAGCATGCACAGAATTGTGCTGCCCTGATTTCCAGGTGAGAAACATGGGACAGGCAACTCTCTTTAACTGGGACTACATGCCAGGAAACATGCAAAGCACTTTACATGTATAATTTCAAGGTGAGAAGGGAAGAAGGAACAAGGCTGAGATGAAGGAGTCCACAGCTGTGTGGCCTGGGAGGGCGAGGGCAGTGGTGCAAGTGAAGAACAAAGTGGTGTCATGGGATCTATGGGCTCTATTCTGAATTTAGGCTGGCTCTGCCCCATGAGCACCGGGTGACTTTGGGAAGCCTGTGTGCCAGCACTAAGCCTCAGCATCCTCTCTAAAAAGGCAATACCATCATATCCTCAGGGGACTGATGTGATGAGGATCCATGAGACAAAATAAATAAAAACACTTTTACTGCTGCAAATGCTGGCCTCACTCATATTGTTCCTTTAGCACGAATTCTGAAGCCTGATGACCTGGGTTTGAATCCTAGTTCTGCCACTTGCACTATAGCTGTGGACCTAACTGGGTGATTCCTTAAGCTCTCTGTACTTCAGATTCTTCATCTGTCAAATCTTCCAGAGTTGGTGACAAAGTAAATGAATTTATACATGAATATGGTCAAAACAGTGTCTGGCACCTAGAAAGCACTCTATAACTTTTAGCTGTAACAACAACAACAACAATGATGAAAACAAATTGACAAGAGTAGTTGAGAGCAGCTGTCCTACCTGGGAAGCACCCCCACAGTGATGATGCCCGGCATCCCAGAGGGTCCGAGTTAGAAGGAACCCTGGAGATCATCTAGTCCATAATACAGATGGACTGAGAGGAAACGGAGAAGCTGGAAAGTGCAATCTGGGAAGCTGGGTGGATCAAAGCCTCTGCCTGGCTCCAGGACAGGCAGGAAACAGATAAATGGGTCTGGAATTTCCTCCTCTCTACCTGTCTCCTAAACTCTCAGTTAGTTCAGCTGCAGCTGGCTCTGGCAATAAGCTCCATGGGTAGAGCCACTATGACACGTGTGGTCCCTCGAAGTGGCCTGGTGGGCCTGGGTCCTCATCAGAACTGAGAGGTCGGGGGCCAACACACCTTCATCCAGACAAACCCAGTGCCCCCTTGGCACTAATCAAACCCTGAAGTCTTCTGTTGAGCAATGTGTAGCTGCTGTCACAGGAGGGCTCCCTTGGTTCTGGTCTTGGCACTGAGATTATCTGCTGGCTGTTGCTGGAAGGGCTAGCCATAAACACAAGCTTCCCCCTTTCCTTCTCATCCTCATCACAGCCTAGACTCTCACTTCCCATGTTACTGAGGAAAACAGGTCAGCTGCAGGGTCTCCCCCACCCTGTCTCACACACATCCAAGTGAAATCACCAGAAAAGCCATGGGACCCTGGAGAGGAAAAGCCCCTTCACAGGGAAGGTGAGAGTTCAGACCCCAGGAAACATCTTTTCCACGGATCAGCTCTGTGGAAAGAGCTGGAACACCTGGAAAGAGTGGAAACATCTGGACGGCCATCTGGAAACGGCATACAAAAGCACAAATGTGCATCTAGAAAGCCTGGGGAACAAAGGCCCTCATCACAGCCCTGCATGGTCCCCGCCCCTCCCACATGTCATCTCAGGGTGTAGAATCAGGCTGGGCTCTTGAGCACGACTGAATCCCAGAGGACATCTGCAGTCACGAGGGCCATTCCATGCCCCAAAGACACCCAGAGACAATGTACGAGCATGCTTGTCCTCCCTGGGATGATTGCTGCTGGCTCCTGGGCACTCGTTTCCTCACATGCCTCTCCCCTCTCAGCAGGGCCGGATCATGGCTTTAGCATCAATCTCCTCTGACCTCAGCCTGGCCTGAACATCACATAATCCTGTTAGGACAAGTAGGCCAGCTGGAGGCTGTTGGTCATGGAGATGCCCATCTGGGGGCCCTCCAGTCCCACCCAAGAGGTCTTTATCATCAGGACTTTGCTAGAGTCAGTGATTCCTCTGGGAGTAGCCACTGATGACCCAGAGATACAGCTTTCCTCATGGGGCCCTGGCCAGAGCACCCCGGCACTCATCACCAGAGGCTGTCAGGGGCTGCAGCTTCCATTCTGCAAACCCCAGAGGTACTATTTTTCTAGAGCTGACATTTGGGGGTGGCCTCTCTCACAATGTCTGCTGAGGTTTACCTTGAGGAATTGCTTTTTATTTTTTCTTTTCTCTCTCTCTCTTTTTTTCCTAACAGCTCCATTAGCAGCTTAGATTAATTTGTTTCTCCCTTTCTCTCTCTCTCTGTTCTTACCTTGAGGAATTCCTAAGGAAGGTTTCATCACTTGTCTTTGATGCAGCTTTTCACAGTATGGTTTATTTATTTATTTATTTATTTGTTTGTTTCTTTATTTAGAGATGGTCTCGCTCTGTCACCAGGCTGGAGTGCAGTGGCACGATCTTGGCTTACTGCAATCTCTGCCTCCCGGGTTCAAGCGATTCTCCTGCCTCAGCCTCCAAAGTAGCTGGGACTACAGGTGTGTGCCAATTTTTGTGTTTTTAGTAGAGACAGGGTTTCACCATGTTGCCCAGGATGCTCTCGATTTCTTGACCTCGTGATCTGCCCACCTTGGCCTCCCAAAGTACTGGGATTACAGGCATGAGCCACTGTGTCCAGCCTTTTTAAAAATTATTTATTTATTTATTTATTTATTTGAGGTGGAGTCTCACTCTGCAGCCTAGGCTGGAGTGCAGCGGTGCAATCTCGGCTCACTACAACCTCCACCTCCCGGGTTCAAGCGATTCTCCTGTCTCAGCCTCCCAAGTAGCTGGGATTACAGGCGCCTGCCACCACGCCTGGCTAATTTTTTTGTATTTTAGTAGAGACGGGGTTTCACCGTGTTGCCCAGGCTGGTCTCGGACTCCTGAGCTCAGGCAATCCACCTGCCTCGGCCTCCCAAGATGCTAGGATTACAGGCGTGAGCCACCGTGCCTGGCTGGTATTTTTTTTTAAAACAACTGACAACCCAATATTGTCTCTGAAAAGGACTTCAGAGCCTAAAGAAAATTCTGAGCCCCGAAAATTTGTCCTTGAGCCAGAAAGGTCAGTCAGAGTGCTCCCTGGGACTCAATGGATCATTCTGTGGTGTCATATTCAGCTCAGCCCTCAGCCCTCCTGCCCAACTGCAGTCCAAGCCCTTGGCTTTTGCCCAAAGGCTAGCATTTCCTTGATGGGCCTCCTGGCTGGGTTCCGGTTCTGCACCAGAGCCCCAGAGATGGGGAGGCTCCAGGAGAGCAGGAGAGTAGCTGAGAAGTGCCCTTTAGGGGTCTGAGATGCATGTTGGGGGCAGCTCTCTGGGGAAGAGAAGCAGAAGGCAGGATGTGGTAAGGTGGACAGTGAGAATCTCAGCTGCTGCCACCATTTGTCAAATTGGACAACAGCCCCCACTGTACTTTGGACCCTGCTCTTACCCTCGTCACCCTTAAAAGGGTCCTGGCTGTTTCCAGGGTGTCCTTTGGGATTCCAGACTTGGGGAGGAGTTGGCAGGTTTCCTAGGACTCCAGAGTTGAATATAAAGCAAAAGGAAGTGCCACTAAGAACTTCTGGGCTTTGGGACCCTACAAGAGGCGTCCCCAGAAGCAGCCCAGGCCAGTCAGCCTGGGCTGAGCTGCCTGGCTAGACACTCTCCGTGGAACACTGGGGCTGACTCCTGGGCAGTGGGCTTTGCAGGGCAGCCCCAACCCAAATCTGTGCAGAGCACATGGTACTCACAGCCTAACTGCAGGTTAATGCCTTCATTTTACAGGGAGGGACAGAGGCAGGGAAGTGGGATGTGGATACCCAAGGACCTTAGCCTCCATGTTCTTTGTTGCCCTCTCTTGGTGAGTCCCCTGTCTTGGTCTCTACCCTCTTTCCCAGACTGTCTGATTTTTACTACTTTCCTCTGCTTATTATCTCTTCCCACTCCCTCCTCACTGCCTCTAGGATTTTCAGGTCCCAGTTCTTCTCCAGCTGCAGGAGGGAAGGAGTGGATGGGGCAAACCACACAGGTCTGGAGAGGCCTTGCTTACCTTCCCTCAGGGGGTCCAGGCTGTGGAGCATGAGCTGGTAGATGGTGCTGCGGATGGTGCTGTTGTGCAGAGAGGTCGAGCTGCTCCCTCGGGTCAGCAAAGACGGGAGCTGAGCAAGAGGAGAGCCGCACAGGCCTCAGTGGGCCCCTGTCCAAGCCAGGGGAGGAACCACACGAGGGCATCACTAACCTTGCCTCTTTCCCATAAAGATCAGGGAGAAAGCACAGATGCCTTATCCTGACCTCCCCTCTTCCTCCACCTCCAACCAGGAGAGTTACACTACTTTCTTTCTCAGCCTCCCCTCAGCTCTTCCAGGACTACTTTGTTTTAGGTACTGAATAATTTCCCAACGTCTCCACAGGGAGCAACCTGGTATATTAGGAATATCACGTTACGAAGGGTTTGCACATCCCTGCAAGTACACCCTCAGAAACACTCCCTCACCCACACACCACACAGACAGACCCACTGCACATGGCTACAGCTCTTTACAGTCCACAAAGAGCATTATCACGTTTTATCATTGCCCCACTCCCAGAGACAAGCAAAGCTGTGATCCCCATCTATGGAAAGGGAAAGGAAAACTCAAAGAAGCTAGGTGCCTAAGCCAAGGTCATGCGGGAAGTAAATGAAAGAGTCAGACTGGTACCCAGGTCTTCTGTGGTCTTCTGATTCCCACTTTTCAGTTTTGTTTTGTTTTTTTTCTGCCCATGTGCTCAGAGACCTTCACAGGTACACACATACACACACATCTATACTGTACAGACACAGATGTGACACTTATTCATAGTGACACATATAGAAATATCATCTGATTTACAATGGAACATCCAAAGACAACGCTTCCACACTTGCTGAGTCCTCCCTCCCTTCTCTTCTTCCTCCCTCCTTTCTTCCCCCTCATCCCTCTGATCTGAACTCTTCTGCCATCTAGTGGTTGTGGTGACACTACTTCACCACAAGTCAGAGATTTTCTTTGGATGGGGGAGGTTCTTTAGGTTCAAGTTCGGAACTCCTTTCAAAGTTCCCCATAATTCTTTCCAGATACTTCATAGGCTATAAACAGCTAAGACACAGTTTTTCAGAAACCTCAGACTCCTGTCCTCTCCAGTTCCCCTGCTATCCTTCTCTTAGTTCTGGGGCATTCCAAAGCCATAGGTAATCCGGCTTTTATATCAATCATACAATGTTGGGCTGTACATTAGGACTTGAATTCATCTAGTTCAAACAGTCATTTTACAGATGCAGAATCTGAGGCTCAAGGTCACACAGCAAGCTAATGGCAGAGAGGGCTGTAACATTCCAGACTTAGCTCCCAAACTAGCACCTCCTCAAAGGCCATCTAGAGGTGAGAGTTCTCAGAAAAGGAGCCCTCTCCTCCCTTGCCTCACCCTGGCAGCGCTCCCAGGAGCTTCCTAGGCCTGAGCACAGCCAGGGTCCCCAGCACAGGGCCACAATACCCTGGGCCTGTGACCATCCACTGAGACCCTGCAGTGTCCCCACTGGGCAGACTCCATACGGCACCCACCTTCAGCTTCTTGTTATCCTGTAGCTCATCCACCGCAATGGCCCCATCGCCCGGCTGCAAACAGGGAGAGGAGTCACGAGATGTTGTGGCGAGACCCTCACTTTCTCCCTACATCCCTTTCTCCACGGAAGTCCTCAGGTTGAAATACAGAAACACACTCCGAGATAACCTGGTCTCAGAAAATGTTTCAACGTGTTCCATCCCTCCAGTCTGACCTTCTATAATCTGGCTTTAGCCTGCAATGCAGTACCCCCAGTCGAATCTGTCCACTCACCATAGTCCAGTGGCACCAACTGTCTTTGGGTTTCTGAAATGTGCCATCCTCTTCACCCACCTCAAAACCCTCATCACAGGGCCCCTCGCCCCCTGTCCGTAATGCTCTTTCCCTCCTCAGGCTTCTGGTCTCCACTTAAGTGTCACCTTCCTCTGGGAAGCCATGTATAATTCTTTTATAGACCCCTGTTCTTTTCCTTCACTGCACTTTCCCCAATTTATTTGTGGAAATAAGTTGACTGCCCCACTAGCATCTTGAAGGTAGACTATTTTATTCACCACTGTGTGGCCAGCATGAGAACACTGCCCAGCACTTAGCCAGAGCTCAATAAATATTTATTAAATGAATGAATAAATGAAAATCAACTGTCCTCTAAATACACTTAATCTATTCTAAGTCTTGTTCCCTTGTTCATGCCTTTTTCTCCTGCCTAAAATGCCATCTCCATTCCTTTCTGCCTACTCAAATCTTATCCATTTTTAATAAAATTGAGGGTGAATTCTTGTATGAAGCTTTCCCAAATGCCCCTTCCATGCCCCCTCCCACCCTCCCTTCAGCTCATTACAATACCTCTCTCCTGGAAAGCTGTATAACAGTGAACACATTCTGTGATACTAAAATCAGCTGTGTGCTCAGGTAAGTGCTAGTGTTTTGGGAAAGCTATGGGGCAGCCAGCTGGGAAGTGGGACAGCCCTAGACAATCCAAGATGAAGAAGCATTAAGCCTGTGTATTTACTGTCTGAACCACTAGCTTGCCACTTTACACTCACAGTCTTGTAATACCGTTTGAACTTTTTTTTTAAAAAAAGCACTGTTTAACTTTTCACTGCATGAATTGTCTACCAGCTACATGTAGACTCTACCTTTTTTTTTTCTTTTTTTGCCACGCAATGAACTTACAGTTATCTGTTTCCCCTCCTTGTGGCAGTGTCTTACTGAGAACAGGAGGTGCTCAGTAAAGGTGAGCTGAATGAGTAGACACTCCCAAGTGAGTGACCTTCAGTGCTTTTGGGATTACCATTATTATTATTATTATTATTATTATTATTATTATTTTATTATTATTTTGAGACAGAGCGCTGGAGTGCAGTGGTGCAATATTGCCTCACTGCAACCTCCCCCTCCTGGGTTCAAGCGATTCTCCTGCCTCAGCCTCCCAAGTAGCTGGGATTACAGGTGTTTGCCACCATATCTGGCTAAATTTTGTATTTTTAGTAGAGATGGGATTTCACCATGTTGGCCAGGCCGGTCTCGAACTCCTGACCTCAGTTGATCCACCCGCCTCAGCCTCCCAAACTGCTGGGATTACAGGCATGAGCCACTGCTCTCAGCCTTATTAATTTTTTAGACAGAGTTTTGCTCTGTTGCCCAGGCTGGAGTGGAGTAGCACGATCATGGCTCATTGTGGCCTCGACCTCCTGGGCTCAAGCCATCTTCCCACCTCAGCCTCCCAAGTAGCTGGGACTACAGGTGTGTACTACGACACCCGGCTAGTTTTTGTATTTTTTGTAGAGATGGGATTTCACCATGTTGCCCAAGCTGGTCTCAAACTGTGCCCAAGTGACTCACCCACCTATGCCTTCCAAAATGCTGGTATTACAGGTGTGAGTGACTGGCTACATTTTTTTGTTTTTTGTAGAGACTGGGTCTCTCTATGTTGTCCAACCTGGTCTCGAACTACTGGGGTCAAGCAGTCCTCCTGCTTCACCTCCACAAAGTGATGGGATCACAGGTGTGAGCCAGCACATCCAGCCTTTAGTGTTATCTTTAAGCAGCAGGATCACAAATAGCTGCCCTCAGCAATCGTCTTTACCTTCTCATTGCTTCCCTCACCCCACCAACCTCCATGGCTAAACCAGAACTGAACTTGCTACATTCCCTTCTTTGTTCAGCTCAGAAAATATAGAAAATAGTGCTTGATCTAGGGCCACTCAGCCATCCCTCCAACTTATTCATTCATGCAGTTCTTATTTACTGAGAACCTGCTATACTATTTACATGGTGCTATTCTGGTGGCTTTAGGGATACAAAGATGCTTAGGACATGGATTCTGTGTCCAGAAAGAAATTGAGGCCAATGATAATACAGATGCATGACAAAGAAGAATGTGGTTCCTGAAATAAAAGGCACAGATAGGTGCTATGCTGTGATGGGCAAGGAAGCTTTCTGAAATAGGTAGAATTTGAGTAAGCTTTGAAGGATTGGGAGAGGTTTGAATGCTTGGATACACATTGCTAAATGAATGAATGAACATAAAAATGAATGAAACAGAGTATAAATAACCAATCTGCATATGAAGGGGGCACTGTGCATTTTAAGAAATCCCCCCAACTCTTTTGTGACACACCTATAAGTTTACTGGGATTTAAGAGGCTACAGCACTGAACCCATTGGCCCAGCCATCTCACTATTTCTCACATCCAACCCTCACCCAAAGAGTTCTCTTTCTTTCTTTTTCTTTTCTTTTTTTTTTTTTTTTTGGAGACGGAGTCTCACTCTGTTGCCAGGCTGGAGTGCAGTGGCACAATCTCGGCTCACTGCAACCTCCGCCTCCCGGGTTCAAGTGATTCTCCTGCCTCAGCCTCCCGAGTAGCTGGGACTACAGGCGTGCACCACCAGACCCAGCTAATTTTTGTGTTTTTAGTAGAGACTGGGTTTCACCATATTGGCCGGGATGATCTCGATCTCCTGACCTTGTGATCCACCCGCCTCGGCCTCCCAGAGTGCTTGGCCAGGCGTGAGCCACTGCGCCTGGCCAAGAGTTCTCTTTAGAGGCAAAGAACTGTGAGGGTCCCGTCTACACTCTAGGGTGGATGGTTCTGTACACCGAGGGGTAGGAGAGACTGATCTATGCCCCATGGTGCACACCCCTAATGATTTCTCTGCCATTCAGATTTATTCAAGCCAAAATACCTTTCTAACGATTCATTGTTCATGGCTAATTTCAGCATGCACTTCTAACTTTCTGAAGCCTTTCATATCCATTTTCTTATTTGATACGACCAACTCTGTGAAATAGACAACACTCATATTATTGTAGCTATTTTGCTAGATTAGAAAACTGAGATGCAGAATGATTCCATCACTTACCCACACTCACAAAGATGGTGACAGAACCCTGTCTTCTTCTCTTTTTTTCTTTCTTTTTTTCTTTTTGTTTAGAACCCTGATCTTATCTTCATTCAGTTTTTTCTTTTTCTTTTTTTTTTTTTTTTTTTTTTTTTTGGTGCTTTTGATTTGGTTTTACTAAATCCCATTTATTTTCCCAAGCATAAATAAGGAAATGAGGTCAAATCTATATTCCCTAGTGGCTCTATTTCATATTTCGACATTTCAGGCAAATGGACATGAATGTTTGTCAACATTTGGGTGTGGCTGATGAGTCCATTTATGAGTAACAGCACTGGAAAGTAGGTGCTTTCTGAACATGCCCTTTTCACAAACACATTCACCTCTCACATCACAACATTCTCCCTGCTCTTTCTTCAGCCCAGTTACCCCCACCTTCTTCTCCTTACAACAGTTAGCAAGAGGCTGAGGTAACAGAAGAGGATGTCTTCATGCCTCTTGCTGAGGATGAGCAATGGGATCCTTTGCAGCTGTTTATAGGAACTTCAGGTGGCAAACCATGGTAGCCCCTAGCGGGCTTGTCCTCCTGACCTCCATTTGCTATTTCCCACTGATACAGCAATTCCTCTTCTCGACCATCCATAACACATTTCCTGAACCACACGTTAGTCTTAAATTTTTTTTTTAACATTCATTCAACAAATATTTATTGAATCCCTTGTCCGAGCCCTGCCTTCACTCAGCTTCTCTCAGGTAGAGCACACTTCACTTTAGCCCTTCACTGAATACAGCATTGCACCCCAATCCACTCCATTTGTCTATCCTGGAAACCCAGAAGTCTACCCAAATTCCTCCCTCTCCCTCACAGCCCACACCCAATTAGCTGTCAGACCTCTTTCCTGAGAGTTCTCACATTTTGCCTTGTCTCTGCACTCTCCTGCCTACAGTCCTGCACAGCCTCCTGACTTCTGATCTGTTTCTCTTCCAGCACATTCGCCACCCCTCAGCCAGAGTGGGTTTCTGAGCAAAGCACATCATGTCCCTCCCAACACACTGGGAGCCCCACTGTCACCCAGTAAGAGTCTAAACTTCTTAACTTAGCACAGCCTCCTGCTTACTTGCAGTCCAGTGTTGTCCAGTAGAAATATAATGCAAGCCATATATGTAATTTTAATTTTTTAGTAGCCACATTTTTTAAAAGTGAAAGAAACAAGTGAAATTAATTTTTTTATTTTTTGAGACGGAGTCTCACTCTGTCACCCAGGCTGGAGTGCAGTGGCAAGATCTTGGCTCACCACAACCTCTGCCTCCCGGGTTTAAGCGATTCTCCTGCCTCAGCCTCCTGAGTAGCTGGGATTACAGGCGCCTGCCACCACATCCTGCTAATTTTTGTATTTTTAGTAGAGACGAGGTTTCACCATGTTGACCAGGCTGGTCTCAAACTCCTGACCTCAGATGATCCACCCACCTCAGCCTCCCAAAGTGCTGGAATTACAGGCATGAGGCACTGTGCCCTGCTGTGAAATTAATTTTAATAATACACTCTAACCTGATATGCCTGAAATATAATTTCAACATGTAATTAATATTACAAATATTGGGGTGTTTTACATTCATTTTTTCAGACTAAGCCTTTGAAACCCAGTGTATATATTAAACTCAGCACATCATGAATCGGACTAGCCGCCTTTCCAGGGCTCAACAGCTGTATGCAGCTGGTGGCTACAGTCTCTTATTGCCCTCTCATTTCTCTGGTTTTTGCACATGGCTACGAGACTCCCTAGCCCTTGTATAGTCAGTGAATTCCTGCTTGTCCTTCAAGATTCAGCTAAGTATCCCCTGCCCTAGGAAGCCTTCCCTGACCCTCTGGTGTGTTGAGATGTTGGCTCTCTGCAGTACTAAATCCCTCAGCACTTACCTATACCATTACACATGATAGTGTAAACTACTGCTTTACTTATCTGTCTTTCCCACTGAGAAGGATTTACCATGGAGATGATGAAGCTTAAGCTTCAGGGCTCGTCACTCTCCTACACAAATCCCTTCCAAGGCTTGCACCTAATTTTGTGGCAACAGTTTTATATTCTTTTTCTTAGTGAGTATCAGGCCCCACAAAACCTAGATTAACTCCACCTCCTCCATTAGACTAAGCTCCTTGAGAGCTGGAACTGTACTTTATTTATCACCATATGCCAGACCTACCACAGGCCTCATACAAAGATGTTCAATGAATGTTTGCTCAATGAATGTTGGGGTTCTTGAGGGATTACTCCCAGACTATCTGTCTTTCAGAGTAGCATCAGCCAGTTCTTGATTTTAATTACCATACATTTGTTGGTGATTCACAATTTTCTGTTTCCAGCCCAGACTTTGTTCCTGGGCTTCAGACTCATTTGTGCCACTGCCTCCCAGATACACCCACTTGGAAGTGACCTAAGCACCCAAACTCACTATTCCGAAGTGGGAACTCTTGAGTCTCGCCAAACTTATTCTTCTTTCTCAGTGGATGCCACTACCATCCACCCTGCTGCTCAAGCCAAAAAGATCAGCATCATCCTTGATTTTCCTGATTCTCTCACCCTCCATATCCACTTCACACCAAGTCCAGATGATTCTGTCTTAAAACATTCACAAATACATATACATATAAACAGCCCACAACAGCCTCCTAACTGGACTCCCTGCTTCCACTTTTGCACACCTACAATTCAGCAGCTAGGGAGGACTCTCATTACTTCATTCCCTTGTTGAGCTTGAAATAAAATCCAGGCTGGGCGCGACGGCTTACACCTGTAATCCCAGAACTTTGGGAGGCCGAGGCAGGCAGATCACAAGGTCAAGAGATCGAGACCATCCTGGCCAACATGGTGAAACTCCGTCTCTACTAAAAATACAAAAATTAGCTGGGTGTGGTGGCATGTGCCTATAGTCCCAGGTACTTGGGAGGCTGAGGCAGGAGAATCGCTTGAACCTGGGACGCGGAAGTTGCAGTGAGCTGAGATCGCGCCACTGCACTCTAGCCTAGCAACAGAGCGAGACTCTGTCTCAAAAATAAAAATAAAATAAAATCCAAACTCTGTATCTGATGCACAGGGCCCTGCATGGAGTATTAGGCTGGTACAAAAGTAATCGCGGTTTTTGCCATTAAAAGCAAAGCTAATGACAAAAACCACGATTACTTTTGCACCAAACTAATAGCTCCCACCCTCTTCTCCAGTGGTATTCTGTACCCCTCTCCCTATTACTCACTAACCACACTGGCCTTTATTCTTTCCTCTAATATGCCAAGCTCTCTTTTCCAGCTCTGAGCTTTTGCAAATGCTGTTCCCTCTTCCAGGAATTCTTGTCACTGGCCATGGGGCGGTTTCCCTTCTCATTCTGCAGATCTCTACTTGAAATTCTCCTCCAAGAGACCTCCTACACTCTCCCTCACTAAAGGGGGCCCACTATTATTTACAATCACTCTCTATCACATGCCCTGTTTATTTCCTTTACAGCACTTGTCATATGCTGAAATTAACATCTTAGTTTATTTTACTTGTTTTTCATCCATATGTCCACTCCCCCACACTAAAAAAAATTCTGTTGGTTGCATATTTCCAATTAATTTAGGTGGCAGAGCATCTAGAAATTATGCTGTTCTTTGTAGAACACCATGAATATCTAATTTCATATTGAATCCCATCATATGCACTAGGAGAAAATATTACTGGGTTGTATGAATGCATGTAAAATCTCAACTACAAGCTTACACATATCCATGAAAACAACAAACTGTTAAACTAGATGTGATCAGATGTTTGAGTTTTTCTGTTAATATTTGTTTGTTTCTTATGCATCCATTTTGTCATCTGCTGGCACCCATTAGCAGGTGAACATTGAAAGCTTTTTTTTTTTTAATATTGTGGTTAGGTTTTAGTTTTGTTTTGTTTTGAGACAGAGTCTTGCTCTGTTGCCCAGGCCGGAGTGTAGTGGCATGATCTCAGCTCACTGCAACCTCCGCCTGCTGGGTTCCAGCAATTCTCCTGCCTCAGCCTCCCGAGAAACTGCAATTACAGGTGCGTGCCACCACGCCTGGCAAATTTTTGTATTTTTAGTAGAGATGAGGATTCACCATGTTGGCCAGGCTGATCTTGAACTCCTGACCTCAAGTGATCCACCCACCTCGGCCTCCCAAAGTGCTGGGATTACAGGCGTGAGCCACCACACCTGGCCAAAAGATTAAGAAAATTTTATGAAGAGAAACCCTAAAATTGAGCATTCAACTCTTACCATCTTTTCCTGACAATTAGAGGGAAGCTGATTATTATTCAAAGAGTCGAAGAAGGGAACCCCTCAGCCCAGGCTACAGTGGGCCCTTTGGCAGCACAGTGAGTTCCCTGGAGTCTAGTGTAGGCAGGACCCACAGAGGCAGGGGGGGTTCTCGGTGGCTGCTTCCTGCACACAGCCCCTTGCCTCCAAAGCAGGTGGCTGGCTCTATAGGTCACTGATAGAAGCCCTTAGGATAAATGCCAACCCTGATAAGAAAGGGGAGGACCAGACCCTAAACAGGCAGCAGGTTTGTCTGCTTGAGGTCTTGTTGATTGGTTTAATTTTTAAAATCCTTCCAGGGACCAGGTGTGGTGGTGGCTCACACCTGTAATCCCAGCACTTTGGGAGGTCAAGGTGAGAGGATTGCTTGAAGCCAGGAGTTTGAGACCAGCCTGAGTAACATAGTGAGACACACCCCCCATATCCTCCCCCCTCCCCACCTTCTCTACAAAAAGTTTTTTAAATTAGCTGGGTGTGGTGGCATGCACATGTAGTCCCAACTACTCAGGAGGCTGAGGAGGGAGATTGCCTGAGTCTGGGAGGTCAAGGCTGTAGTGAGTCGTGCTTGAGCCACTGCACTCCAGCCTGGGTGACAGAGCAATACCTCGTCTCAAAAATAAATAAAAAAGTCCTTCCAGGATGAAAATAGCCCCCAGTGCATTTAGGAGAGAATGGCAGACTTTTCCCCAGGAGTATTCTAGAGGGAAGAGTGTGGGTACGGAGCTTCCAAAGGAGCCCCAGCCAGGCTCTTTTCTCTGCTTTGCATCCCTTTTTGCCATTGGCTTTCCAAAGGACTGTCTTGCTAATCATACACCTCATGTAGATGGCTGGTGCTTCCTGGCTAATCTAGTCAAGTATAAAGAAGGGCCCCTGCTGTCCTTCAAATACCAATAATGCTTTTCAGCCAGCCTAGCGCCTCTGCTTTGCTGTCTGTTGGCTTTCTGTGACTACGCATGGTCAAGGCAGGTCAGAGATTTATCAGTTTTGGCCAGAACAAATACACTGAGAGCTTCAAAACCAAGTATACTTGAAAACTAAGTTTCAGAGAGACAGCCTGTGTTCAGAGTTAGACTGTGTTGATAACTATGCAAACATTTACCATTTCCTTACTGGGGTCATAAAAGGCATCCTCAAACCAATATATGTCAATCTGACAATGTTGTCCAAAATATTTTTAGCTTTGAATTTTTTTCAGCCAGTATCAAAAGTGAGACTCTAAAATACTTACTATATGTCTATGTCAAATACTAAGTCCTTTATTTTTTTCTGGAAATATTCTTAAGTAAATTCTGATTAGAATCACTCCTAAAACACCTTTATCCTGATTCTAGATACTCAGGGCAGAATAAACAGTAAAGTGAAAGATGCTCCAGCTCAGAAACTCAACAGCTATCAGGTGGGTGAATATCCAGTAATAAAATGGATTGTTCTCTGCTGATTGTATGTTTCCAAGTTGCTCAGGAAGAAGAATACCTGCAAGTATGTTGCTCTTACTAAAATACCACGTGGCCATTCCAATTAGTTTATTTATTATCTGTAGCTGCTTTCACACTACAAGGACAGAGTTCAGTAGCTTTGACAGAGACTATATGGTTTGCAAATCCTAAAATATTTACTGTCTGGCCCTTTACCGAAAAAGTTTGCCAACTTCTACATAGCTCATCCATTCACTTTACAGATGAGCAACCTAAGTCCTGTTTGAAAAGCAAAGTGGCTTTGTAGCACTTTGCACAGGGTTCACTTCATTGCAGTTAATTTTCTCTAGGCTTGTCCCTTCTACTGGATACAATCTTTTTATTTCCCACAGTGGCTTTCATTTAACTTAATAATAATGGTTTGTTGTATTGCATTGACTTGCCCAGGGAAACAGGAATAGTCAGCAATGGAACCTGGCTTAAAACCCAGATATCGTGATTCATGATCAATGGTAAGGATCACCAAGTAGCTGTGTAACTTTGGCTGAGTAATTATCCTCTCTGAGCTTCAGTTTCCTCACCTGCAAGATGAAGGTAATCTATTCCTTGTATGGTTTTATGAGAAATGTTAAGACAATGTATGTATGGAATAGGCTCTCCGTAAGCATGGATTCTCAACCCCTGACTCCTTTGTCTCACTAAACTAGAGTTCTGGAACTTTTAGGATTACCTGAGGAAACTGAACTAAATACTTATGGAACTTCTTCTAAGAACAAGACACTGGGCTTGGCCCTTTAGGAGGCACAAAAATTATTTCCCCATTTAGTGGCAGTGATAAGCCTGATGTGACCAGACTTATGATCTGGTTAAAGGGAAATAAGCATCCTTGAAGGGGTGATGACATTTAAAAAATGCTAAAGGGGCCAGGTGTGGTGGTTCATGACTGTAACTTCAGCAATTTGGGAAGCTGAGGCGGGAGGATCACTTAAGACCAGGAGTTTGAGACCAGCCTGGGCAACATGGTGAGGTCCCCATCTCTACAAAATATTAAAAATTAGCTGGGCATGGTAGCACATGCCTATGGTCCCAGCTACTAGGGAGGCTGAGGTGGGGATTGCTTGAGCCCAGGAGTTCTAGGCTGCAGTGAGCTATGAGTACACCAGTGCACTCCAGCCTGGGCAACAGAACAAGACCCTGTCTCTTTAAAAAAATTCATACTGGATCTATTTCAACAAATAAGAACAGAGATGTAATCATCACTGTGCTTACTAGTTGGCAAGGAGTTGCTACTAAAGCCCTTGAAGAGTCCCTTCAGTAGGTTATGTATTCTCTTTTGAAATGATGATTATGCTTCATTTGTCCTGCAAGCTTTGCTTTGATGGTCAGAGTTTGTAGAGTCTAAATAAAAGCAGAATTACTATGAGGGACTAGGAAGCAAGTCAGAGGCACTTTGGAAACTGCTGGCCTGTTGTACACCAAAGCATTAGGCATTTTCTTCAGAGGAGAATACCAGGACTTCATGGCCACCCCTGAGAACTTAGCAAGGCCTGCCCTAAGACCTGCATTAGGAGGGAGGTTCCTGTTTCCTTGTATTAAATTCTGTAATGCTCTAAGCCTTTCTTTCTTTTTGAAGCCTTTGGCTTCATGGAGGACAGTCTGGTGGGAAATAGCACTGAATGGGGAGTTAGGAGACTGGGTTCCTGTTCCAGTTCTGATACCTGCTGGCTATATGACCCTGGGCAGGATATTTCCTTTTTGGATCATCTACAAATGACACAATAGAAGCTCAGTTGACCAGATCAGACAAATAACCATTGCATTGGGTCCTGACAGAACTGAACTCACTTGGACACAGACATTATCATAGAATGTTAGAGTTAGACAGGACCTTTCAGTGATTAGTTGGACTCTGTCATTTCTCCTAGAGAAGGCAAAGGACCTGTCTATGGTCATACAATTCATTAGAGGCAGAATCAGATTAGAACCCAGGTTTCCTGGCTCTCTATTCCGTGCTTTGGCCAGAACAACATGTTATCTAAAAAGTCTAAAGGAAGTGCATTTAATCTCCCTTGCCTCAAATATCTCACAGACACGTTGCTGAGTTTGGTCTCCATTCTGCTCACTCATCAAAACTGCTCTGGATTAAATAGCTAAATCCTTCCACTCTGCATGCAAAATTCTGCTCACACCAGCGGCTTCTCTGAGACCTGGAATAGGCAGGCTGTGAGCCAACCCTTACCCAAACTCACCCATTAGGAGCAGGAGAGAAGTGGGGTCCGTGTTCCCTAAGGTACCCTCACTTTAGAGTCTCAAGGAACAAAAAACTTGGAATGATCCGGGTGTGGTGGTATGTGCCTGTAGTCCCAGTTACTCCCAACCCAAAAAACCCAAAAAATTTTGGAATGAATTTTCAGAGATCACTTCTGCAATTAATAATCTTCCAGGTTATTGAATCATCCAGTGAATTTAACAGGAAGGTCCCTCAAGCAGGCAGAGAAGTTCTTGGAAAGGAACTTATGGGTCAGGAGAAAGCCCAGGATTAGTGCTCCTGGTGTCTGGTCTCCAGCGGGCACAGAGAGAAGGGCTCTGTCCCCAGGGCTAGCTTGTCAGTGGGTAAGTAGAGCTCCCATCTTCTCTAATATTTTCAGAACAAAACAAAAATATAAAACCCTCCCCCTTCTCAGACGCCATCCAAGCCATCAGCCCCTCCAAGTCTGGAATGTGAACTAATGGGATTAAATGAAAATGAGGGTGCTAGCTAAACCCTGAACGCCATGCACATGGAAGAGATGATCATTTTTCCTCGCCTGGCATCTTCTTGGACATTCTCCAAAGCCCAACTCAAATGTCATTTCCAAACACCTGGTCGCACCAACCCAAGTTCAAATCTTGGCTCCACTGCCTATTTGCTGTGTGACCTTGAACATGTGGTTTAACTTCTTTGGGCTTCGGTTTTCTCTCCTGCAAATGGGGATCATAATACAACCAGTTTATAGGGTGATTAGGGGTTGAGCCAATGTCATGCTTACAAAGGCCCCAGCACAGTGCCTGGCAGAGAATAGGTACTCTATAAATGTTGAATAAATAGTAAGGGAACCAGAGCATTCATCTCTTGAGGTCTGATCCAGCACCTTCTCTTCAGGTCCTGGCTTCGCCACATCCTTTCATCTCAAAGGGGCTAGAGAAACCTGAGCCAATTTGTCCTTACCTTGCTGAGGTCTTCTAAGGCCATGACCTTGGCCACTGGCCTCCTGCTGAGCTGCTCCTTCACCCAGACCTCGATATGCTTGTTCCACTTCATGGTGAACACATAGAAGGCATAGGCCAGCAGCAGCAGCAGGCTCTCCCACCAAGCAATGAGGCTGTCCAGGAAGAAGAGGATGAGCATTATCAGGTCAAGGATGTAGAAGGAGACATCACGGAATAAGGGCCACCAGGTGAGGTTGAGGATCTCTCGGGAGAAGAGGGAACAAGTGCCAATGACAAACAGAATGTTGAACACAGCAGAGCCCACAATGGTACCGATGCCCACGTTGCTGTGGGAAATGAAGACACCGATGAGGGAGGTGAAGAGCTCAGGAGCAGAGCCTCCAGCAGCCATGAATGTCGCGCCTGCCACATCCTCGGAGATCTGCAGCTTGTCTGTGATGACACCCAGGGCTGGAACGAAGTACTCGTCGCAAACAATGGCCAAGGCCACAAACACATACATCATGCCAAAAATGTGCAGGACCACCCAGCCCTGCCGCCGCTCCTCCACACTGAACAGATCTGGGGGGTACTCTCCCTTGGGGTGGAGGTCTGGCAAGCTGGGAGGCAGCACTGAGGGACTGGGACTGAGCTCCTCTGGGAGCAGGGCCGTTGTGAGGCTTGGGGAGGGCGTGGTGAGCATGGCTGGGGACGGCTTCACAACCACACAGTGATGGACCTGCATGGTCAGCTTTGCCCTGACCGTGGAGGTTGTTGAGGTGCTGGGTGCTGTGGAAGGTTTCTTTGCCAGCCTCCAGACTATGGCTGGGGCTGTTTTGATGGCTGATACACTGGTCCTGGGTGAGGGATTCCTAAGACTCCAGGCAGCAGTGAAGGCTTTGGTTTCTGCTGGGCTGCTGCCTGTCATGGTGCTTATTGTCACCTGCCCCTCAGAGGTGGCTGGGGTGTGCACCAGGACTGTTCCCTGGGGAGTCTTCGGGTTGTTCTTCCCCACTAACCCCCAGGGATGGGCTGAGCTGTTACTTTCCACTCTTCTGGGGGGAAACAGGTTGTTTTTTTCCATGACGCTCCTTGGAGAAGTCAAGACGTTTGTTTCTACCTCATGTGTCAGAAAAGTTGGGGTGCTATCAAACATTCCCTTGAGAGTGGTTGGGGTGGTTTCCTCCATTATTCTCTTAAGAGAGTTGGTTTCCAGTATTTTATAGGTTGCTGTAATGTCACTGTCTTTCACTGTTGTCCTGGGGGTGATCACATGGCTTGTTTCCATTGTCATGAATGTGGATGGCACGTAAGTGCCTACTCTTCTACCACGTGGGGAAGGAGTATACTTCACCTTTTCCCTGACTTGAGTTGGGCTGTAGCTCTTCATTTCTCCCCTGGGTGTTGGGGTATACTTTTTTACTATTTGTCTGCTTGAAGTTGAGGTGTAGTAAGTCAGTGTTCTACTGGATGTTGGGGTGTCTTCCTTCCTTCTTTCTGTACCTGCTGCTGTTGGGCTGTAATTATTCTTGGTTGTTGTTGGGATCATCTTGGCTGTTCTTTTAGGCATACTGGGGATATTCTCCACTGTCATGCTCAGTGTTGCTTCATCACTGCCCACTGAGGCTTGGGGTACCAGCATCTTACCCCCCATTTCGGAGCTAGGTTTTGAAGGGCTGCTGCTCACCATCATCATCTCTTCACTGGAGAGGTCCCGACTGGCCAGTTTTATAGGCTGATGAGAAGAGACTGCTGCCCACAATGAGGAAAGGCCCCGGGGTCTCCTAAGGTGCTGATAAGTAGAACCGATGATCAACATTCCCAGTAAGAAGAGGAGGCGACTCCAATGAAGCCGCTTTGTCCGGAGTAACCACCTCTCTTGCGGCCCCATCCTGATCAATTTCCCCATGCTGGCCAGTTATATCTGGTTACAGAAGGCCTCTCATTCTGTCCTAAGATGGAGGCTACTCTGGGATTCAGGTTGGTGATCAGAGAAGATTTCTCCATGAAGCCCAGCCAGGGGGTATCCACAACCCTAGGTGGGTAAAAAAAGAGATTATTTACCACTAAGAGGAGATCTGGGATCCATAACACCCTCATATAGAAAAAAGTGATAATAGAAGCCCCAGGAACACAAAAGTATCATGCATGGGGTCTTTGCAAGAGTAAACTACTCCTGCTCCCTGCTCCAGAGGAAAATGCCTACTCTTAAGAGAAAGAGTGCCTAGGGGTCCTCTGTACTATGTAGGCATGCCAGCCCCCCAGGTTCCTGAGCTGGAGCCTGAGTGCACTATGGAGTCTACCAAGTCCTCCCTGGGCTCTCAGCAAAAGATCTGCCAGTACTCTTCAGGTCCAAGCCTAAGATCCTGGGAGCTCAGTCATCCATAGCTGGTGTCAGGCCACAGGTCTCACCTTATCAAAGGCAGGAAGGAGGTAGGGAGATATGGCTTTAAGCTATAGACAAAAAGAGGCAGCAGTGGAGGGCATTGCCAGGGACATTAAGGCTCCACGTATTTTTTTGAACTGACTTAAAACAATTCCACCATCCAGAGTGGGCAAAGCTTAAAAGTTAATGTTATAGAGCTTCCCAGAGAATATGGCATGGTGGGAGGATCATGGGGAATGGAGTTGAAAGCCTAGACTCCCTGTTCTGCTGCTTACCAGCTGTGTCATCCTGGACAGGCTGAGCCTTGGTGCCTCATCTGTGAAATGGGCATGATAACATATATATTGTTTATGCAAAGATAATCTCTAGAAGGACATCTGGGGAAGGGAAACTGAGGATCAAAGGTCAGAAGGTGACTTATTTTCACTGTATATTCTGTTAGTTTGACCTTTTTATCACGTGCATGTTATAATATTTTTAATTTAATTTAAATTAAATTAGAATATGAATAATAACAGTGTCACAGGAATGTTGAGCGAGTAAAAACATATGAAAAGCATTGAACAGGCCGAGCATGGTGGCTCATGCTTGGAATCCCTGCACTTTGGGAGGCTGAGGTGGGCGGATCACTTGAGGTCAGGAGTTCAAGACCAACCTGGCCAACATGGTGAAACCCCATCTCTACTAAAAATACAAAAGTTAGCCAGGCGTGGTGGTGCATGCCTGTAATCCCAGGTACACAGGAGGCTGAGACAGGAGAATTGCTTGAACCTGGCAGGCAGAGGTTGCAGTGAGTTGAGATCATACCATTGCACTCCAGCCTGGGCAACAGAGCAAGACTCTGTCTCAAAGAAAAAAAAAAAAAGAAAAGCACTGAACAGAAAGGTTAGTTTTACACAAGAATGAAGGAGGGAAGAACATGAAAGGCCCTCAAAGAATCCTCATTTTATAAAGAAGGGCATTGAGGCCCAGCCCAAGTAACTATTTATTAAATCTCTAATTAATGTCCACAAACTACTACAAAACAATAACTGGAAATGATTAGTTTTGCATATGATATATTAGAAGTGAGCTGAGTAACCCATGGAATCTGTCTGGTACAACTCTTCATCTGAGATATGAAAACACAGAGGTCCAGAGAGGAGATGTGACTTGCTTAACATCACACAGCTAGTGAGTAGCCAAGCAGATGAGCCTCCTAACTCCCCTTTCTTTCTTGCATGCCACACTAATCAGAGATGCAAAGGTACTTGTCTTAAAAAGCAAGAGAGGGACAAGCAAAAGGAGAAGTAGGAATAAGTGAATTTCCTTCTTTGTCCTTGATTTCTATAATTTTCTTTCCACTATCTCCCTGCAGCCCCCCGATCCTTGCCATGAACTCAACACTTTGCAGCAAGCCCGCTCGTATCCCCAGCAGAAATTTCAGAGGGTCTCTGTCTTTCTAATGTTCCTGTGTTATGTAACAGAGCTGAACTGGCACCCCAGCTGATCCCTCCTACCTAATTACATCATTTACCTTCAGACCTTGACATCTGGCTGTCTTCTCAGCTCTGGAAACTTGTCAGAATCCAATATCTCAAAGAGTGGGTCTGAAGCTGGACAGCAGGGAACACCCCATTCTCCTGCCCCCAGCTCTCCTATGGAATCCTAATTCAAGGCAGGGTCGGGTGTGAAGGGCAGCTCAGGGGAAGAATATCCGATCGTGGCTAATACCCACCTCCTCTAAGAAGCTTATCAGGGCATTGTACAAGTTCTGGGTCCCAGTGCACCTGACCAAGCCTGAGAGAGTGGGCCTTCCACCAGGGACACAGAGGGGCTCACTGTGGGCCCACAAAGTCAATGGAGGAACTGGGGAGATTTCTCAAACTTGTTTCTAAGCTATGAGAATGAGAGGTGGTCTAGGGTTTCCATGCTTAGATGGTGGAAAGTTTTGAAAAGATTCAGAAGGCGCTCTGAGAAAACCAAGGGAAAGTGACTGGGGCTTAAGAGATCAGAAGACCTCAGTTAGCATTAGGCTCGACTTGCTACTGTGTGATTCTAATGTAATCTAAAAGTAAATGTGGGGATAATAATACCTGTCCTTCCTATTTGTAAGGTGAATGTGAGAATCCAAATAAGAAACAAAGATTATAGAGAAAACACCAAGCAAACTTCAAAGCAATTCATACATGAAATCTATTTTATTAGGCCTAAAGGAAATCCTTGGTGTAGAGGGCACTAATGGATCTCCCCAGAGCAGGCTGGGACATCCCAAGATACCTGAGGAGTTGGCGCCCTGAGCCCCCCGTGCCTCCAGCCCATGACTTGGAGCTCATCAAAGTGGGAGTAGGGTAAGGTAGTGGGGATCTTGTGATCCTAACCATTGATCTGGAAGCCCTTTCAATCATTCAGCTAACTCGGCCTGACATTTACTGACTGCCCCTTTCTCCCTTTCCTGTTTCCTCCAGAGTACCTGGGTGCATGAGGCTTTGGGTTACTTTCATCTGAAATAGCAGTTAATCCTTACAGCCTCACCTCTACCCTGCTTCACCTTAAGGGGCCTGGAACAGTAAGAAGGTCACGAGCTCCCTCTGCTGAAGCCCACAGAAGGGCGCACCCACTGTGGAAGAGCTGGCTTCATCTCTGAGTATGCTGGGGTCACTCTGGATGTTGGAAGCCTGGGATCAGGACCTGAGGTCTGCTAGTTACATGTCCTTGCCTTTATGCTGCTGTGGGCAGAACAAAATCTAGTTCTTTCCCTTTTCATTGCCACTGTGTAACACAGTCTCAATCTGGCCCAGAAAGATGAAAAAAGGAATATAATTCACAAAGTAAAATGAGTGATCTTTTTTCTGAAATAACTCCTCTATTTTTACAATGTTGTTTATTCAATATAAAAAATTCAGGGGAGAAGGAAATCCTCAGAAAAGTGATTCCTTTCTCTCATATGTTCATAAATGTTGCCAAGGAGTTCTTCCTGGTGTCTAACCTAAATCCTACCCGCTGGGGGTAAACCCAGTTTCTTCTGTCTTATTATCATGGGATTCTGGCACATTTTGAAATTCAGCAGGAAATGTGGCTGCTCAACCAAGAATGGAAGCATCCTCTGTACTAGCCATGTGAGTTTGGACAAGTTATTTAACTTCTCAGTGGCTATAAACCTCTCATCCTGTAAAATGAGGATGATAATGACATTACCTGTTTGATAGGGTTGTTGTGGGGATTAATTAATTTGTAAAACATATTAACAGTGCCGGGTACTATTGTTGTTTTTCTGCTTTTAGGTATCACAATCAGATTGTGTTAGAGGGGTCAGCAGGTCTCTATGCATTTCATTGTTACAACACTCTACTGTGTATTTATTTGTGCAATCACCTGATTAATGTGTGCAACTCTTACTAGCGGGTGAACTCCAAGAAGTCAGGGAACTTGCCTGTCTTATTCACCACTGAATCCCCAGAGCCCAGAACAGTGCTTGGCAAGCAATGAATGTATTTAATAAATAAATGAGTTTATTTATTTATTAATATTATAAATAAAGTTATTTATTAAATATATTTTATATATATTAAATATAAAAAGCATAACCCAGTGAGGAAGATGCTCAGAGATGGGGGCCCTGAGCTACACATGGATGGAGAGGAGAATGCCCACTCAAAAAGCTCATGATCTTTTGAGAGCAAATGGATGGAGAATGGCCAGCACCACTGAGAAGAAGAAGCTGATCTAATTTGCTCTACAAAATTGCCTCATTTTATACCCTCCCCTGGAACAGGATGGAAGAACAGATGGGGTAGATCTGGCTCTGACCCTCACGATAAGATAAGGGGGTGAGGAAGGTGGATCTTAGAGCTTTGGCAGGACGGCAAGGAGGCCTTTCCTTGCCCTCCAAAGCTCTAGGCCTTTCCTAACTTTTATTAAAACAGAAAGAAGAGGGAATGAGACTTTTCATCTGACGTGGAGGGTTTGTGGCTAAGGATGGTTTATTTCTGGGTCTACATCAGGAGTTGCAGCCGACTCTACAGTTGTACGGTAGAAAGTAGACAAGATTTGAAAGCGTCGCAAATTTTATTTCTTTTTTTTTTTTAATCTGGCAGACAGCAAGCATTGATGGGTTGCAAATTTTAATGCCTTTAGGTCCCGGGTAGATAAAATTAAGTTACATCAATCATTTTCTAAGTAACTGGAGCGTGCTGGGGGCTATGTCTGGACAGAGAATAAATGACCCACCAATAAGTATTCCAATGTCAAACAATTTAAAAATATTAGGAAGCAAACAAATGAGTCTGAGGGCTGAATTTAACCTGCAGGTACTGCTTTGCAACCTCTAATAAAGTAACAAGTCTGATGAGGAGCAAGCCTAAGGTCTCTCATTCTCAGGCTCCTCATTTATGAAACCAGGAAAGACAAGCTTCCTTATGGAACTGCTGTTACAGTAACAGCGAGAGAATCTGTGGAAAAGCACTTTGATCTGTCCAACCTGTACAATGTCACGGCCTAAGGCCTTTTGTTTATATTGTTTTATTTGTGCATATTATATTGTTTATAGGATTTAAAATGGCTGTACAGTTGTCACTGGTGGAAAACAACAAAATAAGTCCCCAAACATCCTATGACACATCTTTCCAAGCCAGTGGCTAGAACCATACCTGAGACAGGGAGATGCAGGTGGTGGCACTTCACACTGAGTGCAGCTCAGAGACAGGATTTCATCCTTACAGTCAAGTGCCCTTCTGGAGGGGCCAGAGGCCTATAGAAAAGGTCAGAGAGGTGATTTCAGAGGACTTCAGTGTGGCCAAACAGGAAACCACACAGTCCCAGCACTATTCACAACCCCCGTCAAAGTAAGAGAAACAGCCCACTAAGTAAAACTCCCAAGTCAAATCTGACTTTACAAAGGCATGATGATTGAGGCACAGCAAGATACCTTTTTTCTCCCTGTAAGCTGACAAAGAGTAAGAAATTTAAATAACACCCAGTGCCATCGAAGATACCGGTGAAGATGTGTAAATCGGGTATAGCAGCCCAAGTGACCTTGTTAAACTATAAATCAGATAATGTCCCTCCTATATGCCAGAATTTCCAGTGGCTTCCCATCTCAGTTGGAGAAAAAGCCCCTATATTAGTCTACCAGGCCCTTTCCAGCTTTGGTTGTAGTAGCAAAAACTGAAATCTAAATGTCAATAGGAAACTGATTACATAAATGACAATGGCACATCTTTACAATAGTCAATTATATACAGCAGTTAAAAGGAATGAAGGTGATGCCCAAGATATATTAATCAATAACAATAAAAGCAAGATGCAGAACAGTATATATAACATTATTGCATTTAGGTAGAAAGTATTATATATGTTATATCATATAGTATATATAATATGTATATACATACACATATATACATACATACGTAAAGACAATTTTGCAAAGCATATGTAAGAATGTCTATACTTCCGTCACCAATAGATATAGAATAAACAAAAACAAACAACAATGCTGATATTTCACTTCTCCAACCCAGTGGCTAGAATCATACTTGAGGCAGGGAGATATGTATGATTGCTTCTAGGAAAGCAAATGCTTATTTTTCACTTCATCTATTTTGAAACTTTGAATTTTGCCTGATGCAGTGGTGCACTCCTGTAATCCCAGCACTTTGGGAGGCTGAGAAGGGAGGATTGCTTGAGACTAGGAGTTCAAGACCATCCTGGGCAACATAGCAAGACCCTGTCTCTAGTAAAAGAAGTATTTATGACAAACCCACAGCCAATATCATAATGAATGAGCAAAAACTGGAAGCATTCCCTTTGAAAACCGGCACAACACAAGGATGCCCTCTCTCACCACACCTATTCAACATAGGGTTGGAAGTTCTGGCCAACACTTGCAATCAGGCAAGACAAAGAAATAAAGGGTATTCAATTAGGAAATGAGGAGGTCAAATTGTCCCTGTTTGCAGATGACATGATTGTATATTTAGAAAACCCCATTGTCTCAGCCCAAAATCTCCTTAAGCTGATAAGCAACTTCAGCAAAGTCTCAGGATACAAAATCAATGTACAAAAATCACAAGCATTCCTATTCACCATTAACAGACAAACAGAGCCAAATCATGAGTGAACTCCCGTTCACGATTGCTACAAAGAGAATAAAATACCTAGGAATACAACTTACAAGGGATGTGAAGGACCTCCTCAAGGAGAACTACAAACCACTGCTCAACGAAATAAAAGAGGATACAAACAAATGGAAAAATATTCCATGCTCATGGAGAGGAAGAATCAATATCGTGAAAATGGCCATACTGCCCAAAGTAATTTATAGATTCAATGCCATCCCCATCAAGCTACCAATGACTTTCTTCACAGAATTGGAAAAAACTACTTTAAAGTTCACATGGAACCAAAAAAGAGTCCACATTGCCAAGACAATCAATCCCAAGCAAAAAGAACAAAGCTGGAGGCATCACGCCACCTGACTTCAAACTATACTACAAGGCTACAGTAACCAAAACACCATGGTGCTGGTACCAAAACAGATATATAGACCAACGGAACAGAACAGAGGCCTCAGAAATAACACCACACATCTACAACCATCTGATCTTTGACAAACCTGAAAAACAAGAAATGGGGAAAGGATTCCCTATTTAATAAATGGTGCTGCGGAAACTGGCTAGCCACACGTAGAAAGCTGAAACTGGATCCCTTCCTTACACCTTATACAAAAATTAATTCAAGATGGATTAAAGACTTAAATGTTAGACCTAAAACCATAAAAACCCTAGAAGAAAACCTAGGCAATACCATTCAGGACATAGGTATGGCCAAGGACTTCATAACTAAAACACCAAGAGCAATGGCAACAAAAGCCAAAATAGACAAATGGGATCTAATTAAACTAAAGAGCTTCTGCACAGCAAAATAAACTACCATCAGAGTGAAAAGGCAACCTATAGAATGGGAGAAAATTTTTGCAATCTACCCATCTGACAAAGGGCTAATATCCAGAATCTACAAAGAACTCAAACAAATTTACAAGAAAAAAACAACCCCATCAAAAACTGGGCAAAGGATATGAATAGACACTTCTCAAAAGAAGACATCTATGCAGCCAAGAGGCACATGAAAAAATGCTCATCATCACTCATCATCAGAGAAATGCAAATCAAAACCACAATGAGATACCATCTCATGCCAGTTAGAATGGTGATCATTAAAAAGTCAGGAAACAACAGATGCTGGAGAGGATGTGGAGAAATAGGAATGCTTTTACACTGTTGGTGGGAGTGCAAATTAGTTCAACCATTGTGGAAGACAGTGTGGTGATTCCTCAAGGATCTAGAGGTAGAAATACCATTTGACCCAGCAATTCCATTACTGGGTATATACCCAAAGGATTATAAATCATGCTACTATAAAGACACATGTGCACATATGTTTATTGTGGCACTATTCACAATAGCAAAGACTTGGAACCAACCCAAATGTCCATCAATGATAGACTGGATTAAGAAAATGTGGCACATATACACCATGGAATACTATGCAGCCATAAAAAAGGATGAGTTTATGTCCTTTGCAGGGACATGGATGAAGCTGGAAACCATGATTCTCAGCAAACTATCTCAAGGACAGAAAACCAAACACTGCATGTTCTCACTGATAGGCGGGAATTGAACAATGAGATTACTTGGACACAGGGCGGGGAACATCACACACTGGGGCCTGTCGGGGGGTGGGGGGGTGGGGGAGGGATAGCATTAGGAGAAATAACTAATGTAAATGATGAGTCAATGGGTGCAGCAAACCAACATGGCACATATATACGTATGTATCAAACCTGCATGTTGTGCATATGTACCCTAGAACTTAAAGTATAATTAAAAAAAAATTAAAATTAACTTTGAATTTTTATCCATAGACACAAATTATTATTTTTTTTGAGACAGGGTCTTGCTGTGTTGCCCAGGCTGGAGTGCAGTGGCATGATGTTGGTTCACTGCAACCTCCACCTCCCGGATTCAGGCGATTCTCATGCCTCAGCCTTCCAAGCAGCTGACTACAGGTGCCCGCCATGACAGCCAGCTAATTTTTGTATTTTTACTAGAGACAGGGTTACACTATGTTGGTCAGGCTTGCCTCGAACACCTGACCTCAAGTGATCTACCCACCTTGGCCTCCCAAAGTGCTGGAATTACAGGCGTGAGCCACTGTGCCCGGCCTCCCAGCCTCACAAATTACTTTTTATAAGTTTTTAAAAACTAGTTTTATTTGGCTTTATCTTCTTTTTCATTAAAAGATGCCACTAAGGTTTTAAGAGAGTGAGTGGTGAGACTGGGTCAGGGCCCAGATCATGAGGGGCCTTTAAAAATTTAGACTTCATAGCATTTTGTTTGTTTGTTTTTAGAGATAAGATCTTGTCCTGGCTGGAGTGCAGTGACACAATCACAGCTCACTGCAGCCTTGAACTGTTGGGCTCAAACAATCCTCCTGCCTCAGCCTCCTGAGTAGCTAGGATTACAGGTGCACACCACCACACCTGGTTAATTTTAATTTTTGTAGAGACAAGGTCTTTCTATGTTGCCCAGGCTAGTCTCGAACAGCTGGGCTCAAGCGATTCTCCTGCCTCCGCCTCCCAAAGAGCTGAGAGCCACCACTCTAGGCCTTTATAGCACTTTTCAAAGGAAAGAGTGTATGGAAGAAAGAAGTTCCCTTCTACTTTCTTAGAGAAATGTAGTATCTACCAAGTTTTCTCTGCTTTCCTCTTTGACTTTTTTTTCCCAATAACCTCTCTTACTCCCCTCCTATCTTCTTTCCACAAATGCATATCCACCATCACATGCCAGACCCTGGGGGATCCAGTGATGGATAAAGCTCACCCTATTTTCAGAGCAGAGGCAAAGTTAATTGGAATTGGAAATGTGTAAAGCTTTTCTTTGTTCAGTGAGTCTTTTCATTATTTAAAATAGAAGCTTTGTGGTTTTCTCAAATGCTCTGGAAAAAACTGAAAGAGGATTGAGAGCAGTTTTAAAAGGAGGGGGAGCACAGTTTTCCAAATACATTTCAAAGGAAAAGAGGGAGAAACCTATTGATTAAAAGAGACTTCTGAGATATAGCAACGGATTTCAATATCTGGATCTTACTTGGATCCTGATTCAAATAACCAAAGTGTAAAAAAGTAAAATTTATGATATTTATGACACAACTGAATATTTGAAAGCTGATTCGATATTTGATGATATTAGGGATTTATTGTTAATTATGTTAAATTTGATAATGGTATTGTAATTATATATTTTTAAGTTCTCTTTTAAAGATACATAAGGAAATATTCCTGGATAAAATGTTATGCTATCAGGGATCTGCATCAAAATAATATGTGGGGAGAAGTCGGTAGGGGTGTACATGAAACGAGATGAGGATTGCATTGACAGCAGAAACTGGGTGAAGGGCACACAGGGATTTATTATCCTAATCTCCCTATCTTTGTCTATGTTTGAAAATTTCCATAATAAAATTTTTTTTCAGAAGACAGAAGGGTCATATTTATGATTGACTTCTGCTTTGGTGAAAATAGTGAAATAGGGAGGGGGTAATGATGAGAGGAAGGGGCTGGAGCTTGGAAGTATGATTTGGGAGTGAACAGTCTCCAGACTACAGGGGCAGAAAGGGAAATGCAGGGCAAAGGACATCATGGGAGTATGAGAAGAGCGGGAAGAATGCAAAAGAGAAGTAGGCCCACTGCTCTTCCCCCACCCCTCAGCCTTTTCTTCACTTACTCATTCCCTATCCCTTATCTCTGTAGATGAAAAATCATCTTGGGGCCAAATGTAGTGGCTCATGCCTGTAATCCTGGCACTTTGGGAGGCCAGGAGGGAGGATCGCTTGAAATCAGGAGTTCAAGACCACTCTGGGCAACATAGTGAGACCCCCATCTCTACAAAAAATTTAAAAATTAGCCAGGCATGGTGGCACATGCCTGTAGTCCCAGCTACGCGGGAGGTTGAGGTTGAGGGGGATTGCTTAAATTCAGGAAGTCAAGGCTGCAAGAAGCCATGACCATGCCACTGCACTCCAGCCTGGGTGACAAAGACCCTGTCACCACACACACACACACACACACACACACACACACACACACAAAATCACCCTGGGAACTTAACAGCAAAGATTCTCAAGCACGAAGTCATGAAATTTCATTTCCATTTCACTTGGCAAGGTCTGGGAATCTGCATTTTCAACACGTGCTCTGGGAGATTTAGATATCTAGACTTCCCTTTGAGCTCCCCAGTACCTAGCCCCTGTGAGAGCCATGGTTTTTCTGTCATAAACCTTTCCTCTGTCAGACTGGGGATCAAACACTGCCTTTCAAAGCCTTTGGGACAGCAGTCCACTGTTTCAAGGCAGGAAAAAATAAAGGGAATGAGAGATTATGCAAAGGAAACTATTTATTGATTTCCTTTAATGTGTGTGTGGAAACACGCAAATGCTGAGGGTCGCTTGAGTGGGGAAAAGAAATTCATCAGCCAGTGATGGCTTGAAAGACACCTCCTTTAAAACCTTCTAACCTTTGTGCTGATGTTCTCTGATGTTATAGTCACCGAACAACCTTCTGATTTGTAATGGGATTCCACTAAGGAGGAAAAACAAACAAACTAGTTGCCCTAAGTAACACAGTCCTCCTGGCAGCTGTGCCTTTTATCATCAATTTAATATATTGATTTTTTGCTTTCCAAGTCTCCCAAAAGCCTGTTATTCAGAAGAACTAGGTCACAAGATTTGATCATCCATCAGCGAATTAACTTAAGCTTTAGGGTTGGGTAAGGTAATGAATCAGACCCTGCAACTGAGCCAGAATTACCACGAGGACAGTAACCCTATGGCTAAGTCGTTGTCACATTAGGGGTAACTAGACACTTGCTTACCCACACATTCTTGGCCACATCCCTCCCAATAGGGCAAGATTAGAAATTATGACTAAGTTATCAGGCTGCAGCCTTACTTACCTGGAGCCCAATGCCTACTCAAGCATAACTAGGTCTTGACATGGTGAGATCAGCCAGGTTGGGGAAAGAAGTTTTGAAGCAAATAGGGCAGTCTGCAGGGCCCTGGGCCCCAGTGCTGGCAGGGATATTCCCAGGGACAGGAAAAAACTACAAGCAACTGGCCCCACACTCTCCCACATAACAAGCTGTGAGAAGTCAGACAGACTTGTCTGTTCAGTTCAAAGCATCCTCCTTCCTCGTCCCATCTCCTAATCTCGCCCCATCCTATCAGCTAAAAGAAAAAGGCAAATGCCTGAGGCCTTCTAGAGGCCTTTCTGTACTCACTTTGTAACCTATGTGGTTCCACATTGTTCTTTGAACCGTAACTACCCAGGGGCCTGCTGGCATCCATCTAAGCCTATCTCTAGCCGGGATTCCCTGGCTCCCTACATGGTTAGAAAGAAAGTCACCTCTTGCCCTCTTAAGGACCTCACTGAGGCACAGACTACAATGGAGACACCAGGTGGCCAGAGTGGCAGGCAAGAGCCCATGTTGCCTTACAGGGAAATCTGAGCACGCATGCCTTGTCCAGGGTGAGAGGAACGAGGGCCCTCTGCTTCCCTCAAAGAGGGGATGGGGAATAAAGTGAGCATTTGGGCTGAGGAGACCAAGAGGCCAAGTCTTGAGGTAAATTGGGCTCAGGTCAGCTAAGAAGGACATACAAAGCATACCTCAGCCAGGAATTACAGTTTTGGGGTTTTTCCCCCCAAGATTCTCGTGCGTTAGCCTCCCAAGTAGCTGGGATTACAGGCGCTCGTTACCATGCCCGGCTAATTTTTGTATTTTAGTAGAGAGCGGGGTTTCACCATGTTTCCCAGGCTGGTCTCAAACTCCTGACCTGAAGCGATCCGCCCACCTTGGCCTCCCAAAGTGCTGGGATTACAGGCCTGAACCACCACGCCCGGCCAGGATTTGTAGTTCAGGAATTGCAGTTTAAAAAGAACAGGAAGAGGATTCTGTCAACCGGTTCAGAGGATACGAGAGAGGGGGCTAAAGAGTGACGAGGAAAATAGCAGGAAGGGTTGGGCTCGTGCACCCACGGGGCCCAGAGGAGTGAGGGGACAAAAGTGTGAAGCGGACACAGAGTCACCGGGCCAGGTGAGGCCCATGGGTCAGTGGGGCAGAAGGGGAAGGAAAGAGCCCGAGAATGGGGAGAGATTCAGGGCAATACAGAGAAACACGGCAGGAAACCCAGCCAAGAATCGAGAGAAGTTGGGGATTTGTGGGAGGAGAGGGGTGGCCGCGGATTGGCCATCGCGAAGAGAGGCCGCGCCCCCTAGCGTCCCTCCGGGATGAGCCAGAACCCTGCCCAGGCGACCGTGAAGCTCTCCAAAGACCGCCCCGCCCAGCGCAGAGTGCCGGCGCCGGATTCCCTTCTGTCGCGCGGCCTTATAGTTCCGGCTATGGCGCGCGGACGGAAAGTTTATGCCGACGGAAAGTTTATGCCGACGGACTGTGTCCGGCGATGGGCACGGGGTGAGTGGGGAGGCCGAGGGCCCGGGACTGCCTTTCGTCGCTTGTTGGGGTTACAGGTGAAGGGGTTATGGGTGAAGAACAACCCAGGGCCAGCGCTTGGCCTTCCCGCCACCGTGGCGGCCGCCCCGCGCCGTCTGTGAGGCGCCAGTTCCGGGGCGCTGCTCCCGGCCTCCCCTCGCTCTGAGGCTCGGGGTCCCCAGCTCCGCGTAAACTGCACGATTTCGCTCTCTGCTCAGCTCCCCTCTGCCCCCTCTTTCCAAGAGAGACTTCCAGATCCCACATTTTCTTGACTGATTTTTAAGGTAAAAATACATCTCCCAGATGCGATTTTCAGTCTGGACTTTTAGAGATGAAATTGTATCTGAGAACTGGGGAGGGACTCCCGGAGGCTGACGGGAAAGCCAAAGAGCAGGTGAGGCACTAGAAATTCAGCTAGAATCCTCCTTTGAGAGCGAGACTGCTGAGAATCAGTTCTTTATGAATGAGCTAATTGTCACCTTCAGGGAAGAATTATAAACGTCTAGCTGATGGACACTTGGTATTCAAGGCCAAATAGGTGGCTAGGGCCTATTTCTCAGACTGTTCCTGAGAAAGAAGAGCCCTAGTTGTTTGAACAGTACACGTGGGAAGGGGGTGGGGGTGGGAGACTTGGGGGCTCAGAATCCACCCAAGTGAGGAATACATAGTGTTGTTCTAACAAAATTGCTAGACTGTGGTGGGCAGGGATTCCCCCCCACCCAAGACGGAGTCTCGCTCTGTCGCCCAGGCTGAAGAGCAGTGGCGCGATCTCGGCTCACTGCAACCTCTGCCTCCTGGGTTCAAGCACTTCTCCTATCTCAGCCTCCCAAGTAACTAGAACCACAGGCGCACGCCACCACATCTGGGTAATTTTTGTATTTTTAGTAGAGATGGGGTTTCACCATGTTGGTCAGACTGGTATCGAACTCCTGACCTCAGGTGATCTGCCCGCCTCAGCCTCCCAAAGTACTGGGATTAAAGGCGTGCCTGGCCTTTTTTTTCTTTTTAATCAGGCCTATACTGCTTGAGTGAACTATCCTTCAGGAACTTTCAGTTCCCTCCTTTACTCCAACCTGAGTACTAAATTGATCTCCCACGACTTTGTAACTGTTAATGAGGTGCATTTGGGAGTCGACACAAATGCATCACTTCGGAGAAAGAGCCAGCTCCAGAGGTGTCTTCAGAGAAGGCAAGACTGCCAGCTGTCATCACTGTCAACAGCAGATTTCACGGGCTGAAAGTGCTTTTTTGTATTTGATCTAAGTCTGTGTAAACTGTTTCCTCCCATTCTCCTAAGAGGTGAGGGCAGTACTCCTCATGATCCTCAACTTGTAAAAAGGCCTCCCTGCATGAATGGGACTACCACAGGAGCTGGGCAGAGGTGAGGGAGTCCCCCATATGTCTGCTTGAATGAGGAGAAGAGGAAATGTGTTTCTGGTGTCCAGAGTTAACATTTATAATGTATTTTGCTAAATAATATATGGTATATCTGGTGATTTAGGGGTAGTTCATTAGTTGTTATCAAATTGTTGGGCACCTACTATGTGCCAGTTACTGTGATAAGTTTTGAGAAGACATCATGGGCAAAATGTGGCATGGTCCCTGCCCTTAGCGTATGTTATGGTCTAATATAGTGTAGTTGAACCAATATTGTGCAGAACCTCACTTTTTTTTTTTTAGTCGGGCCTATACTGCTTGAGTGAACCATCCTTCAGGAACTTTCAGTTTCTTCTTTTACGCCTATGCTTACAACCTGAGTTGTAAACATTGTTTCCATGAACCAGTGTATTCTGAGTTCGAAACAGCCTACTTACAAATGGAATTTTGGCCGGGCGCGGTGGCTCATGCCTGTAATCCCAGCACTTTGGGAGGCAGAGGCAGGTGGATCACGAGGTCAGAAGTTCGAGACCAGCCTGGCCAATGTGGTGAAACCCCATCTCTACTAAAAATACAAAAATTAGCCGAGTGTGGTGACACGCGCCTGTAGTCCCGGCTACTCGGGAGGCTGAGACAGGAGAATGGCGTGAACCCGGGAGGTGGTGCTTACAGTGAGCGGAGATCGCGCCACTGCACTCCAGCCTGGGCGACAGATGTCGCAAGACTCCGTCTCAAAAAAAAAAAAAGAACAAATGGAATTTTAGAATATGACACATTTGCAGCTGGGCACCATCCTTAAACAAGCAGTCTGGCTACTGTTAAATGTTTTGAAGTGAATCCCAAAAAAGAAAGTTGTGAACATTAAATTTCTAACCTGTTTATATCCACCTAATCTCTCTAATTGTATATATGCATTATGATTTTTATGAAGTTGTAAGCAGTGTATAATACAGTTCTGGGGCCTGCTTTTCTCAGTTACTAATGCTTTCTATAAGTATTTCTGATATCTGTAGTACGTATGTCATTTATTTATAGTTTTATGATATTTCATCATGTCAGTAGACTACAGTTAGCTTAATAATAGAGTAGCAGCAGGCTATATACCCATGAGCAGGTCTGTGTATCTGTAAACTTTTTTATTTTTGAGCACCAAAATGTTTTCTTTATGCTAATTCTCAATCCATAATTTTGAATAACTCCATTTGTACATTTTGACTTTTCTACCCAATTTCATGAGATAATCCCAGCTGTATAAATTTTTTTTTTTTTTTTTTTTTTTTTTTTTGAGATGGAGCCTTGCTCTGTCACCCAGGCTGGAAGGCTGGAGTGTGCAGTGGCATGATCTCGGCTCACTACAACTTCCACCTCCTGTGTTCAAGCGATTTTCGTGCCTCAGCCTCCCAAGTAGCCACCATGCCTGGCTGATTTTTGTATTTTTAGTAGAGACAGGGTTTCACCATATTGGCCAGGCTGGTCTCGAACTCCTGAGCTCAAGAGATCCGCCCACCTGGGCCTCTCAAAGTGTTGGGATTACAGGCATGAGCCACTGTGCCCGACCTTACATATTCTTTAATTTTGTTCTTTTCCTTCACAGTTGAAGCACCATTGGCCAGTTTATGTACAATGAATACTACTGAGGCTGACAGTTTATTACTTTTGTTATGTGTAATGATTTCCAATTTGTCTAATTTGGTTTATGACTTTATTAGTCCTTTCATTTTTATATTTGGCATTCATTTTACTAAAACAAGAGCACCAACCAACAAAATAATTAAACACATGCAGTAATACTGCAAAAAGGTTGTGACAGTGCCAAAAAACAATGGTTGTTTGTCAAATAGCACCACCATATGACAACTAGAAATGTTCTTCAGTAAATTAAGTGTTAGGAGATGTAGGAGTTTATTAAGTTGCATAAAAGTCGAATGTGTGAAAGTTAAGGGCTACCCTGAATTTAGCAGGGCTTTTTTTTTTTTTCCAATAGATATATTTAGATGGTCCTTGATTTATGGTCACTTAATGGGTGATTCTAAGAGTGGTCCTTACAATGAACTAAGCTGCTCACTTCCCTCTCACTGAGTTCTCTACAGATTATTCCTCACCTCAACTTAAATGGTGTTTGCCTCTGCTAATTTCTGAGAAGTTAGTTAAAGTTATGGTGAAAAATATTCTTTTCTCTCCATGACATGTAAGACCTTATTTATTTTCTGCAGCATTTCTCCGTTTATAGCTGTCTGTTTGCATTCTGATTGGGAACACTGGGATCATTTTCATCATGCCGACAGTGGTGGTAATGGATGTATCCCTTTCCATGACCCGACCTGTGTCTATTGAGGGGTCCGAGGAATACCAGCGTAAGCACCTAGCAGCCCATGGTTTAACGATGCTGTTTGAGCACATGGCCACCAATTACAAGCTTGAATTTACAGCACTTGTGGTTTTTTCATCACTTTGGGAGTTGATGGTCCCCTTCACGAGAGATTATAATACCCTACAGGTACAAAATGTAGTAAGTTATTGTATGTACAGGGCCTAAATTTATTGGGAGGAAAACAGTGTTATAATGCATCAAACATTTAGAACTTTGGCATTATTTAATAAGTCTATGAGTACTTAATATGTGTAACTAAACAACAAGAATTCACAGCCAGTAGGTCTTATGCCTACTGTTTCTTCGGTACAGCTATGAGTTACAGCTGTGAGTTGTTCCCTTATTTTCCTCTCTTGGTTTTCTGGAATTCTCTGTGGAAAAGTGAGCATCTCAGGATGTAGTGTTCCATTCCCTAAAATTTAGGATCTTTAGGCTCAACACTTAATTTTTTTCTACTCTCCCATAAAACTTTAGGAAATGAAAAAATAGCCCTTCCTTGTTCTAGAGTAATTCAAAATGATATTTCCTTTCCAACAAATAGCTTTGATTTTGATACCAATAAATTATAATTTTTAAATCTCAGTTGGTAGATATTATCTTTCAAAGGTGTTTTCTGTGTTATGTCAGAATTTACTTTCTGACAACATCTCTAAATCATAATATTCATAATATTTCCAGCAGTACCTAACACAGTGTCTTACCCATAGTGAGCAGTCAAGAAGTGTTTGTGGGCCAGGTGTGGTGGCTCACACCTGTAATCCCAGCACTTTGGGAAGCCAAGGCGAGAGGATCACTTGAGCCCAGGAGTTTGAGACCAGCCTGGACAACATGGCAAGATCCCGTCTCTATTTTTAATAAAAAGAAGGAAAAAAAAAAAAAAAAAAGAAGTGTTTGTGGAATTAAACTGAACAGTTTTAACAATTGTTAGGTGGTTTAGAAATACAGGATCAATAGAGTTTGAATTTTTTAATATAAGTAACAAAATTTTGTTAAATAATTCCTTTGATTATCTCAGATTTTTTAAGTGACTTAAAAGCTTTTTTTAAAAAATTAGTGACTTAAAAAAATTTTTTTTAATTTCTTTTCCTGTAAAAGGATATTAAACTTCTGGTATATATGCTGACTTTCTTACAGGTGAATAAACTAAGGATTTCTGATGTTCTGCAGTTCTGAAATTTAGAGAATTGCTATATGAGGAGTGAGACGTAATGTTTTAGACCAGGAGCCCTGAAGTCAGACTGCATACTTAACAAATCCACGTTCTGCCACCTTAGTCATGAGACCTGGGAAAGTTATTTAATCTTTCTATACCTTAATTACTTCACTTAAAGATAGGGTTAATAATCTATACCTTATAGTTTTATTGTGATAGCTAAATGCATAAAAGTGCCTAGGATGGTGTTTAGAACATAGTTAATATTCAATAGATTTTGTTATTATTTTTGTGATATGTTTAAAAGTTCCTTTTAATTTTTTCCTTCAAGTTCCACTTACAAAAATGTAAACTTGGTGGACTGTTCACTCTTACCTGATAAGAGGATAGAATAAATGGAATTCTTTTAACTATCTTTAATAGTTGAAGAAGTCCGTTCTAGCATTTTTCTTTAAGAAGCTATGCTTTGGTGCTCTCAGATACATCAGTGTCCCCTGTGTAACATTCATACTTTGAACAATTTATGTTGTTTTCTAATAACTAATTAAAACTAAAGAGTAACTAGCAATTTTATCTTTTATTCAATAAGGAAGCACTAAGTAATATGGATGATTATGACAAAACCTGCTTGGAGTCTGCATTAGTTGGTGTTTGCAATATCGTTCAGCAAGAATGGGGTGGTGCAATTCCTTGCCAGGTAATGATCAATTCTTTTTCATTGCCCTAAGTTAACAACGTTAACCACTGAGGTGCTTCGATTTTCTTCAGGCTCTGACACAGCATGCATTGTAATTTCTACAAACTACATTTTACACTATTGGTATCTTCTTAAGTGAAGGTACTAAATCAACACTAATGTGTTCAGAAAGCAGCAAAGTTATGCCTTAAGGAAAGCACCCTCCTAGTAAATTGACTTATTGCAAACTAGTACTATTATATAAAACACAAAGGGCTCACAGTGGAATTTTTGAACTACAATCCCTGGAAGGGGTCATTATAATTTTGAGTGATAAAATTGTAAACATCAGTATAATATAGCCTGTCTTCATTATCTCAATGCAATTATTCAGCAGACTTTTTTTTTTTTTTGGAGACAGGGTCTCACTTTGTTGCCCAGGCTGGAGTGCAGTGGAGCTATCATTGGCTCACTGTAGCTTCAACCACCGAGGCTCAGGTGATTCTCCCACTTCGGCCTCCTGAGTAGCTGAGACTAGAGGCAAATGCCACCATACCTGGCTAATTTTTTACATTTTTTGTAGAGACCAGGTTTTGCCATATTGCCCAGGCTGGTCTCAAACTCCTGGCTCAGGCGATCCGCCCACCTCGTCTCCCAAAGTGTTGGGATTACAGGGGTGAGCCACTGTGCCCAGCTTTATTCAGCAAACTTAACCATCTCAACTGAGTTGTCTAAAAAGTGAGGAGTATAAAACATAAAATCTAGCCAGGCGCAGTGGCTCATGCCTATAATCCCAGCAGTTTGGGAGGCTGAGTTGGACGGATCACCAGGTCAAGAGATCGAGACCATCCTGGCCAACATGGTGAAACCCCCATCTCTACTAAAAATACAAAAATTAGCTGGGTGTGGTGGTGTGCAGCTGTAGTCCCAGCTACTCTGGAGGCTGAGGCAGGAGAATCACTTGAACCTGGGAGGCGGAAGTTGCAGTCAGCCGAGATTGCACCACTGCACTCCAGCCTAGCGACAGAGCGAGACTCTGTGGCAAAAACAAACAAACAAACATAAAATCTGTTGCTCTTTACTTAGACTCCACAGTAGGCCACATTAGTATCAAATCAGAGCAGAGTAGTAGCAGAAAAAGATAACTGGAAATTTGTTCTATACAGATACTTTTGAAAAGTAGTAGCATATTTTGAAGGAAAAAGCAGAAACATTGCTAAAAGAAAAATCATAATAGTCTGCAACAGGAGTCCGCAAGTTTTTTTGTATTTTAGGCTTTGTAGGTGTCTGTGGCAACTACTCAGCTCTGCTGTTATAGCATGAAAGCAGCCATAGATAATAAGTAAATGAATGGGTAGGGCTGTGTTTAAATAAAACTTTATTTACAAAAACAGACAGTGGGCCAAATTTAGCCTGTGGGCCATGGTTTGCTGGACCCTGGTGTGTGACTTTTCATTATGGGGTCAAACACAGGATTCCTCAGTAATGTCAGTAGCATCACTAGTATTTATTTATTAATAAAAAAAAAAAAGATTGTAGCTAGGCATGGTGGCTCACACCTATAATCCTAGCACTTTGTGAGGCCGAGGTTGGGGGATAACTTGAGCCCAGGAGTTCAAGACCACCCTGTACCACATAGTGAGGCCCTGTCTTAAAAAAATAAGATTGTAGTTGCCTGGGAGTCAGGGAAAGGTATGAATTGACTCAAAAGAAGCAGGAGGGAATCTGGGACGTGTTGGAACTATTCTTTATCTTGTTCGTGGGGGTGGTTACACGACTGAATACAACTGTCAAAACTCATAGAACTGTATACTAAAAAGGGTGATTTTACTGCATGTAAGTTATATCTCAATAAACTCACCTTTAGAAAACAACAAAAACATTTTTTCTTATGAAAACCCCCCTGTTTTATACAATATAGTGGATACTTGCTGAAGAAATCAATAGATGCCTTTTGATCAATTTCTTTTCTGAAATAAAAAAACTTTTTATGGCATCTCAGCTTATAGGCATTACTTATTTTGGTAAATCCATGCATATAGGATGTCTTATTTCCTAACATTATAGTGAGTAAATGAAGTTTTGTTGTCAGTATCTTCTGAACTGAAAGCTAGCAAGTTGCACAGTTTCATTTGCTATTTCTTCTTTGGTTTTAGAGGAGAAATTCAGATTTTAAGAACCAGACTTTGTGCATCATGCAGACTTCTGACTTTCATGATTTTCTTTTGAAAAAAAGGAAGAATCTGAATTTGAGATAACCTGAGGGCAAGGGGCCAAGCCTGAATCTGTCTCTACTAAAAATACAAAAATTAGCCAGACGTGGTGGCGCATGCCTGTAATCCCAGCTACTCAGGAGGCTGCGGCAGGAGAATCGCTTGAACCGGGGAGGCAGAGGTTGCAATGGTCAGCCAAGATTGTGCCATCGCACTCCACCCTGGGCAACAAGAGAGAATCTCCGTCTCAAAAAAAAAAACAAACTGTAGTAGAGGTGGTGGTTACTGGTTATTGTTTTTATAATCAGTTACTATAAAACAAACTTGCTTAAATGTGGAATTTTTGGCCAGGCGCGATGGCTCACGCCTGTAATCCCAACACTTTGGGAGGCTGAGGTGGGCAGATCACCTGAGGTCAGGAGTTAAATGCCAGCCTGGCCAACATGGTGAAACCCTGTCTCTACTAAAAATACAAAAATTAGCTAAGTGTGGTGTCGTTCACCTGTAATCCTAGCTACCTGGGAGGCTGAGGTAGGGGAATCACTTGACCTGGGAGGTGGATTTTGTAGTGAGCCGAGAACGTGCCACTGCACTCCAGTCTGGGCAACAGAGCGAGACTCTGTCTTAAAAAAAAAAAAAAAAAAAAAAAAAAAGTGGAATTTTTAGCCAAGATTTTGTTTTTTATTTATTATTATTTTTTTGAAACAGAGTCTTCTTGCTCTGTCGCCCAGGCTTGAGTGCAGTGGCGTGATCTCAGCTCACTGCAGCCTCTGCCTCCGGGCTCAAATGATTCTCATGACTCAGCCACCTGATAAGTAGCTGGGACTACAGGAGTGTGCCATCATGCCCTACAGAAGTGCACTACCACACCCAGCTAATTTTTGTATTTTTAGTAGACAAGGTTTTGCCATGTTTGCCAGGCTGGTCTTGAACTCCTGGCCTCAAGTGATCCTCTGGCCTCAGCCTCCCAAAGTGCTGGGATTACAGCTGTCAGCCACCACACCCAGCCTTAACCAAGGTTTTAGACAGCTGTACTGTGTCTTTATTATTTAGTAAAGTCTGTTTCATTTTGACATTACATGAAATATTTCATTATCCCATAGCATCTGAAAAAGCCGGCAGAGGTAAATCATTGTATAGCAATTCTTGGTACCTAGAAAAGGAAATTGCCTTGTAGTCAATTGACTGTCATGCCAAAAGATGACATCCTTCCAGGGGACCTCTATTAAGCATTCTTGGGCTTTATCAGTAAGTGCCAATCTTGATATTTCACACAGTGTCACCACTTAATACTGCCTTAAGGGCTGGGCGCGGTGGCTCACGCCTGTAATCCCAGCACTTTGGGAGGCCGAGGCGGACAGTTCACAAGGTCAGGAGTTCGAGGCCATCCTGGCCAATATGGTGAAACCCCGTCTCTACTAAAAATACAAAAATTAGGTGGGCTTTATGGCACACACCTGTAGTTCCAGCTGCTCGGGAGGCTGAGGCAGGAGAATCACTTTAACCTGGGAGGCAGAGGTTGCAGTGAGCTGAGATCACACCACCGCACTCCAGCCTGGGTGACAGAGTGAGTCTCCGTGTCAAAAAAAAAAAATACTGCCTTAATGGCCTATTATTATCAAGTTACTGGACTAGGCTAGGGAGAGCAAAAATAATCCTCTCCTGGGATGCATGGGAAGTCTGTCCCCCACAGGATCATTCTGAAGCAATGAAGAAAAGGAAAATGATTTTGCAATTACTATCCATTGTTGGTATATTTTGTTGGTTTTTTCAAATTACAGGTTAAGAATGCGTTTTAAAGATCTTATATATTTCTGGTTAAATAGCCTTTATAAATACATATTCTAGCCAGGTGTCATTTTAGTTGACCAGGCGTAGAGTTTGTCATCTTTGAAAATAAAGTGGCAAAGTTCAGACTACTGTGCTGGTACTTCCTAGGAGCACGTGTGAAATGAATCTTCATTCTGTATTTGACATTGTTATGTTAGGTACCATCTCCTTATCTAAGAGTTGGGGTTCTAGTTTTAATACAGTTAAGTAAGAATTGGTTGTGAATGTTTTTGTCCTTTTTTAAGTGTTCAGGGGCAAGCTTTTAAAAAATATTTTATTAGATGAAATAGAGTAAAATGCATTGATCTTAAGTATACAGTTCACTTGAGTTTTGACAAATGTATACACCTATATAACCACTACTACAATTAAGATATAGTATTCTTTATCCTATAATGTGGAGTGGGGTTCTAGCACCTCACAAAATTTTCTCATGCCTTTTTTTGTTTTTTTTTTGCAGGGCCAGGTTGAGGGTTTATTTTGTTTTTCCAAACAGGGTCTCACTCTGTTACCCAGGCTGGACTGCAGTGGCATACTCACTGTAGCCTCGACTTCCCAGGCTCAAGTGATCCTCCCACCTCAGCCTCCCAAGTAGCTGGGCTGGGCCTGCAGGCACGCACCACCATGCCCAGTTAATTTTTGTATTTTTTGTAGAGGCAGGGTTTCACCATGTTGCCTAGGCTGGTCTTGAACCCCTGGCCTCTAGTGATCTGCCTGCCTTGGCCTCCCAAAGTGCTGGGATTACAGGTGTGAGCCACCATGTCAGGCCTGTTTTTTTGTTTTGTTTTGTTTTGTTTTAAAAAGACAGAGTCTCTCTGTTGCCTAGGCTGGAGTACAGTGATATGAGCATGGCTCACTGCAGCCTTGACCTCCCAGGCTCAAGTGATCCTCCCAGTGTGCTGGGACCACAGGTGCATGCCACCACTCCTGGCTAATTTTTTTTTTCTAAGTTTTTTTAGAGATGGGGTCTCCTTATGTTGCCCAGGCTGGTCTCAAACTCCTAGGCTTAAGCAGTCCTCCTGCCTTGGCCTCCCAAAGCACTGGGATTACAGGCTTGAGCCACCATAGCCAGCCCTGGTGCCCCTTTCTAGCAGTGAAAACACTGCTAAATGGGACTGCTTTAAATATGTAATTTAATGTACAACCTCCTCTCTCTCTTTTTACAAACAGGTTGTCCTGGTGACAGACGGCTGTCTTGGCATTGGTAGAGGGTCACTGCGACATTCCCTAGCCACTCAAAATCAACGAAGTGAGAGCAACAGGTTTCCACTACCTTTTCCTTTCCCATCTAAGTTATATATCATGTGCATGGCGAATTTGGAGGAGGTAATACCTTTTGCTAAGTTTTTAGTTTGATGAGGCATATTTTACAGCTTAGTTTATTTTTCAGTATATACCACTAGTGCTATATTGTATATACTGTAGCATTGAACTCCATTGGTTTCAGCTGAGGCTGGTATTTTATTTGAAAAGATTCTGGGTCTCAAATGTTCTTTGAAATTTCAGTGTTGCCCCATCTGGGGAACATAGCTGGAGTTGTTATCCATCCTGCTGATGGGTGCATAAAGGGTCAAGGTGTTCTTTTTGGTGTTGTTCATTTGCCTTATATAGAATTCTTATGTCCATTCCACCAGAAATGTTGACAGGAGTGTGCTTTGACTTTGACAGAAGAGTAAAGTAACATTATTCTGATACACGTTTTATTAAACACTTAAATTTTTGGTTTTCCCATTCATTTGGGAAGGTGGTTTAACCTTTTTTCCCATCAGTTTTTCTCTCTGTAAAATGTAGATAATGATGGTTCTCACCAAAAGACGTTAGAAACACTTTGGAGGGAAGATGTTGTGTAAATACTGTGGTCACCTCTGAGAATCTTTGCAAAACTACTCCTGAATGAAATAGCTCTACCTGTGTTATTTTACGTAACATTCCTCTTTGGTAACCTTGAGTCAAAATTGTTGTAGTTATTTTCTTCTCACATTGGCTATTAAAAAAATCATCTGTTATTTATTGCCTATGTTATTGTAATGGCTTTGACCTTGGTGTGCTGAGAATAATCTGGCATTTTGTGCCAGCCACTTTAAGGGTCATCTGTTTTGCTTTATAGCTCCAGAGCACCGATTCCTTGGAATGCCTTGAACGTCTCATAGATTTAAACAATGGTGAAGGGCAGATTTTTACTATTGATGGCCCCCTGTGCTTGAAGAATGTACAGTCTATGTTTGGGTGAGTATATGCTTAGAGCTCTTTTGCCTTCTTTACAATCCAGTATTATAATTTGACATCCAGGAAGACTATCTGTTTTACTGTTCCTAATTGTGTCATTTCATTTTCCCCAAGTTGTACATTTTTCAGATAAAGTGGTGGGTAGTAATGGTTTTTTAAAGTAAATCTATACTGTCTGTAGATACTGACTTCCTTATAATGACTCAGCAAAATTTCAAATTAACTTTCTCTTGGGCTTTTCAGAATTGAAATTTCCTCACCAAAAATGTCAGATTTTGTTCTGTTTTACAGATGGTCAGATCTTAGTTTTGGAACCAACTTGAAAGGAAAACAACCCTTGCGTCCTGAAAAATTAACTTTATGTGTATCATATTACTCTTCCTATAACTATTAATTATCATATTCTAGAAAACTGATAGATTTGGCATATACGCCTTTCCATGCTGTTCTCAAGTGTGGCCACCTAACTGCTGATGTACAAGTCTTCCCCAGGCCAGAACCTTTTGTTGTAGATGAAGAAATTGATCCTATCCCTAAAGTCATTAACACAGGTAACTTTTTAAAAAAACTTCTTTCTTAGTTTCTCTATTATCCTTACTTTCTTCTGACTTGTGACTTTTACTCTCTTCTCTGTCTAGGAAGGTTGAAAAGAAATATATATTGTGGTACAGGTTGAGTATTCCTTACCCAAAATGCTTGGGAACAGAGGTGCTTTAGATTTCAGATTTTTTGGGGTTTGGGATATTTGCATTTTACTTAGTGATTGAGCATCCTTAATCTGAAAATCCAAAGTGCTCCAGTGAGCATTTCCTTTTAGCTTCGTGTCAGCTTCATGCATGTGTAATAGTTGTGGATTGTGGAGCATTTCGGATTTCAGATTTTCAGATAGGGGATACTCAACCTGTACTAGGGTGCTGTTGTCATCAGCACTTTGGATTGGAAGATTCATTACCTAAGGGGTGGCAGAATATTGGTCTTGTATGGTAAGGTCATCAGTTGATCTCCAATCCTAGATCATTATAACCACGAATTATTAGAGTTGGAAATCATAGCCATATTCACTAGCATTGAAATCTTTGAGGTGATTCTTAATAGACATACTGAACTTAATTAGTATCATAATTAAGGTCATATAAGAAGGGCTAGCTTCTATACTTTGCAGTATGACTCTTGATATGTGACCCTGGCAAGTCTTCCTCTAGTTCTTATTGGCTAGGTAGGGAGAATCAACCAGATGGTCTTGGAGTTCTTGGATCTGATATAGTGTACTCTTCTAGCACTGCTGCTTATATTATGACTGAAAGAAAGTGATGTACCACAGCTTTTATCTGGTTCGTGTTGCCAATACTATGCTTAACTGAGACTTGCAAAGTGAAGAGTCAAAAATAGCAAGGAGCAGTGGAGAGGAGACTTGCTTCCTATTGGTGGGTGGACTCCTTGAATCTTAGGTGCATGTTAAATCTTTTAGGGCTGGATATTATCAGTGTTTCAGTCACCATTACAGCCTTGATGTCCAGCATAGTGCCTGACACTTAGTAGGTGCCCAATAGATAATTGTTCAGTCAATAAATGATTAGAACTAAATGTTCAGTGAATGCTCATTGTTTGTGGTATACAGATTTTTAAGGAGTGTTGGAGTGAGGGGCTGTGAACAGTCTTTTTACTTTTTGTGCCTTTAGCTTCTGGAAGCAAGGCATCCATCTCTTCTACTGTGACTAGACAGTAGTACATTAAGTTGTACCAAAAGTCTTGTTGCCTTCATAACAGTTAGATTCCACTTCCTTCCCATCCTTTCTCGATGAGTAAATTTGAATAGGTCTTTTCTTTCCCATATAAACTCTTAGTGGAAGATTTTTCTTGCAGCTAAACTGCTTTAAAATAAAGTAGACCTTTTTCTACTCAAATGAAAAATATCTAGCTGCTTATACTAATGCATTTATTACTCAGCTAAGGGAGGTAAGCACAGCAAATCTCCAGAGAAGCACACTTCCTAATGTATTAGAAATATGGTCGGGCACAGTGGCTCACACCTGTAGTCCCAGCAGTTTGGGAGGCCAAGGCGGGCGGATCACCTGAGGTCGGGAGACCAGCCTGACCAACATGGAGAAACCCTGTTTCTACTAAAAATACAAAATTAGCCAGGCGTGGTGGCACATGTCTATAATCCCAGCTGTGCATGGGAGGCTGAGGCAGGAGAATCACTTGAACTCAGGAGGCGGAGGTTGCAGTTAGCTGAGATTGCGCCATTGCACTCCAGCCTGGGCAACAAGAGCAAAACTCCGTCTCAAAAGAAGAAAAAAGAAATATAAGGTGTTCACCATGATTCTGATTTTTAAAAATTCTTTTGAAAATTTGGGTATTAATCTAGAAGAAAGACTGAAAAGCACATCAATAAAATATTAATAGAGATTTCCTTTGATTATGAATAATGAGTGACTTTTTCTTCTTTATAATTTTTATTGTTTTTTAAGTTTTTATATTATATAATTGAAATGTTTAAGTTCTTTTGGTTACAACATTTATTTTTATTTATTTTAGGTTTTCAACAAATACTTTTGGTCTTTACTACAGCATCTATAAAGCAGAGAAATCATTGTCATATTTAGACTGCTTACCCTAGTTTTGTAGAGAATACAGTTCTTTCTCAGAGAGATGTTTTTAATACAATAGCTTTATTTTTCAAAAGCTGATTGTAGTTGCTGTGGAAGTGTTTGACTATGATGCCCCCTGGTGACCTGAACATCCCTGACTACACAGAGGGATTAGACCTTTCAGTTTTTGCCTTGGCTGGGGTCCTAACCTTATAAAAATAAAATTTAGCTGATTTTGTCATATAACTTAGACTCATTAAATAAATGACAGTTATCATTATTTCCTGAGCAGCTTAAAATGCAAATTATTAGACAACTCCATAGACAAATCTAATAACTTTCCCAGTCATCATATTTGAAACCCCAACCTAAACAGTGCATTTGTGAAATGTAATACACAGAAAATAATGTACTTTTCCATAGAATGAATTAATTCTATGTTGATTCCTTCATTTCAGATTTGGAAATAGTGGGATTTATTGATATAGCTGATATTTCAAGTCCCCCAGTTCTGTCCAGACATCTGGTCTTACCTATAGCACTTAACAAAGGTGAGTTCCTATTCCACTGATACGTCTGAAGCGTCTTATTAACTAAAGTTATTCTTAAATCTTAGATAGTAGGATAGCCCATTTTGCAGAATTTAGGGGAAAGGAATAGTTACAGAATTGGATTTTAGAAAATGGAATATTGCCTAATATATCAAAAAAATAATTCTGCTTTACATGGTAGAAACATTTTGACACATATTTACTGTGTGTTGGTTTGTGAATTTACAGTGGAGGTCCTCTTTAGAGATGAGAATGCTTAGTCCCTCATCCAGGGCTCTGCCTTTCCTAGTACTAACATGCTGAGAAAGCTTAAGTAGTTATCAGATGGTTACTTGATAAAATGTGCAAGTCAAATACAGCTTTATACACGGAAGAATCACATCTGTTCTTTGTTCTACTGGTGCCCAGCACATAGTAGATAACTCAGTAAATATTGTTGAATGAATGGGTGAATCCAGGCCCTTGTGAGTCCTCCTTACTGCAGCATATATCTCTAGGAACTATAAAGTCATCTCCTCAAATTCAGCATCTCTCTGGAGAATGCTAGACTCTAACTCTTTAAAATTATCTTTTTCAGGGGTGGCACTGTGCTGTGGTGGGTATAGAGCAGGAGCTTTTGTCCCTGACTGGCTACAGGTTCAAATCCTAGTTCTACCCTTAAAATTATCTTTTCCTCTGTTTTAAGCTGACCATCCACTTTATATTTATCAGCTTTCTCTAAGAACTGTATGTAGTCAGTCAGGTTTTCACATACTGAGTAATGACCACATTCCATTTATACCCAGGTTATCTCAGTTGGAGTATTGAATATTCTATAACCAATCACATGTTCACAGACAGAATCTTGAATATATACCCACAGATGGCTTTATAATCACTGTGTTGATAATTATTATTCTCAGAGAACAGCCAGATTTCCCTTAGTTCTAAGGCCCTGGGGAATTCTGCATGCCAGTATACTTACCAAGAAAGAAATTAAGCAAAATAAACCATTTATATAGGGGAATAGTGAAAAGAAAAATACAGGAAGGTGGCCGGGCGCGGTAGCTCACACCTGTAATCGCAGCACTTTGGGAGGCCAAGGCGGGTGGATCACAAGGTCAGGAGATTGAGACCATCCTGACTAACATGGTAAAACTCCATCTCTACTAAAAATGCAAAAAAAAAAAAAAAAAAAAAACCCTGGGCGTAGTGGCAGGCGCCTGTAGTCCCAGCTACTCGGGAGGCTGAGGCAGGAGAATGGGGTGAACCTGGGAGGCGGAGTTTGCAGTGAGCCGAGATCGTGCCACTGCACTCCAGGCTGAGCAACAGAGCAAGACTCCATCTCAAAAAAAAAAAAAAGAAAAAGAAAAATATGAGAAAGCAGAGTAGGGCCATTTTGTAAGGGCTGTTGAATTTTCTAGCTAAACTGGGCTAATTCTTCCTGTTGAATTAGAAAGTCTTTGAACAAAACAGAGCAGACAGATATTTTTAGAGGGAAGTTAATTGTAGGAAGATTCATCTGTCAGCAGAGTGTGAGAGAACCTGGAGAATCCAGTCAAAAAGCTTGTAGAGTAATCATTGTTTACCTTTGGGGACTCACATGCATGTGCTGCCCTAAGCCTGTTGGTTATGAATGCACTTGACATCTCTGTATCTAATTCTGTTTCAATGGGTGCCTGAAGCTTCCAGATAGCATCTAACTAAACATCCTAGTGGAACTGTGGAAAATGGATTTTTGTGTGTAAGCTTTACTGAGATATAATTCACATACCGTATACTTCACCCATTTAAAGTGGTTTTTAGTATATTTGCAGAGTTGTGCAACCATCACCACAATCAATTTGAGAACTTTTTTATAACCCCAAAAAGAAACCCTGTACCCTTTAACTATCAACTCCCAGACCCCTCCCCCCATTTCCCCTACCCCAAATAACCACTAATATCCTTTCTGTGTATATAGATTTGCCTATTCTGGATGTTTTATATAAATGGAATTCATATAATGTGTGGAAACTGACTTTTATATAGATATTGGAAAACTGGAATGAGTTTTTCCTGCTTGTTATAATATTCCCTTAGAACTCTACGCTATCCCTTAAAGGCTAGAAACATCCAAGAGTATAAATTGGGGTTTGGGGTTTTTGTAGGTAATTTCAGTCTGACCTGTTTTCTCTTTTTTTCACAGAAGGTGATGAGGTGGGTACTGGCATCACTGATGACAATGAAGATGAAAATTCAGCCAATCAGATTGCCGGCAAAATACCCAACTTTTGTGTCCTGCTCCATGGTAGCCTAAAAGTGGAAGGAATGGTAGCGATTGTTCAATTAGGGTAGGAAACTTTGTATACATTTGGTTGAATGAAAGGGAAAATCATTTTACAAAGTGAAGTATTTTGCAGACTTTTCTGAAGGAAATAGAAAGGTCCTTGTCACTTTTTTCCTTTTCCTGCCACACACTTTTCCCACCTGCTACTACATTCCTTTTTTGTTTGTTTTTTTGAGAGGAGGTCTTGCTCTGTCCCCCAGGGGTACAGTGGCATGATCACGGCTCACTGCAGCTTCAGCCTCCCAGGCTCAAGCAATCCTCCCATCTCAGCCTTCCAAGTGGCCATGACCCAGGTGTGCACCACCATGCCTGGCTAATTTTTTTTTTTTTTTTTTAATTTATAGAAGTGGGGTCTCACTGTGTTGCCCACACTGGTCTTGAACTCCTGGGCTCAAGGATCCTCCCACCTTGGCCTCCCAAAATGCTGGGATTACGGGCATTGAGCCACAGTGCCTAGCTGCTATTACCTTCTAAACTACTCTTTTAATCATCCCCTAGAATAAGTGTGGAGTGAGCCTTTTAATTACATTGCCTTTATTTTATATCCTTTCTCAATTTTCCTCTTTCTAATCCTATCTAGAATACCTGGGTTCTGGTTATAGCAATGCTACTAACTTGCTTTAGGATCTTAGGCAGGATTCACAGGCTCCTCATCTATAAAATGAGGGGATAGAATGAAACAAAAAAAAAAGATGCTAATAACATTGAGCATTTTATTATGTGCCAGGCACTCCTCTAGGTATTTTACATATGTTAGCACATTTAATCCCTCATAACAACACTATATGGGAGGTATCAGCATTATCCCTATTCTATAGATGAGGAGACAGGCTTAAGAGAGGTTGTGGAACTTGCCCAAGGTCACACAGCTAGTAATGAAAGAACCATGATTCTTACCCATGCATTCTGACTCCAGAGCCTACTCATAAACATTCTGCTGTGTTCCTTCCCTGTGAGGAAACCCCGTTAGCTTTTACATTTTCTGAAGTCTCAAAATCTGCAAAACCATCTATTTCCCTTTCTATAATACATATTGTTAGAAAAAAGGAGGTCACTGATCATTTTCTGGCCACTACCTGGGGTTGGCTGGTATAGATCAAGAGTTAGGATTAATTAAAGGAAGCATGGCTCCATTTCTGCTACAGTTAAAATTAGCTGGTCCAAAAAGAGGAATGCAGATCTTACTAGGTATTAGTGTGCTATATTTCTTGGCACCCAAGCTACTTGTACTGGTCTGAATATGAGAATCATCTGGGACCCTTTGAGAAACTGGGGACAGAGTCTCTTTTACACAACAGGATGATGGCCTTGAGCCCTGTGGTAGAAGGGCTTCTCTTGGTGCTGCTGTGAGTGACTCAGTGAGGCAGGTGACAGGACCTGTAGGTCACAGCCGTTACCCCTCCTCATCACCTCTCCAGCTACTTGCTGCCCTTTGTGATTTGTTTTTTCTCTTTCAAGATTGCTTTTGATTTCCATATCCACATGATTTTACCTGAATAATAATAAATGTCTCAGAAGAATGGAAATATTAGGGGACAGCAGTATGCATTTTCAGGTTTAGGGTTTTGCTTTGGTAAAAGTAATGTGCCTGATTTCAAAGCTGAAGCCTGTGTCTCTCGAGAGAAAAATACAGGCTAGACTTATTTAACTTGACAGTCTCAGGCTTGATGTTCTTCTGATCTTCCGTCTTCTCTCCATCTAGTCCTGAATGGCATGGAATGCTCTACTCCCAAGCTGACAGCAAGAAGAAATCAAACCTCATGATGTCTCTCTTTGAGCCTGGCCCAGAACCTCTCCCATGGCTAGGGAAAATGGCACAGTTGGGTCCTATTTCAGGTATAATCCAGATCAGATTTTACTTATCCTGACTTTGTTTTCATTCTGCTGTTCTCAATGTCTCTGACTGTGCAGTCAGAGAACTGATTGATCTCCCTTACTGGTATGCCATGGTCTCGGATGATGCTGGATGTGTACGGGGAAAACTTGAAGAGAGTTTGATGTTTGAACTCCTAAATTTTACAGCTCAGGAGAAATCAACATTTAGATTGCTTTAAGTAAATGCAAACTCTTCAACGGCTTAGAATGAAAAACTAATCTCCATAATTTTTTTTCTTGGTGTACTATAGTTCAAGTAATTTCCTGTCATTCCTAGATAATGTAATCTTTCCTTCTTCTTGAAACTTTTTCTGTAGCTTTCCTGACATTGCTTCTGGTACCGATTTGACTTTTTCTTTGGCGGACTTTTCTTTCTCTCATCGTTTTGTCTTTTCTTCCCCTTGCCTCATGGTTTCCAACATGTTCTTTGCCTTCTTCTCTTTGGTTATTCATCTCCCTTGGTTATTTTATCAGCTGTAATAACTTCACATTTCCCAAATCTATAACTCTAGTCTCACCTGATCTCTCCCTGGAATTTGCATATCATATTTCCAGTTCCTAGTTGGATCTCTACACCTGGATATTCTGTCCCAGTCTCAAGCTCAGCTGTTTGTTACAGACCTATTGTCCCGCACCCCTTTCTCCTCAAACTATTCCTCCTTCTGATTTTCCTCCTCCTTTTGATTAAGTCATTTGTGCTGCTAGCTACTCGGGTTCCAACTGTAGTCATCTTTGACTCATTTGGGCCCATTTCAATTTCAGGAACATCTACCAAGCAACCTATCCTGTGCCAGGCCTAAGGGATAAAGAGTTAGCTGGAGTTGTTCAAAGTCTAGTGGAAAGTGGAATGATCACAGACTGGCACAAATCAGAGTAAGCCTGGAGGAGATGATGATGAGCTCTGCCTAGAGGACTCAGGAGAATCTTCACAGAGGAGAAATACCCTAGTTGAGTTTTGAAGAAAAGGAGGAACTTGCTGAGCTAATGAAGGGAAGAAAGGGCATCCTGGGCAAACAAAACCTACAGAAAGAAAAGGAAGTGTGGCACAAAATGTGAGAGTGGGTGTGGGAGGGGCAGATGGTAGATTGGAGATTGGTAGTAGCTAGAGTGGAGCAGGCCTTGTCTGAAATGTGAAGAACCAGGAATTTATCTTGCAGATACTGGGAAACCACTGAAGAGGAGTAATGTGATCAGATCCTTCTGGCTACAGTGAGAACAGGGGGATACCAGTTAGGAAACTATATTTTAGGGGCTGGTGCCCCCTGCACTTGTACAGTATGGCCATGATCCAAGTGAGAGATAAGAAATGTGTATTTAGAAAGATATCTCTGTGGAGTGTGGATTTGAAAAGGCAAGGACCTGTGGCTGAAAGTTACTGTGTTAATCCTGGAAATGTGACGATGAGAGCCACACCGTGGCAATAGCTGGGGGTAAAAGATATTTAGGAGGTAGGATCAATAATGTTTGGATATGAAAATAAAGGAGAGAGAAGTGTTAAAAATGATGCCAGGTTTCTGGCCTGGGCTGCGGGGTGAAAGATAGTACTATTAGTTGAAATAGATAATAGAGAGAGAAGAGTAAATTTGGGAAGAACATATTTTGTTTATGTTGAGTTCGTGCCTATGAGATACAGGTGGAGGTGCCTAGAGACAATTCTGTAGAAGTCTGAAGTTTAGGGGAGAGGGCAGAGTTGGAGATAAAATTTTAGGTTGTAAGCCTATCATAAATAGTTAAAATGGTGAGAATGAGGGAGATTGCTCAGGGCAGTGGTTCACAAATTTTGAGTTTTTGTGTACAAAAATAAACTTGGAATAAATACCACATGTTCTCACCCATATATGGAAGCTGAAAAAAAATGAGCTCATAGAAGTACAGAGTAGAATCTAGAATCATGGTCATTAGAGGTTGGGAAGGGTAGTGAGGAGAGGAGAATAGGCAGAGGTAACAGATACAAAGTTACAGCTGTTAGGGAGGAAAAAGTTCAGTAGTCTGTAGCATGGTAGCCTGAATATTGCTCACAATAATTTAGTATATATTTTCAAACAGCTAGAAGAGAGGATTTTGAATATTCACAACACAAAGAAATGATAAATATTCAGCCTGGTGTGGTGGCTCATGCCTGTAATCCCAGTACTTTGGGAGGCCAGGGCAGGTGGATCACTTGAGTCCAGGAGTTTGAGACCAGCCTGGCCAACATAGCGAAACCCTATCTCTACCAAAAATACAAAAATTTGCTGGGCATGGTGGCGTGCACCTGTGGTCCCAGTTACTCAGGGGGCGGAGGTGGAAGGATCGCTTGAGCTCAGGAAGCAGAGGCTGCAGTGAGCCCTGATTGCGTCGCTGCACTCCAACCTGTCTGGGCCTCACAGAAAAAGTTTGCCAACCTCTGACTAGACTATTGTGATGGTTTTCACCAAAGATGCCTATCTATAATCTAAGATAGTAGTAGCATTCAGACTCCTTTCTGATCTGGCTTCCAACATAGCAACACTTGGCTTGTTAAAATTGTTCTTCATTCCAGTTGAACTGCTGTTCACTCTGCCCTGTGTTCATGTTGTTTTTTCCTCCTGGATCTGTTCTGCTTTTCAGTGTGGATAATAATAGCTAATATTATAATGAACTTAACTTTGTGCCAGGCACTGTGCTGGACATAATGAGCATACTATCTCATTTAACTCTCACAGCAGTCTTGGAATTGGAATTATGATAAAAAATAACAATTAATAATAAAACTTACCTCAGAGGGTTGTTGAGCAAAACATGCAAAATAGCACTATTGTTTGTACCAATCCTTCCTACTCCCAATTCTGTTCCTAGAGACAACTACTTTTTAAAACTTATTTGTTTCTTTTGGTATTTATTTATATTTCTTTTTTTTTTTTTTTAATTGAGACTGAGTCTCACTCCATCACCCAGGCTGGAGTGCAGTGGCGCAATCTTGGTTCACTGCAACCTTCACCTCCCAGGTTCAAGCAATTCTTCTGCCTCTGCCTCCCTAATAGCTGTGACTACAGGCGCAAGCCACCATGCCCGGCTAATTGTTGTATTTTTAGTAGAGATAGGGTTTCATCATGTTGTTGGTCAGGCTGGTCTCAAACTCCTGACCTCAAGTAATCCACCTGCCTCTGCCTCCCAAAGTGCTGGGATTACAGGTGTGAGCCACTCTGCCCAGCCTTATTTACATTTCTAAATAATATAGGTATGTCCCTATTTCTGTCAGGGGTTCCCCCATTTTATTATTATTATTATTTTATTTATTTATTTTGAGATGGAGTCTTGCTCTGTTGCCCAGGCTGGACTGTAGTGGCGTGATCTCAGCTCACTACAACCTCTGCCTCCTGTATTCAAGCAATTCTCGTGCCTCAGCCTCCCCAGTAGCTGGAACTGCAGGTGTCCACCACCACGCTTGGCTGATTTTTGTATTTTTAGTAGGTACGGGGTTTCACCATGTTGGCCAGTCTGGTCTCAAAACTCCTGACCTCGAGTGATCCGCCCGCCTTGACCTCCCAAAGTGCTGGGATTACAGGCACGAGCCACTGTGCCCGGCCTCCCGTCTTATTATTTTTTATTAATTTTTTGAGACAGGGTCTCACTCTGTCACCCAGGCTGAAGTGCAGTGGCACAGTCTTGGCTCACTGCAGCCTTGACCTCTCAGGTGATCCTCACACCTCAACCTCTCATGTGGCTGGGACCACGGGTGCATGCCACCATGCCTGGCTAATTTTTTTGATTTTTTTATAGAGACAAGATCTCACTATGTTGCCAAGGCTGGTCTCAAACTCCTGGGCTAAAGCAATCCTCCACCTTAGCCTCCCAAACTGTTGGGATTACAGGCGTGAGCCACCACACCCAGCCCTTTTCCCCCATTTTAGATGCCATTTTTTGACTTTTTAAAGGATGAATATTTAGCTCTATTAACACCGCCATCTCCCACCCACCTACACAAGATGCACATTTTCCCTCCTACTATCCTCCCAATATAGTTATAATGTTCTTTTTGGTTAAATCAGTATTCAGTCCTTGTTACGTGATGTAAATGTTATTTACAACTAAGCTATACCAATTTGTATTTCCTTTGTTTTGCAACTTTTTGTCCCCTAGCTCAGTCCCAGTTATTTTTTTTCTTTGCTTGTTTTCTATATAACTAATTCCTCCCTAAGTAAAATACATTCTTCAGGTATTTTGTCAGTTTCCTTTTTTTTTCTTAGCGTCATCTTCCATCCTCCTGCTTCATAAATGGTATGGTTATTCCCCAGACCTGTTGCATAGGTGTCGTCCTGAGTCTGCCCTTTACATCTCTCCTATGGATCTCCTGTTCATAACTCCTCCTGAAAAAAAGGGTACATGGGAAGTAAATATTTTGAAATCTTGTATATTTTGAAAATATATATATGTTTATTTCATTCTTTATATTTAATGATTGGTTGGGAATTGATTTCTAAGTTGGAAGTCATTTTCCCTCAGAGTTTTGAAGCATTACTCTGTTGTCTCTTCTGGAGTCCAGTGTTGCTACGGGAAGTTAGTGCCGTGGTGACTCAAAGACCTTTGACCCTGAACTGTATTTTCTCCATATTCCTTGGTGATCTTCTTTGTATCCCTGGTATTCTGAATTTCAGAATGTTGGTCTCTTCATTGATTTTGCTAGGCACTCAGTGGACCCTTTCCATCTGGCAATTCATGTTCTTCAGTACTGGGAAGATCAATTATTTCTTTTATTTCCTCTTTCTGTATTCTCTGTTCTCCTTTTCTGGAACATATATTTGTGATTTGTGTTTGTAATTTTCTATCTCTTTCTGCCCATTTTCCCATTTTTAAAATTTTTGTTCTGTCTTCTGTATCTTCAAATTTATCTTATAACTTTTATTTTTTGTTTATACTATCTTTTTTAAATTTCTTCTTTCATAAGTGTAATATTTCCTGTCTCCTAAGCCAGTTAGTTACCACATATAGGCTCCAGACAACTAATGACAGTACAAAATAGGCTCTGATTAGATGTTGAAATGTTTGGTACTGATACTAAGTGCTAGGGGATAAAAGGGTCTACAAAAACCACTATCTGCCAGAAAAACTTGAAACAATTTCATGGAAGGGGTAAGATAGGATCTGGACTTGGAATATAGGTAGGTAAGTTTGGATAAGTAAGGAACAGCAGTGTTGAATGGTGGAAAAAGTGTTGGCTTTTGAAGCAGGCCCAACTGAGTCACTGTGAAACCTTGTATAAGTCCAACCTCTCTGTGCCTTAGTTTCCTCATCTTTAATGGGACTAATAACATCTTCGCTCTAGAGTTGCTGTAAAGAGAGAAGTTGAATATGTAAAGTATCTTGCACATAGTTGGAATTTAATAAATATTCTTTATTCTGTAAGTTCCTTGAGGCTGAAAAGTATCTTCTCTAGGCACAATTCCTGGCACAGTGCTTGCTACGTAGTGGGGTCTTACTATAGATAATGAATGAATAAGTGAATGAGTAAATGAGTGAATGAGAAGGGAGAGCATTCTAGGCAGTGAGGAGTAATAGAAATAGCAGGAAAGTTGGAAATGAACTGTTGTGTGGGAAAGGACTTGCAGGACCTTAGCCTGACTCAGAAGGTTTATATATTGACAAATATTAATGGAAATACGTCTGGAGAGTTGGGCCAGTATTTTATGGAGGAGTCAGGGCTGAAGAGGGTTGACAAAGGAAGTGTTGGTCCAATATCAAGGTGTTTCAATTAATGACCAAATCAGGGATAGAGAATGTCTGGCTCAATTAGACAGACTGGTCTAATTACATTTTTCAACACGAACTTTTGGGCAAGAGATTTAAGTTCTCTGAACTTGTAGGAAAATGACTACTGCTCTGTCTACACAAGAAGTTGCTAATAATAATAAAGATCAAATACACCATTAGAAGTATGCGTGCTTTATAAGTTTGTGGCAGTTTCATAGACTCAGGAAGCAGGTACAGAGACAAACCTTGTTTGTTCACGTAGCTATAAAACCAATGTGGCTTTACATTTTTGGAAGCAATAAACTAATAAGCCATATTGGGGTATGCTTCACCAATAAAAGTATTTCTTGTCTTGCCCTTTGCCTTAATTTGGCTATATATAGTTTTCCTTTTTAATTATTTTAATGCCTAGACCTATGCTGTCTAATCCAGTAGCTACTGGCCACATTAAATTTAATTAAAATTAAATACAATTTGAAATTCAGTTTCTCAGTCACACTAGCCACAGGGCAAGTGCTCAGTAGTTAGTAGCTACCACATTAGACAGCACAGATATAGAACATTTCCATCATACAGAAAGTTCAGTTGGAGAGCACTGGGTTAGACTATATAGAATTGCAGTATATATATGTGTGTCTATGTGTATGTATATATATATATATTTTTAAATATGTATTTGTTTTATCCTTTGACCTTAATTTATAAATCAGATAAGTGAAGCTTGTTTCTTTAAAAACATTAAGCTGTTTTTCACTTAAATGGGCCTCCTACATCAGTGGCTTTCTATTGAGAACAGGTTCTCCAACCTGACTGAAGTTAATGGATTTTCTTAATTAACAAAGTGATAGGATATCAAAGATTGAGTGATTCAAAGAGCTTCTAGTCTAAATGGAAATGTAACTGATTGTGTTTTGCCAGATGTCATTTCAAGAATGTCTTTTCTTTTAAGATGCTAAAGAAAACCCTTATGGCGAGGATGACAATAAGAGTCCATTCCCCCTGCAGCCCAAAAACAAACGCAGTTATGCCCAGAATGTGACTGTCTGGATCAAACCCAGCGGCCTGCAGGTAACATTACCATTTATGTTGCTTTCCACTGGGGACAGGAGACATTTGGGTAGGCAGGCAGGCATTTTATTTGATTTTCTTTTCCTTTGATACTTAGTAATTCATTTACTTCTAATGTTTGTCATTATTTCCGAAAGGGATTTGAGATGCCCTACAGTAAAACATGTATATAGCAAAATCATTTTTTACAAAATTTAGAGCAGTAAGAATCCTAGAGGAAGGAGGAAGAAGGAAGACAATTGTGCCAGGAACCCAAGGCAAAATAATAACTTTACGTGAGTGTTTTGGTTCTGAGCTTCCTGTTACCAAGGTCAGTTGTTCTTGTCTAAAGAAAGGAAATTTGTCAGTTTGTCTAGAGAGACATATTTTCCTGGCATTGAATTTTAGTGTGAAATTTTCTATATGGTGAGGCATTGAATAACATAATGGGTATTGTCTTTAACAACAGTTTTGGAAAAGATGTAAAAGTCTTCATAACTATATTTCTTCCATCCCTTCAGTAGAACTCAAGCCATAGCATTACATTTCACAAAAACACTTTCATAGGAAGTTATGATAATATGATTATCAAGGAATGATGCTCTCAGGCATGGTATTCAGGAACATTTCTCCTTTCATCAGCAAAAAGTCATTTATACCTGTTTTTAAAAATCACTTATTGAAACTTTTTTCTCCTTTGAGCACCTTTATTTACATTTGTTCTTCCAGTAAGTTCAACCTAAACCAAATGAGATGAGACAGGCCACTTGGACAACAAAAGTAGTTTCTGTTGACTGCGCAGTCTCTGAGCTCCGTTTCCATGGAGACTGAACCACATCCTGCCAAGGCTAAAGTGTCAGGGGCCTCTTTGTTGGAAAATCAGGGTCTTCTATTTTCCTGATATCCCTGACCCCAGTGCTTCCTTGTCAGAGGGATATTAGAACCACTTTCACCACCAGTTATAGCTGAACTTTTCTTAAATTATTTTTTTTAATTTTTTTTGTTTGAATCTTCACTACTATCTTGGGTTTATTTTTCTTATTCTGGTAAAATATACATAAAATATACCTTCAACCATTTTAAAGTACACAATTCAGTCCCATTTAGTACATTCACAATGTACCATCACCACTCTCTAGTTCCAGAACATTTTAATCACTCCAAAAGGAAACCCTGTGCCCATTAGGAAAGTCACTCCACATTCCTTCTTCCGGGCCCTGGCAACCATTGATTTTCTTTCTGTCTCTATGGACTTACCTATTCTAGATATTTCATGTAAACAGAATCATACAATTTGTGGCCTTTTGTGTTTCACTTCTTGTACTTAGCATGATGTTTTCAAGGTTTATTCATGTTGTAGTACGTATCAGTACTTCATTCCTTTTTATGGCTAATATTCCATATGTCTATATGTATATGTCACATTTTGATTATCCCTCAGTTGACGGACATTAGGGTTACCTTTTGGCTATTGTGGATGATGCTGTTACGAACATTCATGTGTAAGTTTTGGTCTGAACATTTATTTTCAATACTCTTGGGTATGTATTTTAATGGGAATGGGATTGCTGGGTCAGACAGCAATTCTCTTTAACTTATTGAGGAATTGCCACACTCTCTCACAGCAGCCACACCATTTTACATTTCTGCTAGCAGTGTATAAGTGTTCTAGTTTCTCCACGTTCCTACCAATACTCATTGTTTTCCTTTTATTATTATTATCATATAGCTATCATAGTAGGTGTGAAGTGGTATGTCTTTGTTTTTGCATTTCCTTAATGACCAGTAATGTGCATCTTTTCCTGTGCTTATTGGCCATTTGTGTATATTACTTGGAGAAGTATATACTCAAGTTCTTTGTCCATTTTTTAATTGGGTTTGTCTTTTTGTTGTTGGGTTTTTTATATATTCTGGATATTATGATCCTTAGCAGATATATGATTTGCAAATATCTTCTCCCATTTTGTGAGTTATCTTTTCACTCTCTTTATAGTGTCCTTTGATACACAAAGTTTTTGGTTTTGAAGAAGTCAAATTTTGTCTCTTGCTTTTGTTGTTTGTGCTTTGTGCTGTCTTAACTAAGAGATCATTGCCAAATCCAAAGTCATAAAGATTTACCCACTGTGTTTTCTTTTTCTTCTTCTCTTTTTCTCTTGAGAAACACATCTCACTACGTTGCCCAGGCTGGTCTCAAACTTCTGGCCTCAAGCAATCCTCCTGAGTAGCTAGGATTACAGGGGAACACCACTGCACCTGGCCCCTGTTTTTTTCTAAGAGTTTTATAGTTTTAGCTTTTACATGTACGTCTCTGATCCATTTTGAGTTAGTTTTTTGTATATGGTATGATGTAAGGGTCCAACTTTATTCTTTTGCATGTGGATATCCAGTTGTCTCAGCACCAAATGTTGAAGAGACTATTTTTTCCCCATTGAATGGTCTTTGCAAAAAAGTCCCTGGCAATAGATGTATGGGTTTACTCGGTACATTTTTATGAGGCAAGTTCGTTTCTGTCAGGGGATTTATTTTACTGTCAAGCCTTTTGAAGGAGGGAGTGTTTTACTAATGTTGAACTGACATTAACTCAGAAGGGATCCTCATCTTCACATTGTAGCTGTGTTCTCATTTTCATTTCTTTAAACATTTAGATCCATTCTTTTATATTATTTCCCTTTTTTACCACAGAATTCTAATGTTGGATTTTTTTTTTTACCCTTAACAGACAGATGTACAGAAGATTTTAAGAAATGCAAGGAAACTACCTGAAAAAACACAGACATTCTATAAGGTGAGACAGACAGAAGAGGATGTGCCCAAAATATATGGTTCACGACAGTAAAACTGTGAGATGGCAGTGTGAATATGGGCAGGGGTTAGAGATGTATGACTTGTGCCTCAGTTTTTTCATATAAACTCAGTAAAAGTGATAGGTCTGTTCCTTCCGTAAAATCCAAGAATTGGAAGAATTTAAATGGCCTAATTCTGTACAGGTGGAAGGTTTTTCTGTGTTGGGGCTGCTGTGAATGAATGACTGATGGAAGCAGCTGAGAGGACCTGTGGGTCATAGCTCTGAACTCTCCTCATCACTCCTATATGGGTATCCAGGCCAACCCCAGGCAACCAATGTATGTGGCTTCCTGGATGGGGAATTGCCCAGAACATTCTTTTTTTTTTTTTTTTTTTTTTTTTTGGAGATGGAGTGACACTCTGTTGCCCAGCTGGAGTGTCGTGGTGCGATCTTGGGTCACTGCAACCTCTGTCTCACGAGTTCAAGTGATTCTCCTGCCTCAGCCTCCTGAGTAGCTAGTACTACAGCACGTGCCACCACGCCCAGCTAATTTTTGTTTTTTTGTTTTTGAGACAGAGTCTCACTCTGTTGGCCAGGCTGGAGTGCAGTAGCACGATCTCAGCTCACTGCAACCTCCACCTCGTGGGCTCAAACAATTCTCCTGCCTCAGCCTCCCAAGTAGCTGGGATTACAGGTGTGTGCCACCATGCCTGGCTAATTTTTGTATTTTTAGTAGAGACGGGGTTTCACCATGTTGGCCAGGCTGGTCTTGAACTCCTGACCACAGGTAATCCGCCCGCCTCGGCCTCCCAAAGTGCTGGGATTACAGGCGTGAGCCACCGTTCCCGGCCTAATTTTTGTATTTTCAGTAGAGATGGGGTTTCGCTATGTTGGCCAGGCTGGTCCCGAACTCCTGACCTCAGGTGATCCACCCAAAGTGCTGGGATTACAAGCGTGAGCCACCCCACCTGGCCACCCCAGAACATTTTTATTGCACCAGAGACTCTGCTTCTAGGAATGATATCTAACATTACACATTTACGAATTGCAGAGGAGATGGCCCTGCAGAATCATATGCAGCTAATCCAGAACCATTGGTGAAGAGACTGTTAAGTTACAGGGGGTGGGGTAGAGTGGGGAACATTTAGGTTTGCTCCTTGATTCTCCCCTATTGTTCTGGTGTTTGGCTGGAATTAAATTAAGTGCAGCATAAAGTATGTCATTTGTGTCTTAGCTTTCTAATTCTAAAATGTGGCACACACAGCCAGCCTCAGGCTAGCATCTTAACCAGAGAAGATACATGCTACTTTGTCTGGGTGTTATCTCATTACCTTTATGTCACTGTTGTCTTCAAACCTAATTATGTAGCAAGCTGGTGAAATAAAACAGCTTTAATCAGAGTTCAACTGGAGAGCTTCTTAGCCAGCCAGGCCCCTCCCTAACTGAAGCCCATAATCCACACAGTCCATCCTCCCTGCAGAGCTTCCTACAGTCATCAACTATTTACTCATGATGACACACTTGTTTGGCCTTCTTCTTAACTTTCCACTTTTTTAACAGATGATAGTAGAAAGATGGTCAGAGAGCCCATTTCTCTTTTCTGGTTTTATATAATTCTACATATTAGAGCTCAAAAGGGCCTAGGGAAAGTGCTTCAGCCTCTGCAGTGGGTAAGGAAGGGGTTATTCTCCTCATTTTATAAATGAGGCCTTTGAGACCCAGAGAGGCTATACAACTTGCCCAGACCACTCCACTAAGGGGTTGTTGGGGCACTTCATATTTCTCTGCTTCTATCAGTAACCAGCCTTTGTTTTTGTTGGTCTTTCCACTCTGACTCCTCCAGGACCTCCTCTGAGCCTGTTTATTGTCTTAGCCTGAGGCCCCACCACAGTGGCATCAGAGGGTTAAGAGCCTTTTCAGATTGAGGGCAAGTCTTTTCCGTACCTAAATAACAGGGGAAAAGTACTCCTCCTTAAAAGTTAGGAGTAACGAAATGATGGATGCAAAGTGCTGACTACCACATGTGGCATAAATGCTCATTAACTGTGATGATGACGTTGTTTCATTCAGCTCACTGTCTTCCTTAGCCTGCTTCTGGTCACCTGCAGAGGAACCACTTCCCAGTAAAACCATCACATTCTTGTTACTGGCATCCCTAAATAAACATTTGTTCTCATATAAAATTGCTCCCTAAAGTTCAATCAAGGAGAACTTATTCTAAGCTGAGCACTTAGAAAGTATGTGTTAGGAACACGTTTCAGGAGCATTGGTGATTTTCTGTCTTGTTTCAGGAGCTGAACCGTTTGCGAAAGGCCGCTCTAGCCTTTGGTTTCCTGGACCTGCTGAAAGGGGTGGCTGACATGCTGGAAAGGGAATGCACACTGCTGCCTGAGACAGCCCACCCTGATGCTGCATTCCAGCTGACCCATGCTGCCCAGCAGCTCAAGCTGGCCAGTACCGGCACCTCTGAGTATGCTGCTTATGACCAGAACATCACACCTTTGCACACAGACTTCTCTGGGAGCAGCACTGAAAGAATTTGAAACTGACTTTTGGAGCTTTCCTTCTTTTTTCAACTGAAAATGATTTAGGTAAAAACCTTTCCAGTATGTTCACTTCTCGAATAGCCACCCAAAGACCTTCCTGAGGCTGCCTCAGAAGCACCACTTGCTGTTTTGAATGACTCTACTAGTATGAGAAGGATGTGAAGGTGGTTGGCTGGTTGGGCTTTAACTTCCTGGGATTCATAATTTTTAAGCTTGGAAGATAGCTGCTGTTCCCATGATGGGCACATTTCCTGAGAAGCTTGAATGACTGATGAGCATAGAGCACCCCTGCCTTCCTCAGGAAACCTGACCGGCAAGGGCTCTCTGGCTTCCTGAAAGCTTCGCCTCTTCCCTCGTTTATATCTCAACTGTAAGGGCATTTTCAAGCTTCTGTTCATGGAATGAGCAACTCAGACTGTCTGGAGCTTGCTGAGTACAAACACACCACCACTAAGTTTCAGAACTTTCCTTAGAACTTGGGCAAAATGTGGTGGTAACTCTTAAGTGCTTTTGGTATCTCTTGAGATTCTAACTTTTAAAGAGCAACCATTAATGTGTAAAATGATTCCAGTTTCTTCAAGGTTTTTTTTTTAATGAAAATAAAATATTTGATTTTCTAGAAAATGGTTTCACTATGAAACTAAGGTCCTTTGCTTTTGGTCTGTCTTATCACTTTAATATAATTTCAACTTTCTAAGTGGCATAGATTCATAAATCATGAGGTTTCCTTATTTCTGACACTGATTAGGCCTCATTGCCTAAGCAAGGTTCTGGCTAGATAATCCTGACGGAACACTGATTCCAAAGTTAATTATGGTTCCAATTTATCAGCTAGCTTTATGACTTTGGGCAACTTCTCAAGGCTTTGTCTGCATCATCAGTGTTTTTCATTTGCACCACCTTCCATGTAACGCTCAGGCTTCGACCAGAGCAACTGTTTTTGGTTTAACATGCTGAACTGCTACATAATATTTTGCCTGAACAAAGGTCTTTATCACTAACAGAGAACCATTAGACTAAATTATCTTTAAGCACAGTCATTAGAATTTTGATTGTAAATGTTTTAATAGAAATACACAATCTTTCACTTTCTCAGACAGCAGTAAAGGGGTTTGTAACAATCACTAAGAATACAGAATTTTGCCACGAGGATGCAGCATAATCTACTGCAAAGCTGATCTGCCCAATTACACGTAGTCAGCTGCAAGAATATCAGAAATCAATACAAACAAGTATTGACAGGTGTTACAGACATGCAAAATATCCTTCAATGAATTTTTAAGAAATCAGCTAGCCTATATTAATCAGATGTTTTAGGTCAAACCAAGTTTCCATCTTGGGCTCAGTGAAATAGTATTAACTTATTGAGTCTCCTTTCCCCCAGGAATGTTGGGAATGGCAGAACAGAAAGAGCTATCACTCCTTAAATTCTTTTATGCAAGTGATACTCCAACACTTATTTTACTTGGTTTACTTGGAATGTATGAGAGGAAACTGATGTTTTTTACAATGGCCAACTGTATGTCTAAATTTTCAGTTCCCCTTTTTGTGAGTTTCCTGCCAGAAATCCTTGTTAAAGGATCAGCAGGTGTTCACCCCGAAGTTCTTGCTGTTTTCAGTGTCCTACTGCAGACAGGTTTAAAAAGCCAACTGAACAGCAGCAGAATGAAGTATTTTTGAGGTCTATTCAAAAATGTACAGTCCCACCACTCACTAGAACAAGTACACAAGTAAATGGACTCAGCCAGTGCAGGAGATGGAAGGCTGCCATTTTTTATGTTTGTGCACAGCCTGACAGTTTGGAGGTGTGTTTGGCCTACTCTAATGTTTCTAGTTTGTCAAAGGCTGTACACTGTTACTGCCAGTTTGATCTACATACTGTGTTCCCTTTGGATCCCTGCTACCATTTGGACCTCGTGTGTGTGTGTGTGTATGTGTGTTTGTGTGTGTGTGGTTTGGTTTGGTTTGAGACAGGGTCTTGCACTGTCACCCCGGCTGCAGTGCAGTGGCACAATCTCGGCTCACTGCAGCCTTGACCTCCTGAGCTCAGGATCCTCCCATCTCAGCTTCTTGAGTAGCTGGGACAACAGGTGTGTGCCACCACACTCAGCTAATTTTTTTATTTTTTGTAGAGATAGGGGTCTCACTACGTTGCCCAAGCTGGTCTTGAACTCCTGGCTTCAAGCGATGCTCCCACCTAGGTGTCCCAAAGTGCTGGGATTACAGGTGTGAGCCACATTCCTGGCTGAGTTTGGAACTTGTAATCTCATTGTTTTCTAAATAATGTTTCATTTTTCTTCAGTGTTGAAAATAGTTGATTTACTTAAGAATGGCATGATCATGATGTTCCAAGATTCTGATTAGTTTCTTTCAAAGCATTCCGTGCCTCTTCAATGCCCACACTGCTGAGCACTATAATAGATGTTGTTAGGCCAAAGGATGTCAGATGTAAAATATGTTCTCTAGCCCCACTCTTAGAAATGTTTTATCAATGACTCAGTCCACTTGATTTTCAAAAAGTCAATGCCATCCCATTAAACAAGTAACCCCTTAGGTACAGAATAATTAATTCCTGCCTGAGTCACTTTAACAGCCTTCTATAGAGTGACATAGTCTTGCTTTTTTTCACAAGCAATAGCTGAAAAGAACAAATCTCAACTGAGAACTGTCAGTACATTGTAGGGATAAAGCACTTTTTGAAAAAAAAATCTCTGGCATGTATTAGACAGACTGAACATGAGATAGGGTTGGGGTGGGCTGAGCCTTTTGGTGTCATTAACTGAATACACAAGAATGAACCTCTCATCAGATATCAGGAATCCATGTCATGCAAGTACTACAATAAGATAACAGTAAATTCAGGAATGTTACTGGGGAAAAGGAAGATAGCCTCACTGAGAATTTAATCATTTAACATTAAAAAAACTTTTACATTGGTTCAAGAAGGTAAAACTGTAAGAATCAGATTAGGCTCAAACTGGCAAGAAGCCATCTAAATCTTTCTTTTTAGTGGATCTTTTTCTTTTTTTGTCCATAGCGCCGTCTGCGCTGTTTATAAAGGTGACGAAAATTTATGTATAAACCTGAAAAAGAAAAGAGGTCAATTAGAAATTAGAGTCTTTGTCTATTTATAACCAGAAGCTCTTGTGGCAGGGACAGTATCTAGCTGTCGTCATATCCCACAGCAAAAAGCTTATTGCAGCGGCTCAGGAAGGAGTACAATTTAACAAATTAACAATACAATAGACACAAAGCAATTTTTCCCCAGTGGGTTTATTTATTTATTTATTTATTGCGACAGGGTCTCATTCTGTCGCCCAGGCTGGAGTGCAGTGGCACAATCTCAGTTCACTGCAACCTCCGCCTCCTGGGTTCAAGCAATCCTCCTGCCTCAGCCTCCTGAGTAGCTGGGATTACAGGCGTCCACCACCATGCCTGGCTAATTTTTTGTATTTTTAGTAGAGGTGGGGTTTCACCATGTTGGTCAGGCTAGTCTCAAACTCCTGACCTCAAATGATCTGCCCAGCTTGGCCTCCCAAAGTACTGGGATTACAGGCATAAACCACCACACCCAGCCTCCCAGTGAGTTTAAAACATTTTTTTCCCTTATAAAATTTTCAAACACGCAAAAGATTAAATCACTGTACAGTGAACACCTAGATTTACTGCTTTTTACTATATTGGCTGTATCACATCCCTATTCATCTGTCCCTCCAGCCATCTCATTTTTTATGCACTTCAGTGTTAAGTTGCAGATATCAATACACCTCACCCCCCTAATTCGTCAGGTAGGTATAGTTCAATATTCTTTCTTTCTTTTACAGTAAAATTTACAATGAAATGCACAAATCTAAAGTGCAGAAACAACCTAATTTTTAATTCAAGGCTACTCAAGAACATGGCCAGGCATGGTGGCTCACGACCGTAATCTCAGCACTTCGGGAAGCCAAGGTGGGTGGATCACCTGAGGTCAGGAGTTTGAGACCAGCCTGGCCAACATTGTGACACCCCATCTCTACTAAAAATACAAAAATCAGCCAGGCATGGTGGCAGGTGCCTGTAATCCCAGCTACTCCAGAGGCTGAGGCAAGAGAATTGCTTCAACCCAGGAGGTGGTGGTTGCAGTGAGCCAAGATTGTGCCACTGCACTCCAGCCTGGGTGACAGAGCAAGACTGTCTCAAAAAAAAAAAAAAAAACTAAAAAGTCCTTTGACCTATATACAAATGTTAACTGGCTGTTTACACTGCTTCAAAATTATAAATGTGAAATTAGGATTTATTTCATTCTAAAGAATAAGAAAAGAGCAACTACATATTCACTATAAGCAAAGTAGATATGAACATAAAATCTTGCAAATTAGAGTGTACAACAATATAAACAACACAAAAAAAGATACTAAGGCAATGCACTTTAAAATATTTCTACCCCTCTACCCTGTTCACTAAAATATTTTAAATGTCTTTCCAATATTTATTCCTCTTTATCTTATGCCCATTTCATGGGGCCTAGTTATACTGAATTTATACAGTAATAAAGGTAAAAAGCTGTCTTTAATGAGTACATTTTCTGAACTGAGGGTTCCTCTCTTCAAGGGCAAAACATTTTAATATTTTTGGTTGGCAGTATTTCTGAAATGGATTATACCCTTTGCTGAAACAGAAAAAAAGAAAGAAATTTTAACCTTTTGCAAATGATGTGGGCCTACAATGTATACTATTTAACTGTACATCTGCCATGCACTGGCACACTAAGGGGCTCCTAATACTATGGTATAAGTCTCTCCTCTCCCAACACTAAATGACCAAGACCACTGGGCTTTCTGGCTTCCTGGGCTTACCTTGCGTGGTCTTCCTCTCACTGTCTGGGGTAGCAAGCCGTGACAATGATCCCAACAACCTCTATCTCCTGTTATTTCATACCTTTGTGTAGTCCCTTCCCATGTTATACTGGGTTGGTCTGTGTGATGATTTGTCACTTTTGAGATTAGGCACTGTGGCTTCTGGCTCTCTCTCTCTAACCAATTGCTCTGGGGGAAGCCATGCCATGAGTAGCCATATGGAGACGGGCTATGGCAAGAAACTGAAGCTTCCCGTCAACAGCCACAAGAGTGAGCTTGGAGCAGATCCTCCAGCCCCAGTCAAGTCTACAGAAACTGCAGCCCCAGCTGACAGCCTAACTGAAACCTCATGAGACCCTGAGCCAGCACCACCCAGCCAGGCTGCTTCCTAACCTTCAGAAACTATGTGAGATAATAACTATTATTGTTTTCAGCTGCTAAGTTTTGGGGTCATTTGTTACACAGCATAGAGAACTAATATACTATTGTTGCATCCTTCTGTGGCTAGGAGACTGGACAGTTATATTTATTTAGGGCCACCTTAAGTCTTTTGTGAAATAAAGCAAGGAGAAATATATAAATTACCACTAAAATGTATCAGAACTTTAAAGAGTCCTTATAGTTAGGAGCTTGTCTTATCCTTAAACATGTAAAGTTCTATGTATGATAATCAGTGTTTTCTCCTCTCAAATATATTTAATGACAAAATTCCTTTCATTCTGTTTTTATGTTCTTAGTTGTCATATTAAAATCAATACGTATTAGTCTGCTCTTAAAAGGAAAAAATTATTTTTCTCAAATTGTATTTAACCTACATATAAGAATGTATGTATTTTCACATCTATGTATAGAGTATAGATAATATGGGTAGAATCATGTATAGTTGCATTTAGAAATTACCAAATACTGATTACTAATAAATTTTTTTTTTTTTTTTGAGACAGAGTCTTGCTCTGTCACACAGGCTGGAGTGCAGTGGCACAATCTCGGTTCATTGTAACCTCTGCCTCCTGGGTTCAAGCGATTCTCCTGTCTCAGCCTCCCAAGTAGCCGGAATTACAGGCATGCGCCACCAAGCCCAGCCAATTTTTGTATTCTTAGTAGAGACGGGGTTTTGCCACGTTGGCCAGGTTGGTCTCGAACTTCTGTCCTCAAGTGATCTACCCACCTCAGCCTCCCAAAGTGCTGGGATTACAGGCATGAACCACCATACCTGGCCTCTAATAAGAATTTAACAACAACAACAACAAAAAATCCTTACAGTTAGGAAGCCTTTTAAATTTGTCATATTTGTAATAATTTAGGTTTCTTTCTTTTTCCCTTCTGTTAGTTTATAAAGGCAGGAATTTATGATTTTATATAAACATAAATTAATAGGTCAGCAGGTTTTCCATGAGGAGCAGGGGACTTTCCTATTGTGAGGTGGAAGGCTTTATGACAACCCTTGGCTGCTCAGAGGCCTTTATTCCCTTCTTCCTTCCTTGCTGCTGGTTGTCTTATCACCTCTATAAACTCTGGATGAGGAATGTGCTACTGAAATTAGTAAAAGTGGGAGCTTCTTAGTCTATCTTAAAAGGCTCCTTACTTTTTTTTTTATTTTTATTTATTTATATATATATATTTTTTGAGACAAAGTCCCGCTCTGTCGCCCAGGGTGGAGTGCAATGCTGCAATCTCAGCTCACTGCAACCTCTGCCTCCCGGGTTCAAGCGATTCTCCTGCCTCAGCCTCCTGAGTAGCTGAGATTACAGGCATCCGCCACCACACCCAACTAATTTTTGTATTTTTAGTAGAGACGGGGTTTCACCACGTTGATCGGGCTGGTCTCGAACTCCTGACCTTGTGATCTGCCCACCTCAGCCTCCCAAAGTGCTGGGATTACAAGCGTGAGCCACCATGCCTGTCCCCTTACATTGTTTTAAACAAGAAATATCTTATGGTATATTCCCAATCGCCAAGAGCACTTAAAGAACATAATTTAACCGCTGGAGATTTAGAAAAGAAATATTTCCTTACCATAGCATATTCCCCTAGTGGGTCTGTTTTTGCAAAGTAATCATTCTCTAATTCTGTCCCAAAAGAATTCTCATATGGACTTTTACATTTCTGAATGATTTAATTCTACTGTCTAAGAAGTGACAAGAAAAAGTCTGTATTAAAGAATCAATACTTACCTAAAAATATCATTATAAGATAAATCTGAAGAAAAAAGGAAAATCTAACTTTGATTTTCACTGGATATGGCAATGTGAAACTGAATCGTCCGGTCTCATTGAATATTGGAATGGACTGAATCACTGAGACAGCTGAAAACAGAAACAAGAACTTGTTAGAAGCAAATGAAACAGTCACATTTAATGACAGGAACTTCCAGACCTAGTACTCTAAAGTTTCAGTTCTGGGTGTGCTGGAAAGGCTTTCTCCTCCCTTTGTACAGAAAGCTCATGCCTCTCCTTTTTTTCCCCTAGTTTTCTAAGAGATCAGCCTCCAACCTGTCAACAGAGAGACAGATGAGGAAGTCATGGTAGTGGGCTTCTTCTATTCTATAAAATGGAGAGGAAAATCCCTAGCTGACTTATGTATGAGATGTTTGTCAGAATAAAATAAAGTCATCAGTAAGAACCCCCTTTGGAATACTAAAAGCATCATACAAATGGGAAGCATGCAGGACATAACCACCTGGCTTTCCAATGTTACAAAATGAGCTACTTTTCTCGAACAGTCTGGGTACCAGGAGTATCATGGAAGGAAGCCCATGGAAAGAAATCCCTGAAAAATCCAACATTTCCATTTATCGGACTAAGGCCGGGGAAGAAAGGACTGGTCTCTCAGCCTCTGGGTACCCCCTGGAGCTAAGCTATGAAAGCTAAGAGTCCCTGAGAGTACCTTCCGCCAAACATCCCAGTGGATATAAGGGAATCCACAGAGTGTAACGAAGCCATGTGAGCACCTTCCAATCCATGTCAATGCACGTCAGCATGTAGAAAGAGTACCTATTGAAAATAATGATTCCAATGTGAAAAGCCACTTCAGGTTCTGAATGCAACCTTAGAATATCACTTAAATAGAAGAATTATATTTCTCAGCCACACATGGCTTCTTCAGAACAGAATTATAACGCTGGCTATCAACCCATAAACTCCTGTCACACTGCACCCTAAATTTTCAAAGGATCTGAACGCTCTTTAATGGCAGACTAAGTTTAGGTCTCAAAGGAACCCTCTTTATTCGGTATACGGACTGTATACTCAGATGTTTTCTGGCTTTATTCCTAGTGCTGATATACATTCCCGGTGGGTAAGGATATTAGATACTTTATTTCTGGATAAGTGAGTTGTTACCAAAATTAAAGTATACAGAAGACCTCTAATCTAGAATCAGACATACGCTATTTTAAAAGACATCCCTTGAGAAGATAAATGTTCCTTCTCAAACAGTAAACATTGCATTAAGGACCCACAATCTGATCCTTTTATAGCTCCTAAGTGTGATAACTGGATTTTCACTCTCCTGTGTGAGATGTGCTTCCCTCAAACCTTGTTACATCAGCACATTACCTGTCTGATTTGAAAAACATAGGACCTATAATCGTTTTACCTTTGTATTAAGGCTATTAGAGGGTACACTGGGTGCCACGGGACACAGACCATGGTTAAGACACAATTTAAGGCTGCTATGGCCTGTTCTCTCTCTCAACTAGCAACTTTGTCAAAATACCACCAAACCTGGAGCTGAGGAGTTCATTTGCAAAATCCTTGCTCCAGCTGACTGAAAGGGAAGACATATGGAGTGTGTATGGTCTGGTAAAGAAGAACACATCTATTTTAACTAGATCCATTTCTTAAAAGATATTTATTCTACTAACAACCGAGAACGGGAAAATTGAGTTAGAGGCCATTTCAAACTTCAATAATCTTGTGGTATAAGATTCATTTCTATCATCCCTTGTAGAAATTTAGTCTTAAATTAGTTCTATCCAACCTGGATTGCTCCTTCAACCTCATGTTTCTTCAGCCCTTTCAAGAATTTTTCCATGTGGATGGGTCCTCTCTTTCCAAGACTGCAAGATCCTGAAGTCATGGTAAGATGAGTCTTCCCTTTCTCTGGTTCTCCTCTTCTGCTCCCTAGTATCCAGTCTGGTATTATGATCCAATGACGGCTTTAAAAAAATATGTCTCAACTTTGCAGAGCACATAGGTGCAACCAGAATTCTCCACATATGTAATCTTAGTCCCAAACCAAATGAGACTCTGGCTAAGATAACAACTCCCTCAAGAACAGAGCTGCTGCAAACAGGGAGAAGCATTCAAACACCATCCTGGCATTTCTACCCACCTGAAAATTTCAACTGCACTCCACAAATAAAACACAAAGAAAACCACAGCTTTGTTCTGCATTTCTTCCATGGTGCCAAAGATGATAAACAAAATAAAATTTCTTCCAAGAAGCTATTAGAAAGACCCAAAAGAGAGAAAAAAGTTAATAAAATATATGTAAAGTTATAGAAATGTGTTATCTGAAATCTAACCCCACTAAATGCAAGGCAAATAGAAAAGATTGAGCTCGACCAGTTTAATCCTGCTCCAGTTCTGGAACAAGTAAAGTGCCCAAACCAGTCTTTGTGACTAGACAGGTACAGTATTTTGTGTGTGTAACTATATCATAAATCATTTCTTTAAAATACAGACACATGTTCAAACGCAGTCTAAAGAATACTGCCAAATAAACATTTGAGTTTATATAACCCAAGTTAAGAAATAGAGCACTACAAACGTGGGACCCCTATAAGTAACTACTATCATGTGTTAATAATTCCATGGCTTTTCTTTTTTATCGAGATGGGGTCTCGCTCCGTCACCCAGGCTGGAGTGCAGTGGTGCAATCATGGCTCACTGCAGCCTTGAACTTCTGGGCTCAAGCAATTCTCCCACTTCAGCCTCTCAAGTAGCTGGGATCACAGGTGTGTGTACTACCACACTGGCTAATTTTATTTTTCTGTAGAGACGGGGTCTCACTGTGTTGGCCAGGCTTGCTCAAACTCTTGGGCTCAAGTGATCCTCTTGTATCAGCCTCCCAGAGTGCTGGGATTATAGGCATGAGCCACTGTGCCTGGCCCATGGCTTTTCTTTATGGATTACTGCTTGTGTATGTATTCCTGAACAGTATATTGTTTCATTTTGCCTGTTTTAAAACTTTTTGAAATCATTCTATATGTATCATTCTGTGACTTCTTCTTACTCAGGGTTACGGGCCAGAGACTCATCTATGTTTTTTGGTCTTTTTTTTTTTTTTTTGAGACAGAGTCTCGCTCTGTCATCCAGGCTGGAGTGCAGTGGCACGATCTTGGCTCACTGCAAGCTCCGCCTCCCGGGTTCATGCCATTCTCCTGCCTCAGCCTCCCGAGTAGCTGGGACTACAGGTGCCCGCCACCACGCTCAGCTAATTTTTTCTATTTTTTAGTAGAGACGGGGTTTCACCATGTTAGCCAGGATGGTCTCAAGCTCCTGACCTCGTGATCCACCCGCCTCGGCCTCCCAAAGTGCTGGGATTACAGGCATGATCCACCGCGCCCGGCCAAGACTCATCTATGTTGATGCATGTGGCTATAGTCCACTCATTTTCACGTGGCAAGACATTCCAATATATGATAGACATTCTATTCTTCATAGATATCTGGGTTGTCTGTTTCTGGGTTTTATTCTGTTCCCATGGTCTGTGTGACTATCTTTGTACCATACAACGTGGTATTAGCTACTAAATCTTTATACTGTCTTGATTTCTTATAGGGTAAGTCCCCAATTTGAGCTCGTCTTTAAAGAATATTCTCGACCCTTTGCTTTTTTTTTCCCCATTTTAAAAATTGTGGTAAAATACACATAACGGCCGGGTGCGGTGGCTCATGCCTGTAATCCCAGCACTTTGGGAGGCCGAGGCAGGCAGATCACTTGAGGTCAGGAGTTCGAGACCAGCCTGGACAACATGGTGAAACCCCATCTCTACTAAAAATACAAAAATTAGCCAGGCGTGGTGGCAGATGCCTATAGTCCCAGCTACTCGGGAGGCTGAGGTAGGAGAATCGCTTGAACGTGGGAGGCAGAGGTTGCAGTGAGCCAAGGTCACACCACTGCACTCCAGCCTGGGTGACAGAGTGAAACACCATCTGAAAAAAAAAAAAATACACATAACATAAACTTTACCATCTTAATCATTTTTTAAGTGTTTAGTTGAGTGGTATCAAATACATTCATTATGTTGTGCAACCATAATCACCATCCATCTCCACAACTCTTTTCATCTTGTAAAATAGAAACTATGACCCATTGCCAGGCACGGTGGCTCACGTCTGTAATCCCAGCACTTTGGAAGGCCGAGGCGGGTAGATCACCTGGGGTCAGGAGTTCGAGACCAGCCTGGCCAACATGGGAAACCCCATCTCTACTAAAACTACAAAAATTAGCTGGGCGTGGTGACGGGCACCTGTAATCCTAGCTACTCGGGAGGCTGAGGTAGGAGAATTGCGTGAACCCAGGAGGCAGAGGCTGCTGCAGTGAGCCTAGATTGTGCCACTGCACTCCAGCTTGGGCGACAGGGCAAGACTCTCAAAAAAAAAAAAAAAAAAAGAAACTATGACCCATTAAACAATAACTCCCCATTCAGCCAGCCCCTGGCAAACACCATTCTACTTTCTGTCTCTATGATTTTGACTATTTTAAGTACCCCATGTAAGCAGAATCATCTAGTATTTGACTTTCTGTGACTGGCTTATTTCACTTAGCATAGTTTCCTTAAGGTTCATCCACATTGTAGCATATGAGAGAATTTCTTTCATTTTTAAGGCTACATAACATCCCATTGTATGTATGTAACAGTCATTCTTATCCATTCATCTGTAGATGAACACTTGGGTTGCTTGCACATTTTAGTTATCGAAAATGATGCTACTATCCTGGATGGCCCTCTGTTTTTTCAAAAAGCTTCAGAATTTTCTCCTCACATTCCAAAATTTTTTAGATTGTGATTGGAAATGTATTGAATCTACAGGGAAATATGAGAACTAACAATATTATAATATTGAGTCTTATAATTCAAGAAAATTACATCTGTATATTTAATTTTTGTGCTCTCTATTCCTTCCTGTATCTCAAACAGTTCACTAATTTTCTCTTCAGCTATGTCTAATCTACAACACAAACTATCCATTAAATTTTTATTTTTTATTTTTTTTAGAGACAGGGGTCTCGCTCTGCTGCCCAGGTTGGAGGGCAGTGGCACAATCCCAGCTCACTGCAACATCGAACTCCTGCACTCAAGGAATCCTTCTGTCTCAGCCTCCCAAGTAGTGGGAATATAGGTGCACATCACCATGCCTAGCAAATTTTTATTTTTTTAGAAATGGGGTCTTGCTATGCTGCCAAGGGTGGTCTCAAACTGCTGGCCTCAAGCAATCCTCCTGCCTCAGCTTCCCAAAGTATGGGGATTACAGGAAATGAGCCACCATGCCTGGCTGTAAATTTTAAAGTTTGATTATTGTACTTTTCATTAATACAAGTTTTTAAGAAGTACTGCCTTCATCTACACAAGGTGGGAGGAGACCACGTACATTTCTAACTAAGGAGACTGAAGGTAGGTTTTTCAGCTCCTGCCTAAGAGTCAAATTTCCCTAGACTTAAAGCTCTTTATAACTTTGTGATTTCATAAGGATATTATAAAAAATGAAAAAGACCTGAAATAGTAAAAGTCTACTTTGGTAAATATCCCTGGGGTTTTAAATGTTCTTTCTTGTTCAGGTAAAATAATGCTATTCCTGTACAAATAGGTGTTTTTACTAATTGAGACTTCTTAGCAAAATGTAACATACAGATATGGTTTGGCTGTGTCCCCATTCAAATGTCAGCTTGAATTGTATCTCCTAGAATTCCCACATGTTGTGGAAGGGACCCAGGGGGAGGTAACTGAATCATGGGGGCCAGTCTTCCCGTGCTATTCCCATGTTAGTAAATAAGTCTCACAAGATCTGGTGGGCTTATCAGGGGTTTCCGCTTTTGTTTCTTCCTCATTCTCTCTTGCCACCACCATGTAAGAAGTGCCTTTCGCCCTGCATCACAATTGTGAGACCTTCCCCAACCACATGGAACTGTAAATCCAATTAAACCTCTTTCTTTTGTAAGCAGCCTGGTTTCAGGTATGTCTTTATCAGCAGTGGGAAAACAGACTAATACAGTAAATTGGTACCAGTAAAGTTGGATGTTGCAGAAAAGATACCCGAAAATGTGGAAGTGACCTTGGAACTGGGTAACAGACAGAGGTTGGAACAGTTTGGAGGGCTCAGAAGAAGATAGGAAAATGTACGTAAGTTTGGAACCTCGTAGAGATTTGTTGAATGGCTTCGACAAAAATGCTGATAGTGATATGAACAATAAAGTCCAGGCTGAGGTAGTCTCAGATGGAGATGAAGAACCTCTTGGAAGCAAAGGTGAACTGGAGCAAAGGTGACTCTTGTTATATTTTAGCAAAGAGACTGGCAGCATTTTGCCCCTGCCCTAGAGATCTGTAGAACTCTGAACTTGAGAGAGATGATTTAGGGTATCTGGCAGGAGACATTTCTAAGCAGAAAAGCATTCAAGAGGTGACTTGGGTGCTGTTAAAAGCATTCCGTTTTAAAAGAGAAACAGCATAAAAGTTTGGAAAATTTGCAGCCTGATGATTCGGTAGAAAAGAAAAACCCATTTTTTGAGGAGAACCTCAAGCTGGCTGCAGAAATTTGCATAAGTAGCAAGGAGCCTAATGTAATCCCCTATGTAATCCCCAAGACCATGGGGAAAATGTAACCAGACCATGTCAGAGGCCTTCACGGCAGTCCCTCCCAGCACAGGCGCGGAGGCCCAGGGTCCCTGTGCTGTGTGCAACCTAGGGATTTGGTGCCCTGTGTCCCAGCTGCTCCAGCCTTGGCTGAGAGGGGCCAATGTACAGCTCAGGCTGTGGCTTCAGAGGGTGCAAGCCCCAAGCCTTGGCAGCTTCCACGTGGTGGTGAGCCTGTGGGTGCAGAGAAGTCAAGAATTGAGGTTTGGAAACCTCCGCCTAGATTTCAGAAGATGTATGGAAATGCCTGGATGCCCAGGCAAAAGTTTGCTGCAGGGATGGGGCCCTCATGGAGAACCTCTGCTAGGGCAGTGAGGAAGGGAAACATGGGGTTGGAGCCCCCACACAGAGTCCCTACTGGGGCACTGCCTAGTGGAGCTGTGAGAAGAGGGCCGCCATCCTCCAGACCCCAAAGTGGTAGATCCACTAACAGCTTGCACCATGCACCTGGAAAAGCCGCAGACACTCAATGCCAGCCGGTGAAAGCAGCCGGGAGGGAGGCTGCTCCCTGCAAAGTCACAGGAGTGGAGCTGCCTAAGACTATAGGAACCCACCTTTTGCATCAGCGTGACCTGGATGTGAGACCTGGAGTCAAAGGAGATCATTTTGGAGCTTTAAAGTTTGACTGCCCCACTGGATTTCAGACTTGCATGGGCACTGTAACCCCTTTATTTTGGCCAATTTCTCCCATTTGGAACGGCTGTATTTACCCAATGCCAGTACTCCCCTTGTATCTAGGAAGTAACTAGTGTGCTTTGATTTTACAGGCTCAAAGGCAGAAGGGACTTGCCTTGTCTCAGATGAGACTTTGGACTGTGGACTTTGGGGTTAATGCTGAAATAAGACTTTGGGGGACTGCTGAGAAGGCATGATTGGTTTTGAAATGTGAGGGTACGAGATTTGGAGGGGCCACAGCTAGAATGATATGGTTTGGCTGTGTCCCCATTCAAATCTCAACTTTAATTGTATCTCCCAGGATTCCCACGTGTTGTGGCAGGGACCTAGGGGGAGGTAAATGAATCAGTGCGGCCGGTCTTTCCCATGCTATTCTCGGGATAGTGAATAAGTCTCACGAGATCTGATGGGTTTATCAGGAGTTTCTGCTTTTGCTTCTTCCTCATTCTCTCTCGCCGCGACCACGTAAGAAGTGCCTTTCGCCCTCCACCATGATCGTGAGACCTTCCCAGCCACATGGAACTGTAAGTCCAATTAAACCTCTTTCTTTTGTAAACTGCCCAGTCTCAGGTATGTCTTTATGAGCAGCATGAAAATGGACTAATACACATACCCACTAGACAAATAATGGGACCTTCCATTACCCACCCTTCAGCTTTACTATTCAATACCTGGATCAGAGAAGGCAGCACCGGTGACGTAGTGACTCCAATTGCTGCATTGATAGTTTCCACAACTGCCAGCATCTGGCAGAAATACATCATGTCAGCCACAGTACGGAATGTGTCATAAAAGGACTCTATAGGCAAAAATATACATTAAGGGTGAATCAGTTGGTAAATTCCAACAGAACTATTTCTCAAACTAGATTACTCCTTTCGTGAAAATAACTGTAAGAAAGGAATAACAAACATCCAGTCAGATTCGAGTTTCTTACTTAACTAAGCAGGAAGGGTGCAGGCCAATGGGGTCATGAATAGTAAGCTCTACCAGTTACCAGAAAGTTAACACGTACACCTTATATGCCTTTCTCTTTTTTTTTTTTGAGATGGAGTCTTACTCTGTCACCAGGCTGCAGTGCAGTGGCACGATCTTGGCTCACTGCAACCCCTGCCTCCTGGGTTCAAGTGATTCTCCTGCCTCAGCCTCCCGAGTAGCTGGGACTACAGGCAGGCACCGCCACGCCCAGCTAATTTTTGTAATTTTAGTAGAGACGGGGGTTTCACCATGTTGACCAGGATGGTCTCGATCTCTTGACCTCGTGATCTGCCCACCTCGACCTCCCAAAGCACTGGGATTACAGGCGTGAGCCACCACGCACAGCCACCTTTCTAAATTTTTTTAAGAGTCAAGGTCTTGCTCCATCACCCAGTCTAGAGTACAGTGTCATGATCACGGCTTACTGCAGCTTCAACCTCCTGGGCGCAAGAGATCCTTCCACTTCAGCCTGTTAAAGTGCTGGGATTACAGGTATGAGCTGCTACACCTGGTCCATACTTTCATTATCAGGTAGAAAAATCCTCTCCCATTACTCTTTCTTCTCCTAAATTTTATTACCTATTTATTCATCAAATAAAGTTTCAGAATACTTTAGATCAAATTCTCAAAAATTTCCCATTGGCATTTACCAATGGAATGCCACTGGTCAAAGCCAGAATCCTGCTAAACACATAAATTAATTTAAGAAGAACTAATATCTTTATGATGCTCTTTTTATTCTGTTTTAGAATAGTTCATCTTAGAACGTATTTAGGCTCCAAAAGGGTGAGAACCCTTTTGGCCTTGCATAACTTTGGCACTGGAAGTATCACATCAATTTATTTAGTTGTTAGTGAACATTTTTACAAAAGGATTCTAACCCAAGATGTGGCTCTGGCTAGCTATGGATGTGAACTATTTTTGACCATCTCTAGGCCTATATTTTATTACCTGTTAAATGGAAAGAATACCAGTCAGCTTATTTCACAAGGCCATGGGAAATAAGAGCTATGAAAGCACAACGAAAAGTAGAGGGTGCTGCACAAATGCAGGGGTTATTATTAACATCAAAGGCAGAGAGTGCTCTCTTTGGTGACTACTGGGCCAAACAACTGAGAAAGGGAAAATTAATCCAAAAATGTCTTACTTGCCTTTTCCCAAGATACAGAATCGCACAGTCAGGTTGACAAAGATCCAGGAGAATCCCAAGAATTGCACAAGATTATACATAAACAGGTATCCTTTCCTTAAGTTTGTAAGAGCTGTAAAGCAAAGCAAAGCAGTAAGCTATTAAAAGCAATAGTCCCAGCAGGAGACAGGTGTATGAGGCATATCTGGATGACTTCATCCCTTTTTCCTTCCTGAATGCTCCTAAGCTCCCACACAAATACCTGGTCCAGGTCCTCACCAGCCTGGGCTCCTACTCCCACAGAGAAACATACAAGGAACATTGCTCTCCAGCATGTATTTTCAGCAGGACTTCCTTTCCCAGCCTTGAAGAATAGGTATACAGACATAACAAACCCAAGAAAAAAATATTACCCCTGGTGTGATATTATGATATGTGTATATGTATATATAGGTTTTCGGAAACGGTTTCTGGCTTATAACTCCCACAGCCCTTGTTACAGTTTTTTGTTATAATGTTGGGACACTTTAGGCCTCAGAAAACAGAATCTCACTCTATGACCTTCCCTGCCTTCCTTTCAGCTGCCCAAGGCACGACTCTAATCTGATTGTGGGTCCTAAGACCCTCATTCCAGAGAGGGTCTTGCCTCATACTCTGGAGGAGGGAACACTGTACAGAGAGGCTGAGAAGAATCTGAACAGACAGGCCTTGCTGGGTTTAGGTCAGACCCTTTTTGTCCAATCACATTTCAACACAGTTCAACACGCTTCAGTCATGCCTATCCGATGAAGTCTCCATAAAAGGCCCAAGGGGACAGGGTTTAGTCAGCTTCCAGACAGCTGAACACATGGAGGTTCCTGGAGGGTGGCACACCTGGGGAGGGCATGGAAGCTCCGCACCACTTCCTCCATACTTCCTCCTAATCTCTTCATCTGTATCCTTCATAATATCCCTTACAATAAACGAACAAATGTGTTTCCCTGAGTTCTGTGGAGCCACGCTAGCAAATCAATCAAACCACAGGAGCGGGTTGTGGAAACCATAATTTACAGCCTATTGGTCACAAGTTCTGGAGGCCCAGACTCGGGACAGGCTGGGGGCAGGGGTGTGTCTTGGGGACTGAGCCCTCCATCTGTGGGAATCTGATGCTATCTCTAGGTAAACAGTGTCAGAATTGAATCGGAGGGCACCCAGCTGGTGTCTGCTGCAGAACTCATTGCTTGCTTGGTGTGTGGGGGAAAAAACCCACCCACTTGGTCACAGAAGTCTTCTGTGTTGATTGTTGTTGAGTAAGAAAATAGGAAAAAGCAGTTGAGTGTTGTAGTGTTGTATTTTTTCCATAACACCTGGCAAAAAAATGAGTGGCCATCTGAAGAGGCATTACAAAAAGGAAATAAAGATTTCCTCAGCTCCGGCTCAATTTTTTTTTTCTTTTTTTTTTGAGACAGAGTCTTGCTCTGTCACCCAGGCTGGAGTGCAGTGGCACAATCTCGGCTCACTGCACGCTCCACCTCCCAGGTTCAAGCAATTCTCCTGCCTCAGCCTCCCGAGTAGCTGAGATTACAGGCATCCGCCACCACGTCCAGCTAATTTTTGTATTTTAGCAGACACAGGGTTTCATCATGTTGGCCAGGGTGGTCTTAAACTCCTAACCTCAGGTGATCTGCCCACCTTGGCCTCCCAAAGTGCTGGGATTACAGGCATGAGCCACCGTGCCTGGCCCTCCAGTCATCTTAATATAATCCATAGTTTCTTCTTTTCTGGAATTTTTTTAAGGTCACTGAGGTCAAACTAGCTCAAAGAGACAGATACAGTAAATGAAAAAAAAATCCTGATATTTGGTTATATATTCACTCAACCAAGCATTAACTGAATACCTACAATGTGCAAGGTACTGTGAGAAGAACTACTGGGATACAAAGGTAGTTCAAGGCTGCCCTCAGAGCTTACAATCTAAAAACTAATACCAGGTGGGGAGTAACAAGTAATGTCTTGTGAAACTTTCAAGGTAAAAAAACGACATTAGGCTGGAGAAGTAGACATCAAGCTAGTCTACATGGATAAAGCTGGTATCTAATCTGGGCTTTTTTTTTTTTTTTTTTTTTTGAGATAGGGTCTCACTCTGTTCCCAGGTTAGAATGCAGTGGTGGGACCATAGCTCTCTGCAGCCCTGACCTCCTGGAGTCAACCCATCCTCCCACCTCACCTTCCAAGTAGTTAGTTCTACAGGTCTGTGCCACCACACCTTGCTAATTTTATATTCCATTATGTTTTGTAGAAACACAGTCTTGCTACGTTGCCCAGGCTGATCTCAAACTCCTGGCCTAAAAGATCCTCCCGCCTCAGTCTCCCAAAGTGCTGGGATTAGAGGCATGAGCCATCATACTTGGCCTGATCTGGGCTTTGAAAGATGGGCAGACTGAGGACATAACCAAAGCAGGACAATTTCAAACCAACATGCAGGAAAATAAGGGACATTAATTTTATCTGCAGCCTAAGATTCATGAAGATACAGCCAATTACAGAGTAAAGGAAGAAACAAGAGGCTTTGACAGAGTCATTGTTGAGTCAAAGGAGTAGGGTAAAGAAAAGGACAGTTCTTAAGAGAAGATCTATGGTGTTCAGATTTTGCTGCTACATATTTATTCCTAGGCTACAGATATTCTGCAAAGACATCTGGTTGGTCCTCAAATAATCACATTTAATAATGTGGTCAATCAAAAGCAGCCTAAGCCAGGCACAGTGGCATATGCCTGTAATCCCAGCTACTTGGGAGGCTGAGGTAGAAGGATCACTTGAGCCCAGGATCTTAAGATCAGCCTGGACAGCATAGCAAGACCCCATCTCAAAAAAAAACACAGCCTTATCCTAAGACTCCAAAAAATGTCAGACTTCTAGCAACATTTAGCTAATTAAAAGTTATTTCTTCAAAACTACAAAAATCTATTACACTTCCCCACCATAAAGAACTTCCTTGTTCAGAAAACTTTATGAATTTAGGTAAAACAGTTAAAGCTTTACCTAACACCCAAAAAATCCATATATTAGAATTTTTATCTATTTTTGAAGTTTATCCCTTTAAGACACCAAAACATTAATTTAAATCTCAAAGTGGCTTTTTTATGTTGTTATTCTCTGCCTCCACTGATCCTCTCCCCTCCTCGGCTTTCCTAAAAGAATATTCCCCTAAGGTAGTCGCTATTCAAATATTTTTTAAAATTCCTTCTCAAAAGAAACCTTATTCGGAATGCCGACACATAACACTCAAAAGAGAGCTGCTCTGACTGAGGTAGACCTGTTTGTGTGATCTACTCCTCCAAAGCATCTCTGGGAACCCCTGGGGCACCATGGAACACAGTTTGAAAACTACTGCTCCAAAACGTTCCCCTCCCTTATTTATGGCATGCTAGATAAGTACCACTAAAATTTGAAAAATTTCAACTTAGAACAAGTAAGAAGGACTTATTTCATTCTGCTTTTCAGAGGTAGTTTTACATAGACCTGCAGTTCTCCCACTAAGAATGTAAGCCCTTTTGAGTATAGGCGCTACGATGGATCCCTCTGGCTCTTGGTCAAGGGCCCAGCACAATGCTTGCCACACAGCATGACTTTAACAGATAGCTGCTGAATTTAATCTAACTACATCACCCAGAAGATAATACACTTACAGAGCTTCCTGCTTAAAGTGGTTAGACGGAAACAGAAATTGATTTGTTAAAGGTTAATGAATAGCAGGACTACACAGAATACTCTCCATCTTTCAGGCTGACAACCACACTTATGTATCGTACAGCCTTTGAGATTTCAGCTGGGAGAAAAACACCAGGCTGAAGGAATGTAGCCTTGGATCCATGCAATCATTTCCACAAGTCTCTGCAGGATTTGGTTGCCATCTGCCATGAGGCCAGTCCAGGAGTTCTTTCATTCTGCTACACTAGCCTTGGTGTACTCATGAAATAACAACCAAAACACAAAGGACACATTAAAGGTAAGGATTCTGACGTGGGTGGTGCAGACCTTAAGCACTGGACCTAAAAGCTTTTTCATAAACTCACCCACACAGCTCACCGGGATGAAATCATTAGCTCTCCTGCCACATCACAATTATCCATACTTGCAACACTAGCACAAGTTAACTGGTAACTACCGTTGCAGCAGCACAACTTACTTTCAGGAGAGCCTTCGCTTTCCAGTCGGAGTTTATTTAGGCGCTCTTCTTCCTAGAATTTAGACAAAAGTTTTCCAAGAACACAAGTTAGAATTCCCAGATGCTTGCAAAAGTCCATATGCTGGCTGAGTAATCTGACTCCCTCAAAGCCAACTCCTCCAGTTGGAGTCAGTGCATCATTGGGAAAAATATTCTAGGTCATAGGGCCAAACGCCTGACTCCTGCTTACTAAGCAGCATTAGCATCACAGGTGCCCATCCATTGTTCACAAAATTAACCCAATGAGCTGGCTTCCAAACTGACAAGTGACCTTGGAATCTTAAAGCTGGAAAGGACATCCAGAAGATCTGTCGCAGTCAGAGAAATAAAACAGAAGTTTAAGGCAGGAGGTAGACTGCTATTTTATTTTTCAAGACTTCTAGAATTTTAGTATAATTTTTCCAGAAGCTAAGATCATGTTTCCAACATCACTATGAACTCACGTTTAGCTTAACAGAGATACAGATGGATCCATACAGAAATATTTACAGGTGTATGTGTATGCATGGGTTAGTATCCAAACATATATTTTCTTGTTCTGTCAGTGAAGAGAACTTAAAAGCAATGGCAACCTGGTAGCAATGAGCATACCCGGCACCCAGATCTTGGTTTCCAATGCTATTCCACAATAAGAACAGAGCTCCTTGAAGAAATGGCTGTTCCAGGGCTGGAGCAGGAAACATACATGCAAGATAAGCCTGGAGCAGCTTATAGTGCCAGAAAGTAAGGAAGTGCTCAAAAAAAAAAAAAAAAAAAACCAGTCCCATAATGATGGCGCTTTCTCAAAAAGATACAAAAGCCAAATGAAAGATGGGCAGGATGGGCAGGATGAGGACATAACCAAAGGCCAGTTAGTGCCAAAGCTGGAAGAATTTGAGCAACAAAATAAATAATATTAGATTATAACTCAAAGTATAAAATAAATACCCATGTACTCACATGATATAAATAAATGATTGAATAAATAAATGGGAGACAATAGACATGCGTAATTATTCTCCTATGCAGAAGAATTCCAAATAAATTATGTAGATACTCCCTCCATCTAAAGGACAGGAAGCATAACTCCCTGCTCCTTAAATGTAGGCTACACATAGTGACTTCCTTCCAAGGAGTGGCAAGAGGAAAATAACCTTATAGTGGAGAAACCTGATAAGCGTCACCTCAAGCCGGCTAACCCATGGTTAATATCAACAGTGATGTGTCATGTTGACAGTATGTACTTTTTTTTTTTTTTGAGACTCTCGCTCTGTTGCCCAGGCTGGAGTGCAGTGGCGTGATCTCGGCTCACGGCAAGCTCCGCCTCCCGAGTTCACACCATTCTCCTGCCTCAGCCTCCTGAGCAGCTGCGACTACAGGCATGCGCCAGCACGCCCGGCTAATTTTTTGTATTTTTAGTAGAGACAGGGTTTCACTGTGCTAGCCAGGATGGTCTCAATCTTCTGACCTCGTGATCCGCGCACCTTGGCCTCCCAAAGTGCTGGGATTACAGGCGTGAGCCACCGTGCCCGGCTGTATGTACTCTTGATATGATGTGATAAGAATTGCACTTTACTTCAGTGGTCTTCTCCTCAATATCTAACACCTTAGTCTAGTTGTAAGAGAAACATCAGACAGATTTCAACTGAAGGACAGTCTACAAAATACATAGCCAATACTTCTTGAAAATCACGTCACCAGGTCTTTAAATGAATTTGTAACTTTGTAGCTATTCTTTCAGACCCTGAGAGGTATCTGAAGTGGCCTGAATAATGTGGGTTCCCCATGATTTGTCCTCAATGGCTAGACCCTAGGATCCTTACTAACCTTAGCTCTGAGCTCCATTTCCGCATCAGATTCATCCAGCCAACGATCAAAGTCAGGAGCCAAAAACAGTGGTCGCTTTTCCTGCTTCGTGAGTCTCTCCCACCACTGACTCACTTTCTTCTGTACTGTAATGTTTACCTGCCTCTGCGTCAGTTTGTAAACAGGCTAGGAGAGAAAGTGAAAATGTGAGAATGCCCTCTTCCGTTCCCTGAAGCAGCACCATGCCAGGGGCACCGTACATAGAAGCTGCAGGATATATTTATTCTCCTTCTTTCTCTGGTCCTGCAAGTCCTGATGCAAAGGGAACATCTAGACCAAGGGTCTCCAACTCCTGGGCCACGGACTGATACTGGTCCATGGCCTGTTGGGAATCGGGCCACACAGGAGGAGCTGAGTGGTGGGCAAGTGAGTGAAACTTCACCTATATTTAGACTCGCTCCCCATCACTTGCATTACTGCCTAAGCCCTGCCTCCTGTCAGATCAGCACTGGCACAAGATTCACATAGGAGCGTGAACTCTATTGTGAATTGTGCATGCAAGGAATCTAGGTTGCTCACTCTTTATGAGACTATAATGCCTGATGATCTGTCACTGTCTCCCATCACCCCCAGATGGGACTGTGTAGTTGCAAGAAAACAAGCTCAGGGCTCTCACTGATTCTACATTATGATGAGTTGTATTCATTATATATTACAATGTAATAATAACAGAAATAAAGTGCACAACAAATGTAATGCATTTGAATCACCCTGAAACCATCCCCATCCCACCATCTGTGGAAAAAGTGCCTTCCACAAAATTGGTCCCTGGTGCCAAAAAGGTTGATCTAGACCAAGGGCTGGCATGGAGAACTGGTAAGGACATAATGTCCTTCTCTGATTCCCCCAGTGAATGACACAGGAGGATATCAGGATAAGAAAGGCAAATAGTTCCTGGTTAGGCTGGAGGGAACTAGCATGAACCTCCTGCCACAGCCACATCATGCAAGGTACTATGTCCAATCACCCTCTCAAGGGTACTGCATTCAATTACCCTCAGCTTATAAATTTTCCTCCCATGAAAATGACTGTCCTGGCTCAGCAGACCCCGGTTTTAGAAACACCTGCATCAAGATCAGAACTGTATTGGATCAGTTACAGATTTTTTCACAGGGGTCAATTTGGGGAGTCTTCCCAACTAAACTCAAATTCTTACAGGCCATTCCAGCTCATTGTTTGTCTACATGTCCTGTCCCTTTTCTCCAAAGGAAGCTCCATGACAGGTTCTCTGCCCACTGTACCACTGGTTATTATTCATGCTTTCTCCAAACAACTGAGCACCTGCGCACGGAAATCAAGAAGCTCAAGCCACCAGAGCTAAGTGTAATTCCAGAAGCCAAAATACCCCATCTATTAGATTCTCTCCCTGCTTGTGAGAGAAGCTTCCTCAGGCTCTAAGGGAAGGGAAGTTTTGATGATATCTGCAGCATTCTTTCTGAAGGCCAGCTGCCTTCGCCCTTTCTGATTTCTATTTTTCTCACCTGCACCTGTGGCAAAGTCACATGAAAGTAACCCCTGGTGGGGGCTTCAACCACTCTATGTAACTCTGTTCTCAATGGGTGCCATATTCCTCTGCCATCACTAAAACCAGAGAATATCAGAGCTGGAAGGAACCCTGGAGATCACTTAGTCCAGACCTTCATTTAACACATGAGAACACCGGAACTCGAAGAAGTGAAGAGACTTGTTCAAGATCACACCGCTAATAAATGGCAGGGCCCTGACTCAACTTGGGGTCTCTGACTTTCCCATTCCTCTGCAGCTAAAACCTGGGCTCTGTTCCAAATAAAAGAACTCTATTATTCCCCTTTGGTTTTTATCTTCTTCCCTCCACAAACCCTGCTCCCCATTTCACTAAACTACTGGTATTCATTTCCTAAAATGGGAAGGGAAGTGAGAAAGGAAAGAACATACCTCTGGCTTCACAAGGTCTAAGAACTCCAGGTGAAATTCATAGACATTGTCTCCTTTGGCACCATGTCCTTGAGCTATAAAGAAAGAAATGTGGGTTACTGCAAACTTGAGCAGAGCAAGGCCATCCAAAAGCCAGCTTGGTGCAGTTCTTTCCTAAGTATGCGAATATTACACATTTTTTTTTTTTTTGAGACGGAGTCTTGCTCTGTCGCCCAGGCTGGAGTGCAGTGGCACGATCTCGGCTCACTGTAAGCTCCGCCTCCCGGGTTCATGCCATTCTCCTGCCTCAGCCTCCCGAGTAGCTGGGACTACAGGCACCCGCCACCATGCCCAGCTAATTTTTTTTATTTTTAGTAGAGATGGGGTTTCACCGTGTTAACCAGGATGGTCTCGATCTCCTGACCTTGTGATCCACCCACCTCAGCCTCCCAAAGTGCTGGGATTACAGACATGAGCCACTGTACCTGGCACGAATATCATACTTGATTGTAGCCAAAAGGCCAAGAAGCAACGTAGTCCACAAATCTTAATGGGTCCTGTTAAAATGTGTGGGGGCTTGTGAGCAGAGCTCCTCAACAGCTAGATAGGCCAAATCTTTGACACAAGTTTATCTCCATATGTCCTCTGATGTCAGTTTTGGAGTATTTACCCAATCTTCCACTGTGACCCTGATGATACCCCATACAAATAACAGGCAGGAAAAAGAATAGAGAAAGCAATGCCAAAGGAGCCACACGGATATAAATTTAACTTTCACAATTACTTTGGCTCTAAATCTAGAGCAGACAAAAATTGGTGGGTGTATCATCTTGACTGCAGGGTACATGGAAATGCTGGGTTGTCTTGGACAGCTCTGAATCTAAAACCTCCCAACCAGGGAGAGAGAATGAAGGCAGAAGCTGACTCCTCCTTTAGCACATCCCAAATGGAACAAGGAAAAAGAAATACAATCTTTCGCAGCTTATGAAGGACAGGTGGAACTAGGAGGGAAGTACCTGAGTTGGCCAATGCCCCATCCCTATGCCTTGACATGGCTCCTTTCCCCAATTCTAGCTGGCACCATGCCTAGATGCCAGTGACTGCTGGACCCAGCAGCTGCTGCTGAACCACCCTTCCACTCTCCTCTCTGATTCATTTACCATTTGGTTCCCTTCTGGGACTCTCTTTCCTTATCTGATCATATGTAGACTAATAACCTGCCTAATATTCGCTACAGGTAGCAATTATTCTCTGTGACGATAAATTCCTTAAGGTAGGACAGTATATAAGGTCTAAGTGGCAAGATATGCTTTTATCACTTTAAATTTCATGTAAATGTATATAATTCCCAAAAAACCTGAGCTGAGTGGTGACTACTCTCATCTTGAAAAGCAGATACAAAAGCCAGGCTGTACTTTCATGCAAGTATATTACAGTAGATGGAATTTCACATAAAGCAGAAACTCTTTATGCTCCAATAATCCCAGGAACTGGAACAGAGAGCAGAGAGAATCCTACCCCACTGGGTGACAGTGAATGGAAATCCCACCCTCTCCAGTAGAGCAGTAAATCTGCTGAGGGACTGAGGAGAAGGCAGATAGAGGCAGATTCACAGAATCAGAGACTGTCAGAGCTGAAAAGGCCTGAGACATCATCTTGAGTGTAGTGTTTCTCAAACTGGTCTGCTAATCTAGTATCAGGAAGCCACAAAGTCTCATCAAGAAAATTTCTTAGGAATGGTGAGAAGGGATGTAATAAATAATTATTATTTTTTTAAATGTTTAAAAAGAAAAATATTTAAAAAAAACAAAAACAAAAAACAAAAAACAGGCACGGTGGCTCACGCCTGTAATCCCAGCACTTTGAGAGGCCGAGGTGGGCAGATCACTTGAGGTCAGGAGTTCGAGACCAGCCTGGACAACATAGTGAAACCCTGTCTCTACTAAAAATACAAAAATTAGCTGGGCGTGGTGGCGGGTGCCTGTAATCCCAGCTACTCGGGAGACTGAGGCACAAGAATCACTTGAACCCAGGAGGCAGAGGTTGCATTGAGCCGAAATCATGCCACTGCATTCCAGCCTGGGTGATAGAGCAAGACTCAATCTCAAAATAAATAAATAAATAAATTTTCTATTTTATGTTTTCATAATAATCTTTTTTTTTAAAAAAAGCAGCATATTCTAGATCATCTAGATGGCCACTTCATAATCAAGTACTGCCATGCAATCAGTAGCTGTATGTGTGTCTGTATTCACAGCTGCAGTGGAGCCAAATATCACTTAAAGTGACCATATTTAATTCTTCACGTTTCTCAATCTCAGGTCCATGAGCCCTTGAGAGTCCTGTGGAAACATTCTTAGGTGTCCACGGGTCCTCGAGTTTGAGAAACACAGATTAAAACTCAGCATCTTCATTGTACAGGTCCAGAGAAGTCAATAACTTGTCCAAGATAGTGGCAGAATTAGAGCTAGAAGACACGTCTCCTGATTTCTAACCCAGGATTCTTTTTTTTTTTTTTTCCTTCACTGTATCTACTGCCTCTCCATGGGGGAAACAGGATTTTAAACCAATTCTTTGACTTTTCTAATCATATATTTCAAAACGATTTAGCTTACCTCATGAGGATCAGAGGCGTGAACATCAGCAAAAAACAAGTAAGACAAATACATTTTTTTTAAAAAAGGGAAACCACCACCACACCTCCTTAACTGTGTATAGAGATGGGAGCATTTGCTGGGATACTGACCTTTGAAATGCAGCACGTTTTCAGTGATGCTGATGGCAGGGTTCTGTGAAAAGAGACCAAGGATACAAGAAGGCATTTTAATGAAGAGAAAAAATGAGATTAAACAAGGGGCTTCTTCCCCTCATCCCTCTCCCATAAGGACTCAACCTCCTACTCTGTGCCTCCCCCAGAAATATATTTAGTCATTTATTCACATCTCTGTAGGCTTTCTCTATGTCTGTCTGTACCTATCTAAGACTGCAGACTCCTGCAAGAAGGACCCTAACCTGCTCTAACTGTGCAAACAATCAAGTACTGAATTAGTCCATTCTGAAAATGGCCAGTCATGCAAGGTGCTATGTGAGATATGACACGGGAATACAGAGAACTCCAGGACTCAATCCCTGAGCTGTAGAACAGAGGATCCAGTGGGACAGATGAGGCACTTTCTGTGAGAAGATATCAAATAGTTATTAAGAAACATATGGTCAAGACGAAAAGGGTGGTAAAAGGCAGTAAGTGTTAGCAGAGTTAGGGGAGAGAGAGAGCACAACAGGAATAGAGTGGTGGGGAAAAGCTTCACCAAAGGTGAGACCTGTACTGCAACCTGAATGATAAATTAATTCCAACAGGTAGAGGGAAGGGCAGAGGATTGCAGGTGGTGAATGAAAATGAAACATGCTGTGCCTGTGTCTCTAACTTAGAGGCTCCAGACTCTCTTAACCCCCAAAGGAAACAAGACTCGGGAGAGGTCAAAATTCTCCAGACTGCTCATTGATTCCCAGAAGTTGCTACATACCTTCAATTTAGCATCATAATGTAAAGTGAAACTACTTAACACTTTTTCCAGTGGATGAGAAACAACCCAACTCCTACTTCCAGCTCAAGGTTAACAAGCAAGAGGCAGCTCCTTCCCAGTGTCACGGTGTTTGTTTTTCTTCTGTGGGCTTAGCTTTCTGTGTTCCTCAACTACAGCTGTCATCTGACCACAACCTCATGAGATTCCAAGCCAGAACAACCCAACAGAGCCCCTCCTGAAGTCCTAACCCATAGAAACTGTGAGAGACAATAAATGACTATTGTTGCTTTAAGCCACTACATATTGGGTGATTTGTTATGTAGCAACAGATTAACAAATAATTATTAACTGCAATTATTTCTTTAAATGCTTGGTAGAACTTCCAGGTGAAGCCATTTAGACCTGCAAGTTTCCCTGTGGGAAGATTTTTGACTACTGAATCCATGTATTTAATGGTTATTGGGCTATCCAGGTTTTCTATCTCTTTTATAGAAACTGTCTTTATTTCTTGGAATTTATCCATTTTATCTGATATGAACTTGTTTAATATTTTCTTTCTTTTTTTTGAAAAATTCACCTGGAGTGCAATGGCTCAGTCTCGGCTCACTGCAACCTCTGCCTCCCAGGTTCAGGCGATTCTCCTGCCTCAGCCTCCTGAGTAGCTGGTATTACAGGCGCCTGCCATCATGCCCGGCTAATTTTTGTATTTTTGCAGAGACGGGGTTTCACCATGTTGGCCAGGCTAGTCTTGAACTCCTGACCTCAGGTGATCCGCCTGCCTCGGCCTCCCAAAGTGCTGGGATTACAGGCATGAGCCACTGTGTCCAGCCTAGATGCATATAACTTAATATTGTTGTATCTTCCTGGTAAATTGAAACCTTTATCATTATGAACTGCCCTTTTTATCTCTAAAAATACACTTGTGCCTAAAAGTCTATTTTGTGTGATATCAGCATAGCTACTACAGAGGATCGATCTGCATTTGCTTCTGCCAGGGACCTAGGGGTCCTACCAGTTGAGGCCACTTTAAACTAAATTCATGGCTTGAGGGTTCTCAAGTTTAGAGTTTTGGTTCTCCTAAATTGTGTGAATTTGGGCTACATAACCTTTGAGAGCCAACTTACAGTTTTAACTTCTCAAGGACCTTTTCTTCTATTAATACTTAGCTAAGTGTTAAGGCAACTGGAGACAAGCAGATGGAATGGGCTTATTTCTAGTTCATCCTAACCCTAAGTGTATAGTCCTCTCTGAAATACGGTTTATGGAGAAGATTTCCTATTACATGTTACACCTTTGGTGGGTCTTGGGCTTTGATCTTTTTTTTTTTTTTTTTTGAGATGGAATCTCGCTCTGTCACCCAGGCTGGAGTACAGTGACGCCATCTCAATTCACTGCAACCTCCACCTCCCAGGCTCAAGCGATTCTTCTGCTTCAGCCTCCCGAGCAGCTGGGATTACAGGTGTGCACCACCACACCCAGCTAATTTTTTTTTTTTTTTTTTTTTTCCAGCAGAGATGGGATTACACCATATTGGTCAGGCTGGTCTCAAACTCCTGACATTGTGATCCGCCCACCTTGGCCTCCCAAAGTGCTGGGACTACAGCCGTGAGCCACCGCACCAGGCTGGGTTTGACCTTACTTCTATTGCCTGCGCCCTGTCGGGCTGTCAAAACCAAAGTTCAAGTTCACTTAGTTGAGCAAATGTTTGCAAGGCAAAAGCAGTTTCCACGTTCAGCTTATCTGAGTTCCCAATTTCATTTCTACCTTGTTAACTTTTTGATGTTTTTAAGACATTTTTATTCAACACTTTTAGTTGTTTTTATTAGAAAGCTCAATCTACACAACCCAGCCCATCTCTTACAAGAAAAGAAACTGTGCCTTTGCTTATGAAAGGAGGAGTGAACAGCCAGGCCTGGTGCCATGCACCTATAGTCCCAGCTACCGGGGAGGCTGAAGTGGGAGGATCACTTGAACCCAGGGGTTCAAATGCAGTTAGGGGAACATACATAGCAAGTAGTCAGAACCTGTCTCTAATTCTTTTAAAAAATAAAAAGAGAAAGAGAGTGGCTGGGCAAGGTAGCTCATGCCTATAATCCCAACACTTCGGGAGGCCTAAGCAGGAAGATCACTTGAGCCCAGGAGTTCAAGACCAGCCTGAACAACATAGACCGTCTCTACAAAAATAAAAAAATTAGCCAAGTGTGGTGGCACATGCCTGCGGTCCCAGCTACTTGGGAGGCTAAGCTGGGAGGATAACTTGAGCCCAGGAGGTCGAAGCTGCAGAGAGCTTTTATTGCACCACTGCATTCCAGCCTGGATGACAGACTAAGACCCTGTCTCAAAAAAAGGAGTGAAGAGGGAAAAGGGAATAGGAAAACTTTCAAATCATCTTAATCATCTTTTTTTTTTTTTTTTTGGAGACAGAATCTCCCTCTGTCACCCAGGGCTGGAGTGCAGTGGTGCAATCTCGGCTCACTGCAGCCTCCATCTCCCAGGCTCAAGGATCCTCCCACCTTAGCCTCTCAAGTATCTGGGACTACAGGTCCACATCACCATGCCTGGCTAATATCTTTTTTAAATTTTTTGCAGAGACAAGTCTCACTATGTTGCCCAGGCTGGTCCCGAACTCCTGGGCTCAAGTAATCTTCCACCTCAGCCTACCAAACTGCTGGGATTACAGGCATGAGCCACCATGCCCAGCCATCATTTTAAAAATAACAATAAAATCACTTACATCACAGGTCTGCTGTAAGGATTAAATTATAATAGCACACACAGACCCCGGCAACTAGTAAGAATTCACATTCCAGTTGCTTTTTTTCCTCTGACTAAAGTGCCCATCTAAGTTTCCATGCCTGTTGAACACTACTTCTCTTTCAAAGTTCAGGTCAAATGTTAATTCCTGTTCTCTCCTCCTCACCCTAACATCAGAATCAACAGTTTCCTTCCTACTTTGTATTCACCTTTACTATAATACTTACCACACTGTTCCACAATCATTGTTGATCGTTTAACTGCCCCTCTTGACCTGACTTCTTTGATGGCAGGGACTGTGTCTTATTCATTTCCATATACCTAATGCCTCAATAACTGTTAAGTGAACTGAAATCAATTCATCCCATTTTCAGAATCTCTGGCAGAACTACAAAGAGTTCACAATAAACTACCTGCTATCTAACCCTTTAGACAAGAGTTTCCTTTCTCATTCAAATCATTAGTATTTATCTTCAAATTTATGTGATTAGTATGTGTGCAGAAGAGTTAATACAGCAAGCCTGAGGCTGCAGTCTTTAAAAGGGCCTGCTTCCAAGATCAGCCTTTGGCTGGCATCTATCTAGAAACTCGGCTTTCCTCCATCACCTAACTAATAAGGGTGGTCCAATGTTCCTAAACTGTGCCTACAAACAATGTGATTTATGGTGAATATCAACTTTCCTTCTAGGAGCCTGAAATTTTGGTACATGTTAGGCAGAGGTTACCTAAGTAACAAGCCCCCAGTAAAAATCATGGGTACTTGGCCGGGCGCGGTGGCTCATGCCTGTAATCCCAGCACTTTGGGAGGCCAAGGTGGGTGGATCATGAGGTCAGGAGTTCGAGACCAGCCTGACCAATATGGTGAAACCCTGTCTCTACTAAAAATACAAAAATTAGCCAGGCATGGTGGCGTGCGCCTGTAATCCCAGCTACTCAAGAGGCTGAGGCAGGAGAATTGCTTGAACCCAGGAGGCAGAGGTTACAATGAGCCGAGATCGGGCCACTGCACTCCAGCCTCGGTGACAGAGTGAGACTCCGTCTCAAAAAAAAAAAAAAAAAAAAATCCTGGGAACTCAATCACTAACGGGCTTCCCTGGGCAGAAAAGTTATACATAAGTCATTGCATTTTTCGTCGCTGGTGGAGTGTGCTCAAGTATACCCCCTCACAGGAGGAAGAATGATAAACAGGCTTATACGTGGATTTCTCCAGACTCCACTTGTGCTTTTTTTCCTTTGCTGATCCTGTCCTGTATTCTCCAGCTGTAACAAACCTTAGTCATGAGTACAATTATATACTAAGTCCCATGAATCCTTCGAGCAAATCACTGAGCACACTGGTGGCTGCCAGGGAACCCCAAAACTCTGTGTATTTTTAATGTGATCCTTTTCACCCCAATGTTTTATTTTGAAAACGTTTAAATCTACAAAAAAATTGAAAAACTAGGCCAGGCGTGGTGGCTCACACCTGCAATCCCAGCACTTTGGAAGGCCAAAGCAGGCAGATCACTTGACGCCAGTAGTTTGGGACCAGCCTGGACTCCAGCCTGGGCGACAGAGCAAGACCCTGTCTCAAGTAAAAAAAGAAAAAATAGTATAATATAATGAAAACTCATATACCTTCTACCAATTGATTGCTAAATGTCATATTTGGTTTTTTTAGGGTGGGGGTGCCTCCATTCTACAAAATATAATGAAAGCTCCCAATATTTGCTTTTTATATGCATAGTTTTTTGCTGAATTATTTCAAAATGAGCTGCAGACATCATACTTAACCTCCAAATATTTCCTCTAAGAAATTATATTATCTTGTATAATTACCAAAGCTTTCTAATACCTAAGAACAATAATTCCATATTATCTAATAAAAAATCTACATGAACAATTGTCTCAAAGATGTTCAATTGTTTTTGTTATTTACTGTAATGCACGCAACCACTCCAAAACTTAACTTAAAACAACTATTTTATTATCCTACATGATTCTACAGGTTGACTGGGGCTCAGCTATATAGTTCTACTCCATGTGATGTTGGCTGGGGCTGTATAGTATATTGGGCTGGAACATTCAAGACGGGTCGCTCACTTAGCTCATAATTGTTGCTGGTTGTCATTTGGTAGTTCAGCTAAGACCAGAATAACTATATTTGGCCACTCCATGTGGCTTGGGTCTCCCGCAGCAGGACTGCTCAGTTCCGAGAGGGAATGTCTCAAGAGCAAGTGGTCTAAGAGAGAAGAAGCGGAAGCTGGCAGTTCTCTTACAAAGAGTAAGCCTGGAACTGGTCACAGCATCATTCTCCAGCATTCTATTCACTAAGCTGCCAGAGGGCCTGCCCAGATTCAGGGAAAGAAGAAATAAACTGCGAATTTTGATGGCACTCTTGATGCAGTTATCCTGAAGCCACTACATTTACACTTTAAAAAAATCCAGAATCGGCTGCGGGTGGCTCACGCCTGTAATCCCAGCACTTTGGGAGGCCGAGGCGGGCGGATCACAAGGTCAGGAGATAGAGGCCATCCTGGCTAACACGGTGAAACCCTATCTCTACTAAAAATACAAAAAAACAAAAAAATTAGCCAGGCCTGGTGGCAGGCGCCTGTAGTCCCAGCTACTCAGGAGGCTGAGGCAGGAGAATAGCGTGAACCTGGGAGGCGGAGCTTCCAATGAGCCGAGACACTCCAGCCTGGGCAAAAGAGCGAGACTCCGTCTCAAAAAAAAAAAAAAAAAAAAAAAAAATCCAGGATCCAATCCAGGTTCATGCATTCCTCTTGATTGTCATGCCTATTTTTATTTAATACAGACTTACACTTTTATTTATTAGCCCATGCCAATTGTCTTGTAAAATGTGTCATATTCTGGATTTGTCTGGCCATTCGTTCATGTTAACCATTTTTAACAAAAATATTTCATAGGTGATATGGTTACTTATGGCATCCTTATGTTAGAGGGTGACAATAAATTTGATCATTAAATTGAGAAGGTGACTGCCAGAACTTTCCACTGTAGTGTTTCCTTTTGTAATTAGCAAGTTACCTAATAATGTAATCCGCCATTCCCTCACAACACTCTTTCATCCAATGGTATGGTCAACCATTGTTAATCCTTACCTGATGCAATTTTACACTGGAGGTCACAAAAGTATAATTTTCTTTTTTTTTTTTTTTTTTAGACAGAATTTCCCTTGTTGCCCAGGCTGGAGTGCAATGGTGCCATCTCGGCTCACCGCAACCTCCACCTCCCGGGTTCAAGCAATTCTCCTGCCTCAGCCTCCCCAGCAGCTGGGATTACAGACACGTGCAACCACGCCCGGCTAATTTTGTATTTTTAGTAGAGACAGGGTTTCTCCATGTTAGTCAGGTTGGTCTCAAACTCCCGACCTCTGGTGATCTGCTGGCCTCGGACTCCCAAAGTGCTGGGATTACAGGCGTGAGCCACCGTACCCGGCAACATTATAATTTTCTAATTCAATCATTCCTTTTTCATTTTCTAGTTGGCATTCTTCTGTAAAAAGTTTTCCCTTTTTCTCCTCTCCCTTTTTTTATTGAAATTTTTATTGAGATATAGATTCACATGAAGCTCTAAGAAATAAATATACACACCTACTGTGTACCCACAAAAATAAAAATTTTTAAAAAAGAAATAATACTGAGAGATCCCTTGTACACTTTTCCTAGTTTCCCCCAATGGTAGCATTTTACAAAACTATAGTATAAAATCAAAATCAGGATACTGCCATTGACACAACCCACCTATGTTATTCAGATTTCCCAGTTTTACTTGCATTCGCTTGCAGGTATGTGCATGTGCGTCTGTGTGTTAAGTTCTATCCAATTTGATCACATGTATAGGTTGATCTACCAACTGTCACAGTAAAGAGACTGAACAGCTCTAGATCCCTCATGATGCCTTCGCAAACACCACCAGCCTGTACCCTCTCTGGTCTATATTTCTTTTTTACTATCACTATGGGCTCACGGATTTTCTTTTTATTTTTTTCTTTTTTTGAGATGGAGTCCCGCTCTGTCAGCCAGGCTGGAGTGCAGTGGCGTAATCTCGGCTCACTGCAAGCTCCGCCTCCCGAGTTCACGCCATTCTCCTGCCTCGGCCTCCCGAGTAGCTGGGACTACAGGCGCCCACCACCAGGCCCGGGTAATTTTTTGTATTTTTGGTAGAGACGAGGTTTCACCATGTGAGCCAGGATGGTCTTGATCTCCTGACCTTGTGATCTGCCCACCTCGGCCTCCCAAAGTGCTGAGATTACAGGTGTGATCCACCACGCCCCGCCGACTCACAGATTTTCTTTTGTGATCCACTCAGCCAAATTCCATTACCATTATTACTCTCGTTGATGTTCAAATTGTCACAAACTTGGCCAGTAGAAATCCCTTCAAATCAAGTCCTGTATGATTCTGACATGACCGTGTAGCTTTTGAGGATACTGTTCTTTCTCTGGCACAGATTTGGAATCATTGGCCATTTTTTCAAGGAGGCATAGTTTCTTTGGTTGGAAATGGTAATGTAGAAGCCATGATCTAAGTACACTGAGGTATAGTCAATGTTCATCTTTCAGTGGGCTAGCTAGGAATTTAAAAAACAATGTCAAAGTGAAGTTTCCAATTCAAGCTCTTACAAGGCTTCTCCCTACCTTGTTATTTAAGATTTATATCTTTTACAGTGAAAAGCTTCCTGATAACATTAGTACATTTATATATTGGTTTTATCCCAAAAAAGTTTCAGAATTAGAATATCAATATTTTTTACCAACAATAAACCTACTAATTACTTGCAGAAGTTTCCCTGTGGAAAATAAGAAAAAAGAAAATTTGTATTCAATTTAAAAAAAAAGAAAAGGGAAAAAAACCCTTGTAAGTGTAACATTTAATTGCAGTTCTTTTTGTCCTTAGAATATATTCCACTAAAAGGGGGGAAGGTTGATTTTTAAAAAGGACGTGATCTACTAAAGTACCAGAGTACTGTATTCAAATACTATTTGTATTGATTAATTTATCTGTAAGATTTTGTCATCAATTTGATATACAGTTAGGTTCTTTTGGTTCTGTTTATTTAATTTGCTTTTTTCTTTTCTTTTTTTTTTTTTTAGAGAGACAGAGTCTCACTTTGTCGCCAGGCTGGAGTGCAGTGGCACGATCTTGGTTTACTGCAACCTCTGCCTCCTGGGTTCAAGCGATTCTCCTGCCTCAGCCTCCTGAGTAGCTGGGATTACAGGCACATGCCACTGCACCCAGCTAATTTCTGTATTTTTAGTAGAGACAGGGTTTCCCCATGTTGGCCAGGATGGTCTCGATCTCTTGACCTCGTCATCTGCCCGCCTCAGCCTCCCAAAGTGCTGAGATTACAGGCATGAGCCACCAAGCCCGGCCTGTTTTTTTTAAGACAATTTTATCTTTGAATATGTAAAACATTCCCATTGTTCAAAATTCAAACTTTATAAAATGATCTCCTCAGAAGTCTTGCTCCCAAACCCATCCTCCTCTACCACATTCCTATTCCCCACGTACTGGTAACCATTTCATTCATTTCTGGTTTATCTATTCTCTGTATATGCGTGTTTTGCAAAAATTCGCAAATATATTTAGATATTCTTATTTTCATCCAGGCACAGTGACTGATGCCTGTAATCCCAGCACTTTGGGAGACCAAGGTGGGTAGATCACTTGAGCTCAGGAGTTCAAAACCAGCCTGGGCAACATGGTGAAACCCTGTCTCTACAAAAAATACAAAAATTAGCCTGGCGTGATGGCATGTGCCTGTAGTCCTAACTACTTGGGAGACTGAGGTAGGAGGTTCACTTGGGCCTGAGAGGTGGAGACTGCAGTGAGCCAGGATCACACCACTGCACTCCAGCCTGGGTGACAGAGTGAGACACTGTCTCAAACAAACATACAAAACAGATATTCTTTTCTTTTCCTTTTTTTTTTTGAGATGGAGTCTCACTCTGTCGCCAGGCTGGAGTGCAGTGGCATGATCTCAGCTCACTGCAACCTCTGCCTCCCAGGTTCAAGCGATTCTCCTGCCTCAGCCTCCCAAGTAGCTGGGACTACAGGAACATGCCACCACGCCCAGCTAATTTTTGTATTTTTAGTAGAGACACAGTTTCACCATGTTGGCCAGGATTGTCTCGATCTATTGACCTCGTGGTCTGCCCACCTCGGCCTCCCAAAGTGCTGGGATTACAGGCGTGAGCCACCGCACCCGGCCAAAACAGATATTCTTCTTTTCCCTTCTTTCTATACAAAAAGTAGCATACAATATACATTCTTATACATCTTGCTTTTTTTTTCCACCTAAATAAATCCTTATCAGCTCATAAAGACCTTACTCTTGTTATAGCTGTATAATACTCAATTGGGTGTATGTATAAGTTTGTATCATCTTCTAATTCCCCCTTTTGGGGACATAGACAATTTCAAAGAATACCAACCAACTTGAGGTTACTATGAGACCATGGTAAAATTAAACAAAACAAGACCATTGCATAAATTTGTCTAATGACAGGTCACTATGCCAACCACAAAATACCAAATCATAGAACTGTCCCTGCTTTCTGTCAACATCCAATCTATAGCGGACCCCACTTCCTTAGACACCCCCGCCATCACATAATCAAAGCCCAAATCCTATATAACAAGGTCTTTTTTAACACCGTCTTACTGAGATACCACATGTTTCCCTATGATGTGTGTTTTCCCTCACTGGAACAAGCAATAAACCCAACTTATTTAACTACAAGGTGTGTTTTGGTGATCTTTGGCTGAACAGCATTAACAGTTTAAATAAACTCTCAGAGAGCTCTTTCAATAAATTAAAAATACTCAAAGTAATAAGAAAGCTTGTATCACAGTATAATCAGCAGCATTTTTCCCCTCATTATCATGAGGGAAAAAAATAAAATAGTGGTGCATTTTACAATCAATTAAGTCTAAGATATTATAAAATTCTATTTTCACCCAGACTACTGCCCTGAACTCTGTATTTGTATAGTTATATCACTAGTTCACATTTTCACATGGAAATTGTTTATAACAAGACTCTCAAACTAGTAAGTCTAAAAGGGGACTCTTGATTTTGGCCCCTAAACCTCTTCTCCAGTCTTAATCATTTCAGTTGTCATCTACTCTGTGCTTAAGTCAAAATCTTAAGACTAGTCATTAATTCTTTTCTCTTACTCTCCAACGAGTCCATCAAGGCCTCAAGGTTCTCTTCAGATATACCTCAAATGTGTCCACGGCTTTCCACCTCCACAACCCTAAACTGAGCCACCTCATCTCTTACCCACACTACTATAACAGCCTCCCTAAATGGTTTTCTAGAGTTCACTTTTGCCCCTTTATAATCCACATAGCAGCCAGAATAATCTTTTTTGAAACACAAATCCTACAAAGTCACTTCTCTGCTTAAAACTCTTTAATAGTTTCCCATTGCTCTTACAATAAAACCCAAGCTCCTTACCATGGCAACAAGGCTCTACATGACCTACATCTTGCAAACCCTTCTATCCTCATCTCCCTCTAACTTATTCCTCACTACACTCCAAACATACTATCCTTTCTGCTCCTGGAACCCCACTAAGCCTTTGCCTGCCTCTAAGTCTGTGGACTTGTTGGAATGTTCTTGCCCCAGCTTTCTGCACAATTTGTTTTATCTTTCAAGTTTCACCCAGCTAGAATATCACCTCTTCAAGGAAGCCTTCCCTGACCACTCTATTTAAAACAGCCTCTACCAATTATTCTCTATTTCATCACCCTCTTTATTTCCCTCATAGCACTTTACCTAGGTAATTATTTATTAACATATCTATTGTCTGTCTCCCTCAATCTGAAGGTAGTGCCTTTATATGTGTTGCTCATTACTGAATATCTAGTACTTAGCACTGTGCCTGGACCATTGTGAGTGGTCAACAGTTACCAGATTATTTAACTTACTGCTTTATAAGTAGTTTTTGTACTGTGGTAATAAACAGCTTAGACTTATTGATTTCTATTATTAAATATTTCAAGCAAAATCAAACAGAAAAATATAGCAAACACCACTATATCTAACATCCATTAGCATTTTGCTTTATTTGCCTCAATTTTTAAAAAAAGAAATAAAACAGAAACAGATACATTATACAATTTCTCAATCCCAATGCCCTCTCCCTCAAACATGCCCCAACTTCGCAGGTAACCACTACTCCAGGATCGGAGTTGGTCGTTTCCACTGTATTTATTTATTCATTAAAACACGCTGGGCATTCACAATATACAGTATGATTTGACATGTCACAAAATAATTTCATACTGCCTATATCATTCTTCAACTTGCTTTTTATTTGATATTATATTTCTAAGCTTTAATTCTATAAAGATGGTTCTGTTTCATTCATTGTAGCTGTTGTATAGTATGCCACTGTATAAATATACCACAATTTATCCATTCTCCCAGCTGACAAAAATTGAGGCTGTTTTCAATTTTTTGCTGCAATGAACATTCTACCTCCACCTGCATATGTGTAAGAGCTTCTCTAAAAAGCAAAACTTCCAACTCATAAAGACATACAACTTCAGCTTGACAAGATAGTGTAAAACTGTTCTCCAAATCAATTGTACCAATTAGTACTTCCACCAACTGTATAAAAAAAGTCCGGCTGGGCACGGTGGCTCACGTCTGTAATCTAGCGCTTTGGGAGGCCAAGGCAGGCAGATTACTTGAGGTCAGAAGTTCGAGACCAGCATGGCCAACGTGGTGAAACCCCATCTCTACTAAAAATACATAAATTAGCAGGGCACGATGGCGGGCGCCTGTAGTCCCAGCTACTCGGGAGGCTGAGGCGGGAGAATCACTTGAGCCCGGGAGGTGGAGATTGCAGTGAGCCAAGATTGAGCCATTGCAATCCAGCCTGGGGCGACACGGTGAGACTCCATCTCAAAAAAAAAAAAAAAAAAAAAAGTCCTGTCACTGAACATTCTCAGAAACACCTGGTCATGTCAGGCTTTTTCAATTTTCCTACTCTAATGTGAGAAACAGTATCCTATCATTTTAATTTACAGGCATACCTTGGAGCTATTGTAGGTTCTGTTCCAGACCACCACAATAAAGCTAATATCACAATAAAGTGAGTCACACAAAGTTTCTGGTTTCCCAGTACATATAAATGTTATGTTTATATTATACTATAGTCTATTAAGTATTCAGTATTATTCTAAAAAACAGTGTACATACCTTAACTTTAAAATATTTCATTGCTAAAAAATGTTAATGATCATGTGAGCTTTCAGGGAGTTGTAATCTTTTTGCTGGTGGCGGGTCCTGCCTCGATGTTGATGGCTGTGGACTGATCCAGGTGGTGACTGCTGAAGGCTGGGGTGGCTGTGGCAATTTCTTAAAGGAGGACAACAATGAAGTTTGTCTCATTGATTGAGTCTTTACTTCACTAAAGATTTCTTTGCAGCATGCAATGCTGTTTGATACTGTTTTACCCAGACAATAATTTCTTTTAAAATCAGAGTATACTCTCAACCCCTGCCACTGCTTTATTAACTAAGTTTATGAAACAGTATAAACCCTTCATTGTCATTTCAACAATGTTCAGAGCATCTTCATCAGAAATAGATTCCATCTCAATAAATCACTTTCTTTGCTCATCCATAAGAAGCAACTCCTCATCCCTTCATGTTTTATCATGAGATTGCTGCATTCAGTCACACCTTCAGGCTCCACTTCTAAGTCTAGTTCTCTTGCTATTTCTACCACACCTGCAGTTACTACCTCCACTGAAGTCTTGAACCCCTCAAAATCATCCATGAGGGTTGAATTCCACTTCTTCGAAACTCCTGTTCATTTTTATATTTTGACCTCTTCCTATGAATCACAAATGATCTTAATGGTATCTAGAATGGTGAATCCTTTCCAGAAGGTTTTCAATTGACTTTGCCCAGATCCATCACAGAATCACTACCTACGACAGTTTTAACCTTACGGAAAGTATTTTCTAAATAAGACCTGAAAGTCAAAATTACTCCTTGATCCATGGGCTGCAAAAGGAATGTTATGTTAGCGGGCATGAAAACAACATTAATCTCCTTGACATTTCCATCAGCACTCTTGGGTGGGACTAGGTGCACTGTCAATGAGCAGTAATATTTTGAAAGGAATATACATATATATAGATATATTTTTTTTTTCTGAGAAGTTGGCCTCAACAGTGGGCTTAAAATATTCAGTAAACCATTCTGTAAACAAATGTGCTATCATCCAGGAGTCGTTGTTCCACTTACAGAGCATAGGCAGAGTAGATTTAGCATAACTCTTTTTTTTTTTTTTTTTTTTTTGAGACAGAGTCTCTCTCTATTGCCCAGGCTGGAGTGCAGTGGTGCAATCTCAGCTCACTGCAACCTCTGCCTCCCAGATCCAAGCGATTCTCCTGCCTCAGCCTCCCAAGTAGCTGGGATTAAAGGCGCCCACCACCATGCCCAGCTAATTTTTTGTATTTTTTAGTAGAGACGGGGTTTCGCCATGTTGGTCAGCCTGGTCTTGAACTCCTGACCTCAGGTGATCCACCTGCCTCAGCCTCCCAAAGTGCCGGGATTACACACATGAGCCACCATGCCCGGCCAATTTAACATAATTCTTAAGGGCCCTAGGATTTTCAGAATGGTAAAGGGGCACTGGCTTCAACTTCAAGCCACCAGCTGCATTAGCCCCTAACAAAAGAGTCAGACTGTCCTTTGAAGCTTTGAGGCCAGGCATTGACTTCTCCTCTCTAACTATAAAAGTCCTCCACGGCATCTTCTTCCAGCAGAAGGCTGTTACATTGAAAATCTGTTGTTCAGTGCAGCCACCTTCATCAAGGATCTTAGTTAGATCTTCTGGATAACTTGCTGCAGCTTCTACAATCAGCACTTGTAGCTTCACCTTGCACTTTTATGTTATGGAGCCTTTCCTTAAGCCTCATGAATCAACTTCTGCTAGCTTCAAATTTCTCTTCTGCAGCTTCCTCACCTCTCAGCCTTCATAGAATTGAAAGAGTTGGGGCCTTGTTCTGGATTAGGCTTTGGCTTAAGAGAATGTCGTGGCTGATTTATATTCTATCCAGACCACTCAAACTTTCTTCATATCAGCAATATGGATATTTTGCTTTCTTATCATTTGGGTGTTCACTGGAATAGCACTTTTAATTTCCCTCAAAAATTGTTTCTTTGCATTCACAACTTGGCTGCTTGGTGCAAGAGGCCTAGCATTCAGCCTGTCTCAGTTTTGACATGCCTTCCTCACTAAGCTTAATGATTTCTAGCTTTTGATTTAAAGTGAGACATGTGCAACTCTTCACTTTAACACTTAGAAGCCATTGTAGGGCTTTTTTGTTTGTTTTGTTTTTGAGACAGAGTCTCACTCTGCCACTGGAGTGCGGTGGCGTGATCTCAGCTCACCCAACTTCAGCCTCCCAGGTTCAAGTGATTCTCCTGCCTCAGCCTCCTGAGTAGTTAGGATTACAGGCACCCGCCACCACACCTAGCTAATTTTTGTATATTTTTAGTAGAGACGGGGTTTCACCATGTTGGCCAGGCTGGTCTCCTGACCTCAAGTGACACACCCACCACAGCCTCCCAAAGTGCTGGGATTACAGGCATGAGCCATCACACCCGACCCCATTGTAGGGTTATTAACTGGCCTAATTTCAATATTGTTGTGTCTCAGAGGAGAGGCCCAAGGAGAGGGAGAGAGATGGAGGAATGGCCAGTGAGAGCAGTCAGAACACATACATGTATCGATTAAGTTCACCATCTTATATAGGTGCATTTCATTTTGCCACAAAACAATCACAATAGTGGCTGGGCACAGTGGCTCAAACCTGTAATCCCAGCACTTTGGGAGGCCGAGGTGGGCAGGCCACTTGAGCTTAGGAGTTCGAGACCAACCTCGTCTCTACAAAAAATACAAAAACTAGCTGGGCACAGTGGCACATGCCTGCAGTCCCAGCTACTTGGGAAGCAGAGGTGGAAGGATCACTTGAGGCTGGGAGGCGGAGGTTGCGGTGGGCCAAGATCACACCACTGCACTCCAGCCTGGGTGACAGAGTGAGACCCTGTCTCAAAAATAAATAAATAATAAACAATCACAATAGTAACATCAAGGCTAGGCACAGTGGTTCAAGCCTGTAACCTCAGGGATCTGGGAGGCCAAGGCAAGAGGATTGCTTAAGTCCAGGAGTTCAAGACCAGCCTGGCCAACATAATGAGACCCCACCTCTAAAAAAATTAAAAAATTGAAAATTAGCTAGGCAGGTACCTGTAGTCCTACTTGGTAGGCTGAGCCAGGAGGACTGCTCAAACCCAGGAGTTCAAGGCTACGGTGAGCTATGATCACACTGCTGCACTCCAACCTGGGCAACAGAGTGAGACCCTGCCTCAAAAAAAAAAAAAAAGTTAACATCAAAGATCACTGATCACAGATCACCAGAACAGATATAATAATAATGAAAAAATCTGAACTATTCCAAGAATTAACAAAATACAACACAGAGACACTAAGTGAACACACGCTGTTGGAAAAATGACGCCAACAGACTTTGTTGCCACAACCTTCAATTTGTCAAAACCGCATTATCTGCAAAGCACAATAAAGCAAAGCACAATAAAACAAGGTATGCCTGTACATGTGCCTGGTCATAATTGCAGTCAAGCATCTTTTCAGACTTATTGGCCATTCTTGTTTCCTTTTACTCTGAAATGTTTATATTATCTGCCCCTTTTTCTATTAGGTAATACGTCTTTTGCCTATTGGTCTGTAGGTGTTCTTTAAATAGTCATGATATTAGTCATCTCTCAATGATATGCACTGCAAATGTCTTCTTCAAGTTTGTCTTAAATGTGCCAATCTTTGTCTTTAGGGTTTGTGTTTTGTGCATCTTGCTTAACACATTCTCCCCCTTTCCAATATTATAAAGATAGTCTCCTATATTTCTTTTTAGTAGTTTTTCTTTATGCGTTTAGGTCATTAATGCACCTGAAACTGATTTTTGTGTATGGCATAAGGCAGGATCTTATTTTCTTTTTGCCATTTGGATTACCAATTGTCCCAGTACAATTTCCTGAATGGGTCATTCTCTCCTCATTAATTTGTAAGAGCGCCTCTTGTCATACCTTAACTTTTCATACATGAATAGGTCTGCTAATAGGCTCTATTCTTGCATTGCTCTGTGACCATCCCTCTCATCTAAGGTTTAATATCGCAATCATCATAATCACTCACTTGAACTGCACACTAGAATTTGCAAAGCACTTTCAAATCCATTTTCCAATTCAAATCTCAAAATGGTCCTATGAGTTAGGCACTACTGTTCATATCTGTCTGGATGAAGAGCATCAGGTTCATAAAGGTTAAGTGAATCATGGTCACTAGAGCATAAGTGTAATAAGAACAAGGACCCAATCTCATGTGTTCAGTTAGCACTCTTTCCACCAGACTCTGTTAGGTAAGGACAGGAACAATATCTTTCAAACAGCTCTCAAACACAGCTACGCTCTGTTCTCTGCTCACAACACCCAAAACAAACAAGCACCTTGTAAATAAACCAATGCTTTAACAACTATGTTTTTCGGGACAAACACGTTCATTATGCTCATCGTGAAAGTAAATTCGATTCTGAAAGTAACCGTGCTTTAGCTGGCCTCTTTGCTACCGTTCACCTCAAGCACAGACGATGCCACTGCTGAAGTCTTTATTGTCCACCATTTCTCCTCACATCAGCTGTGTTCTCTCATAGTCACTAGCCCTGCACCATCAAAGACAGAATAGAGATGTGATGACTGGACAGTTCCCTGTGTCAGGATGGACGGAGACAGAGCCAATGCCTCCAAACTGGAACTTAACACTTTAAAACTCACACTTACACATAAGCTGTGGGTCATGCTATAGAAAGCAGAGAGTGTTAAAGTGCTGTCCAAGAACCCCACACCTAGCTTAATGATAGACAAGAGTAGGTACTCCATAAACGATTTTTACTGAACAAATAAATGAAGTGCTTCATCCAGAGCCAGAACCACTGGTTTCTTTTCTTTCTTTTTTTTTTTTTTTGAGACGGAGTCTCGCTCTGTCCCCCAGGCTGGAGTGCAGTGGCGCAATCTCGGCTCACTGCAAGCTCCACCTCCCGGGTTCACGCCATTCTCCTGCCTCAGCCTCCTGGTAGCTGGGACTATAGGCGCCCGCCACCACGCCTGGCTAATTTTTTTGTATTTTTAGTAGAGACGAGGTTTCACCGTGTTAGCCAGGATGGTCTCGATCTCCTGACCTCATGATCCGCCCGTCTCGGCCTCCCATAGTGCTGGGATTACAGGCATGAGCCACCACACCCGGCTGCTTTTCTTTTTTCTTTTTTCTTTTTTTTAAATAACAAATCTGCACATGTAAAACCACTGGTTTCAACAGGCCCTGCATAGAGCAATCAGTTGAGAAAGAAATAAAAGGCAACCCGTGACACTCCAGAAGCAGGCATAGCACTCACAGCCAGGCCATGTTATTCTCCTATGGGACATAAACAATCTCACAGAATACCAACCTCAGACAAGGTTACTCTGAAATCCTCATAAAATGAGACAAAGGCCATTTCACAATTTTGTTATAAGCACAGACAAATACATAGTGGCTATGCCACCCACGAAATACCAAACACCCTCTGGCCAAATTGAGTGACTGCTACTCCTGTAGCAATTACAGTTTTGTTCTTATACTAGTCTCCCTGCCCTACAGATAAGATTTATTCAGATACCCAACCACGAAACTCCCATATTTTCTTACAGGATCTTATCTGAAGTGAAACCCAACCTCCTTAACCCTCTCCTCCCCTAATCACCAACACCCGAATCCTATAATCAGTTCTAACACCCTCCTAATGAAACACCCCAGGGTTCCCCATGGAGTATGCTCTCTCAATGCAATGAGTAATAAACCCAACTTGTTTAACTACGGGTGTGTTATTGGTGGCCTTTGGGCATTGACACGGCTTAAGTCAGAGATTCCAAGTGCCTAAAAGTCTATGCCTTTCTCTTTCTGGAACATTCTCCCAGTCTTAGTTTGACAAAAATAATTCTCATTTCTGGAAGTCATCACTAACTAAATGAAAGAAAGGTAACAAATTCCTTTAACACCAGATACCTGGTTCAACATCCAACTCCAATTCTACCAATAAACATACTCCTACACAAAACTTTTTGTTTGTATATGATACGCCTCCTTCTAGATAGCATGCCCTTGAAAAGCTGGGTCTGACTCATCTTTGTAAATCTGTACTACCTTACTTGTGTTAGAGGATTGCTAACACACGTAAACACTCTTTTATGAGGGTAACATGATGCTTTTAAACTAATGGTAGTTGAAATATGGGTGCCTCAAAACTACAGATGTGAAACCCCAGAGAAAACAAAAATTCAATAAGGGGGAAAAATAAATGGTTTATTTTTCCCCAAAAATTTTTAGATGGTTACTTTTTTTTTTTTTTTTTTTTTGAGACAGAGTTTCACTCTTGTTGCCCAGGCTGGAGTGCAATGGCACCATCTCAGCTCACCGCAACCTCCGCCTCCCGGGTTCAAGCAATTCTCCTGCCTCAGCCTCCCGAGTAGCCAACATAGTGAATTACAGGCATGCACCACCATGCCCGGCTAATTTTGTATTTTTAGTAGAGATGGGGTTTCTCCATGTTGGTCAGGCTGGTCTCGAACTCCTGACCTCAGGTGATCCTCCCGCTTCAGCCTCCCAAAGTGTTGGCATTACAGGCGTGAGCCACAGCACCAGGCCTGTTCCATACTTTTTTATTGACTGCTGGAAGAACCCTCTCTAGACGGGGACTTTGATCCCCATCTACAAAAGATTTTGTTTGTTTTTTCCTATTCTATTAAACCACCCTGGAGCAGTAGAGGGAGACAGCACAGAACACTTACTCATACTCTGACCCAAAAGTATAACCTCAGTCTGGATGAACACATTAAACGACACACCATGCAATGTCATAGCCTATTTAAAGGCATTCTGGCCACTACTGTCTTCATCTTTCAACAGGAAAACTGTTTATATTCCAGAAGCAAAGATTATATTAAATTCAATACATTCAATACAAATTCGACACTCAGAAAGCACCTACATTTTACCAGATCCACGGGTGATCCAAGCAGATGCCTGTTCAGAGGCAGAGAGAGTTAAATGGAGTGAAAGAGATGACAAAGTGCCATAGATGTTAAGGAGAAGTTTCCAATAAGGATGACGGTAGAAAGAACCTTCCAGAGGCTGGGCGCGGTGGCTCATGCCTGTAATCCCAGCACTTTGGGAGGCCGAGACGGGTGGATCACCTGAGGTCAGAAGTTCGAGACCAGCCTGGCCAACATGGTGAAACCCTGTCGCTACTAAAAATACAAAAATTAGCCGGGCGTGGTGGCACGTGCCTGTAATCCCAGTTACTCGGGAGGCTGAGGCAGGAGAATCCCTTGAACCCGGGAGGCAGAGGTTGCGGTGAGCCGAGATCGCGCCATTGCACTCCAGCCTGGGCGACAAGAGCGAAACTCCGTCTCAAAAAAAAGAAAGAAAGAAAGAACCTTCCAGAATGAAAACTCCAGTTTCTCAAAGCCCAGAATCTTTAGTTTGGACAGAGACATGAGGATACACAGGTCCTGGAATCTCCACTATTACGTGCCTTCAGCTTGCTTACATTAAGGGCCAAGGAGCTCAAACAGAAATGCTTAATGTAACTTAAGAACTTTTTAAGTTCTCTGTGCAACTCAGCAAACCTGAGCTCACAACCTTCAGAACAGAGGGGGAAATCACTTCCTCCAGCTCTTGTGAATTTTAAAATTAAAAGTAATGAGAACGATTTCCATCACTGAACGGTTGCGAGGTGGGTGTGGCCCCCCACCCCTCTCCCTCCCCCACCTCCTGCAGCGCCCAGCCTCAGTAACGTCCGAGGGGCCTGGCTGGACCTCTCAGGCCAGCGGCAGGCATCCAGCCACGGCCCAGCAAGCCGCTGTCACAACCGCACCCCTGACCCAACAAGCTCATCCCACATCTCGAAGGGCCCCAGCCAACTCGAACCCCGACGGCCAGGCAGCCAGGGCCGGGCCTGGGCTCCACGAAGGCCGCCGACTGCGAACAAAGAAGAGGCCCGGGGTAGCCTGAGAGGCCCAGGCCGAGCTCTCTGGGGACCCGAAGGTTCCTGCAGCCCTCGGGGGGTTGTGCCCCCGGCCCGAGATCTGCGGATGGGCCTCGAAAAGCGCCAGCACGCCGTGAGCGCACCGCGTCGCGGACCTTGTTGGCGCACTGCAGGCTCTCCGGCGCGCACGCGGACAAAGGGGGCAGGGGTCCTGGCGGGTACCCGGAGCCGCGATCCCGCGCGCTTCCCGCCGCCCGACCCGGCCTTTACCTGTACGTCACTCAGCTCCACGCGCAGATATAGCTCGCGGTGTCGCTGAGCCCAGTAGACATGCGGCGTCAACACCTGATTCTCCATGGCCACACTGCCCAGGGCGCGGGGAGGCTAGGCTCGCTGCGCCTCGCTGCCTCAGGTAGTGCTCTGCTGGCGCGAGCAGAAAGCAGGCCTCAAACCCCGGCGCTCCTGAGCGCCTGCAACCCGGCACTTCGAGACACCCCACGCTCGCGGGCCGCGCCTGCGCAGTGACGCGCCGGGATGGCGGCGGCGCCAGCAGTGGGCCTTGGCGCGAGCCGGGCGGGGGCGGGGCGCAGGCGGGATAGGGGCAGGCCGGAGCACAGAGACGCCGCAGCTCGCCGCGGCCGCCTAGGGAATTGGAATCAGCGGGTGCTCTGCTCTCCCCACTCGTCTTCAGGGACATACTTTAAAATAAGCTTTAAAATAAAAAAGGCTGGAGACTTATGGGAGACCGATCAGCATGGAAAAGGGTTTGGGACTGGTGTCTCTGGACGGTCCCTCGCATTCTGTTTACTGAGTACCTACTGTGTGCCTGGGTTTCAAAGCTAAACACTGGAACAACAGAAGTGAGACACAGTCCCTGCTGTCTTAGAACTCCCAGCCTATTAAAAGATGCAAGTAATTACAGATGAAATGAGGATAATAATGGTGATAGGGGACATGGTGTGGGAGCAGCGTGGAAGAGCGTTCCAAGAAGGGAAAATAAAGACCAGGGCAGCGCTGCCCAATAAAACTGTAGGTGATGATGGAAATATTGCACATCGCGCTCTTTAATACGGTAGCCACTAGCCACATGAGGCTTTTGAGTACTTGAACTGAATAACTGAATTTTCAATTTTACTCACTTCTGTTTTTTTGTTGTTGTTTTGTTTTGTTTTGTTTTGAGACGGAGTTTCGCTCTTGTTGCCCAGGCTGGAGTGCAATGGCGCGATCTCGGCTCACCGCAACCTCTGCCTCCCGGGTTCAAGTGATTCTCCTGCCTCAGCCTCCCGAGTAGCTGGGATTACCGGCATGCGCCACCGGCTAATTTTGTATTTTTAGTAGAGACGGGGTTTCTCCATGTTGGTCAGGCTGGTCTCGAACTCCCGACCTCAGGTGATCCGCCCTCCTTGGCCTCCCAAAGTGCTGAGATTATAGGCGTGAGACACCGCGCCCGGCCAATTTTATTCACTTCTAATTTAAACTTAAATATCCATATTTTTGGTGGCTATTCTATTGGACAGTGCAGGAGACTGTCTCAAAAAAACAGGAAACTCAAACTAGAGACAACACTCATTTATGTCTTACTTAAGCTGTCTTGTCTGTATCGGGTTTCATCCCCAAGTTCTTCTGCAGAGAAGAATTTAATGGGAAGAAATATTTATATGAAAACTAGAACTCTGGGACAAAAATGGAACTCATATTCAATCCTGTTAGCTCCCATTTATTTAGCAAAGTGATTCTATTAGCACCCGTTTGTTTAGCAGAGGGATCTAACGCTGAAAACAAATTCTGCTAGCTCTCTGGAAAGATTTAGCTCAAGAGTGGACAGAATAAAATATAGAGAGTTTTCATATAATGAATGTGCTGAGCTCACAAAGAGTTTATGATGATAGGAACTGACGGCTGTGGGAACCATTGTCAGACATTTGAGAGCCAACCCTTGAGAACGGGATGGTGAAATGCGAGTAGGAATTTGACCGAGTAAGAACCAGGTAGGCCGTGGAAGCACAGGGCACTTGCTTCGTTCACAGGTGAAAAGATGTGGACCAGGTGCAGTGTCTCACGCGTGTAATCCCAGCACTTTGGGAGGACGAGGCGGGAGGATCGCTGGAGCCCAGGAGTTTGAGACCAGCCTGGGAAAAATGGCAAGACACTGTCTCTACAAAAAATACAACAGTTAGCAGGGCGTGGTTGGCGCGCCCCTGGGGTCCGAGCTACTCGGGAGGCTAGGGTGGGAGAATTGCTTAAGCCCAGGAGGCTAGATCGCGCCACTGCACTCCAGCTTGGGTGACAGTGTGAGGCCCTGTCTTAAAATTTAAAAAAGAGAGAGGGTTGTGGAAGGAGGTTCTGCTGCTAGGGATTAAAGGCATAGAGGAGAGAGGTCGCCCTGAATCTGGAAAGGCAGAGGGTGCATTAGGAAAGTCTTTGTTTGCTTCACTGAGGTGCCTATACTGTATCCCACAGACACATGGGAGCCAAGGAAGTTTGTTAACCTGGAGATTAGTAAAATCAAATGTGCTCAGCAAGAAAGACCTGTCAGAGAGGAGGAGGAATTGGTAGTAGGCAAAGCAATTGGAGACCAATGCAATCTGCCAAGAATGAGTTGATGAAAGCAGTGACGTTGACAGTCTTGAATTTTAACGATAAAATATTTTTTATGATAAAGGTATTTTATTGTATTGTGTTTACTACAATGCAGATGCAATATGGGGCACTTTTTTAAAAAATTGAGGTGTAGTTTACATATAGAACATGAGTAAATCTTAAATATTCAGTTTAAGCTGAATTTTTCTATATGTATATATCCATGTAATTATCACCTAGATCAAGATCTGGAATATTTCCAGTATCCCAGAGGTTATTTCATGTTAAAATATCTTTGCCTCTCAGTAATTACTATCCTGATATATCACCATAGAGTCTTTTTTGTCTGTTCTGTTCTTGAATTTTATATAAATGGAACCTACAGTGTCTGGTTTCTTTTTCTTTTTTCTTTTTTTTTTTTTGAGACAGAGTCTTGCTCTGTCACCCAGGATGGAGTGCAGTGGTGCAGTCTCGGCTCACTGCAACCTCGGCCTCCCAATTCAAGCGATTCTCCTGCCTCAGCCTCCCAAGTAGCTGGGATTACAGGTGTCCGCCATCACGCCCAGCTAATTTTTGTATTTTTAGTAGAGATGGGGTTTCACCATGTTGGTCAGGATGGTCTCTAACTCCTGACCTCGTGATCTGCCTGCCTCAGCCTCCCAAAGTGCTGGGATTACAGGCATGAGCCACCGTGCCTGGCCCCTAATTTTTGTATTTTAGTAGATACGGGGTTTCACCATCTTGGCCAGGCTAGTCTTGAACTCCTGACCTCATGATCCACCCGCTTCAGCCTCCCAAAGTGCTGGGATTACAGATGTGAGCCACCACACCGGGCCTTGGTTTCTTTCATCAACATAATGTGTATGAGATTTATCCATGTTGCTGAGTGAATCAGTAATTCATTCTTTTAGTTTTTGGTTTTGCTCTGTAGTAGTTGACTATATGAGTATACCACAAATTATTTATCCATTCTCCTATCGATGGATATTTGTGTTGTTTCTAGTTTTTAGCTATTACAAATAAAGCTGCTCTGAATATTTGTGTACCTGTCTTTTGGGGATAAATGCTCTTAATTATCTTGGAATAAATACCTATGAAGGGAATTGCTAGGTTACACAGGTGTATGATTAGCTTTAGTAGGTGTGCTAAGCAGTTTTACAAAGTGTTTTGGTCAATTCACATTCCACAGCAATGTTTGAAAGTTCTAGTTGCTCTATATCCCTAGTATTTTCAGTCTTTTAAATTTTATTTTATTTTATTTTATTTTATTTTATTTTTTTGAAAAAGAGTCTTGCTCTGTTGCCCAGGCTGGAGTGCATTGGCGCGATCTCAGCTCACTGCAACTTCTACCTCCGCAGTTCAAATGATTCTCCTGCCTCAGCCTCCCAAGTAGCTGGGATTATAGGTGTGCACCACCACACCTGGCTAATTTTTGTATTTTTAGTAGAGATGGGGTTTCACCATGTTGGCCATGCTGGTCTCAAACTTCTAGGCTCAAATGGTCTCAAACTCCTGGGCTCAAGTGATCCTCCTGCTGCAGCCTCCCAGGCGTGAGCCACAGCACCCAGTCTAATTTTTTTTTCCAGCACCACCCCCACCCCCAGCCAGTGTTTTTAATTTTAGCCATCCTGGTAGGTGGGTAATAAAAAATAGAATAATTTTAATTCAGCGTATTTGAAACCTGAGGCTTATCAGCTGACTTCTGCCAAGGTGAAAGCTATTGATATAGAAGACTGAATGTTGGCATTTTGCCTCAGATGCTTCATAAGAAAGGTCCAGTGGAAGTGGGCCTATCCAGCCTGGTTTGACCACTAGTAACATACTGCAAAATGACTTCTTTAGGCCTGAGTTTCCACATTCATCAAATTAGGTAAATTTGATGAGTTGGATTTGGTTCCCTCTAATGCTCTTATCAGCTGTTTCTAAATTTTTCTGCAAAGAGACCCCACTATTATGAACCCCTCTCTGCAAGAGAAATCTAACAAGAAAAAAAATAGAAATGCAGAGAGGAAAGAGTATCATTCTGGTGAACTATAAAACTCCAGGGTGGGGCTGGACGTGGTGGCTTATGCCGTAATCCCAATGCTTTGGGAGGCTGAGGTGGGAGGATCGCTTGAGTTTAAGAGTTCGAGACCAGCCTGGGAAAAACAGTGAGACCCCATCTCTAGAAAAAATTTTAAAAATTAGCCAGGTACGGTGGCATGTGCCTGTAGTCCTAGCTACTCAGGAGGCTGGGAGGATCTCTTAAGCCTGGAAGGTCAGAGATGCAGTGAACTGTGATGGCACCGATGCACTCCAGCCTGGACAACAGAGCAAAACCTTGTCTCAAAAAAAAAAAGAAAACCAAAATACTCTGGAAGGTGGCAGGGGAGATTAAAAGGCAGAGCCAAGTGGCAGTGCCAAGCTGAAATAGGTAGGGCTAAGAGTTTTATGATACTATCAGTCAAATGAAAATGCAAATTTAGCCTTGTCTTTTTGTCCTACCTTCTAGATGCAGGCTTCCCAGCCTCATTTGGCCGAGGGCCAGCTCTCCCTTCTCAGAGAATAGTCACCACTAACTACAGGAAGCATTTGCTGAGTACTTGCCATGGATTAAGCTCATTCCCAGGGCTGAAGGCTGATTTCCTGCCTTTGGCAAGGGGTCATACACATCCTTGTTGTTATCTATGTATAAAATCTTCTATTCTGGAAGAGGTTTTAGAAAATGAGCTGTAGAATTTGGCTGGATTCAAACCACCCAGGATCACCCAGCCAGTTATCCCTGAGCAAAGTCAGGTTTCTCTAGATGGTACAAAGCTAAGTGTGGAGAGGGAGACTGACTGGATCAGTGCAGGTATCTAATGGGGAATCCTCCACAGCCAGATCATATACATGTAGCCTCCCAACTCTGCCTGGAGAATGGGTATTGTAGGCCATCTTTACTGGGAAAACCTTCCCCTCTACCTGTCAATCCACAGTTCAGAAGTGTGAACTAAAACTGAAATCCTAAGCCTCACAATTGACTGAGCAGACCCCTTCTTGGCCAAGGGGACCCCAGAAAAACCTTAAAAACTGAGTTCCAGGTCATGACGGGATGGGAGGTCAGATATGCCTCCTTATACCCCCTCCCTTTTGCGGTTGAGACACAACAACTGACCAGCATTAATGTGAAAATAGAGAGCATAAGACTGATGGAACAACAACAAAAAATAATAAAAAATAATGTGTTTAAAGACTGATGGGACGGACTCTTTGTGGCAATATGATACCAAATTATAAGTAAGACCTAAGGCCATGCTAGGCAAGAGTTAAGTCACACACCCCTACACTTAAAGAATAAACCATGTGTAACTGCCACAAGGTTTTTCTTTCTCTAGCAGCTAAACAAGCACTAGCCTTAAGATAATCAATATTAAAATTTCTAGCTTACCCCTCACCAGACACTGGCCAACTGACCCCTTGTTCCACAAGCCATAACTATAGCTTTGATTGGACAAGAGACTTATTTCAGTAACCTTCTGCTGATAAGAAGACTATCAACCACGGACGAGTTCTGTCTAGTTTACAGAGGCTGTACATTTGAGTGCCTTTGTGTCCTGAAAAGACCTTTTGACATATAGGTCAAATTGTAATACATTTAAGTGTTAAGTGTCCACTGCAAGGTGAACACGGGTCATATGTAACATACATGTTTCTTCAATATTCGTGCTTCAGGACCACCTTCATGAATATTCATACCTCCTCCTATAACCTGTTGCATATGTATGTTTAGCCAATCCATCCAGCATAAAGCTCCTGTCCCACCCCTTCATCCTTCAAAGTACCTGACTCTGGTCTTTACCAGAAGCTACACTTCCCAGCCTATCAGCACGGTCACCTTACAAGCTGTAACCCTTTATAGAAAATAAAGTCTCATTTTCTTTTCTTTCTTTTTTTTTTTTTTTAGACAGAATTTCACGCTCGTTGCTCAACACTCAGGCTGGAGTGCAATGGCGCGATCTCGGCTCACTGCAACCTCCGCCTCCCAGGTTCAAGTGATTCTTCTGCCTCAGCCTTCAGGAGTAGCTGGATTACAGGTGCGCACCACCATGCCCAGCGAATTTTTGGTTTTGTTTTATGTTTTTTGAGACTGAGTCTCGCTTTGTCACCAGGCTGGAGTGTAGTGGCACGATATCGGCTCACTGCAACCTCCACCTCCTGGGTTCAAGCGATTCTCGTGCCTCAGCCTCCCAAGTAGCTGGGATTACAGGCACATGCCACCACACCCAGCTAATTTTTGTATTTTCAGTAGAGACTGGGTTTCACCATGTTGGCCAGGATGGTCTCAATCTCCTGACCTCGTGATCCGCCCATTTTGGCCTCCCAAAATGCTGGGATTACAGGCATGAGCCACCGCGCCCAGCTAATTTTTGTATTTTTGGTAGAGACGGGGTTTCACATTGGCCAGGATGGTCTCCATCTCTTGACTTCATGATCCACCCGCCTCAGCCCCCCAAAGTGCTGGGATTACAGGCGTGAGCCACTGCGCCCAGCCCAATTTTTTGTATTTTTAGTAAAGATGGGGTTTCACCATGTTGGCCAGGCTGGTCTTGAACTCCTGACCTCAGGTGATCCAACTGCTTCAGCCTCCCAAAGACTGGGACTACAGCCACCATGCCCGGCCTTAATTTTTTTCTATTTTTAGTAGAGACAGAGTTTCACCATGTTGGCCAGGCTGGTCTCAAACTCCTGACTTCTAGTAATCTGCCTGCCTCAGCCTTCCAAAGTGCTGGGATTAGAGGTGTGAGTCACTGCACCCGGCTTGATGGTTTTAAAAAACAGGAGTTTAGATGGGGGCGGTGGCTCATGCCTGTAATCCCAGCACTTTGGGAGGCCAAGGCAGGTGGATCACGAGGTCAGGAGATTGAGACCATCCTGGCTAACACGGTGAAACCCCGTCTCTACTAAAAATACAAAAAATTAGCCAGGCATGGTGGCGGGCGCCTGTAGTCCCAGCTACTCAGGAGGCTGAGGCAGGAGAATGGCGTGAACCCAGGAACCGGAGCTTGCAGTGAGCTGAGATTGCACCACTGCACTCCAGCCTGGGTGACAAAGCGAGACTCCGTCTCAAAAAAAAAAAACAAAAAACACACACACACACACACACACACAGGAGTTTCTCTGAAGAAGGTTTTTTTTTTTTTTTGGTCTGCCACAATCCACCTAAGATGTGACTTGCTCTTCCTTGCCTTCTGCCATGATTGTGAGGCCTCCCCAGCCATGTGGAACTGTAAGTTCAATTAAACCTCTTTCATTTGTAAATTGCCCAGTCTCAGCTATGTCTTTATCAGCAGCATGAAAATGGACTAATACAACCCCCATCTCTACAAAAATTTAAAAATTAGCCAGGTGTGTTGGTGCATGCCTGTAGTTCCAGCTACTAAGGAGGTTCCGGCCAGAGGATTACTTGAGCCCAGTTCAAGGCTGTAGTGAGCTATGATCATACCACTGTACTCTAGCCTGGGCAATGGTGCAAGACTTTGTTTCAAAATAAATTAAGTACATAAATAAAAACTTAAATATGAGAAAGAAAATCAGAGGGAAAGACTTTTTTTCTTTTCTTTTCTTTCTTTCTTTTTCTTTTTTTTTTTTGAGACAGAGTCTTGCTCTGTCACCCAGATTAGTGGTGTGATCACAGCTCACTGCAGCCATGACCTCCAGGGCTTAAGTGATCCTTCCAAGGAGCTGGGACTACAGATGCCGCCACCACGCCAGGCTAATTTCTGTGCTTTTCTTTCTTTTCTTTTTTTTTTTTTTTTGAGACGGAGTTTCGCTCTTGTTTCCCAGGCTGGATTCCAATAGTGCAATCTCAGCTCACTGCGACCTCTGCCTCCCGGGTTCAAGCAATTCTCTTGCCTCAGACTCCCAAGTAGCTGGGATTACAGGTATGGGCCACCATACCTGGCTAATTTTTTTGTATTTAGTAGAAATGGGGTTTTACCATGTTGGTCAGGCTGGTCTCAAACTCTTGACCTCAGGTGATCTATCCGCCTCAGCCTCCCCAGAGTGCTGGGATTACAGGCGTGAGCCACTGTGCCCAGCCAATTTTTGTACTTTTTGTAGAGACAGGGTCTCACTACTTTTCTTTTCTTTTTTTTTTAGACAGAGTTTCGCTCTTGTTGCCCAGGCTGGAGTGCAATGGTGCGATCTCAGCTCACCGCAACCTCCGCCTCCGGGGTTCAAGCGACTCTCCTGTCTCAGCCTCCCAAGTAGCTGGAATTACAGGCATGTGCCACCACCCCTGGCTGATTTTTGTATTTTCAGTAGAGACAGGGTTTCATCATTTTGGTCAGGCTGGTCCCGAACTCCCAACCTCAGGTGATCCACCTGCCTCGGCCTCCCAAAGTGCTGGGATTACAGGTGTAAGCCACCATGCCCAGCGAGTCTCACTACTTTTCCCAGGCTGGTTTCGAACTCCTGGGCTCAAGCCATCCTTCTGCCTCAGTCTCCCAAAGGGCTGGAACCACAGGCATGAGCCACTGTGCCCGCCTTCTCTTTTTCTTATTACAGTTTGGTTTGAACTACACCCTGAAAAGGGGGAAAGTATGGGGGGAAGTGGAAAAAGAAACTGTAGACCCACCATATCCTATAATCAATGGCTGTTAGTGTATGTACTACATGCTTATGATCTTTTTTCTCACCGAGATTATAAACCTCAATAGAGCACAGATTACCTCCTTTTGGTATCCTGCAGTATCTAACACAATGTGCTTCAGAAAGTAGATGTTTAAAACATATTTGTTGGTGATAATACCCACTGCTAGATACAGATGGTTTTGCATCAACCCGGCCGTGCTATCTCATCACACCTCATGTGCTAGATAACTTGTCTTTTCCTGATGGGTCCCTAGAGTGCAGGGCAAAAGAAAGCCAGCTAGGGTTTGTCAACCACACAAACAAGACTTGGCAAGGCCACGGCCTGACCGATTCAGCCAGTAAAGATACATTGAGCCACTTTTATTTTTTACTTTTTTGAGATGGAGTCTCACTCTTTGGCCCAGGCCAGACTGCAGTGGCGCTATCTCGGCTCACTGCAAGGTCCGCCTAGCGGGTTCATGCCATTCTCCTGCCTCAGCCTCCTGAGTAGCTGGGACTACAGGCACCCGCTACCACGCCCGGCTAATTTTTTGTATTTTTGGTAGAGACGGGGTTTCACCGTGTTAGCCAAGATGGTCTAGATCTCCTGACCTCATGATCTGCCCGCCTCGGCCTCCCAAAGTGCTGGGATTACAGGCGTGAGCCACCGTGCCCGGCCAAGCCACTTTTAGATTCAGGTAGTTTATTACTTACATACAGTGCAAAAGCAAAAATGCACAATGGTGATAGATGCTTGTGATCCTTGTCTCATACATCAAAAACGACAATACAGTTGACTCTGTATCTGTGGGTTCTACATCTGGGATTCAACCTACCTCGGGTCAAAAGTATTTAGAAAAAAGCTGATATAAAAAAATAATAGGCTGGACACGGTGGCTCTCACCTGTAATCCCAGCACTTTGGGAGGCCGAGGCAGGTGGATCACATGAGGTCAGGAGTTCAAGACCAGCCTAGCCAACATGGTGAAACCCCATCTTTACTAAAAATACAAAAATTAGCCAGGTGTGGTGGCAGATGCCTGTAATCCCAGCTACTTAGGAGGCTGAGGCAGGAGAATTGCTTGAACCCGGAGGTGGACGTGGCAGTGGGCCGAGATCACGCCACTGCATTCCAGCCTGGCAACAGAGCAAGACTCTGTCTCAAAGGAAACAAACAATACAAAAAATTAGCCAGGCATGGTGGTGGGTGCCTGTAATCCCAGCTTCTCAGGAGGCTGAGGCAGGAGAATTGCTTGAACCCAGGAGGCAGGAGTTGCAGTGAGCCAAGGTTGCACCACTGCACCCCAGCCTGGGCGACAGAGCGAGACTTTGTCTCAATTAAAAAAAAAAAAAAAGTCAGCCAGGCGCAGTGACTCACAGCTATAATCCCAGCATTTTGGGAAGCTGAGGTGGGTAGATCGCTTGAGGTCAGGAGTTTGAGACCAGCCCGGCCAATGTAGTGAAACCCTGTCTCTACTAGAAATACAAAAATTAGCTGGGCGTGGTGGCACACGCCTGTAATTCCAGCTACTTGGGAGACTGAGGTGGTTGCAGTGAGCTGAACTGAGATCGCACCACTGCACTCCAGAGCCTGGGTGACACAGTGAGACTGTCACCAAAGGAAAAAAAAGTAATATATGAGAGGAGGATGTGCATAGGTTACATGCAAATACTATGCCATTTGATATCAGGGACTTGAGTACCGCTGATTTTAATATCTGCCAGGAATCCTGAAACCAATCCCCTGCAGATACCAAGGGACAACTGTACTGAAACAAAAGGGGCCAGATGACTGCAACGTGAGTTGTGAGATACCCTGTTGAACGGGAGCCAATTCTAGACTGCAGCCAGATGATTTTGTATTCAGCAGTGCTATTCTGAGGGAGTGGGGAGAAAGCCCCACACCTCATCAGAAACTATGAGGAGAGGAGAAGCTGTCTCCTGACTGCCTCCCCGAGGAGGTTGCCTCCAGGTCCCTATCAGCCTCCTATTTTCTTCTATTCTAGGAACATCACACAGCATTCTGCTAAGACTCAGAGATCCCTGGATTCAAGCCTATGCCTATGATGCATGCAAGGTGGCCAGCGTTCCACGGTGGAGATGTTCCTCTACAGCTTTCTCAGGGTTTGAAAATAAGAATAAAAATCAAGAACTCTGGCCGGGCGCGGTGGCTCAAGCCTGTAATCCCAGCATTTTGGGAGGCCGAGGCGGGCGGATCACGAAGTCAGGAGATCAAGACCATCCTGGCTAACGTGGTAAAACCCCGTTTCTACTAAAAAAAAAATACAAAAAATTAGCCGGGTGTGGTGGTGAGTGCCTGTAGTCCCAGCTACTGAGGAGGCTGAGGCAGGAGCATGGTGTGAACCTGGGAGGCGGAGCTTGCAGTGAGTCGAGATGGTGCCACTGCACTTCAGCCTGGGCGACACACTGAGACTCCATCTCAAAAAAAAAAAAAAAAAATTAAAAAAAAGAAATCTAGATTCCAATCTAGTCAAATATATAATTAGCTATGTGATATAAGCAAGTATTTTATCTGTCCATGGCTCTTTTTTTAAATGCATGAAATTATATATTTTTAATTGTTTGCTTTTGCGGGGAGGGGGCTCTATCTCTTCTTATTAGGCTATAAACTGCATGAAAACAGGGGCTTTATCTACTTTGTTCACTATTGTGGCCCTGCTGCTTAAAACAGTGACAGGTACAAGGCAGAGATTCAGCAAACACTTGTTGAATTAATGAAGTGCAAGATATTTCTCTGTATTTTGTGTGTGTGTGTGTGTGTGTGTGTGCATTTAAAGCCTTTAAAATCTGCTCTCAGGTCATTTGGAGAAAATTAATAGAAGAGACCCAAGGAAAATGACTTTGCCTTTTTTTTTTTTTTTTTTTTAAGGGAGCTCAACTTTAAAAAGCCTGAGGGAAGGCTCATTTAACCTCAGAGTGAATAATTATATACTGTGGAGTGGAGCATAGTACCCAAGTGGATTTTTTATTAGTGCTATTATAATAAATCCTAATGACACACGACTCTGACACATTGTTCTTTGTAATAATAGAAAATAGGGGAGGCCCCGCTTTTGCACAGTTTTGTTGTACACCTGCTACTTTCCTGGATATCTTCCTGAGTTCCCTTTTTCTCAGCCAATATACAGTGTAGACCAGGAAAGAAATTACAGGTCAAGGGACCTGCCTCTGGCTCTGATTATAACAAGTCATTCACTTCTTTCCCATAGGCCCCAGTTTCTTCATTTTATGTGTTAAAGTGCATACCTTTTTTTTTTTTTTTTTTTTTGAGACAGAGTCTCACTCTGTCACCCAGGCTGCAGTGCAGTGGCGTGATCTCAGCTCACTGCAACTTCTGCCTCCGGGTTCAAGCGATTCTCCTTTCCTCAGCCTCCTGAGTAGTAGCTGGGATTGCAGGCGCCCGCCACCATGCCAAGCTAAGCTTTGAATTTTTTGTAGAGATGGGGTTTCGCCATGTTGGCCAGGCTGGTCTCGAACTCCTGACCTCAAGTGATCCGCCTGCCTCGGCCTCCCAAAGTGTGGGATTACAGGCGTGAGCCTCCACGCCCAGCTGGTTTTCTTTAATTGCAATTAAGTGAAATGTATTATATCTCTTTTAGAGGTAAAGAAATTATGGCTCAAATAGATTGAGTGACCTGCTGAAAGATCGCTAGTTAATATTAGAGCCAAGTTTCGGACTCCAGGTTCAGATTTCTTTCCACCACAACGAGACGCTTAGATCTCCAAGGCCCTAGTCTCTTTCCTCAATATCATCTCGTTGAAAAGGGGAGGGATTTACCCTGGTTTGCTCCCAGCGTCTAAGGCTCTCTCTGCCTGGCACATGGACAGGAATTTTGTCTATTTTGAGCAGGCACTCAATATATATTATTTATTGACTACAGACGCGCCACATTTTGCCCTGTGACTTTCAGCAAGTCGCTGTTCCTTTCTGGATTTCATCTCTACCCCCTGCTCGGCCCAGTCTCCACCCCGCGCCTCCTTGGCTCCTCCGGCCACTAGATTGCGCTGTGGTGTTGGACCCCACCCAGCAGACAGCGGCGCCCTTCTTGGCCCGGCTGCGCCTTCGCCAGTCGGAAAGCGGATCGCAACGAACCGGAAGTGCTAAAGCCTCCGAGGCCAAGGCCGCTGCTACTGCTGCCGCTACTTCTTAGTGCCGCGTTCGCCGCCTGGGTTGTCACCGGCGCCGCCGCCGAGGAAGCCACTGCAACCAGGACCGGAGTGGAGGCGGCGCAGCATGAAGCGGCGCAGGCCCGCTCCATAGCGCACGTCGGGACGGTCCGGGCGGGGCCAGGGGGGAAGGTGCAGTATCCGCCCCCCTCTCCTTCTCCTGCGCCGGCGAGGCCTGGGCCACGGCTCACCAGGCCCTTTCCGCCTCAAGGAGGGACTGCTCGGCGCGTTCTCAGGGTCAGCGCGCTTTGCGGTTTACCCGGCGCGCCGCCTTGCCCAGTGCAGAGCTGGTGGTGCCCTACCCCCCTCCCCCCCACTTGCCGGAAGAGGAAGCCAAGGCTCTGAGATTCCGAGTCAACCACCGTTCACTGGGCGCCCCTTGAGCTCTGAGCGCTGGCCTCCTGACTTCCACGTCCGTTATCTTAATTGAGTCTCGCTGGGGTTGGGAGGCCGGGTATTGTCAGCGCTTACAGATGAGGAAACGGAAGCCCACAGAGGCGAAGGGATTTTCCTTAAGTCCGACTTGGCAGATGGGCTTCGGCCTCAGATTTTCTGGTTTCTCAGCTGGTGGTCTTTTTTCTCTCCTGCCTCATGCTAGGTCGATTCCCTCCCTGCTCACTGCCCCCTCCCATTCTGTTCCACCCGCTCGCAGCAGGACACTTTCCTTTCCTGCCACACCTGTCTTCTCACACACTTTTCTTCTAAGACTTGGCATTCCTCCCATCTCTCTTCTCAATATTCTCTGCTATGCCTCTCCTCTTGTTCCTCATTCATAGTTTTTCAAGGTCTTTGCCCCCTCTGTGCTATTGAATCTCTCAACTAGGTGTGGACCCTAAAGAATGAGATAGCTAGGCTTCAGTGAGGCTTTAGGTGTTTAAGTGGACGGCTGTTTGGCCCTTGAGTTAAAAATTAAGGAATTTCACTTGAGTGGATCCAAACTCAAGAGTCCTAAAGCTATTTTCTGAGTCAACATGCTCTATTTCTGAGTGAGGGGCTTAGTGCTATGAGGTGTCTTGACATCTTAGTCCATTGTTGCTGTGCTGGCATAACCTCGCTGTTTTTCCTGCACTTGCCACTTAGCTTTTCCCACCCCATCCCTTCATCACCTACTTGGGCTATGGGAGCCCAAAATTAAACTTACAGAGTAACAGATGTAATAGCAGACCTTCCTTTTTTTTTTTTTCCTAAGCCAGAATTTCAACAAGTTTAATGCTTCTTTTTCCAGAAAAGTTACCTATTTAAATTATTCTCAGAGTAATGCAGCAAGAAAAAAAGCGAAAATGGAATGCACTTAAGATGAATAGAAAATTGTTTATCTCGTGAAAAGTCTTAAGTTATTAAATTCAAGTTAATTCCCTTTCTGCAAAAATGGCCTGTAACTCTTACTGGTTATCCTCCTGAGTTAATTCTATCTCCATCCAGCTTGATATGACATTATTATGTAAAAGAGGAACAGGAATAGGCACATAAAAATAAATTTTATTAATCATATGCCGTTTTTGATGATTTGCAATAGTCACTGAGTAACTTCACATCTGTATGCCTTTTGTAACTTTTTAAAGCCTTTCCATGGTTTTCCTTTGTCTGGACACCAAAGTTTACTATGTTAGGATATTCTTTTGACTATATTGGGCTACACATCTCTGAAATAAAATAATTCTTGAATTCTGATAACATAAAATGCAGATACAAAATAATGTAGGCATTATATATTGCCCCAAAAAGTGATATTTTGGTATCAGTTTTAACTACTATTTTGGGGCTTCTCTTTTTGGCCACATATGGTCCATCTTAATGATCAAAGTCTTATCTTATTTCATTATCCTGGTGAGCAGGCTTTGATGGTGAGGAAAGGAAAGATTCCTGTGAGAAGAGCAGGATGAGCAGAGGGATTCTATGCTTGAAGTCGAGTCACTTGAAAAAGATCTCTTTGAATGTGGAAGAGATCTGAGCAGATGAAAATAAAATCAGGTAGGCACCAGGGAAACTAATTAAGTGACGAGGTAGGTGGGGCAGTGAAATATATGCACTGTGCTGAGAAGGTACACTGACCCTATTTTCCTATTTTTGACATTAGAAAATTCAGGTCACCTATTTTGAGAATGTGTTTGTATATAATCAGGAATTAAGTCATTTACCAAACATCTGCACAGATTACCAATATTATATAATATCAGGTATATTTTAGAAATGCAGGATGGACATTTGCTGTGAACTTACAGAATAGGAGACCATCATTTGGACTGTACAATGTTTGTACATGTACACGCAAGTATGCATGTGTATGCATAGAGTGTCCAGGGCTTAGTACGATTCAGGAATACCAGATAATTTAAATGTAAGCTAATGTACATTTTACATAAGAAAGATGTGACGTGAATGATAAGAAGCTGGGCATGGCCAGGCGCGGTGACTCACACCTATAATCCCAGCCTGTACAACATAGTGAGACCCCCATCTCTACAAAAAAGTTTTAAAAAATTAGCCAGGCATGGTGATGCATTCCTGTGGTCTTAGCTGCTCAGGAGGCTGAGGCGTAAGGATCCTCTGATTCCAGGAGTTCAAGGCTGTACCACTGCACTGCAGCTTGGGCAACAGTGAGACTTGTCTAAAAAAAATAAACTGGACAGTAAGGCTTGGGAGGAGTTCTTTCTGTTGAGCTTCCCTATTCTGTTCCCCAGCCCTATTCTTGCAAGCACTAGTTTGCAGGTGAACTTCCAAACATAACACGAGAAGTTGAGAAAAATGAGCCCAATTTGTATAGGTTCTTTTCTCATTTGTCCCTCAGTCCGTTAGATATAAAACTGGGTCCGTTGGCCGGGCACGGTGGCTCCCACCTGTAATCCCAGCACTTTGGGAGGCCAAGGCGGGTGGATCATAAGGTGAGGAGTTCAAGACCAGCCTGGCCAAGATGGTGAAACCCCGTCTCTACTAAAAAATACAAAAATTAACTGGGCACGATGGCGGGTGCCTGTAATCCCAACTACTCGGGAGGCTGAGGCAGGAGAATTGCTTGAACCTGGGAGGCAGAGTTTGCAGTGAGCCGAGATCTCATGCCACTGCACTCTAGCCTGGGTGACAGAGCAAGACTCTGCCTCAAAACAAAACAAAAACAGCAACAACAACAAAACTGGTTCCGTTGACATTTGGTAGAAAGTAGGCCTCCACTAGCTAGCTTTTATTAGGGCAAGTAAACAACATACGATAGTATATAACCACCACAGTCTTATACTGTCAGTAAATATCAGTGTGCTGGATACTCCTTGAACTAAATGACTTAATTCCCTGCCAAGCTGTTTTGGATTTTAGTCATTGAAAGTGAATGCTCACTTGTTACAATGATACAAGCATACCTGGTAACTGTCTAATAGGTTTTCTGGCCACTTTGTTACTGTTATATTGAAAATGGTAACATAGGTAACTGTAGCATGAAAAAAGACAAAATAAGCTGCACACACACTTCATTCAGTTCTTTGGCATGCCAGTAACGTGTGCTTAATGGACTAATTCACAATCCATACCTGCTAATAGCTTTTAGTCTGTGATAGTTACTATGAATTTATGTTAGCCTTCAAATTTGGGCTTTAAAAAAGATATATTAAATGTACAGCTTTGTATTTATTATTATAGAAGTAGTTAATAATTATGTTAAGTTTGGTTGCATAAATGCAATTTAGTTTATCTCCCAAGTCCACATGTCTTTGACATTTATTAGTTCAAAAAGAGTAGATTGCCCAGAATTTTTATGTTCCTTTTTGGCAGTGTCATGAATAATATATGTTGGAATACACACTGGTTTATGATAACACTTTTTGTTATTTGGTACTTCGCTCATGTTAAATGTTGGAAAAGATAAAGGAGAAATGCAACTTCTGGATTTGTGAAATAAGAATAAACATTAGCAGATGAGACATTAACAAACACTATTTAGGGGTTGAACCGGTAAACCCCAGTTCATACTTTTTGTCAAAATACTGTTGGTACAAATATTAAATGCTTTCTGTATCAACTACTTCAGCTAATTAAAGCCACTTTAAGATAGTATCTTTTTTTCCTGCCATTTAATCGGTATATGTTGTATGATTGGTAAGAATAGTCATGTAAGTTTCCTTAAAATACAGAGTCACCACGCTGGGCGTGGTGGCTCATGCCTGTAATCCCGGCACTTTGGGAGGCCGAGGCGGGCGGATCACAAGGTCAGGAGATCAAGACCATCCTGGCTAACACAGTGAAACCCCATCTCTACTAAAAATACAAAAAATTAGCCGGGCGTTGTGGTGCATGCCTGTAATCCCAGCTACTGGGGAGGCTAAGGCAGGAGAATGGCGTGAACCTGGGAGGCGGAGCTTGCAAAGAGCCAAGATTGTGCCACCGCACTCCAGTCTGGGTAACAGAGCGAGACTCCGTCTCAAAAAAAAAAAAAAAAAAAAAATGTAGGGTCACCACAAATGATCATGATAGTGATGTCTAGCAAGAGCAGAAGACTCAGAAATGCATCAGCCAGTTAAGTGTTTTGTTTGGCTTTCCATTTAAAAGGAAACAATATATTATCTTGGGTAAGTACCCTAGGAAGTTTATTACATGCACGTTATTTTTGACAATTTTATTACCGTTCTCATTTGTTGTGGTTATTTCTGTTAGCTGAAAAAAATCCACACTTACCAAATGTGTTACTTTTTAAAATGCAAAACACTTAGCTTCCTTGGCAGAGTTAGCTTCACTATTGACATGCTCTTGGGTGGAGCATAGCAGCCAACTGGCAAATGGCCTGTTTCCTTCCAGTGTGGGAAAGAAAAGGGAGTTTTGGCAAGAAATACCTAAGGAGAGCCTTTTATAAAAGCTACCAAAGGGATTTATAGGCACTGTGAAGTAGACCTGACCTCAATTTTTTTTTAATTTCATTTTTAAACTGAACACAGAGAAGGGAGAGCTGTTGCTTTTCTTACTAGGTTTCATTGCAGCTGTGCTAAAAAGCATTTTTTTCTTGTCCTCCCCACTCCCCCGCTTTTTTTTTGACCCTATCAGAGAATCATTCTGATAATAGAAGACAGACCTGTGAACAGCTTCATGTGCCTTGTTTTTCTAGGAAAATGCAACATGGCAGCAGCAATGGAAACAGAACAGCTGGGTGTTGAGATATTTGAAACTGCGGACTGTGAGGAGAATATTGAATCACAGGATCGGCCTAAATTGGAGCCTTTTTATGTTGAGCGGTATTCCTGGAGTCAGCTTAAAAAGCTGCTTGCTGATACCAGAAAATATCATGGCTACATGATGGCTAAGGCACCACATGATTTCATGTTTGTGAAGAGGAATGATCCAGATGGACCTCATTCAGACAGAATCTATTACCTTGGTGAGTACAAAGTTGTAGTTTCTGAGAGAAAATGATCTCTTAAGTCAAACTTAAAGTCTAGGTATAATTGACACTCAAAAGTTTGATGAATAAATAAATCAGTGACTTTTGGTTTCATTAAAGAAAACCTATAATTTGAAGAATTCGATTTTGTTGTATCGCATTAACTTTATTTTTACTTTTAGGTAACAAGTCATTAATTGATCATGATTGTTTTTCAAAATCGAAGATGCCAGAAATTGCTTCTTCCTAAAGCTAGCTTGAAATGCCTTTCTTTAGAGGGTCTGATTAGGAAAACAAACAATAAAACCATTAGTTTGTTCCCACTCAACAGCTGCTGCTTTTGTTTTTTTAATCCAAGGCTGTTTTTGGTCTCTTCTTCCTGAATCCATTCACTCCAGATTTAATGTCTGCCTATATTAAATATGTTAATCTACTGATTTACTTTCTTGTTTGTTAAATTTTTAAAGGTAGGTTCCTTCCCCTCCTCCAAAATTTTTCCAATATAAATTTTATTCGTTTATGTGAATGTGTGTGTATATGTGTTTTATTTATTTGTGTGTGTGTGTGGTGTGTGTATGTATGTGTGTATGGAGATATTAAAGATGTTGTCTGCATGAGTTCATGTCATAATTATAGTTTTTTTTTTTTTTTTTGAGACAGGGTCTCACTCTGTCACCCAGGTTGGAGTGCAGTGGCACACTAATGGCTCACTGCAGCCTTGACCTCCCAGGCTCAAACAATCCTCCCAAGCTGGGACTACAGGTGCACGCCACCACGGCCAGCTAATGTTTTGTTGTTTTGTTTTGTTTTTTTATAGAGATGGAGTTTTGCCATGTTGCTGAAGCTGGGATTCATTTTTTTTTAAAAACTTCGTTAACATTCCATTATATAATTGTGCCATATTTTACTTAACCAGACCTCTAATAATGGTCACACGCTGCCACAACCAGCTAATTTTTTGAATTTTTTGGTAGAGATGGAGTTTTGCCATGTTGCTCAGGCTAAGATTCTTTCTTTTTTTAACAACTCAGAATATTCCATTATATAATTGTGCCATATTTTACTTAACCAGACCTCCAGTAATGGCATTTAGGTTTTTCTAATCTGTTGTTACAAAAGATGAGGAAGTGAATATCACTGTATTAGATCATTTTGCACATGTATGAGTATACCTGTAGAACTAATTCCTAAGAGTGGAAGTACTGGGAAAAAGGGTATATATATTTTGAATTTTGATTGATATTACTGAACTCCCCTTTCAAAGAGGTTATAGAGTGTATACTACCATGATATTATCTCCGATTATCTATTTCTCCATGCATACACCAGTAGTGAGTAATTAAACTTTTTGATCTTTCCCAGTCAGATTAGCAAACAGCAGTTTCTCATTGTTTTTATTTTATTTCTCTTATGAGTGAGGTTGAGCATCATTTCACATGCTTAAAAAGCCGTTTGTGGCTGGGCGTAGTGGTACACACCTGTATTCCCAGCACTTTGGGAGGCTGTGGCTGGCGGATCACTTGAGGTCAGGAGTTTGAGACCAGCCTCACCAACATGGTGAAACCGCATCTCTACTAAAAATGCAAAAATTAGTCAGGCGTAGTAGTACACACTTGTAATCCCAGCTACTTGGGAGGCTGAGGCAGGAGAATTGCTTGATCCTGGGAGGTGGAGGTTGCAGTGAGCTGAGATGGTGCCACTGCACTCCAGCCTGGATGACAGAGCGAGACTTGGTCTCAAGTAAAGAAAAAAAAAAGCCATTTGTATTTCTTTTCTGTACATTCACAGTCTATAATCTTTGGTTTTTTAATTGGGTTGGGTTTCTTTTTTATTTTTTAAAGTTCTTTTTCCACCCAACCCCTGAAGAGGGTTTCTTTTTCTTAATGATTTGAAGCCTTTTATATAGTAAGTGAATTAATCCTTTGTGGGATTGTCCCAAGTTTGCTTATTTTTTAAATTAATTATTAATTATTATTATTTTTTGAGACAGGGTCTCAGTCTTCTAGGCTGGAGTACAGTGGCATGATCTTGGCTCACTGCATCCTTGACCTCCCAGGCTGAAGTGATCCTCCCGCCTCAATCCCCCAAGTGGCTGGGCCTACAGGCGTGTGCCACCATGCCCAGCTAATTTGTGTATTTTTTTTTGTAGAGACGGGTTTCGCCATGTTGTCCAGGCTGATCTGGAACTCCTGAGCTCCAGCAATCTGCCTGCCTCAGCTAGGATTACAGGCGTGAGCCACCGCACCTGGCCTTTTTTTTTTTTTTTTTTTGAGATGGCGGTCTCACTCTGTTGTCCAGGCTGGAGTGCAGTGGTGTGATCCTGGCTAACTGCAACCTCCTCCTCCCAGGCTTAAGCCATCCTCCCATCTCAGCCTCCCAAGTAGCTGGGACTATAGGCACACACCACTATGCCCAGCTAATTTTTGTATTTTTGGTAGAGATTGGGTTTCACCATGTTGCTCAGGCTCATCTCAAACTCCTGAGCTCAAGCTATCTACCCACCTCAGCCTCCCAGAGTGCTGGAATTGCAGACGTGAGCCACTACACCTGGCCAGAAATCTTTTCTTTTATAAGAAATACATTTTTGAGAGCCCTTATTCCAAATGTATGCTTAGAAGAAGCTCTATTATTTAGTAACAAGCATTTCGTTACATTAACATTTTACTTCATCACATGCTTAATTTTGCCTCTTGTTCTTTGTCATGCTATCCTAAAGAGAAACAAGACTCATTGATACTGTTGCCTGAAGACATGGGCCCAAAATTACTGCTGTAGCTCTAAAGACCAATAAATACCATTAGGAAAGAATGAGAAAAGCCCATTTGTGCTTATGTCAGAACATAGAATGTGCTGGGGAAATTTTTACTGGTCATGGATAAAGCCAAGGCAGACATTATGGAACTAGGAGCATATAGGGAGGGGCAACTGAAATGATTGTGGGGGAATGGCTGTTACTGAGGAGAGAAGAAAACCAGTTTTGTCTTTTTGTTTTAATATTTGAAGACTGAAGGCTCTTAGAAGGATCACATTTTGTAAAATTGTGAATGGTATTGATAGGTGACCACAGTCTTAAGAATTCTATAGCAAAGCAACTTGGGAATCTACAAAGTAGATTTTACACAAAATTGAGTGCTGAAGTAAATGTCAACTGATATATAACTTTTTACTCCAAAGGCAACATAAACTAATCAGAAAAATAAGAGGATAAAAAAAGATGTGGTTATTTGGGGGCTTATCCTCAACATTTGCAAGGGTTAGCATGGGAGTTATCATAAATACCTTTCCCGAGGCTACCTTCTGCTGGCATTAATAATTCAAAAACATAGGTTGAGGATCTCTTTCACCCAGGAGATTTCTTGTTATTTCTGTGTGATTTATTTTTTCCTTCCTTCACTCCTCCAGCTTTTTGGAAGCAATACCCCCTTTTTTGTTTTGAGATGGAGTTTTGCCCTTGTTGCCCAGGCTGGAGTGCAGTGGCGTGATCTCGGTTTATTGCAACCTCTGCCTCCCGGGTTCAAGTGATTCTCCTGCCTCAGCCTCCCGAGTAGCTGGGAATACAGGCATGTGCCACCACGCCCGGCTAATTTTGTATTTTTAGTAGAGGCAGGGTTTCTCCATGTTGGTCAGGCTGGTCTCGAGCTCCCAACCTCAGGTAATCCGCCCACCTCAGCCTCCCAAAGTGCTGTGATTACAGGTGTGAGCCACCGCGGCTGGCCAGTAATACCTTTTTAGAATAGAAAGGCTTTGTTTTACCTTATGTTTTCTTTGGTTCATATCTTCATAACCATAGTGTGTTTTTGTCAATCTTTTATATGTAACTCACTCTACACTGCTGTGACCTTCCCATCCAGTTATCACATGATTTTGCAGAAGAGATTTGGCTTCTACTTAATTTAGACCTTTTTCCTTTGCCCTTCCCCAATAAAGGACAAAGAGATTTTCAGCAGATCAGTTGCCAGATTCTGTGTTGTTTTAATATTAGTATAGTTTTATTGGAAACCCTAAAGGTCTTATTAATGATTATAGTTACAGAACTTTTTTTTTTTTTGAGACAGAGTCTTGCTCTGTTGCCCAGGCCAGAGTGCAGTGGTGTGATCTCGGCTCACTGCAATCTCCGTCTCCTGGGTTCAAGCAATTCTCCTGCCTCAGCCACCCAAATAGCTGGGATTACAGGCACGTGCCACCACGCCCAGCTAATTTTTTTGTATTTTTGGTACAGACGAGGTTTCATCATGTTGGCCAGGCTGGTCTCAAACTCCTGATCTCAAATGATCCGCCTGCCTCGGGCTCCCAAAGTGCTGGGACTACAAGCATGAGCCACCACGCCCAGCCTACAGAACTTTTATAATGAATAAAAACTAGAATTCAGTTAGATCTATGTGTTTCCAATTAAGCACTTTAAATGTTTCAGAAACAGTAATCTGAAGTTGTTATATTGGAATCTCATGAGCCTGTTGCCAACTTGTAAAGGACTCACAATTTTCAAAAAATTCTGAAAATGGTACTTTTCTCTACACAGCAACTTACATACTTTTATATTTATTTTGAGAGGGACTAAGATCTGAATACCAAAATGAAACCTGAGCATTTTTCTTTAAAGCCTCAGATTTCTTTTTTTTTTTTTTTTTTTTTTTAAGTTGGGATCTTGCTATGTTACCTAGGCTGGTCTTGAATTCCTAGGTTCACGTGATCCTCCCACTGTAGCCTCCCAGGTAGCTGGGATTATAGGCATGTGTACTGTGCCAGGCTAGCCTTGGTTTTATTGAAAATTTTTATGGCATATGGCATAAGCACATTCTACTTGTTAACATTCATTATATATCCCATAGAGTGCAAAATATTGCAGTGTATAGAAGGCATTATGTACTTGCAACTGTGACTGTAGTAAGAATGCTATTCGAAAAAATAATAATAAATGATTGCTTTCTCCTATAGCCATGTCTGGTGAGAACAGAGAAAATACACTGTTTTATTCTGAAATTCCCAAAACTATCAATAGAGCAGCAGTCTTAATGCTCTCTTGGAAGCCTCTTTTGGATCTTTTTCAGGTAGGATTAAATGTTGTTGTTCCTATGATTTGGTGTATGTATTCAGATACTGCATTTATTTAGAGGTTGGGATTTTATATTTGAAGTAGATGTAAATAAAAAAAATAAAACGTTTTTATGTTTTTGCATGTATGACCCTGAAATTCCATTTAATTCTTGATATCTGAAACTAAGAGATAATAAAATTCAATTTTTTAAACTGCTTTCTCCCTGTTTAACTGCATTTCCCTTCATAAACTTTGTACTTACGTAGTTCTCACATTTTTTAAAGGAGTTGTTCACAGAAAAGAACTGATACATATTTCCAGAAAGGCTTATTTATATATTTTAATTGATTTTGTATTTCTAAAGCTCAGTAACAGCACTAAAATAAAGGTACAAAGTTCAGTTTTACCTTCTGAATAGTATAATTCCATTTATGTAAAATCAAAGGTTGGGGTTTTATTTCCCCCAATATTTTATCTTTATTTTTTCTTATTAAAAACTATTTAACATATATATATAATAGTTTTTAAACATATATATGTTTATATATAAACATATATAAACAGATTCCAGGATTTCAGTGCATATGTATGTTTACATGTTTATATATATTTATATATGTTATATATATGTTTATATGTATATATGTTTACATATATATATGTTTAATAAGATGGGGTCTTGCTATGTTGTCCAGGTTGGTCTCAAACTCTCAAACTTCTGGGTTCAAGCAATCTGCCTGCCTCGGCTTCCCACAGTGCTGGGATTACAGGCGTGAGCCACCTCACCTGGCCGATTTTATCTTTAGATAAGAAAGTAAATTGTTGAAAATATCCCAAAGAGAATGTTTCGGTACAATCGTTTGCTTCTTTGGTTCTCATTATTATTTTTACAGTGAGTATTTATTTATTTATTATTATCATTTTTTTTTTGAGACAGAGTTTTGCTCTTCTTGCCCAGGCTGGAGTTCAATGGCGCAGTCTCGGCTCACTACAACCTCCGCCTCCCGGGTTCAAGCGATTCTCCTACCTCAGACTCCCAAGTAGCTGGGATTACAGGCATGCACCACCACGCCCAGCTAATTTTGTATTTTTAGTAGAGCCACAGTTTCACCGTGTTAGCCAGGATGGTCTCGATCTCCTGACTTCGTGATCTGCCTGCCTCGGCCTCCCAAAGTGCTGGGATTATAGGTGTGAGCCACCGCACCCGGCCTTGGCCGAGTATTTCTTAATTGAATAACATGAATGTGCTGTTTCTTATAGAAATTAAAAAAAAAATAACTTTTATAACAACTAATCTTTTTTTTTTTTTTGAGACACAGTCTTGCTCTGCAACCCGGGCTGGAGTGCAGTGGCGCAATCTTGGCTCACTGTAACTTCTGCCTCCCAGATTCAAGCGATTCTCCTGCCTCAGCCTCCCAAGTAGCTGGGATTACAGGTGCACACCACCATGCCTGGCTAATTTTTGTATTTTCAGTAGAGACAGGGTTTCATCATGTCACCCAGGCTGGTCTCGAACTCTTGGCCTCAAGTGATCCACCGCCTCAGCTTCCCAAAGTGCTGGGACTACAGGTGTGAGCCACTGCACCTGGCCACAACTAATCATTTTCACTCCAACTATTTGTCATGAACATTGCCCTTTACATAGGCATGTGACTTTTCTTTAAAACAAAAAATTTCTTATTCTGAGACCAGTGTCTTTAACTGAAATAACGATAATTTTCTCAGAAAAATTGGCAAAACTGTTTTAAACTTTTATAATGGAAATTTTTAAAGCATACAAAAGTAGAATAACGTGAAATATTTTCAACAAGGATTAAATCTTAGGCATCAGTGTTGATTGTAGCCCTACTAACTTCCCCTCACAACCCCCCACAGCCTACTACTCAGACTTGTTTTTTTTTTTTGAGACAGAGTCTCACTCTGTCGCCCAGGCTGGAGTGTAGTGGTGCCATCTCAGCTCACTGCAAGCTCCTCCTCCCGGGTTCACACCATTCTCCTGCCTCAGCCTACCTAGTAGCTGGGACTACAGGCTCCCGCCACCATGCCCAGCTAATTTTTTGCATTTTTAGTACGGACAGGGTTTCACTGTGTTAGGCAGGATAGTCTCAATCTCCTGACCTCGTGATCCGCCTGCCTCGGCCTCCCAAAGTGCTGGGATTACAGGTGTGAGCCACCGCGTCCGGCCCTGCTCAGACAGTTTTAAAGAAGATACCAGATATGTCATTCCTGAAATATATCAGTATGTATCTCTAAAGTATACAAATTCTTTTTTTAATTGAGACAGCATCTCACTCTGTCACCCAAGTTGGAATACAGTGGTGTGTGATCACAGCTCACTGCAGCTTTAACTTCCTGAGCTCAGGCAATCCTGCCTCAGCCTCCTGAGTAGCTGGGACTACAGGCGTATGGCACCATTGCCAGCTAATCTTTTAAATGTTTTGTAGAGACAGGGTCTCACTGTGCTGCCCAGGGTGGTCTCAAACTCCTGAGCTCAAGCGATCCTCCCACCTTGACCTTCCAAAGTGCTATAATAGGTGTGAGCCACCCCACCCAGCATGTTCTACCACAGTTTTTTTTTTTGAGACGGAATCTTGCTCTGTCGCCAGGCTGGAGTGCAGTGGCGCGTTCTCAGCTCACTGCAACCTCCGCCTCCCAGGTTCAAGCGATTCTCCTGCCTCAGCCTCCCGAGTAGCTGGGACTATAGCGTGCGCCACCAGGCCTAGCTAATTTTTGTATTTTTAGTAGAGACAGGGTTTCACCATGTTGGCCAGGATGGTCTCAATCTCTTGACCTTGTAATCCACCTACCTCGGCCTCCCAAAGTGCTGGAATTACAAGCGTGAGCTGCTGCACCCGGCCCTACGACAATTTTTTTTTTTTTTTTTTTTTTTTGAGATGGAGTTTCACTCTTGTTGCCCAGGCTGGAGTGCAATGGCACGATCTCAGCTCACGGCAACCTCTGCCTCCTGGGTTCAAGGGATTCTCCTGCCTCAGCCTCCCAAGTAGCTGGAATTACAGGCATGCGCCACCACACCCGGATGATTTTTGTATTTTTTATTAGAGAAGGGGTTTCTCCATGTTGGTCAGGCTGGTCTTGAACTTCCGACCTCAGGTGATCCTCCCACCTCAGCCTCCCTGAGTGCTGGGATTACAGGTGTGAGCCACTGCATCCGGCCCGCAATTTTTTTTAAAAAGGGCCAGGCACAGTGGCTGATGCCTGTAATCACAGCACTTTGGGAAGCCAAGGAGGGTGGATCACTTGAGGCCAGGAGTTCGAGACCAGCCTGACCAACATGGTGAAACCCCATCTCTACTAAAAAAAATACAGAAAAGGCCAGGTGCGGTCGCTTATGCCTGTAATCTCAGCACTTTGGGAGGCTGAGGCGGATGGATCACTTGAAGTCAGGAGTTCAAGACCACTCTGGCCAACATGGTGAAACCCCGTCTCTACTAAAAATATAAAAAAATAAGCCAGGCATGATGGCAGGTGCCTGTAATCCTAGCTACTCGGGAGGCTGAGGTGGGAGAATCGATTGAACCCGGGAGGCAGAGGTTGCAGTGAGCTTAAATCGTGCCACTGCACTCCACCCTGAGTGACAGAGCAAGACTTCATCTCAAAAAATAATAATAAATAAATAAAAATTAGGTAGGGCGGTGGGGGGGCAGCGCCTGTAATCCCAGCTACTTGTGAGGCTGAGGCAGGAGAATCGCATGAGCCAGGGAGGCAGAGGTTGCAGTGAGCTGAGATGGCACCTCTGCACTCCAGCTAGGGTGACCAAGGGAGACTCTGTCTCAAAAAAAAAAAAAAAAAAAGAAAGAAAGAAAGAAAAAAGTAATCAACAATAAAGAAATACTTCAGGCTGGGCACGGTGGCTCACGCCTGTAATCCCAGCACTTTGGGAGGCTGAGGCTGGTGGATCACCTGAGATCAGGAGTTCGAGACCAGCCTCATCAACATGGAGAAACCCCGTCCCTACTAAAAATACAAAATTAGCCGAGCATGGTGGTGCATGCCTGTAATCCCAGATACTTGGAGGCTGAGACAGGAGAATCTCTTGAACTCGGGAGGCAGAGGTTGCGGTGAGCCGAGATCGCGCCATTGCACTACAGCCTGGGCAACAGAGCAAGGCTCCATCTCAAAAAAAAAATAATAATAATAATTAATGGTGTTTCAAGATTGTTTTGGGTATTCTGTGTCTCTTGCAATTCTGTATGAATATTACTAGGGTCAGCTTGTCTGTATCTGGAAAAAAGGCATTTGGAATTTTGATATGCATTTACTCTGTCTTCCAATCCATGCATACGTGATGTCTTTCTATTTATTTAGATCTTTACTTTCTTTGAACAGTGTTTTACAGTTTCCCATATACACATCTTGCTCTTCTTTGGTTAAATTTACTACTAAGTATTTTTGTTTTCTTTTTTTATTTTAATGTCAGTCAAATGTAGCAGTTAGGGGTTGTATACAAACTTTAGTGACACTAATGTTAATAAGTTCCGATAACCCACTACTATTGGGTCAGCCTATTTTTTAAATAACATTTTAAGTAGAATTTTCTTTTCTTTTCTTTTTTTGAGACACTTTCTTGCTCTGTTGCCCAGGCTGGAGTGCAGTGGCGTGATCTTGGCTCACTGCAACCTCCGCCTCCCAGGTTCAAGCGATGCTCCTGCCTCAGCCTTCTGAGTAGCTGGGACTACAGATGCGCACCAGCATGCTCGGCTAATTTTTGTATTTTTAGTAGAGGCGAGGTTTCACTGTGTTGGCCAGGCTGGATTTGAACTCCTGACCACGGGTGATCCACCTGCCTTGACCTGCTAAAGTACTGGGATTACAGGCATGAGCCACCACACCCAGCCACAAACTTTCTTTGAGAGACATTATAACAAATATGTTTTAAGTAGGAAAAGAAAACCACAGAGATTCTGCTCTGAAGTTTTTTTTTTTCCATTTAGCAAATATCCTGAAAAAGTGAAAAACAATACCATAGTTAAATAAGTAACAGACAGTAACTCCTATAAATAATTTAGGACATAAATGAAAGAAATCACTTCTTTCATGAGGGCCAGGCTTGGTGGCTCACACCTGTAATCCCAACGCTGGGAGGTGGAGGTGGGCAGATCACTTGAGGCCAGGAGTTTGAGACCAGCCTGGCCAACATGGCGAAACTCCATTTCTACTAAAAATACAAAATATTAGCTGGGCGTGGTGGCACAAGTGTGTAATCCCACCTACTCAGGAGGCTGAGGCACAAGAATCACCTGAATCCAGGAGGCAGAGGTTGTAGTGAGCTGAGATCACGCCACAGCACTCCAGCCTGGGCAACAGAGTGAGAGTTTTGTCTCAAAGAAAGAAAGAAAGAAATCACTGTGAAATAGTGAATTGGAAAACTTTGCTAGCTGAGAATTCAAGCAAGGTTTTGGGGTATAAGTAAACTGGGATAGGTAGAAAGAAAAACATTCTTCCAAGAGTCCAGGGAAGAGGGGTAGAATACACAAAGACCAGGAGACAGAAAACCACTCATTGAGTTTTATTCAGATCAGTGATGTGACCAGCTTGACCTCTAAGGTTTTATTAAGAGGAGTATTGCTAGTGTAGTGGAAAGGTTTTAATAACAGCTGACAAATTTGAGAGCTTATTCTGTGTCAGTCATTGTGCTAAACATTGTAAATATTTTATCTAAATTAATCTTCACAAAGCTGATATAGATGATTTATTACTATTTTGAAAATGAAGAAAATTACTTTTGAATAAATTAAGCTACTTTCTCAAGGTTAGACTTCTAGTGAAGGGTCAAAGCTTGGATTCAAACCACTTGACTTAGAAGTCTGTGCTCTTAATTGCATGCTGGCTACTAAATTATAGTTAAGTTGTAGAAAGTCTTGAATGCCAACATGATTGGACTTTATTCTTGTTCTCTAATGTATACAGTAATCATCTAAAGACTCTTTACTAGGAAATCTTTCAGCAGACTTCCTAAAATTAATCTGCTTAAAGTTGCCAGCAAATTTTGGGGTCACTTAACATGTAGACTGTGCTCAGTGAATTAGAAGGCTGAAAAAAAAAAATGTAGAGTCGCCAGGCGCGGTGTCTCACGCCTGTAATCCCAGCACTTTGGGAGGCCGAGGCAGGCGGATCACGAGGTCAGGAGATGGAGACCATCCTGGCTAACACGGTGAAACCCCGTCTCTACTAAAAACACAAAAAATTAGCCGGGCGTGGTTGCGGGCGCCTGTAGTCCCAGCTACTAGGAAGGCTGAGGCAGGAGAATGGCGTGAACCCGGGAGGCGGAGCTTGCAGTGAGCCAAGATCGCTCCACTGCACTCCAGCCTAGGTGACAGAGTGAAACTCTGTCTCAAAAAAAAAAAAAAAAAAAAAAAAAAAAAAAGGAGTCAATAATGTTGGAGATTCTAGGATTTCAGTGCTAAAAGCAAAAGATGGTTTTTCAGAAGACTGGAATAGGTGACTTTCCTTTCACATTAGGCAACACTGGACTATGGAATGTATTCTCGAGAAGAAGAACTATTAAGAGAAAGAAAACGCATTGGAACAGTCGGAATTGCTTCTTACGATTATCACCAAGGAAGTGGAACATTTCTGTTTCAAGCTGGTAGTGGAATTTATCACGTAAAAGATGGAGGGCCACAAGGATTTACGGTAAGTTGGAGTTGCTAGTGGTTAAATCTGGTTTGGGTCCAAAAGGTTATTTGTACCCAAATCAGAAAGGTAATTAATAAACAAACCAGCAACTTCAGTTTACCCACCAACAAAGAAATTTAATAGCAATGAAAACAAGAAACATGGAGATTGGTTTCCAATTTTAAGAGCGATTTTTTTTTTCTTTTTTTTTTGAGACAGAATTTCACTGTTGTTGCCCAGGCTGGAGTGCAGTGGTGCCATCTTGGCTCACCGCAACCTCTGCCTCCTGGGTTCAAGTGATTCTCCTGCCTCAGCCTCCCAAGTAGCTGGGACTACAGGCATGCGCCACCACCCCTGGCTAATTTTGTATTTTTAGTAGCAATGGGGTATCTCCATGTTGGTCAGGCTGGTCTTGAACTCCTGACCTCAGGTTATCTGCCCATCTCGGCCTCCCAAAGTGCTAGGATTACAGGCATGAGCCACCGCGCCCAGCCTTAGGAGCTAATTTTTTTACCAGCTCAGGCAACAGAGAGAGACCCTGTCTCTACAAAAAAAAATTAAAAAAAACTTAGCTGGGCATGGTGGTGCACACCTTTAATCCCAGATACTCAGGAGTCTGAGGTGGGAGGATCACTTGAACCTGGAGGTCAAGCTGCAGTGAACTGTGATTGTGCCACTGCACTCCAGCCTAGATGACAGACCAAAACCTTATCTCAAAACGAAAGAGTTAATAATCTTTCTAGTTACATTAAGATACCATTTTTAGGTCAGACATGGTGGCTCACGCCCATAATTCCAGCACTTTGGGAGGCCCATGTGGGCAGATCATTTGAGCCTAGGAGTTCCAGACCAGCATGGGGAAACATGGCGAAACCCCATCTCTACAAAAAATGCAAAAATTAGCCAGGTAAGGTAGCATGCGCCTGTAGTCCCAGCTACTCAGGAAGCTGAGGTGGGAGGATCATTTGAGCCTGGGAGGCGGAGGTTGTAGTGCACCGAGATTGTGCTGCTGCACTTTAGCATGGATGACAGAGCAAGACCCTGTCTTAAAAAAAAACATACAAATTTTAAAGTGGTAAAAATACTTGCTGTATAGAAAGATAGAGTAGGCCATGCATGGTGGCTCACGCCTGTAATCCCAGCACTTTGGGAGGCTGAGGCAGGCAGATCACTTGAGATCAGGAGTTTGAGATCAGCCTGGCCAACATGGTGATACCCTGTCTCTACTAAAAACACAAAAATTAGGCAGGCGCACCTGTAGTCCTAGCTACTCGGGAGGCTGAAGCACGAGAATTGCTTGAATCTGGGAGTTGGATGGAGGTTGCAGTGAGCTGAGATCGCTCCACTGTCCTCCACCCTGGGCGACAGAGTGAGACTAAAAGAGAGAGAGAGAAAAAAAAAAAAAAGGAAAGGTAAAGGGCATCAATTCCCACTTCCTGTGTAAGCACTGAGGGAGGTTTTGGAAGCTCATTATCAAAAGGCAATTTTTTGTTTCCCTTGAAAGCTAATTCATCTTAATAAATTTATATATATATATATATATATACATATATATGTATATATATATATACACACACACACACACACTTTTTTTTTTTTTGGGAGACAAAGTCTTGCTCTGTCATCCAGGCTGGAGTGCAGTGGCAAGATCATGGCTCACTGCAGCCTCAAACTCCTGGGCTCAAGCAATCCTCCCACCTCAGCCTCCTGAGTAGCTGGGACTACAGATATGTGCCACCACACCCAATTACTAATTTAAAAAATTCTTTTTAGAGGTGAGGGTCCCACTAGATTGCCCCAGCTTGTCTTGGACTTTAGGCTCAAGTGATCCTCTTGCCTTAGCCTCTCAAGTGGCTTATGTTTGGTTTTATCCTAGGCAATTCATTATGAGCTTTAGGAACTCTTCTTTTGAGAATTGTGATGATCCTGGCTTCTATTACATTTTTATGAGCAAACTATTTTATATTGGTAAAAATAATTTTTAAATATTTAATAAAATATTGAGTGAATAAGTGTTTAATAACAATGTTTAATGAACAGTAATTACTCTCTTAAACAGGTTGGGCAACAAAATTTATGAAGTAGTGTTTTATTGTCTTTATGTCCTTTATGTCCTCTCCTGTTACCCTTAGCTTTTTCATTTGAAGTTAAAAAAAATTCCTTTCTGGTAAGTTAAGGCAATAGAAAGTATATTTTTCTGGGAAGCAATTATCATTGTTGACTTTTTTTTTTTTTCCTGATACTGAGTCTCACTCTGTCACCCAGGTTGGAGTGCAGTGGCACGATCTTGGCTTACTGCAACATCCGCCTCCCAGGTTCAAGCGATTCTCCTGCCTCAGCCTCCCAAGTAGTTGGGACTACAGGTGCCCACCACTACGCCCAGCTAATTTTTGTATTTTTGGTAGAGATGGGGTTTTTCACTATGTTGGTCAGGCTGGTCTCGAACTCCTGACTTCAGGTGATCTGCCCGCCTTGGCCTCCCGAAGTGCTGGGATTACAGGCGTAAGTCACCAAGCCTGGCCTCATTGTTGACATTTTACCTAGAAATATTGTTCATCTTATAGGAAGGGTGCTGGAACATGTATGTGTCAGCCTAATACTTACCTTAAAATGTTGTTTACTTTTCTAGCAACAACCTTTAAGGCCCAATCTAGTGGAAACTAGTTGTCCCAACATACGGATGGATCCAAAATTATGCCCTGCTGATCCAGACTGGATTGCTTTTATACATAGCAACGATATTTGGATATCTAACATCGTAACCAGAGAAGAAAGGAGACTCACTTATGTGCACAATGGTAAGGCATAGTTCTTCAGATTTACTTTTCTGAACAGTATTTTTTGAAGTATAATTTGCTGCTTGCATTTTGAAATTAGATTACCACGTTGGGTGATCTTTATATTTGAAATTCAAGTCTTTAAAATTTTAAAAAAATGGAGAAAAGTACAGAGGATAACTTGTATGTACCACATGTATAATATTCATTTTAATGTTTTAATGTTCATTTTCAAACAGTGAAACAAAAGAACCTCTGACATGATTGTTCTTTTAGCTTGCTAAGACTGCCAGAATTTTCCCAAAACTGTTCTTATTAAAATAAAATTTTAGGCTAGGCATGGTGGCTCATGCCTGTAATCCTAGCACTCTGGGAGGCTGAGGCAGGCAGATTGTTTGAGCCCAGAAGTTCAAGATCAGGATGGGCAACATGGTGACACCTCGTTTGACAAAAAAATACAAAAAATTAGCTGAGCGTAGTGGCATGTGTAGTCCCAACTACCTGGGAGATTGAGGTAGGAGGATCACCTGATCCAGGAGGTCAAGGCTATGGTGAGCCATTGCGCTCCAACCTGGGTGACAAAGTGAGACTCTGTTTCAAAATTAAATAAATAAATAAATACATTTTTAAAAATTAGTTTTGTTTTTGAGAAACAGATAGAAAAACCAATTACACACTCTAAGAAACTACTTGAGGCCGGGCGTGGTGGCTCATGCCTGTAGTCCCAGCACTTTGGGAGGCCAAGGCAGGTGGATCACCTGAGGTCAGGAGTTCTAGACTAGTCTGGCCAACATGATGAAACCCTGTCTCTACTAAAAATACAAAAATTAGCCGGAATGGTGGTGCACACCTGTAATTCCCAGCTACTAGGGAGGTTGAGGCGGGAGAATTGCTTGAACCTGGGAGGTGGAGGTTGCAGTTAGCTGAGACTGTGCCACTGCACTCCAGCCTGGGCAAGAGAGCAAGACCCTGTCTCAAAAAAATAAAACTACTTGAGACTGAGGCGGGTAGATCACTTGAGCCTGGATAACATAGTAAGACCTTGTCTCTACCAAAAAAAAAAAAAATAGCTGGATGTGGTGGCACATGCCTGTAGTCCCAGCTACTTAGGAGACTGAGGGAGGAGAATCACTCAAGCCTAGGAGGTCGAGGCTAAAGTGAAACGTGATTGCGCCACTGCACTGCACCCTGGGTGACAGAATGAGACCTTGTCTCAAAAAAAAAAAAAATTATCTTTCAGTTTTGGAGAGCCTACTTAGTTATTGTCATAATAGAAAAAATAGAACTTTGTAGAACTATGTATATTGTGGGAATATTTAATTAAGTTTTATTGAAGTGGCTATGATAATACTAAGCACTATTCAAAGCACAGAGAGATGTGAATGGTTTCCTCTAAAGGTTTCATACAAATGAAAGATGGGAAATAGTGTATTGCTTTTTCTTTGAACACGTGAACCAGAGTTTAAGTACCATAATGAAGATGATGACTGAAAATTCTTTTGTCTAACTTTTGCTTAATCTTATGTTCACAAAGCTGATTTACTGTCATCTTTCTTAATCATTATCCCCTCATCATCATCAATCATTAGTTAAAATTAATTACAGGCCAGGCGCCATGGTTCATGCCTGTAATCCTAGCACTTTGGAAGGCCGAGGCGGGCAGATCACGAGGTCAAGAGATCGAGACCATCCTGGCTAACACAGTGAAACCCTGTCTCTACTAAAACTACAAAAAATTAGCCGGGCGTGGTGGCGGGTGCCTGTAGTCCCAGCTACTAAGGAGGCCAAGGCAGGAAAATGATGTGAACCCAGGAGGCGGAGCTTCCAGTGAGCTGAGATCACGCCACTGCATTCCAGCCTGGGCGACAGAGGGACACTCCGTCTAAAAAAAAAAAGAAAAAAGAAAGAAAGTCATTGTTAACAGATATGTTACAGGTTGGAAAACAAAATGATACATATTCTCTCAAGTTTGTTTTTTTGTTCTTTTTTGTTGTTGTTTGTTTTTGAGACAGAGTCTCACTTTGTCACCCAGGCTGGAGTGCAGTGGTGTGATCTCTGCTCACTGCAACCTTTGCCTCTTGGGTTCAGGTGATTCCCCTGCCTCAGCCTCCCGAGTAGCTGGGATTACTGGCTAATTTTTTTGTATTTTTAGTAGAGACGGGGTTTCACCATGTTGGCCAGGGTGTTCTCAATCTTCTGACCTCGTGATACACCCACCTCGGCCTCCCAAAGTGCTGGGATTATAGGCACGAGCCACCGTGCTCAGCCTGTTTGTTTGTTTTTTGCAACAAAGTCTCGCTCTATTGCCCAGGCTGGAGTGCAGTGGGCTATCTCAGCTCACTGTAACCTCTGCCTCCTGCGTTCAAGTGATTCTCATCCCTCAGCCTCCTGAGTAGCTGGGATTACAGGTGCACACCACCACACCTGGTTAATTTTTGTATTTTTAGTAGGGACGGGGTTTCACCATGTTGACCAGGCTGGTGTTGAACTCCTGACCTCAAGTGATCCGTCCACCTCCGCCTCCCAAAGTGCTGAGAACAGGCGTGAGCCACAGCACCTGGCCAGACATAGGGTTTTATAAGAGCACCAATGTGGGACAGTGGTCAGGGAAGGCTTTCCAGAAAAGATGACACCTAAACTGATCCTAAGTAATGTCTGTGTATTATCCAGTACACTCCTGACAAGGGGACTACGTGAGAAAGGTCTTGATGCAAAAGACATCATGGTGTTTGTGAGGAGTTAGAAGCAGTGTGAAGGTTCTGAAGCATAAGTTCTGAGTCAAGAAGTAGCAAAAGATTGGCAGATAAGGGCCAGGGCAAGGGTAGACCATATCTTCTGTAAATGAACATGGACTTTATCATGATGTGAGGGTCCATGGAAAAGTTTTTAACAGTTGAGTGGTGTGATCATCATAATCATATTGTCGATAAGTTGTTCTGGATACTTTGTGGAGGTTAAATTTGAGAAGCATGGGTAGAGACAGGAACACCAAAGCTTGACTGTTGCAGTTATCCAAGTTATATGGCCTAAATCTAGAGCATAGGATAGAGAAAAGGGGATGGAGTAAGGAAAATCTTAAGTTAAAAGTACAGATTTTGGTGTTTAATGGGTCTCCCTTTGAAGTCAGGAAACCAGAACAGCTGTTCTACTACCAATGGCAATAGAAAGATTAGGTTGGTAATTAGTAAATCTGTTTTGGAAATCCTAGCCATTTTTTCATGCCCTTTTTTTTTTTTTTCCAATTTTTTTGAGACAGGGTCTCCTATTGGCTCACTGCAGTCTTCACGGGGCTGCAGCAATCCTCCCACTTCAGCACCCCTGAATAGCTGAGACAACAGGTGTGTGCCACCACGCCTACCTAATTTTTAATTTTTTTTGTAGAGATGAGGTCTCCCAGCACTTTGGGAGGCCAAGGTGGGAAGAGCTCTTGAGCCCAGGAGTTCAAGACCAGCCTGGGCAATGTAGGGAGACCCTGTCTCTACAAAAAAATAAAAAAAAAATAAAAATTACCCAGACATAGTGTCATGCACCCGTTTCTGAGTTACTCTGGGAGCCGAGGTGGGAGGATCACTTGAGCATGGATAGTCAGGCTCTGTTGCACCACTGCACTCCAGCCTTGGAGTGACTGTATTTGCACCACTGCACTCCAGCCTTGGAGTGAGCTATAATTGCACCACTGCACTCCCGCCTTGGTGGCAGATGAAAGAGAGAGACCCTGTCTCTAAAAAAAAAAAAAAAAAAGGAATATAGAACCGGTTTGAATTTCAAGTCTACCATTTATTAACTGTGTGGCCTTGAGCAGGTTATTTAACCATCTCTTAGTTTCCACATCTGTAAAAACAGATATTAATTAATAGCACATCAACATAGGGTTGTTAGGAGGCTTTAATGAGTTAATATCTATGAAGTATTTAGGATAGTGCCTGAAACATAGTAAGTGTTGTGTAAGTATGTGCTTAGATAGAAAGTAGGTAGGGAGTTAATGTCATCAGCTTATTCCACTTACTCACAATAGGTTTCTAAGTGAAAGTCCACTTGAGATGGATTTGGTCTATCAGTATGTACATGTGTTTATTCTTTGCCTGGTGATAGAGGAATTTAAAAGTAATAAAATCCTAGCTTCTGCTCTCAAATGACTTACTGAGACAATGAGATGATACTATTTATTCATTTAATAAATAATAATGGAAGTCTATAATAAACAGTAGGAAGATACAAATGGGGGTTACTTATCTTCATAGTCTTGGCTCTATAATTAATTCCAGAATTCAAAACACTTTGAAAACTGAGCTTAGTTTTCATTAGGTTGTTACTAAAGTTCATTTGGCAGTAACACCTGACCTGAAGTGACCTGAGGATATTGATAAACTTAATATGCTTATCTGTGTATTGTGCCTATTCATAAGTTTACTGCAGGAATATTGGTGTATATGATTGCAAGGTATTTGGTTACCCTGCTGGAGATATTACATAATGTATTATGGTAGATGTACAATATATGAAAAATCTTGGCCGGGCACAGTGGCTCACGCCTGTAATCCCAGCACTTTGGGAGGCCGAGGCGGGCAGATCACCTGAGGTCGGGAGTTCAAGACCAGCCTGACCAACATGGAGAAACTCTGTCTCTACTAAAAATACAAAATTAGCCAGGGTGGTGGCACACGCCTGTAATCCCAGCTACTCAGGAGGCTTAGGCAGGAGAATCGCTTGAACCCAGGAAGTGGAGGTTGCGGTGAGCCGAGATGGAGCTATTGCACTCCAGCCTGGGCAACAAGAGCAAAACTCCGTCTAAAAAAAAAAGAGAGAAAGAAAGAAAGAAAACAGAAAAGGAAAGAAAAGAAAGAAAAGAGCTCTCCCAAATTCTGAATTCCAAATATTTCTTTTTGGATTCAAACTTTTTGGATAAAAAAATCATTGGTTTGCACTGTACATTATGTCAGACTATATAGAAAATATAAATAAGCAAAAATAATAAAACTTGCTGGTAAAATTAAAATCAGGCCAGGTGCAGTAGCTTACACCTGTAATCCTAGCACTTTGGGGGGCCAAGGTGAGAGGATTACTTGAGCTCAGGGGTTTGAGACCAGCCTGGGAAACATAATGAGACCTCATCTCTACAAAAATTTTTTAAAAAATTAGCTGGGCTTAGTGACATATGCCTGTGTCCCAGCTACTTGGGAGGCTGAGACAGGAGGATTGCTTGAGCCCAGGAGATGAAGGCTGCAGTGACCCGAGATCTCACCCCTGCGCTCTACCCTTGGTGACAGAGCAAGACCCTGTCTCAAAAATAAAAATTAAAGTCACTATGAGATATGTAATGCCTACTAGACTGGCTACAGTGAGAAATATTGAGAACACCAAATGTTGGAGAAGAACTTTCATACTTTGATAGTAAGAATATAAAATAATAGAAATACTTTGGATAACTGTTTGGCACTTTCTTATGAAGTTAAACACACACTTACCACACTAACCAGCCATATTACTCGTAGGTATTTACTTAGAAACAAAAACACATGTTCTCAAAAATTCCCTTTTTTTTCTTTTTTGAGACATGGTCTCACTCTGTCACCCAGGCTGGAGTGCAGTGGCATGATCTCGGCTCACTGCATCCTCCTTCTCCCAGACTCAAGCGATTCTCCTACCTCAGCCTCCCGAGTAACTGGGACCATAGGCACTTGCCATCACACCTGGCTAAATTTTGTATTTTTTGTAGAGGCGGGGTTTCACTATGTTGCCAAGGCTGGTCTCAAACTCCTGAGCTCAAGCAGTCTGCCCTCCTCAGCCTCCCAAAGTGTTGGGATTACAGGCGTGAGCCACCGCGCCTGGCCCACAAAAATTCTTACACAGTAATAATGTGGCCGGGCGCGGTGGCTCACGCCTGTAATCCCAGCACTTTGGGAGGCCGAGGTGGGTGGATCACGAGGTCAGGAGATCAAGACCATTCTGGCTAACACAGTGAAACCCCGTCTCTACTAAAAATACAAAAAATTAGCCGGGCATCGTGGCAGGCACCTGTAGTCCCAGCTACTTGGGAGGCTGAGGCAGGAGAATGGCGTGAACCCGGGAGGTGGAGCTTGCAGTGAGCCGAGATCGCGCCACTGCACTCCAGTTTGGGCAACAGAGCGAGACTCCGTCTCAAAAAAAAAAATGTTCATAGCATCTTTAGTCATAATAGCCAGAAACTGGAAACAGACAAGATATCCATTAACAGATAAAAGAACTATGGTATGCAATGGAATACAACTCAGCAGTAAACAGCAACTAACTACTGACACATGTAACAATATTGAAACTCAAAAGAAGCCAAACAAATATATACATACTGTATGATTTCATTTACATGAACTTCTAGAATATGCAAACCTAACCTCTGGTGATAGAAATCAGATCAGTGATTGTTTCTGGGTTGGGACTGGGCCTTGACTGGGAAGGAGCATGAGTACTGGAAGTGTAAGTGGCGATAGGGATGTGGTCATACAAGTATATGTATTTTTCAAAAATAAACAGTACATTTAAGAATTTGTAAATTATAAAGCAATTTTAAAATCCTACTCAAAATCTCACTACTTGGAGATAACCATATTTCAGTTTATATCAGCACTTTTTAAAAATGCATTTTTATAAATGGAATCACAGTATAAATGCTATTCAATAATCTGATTTATTTTATTCAAGTATATTGTAAACATTTCCTCATGACACAAAATCTTTTTTTTTTTTTTTGAGACGGAGTCTTGTTCTGTCACCCAGGCTGGAGGGCAGTGGTGTTGTGATCTTGGCTCACTGCAACCTCCACCTCCCGGGTTCAAGCGATTCTCCTGCCTCAGCCTCCCGAGTAGCTGAGAGTACAGGTGCCTGGCACCATGCCTGGCTAATTTTTGTATTTTTAGTAGAGACAGAGTTTCACCATATTGGCCAGGCTGGTTTCAAACTCCTGACCTTGTGATCTGTCCTCCTCGGCCTCCCAAAGTGCTGGGATTACAGGCGTGAGCCACCACGCCTGGCCTCAAAATCTTATATAATTATGGCTTTGTGGTTTTTCTTTTAAAACAAGAGTCGCCTTCAAACTATTTGCTGGAAACCTAAGTGTAAAACAGATGAAAGCTGAGCTGCTCCAACTGAATGAGATGAAAGAAGAATGGTCGAATTATATGACCTATAAGATTCACTCGAGGTCTAAAATATACTTCTCTGTGTAAGAGAGTTATATGTCCCCTATACTGTGCTCCTTTTCTTGTAATCTTTTTTCCATGATCCTGCTAATTGGGAAAATAATAACATTTATTTGGAGCATGTACTGTGGTCCAGGCTTTGTTCTAAGTGCTTTATGTGAATTAATTAATTTAATCTTCATATCAACCTCACAAGGTAGCCTTTTCTCATTTACAAATGGGATACTGCAGTGGAATGAGATTGGATGATTTGCCCAAAGTCAGACATGATGGACCCCAGATTTGAACTCAGTCCATTCAGCTCCAGAGTTTACCACTGTACTCCAGCCACCTTTCCAAATAAACTGAATCATTTTGCTTTGTACCTATGAAAAGATAGCTTTCTGTGATCATTTTGCCTTTTATATTTGTCTAGAGCTAGCCAACATGGAAGAAGATGCCAGATCAGCTGGAGTCGCTACCTTTGTTCTCCAAGAAGAATTTGATAGATATTCTGGCTATTGGTGGTGTCCAAAAGCTGAAACAAGTAAGGGGGTTCAAAATAATATATTATGGGTCAATTAAAGTATTGTTAAGATTCAACTGTCATTTAAGTGCACAGATTCTAAATCTTGGATAATAGATTTGAAAGCGGATAATAGATTCCAAAGTGATGATGATTGATTCATGCCCATAGTTATTTAAAATATGTAGATTAGGCTGGGCACAGTGGCTAACACCTGTAATCCCAGCACTTTGGGAGGCCGAGGCAGGCAGATCACCTGAGGTCAGGAGTTCGAGACCAGCCTGGCTAACATGATGAAACCCTGTTTCTAACAAAAATACAAAAAATTAGCCGGGCATGGTAGCACGCGCCTGTAATCCCAGCTACGCGGGAGGCTGAAGCAGGAGAATCGCTTGAACCCAGGAGACAGAGGTTACAGTGAGCCAAGATCACACTATTGCACTCCAGCTTGGGCAATGAGAGCAAAACTTTGTCTTAAAAATATGTAGATTATGGCCGGGCGTGGTGGCTTACGCCTGTAATCCCAGCACTTTGGAAGGCTGAGGCAGGTGGATCACGAGGTCAGGAGATCGAGACCATCCTGGCTAACACGGTGAAACCCCGCCTCTACTGAAAAAAAAAAAAAAATTAGCTGGGCATGGTGGGGGACGCCTGTAGTCCCAGCTACTCAGGAGGCCGAGGCAGGAGAATGACGTGAACCTGGGAGGCAGAGCTTGCAATGAGCCGAGATCACGCCACTGCACTCCAGCCTGGGCGACACAGCGAGACTCTGTCTCAAAAAAAAAAAAAAAAAAGTAGATTATATTTCATCATAATGAAGTCTAGTAAAAACCATTGTATTGTGGTTTAATGCCTCTGGCCCCTCAATTCTCTTTGCCAGTTTTTCTCCTAGAGGCTGGTCTTGGTAATGCTGGCAGCATTGGTGGCAAAATAAAAAATACCACACCTTGGCTGGGCGCAGTGACTCACGCATGTAATCCCAGCACTTTGGGAGGCCAAGGCGGGCAGATCATGAGGTCAGGAGATCGAGACTATCCTGGCCAACATGGTGAAACCCCATCTCTACTAAAATACAAAAAATTAGCTGGGTGTGGTGGTACGCACCTGTAGTCCCAGCTACTCGGGAGGCTGAGGCAGAAGAATCAATTGAACCCGGGAGGTGGAGATTGCAGTGAGCTGAGATCGCGCCACTCTGCTCCAGCCTGGCAACAGAGCGAGACTCCATCTCGAAAACAAACAAACAAAAAACCACACCTTAATGTGTTGCTACAAAAATGTGTGATTGACTAGAGAGTCTGTTAAACAGATGACCAAATCAGTATGTGAATGGATAGGATAAAAGGGAAAAAATTTCTCCCCTTGGGGCAGATTCACAAGTATCTCACTCTCTGAGAAGAAGCTCACTAAAGCATGGCCTTCAAACTTTTTGACCATGATCCAGTTAGAAGTGTACTTATATTGTGGCCTAATACATATACTGTGTAGATAAAACTGAAAACAAATTTCAAGAAGCACTACTTATTCTTATGTGTAATGCTCCCTGATACTGTTATGTTGTTTTGTTTTTGTTTTTGGGTTTGTTTGTTTTTTTTGAGGCAGGGTCTTTGTTGCGCAGGCTGGAGTGCAGTGGTGCAATCTCAGCTCACTGCAAAGTCTGCCTCCCGGGCTCAAGCAATCCTCTCACCTCAGCCTCCCAAGTACCTGGGACTACAGGCACAAGCCACTACACCCAGCTAATTTTTGTATTTTTTTTTAGAGATGGGGTATTGCCATGTTGCCCAGGGTGTGGTTTGTGTGTTGTATTTTTAAAAATACTGATTATGACCCGTTAACAGATTTCATGACCTACTCATGGTTTGGAGCTAGCAGTCTGAACGCTTCTCTAAGAGACCCTGAAAAATACTTTTAAGCCATGTCTTGGATTTGGACATTTTATTTTAAGATGTGAAATGTTTTGTTGTATTTGTTAGAAGATGATTTTTACATAAATACAGAAACTATTCAAAACAACTGAACTGTATTTAAGTAGTATTTATTTTTTTAATAGGAAATATTATACATGTAATTAAATATTTCATTTTTCAACAAAGAATGCATTTTATGGTATGCAAGTACAAAGTCCTACAAAAATGTTTTCCCCTGTTTTAAAAATATGTATACATATCATCTCCAGTTGTTTTCCCTCCAAAAGAAGTGGCTTAACAATAACTCACCTTGCTACTACAAAGACTAGTGATATTTTCCTACAAGAAAGGCAGCATATTTTATACATAAGTTATTCTTCACTATAAGAAATCTGATACTAGAAGGAACGGTTGGTTATGACTACTCTCTGGAATAATTCTTCTAAATTTTCAATATCTAAATTTCTTTTAAGCTCCCAGTGGTGGTAAAATTCTTAGAATTCTATATGAAGAAAATGATGAATCTGAGGTGGAAATTATTCATGTTACATCCCCTATGCTGGAAACAAGGAGGGCAGATTCATTCCGTTATCCTAAAACAGGTACTGTACTCCATTGGCATTTATATTCACTCATTTCCTCTTTCCAAATAAGATTCTTTCTGTAGTCATCCAAAGGTGTAGCCAACAACATTGGTCATTTCCAGCCTTATTTACGATGGGTTGTTCACTAAGTATCACAAAAATAGATTTTGAATTAAAGGGTGATCCTTTTGATTCTTTTCAAAGGTAGGGATGTCTACACAATTGGTTTCCTCAAGGAATGAATTAGAAGGTATCTTTGCGCCGGGCGTGGTAGCTCACATCTGTAATCCCAGCACTTTGGGAAGCTGAGGTGGGTGGATCACTTGAGGTCAGGAGTTTGAGACCAGCCTGACCAACATGGTGAAACCCCATCTTTCCTAAAAATACAAAATTAGCCAGACGTGGTGGTGCATGCCTGTAATCCCAGCTACTTGGGAGGCTGACGCAGGATAATTGCTTGAACCCAAGAGGCAGAGGTTGTAGAGAGTTGAGATCATGCCATTGCACTCCAGCCTAGGCAACAAGAGTGAAACTCTGTCTCAGAAAAAAAAAAAGAAGGTGTCTTTGCTAGCAAATACAGATTTTTAAGTGATATTTTTCATAATAAGTGGTTTTTTTCCATTTTGCTTCTTACAGCATTTCAATTATAAAAATAATACATAATTTCACTTTTCACTTTATTTCATTCTTGCTCTTTTCAGCCCCCCTTTTTTTTATTTTATATTTTATTTCAGTAGTTTTTGAGGAACAGGTGGTTTTCGGTTACATGGATAAGTTCTTCAGTGGTGATTTCTGAGATTTTGGTGCACCCGTCACCCGAGCAGTGTACACTGTACCCAATGTGTAGTCTTTTATTCCTCACACCCACCACCCTTCCTCTGGAGTCTCCAAAGTCCATTATATCATTCTTATGCCTTTGTGTCCTCATAGCTTAGCTCCCACTTATCAGTGAGAACATGATACTTGGTTTTCCATTCTTGAGTTACTTCACTTAGAATAATGGTCTCCAGCTCCATCTAGGTTGCTGTGAATGCCATTATTTTGTTCCTTTTTATGGTTGAATAGTATTCCATGTTGTATATATACTACATTTTTTTAATCCACTTGTTGGTTGATGGGCAAGCACCTCATTTTTATTTTACTTTTTTAAGACAGTGTCTTGCTGTGTCATCCAGGCTGGAATGCAGTGGTGTGATCTTGGCTCATTGCAACCTCTGCCTTCTGGGCTCAAGTGATTATCCTCCCGCAGCCTCCTGAGTAGCTGGGATTACAAGTGCCTACCACCACGCCTGGATGATTTTTGTATTTTTAGTAGAGATGGTATTTCACCATGTTGGCCAGGCTGGTCTTGAACTCCTGACCTCAAGGGATCCACCCACCTCGGCCTCCCAAAGTGCTGGGATTACAGGTATGAGCTGCCGCACCTGGCCAAACCTCTTATTTTTTGATATTCAAAAAGTATGAATTTGAGATGGGGCTCTGAGATTCTTGTGTAGTAAAGCCCTGACCATCTACGTTATTCTTTTTCATTTTTTTCTTGAGACAGTCTCTCTCTGTTGCCAAGGCTGGAATGCAGTGGTGTGATCTTGGCTCACTATACCTCCACCTCCTGGGCTCAGGCCATTTTCCCACCTCAGCCTCCTGAGTAGCTCGACCAGCCTTGTGCAGCTAATTTTTGTTTTTTGTTTTTGTTTTTTTTTTTGCTCTGTCACCCAGGCTGGAGTGCAATGGCACAATCTCAGCTCACTACAACCTCCGCCTCCCAGGTTCAAGTGATTCTCCTGCCTCAGCCTCCCGAGTAGCTGGGATTACAGGCGCCCGCCGCCACGCCTGGCTAATTTTTGTATTTTTAGTAGAAACAGGGTTTCACCATGTTGGCCAGGCTGGTCTCGAACTCCTGACCTCGTGATCTGCCTGCCTCATCCTCCCAAAGTGCTGGGGTTACAGGCCTGAGCCACTGCGCCTGGCCGTTTTTTTTGTGTTGTTTTTTTTTTTTTGAGACAGAGTCTCGCTGTGTCGCCCAGGCTGGAATGCAGTGGCACGATCTCAGCTCACTTCAACCTCCACCTCCCAAGTTCAAGCAATTCTCCTGCCTCAGCCCCCTGAGTAGCTGGGATTACAGGCGTGTGCCACCACACTGGCTAATTTTTGTATTTTTAGTAGAGATGGGGTTTCACCATGTTGGTCAGGCTGGTCTCAAACTCCTGACCTTTGGTGATCCACCTGCCTCGGCCTCCCAAAGTGCTGGGATTACAGGCGTGAGCCACTGCACCCTGCCTAATTTTTGTATTTTTTGTAGGGATGGGGTTTTACCATGTTGACCAAGCTGGTCTTGAATTCCTGAGCTCAAGTGATCTGCCTGCCTTGGCCTCTCAAAGTGCTGGGATTACAGGCGTGAGGCAGCATGCCTGGCATATACGTTACTCTTGACTTAACTAAAGTGTAAAGAGAATTGATCTGGCAAAATTAATTTGAGTAATTTTGGGTAAGCATTACTATTCATTTATGTCTCTTTCTTTCTTTTTTTTTTTATTTTTATTTTTGAGATGGAGTCTCGCTCTTGTTACCGAGGCTGGAGGGCAGTGGCACGATGTCAGCTCACTGCATTCTCCACCTCCCAGGTTCAAGTGATTCTCCCGCCTCAGCCTCCCAAGTAGCTGGGATTACAGGCGCACACCACCATGCCCAGCTAATTTTTGTATTTTTAGTAGAGATGGAGTTTCACCATGTTGGCCAGGGTGGTCTCAAACTCCTGACCTCAGGTGATCCACCTGCCTCAACCTGCCAAAGTACTGGGATTACAGGCGTGAGCCACTGCACCCGACCTATACGTTATTCTTAACTAAAGTGTAAAGAGGATTGATCTGGCAAAATTAATTTGAGTAATTTTGGATAAACATTACTATCATTTATGTCTCTTTCTAAAGGTACAGCAAATCCTAAAGTCACTTTTAAGATGTCAGAAATAATGACTGATGCTGAAGGAAGGGTAAGTATAAAATGCTGAATTGACCTTCTGCGTAACATTTGACTAATCTATTCAGCCCAGTAGGGTTCTTTGATACACTTTTTTATTTTTGGACTTGCTGAACTTGCTGAGATATCGGTGGATCATGATTTTAGATTGACCTAATTTTTTACTTGCAAATCATCCTGCTGGTTCATAAGATGGGAATACGGGGATATGCATATTAACCACTCCTTTCCAATAGTTTTTCTGTTTGCCTTTATTCTCCAGATTAATGTTAAAAGAAAAAAAGGTAGTTATTGACTGGTTACCTTCTGTGTTGGGTAGATATCTGTGGTGCATTAAATATCCCACAGTTAATTTGTACTTCTGCTTTCCATTTCGACAGCCAAGTGCTTATAAGCTGCATGCACACAAGACTAGGTAAAAAAGTCTTGCTCTTCTAGACTTTTTTTTTTTTTGAGTTTAAGAGCCGAGGTTGAACAGGTGAAAGAAAGAGAAAAGAGAATAGCTTTCTCTCCTGCAGAGAGAGAGAGGCTCCCGAGTCAGTCTTCCTCTTCTAGACTTTTTTAAAAACAGCTTTACTGAGATATATAACTCACATGTAATACGATTTATTTATTTAAACTTTAAAATTCAGTGGCTGTTGGTATATTCAGAGTTTTGCAACCATCACCACAGGCAGTTTTAGAACATTGTTATTACCTCAAAAAGATACCCTATACTCCTGAGCAGTCATCCCCCAACCTCCTCATATCCCCCAGCACTAGGCAACCTTTTTTTTTTTTTTGAGACAGAGTCTTGCACTGTCACCCGGGCTGGAGTGCAGTGGCGTGATCTTGGCTCACTTCAGCCTCTGCCTTCTGGGTTCACATGATTCTCCTGCCTCAGCCTCCCGAGTAGTTGGAATTACAGGCGCACCACCACACCCAGCCAATTTTTTGTATTTTTAGTAGAGACGGGGTTTCACTATGTTGACCAGAGTGGTCTCAAACTCCTGACCTCATGATCTGCCCACCTCGGCCTTCCAAAGTGCTGGGATTACAGGCATGAGTCACCGTGCCCAGCCTAGACAACCATTAATCTACTTTCTATCTCTATAAATTTGCCTGTTCTGGACATTTCATATAAGTGGAATCATACAATATGTAGTTTGGTCTCCTTGACTTAGATTGTTTTCAAGGTCCATCCATGTTGTACCATGTGTCAATACTTCATTTATTTTTAATTGATGAATAATACCTTTATATGGATGTACCATATTGTATTTATCAGGTGATGAACATTTTGATTGTTTCCATTTTATGGCTATTATGAATAATGCTGCCATGAGTATGTGTGTACAAGTTTTTGTGTGGGCTTATGTTTTCATTTCTCTGGAGTATATACCTAGGAGTAGAATTGTTGAGTCATTGGATGACTATTTTTTTAACCTTTTTGTGGAACTGCTAAAGTGTTTTTCCAAAGTGGCTGCACTATTTTATTTTATTTTATTTTATTTTATTTTATTTTATTTTATTTTATTTTATTGTTTGAAGGAAAGTCTCCAGCCTGCCTAATATGGTAAAACCCCATCTCTACTAAAAATACAAAAAAGAGAAAGGTCTCACTTTGTCACCCAGCCTGGAGTATGGTGACACAATCACAGCTCAACCCAGCCTCAGCCTCTCAGGCTCAAGTGATCCTCCTGCCTCCGCCTTCTAAGTAGCTGGGACCACAGGCACACACCACCATGCCCCGCTAATTTTATTTTTCGTAGCGACAGGATTTCCCTATGTTGCCCAGACTGGTCTTGCACTCCTGGGCCCAAGTGATCCTCTCACTTCAGCCTCCCAAAGTGCTGGGATCACAGGTGTGAGCCACCACACTCAGCATGTACTATTTTATTATATTCCCACCAGCAGTGGATTAGATTTCCAGTTTCTCCACATTATCACCAATACTTCTTCTTGTCCATTATATTTACTATAGCCATCCTATTGTGTTTTTTTGTTTTTTTATTTTATTTATTTATTTTTTTGAGATGGAGTCTTGCTGTGTCCCCCAGGCTGGAGTGCAGTGGTGCGATCTCGTCTCACTGCAAGCTCTGCCTCCCGGGTTCACGCCATTCTCCTGCCTCGGCCTCCGGAGTGGCTGGTACTACAGGTGCCCGCCAAGATGCCCGGCTAATTTTTTTATATTTTTAGTAGAGACAGGGTTTCACCGTGTTAGCCAGGATGGTCTCGATCTCCTGACCTTGTGATTCGCTCGCCTCGGCCTCTCAAAGTGCTGGGATTACAGGTGTGAGCCACCACACCCGGCCCCTATTGTGTTTTAAGTGGTATCTCATTGTGGTTTTGATTTACATTTCTCTGATGGCTAACGATGTTGGGAATCATTTTCTGTGTTTATTATTAGCCATGTATATATTTTCTTTGGAGGACTGTCTATTCAGATCCTTTGCGGTTTTTAAAAATTATTTATTTTTTAAATTGTGTTTACTAGACTTTTAAAAGAAAAAAGTTTGCTTATCCAGGACTATTTCTTTAGTATATTACACAAATGGGCCAAGCACGGTGGCTTACACCTGTAATCCCAACTATTTGGCAGACAGGCAGATCACTTCAGGTCAGGAATTCGAGACCAGCCTGGCCAACATGGTGAAACCCTGTCTCTACTAAAAATATAAAAATTAGCTGGGCGCGGTGGTATATACCCGTAATCCCAGCTACTCGGGAGGCTGAGGCAGGAGAATCACTTAAACCCGGGAGGCAGAGGTTGCGGTTAGTCGAGATGGCGCCACTGCACTACAGCCTGGGTGACAGAGTGAAGACTCTCCAGTGTCTCAAGGATCACTTGAGCCCAGGAGTTTGAGACTAGCCTGGGCAACATAGGGAGACTCCATCTCTACAAAAAATTTAAAAATTAATATTTTATTTAATTTCATTACAAGCACACACCTTACCTGTAGTCTCAGCTACTCAGGAGGCTGAGGCAGGAGGATCACTTGAGCCTGGGAAATTGCGAAGGCAGTAAGCTGTGATCAAGCCACTGCATTCCAGCTGGGACAACAGAATGAGACCTAGTCTCAAAAAATATATATATATACACACACACATATATATATGTATAAATAAAATATAATTAGTGTGTGTATATATATATATTTCTAGGTGAAATATGGGGAACTAGGGACTATTATTTTTCTGGATACTGGAGTCTAAGGTGATTAAAACTTGATTTTACTAGTTATTATCAAGTGTTCTGTTAGTATCAACTCAAAGAAATAGATTTTTAGGCTGTGTTAAAAGTGCTCATAACTTTTTTAGGCACAGAAATTAAGTACCAGTATAGGTAACCCAGAATTTACTTCTAGATTTGCTATATCCTTTGTTCCTTTTTAATACCTAACTCTGGAAAAATTTTCTGCTTTTTGGATAAATTGTTAAAGTAGACTAGCAAGCTAATTATTTATCTAAATCTTCTATAACTAGATTCTTTTTTTTCTTTTTTAATAGATCATAGATGTCATAGATAAGGAACTAATTCAACCTTTTGAGATTCTATTTGAAGGAGTTGAATATATTGCCAGAGCTGGATGGACTCCCGAGGGAAAATAGTGCGTATGTTAAATTGTTACTTCTTTATAACTAATTTAGGATCCAGAGCTTTGGAATATTTGTGCTATTAGGTTTGCCTTGTAGTTGGAGCTGCCTTCACATGTAAATTTGCAGTACAGTTATTACTACACAAGGCATTTTTCTTGAATTAAGTGGATTTGTGCATTTGTCATCCTATAGGCATAGGTGCACTGCAGTTTAATTCTGTCTTTATACTCAGCCAGTTATGGTTCACAGTGTTATTTGTGATTAAATCATATGGCTTTAAGGCTCAGACATAAATGTGTATTTTTTAAATTGTATAATTGTAGAGCTTTATATGAGGATGATTACAAATAAATAGTTTCTGTGTCTAATGTAGACAACAGGAGTTTCACAAGACTGGCATTTGTTGACATTGATACTAAAGGGAGAAAACTTTTTTTTTTTTGAGTCATGGTCTTGCTCTGTCACCTAGGCTGGAGTGCAGTGGTGCAATCATGGCTCACTGCAGCCTCAACCTCCCTGGCTAAAGCTGTCCTCCTGAGTAGCTGGGACTACGGGGACATGCCACCATGTCCAGCTAATTTTTTTTATTTTTTGTAGAGACAAGGTCTCACTGTGTTGCCAGGTTGGTCTCAAACTCCTGGGCTCAAATGATCCTCTTGTCTCGGCCTCCCAACGTGCTGAGATTACAGGTGTGAACCACTGCACTTGGCAGAACTTTTGTTTATATAGACAGGGTCTCTCTCTGTGTCACCCAGACTGTAGTGCAGTGGCATGATCGTAGCTTACTGTAAGCTCGAAATCCTGGCCTCAAGCAGCCCTCTCACCTTGACCTCCCAAAGTGCTGGGATTATAGGCATGAGCCATCATGCCAGCCTACCGGGATAAAACACTTTCACAGGCCAACTATGGTTTTGGAAATTTCAAGAAAGCCACTTTTTATAAATTCTGTTCAAGCTTAAAGTGTATTTTTAATTAACTATTTGTAAGTGATAATTTAATATACACTAAAGCAGTTCTTTCATGGTGATTACAGATATAATTGATAGGTGCCAAAGGAGATAATAGGGGAATCTTTTTCTGATAGCTTGCTTTATTTCTGGTTCTTCTCTTTTATTTATTTAAATAGTGCTTGGTCCATCCTACTAGATCGCTCCCAGACTCGCCTGCAGATAGTGTTGATCTCACCTGAATTATTTATCCCAGTAGAAGATGATGTTATGGAAAGGCAGAGACTCATTGAGTCAGTGCCTGATTCTGTGACGCCACTAATTATCTATGAAGAAACAACAGACATCTGGATAAATGTATGCATTTTCTCCTGTACTTGTTTAAATATTTTCTCAGAATGCTAAAGCAAATGAAGTTATATAGCAAACTATCAAAATGCATTTTTTTTTAAGTTTAAAGGGACCATGTTATTTCTTTAGTATAAGCATTTCCAATTGGAGTGATGGTTCCAGAATGGAATGGTTTGTATTGATAGAAAGTAGATGCCATTGAAATGACATCTCCTTGGCTTCAGATTTGTTCCTGGAGATAATAGATATTAAATACACAGCCTCATCAGTGCTCCTGAGAGGACTTCATGAGTCTGGTCTAGAAAAGACTTTCTCTTTTATGTTGGTAAACTGTACCAAAATATACCAATTCTTAATTGAATTTTGAATTTTCCAATTTAGCAGACAAATTTAAATAAGATACAAAATAAATAAAGCCATCTCACTTCCTAGCTGAATATAAGCTTCATATGATTCACCTATGAACACCTGTTTTCCCCTGAACTATTAGAAAAATTCTTTTTGGAAAACAAAAATAAAAGAAAATTACCTCATCTTTCTGTAACAAGATTTATATTATTAAACAAACCTTGTGCCATGTTTCAAGGATTATAGAGATGTTGAGTAAGAAAAAACTTTTGGTCATATTTTTCTTTTTTACTCCATTTGAAAACATTTACTTCTCAGTGGAAAAAGTCTTTGACTAAAGTAAAATAAATCTGAAAGCCCCAAGCAAAATTTATTACTGTAAATATAGCATTCCTTTGGCATTGATGGTTATTTATATTTCAAAGTATATTTATCAAGTAATTTTTCCTGTAGCCTAATTGAATTATGTAGTATTTTCATAATATGTATAGTAAATTTAGCTATTCATTTTACAGATCCATGACATCTTTCATGTTTTTCCCCAAAGTCACGAAGAGGAAATTGAGTTTATTTTTGCCTCTGAATGCAAAACAGGTTTCCGTCATTTATACAAAATTACATCTATTTTAAAGGAAAGCAAATATAAACGATCCAGTGGTGGGCTGCCTGCTCCAAGTAAGAAATCCATTTTATTTTAAAAAAAGAAAAAATGTTGGAAGCAGAGGGTGGGAGGGACAGGGGAATGTATCTTTTGCATGCTTTATAAGCATCAATACTTGCTTCGTTAAACTTAATATGTAAGTTAAACTAAAACATAAATACATGTATGTGTAAAAAACACAGGACAAAGTTCTTAATGGATTGACACGTATTATAAAGTATTAATAGTGAATAATCTCTTAAATAACAGGATTACTGATTTTTACTTTTTACTTTTGCCTTGACTGCAATTTTTAATTTGTTTAAAGTGAGCCCATTTAAAAAAAACTATTTTTGGCCGGGTGCAGTGGCTCACACCTATAATCCCAGCACTTTGGGAGGCCAAGGCAGGCGGATCACCTGAGGTCAGGAGTTTGAGGCCAGCCTGGCCAACATGGTGAAAGACCATCTCTACTAAAAATACAAAAATGATCCGGGCGTGGTGGTGTGCACCTGTAGTCTCAGCTTACTCGGGAAGCTGAGGCAGGAAAATCACTTGAACCCAGGAGGCGGAGGTTGCAGTGAGCCAAGATCACGCCACCACACTCCAGTCTGGCAACAGAGCAAAACTCCATCTCAAAAGAAAAAAAGACAACACTATTTTTTTAAATGTTATGTAATTATTAGATATTTTTACACACTAGATGTTTCTTATACTATCTGCATCTACACTGGAGTTAATTTATAGTTATAGGTCTTTGGATTGATATAATTATGTTGCCCAAAGTAAAATTAAATGTTATATCAGCTGAAGTTAATTTTTCTTTAAAAAGTGGTTTTCCTTAAGTGGTGGTTTTCCTTCTGGAAAATATAATACGGAATGGATGCATAAGCCTAGGAAAAGTAAATAGGTACATAGAACACTTTTCCTGGGTTTTCCTAAAACCGAGTTACAGTTCTCAACTTTAATAATATAGTTTGTTTTAGAATAGGAAGCACTTTATGATAAGTTATGTTGTATGCTTAACTGCCATTTGTAACTTAACAGATTTGGCATGGTCCTTTTTAATAATTGTGGAAAAAGGCCGGGCATGGTGGCTCACGCCTGTAATCCCAGCACTTTGGGAGGCCGAGGCGGGTGGATCATAAGGTCATGAGATTGAGACCATCCTGGCTAACACAGTGAAACCCCCTCTCTACTAAAAATACAAAAAAAAATTAGCCGGGCGTGGTGGTGGGCACCTGTAGTCCCAGCTACTCAGGAGTCTGAGGCAGGAGAGTGGCGTGAACCCGGGAGGCAGAGCCTGCAGTGAGCCAAGATCGCGCCACTGCACTCCAGTGTGGGCAACAGCAGGAGACTCTGTCTCAAAAAAAAAAAAAATTGTGGAAAAGTGTACATAACAAGATTTAACATTGTGACCATTTTTTCCACTTTTAAGGGTATAGTTTAGTGACATTGAGTATGTTTATATATATATATACATTTTTTAAATTAATTAATTCATTTATTTTTTTGAGACGGAGTCTCGCTCTTGTCACCCAGGCTGGAATGCAGTGGTGCTATCTCGGCTCACTGCAACCTCCGCCTCCCGGGTTCAAGCAATTCTCCTACCTCAGCCTCCTGAGTAGCTGGAATTATAGGCATGTGCCACCATACCCAGCTAATTTTTGTATTTTGGCCGGGCTGGTCTTGAACTCCTGACCTCATGTGATTCACCAGCCTTGGCCTCCCAAAATGCTGGGATTACAAGCGTGAGCCATCTCACCCGGCTGATTATGTTCATGTTGTTGTGCAACCATCACCACCATCTGTCTCCAGAATTTTTTTCATCTTCCAAAACTGAAACTACCCATTAAATAGTCACTTTCTGTTACCCCCTTCCCCCAATCTCTGGCAGCCACTTTGTCTCTGTGAATGTAACTACTCTAGATGTCTTATTTAGTGGAGTCATACAGTTTTTGTCCTTTTTTGACTGGCTTGTTTACGTAGCATAATGTCCTCAAGTTTCATCCATTTTGTAGTGCATGTCAGGATTCCTTTCCTTTTTAGGGCTGAGTAAGGTTTCGTTGTATGTATATACCACATTTTGTTTAACTGTTCATCTGTTGATGGGCACTGGGATTGGTTCCACCTTTTGGCTATTGTGAATAATGCTGCTGTGGACGTGGATGTACAAGTATCTGTTCCTGTCCCTGCTTTCAATTCTTTTGGGTATGTACTCAAAAGTGGAATTTCTGGATCATATGGTAATTCTATTTTCAGTTTTTTGAGGGGCTACCATACTGTTTTCCATAGGAGCTACACCATTGGAACACCAACGGTAGTGGCTACTGCTACCCCATTTTACATTCCCACTAACAGTGCACAGGGTTTTAATTTGTCTACGTTCAGATGATACTTGTTATATTCTGCTTTTTTAATAATAGCCCTCTTAGTCTTTCTTGCTCCAAGTCATCCTCCTTTACCTTCATATCTACTTCATTTCCTTCTCCCTCCTCTTTGCTTTCTTAAGAGCTGTAATGTAAAACAGTTAGTATTTGTTATTTATATGTTAACATATAATTTTGTTTTAATAAAATTAAATTTTATTTTAATTTCTGTCTATAGTATTTAAAGTACAAAATTGATTTTTTAATTTTTTTGTGCTCTTCGAGTTTAAAATATTTTTTTAAACTTACGTGGAACCCTAGGAAAGACACTAATACAGTCTCACCACCTAGGCCTGTCATCAGCTGTCACTCCCCACAGCAATAGATATAAGGAGTGAGGAAAAGAGAAATGATTTTCACTTTTTAAGCCGTTCCTTAGGCCGCTGAGAGAGCCTCATCAAGACAGAAGCTCATAAAAACAAATGGGTGCTGGGTGAGGTGGCCCACGCCTGTAATCCCAACACTTTGGGAGGCTGAGGCAGGCAGATTGTTTGAGTCCAGGAGTTGAGACTAGCCTAGGCAACATGGCAAAACCCCATCTCTACAAAAAAGACAAAAAAAAATTAACCAAGTGTGGTGGCATGAGCCTGTAGTCCCAGCTACTTGGGAGGCTGAGGTGGGAGGATCACCTGAGTCTGGGGAGGTAAAGGCTGCAGTGAGCTGTGATGGTGCCGCTGCACTGTAGCCTGGGCGACAGAGCAGAACAGGAAAAAAACAAAAACAAAACAAATGGGGCATGTTGACATTTACTATAGTAAACACTTAGCTGGGTTATTTTTTGGCAAATGAAGAACAATTGTATTAAACATTTTCTTTTGTGAGTTTTAAAGTAGTTTGTTGCATTTCTAGAAGAAATGCCTTGTTGAAATAGCTGATATGGCTACCTCAGAAGTGCCAGGGAGTCAAGCCAGTCCTAATTCAGTGCCTGGGGATGGATTGCACCGGGCTGGTTTTAATGCCTTTATGGCAGGTCATGTGATGGCCTATGTGGGAGTGAGACAGGGACCCCAGCCCTGCAGCTCTGGACCCTGGCTCCCTGAATGCCATAATAAGGTATATTTGAGTGGCAAAGCTGTACCCCTCACAGTGGCCAAGAGCCAGTTCTCCTGTTCCTCCAAAGCCCACACTCAGAAGATAAAGCTGGCTCGGGGCAGCAGCTGACCCAACTTCCACCTACCACTGGGGTGGAATAGAGGTATTTGGGTCTCTCTAGCCTCTCTCTGTAAATGTCATACTCTCAACTAACTACTGAGTTTAGGGGAGGGGGAGTGTCCTGGCAGAAATATCACTGCATTGCCCTGGACTTCCTCCTTTACCCCAGTGTCAGAGGTAGAAGGGTACAAGTAAGAAGGCTGACCAACACCTTTAACACTGACTTTATTTATTTTTAAATCTGAAAATGTCTTGGGAAAGTTTTACAAAAAGAAAAAGAGAAATCAACAGAAACAAGTTATGAAAAAAAAACAACGAAAAGATGCTTTGTCAATCCATTAGACTTCTTTGTCTAACCAAAGGTTCAAGAATGCAGGTGCTTTTGAGTTTTCCTCTGGCTTTGCCAAAAAATCTCTTTTGCTGTTTTCGCATTACCTAAATAGATCATTCCATTATTATTCCAGAGTATTGTAAAGACTCATAACTTGGATTTTTTTTAACTGTAGACTTTTTTTATTGAAGTGAAATTCATAAAACGTTAAGTTAACCATTTAAAAATAAACAATTCAGGCCTATGCCTGTAATCCCAGCACTTTGAGAGGCCAAGGCCAGGGGGCTTTAGGCCAGCAGTTCAAGACCAGCGTGGGCAATATAGTGAGACCTCATTGCTACCAAAAATAATAATTTGCTGGGTTTAGTGGTGTCTAGTCCTAGCTACTCAGGAGGCTGAGGTGGGAGGAAAGCTTGAGCCTAAGTGGTCAAGGCTGCAGTGAGCTGTGATCATGCCGCTGCACTGCAGCCTCAGCAACAAAGTGAGACTCTGTCTACAAAAAAATGAAAAATAAAAATAAACAAACAATGCAGTGGCATTTAGTACATTCACAATGCTGTGCAACCATCATCTCTGTCTAGTTCCAAAACATTTTTATTACCCCAAACGTAACTTTTTGGAAAAAAGAGCTTAGAGTACTGTTCTTAATTGTTTCATTTGCTTATAGTCTGGTATAATGTACTGAATTATAATTATATTTATCTTCAGGTGATTTCAAGTGTCCTATCAAAGAGGAGATAGCAATTACCAGTGGTGAATGGGAAGTTCTTGGCCGGCATGGATCTAATGTATGTTATTTTATTCTACTGATATGTTTGGTCAGTATTACTGTGTGAATGCAGTGCTAAAAATGAGTAATGTAATTTAATATGACCCCGGTATTTTTTTTTCCGAGACAGAGTCTTGCTCTGTTGCCTAGGGCTGGAGTGCAATGGGGTGATCTCGGCTCACTACAACTTCCACCTCCCGGGTTCAAGCAGTTCTCCTGCCTCTGCCTCCCGAGTAGCTGGGATTACAGGCATGTGCCACCACGCCCGGCTAATTTTTTTGTATCTTTAGTAGACACGGGGTTTCACCATGTTGGCCAGGCTGGTCTCAAACTCCTGACCTTGTGATCCGCCCTCCTCAGCCTCCCAAAGTGTTGGGATTACAGGCGTGAGCCACTGCGCCCAGCCGACCCCAGTATTTTTAAAATATTAAGTTATGGCCTAAAATTACTCAAGTTGTTGGAAAGAAATAATCTTAGTTTAAATGATAAATCTCATTTATTTTATAGCCCTTTTATAGATGTGTTCTGATTACCAAAGGTTATTTTCTTTTCTTTTTTGTGAGACAATGTCTTGCTCTGTCACCCTGGCTGTAGTGCAGGGCACAGTCATGGCTCACTGCAGTCTCAACCTCCCAGGCTCAGACGATCCTCCCACTTCAGCCTCTGGAGTAGCTGGGACTACAGGTGTACGCCACCACGACAAGCTAATTTTTAAATTTTTGGTAGAGACAGGGTCTCATATATATTGACTGGGCTGGTCTCAAACCTAAACACCTACTACACCTAAATATTTACTACTTGCCCCTACATTTATTAGTTTTCTTTCATGTCATGTTTACTTGTGATACGTTAGTCTGTCTTCTCTATTTTCCCTCTATTCTTCCTTTTTTTTTGGAGATGGAGTCTCACTCTGTCGCCCAGGTTGGAGTGCAGTGGCATGATCTTGGCTTACTGCAACTTCCACCTCCTGGGTTCAAGCAATTCTCCTGCTTCAGCCTCCCGAGTAGCTGGGACTACAGGCACACACCACCATGCCCGGCTAATTTTTGTATTTTTAGGAGAGAGGGTTTCGTCATGTTGGCAATGCTGGTCTTGAACTCCTAGGCTCGAAGGATCCTCCCACCTTGCCACCTCCCAGGTGTGAGCCACTGCGTCCTGCTCACCATTTGCTTTTCTTTTTTGAGACAGGGTCTGACTTTGTCACCTAGGCTGGATTGCAGTGGCACAATCTTGGCTCAGTACAACCTCTGCCTCCTGGGCTCAAGCCTTCCTCCCACCTCAGCCTCCCAAGTAGCTGAGACTACAGGCACACACCACCACACCCAGCTAATTTTTGTATTTTTTGTAGACGGGATTCCGCCATGTTGCCCAGGCTGGTCTCAAACTCCTGAGCTAAAGCAATCCACCCGTCTCGGCCTCCTGAAGTGCTGAGGTTACAGGTGTGAACCACCACGCCTGGCCAAGCCCACCATTTTAAAATGTATTATTGCTCCTTGATGAGAAAGGGGCATATTCATAGTTTTAGAGCCTAGCAAAAGTTGTAAGTTAGCATATGGTTTGAAAAGTAACTTAAAAATCTGTTATAGACTACTTGTGTCTACATTATAAATTGCGTTTACTGGCTGGGCACAGTGGCTCACACCTGTAATCCAGCCCTTTGGGAGATGAAGGCTGGAGAATCGCTTGAGGCCAAGAGTTCAGTAACAGTTTGGGCAACATATAAGACCCTGTCTCTGCCAAAAATAAAAAATAAAAAAATTAGCTGGGCATGGTGATGCGCACCGGTAGTCCCAGCTAGTTGGAAGGCTGAGGCAGGAGAATCGCTTGAGTGCAGGAAGTCTAGGCTGCAAATGAATTATGATCACATCACTGCACTACAGCCTGGCTGAAACAGTGATACTCTGGCTCAAAAAAAACCAATAAGTAAATAAATAAATAAATTGCATTTACTTCTTCTGAAGTAGTACTTGTCTTTCATTCATGTGTTTATCTTACCCCACAAATTTAAACTTTAATCCACCATCTGCAAAGAGTGATGGGCATTTATACAGAGCTTAGATTGATAGGGAAAAGGAAGGAAGTCTACCCTCTGTTTTATTCTCAGTACCAATTCAGTGAATTCTTTAAAGAAAAAAAAATTGCATTTTTGAAGTACCTTGCATTTGTTTCAGCTGTCACTTGGATGATCACATTCATGAGATCTCTAGGAACTCCATCCTGTATGTGTGTGACACATATAGTTGAGGTATGCTGCCAGGATTTAGTGAAGGCCTAACTAAATGTGGTTTCCTCAAATTGACAGGAAGATTTATTGAAGGATTATGTTTACTGGCTACTGTAAAAATCACTTGTAGTCTCTAAAGTGATTAAGGAGACATAATGAAGATCCAGATCCCAGGTTTGTTTTTGTTAGTAAAAACTTTAGAGTATCTGCTGGGCATGGTAGCTCAAACTTGTAGTCCCAACACTTTGGGAGGCCAGTGTCGAGGGATCACTTGTGCCCAGGAATTAGATACCAGCCTGGACAACATAGACTCCGTCTTTGCAAAAAAAAATTTTAAATTAGGCAGGTGTGGTGGGGCATACCTGTAATTGCAGCACTTTGGGAGGCCAAGACAAGAGGATTGCTTTAGCCCAGGAGTTTGAGGTCAGCCTGGGTAACATAGGGAGACTCCATCTCTACCAAAAAAAAAAAAAAGATAGGCTGGTTATGGTGGTGCATGCCTATAGTCCCAGTAACTAAGGAGGCTGAGGTGGAAGGATCGCTTTAGCCGGGGAGGTTGAGGCTGCATTGAGCTGTGATCACAATGCTATACTATAGCCTGGGTGTCAGAATGATACCCGCCTCAAAACAACAGCAACAACAAAAACTTCAGGGTATCAGGACTGACCTTTAAAGTCTCATTTCCACTGAGATCCACACGTGGCCTTCTTGTTATATATCCAAATAATTTTTTTCTGTTTTATTTTTGTTTCCAAATATTGTTTTCTGTTGAAGTACCTTGGATATTACTGTCACCTGAGAAAAAAATCTTATTGTGGAATTCTAGGTTCTGAAAACAGAAAACTACACTGATGTAAATTTCGTGCTATGTGATGGTTGAAGGATGAATCGTTACATAATGCCGAGGGAACCCCAATAATTGTAATTGCATACATCTGATCCTTATTTGAGCCACCTAAACATCTACTACTTGCCACTACATTTATCAGTTTTCTTTCATGTCATGTTTACTTGTGATACGTTAGTCTGTCTTTCCCTCTTCTCTATTTTCCCTCTTTTTTTTTTTTTTTTTTGAGATAGAGTCTCACTCTGTCACCCAGGTTGGAGTACAGTGGCATGATCTCGGCTTACTGCAACTTCCGCCTCCTGGGTTCAAGCAGTTCTCCTGTTTCAGCCTCCCAAGTAGCTGGGATTACAGGCATACACCACCATGCCCAGCTAATTTTTGTATTTTTAGTAGAGACAGGGTTTTGCCATGTTGGCCAGGAGGGTCTTGAACCCGTGACCTCAGGTGATCCGCCCACTTTGGCCTCCCAGAGTGCTAGGATTTCAGGCGTGAGCCACCACACCTGGCCTTTTCCTCTTTTTTTTTTTTTTTTGGAGACAAGTCTCATTCTTGTCCCCCAGGCTAGAATGCAATGGTGCGATGTTGGCTCACTGTAACCTCTGCCTCCCAGGTTCAAGCAATTCTTCTGCCTTAGCCCCCTGACTAGCTGGGATTACAGGCACCTGCCACCAAGCCTGGCTAATTTTTGTATTTTTAGTAGAGACGGGGTTTCACCATGTTGGCCAGGCTGGTCTAGAACTCCTGACCTCACGTGATCTGCCCACCTCAGCCTCCCAAAGTACTGGGATTACAGGCGTGAGGCCACCATGCCCAGCCCTTTCCCTCTATTCTTGATTTGTTTTTTGACTTAAGTTACCTTTTTCCTTCTCTACTTTTACAAGTGACTGTTCCCACCCAAAGTTTTTTTCTTTTTTCTTTCTTTCTTTTTTTTTTTTTTTTTTTTTTTTGAGACAAGAGTCTCACTCTGTTGCACAGGCTGGAGTGCAGTAGTGCGATCTCAGCTCATTGCAACCTCCGCCTCCTAGGTTCAAGTGATTCTCCTGCTTAAGTCTCTTCAGTCGCTGGTATTACAGGTGCCCATCACCATGCCCAGCTAATTTTTGTGTTTTTAACAGAGATAGGGTTTTGCCATGTTGGCCAAGCTGGTCTCGAACTCCTGACGTCAGGCAATCCTCTTGCTTTGGCCTCCCAAAGTGCTGGGATTACAGGTGTGAGCCACCACACCTGGCCATCTACCCAAAGATTTCTAATGGCAGTAATTGGGTAAAGCTTTAAGACTTTTAAGCCTATGAGCTTCTTTTTCTTTTTTGAGATGGAGTCTCGCTCTGTCACCCAGGCTGGAGTGCAGTGGTACGATCTTGGCCCACTGCAACTTCCGCCTCCTGAGTTCAAGGGATTCTTATGCCTCAGCCTCCCGAGTAGCTGGGATTATGGGCATCCACTACCACACTTGGCTAATTTTTGTAATTTTTTTTTTTTTTTTTTTTTTTTGAGACGGAGTTTTGCTTTTGTTGCCCAGGCTGGAGTGCAATGGCACGATCTTGGCTCACTGCAACTTCTGCCTCCCAGGTTCAAGCGATTCTCCTGTCTCAGCCTCCTGAGTAGCTGGGATTACAGGTGCATGCCACCATGCCCAGCTAATTTTTGTGTTTTTAGTAGAGATGGGGTTTCACTGTGTTAGCCAGGCTGGTCTCAAACTCTTGACCTCAAGTGACCTGCCGCCTCCACCTCCCAAAGTTTTGGGATTACAGGCCTGGACCACTGCGCCCAGCCGCCTATGAGCTTTTTATTGTTAAGGGTGGTTCTCAAAGTGCTGGACCAACAGCAAAGTGTCAGCATCACCTGGGAACTTGTTAGAAGTGTACATTCTTGGCTGGGCGCAGTGGCTCATGCCTGTAATCCCAGCACTTTGGGAGGCCGAGGCAGGTGGATCATCTGAGGTCAGGAGTTCGAGACCAGCCTGGCCAACATGGTGAAACCCCGTCTCTACTCAAAATACAAAATTAGCCAGGCGTGGTGGTACATGCCTGTAATCCCAGCTACTCAGGAGGCTGAGGCAGGAGAATCGCTTGAACCTGGGAGACGGAGGTTGCAGTGAGCTGAGATCGCGCCACTGCACTCCAGCCTGGGCAACAAGAGCGAAACTCGGTCTCAAAAAGCAAAAAGAAATGCACATTCTTAGGCCCACCTCTGACATCCTGAATCAAACTCTGGTGGTGGGGCTTAGTAATCTGTTTAACAAGCCCCCCACACAATTATGATACTTCCTTGGATGTTAAGTAGTTACAGGAAAGAAGAAAACCATTGTAGATGGTGGTGAGGAATTGACTGGTTATTTTTTTAGTCTTGAAAGGCCTGACTGCCATCTGCTAGGTCAAAACGGAATGAGTCCTGATCTTTTGCAAAGATTAACACGTACTTGTAAAGTTTCATGAATATTTGTTTCCTATCATTTGTATGCTTTCTGTATATGTCGTATGGGCCTACTTAATCCCAACTGTGTTGATTTCTATTTATGCATGCTAAAAAAATGTTTACTGATGAAGAGGCAGCTTCCTGGGGGGGAAAAAGGCATTTAAAAATAACTTGCTTTTAGAAATTTATATGTGTTTTCATTGCTGTGTAAAAAATTTGAATTTTTTTTTTTGAGATAAGGGTCTTGCTCTGTTGCCCAGGCTGGAATGCATTGGCATGATCATGGCTCACTGCAGCTTCAAATTCTGGGCTCAAGTGATCCTTCTACTTCAGCCTTCCAAGTAGCTGGGACTACAGGGATGCATCACCATGCCCAGCTAATTTTTTCATTTTTTGTAGAAATGGGGTCTCCCTATTTTGCCCAGACTGGTCTCAAACTCCTAAGCTCAAACGATCCTCTCACTTCGGCCTCCCAAAACACTGGGATTACAGATGTGAATCACCACATCTGGCCATTTTCTTAAACATTGTTTGAGTTGGCTGGTAGAAGATTTACAGGAACAATAAAAGAAAGCCATTTATTTGAAATCGTACTGTAATTTGAGAAGAATATTAAGTGAATTCAGCTATTGAGTTTACTTGTGGTTTTTTTGAGTTCTGAATGAAGACTTAAAAGATCTTATCCATGTTTATTTGTAAACTATACCAGTATTGAAACTGATTTAGTTCCGTTATTCCACAACCCAATAGATAAAACACGTTTGCAAATTTGTACAAAAGACCAAAAAAGTAGTGCCTAAGATAATATAACACTAACTAATAAATATACAAGATAGTAAAATTAGACTTTCAAGTATGTATGAATGATTGCCCTAAGCTGCAATATAGCAGAGTATTTTTTCCCCTGTAAAGAGTTGTTATTTTAAGGAAATAATTCTTGTATTTTAAGAAAAACACACATTCTGACCAGATGGGAAACTATACAGTGTGTAACTCAGGTGTCCTTTTTCCTTCAGGGCAGGACCTGTTCTTAGCTATAAGTCATAAACAGCCAGGCATGGTGGCTCATGTTTGTAATCCCAATACTTCGGGAGGCTGAGGCAGGAGGATTGCTTGAAGCTATGGGTTTAAGACCAGCTTGGGCAACATAGTGAGGCCTCATCTCCTTAAAAACATTTAGAAACTTAGCTGGGCATGGTGGTGTATGCTTGTAGCTACTCAGGAGGCTGGGGTGAGAGTATAGCTTCAGCCTTGGATTTTGAAGCTGCAGTGAGCCATGATCGCATCATTGCATTACAGCTTGGGTAGCAGAGGTGAGACCTCAACTCTTTAAAAAATAAATAAATAAGCAAAATTAACTCAGGTTTATTAATAGTGGCAGCAAAAAAAAAAAAAAAAAGGCATAAGTCAAGGAGTGGCTCAAGTGATTGTAAATAAAATTGGGGGTTAGCTTTGCCAAGGTCATGTTAGCCCTGATTTTGTTATTGTTGTTATCTTGTCAGATCCAAGTTGATGAAGTCAGAAGGCTGGTATATTTTGAAGGCACCAAAGACTCCCCTTTAGAGCATCACCTGTACGTAGTCAGTTACGTAAATCCTGGAGAGGTGACAAGGCTGACTGACCGTGGCTACTCACATTCTTGCTGCATCAGTCAGGTATTAAGTTTGTTGAAAAAGGGTTTTGTGTCATATTAAAAATCTCTGCTTATGTAATACTCCTTTTGAATGATGTGAAATTGGCCTGCAAAAGCCTAATTCTCTAAGGAAAAGCTTTAAAAAGCTTAATTTCAACATTGTATATGTACATAAATAGTCTCTTATAATACTCTTGCTATATCATTAGTGCAGATGTAACAGCAGATAACCTTTTCTTCCTCCCTGACGAAAAATATAATTGTTTCTCCTTTCTCTAGCACTGTGACTTCTTTATAAGTAAGTATAGTAACCAGAAGAATCCACACTGTGTGTCCCTTTACAAGCTATCAAGTCCTGAAGATGACCCAACTTGCAAAACAAAGGAATTTTGGGCCACCATTTTGGATTCAGCAGGTATTCTTTTTTCCCCCTGATCCTGACGTTAAGTAGGATTAATATATTAGTACACTAAACGTGTGTCATATTTTCACATTTCCTGGACAAGTCTTTCCATCTCTCACCACTGCCTGTCCCTGAGCTGCTGAGCTCCTGATAGATCCCACTTCTCCTATTCTGTTAGCTACTGAATAAGATGGGTTACTTCTCACTCCAAGCAGCAGCAAGTCTGGAAGGCCTTTTTGAAAATAAGGTTAAGGCCAAGTGCAGTGGCTCACACCTGTAATCCCTACACTTTGGGAGACCGAGGCGGGTGGATCACTTGAGGTCAGGAGTTCGGGACCAGCCTGGCCAATTAGTAAAACCCCGTCTCCACTAAAAATACAAAAATTAGCTGGGCGTGGTGCTGTGTGCCTGTTGTCCCAGCTACTCAGGAGGCTGAGGCATGAGAATCACTTGAAGCTGGGAGGCAGAGGTTGCAATGAACTAAGATCACACCACTGAACTGCAGCCTGGGTGACAAAGCAAGACCTTGTCTCAACAAATAAAGAAAATAAGATTAAAATAGTCGAGGTGTCAGCTAGGAAACAATTTATTCACAAATTTTGATGATTTCTCAGGTAAACAAATGAAGAGAATAGTATTCTGAACTAGTAAGACTGTTTGAGCAAGGAAGCTGCAACTTTGGAGAATAACCAGCTGATAGCTTTCTTAAACTTTTGAAGCACTTGTAATGGCTATTTTAATAAAAGAACACTTGCTCTGTCTGGAATGAGAGAAAAACTGAATTATTTGTTTAAAATATTTGATTTCTTAAACATAAATAATGGACTGGGCTGGGCGTGGTGGCTCACACGTGTAATCCCAGCACTTTGGGAGGCCGAGGTAGGTGGATGACAAGGTCAGGAGATCGAGACCATCCTGGCTAACACGGTGAAACCCTGTCTCTATTAAAAAATACAAAAAATTAGCCGGGTGTGGTGGTACACGCCTGTAGTCCCAGCTACTCAGGAGGCTGAGGCAGGAGAATCGCTTGAACCCAGGAGGCGGAGGTTGCAGTGAGCCGAGATTGTGCCACTGCTCTCCAGCCTGGGTGATGGAGTCAAAACAAAAAACAAAAAAAAAAAAGAATGGACTGGTTTTATGTATCATCTAATTCACTTTAATCTCCAATCTTTTTTTCTAGTATTTTCACTAACTAGCTATTTCTGCTAAGGGATTAAGAAATTAGGCCAGGCGTAGTGGCTCATGCCTGTAATCCCAGCACTTTGGGAGGCTGAGGTGGTTGGATCATTTGAGATCAGGAGTTCAAGAGCAGCCTGGCCAACATGGTGAAACCCCACGTCTACTAAAAATACAAAAACTAGCCAGACGTGGTGGTGGGCACCTGTACTCCCAGCTACTCAGGAGGCTGAGGCAGGAGAATCACTTGAACCTGGGAGACGGAGGTTGCAGTAAGCCAAGATCACACCACTGCACTCCAGCCTGGGCAACAAAGTGAAACTCTGTCTCAAAAAAAAAAAAAAAAAAAAAGAAAAAACAAATTAGTACAGAACCAAAAAATATAAGTGTGTTTTAATGTCCACAAGCAGAATCAGAACTTGTAATATGGTGATGATCTCTGCTTAGACTGTAAATTATCTGCTGTACACAAACACTTAGGAGAGGTCTGTGTAGCTTTGGTGAACCAAAAGCTAATGATGACTTTTTTCTGAGTTCTGGTTAGGCTTATTTTCTAATGATCAGAAGCAAATGTTTTTGGTCACCTACCCTGAAAAATTAAATTGACTAATAATTTACCTCACCCCCCCCCCACCCAGCTTTATCTGTTTCTAACCAGATATATGGTTTAATCAACAATAAGTTATATTGAGCATAAAGTATCTGTATAGTTCTGCACATAGACATTTCCTAGGCTCCAAGGATTATTGATAACACTCTGTGTCTGCTTCTGAAATAATTTGATATGTTTGTTTTATTGTTGTTTTTTATTTGGTGGGTTTTTGTTGTTGTCGAGACAGTGTCTTGTTCTGTCGCTCAGGCTGGAGTGCAGTGGCGCAGTCACAGGGCACAGCTCAATGTAGCCTCAACCTCCTGGGCTCAGTCAATCTTCCTGCCTCAGCCTCCTGAGTAGCTGGGACTAAGGAGCACACCTCCATGCCTGGGTAATTTTTGTATTTTTTTGTAGAGACAGGGTTTTGCCATGCCACCCAGGCTGGTCACAAACTCTTGGGCTCAAGCAATCCACCCACCTCAGCCTCCCAAAATGCTAGGATTGTAGGTGTGAGCCACCGTGCCTGGCCTAGTTTTGTTTTTTTTAAATTATTTATTTATTTTTTTGAGATGGAGTCTCGCTCTGTCACCCAGGCTGGAGTGCAGTGGCGTGATCTCGGCTCACTGCAAGCTCCACCTCCCGGGTTCACACCCTTCTCCTGCCTCAGCCTCCCGAGTAGCTGGGGCTACAGGCGCCCGCCACCATGCCCAGCTAATTTTTTGTATTTTTAGTAGAGGCGGGGTTTCACCGTGTTAGCCAGGATGGTCTCAAACTCCTGACCTCGTGATCCACCTGCCTCGGCCTCCCAAAGTGCTGGGATTACAGGCATGAGCCACTGCGCCCGGCCTAGTTTTGTTTTTAAAGATGAATATACTCTTGCTTAAATTCTAGCTTATCATCTGAAAGAGGGGTGGTCAGTTTGTGTTGGCGGGGCTGACTTTTAATATCTTGTTTCTTGTTCCCAGATTGTAGCACTCCCATAAGAACTCTTTTGTAGACTCTGGTATGTTACCTATTCACAGGTCCTCTTCCTGACTATACTCCTCCAGAAATTTTCTCTTTTGAAAGTACTACTGGATTTACATTGTATGGGATGCTCTACAAGCCTCATGATCTACAGCCTGGAAAGAAATATCCTACTGTGCTGTTCATATATGGTGGTCCTCAGGTGGGCATATTTATATACATATATACATACACCCATATGCATATGTATTTTAGATCTTTTGTTGTTTAAATGTCTAGTCAGTTTAAGATTTTGAGCATTGTTGGGCATTTGCTTTTAATGACTCCGTCTTATATTCTAATTATTCAGTTTAGGGGGTCAGGAAACTGGTTTTTGTTGGAGGTTTAATTTGTAAATCACTGAGTCTTTTTTTTTTTTTTTGAGATGGAGTTTTGCTCTTGTTGCCCAGGCTGAAGTACAATGGCGCAATGTCGGCACACTGCAACCTCCGCCTCCCAGGTTCAAGTGATTCTTCTGCCTCAGCCTCCCAAGTAGCTGGGATTACAGGCATGCATCACCATGCCCAGCTAATTTTTAAAATATTTTTAGTAGACATGGGATTTCACCATGTTGGTCAGGCTGGTCTCCAACTCCTGACCTCAAGTGACCCACCCGCCTCAGGCTCCCAAAGTGTTGGGATTACAGGCGTGAGCCACCGTGCCCTGCCACTAAGGCAGTTCCTTAATTTGCAGGGTGGACTACAGCTCTGTGAGGAGTGCGGTATTCATGTCAGTAGGTAAATATGTTGCTTTCTATGTAGAGAAACTTGTTTGGGAAATAAAATGAAATAATTAAATGTCTTGGTAAATCAAAAGAGTCTTAACGGATATTTTTAGAAAGCCTTGGTAGCCTAGTGAATTCTCCCTCTTCATTCTAAAGCTGTGTCTCTCAAGCAAATTAAAATATTTTTATCAGCTAGTTAAGGCAACTGCTATACTACTATTTAGCACTGTAAGAAGTTTATACCTTGATTTTCCTTATTCTGGATTAAGTATTAGCCAATGACTGTTAAGTAAATGCTTTGACTATTGGAGTGAAATATTTTGGCCAGGCGCGGTGGCTCACGCCTGTAATCCCAGCACTTTGGGAGGCCGAGGTGGGCAGATCACAAGGTCAGGAGATGGAGACCATCCTGGCCAACAATGATGAAACCCTATCGCTACTAAAAATATAAAAATTAGCTGGGCGTGGTAGTGCGTGCCTAAAATCCCAGCTACTTGGGAGGCTGAGGCAGGAGAATCGCTTGAACCAGGGAGTCAGAGGTTGCGGTGAGCCGAGATAGTGCCACTGTACTCCAGCCTGGTGACAGAGCGAGACTCTGTCCAAAATATATATATTTTGGATGGGTGTATTGGTTAATTGCTAAATTTTAAAATTGTTTATTCATGATTATATATCCTACACTGAGCCTTGGAAGAAATTAAAATATAATTACAGTGTTTTCATAATGCAATCCTTAGATTCAGTAATACCCTTTATAATTAATAATTATACCCAGTTATTTAGTGTCTGGAAATGTATCTACATACCAAATTGTACACAAAAAAAGTAAAATAACTACATAAACCATAAAATCTCTAAATCACTTTGCCATCAAGTGTGTTTACAAACAAAATATGATTGACATTTGTATTTTCATCTACACAAGTCATGAAAGAGTTAGCCGGGCGCTGTGGCTCAAGCCTGTAATCCCAGCACTTTGGGAGGCTGAGGCAGCAGGATCACCTGAGGTCAGGAGTTCAAGACCAGCCTGGCCAACATGGCGAAACCTTGTCTCTACTAAAAATACAAAAATTAGTCGGGCACAGTGGCAGACACCTGTAATCCCAGCTACTAGGGAGACTGAGGCAGGAGAATTGCTCGAACCTGGGAGGTGGAGGTTGCAGTGAGCTGAGATTGTGCCACTACACTGCAGCCCAGGCAACAGAGTAAGACCCTGTCTCAAAAAAGAAAGAAGGAAAGTTAAATTTTAGACTTCTGGTTAAAGCTTGAAGTCAAATATTTGTAAACTTTAAAAAAAAAAAAAAAACGGTCGGCCGTGCGCGATGGCTCAAGCCTGTAATCCCAGCACTTTGGGAGGCCAAGGCAGGCGGATCATGAGGTCAGAGGTTCAAGACCAGCCTGGCCAACATAGTGGAACCCTGTCTCTACTAAAAATACAAACATTAGCCAGTGGTGGCAAGTGCCTATAGTCCCAGCTACTTGGGAGGCTAAGGCAGGAGAATCGTTTGAACCCAGGTGCTGGAGGGTTGCAGTGAGCCAAGATCGTACCACTGCACTCTGGCGTGGACAACACAGCGAGACTCTGTCTCAAAAAAAAAAAAAAAAAAGGCTTAATAGAAAGCAATTCAAGAGAGAAATCATAGAACACTCTCAAGCTTTATACATTTGTTAAATTATTTTGATGGTAAGACTAAATAAGAAGATTTTCCCCTCCCAGTGAAGAAATGATACAGTATATAGGATTGTTAAAAGACATTCTAAAAACTAGATTTTAAAGATTAGGCTGGGTGTAGTGGCTCATAACTGTAATCTCAGCAATTTGGGAGGGAGGATCACTTGAGCCTAGGAGTTGGAGACAAGCCTGAGCAGCAAAGTGAGACCCCGTCTCTACAAAAAAATAAAGTTAGCTAGGCGTGGTAGCTCATGCCTGCAGTCCCATCTACTCAAGAGGCTGAGGCAGGAGGATCCCCTGAGCCCAGGAGTTCGAGGTTGCAGTGAGTCATGATCATGCCGCTATACTCCAGCCTGGGTGACAGAGCAAGATCCTGTCTCAAGAAAAAGATTTAAAGGATTCATTATATGAGTAATTAAGTTTAAAGAGGCTTAGCCACATGAAAAGATGCTCAATATGACTAGTCATTAGGGAAATGCAAATCAAAGCCACTGTGAGATACCAGTTCACACCCATTGGATTGGCTGTTATCAAAAAGAGGAAAATATTAAGTGCTGTACAAGATGTAGAGGAATTGGAACCCTGCCTGGTTCATTGCTGGTGAGAATGTAAAATGTTATAGCTGCTGTGGAAAACAGTATGGCATTTCCTCAGAATGTCAAACATAGAATTACTATATGAGCCAGAAATTCCACTTCTTGATATATACCCAGAAGAATTGAAAATAGGGACAGGAACAGATACTTATACAGCCATAGCCATAGCAGCATTATGCACAATAGCCAAAAGGCAGTACACGTGTCCATCAACAGATGAATGGATAAACAAAATGTGGTCTATACATACAACGGAATATTATTCAGCCTTAAAAAGGAGGATGTTCTGACACATAGTATAACACCGATGAACCTAGAGGGCATTATGCTAAGTGAAATAATTATTGCCAGACACAAAAGGACAAATATTATTCCACCTGTATGAGGTACCTATAATAGGCAAATTCATAGGGATAGAAAGTAGAATAGAAGTTGTCAGGGACTGGATGGAAGGAGGATGGGGAGCGTTTGAGTGCTTTGTTTGTTTGATTCTTTGTTTTTGAGACAGTCTCGCTCTGTCTTCCAGGCTATAATGCAGAGGCATGATCTCAGCTCACTGCCTCCTCCACCTCCTGGGTTCAAGCGATTCTCCTGCCTCAGCATCCTTAGTAGCTGGGATTACAGGCGTGCACCACCATGCCTGGCTAATTTTTTGTATTTTTAGTAGAGACAGGGTTTCGCCATGTTAGCCAGGCTGGTCTCGAACTCCTGACCTCAAATGATCCACCCACCTCAGCCTCCCCTAGTGCTGGTATTACAGACGTAACCCACCATGCCTGTCTGGGAGTTATTAATGGGTACAGAATTTCTGTTTGGGTGATGAAAAAGTTCTGGAAATGGATAGTGGTGATGGTTACACGGCAGCATGAATATATTTAATGTCATTGAATTGTATGCTTAAAATGGTTGAAATGGTAAATTTTATATATATTTTACCATAATTTAAAAAATGTTAGCCAATTCAATTAAAACAATTTTTTTTTTTTTTTTGAGATGGAGTCTCACTGTGTTGCCTAGGCTAGGGCGCAGTGGCACGATCTCGGCTCACTGCAACCTCCACCTCCCAGTTTCAAGCAATTCTTTTGCCTCAGCCTCTTGAGTAGCTGGGACTACAGGTGCGCAGCACCATACGTGGCTAATTTTTATATTTTTAGTAGAGACGGGGTTTCACCATGTTGGCCAAGATGGTCTCGAACTCCTGACCTCAGGTGATCTACTCACCTCGGCCTCCCAAAGTGCTGGGATTACAGGCGTGAGCCACTGCACCTGGCCAAAACAAAATTAATTGTTTAGAATACTTTATGCAGTACAGCTATGCTTTTTTGCACTTACCGAACAGTCATATTTGAAAGGCTATGAGTGAATTTCACCATGTGGTTTTTGAAAAACTATAGGTGACTTAGGATGATTTATTGATTTCTTTCTCAGAATATTCTTTGGAAAAATTCAAATTTGGTGAGGCCAGAGAAGAATCTGGGCTGGGTGTGGTGGCTCATGCCTGTAATCCCAGCACTTTGGGAGGCTTAAACAAGAGGATCGCTTTAGCCCAGGAGTTTGAGACCAGCATGGCAAGATAGGGAGACCCCCATCTCTACAAAAAATAAAAAAATTAGTTGGGCATGGTGGCAAACACCTCTGGTCCCAGCTACTTGGGAGGCTGAGATAGGATTGCTTGAGCCAGGGAGTTTGAAGTTGCAGTGAGCTGTGATCATGCCATTGCACTCCGGCCTGGACAAGAGAGTGAGACCATGTGTCAAAAGAGAAGAAACAGAAGAATCTGGCCAGGTGTGGTGGCTCATGCTTGTAATCTCAGCGCTTTGGGAGGCCGAGGTGGGAGGATTACTTGAGCCCAGGAGTTTGAGACCAGCCTGGGCAACACAGCAAGACCCCCCCCCCCTTTTTTTTTTTTTAAAGGTTAAAAAAAAAATAAAGAATCTGGTGTTCAGTTTGCAGGGAGATTTTCCCATGAGATTTCACACATGATATAGTGCCCCTGTCCCTTCAGCTTCTTGGAAGATCATTCATCTTCTTGCTTGATGACTTCATTTGGGTTAATTATGAAGTGACTCTCTAATGTAGGACTAGGTCTTTTAATAGCACACAATAACATTGTAAAATTTGTTTAAATCTTTTAAGAGTATGATGTTCATGTGGTCAAAACTGTTCTTTCTTGGTGTGTATTCACGTCTAAGTGGAAATATGTTGAAACAGCAACAGTGTCACAATTCATAACATGAAGCAAATTACTTTGTCACTAAAGGCAGCAATTTCTGTAGGTCAGAAAAGAGTGAAATACAAGAAAAGCAGCAGATATTTCCCACTAAAGTTATCAAGGATCAGTTCCTTAAACTTTCCATTATTAACAGCTGTGTTTCTAAACATTTATTTAACAAGGCTGGGTAAGGTGGCTCATGTCTGTAACCCCAGCACTTTGGGAGGCTGAGGTGGGCGGATGACTTGAGGTCAGGAGTTTGAGACCAGCCTGGCTAACATGGTGAAACTCCGACCTTACTAAAATTACAAAAATTAGCCAGGCATTGTGGTGCACACCTATAATCCCAGCTACTCAGGAGGCTGAGGCACGAGAATTGCTTGAACCTGGGAGGCGGAAGTTGCAGTGGGCCGAGATCACGCCATTGCACTCCTGCCTGGGTGACAGAGCAAGACTACATCTCAAAAAACAAAAAAAGTTTGTGTAACAAATGATTATGTTTCCTAGAATGTGCCAGACACTGTTCTGCAAATAAAAATCCAAAGAGATCAGGCTAGATGATAACAGGACACAGGTTTTGAAGAATTGATACTGAAGGAGACTTTTGAATTCCCAGTGCCGAAAGGCATTATATTTAAGTGTTCATATCAAGCAATTGAGACCATCTTCTATACATGGTAGCAGACAAAGAAGTGAGGTGATTTTCTTTAAATGTTCATATTCGTGTACTTCTCTGCCTAGTATTTCTTCTTTCAGCACTCTCCCTTTAAAGACAAATATCTTTAGCCAGGTGCTGTGGCACACACATGTAATCCCAGCTATTCAGAGGCTGAGGTGGGAGGATTACTTGAGCCCAGGAGTTCGAGGCTGTAGTGAACTATGATTGTACCACCACACTCCAGCCTGGGGTACAGAGTGAGACACCATCTCTTAAGTAAATAAATAAATACAAGTGCCTTTACTCACCAAACGCCCTCTTCCCAAGGTAGAAATGGGAAAAAAACATTATTCTCCTGTTTCTCTTTTTCATTCATTCATTTAGCAAACAGGTATTAAGTTCCTGTGATGTGCTAGGTACTGTTCTAGGCAGTGAGGATACCCAGTGAACATGTCAGACTAATATTCCACTTCATGGACCATAAAGGGAAAATAGTAAGCAAACATAAAAAGATATGATGGTGAGACCCCATCTCTACAAAAAAATTTAAAAATTAGCCAGGCATGGTGGTGCACACCTGTAGTCCCAGCTACTTGAAGGCTGAGGCAGGAGGATCACTTGAGCCCAGGAATTTGAGGCAGCACTGAGCTATGATTGTACCACTGCACTCCAGCCTGGAGACCCCATCTCTTAAAAAAAAAAAGTATGACTTTTTTTGTTTGTTTTTTGAGACAGAGTCTCGCTGTGTTGCCCAGGCTGCAGTGCAGTGGTGTGATCTTTGCTCACTGCAACTTCTCTGCCTTCTGGGTTCAAGCAGTTCTCATGCCTCTGCCTCCCGAGTGACTGGGATCACAGGCCCTCCCCACCATGCCCAGCTAATTTTTTGTTTTTGGTAGAGACGGGGTTTCGCCATGTTGGCCAGGCTGGTCTCGAACTCCTGACCTCAGGTGATCCACCCGCTTCAGCCTCCCAAAGTGCTGGGATTACAGGTGTGAGCCACCACGCTCAGCCCAAAAGCATGACTTTTTATAATGGAAGTTCTATGAAGATTTGCTGGGAAAGGGGATGGCAAGACCTCTCCTGAGGTTACAAACATTGAGAAGGAATGAGCCATGCAAAAGATGTGAGAGAAAAGCATTCCAGACACAGAAAACAGTAAATGTCAAGTTCCTGGGGCTAGAACCAACTTGATAGTGTTGACAATAAGGTTAGAGTACAGTGCACTTGGAGGGAAATAGTATGAGATGAGGTCAGAGGTAGCCAAAGATCTCAAGGGCCGTGTAGACTTATTCTGAAGGGTAATGGTAGGCAGTGGAGGAAGCCAAGCAGCAGTCATATCTGATGTCTGATGGGGAGGAAAGTTTTTCTTATTTGTCCTTGTAACTGTCATTCGAATAGCACAGTTCTTCAGGGTAGAAGTAATCAATTTAGTAACTTTTTATATGGGGTGGGTTGATTCACTTATATGTAATTAATATTTAAGTTAGAATTTTAAAGCCTATGGTTGTTCAGTAATTGCCCTGAACTTGAGTGTGAAGTTAAGCAAGAAGCAAATAAACGGACTTCTTAATTTAAAAAGAAATGACTTAAAAAATTACATTTTAAAGGTAAAATAATAGTGAAATTAAGCTTTCTATTTCTTGCAATGCCCAGCTGCTCTTGGGTTTTTATATGCTTCCATATGATAAACTGAAGTTGTGTTTCTTCCTCAGGTGCAGTTGGTGAATAATCGGTTTAAAGGAGTCAAGTATTTCCGCTTGAATACCCTAGCCTCTCTAGGTTATGTGGTTGTAGTGATAGACAACAGAGGATCCTGTCACCGAGGGCTTAAATTTGAAGGCGCCTTTAAATATAAAATGGTGTGTGAGCATAAAACACTTTTCTTTTACAGACATTTACATTTTCTGGTGCATTGTTTGGTGTGAAACCCTTGAAAGAGAGTTGGGGGAGGGAAGGGGCTATGAATGAGTGAGTGAGAGAGTGTATGTGTTAGAGTTTGGGGGTGGGAGAGAAGATGCAACTTGATGTACACTCTACTTATACGTAACTTTGGGGAACTGAGAGCCACTTGTACATAGAAATATCCGCTCTGTTTTGTATGTCCACTTGGGTAGAATTTAGCACCATTTAGCTTTCAGCATCCTGTACACAGTTGAGGAATAATTGAGATTTGTTCTGTCCTCTGTGAAGAGGGAATCCAACTGGTTAGTGCCTTCCTTGTGACAAGCCTCTTTCTCTCTACAGGAAGCTTTAAATGCTACCTTTTAGAGATGCCCCATGTCCTTTCTGCTGCTTTGGGAAATGATGAGAATCCGATGTTCCTTTTGCACAGTAAGGCAGTTACTGTGTTTGCCAGTGTTATTGGACATGCTGAGTAAGACATGGGGATTTTCTCCCACAGCCAGTTCTTTGACCTTATGTTGTATTCTCATGTAAGTTTTTTTGTTTTTATTTTTGTTTTTGGCTCAGTGAAGTGAGATTGCGTGCACTGGCAGGCCTAGTAATATAGACAAGGTGGTGGTGGTAGGAATTAGGACTTTAAAGAAGTAGTATGTTCAGTTCCTAGAGGTAGTATAATAGGGAAATAAGAAGACAGGGCCTCAAGAGCAATTCCTTCTGCTTTACTGCACTAAAAATTAAAAAGGAGAAGTAGGCCAGGTGCAGTGGCTCACGCGTGTAATCCCAGCACTTTGGGAGGCCAAGGCAGGAGGATCACTTGAGCCCAGGAGTTCAAGACCAACCTGGGCAACATAATGAGACCCCACCTCTACAAATGAGTTAAAAAATTAGCTGGGCATGGTGGCGCATGCCTGTGGTCCCAGCTACTTGGGAGGCTGAGGTGGGAGGATCGGTTGAGCTACAGTGATCCCTGGTCACACTACTGCACTCCAACCTGGACAGCAGAGTGAGACCATGTCTCCAAAAAAATAGATAAAAAGGAAAAGTAAAATTAATTACTTAAGGGGCTAATTTTTTGTCTTTGGGTATAGGAAGGCTTGTTACAAGGAAGATGCTGACCTCTTAGCAGACAACAGAACAAATGGAAATGGGAAATACCCAAATAGCAAGGGACAGTTTGAGTAGCAGTAGGAGGGAGCTTTATGACTAAGTGGTAACTAAACTCTAGGACAGGCTAGCAACAGAAGCTATAGGCCCCTATCTCCAAATAGATTTTTAAAAAATTTGAGGGAGAGGGGGCAACAGAATCTCAGTTGGTAATAAACTCTAATCTAAAAAAACCTACGGGGCCGGGTGTGGTGGCTCACGCCTGTAATTCCAGCAATCTGGGAGGCCGAGGCGGGTGAATCACTTGAGGTCAGGAGTTCGAGACTAGCCTGGCCATAGTGAAACTCCGTCTCTACTAAAAAATACAAAAATTAGCTGGGCATGGTGGCGCATGCCTGTGATCCCAGCTACTCGGGAGGCTGAGGCAGGAGAATCACTTGAATCCACCAGGCGGAGGTTGCAGTGAGCCGAGACTGCGTCATTGCACTCCAGCCTGGGTGACAGAGTGAGACTCCATCTCAAAAAATAAATAAAATAAAAATTAAAACACCTACAGGTATTTTTAGTAAAAACATTTATCATCTTTGAAAGCACTCTTACGAGACTTTTATTCATCAGAATCAGTGAAATGTTCTCCCTTTTTTGACAGGGTCAAATAGAAATTGACGATCAGGTGGAAGGACTCCAATATCTAGCTTCTCGATATGATTTCATTGACTTAGATCGTGTGGGCATCCACGGCTGGTCCTATGGAGGATACCTCTCCCTGATGGCATTAATGCAGAGGTCAGATATCTTCAGGGTATGTGACTTCCTATTATACTCATTTTTGCAATAAGGGTAGATTTTTCTGTAAATGGAGGATGTATGAAAATGTCTATTTTCTGAAGGTTTACAGAGTTGGCAATTTTTTTTTTTTTTTTTTTTTTGAGACGAAGTCTTGCTCTGTAGCCCAGGCTGGAGTGCAGTGGCGCGATCTCAGCTCACTGCAATCTCTGCCCCTGGGTTCAAGTGATTCTCATGTCTCAGCCTCCTGTTCTCATATCTCAGCCTCCTGAGTAGCTGGGATTACAAGTGCCCACCACCACACCTGGCTAATTTTTATTTTTATTTTTTTTAAAGTAGAGATGGGATTTCACCATATTGGCTAGGCTGGTCTCAAACTCCTGACCTCAAGAGATCCACCCGCGTTGGCCTCCGAAAGTGTTAGGATTACAGGCATGAGCCACTGCGCCTGGCCCAGAGTTGGCAATATTGTAGAATGTTAGGGTTTGTATGTTTAAAAGCCATGTGAAATGTATATATATCTCAAGTTTGTTTTTTGTTGTTGTTCTGTTTTGTTTTGTTTTGAGACGGAGTCTCGCTCTTCACCCAGGCTGGAGTGCAGTGACACGATCTTGGCTCACTGCAGCCTCCACCTCCTGGGTTCAAGCGATTTCCAGCTAATTTTTGTACTTTTAGTAGAGATGGAGTTTCACCATGTTGGCTAGGCTGGTCTTGAACTCCTGACCTGAAGTGACTGCCTTGGCCTCCCAAAGTGCTGGGATTACAGGCGTGAACCACTGCACCCAGCCTTCAAGTTTTATGTGTGTAGATATATATATATGTATGTGTGTGTGTGTGTATATATATTTTTCTTTTAAACATGTATAATGTTTAAATCTGTCAACTGGATAACCAGTTACTGGCTGTTTATAGATACATGCCAAAGGGTGTAGGAGATGGTTATGATTAGTAAAACACATACAACATACCTGTTGGATTGTAATTACTTAATTGTTGGACTGCAAGCTATGAGGGCAGGGACCTGTTTGCCCTGTACACCATTGTATCCATAGCAGTCAAGCACAATGCTGGGCATATAGTAGGCCCTCAATAAATGTGTTGAATGAATTAATTATTAAATGTATAAATGCTTACAATTCTGTAAACAAACTCTTGGAAAAATATACTAGAAGAAATTACATAAGGATGATAACAATTGTTGAGAATAGGAATTATGAGTAGTGTTTCTTTTTTAATATTTCAATAACATGATGTTACTTTACAGTGAAAAGTAATTTTTAAAAATTTTATTTTATTTTATTTTTTTGAGACAGAGTCTTGCTGTCACCCAGGCTGGAGTGCAGTGGTGCGATCTCGGCTCACTGCAACCTCCGCCTCTCAGGTTCAAGCGATTCTCGTGCTTCAGTCTCCCAAGTAACTGGGATTAAAGGCACCCACCACTATTCCCAGCTAATTTTTGTATTTTTAGTAGAGACGGGATTTCACCATGTTTGCCAGGCTGGTCTCAGACTCCTGACCTTGGGTGATCCGCCCACCTCAGCCTCCCAAAGTGCTGGGATTACAGGTGTGAGCCATTGCACCTGACCCTTAATTTTTATTTTTAAGAACAAAAACAATAAGGTTTTTATTCTTGCACATATATCTAGATAATCTTTATAATAACCATAAATAAATTCTGACCACTTCCATAATTTTCCCAGGTTTGTAGCTGTCAAGAAAATAGAGTATTTAAATATAAAACTACGTATAGGAGAGGCACATTTTTAGTATATTTCATTTATTGTTTTAAATTCTATACTGCCAGCAGAGGCTTAAAAAAAAAAAGGTGGCTCCTTTTTTACATAAAACTGACAGTTCTCGCACGTTTTTTCCTCAGTAGCAGGATGTAGTTCAGTTGTCTTTTAATAACGGGCCTGGCTTTCATATTTCAGCTAGCCCAGGTTAAAGGTTTGGTATGTAGAATGCCCATGGAACATGAAACTGACTCACAGAGTATCAAATTCTTGACCTTGGCACTTCACTTCGTATTCTGAGTTGCCTAAGACATGTATGCGCCAGTAGTAAGGCTAAAGCTTAAGGATAATTTTAGACTGTAAATTTGCAGTTGTAAGATCTCACTGCTAGCCACTCTCTTTTTCCAGACCACACTTGACTGTCAATGTCATCTTATGCAGGTTGCTATTGCTGGGGCCCCAGTCACTCTGTGGATCTTCTATGATACAGGATACACGGAACGTTATATGGGTCACCCTGACCAGAATGAACAGGGCTATTACTTAGGATCTGTGGCCATGCAAGCAGAAAAGTTCCCCTCTGAGTAAGTGCAAGCTTTTTTTTTTTTTTTTTTTTAAATTGAGACAGGGTCTCACTCTGTCACTTAGGCTGGAGTGTAGTGGCATGATCAGGGCTCCCTGCAGCGTCAAACTCCTGGGCTCAGAGGATCCTCCCACCTCAGCCCCCGAGTAGCTGGGTCTACAGGCACGTGCCACCATGCCCGCCTAATTTTTTGTATTTTTAGTAGAGTCAGGGTTTTATCATGTTGCCTAGGGTGGTCTCAAACTCCTGAACTCAAGCTATCTGCCCACCTCAGACTCCCAAAGTGCTGGGATTACAGGCATGAGCCACCGGGCACAGCCTAATTCAAGCTTTAAAATGAAGATTATAAATTTTCAATTGTATTTTAAAAAATTGTCTTTAATCCTAATGAAAAATTCAAATACTGAAAAACCAAGACAAATGTTATACTAGAATAGCATGGCTGTTTCTTAAAACTGAATTACAGGCCAGTTCATATAATGTTTCTTTACAAGTTATATTTGAAGCAGTTGTTTTTGCTGAAAAAAGTTAAGTACACGACTTTCAAGGTGGAAAAAATTTTATGTTTGCCTGAATATATTTTACAAATAGTTCTTCTAGGGACATGCTATAATTATAGATGTGTTCTAATATTTTAATTATGAAAAATTGAACACAAGATCTTTTTTTAATCTTTCATTGCATGTGGCATCTGGTTAATATGTTACAAATTTAATATTGAAAATACTGAATTCTTATTCTAACATTACAGTATAAGGAAGTTAATATGGTTAAGTATGATTAAATAAGTGAAATGGTTTTCCCAAATACTCTACTATTTTGCCTAATCCTCTAATATTTCCATTTCTCCAGACCAAATCGTTTACTGCTCTTACATGGTTTCCTGGATGAGAATGTCCATTTTGCACATACCAGTATATTACTGAGTTTTTTAGTGAGGGCTGGAAAGCCATATGATTTACAGGTGAGTTACTCTACATTTTCTAGTTAAATGCAGTCATGATTAGTGATTGATTACTTTGAAATCTATTAACTGTGGGGTAAGGCCAGATTTTTAGAGTGTCCACCCTCTGCTTAAGAGAACTAAAGTAAGAGGCATATTTAGTAGTGCCTGTAGTTGGATAAAAATTAAGATTCTGTTGCAGTCAGGCTGACATACCTGCCTGTCAGATTACATGACTGTGTGTCTGTATCTGCTTTCAGTTTGGAAGCATGGAAAAGATGACAGGAAGTCCATTCACTGTTCTCCTTTGCTTTTCTTTTTCCACTTTGAAGGGTGAGGATGTGCTATTTTGATTTCATGGTTGTAAAAGGATTTTTAGGGCCTGATTATATGGTCTTTTGATTTTCTTTTATTTTACATTGACATTGGAGGAAAAACCAGCAAGTTACTCTCCTCCATTGCTCCATTATTCATTGCTCCTTATTCCAGTTTTTCTTAAAACTGAGTTTTACTCCTTAAACAGATTATGTGCACACAAAAAATGAAAAAATTACTTTTTCCTTTTTAACATTTCAGTTGATATTTATGTTTAAACTATGAGATATTTATAGCAGTAGTTTTTAAGCTTTTTGGTTTCAGGACACCTTTACCTACCAAAGAACTTTGTTTATGTCAATTATATCAATCAATATTTCTCATGTAAGATATGAAAACTGAGAAAATTTTTAAATATTTTAAAATAATAAACTATCAGCCCGGCACAGTGGCTCATGCCTGTAATCCCAGCACTTTAGGAGGCCAAGGCAGGTGGATCACTTGAGGTCAGGAGTTCGAGACCAGCCTGACCAACATGGAGAAACCCCGTCTCTACTAAAAATACAAAAATTAGTCAGGCATGGTGGCGCATGCCTGTAATCCCAGCTACTTGGGAGGCTGAGGCAGGAGAATTGCTTGAACTGGGGAGGCGGAGGTTGCGATCAGCTGAGATCGCGCCATTGCACTCCAGCCTGGGCAACAAGAGTGAAACTCCATCTCAAAATAATAATAATAATAATAATAATAATCTATTACATGTTAACACAAATCACATTTTTCATAGAGAAAAACTATATTCCAAAACAAAAAATAATTTACTGAGAAAAACAGCAATATTTTACATTTTTCTAAATTCCTTTAATGTCTGACATAGTAATAAAGAAGACACTTGCATTCTTATGTCTCTTTCTGTACTCAGTCTGTTGTGATATGTTGTTTCGACTAAAGTATGTGAAGAAAAATTTGGCCTCACAGAGTATGTAGTTATGAAATGGGGCCGGGTGCAGTGGCTCATGCCTGTAATCCCGACACTTTGGGAGGCCGAGGCAGGCGGATTACCTGAGGTCAAGAGTTCACAACCAGCCTGGCAAACATGGTAAAACCCCATCTCTACGAAAAATACAAAAATTAGCTAGGTGTGGTGGTGCATGCCTGTAATCCCAACTACTCAGGAGGCTGAGGCATGAGAATTGCTTGAACCCGGGAGGCAGAGGTTGCAGTGAGCCGAGATCGTGCTACTGAACTCCAGCCTGGGTGGCAGAGTGGACTCTGTCTTAAAAAAAAGGAAATGGGAGGAGTATTTTAGCTTTTTCAGTTAATTGTAAATACTATTCTTTGATACTGTACCAAAACTGGACAAGTGGTTGTTTCTTAAAGGTTGTGGGATTTTGTTTGTTTGTTTTTGTTGTTTTAAATATATATAATATATACTTTTTATTGTATATATATTTTTAAATTATATATATATATATTTTTTTATTTTTATTTTTATTTTTTTTCTTTTTGAGATGGAGACTTGCTCTGTCACCCAGGCTGGAGCGCAGTGGTGTGATCTTGGCTAACTGCAACCTCTGCCTCCCGGGTTCAAGCAGTTCTCATGCCTCAACCTCCCGAGTAGCTGGGACTACAGGCTCATACCACTATGCCCAGCTAATTTTTTTGTACTTTTAGTAGAGACGGGGTTTCACCATGTTGGCTAGGCTGGTCTCAAACTGCTGACCTCAGGTGATTCGAGGCCTTGGCCTCCAAAAGTGTTGGGATTACAGGCGTCAGCCACTACACCCAGACTAAATATATATATATATATATATATTTAGATATATATATATTTTATATATTATATATATGTATATTTTATATATATATATATATATATTTTTTTTTTTTGAGATGGAGTTTTCGCTCTGTCACCCAGGCTGGAGTGCGGTGGCGCGATCTTGGCTTACTGCAAGCTCCGCCTCCCGGGTTCACGCCATTCTACTGCCCCAGCCTCCCGAGTAGCTGGGACTACCGGTGCCCGCCACCATGCCTGGCTAATTTTTTGTATTTTTAGTACAGACGGGGTTTCACTGTGTTAGCCAGGATGGTCTCGATCTTCTGACCTCGTTATCCGTACGTGTCAGCCTCCCAAAGTGCTGGGGTTACAGGCATGAGCCACCGCGCCCAGCCTAAATATATTTTTAAAAATAAATAGAGATGGGTGTCACTAAGTTGCCCAGGCTGATCTCAAACTCCTGAACTCAAGCGATCCTCCCACCTGAGCCTCCCAAAATGCTAAGATTGCAGGGTGAGCTACCATGCTCAGCCAAGGAATTTTTTGTTGTTTTTTATTTATTTTTTTTTAAATAGAGTCTTACTATGATTCCTGGGCTAGTTTCAAACTCCTGGGGTCAAGTAATCCTCCCACCTCAGCCTCCCAAGTAGCTGAGACTGCAGGGAATGGGCTACTGCATCTGGCTTAAAGCTAGGTTTTAGCGTGGAATCTGAAGTGATATATATAAACTTCATACTCTGTCACATTAAAGTGTGGATCTTATACTTCAGATGGATCTTTTACCATGCATTGGCCATCTGGGAAATACTGGCTCACTGTGTTATGCCAGTCTTTCAAATATTGACTCCTTTTAGTGTACAATATTTTTAAAATCACATATAATAATATTACCACTGAGCTCATCGGAAAAGTGTCTAAGTATTGGGAAGCTCATTAGTTAATAGTAGTAGATGCAAGTTTTCCAAAATTCTAACTCAAAAGCCCAGATTTTATCATTGGCAACAAATACTGTCAGTGTTGTCCTTGAAGTGACCAGCTCACTTCATTCACTTTTGAGAAAATATTTACTGGATACCCTAAATAACCATAGTTGTCAGTCATTCTTTGAAGTTAAAAATGGAGTTCCATTTAAAAAGCAGCAGTTCAGCTTGTGACTCATTCACACTAGTACTTTTCTTTGAGACATCCTATAGCATAGGTGCTTTATGCATTCCCATTTCATAAACACAGAATATTAAAAAGACTTCTACTCAAAGGTTATAACTTAATAAATTCTAATTTTTACTGCTACTTAATTGAAACTGACATTTTTCTTTTTTATTGGAAGTGTGTGGTGGTGAGGAATACTGTGACTTCTAGTGCAGTTTAATGATAGTGCCTTGATTCATGCTAACCAGCAGTTTTACTCACCTTTGCTTTTGCATCATCACTGTAAATGCTGACACAAGTAAAGGCAAATAATGTCTTTGTGTTGTTCTAAAAGTAGTTTTGACCGTGTCTATCCCTTGAAAAGGTTTCAGAGACCTCTGAAAGTCTGCAGACCACACTTAGAGAACAAACCATTGGTCTACAGATAAATCCATCATTAAGCCTAATGTTAAATAAGGAAATCATAAGATGAAGAGAGGAGTGTTTAGATAGGATTTATTCTACAATATTGCATAGAGGCTGTGCTTCATATTATTAATCCTGTTAAAAATCTCTGGAAAGCTTTGGAAGAAGATGTATTACTAAATTCTTTTTTTTTTTTCGTATCTTTATTTTTTGTTGTTGGTAAGATCTATCCTCAGGAGAGACACAGCATAAGAGTTCCTGAATCTGGAGAACATTATGAACTGCATCTTTTGCACTACCTTCAAGAAAACCTTGGATCACGTATTGCTGCTCTAAAAGTGATATAATTTTGACCTGTGTAGAACTCTCTGGTATACACTGGCTATTTAACCAAATGAGGAGGTTTAATCAATAGAAAACACAGAATTGATCATCACATTTTGATACCTGCCACGTAACATCTACTCCTGAAAATAAATGTGGTGCCATGCAGGGGTCTACGGTTTGTGGTAGTAATCTAATACCTTAACCCCACGTGCTCAAAATCAAATGATACATATTCCTGAGAGACCCAGCAATACCATAAGAATTACTAAAAAAAAAAAAAAAAAAAAGACATTAGCACCATGTATTCATACTACCCTATTTTCACTTTTAATAGTATTATAAACTTCATGAACTTAATTAGTGTATTTTTACAGTATACTTTTGAGTTTGTTAAAATATGATGATATTAGTGATTGGTTTGGTTCAGTTCCAGAATCTCTGACTAGTTACAGATTTGATAGCACTTAAATGTAATTGAATAGCTTATGCTTCATTGCTTGGGCATATCCAGCATGTTATGAACTAGTAACTATTAAACTTGACTTAACCAGTCATTCATTAATGATTTTTCAAGGATAACTTAGTGGCCTCCTAAAGACACTTGTTTTGGCACTGACCAGTTTTTAGCCAATTTAATCTGTATCTAGTATAAATAATTCTCATTTTTCTTTGATGATATTAACAGAGTGGGCTTTTCCTTTTGCATAAAGGCTAGTAACTGTATATGTAGCATGGATTTAATTAGTCATGATATTGATAATTACAGGCAGAAAATTTTTAATCAAATGATTAGAGCTTAAATATTTGCAGGCAAGTTTTTTTTTTTCCTTTAAGAAAAGGAAAAAGTACACATTCACTAGAATTCTTCAGAAAATTTAGTGGTGCCAGTTTCCATTTGGTATTTCCTTATTAAAATATTCTAGAATTTTAAGGAGATTGAAGGGAATCACAGTGGGGTGGGGAGACCTGGGTTTGGGGAATGACAGAGAGAAGAGGTGGTGAGGGCCTGATTAAAAACTAAGCAGAAGTAGTTTTAACAAAAATACTCATGAAAATGTTTGGAAACTGAAATTTAAACAACTGTAATATTAAGGAAACCAGAATCAATAAATCACTGTCTTGCCAGCACAGCTACAGAGTAACCTGATTCAGGGGAGGAAAAGTTCCTTAGAGTTACTTTTATAATTCTTTTTTTTTTTTTCCTCTTAGGTTTAGAAATCTTACAAATTTAAACTTTATCCTTTTAAAATTATTTGAACATAATTTAGATATTGTAAGCTTAAAATACAAATGTTTACAGATAACCTCTTTACCATAAACTAATCCCTGGCAAGCCATGGCTCTCTTTTTTTTTGGTGTTTAAAGCCTGTAAACAGTTTTTCTGAATGATCATGAACTTTTCTTGGTTTAGCACTAGGATTTAGCTATGAAGAGAGCTCATAGGCTTTCAGGTGCTAATTGAGATCTGCCCTGTTAGAGTCTTGGGGTGCTAGATTGGTCACATTGACACCAGTGGCAGGGAAGGCATCTATGAGTTTGATGCTTTTTATCACACACTTCAGTGTTTAGAAAGTTATTACCAATACTTTTAAACAACACTCCAAGAAAATTTTGCTATATTTCTTTCTCATCACTACAGAGAGAGTAGATTTCCCCATAGAGAGCACAGCCTCCATTAGTAAGGTTGGTGACTATTGGTAAGAGGTGGACTTCATTGACACCAAGTGGGAGGTAGGGAAAGCCCAGAAATGGCAGGATGATATGGTGGTTCTGTCATTGGGAAAGGTATTGGGTTTTGCTGTTTGTATTTATACTGTATAATAGATACCACGCTTTTTCTTATTATCTGTATATGTATTGCTTTTCATGTTTGATATTTTGCCATGCCAAAATTTGTTTATATATATTTTCAATGTTAAATTAAATTGATTTGGGTAACTTTCTTCCCCAAGAAAGTATTTTCCCCCTTAAGTATATATCTGACTGTGGAGGGTGTTTTGTTTTGTTTTGTTTTGTTTGGACTAATTGGCCTCGAAGGATCTATCCTTATAATATATGCAAAGTAGAAATGGTATACAGTAGCTTTTAAGCAGCTACTCCATTGAAACCTCTCACCCATTAAGGCTGTTTCTTCAAAGTGGAATCTCTTATTTTACCGAAACAAACTTAGAAAACTTCATGTACTCTGGAGTTCACAGGTGTTTTCCTTTTGCATGTTGCCTTCTCCTTTCCTCCTATCACAAAGAATGCTTCTATTATCACTCCCAGTCACTTAAATGCCATTGTGCTTCTTTAGCAGGAAAAAATACCTGAATGAATTCTCTTAAAGAAAGACAGTTTGACTGAATTTGCTTTTTACAACCAGTGTGGAAAATATCATAGTCAATTGAGGCAATCAGTAGAAATCTCACTAAAAGTTTGTACCCCCTGAGTATGGGTAACAGCTTAAACGGCAAGAATATATAAAAGTAGCAACAGTTTAGTGGGAGCCAAAAAGCACTAGGTTAAATATCATACTACGTTTTTAAAGACTTGATAAATGTGTACACTTGAACAACCATCCAGAGGGATAGTTACTTGAGCATTATAGAGTAGTGGAACTCAAAATCTAAGATTCATCTGGGATACTTCTAAAAGAAATGTAGAGTTTCGAATCTCACTCTTAAAAATGTGTATTCCCAGGCTAGGCATGGTGGCTCACGCCTGTAATCCTAGCACTTTGGGAGGCCAAGGCGGGTGAATCACTTGAAGTCAGGAGATCAAGACCAGCTTGGTCAACATGGTGAAACCCCGTCTCTACTAAAAGTACAAAAAAATTAGCTGGGCATGATGGTGTGTGCCTATAGTCCCACCTACTCGGGAGGCTGAGGCAGGAGAATCGCTTGAACCTGGGAGGCGGAAGTTGCAGTGAGCCGAGATGGCGCCACTGTAGTCCAGTCTGGGCTACAGAGTGAGATTCTGCCTCAAAATAAATAAATAAATAAAAATTTGTATTCCATTGATTTGGGTAGACACCAGGAATGTGCATTTCTAACAAGCTTTCCAGGCGATCCTACAGTAAGTCATCTGTGGACTACTTTAAGAAACTCTTCTATAGAGAATGGAGTTGGATTAATAATAGGTGATTTTTTACACTGGACTGATTCACAAGAACCTAAACAGTAGTCCATGAAGCTGCTCATCTGTGGTAACTATTTGGCCCCTTCTCACTCTGAAAGCAGCAGGAGATGTTGTTTACTTTGTTTCTATCCCCTTTGTCTGGAGATTAATTTTGGAATGAAAGTTTTTCTCTCTGTGCCATTCCTGGTTCTTTTCCAAAGCCTCATACAAGAGGATTAGGTCACAATGCATGCATTACCTTTTAAAAGAATGCGATATTGATACCGATGCTTACTTTTTTTTTTTTTACTACTTGTTTTATTCCTTCCAGAAAGTATTGCCCGCCTTTCTATAGCATAGTTCTCTTTAGGTGGAATGATTCCTATAAGATTTCTCATTATTAAATCATGCATTTTTCAAGATGGAATCAATCTTTGATTTAATCTAAGCTGATATTCTCATTTGTTAGAAGAACAACCTACATGCTAGAGAGAGAGGAGGAAATATACCCACGACCACACAGCCAGTTAGTATCCAGTTGGTGCTGGACTCCAGCCAGGTGTCCTGCCTCATGGTAGTTAAATGATATATAGAAAAGGTAAATTTTTAAAGAAATATTAATATATTCCTATAAAACATTTTAAAGGTAACCACATAAAAATGGTTAATTTTTCCATTCCAAAGTAAATGCTAAGCATGTTTATTAATGAAGCAGTACTTCTAATTAGTATATGACATTCTGAAGTTAATTAAACTCATTGCACTAAATGTGTCTTCCTTGGTATAGTGGAGGATTTGAGGATTGGAATATAGTGTAGAGTGCTTGCTTAAGCCTGGGAGCCCATCTTTATAGCTATTTGATGTAAGAAAAGAGACATGGCCATTTCTAAACTATATAAGGTGAGTGTGTCTATTCCCAGCAGATATAAAGGAAAAAGGAAACTTTTTTGATTCCCACCTTCCCAGCCTCACCTAGCCATCTTCCAGCCTCAAATATAGAGATGTTAGTGCAAGGTGCTGGGCTCTAGGTAATCATTTCATAAGTCCTTTACAGATAAAGAAAAAGTAGTGTTTGTATGTTTGTTTTTAAGTAACCCCAAAACAAATTTATGTTGTATTCAGCAAAATTGGAATTCAGGTGTTTAATTTTAGAACATAAAGTGCCTGCTGTTTTAAGCATTGACTTGTATAAAAAGAATTGCATGTCTCACTCCAGTAAGCTTATGGGTTTTCTCATTTTTAGGTATATGGCTTTTAATCATGTAAAGTGAAACATTAGTTTTGTTGCATTTTATTACAGGTTCTTTGTTGCAATAAAGATGCTGCTGAAATTAATTGATTTAAGTGTGCCTTTTTCTTCCATTTCCCCATGGGAATTGTACAACCTTGCCTTGATTAGTGACAACTGTGGAGTGACTAATACACATGAACAAGGTCATGTGCTTGCAGTGGAGAAGAGAAACTGTAGTATGAAGGATTACATGGGCGTTTTAGTATAAACACTAACCAAAATGCATCCAAGCCCAATGGGAGGTGTGCAGAGAACTGCTTTCTATCTGCAAGTGGTTACCAACATCCAGTGGTTGATACTACAAGGGTAAATGGTGTTAGAGCCAGTGAGGAGCATATCCCCCTACCCCAAGCTCCACCCCCGAGCAGCTGGGGGTTTGTGGGAATACCACCTAGGGTTGATAGTGGCTTCTGCATGCTGCCCAGGAAATTATTTTTTTTTTTTTAATTTTTTTGAGACAGTCTCTCACTGTCGCCCAGGCTGGAGTGCAGTGACGCAATCTTGGCTCACTGCAAGCTCCGCCTCCTGGGTTCACGCCATTCTCCTGCGTCAGCCTCCCAAGTAGCTGGGACTATAGGCACCCGCCACAACGCCTGGCTAATTTTTTGTAGTTTTAGTAGAGATGGGATTGCGCCGTGTTAGCCAGGATGGTCTTGATCTCCTGACCTCTGACCTCGTGATCCACCCGCCTTGGCCTCCCAAAGTGCTGGGATTACAGGCACAAGCCACCACGCCCGGCCCCTACTGCCCAGGAAACTTTGAGGGAGTTTAATGTACTATGTTTTTCAGAGGTTTCTGTTGTTTTTTTTTTGTTGTTGTTGTTTTGTTTGTTTTTTAGGTGGAGTCTTGTTCTGTCACCCAGGCTGGACTGTAGTAGTGCAATCTTGGCATACTGCAACCTCCCCTGCCCAGGTTCAAGCGATTCTCCTGCCCCAGCCTCCCAAGTAGCTGGGATTACAGGCGCCTGCCACCACACCTGGCTAATGTAGAGATGGGGTTTCACCATGTTGGCCAGGCTGGTCTCGAAGTCCGTAATGACCTCAGGTGATGTGCCTGCCTCGGCCTCCCAAAGTGCTGGGATTACAGGCATGAGCCACCACGTCTGGCCTGACAATATTCTGGTTTTTTGAAGTTTTATTAGAGAAAGGTCAGAGGGGAAGCAGATGAACCCCTCTGAAATGAGTAAATGTGGGTTTCTGTGATAATCCTTCCAGAACAGAGGCTTAATCTGGATTCTGTAACCCTCAAGTTGTATGTGAAGTATTGCATGAAAAGTAGTAGTGTATTATTCTGGAGACAGGCTCTTTGGCTTTATCAAATACTCAAAGGGATAGTGACCCCAAAAAAGAACCACAGCTGTATTAGGGTCTTAAACTTTTATTTTGTATACAAAAATTATTAGGAATAAAGATGATTTTAAAATAAGGGACTGCTAGGCCGGGTGCAGTGGCTCACGCCTGTAATCCTGGCACTTTGGGAGGCTGAGACGAGTAGATCACTTGAAGTCAGGAGTTTAAGACCAGCTAGCCAACATGGTGAATGAATTTTTGCATACTAAAAATACAAAAATTAGCCGGGCATGGTGGCACATGGCTGTAATCCCAGCTACTCGGGAGGCTGAGGCAGGAGAATCGGTTGAGCTTGGGAGGCAGAGGTTGCAGTGAGCCAAGATCACGCCACTGCTCTCTAGCCTGGGCAACAGTGTGAGACTCCGTCTCAAAAAAATAAAAAGTAATGGACTGCTGTAGATGAGTGCTTCCTAACCTTTTCATCTTGTAACAAAAAGAGACACTCGTATGACACAGGGATAAACAGGCACACTGGGGTAAGCTGTTAAGGCTGCTTGTAGCCAGAAGTGACTGTCCAGGCCCACCTCAGCTCTAAAGAAATCAGTATCTCATTATACATATGATCTATTTATGGCACTATGGTTGGGAAATTTTATAGATTACCTTGGCCTATCAAAAATCCAAAACCAGCTTTCACCTGACACAGTGGCTCATGCCTGCAGTCCTAGCACTTTGGGAGGCTGAGGTGGGCAGATTGCTTGAGCTCACAAGTTCAAGGCCAGCCTGGGCAACATGGTGAAACCCCATCTCTACAAAAATACAAAAACTACCTGGGTGTGGTGATGCATGCCTGTAGTTCCAGCTACTCGGGAGGCTGAGGTGAGAGGATCGCTTGAAGCTTGGAGGCAGAGGCTGCAGTCAGCTGAGATCACACCACTACACTCCAGCCTGGGCGACAGAACCAGACCTTGTCTCAAAATAATTTTTTTTTTTTTTTAATTAGCTTTCAGGCCAGACGAGGTGAATCACACCTGTAATCCCAGCACTTTGAGAGGCCAAGGTGGGAGGACTGCATGAGCTCAGCAGTTTGAGACCAGCCTGGGCAACATAGCAAGATCTTGTCTCTACTAAAAATTTTAAAATTAACTGAGCATGGTAGTGCACGCCTGTAGTCCCAGCTACTCAGGAGACTGAGGCAAAGGATTACTTGAGCACAGGAGATCGAGGCTGCAGTGCGCTATGATTATACTACTGCAGTCCAGCCTGGGCAACAAGACCCTGTCTGCATACTGTGATGGAGGTGTAGACTTCCAGCTGTAGAACTCCAGTGCCCCAGAGTCGGAGCAAGTGCTACAGCCTTGAAGCCTTTTGACTTCCTTTGGCCCTTTTAACCTCACCCACCCCACCCAATGTATATGAAGAGGCAGATATTGATCCCTTGGTGCTTTTGTGGGGAGCAGAGTGAAACAGTCACAGTATGAGAATCTCATAAACAGAGTATAATTTTATTTTGGGTTCGGTGTAGTTTGGGGATTTACCAGGATTTAAGGCTTCATCTGCTGGCTCTATCACCCTGGAAGAGGTTGAGCTCCCATTGTAATTTCAGCTCTGAGACACAGATTGTTCAGTTTGCTGTTTGTTCCTTACTCCTTACTAAAAGATGCTCTCTGTAAATTGGCCTCCAAACCTGTGTTCTTAAAATAGAAGTTTGCGGAAGCAATTAGCCAGGATAGTTGTCCTTAGCCAGCTCCAGGATTCCCCCATCTTTATTGGAAAAACACCCTGTAGATGTGGCATAGCTTAACATTCTACTCACAGGTGACAGTTACTTGCAGGAAGGTCAGTCCTCTGGCCAGGATGGTTCTGGAAACCACACAGCTCCTCTGTAAAATGAACTCTCTGTGCTGGCTTAATTACTGAGCGCATACCTGGTCGTAGTTGCATCCCTAAGCATGTATGTGTATACCACTGTCTGCAGTTCAGTTGGGTACTTGATGTGTTGCCCTGCCAGTTAATTGCTTTAAGCTGTCTCAACCGTCCATTCCTCTTTCCTATTGTTGCTCCTTCCCCAGTCTAGGTCTCACGATCTCAATGCCGGGTAAATACAGCAGCTCTCTATCCACCCTGAGTTCGGGGTGAAGAATAGAATTCCAAGTGACTTCAAATAAGCATTTCTCAACTTTCATTTAGCAAATATTGAGGAACAATCATGTGCCAGGTCTGTACTAGGCCATCAGAAAACAGAACTGAAGAGGATACAGTCCTTGCCCTCACTAGGCTCTCGGGACCCACTTCACTTTCCACCCAGAAGTCACTTCCTTTAAAGGAAGCTTTTTTTTTTTTTTTTTTTTCTTTGAGACAGGGTCTCCCTCTGCTGCCCAGGTGGGAATGCAGTGGCATGAACACACCCACTGCAGCCCCAACCTCCCAGGCTCAGGTGATCCTCCCACCTCACCTTCCCAAATAGCTGGGACTTCAGGCACGCACCACCACTCCCAGCTAATTTTTTCATTTTTTGTACAGATGCGGGTCGCACTTTGTTCAAACAGGTTGGTCTTGAACTCCTGGGCTCAAGCAGTCCTCCTGCGTCAGCCTCCCCAAGTGCTGGGATTACAGGCACGCGCCACCGTGCCCGGCTAATTTTTGTATTTTTAGTAGAGATGGTGTTTTACCATGTTGGCCAGGCTGGTCTTGACACCTGACCTCAAGTGATCCGCCCACCTCGGTCCCCCAAAGTGGTGGGATTACAGGCATGAGCCGCCTCACCCGGCCTAGCATTTAATTTCATACCATACTGTTTGCTACCGGTTTTGTTTCTCCAGTTGGATCACAGACTCTCAAAGTGGTACCTTTACACTTGCTTAATTCTCACCCATAATACCTACTGCAGGGTCAGATATATATGAGATACTTGAATACCAAAAAACAATTTTCAAATAAAAATATCTGACATCCCCCATTTAGGGTTGTCTGATTGATAGCTTATAGGTTCCTAAGTACCCATCTACCAATTTGTTTGTAAGTGCAAAAGAAACCAAATCATTCCTAAATTTAAGCTTTTAGAACTCCTTTTTCAAAATGTCCTTGTAGTTTGTATTCTTTATCCCCCACTGAGGCTTCAGGTCAGGAGATACTGCCCTTCTCAACCCTAGTTGCTATTATAGTTGCCTGGGCAGCTTTTAAAAACATTCATATATAAGTCCCTCCCAGGATCCATTACATCAAAATGGGGAGGGGAGGTCCTGCCATCTTTTAATTTGTTAAAAATAAATTCTCTAGGTGAGCCTAATGTTTAACCAGAGTAGAGTCTCTGGCCAGGCTTGGTGACTCACGCCTGTATTCCCAGCACTTTGGGAGGCTGAGGACGGCAGATCACCTGAGGTCAGGAGTTCGAGACCAGCATGGTCAACATGGTTAAACCCCATCTCTACTAAAAATACAAAAAGTAGCCAGCTGTGATGGCACGCACCTGTAATCCCAGCTACTTGGGGGACTGAGACAGGAGAATCGCTTGAACCTGGGAGGCGGAGGTTGCAGTGAGCCGAGATCGTGCCAATGCACTCCAGCCTGGGTGACAGAGTCCCTGAGGTAGAGCAATGGAAGATTTTATTCACAGAGCGTTAAGAGCCGAACGTATTTTTAGAAATCATCTAATTTACAACTTTACTTAACAGACGAGAAGCTGATGTGAAGCCAGGAAGTGATTACTCTGCAGCCAAACCAGCTGCCTAGAGTCCATACTGAAGCTCAAGGCTTCTAGCTGTGTCTCCACCTCCCAGAACAATGTTCTCCCAAGCCAGACCCAAGCAGAGAAATTCGCCAAAATGAGGGTGCCAAGGCTGTTGCCAGGGTGGTCTCAGCAGAGGCACAGGGAGTAGAGGAGGTCCCCACCCCTTGTTTCACCCACAGCAACTTAGCTGTTTACTCATGTATAATCAGGGAAAACACGTTCCGCAGCTTAAAAGAACAGGTAGAAAATCAATGACCCCTCCCCTCACTTTCAGATGAGGAAACTGAGGCCCAGAGGACTACAAAGCCATACAGCTGTTCAGTGGCAGAATCAGAACCAAAACTCAGACCAACTAACTCCCTGAGGTACAAGGAGGTAAAGCGACTTCCCCAAAGGCACAAACTAGTTGGTAGCTGAACGTGGACACCTGAATACAGTATCTAGGACTCTCAATCTAGAACTCCTACTAACTTTCCTAAAATCTAAGATGTCACCATTTGTAAGACCCTAATATTAGAAACATCAAAACGTGAATTAAGACTGTATCCTAAGAGTCAGGTGCAGTGGCTTACGCCTGTAATGCCAGCAATTTAGGAAGCTGAGGTGGGAGGATTGCTTGAGCCCAGGAGTTCAAGACCAGCCTGGGCAGCATAGCAAGACCCCAACTCTACAAAAAATATGAAAGCCAGGACCAGGCGCGGTGGCTCACGCCTGTAATCCTAGCACTTTGGGAGGCCAAGGTGGGCGGATCATGAGGTCAGGAAATGGAGACCATCTTGGCTAACATGGTGAAACCCCATCTCTACTAAAAATACAAAAAATTAGCCGGGCGTGGTGGCAGGTGCCTGTAGTCCCAGCTACTAAGGAGGCTGAGGCAGGAGAATGGCGTGAACCCGGGAGGCGGAGCTTGCAGTGAGCTGAGATGGCGCCACTGCACTCCAGCCTGGGCGACTAAGCAAGACTCTGTCTCAAAAAAAAATGAAAGCCAGGCATGGTGGTACATGCCTATCGTCCTAGTTTCTTGGGAGGCTGAGGCAGGAGGATCACTTGAGCCCAGGAGGTTGAGGCTGCAGTGAGCTGTGATTGCACCACTGCACTCCAGCCTAAGTGACAGAGCCAGGCCCTGTCTCAAAAAACAAAAAACCAAACCAAACACACACACACACACACACACACACACACACACACACACACACACAGAAGAATGATCCTAGAATCAAGGAAATATGATACTTGCCTGAAGTCTGAGTTCCTTCAGGGACTCAACTGATGCTGAGCTCAAGAAGTGTGTGCTGGGTGGATCTTGGATGTGAATCTCCCTGAACTTGCCCAGAGAAAGGAGAGAGAGCATGAAAAAGAGAAGGGAATTTGGGATCTGATAGAGTTGGGTTCAGATCCAGCAGTTGTGATTTTGAGCAACACCTCTGCTTCTCTACCCTTGGTTTCCTGGACCCTAAAGTGGAGTTTTAATACATCGCAGGGTTGCTGTGAGGCCAAATTGTCAAGTACAGACTGGCATGGGATGGGGGTTTGGAAGTGATTCATGACAGTGAAGTTGGCCCTCCTGCTGTTGATCCAACCCCACCCATCCAGGCCTGCCAGAGGGCGCAGTGTGCTCTCCAGGACATGAGCTGTGAGGCCCAAACCCTGGGGAGAAGATAGATGCTGGAAGGGGAAAGGAATATGACTCAGCCCCAGGGATCTTGGGAGGACAGCAGCTTCCGGGCCATGAACAAGGGTGGGTACAAAAGCCTCCTGTGGGGGTGACTGAACTCTGCCCTGGCCTCAGATACTTCCCACTTACCTGACCCAAAGGCTGATCTTCTGGTATTGCACATTCCTTTCTTTCTTTTGAGACGGAGCCTCACTCACTCTGTCGCCCAGCCTGGAGTGCAGTGGCGTGATCTTGGCTCACTGCAACCTCTGCCTCCCGGGTTCAAGTGATTCTCCTGCCTCGACCTCTTGAGTAGCTGGGATTACAGGTGTGCACCACCACACCCAGCTAATTTTTTTATTTTTAGTAGAGACAGGGTTTCACCATGTTGGCCATGCTGGTCTTGAACTCCTGACCTCAAATGATCTGCCCACCTCAGCCTCCCAAAGCACTGGAATTACAGGCGTGAGCCACTGTGCCCGACCTGCATGTTGCTTTAAATGAAGGCATCATTAACTGTAAGGCCCTTGTTAGGGATAAAATGTTTTACCTGTGAGCCAGGTGACACATTTTCCTCTGAATACCAACTGCTAACATTTGTATGGTGAGTGTCCCACCACTTAGAGTACTTCCTTATGACATCATTATATTCAATTTGATCCTCACAATAAAACTGGGATGTCAGGCATATTATTATTCCCCTACTTTTTTTTTTTTTTTTTGGTCAGAGAAAGAAATGAAAACTCAGAGAGGTTTATGCCTTGCCCAAGGTCACAGTGCAGAAGTGGAATGCTGATCCTGGTTTCACCAGCTAATCAGCAAGCAACATGAATTGAGCAGCTACATGGAGCTAATGATTATTCTACTTCACGGAGCTGCTGTGGGCTTTGATATGAGAAAACACATGCAAAGCTCCTAGTGCCTGGCATGTAGCACTCAGACACGAGCTATTAGTTCTCTGGGCAGTGGAAAAGAGGGTGGTCAGGGAAGGCTGCACAAAGGAGGTGGCATTTGGATTGGGCACTAAAGAACAAGCTTCCCCAGGTGGGAGGAAGTCATTCCAGGCAGGGAGAATAGGGATGAAGGGATAAGGGGTGTGGGGGCTGGCATACTGGGAGCGCTGATTGTGGGGAGAATGGTAGAAAAAGCTGGGGGTGCCAGGGAAGAAGTGCGAAGGGCCATGCATGACGGAAGCTAAGGAGATTGTGCATCTGCCCCCAGCTCTGCTGCTCGCTTCACCTCAGCTGGCCTAGCTTATCTGGAGACAAATGACGGGACAGGTCATGGGATAGTCGTGCTTTGATGGGGAAAGTGTTGGAGCAAAGGACTGTTGGGTAGAACAGGCTCAGGGTGAGGATTCCAGCCCCTAGAAGCTGTGGGAAGACACAGTCTCCAGCCCGAGGTGGTGAGCTTCCAAAGAGGGATGGACAATATGACGGTGTCGCAGGCCTTTCCGTTCTGCGGAAGACAGTGCTCCCATCCTGCCATGATCAGTGTGTCCAGCTGCAGGCAGAGCGTCCAGAGAGACCCCAGGAGAGAGCAGGTCTCAGCCCATTGTGCCAGATGTGCAGGGGCCTTATAAAAGGGGACCGAGAGACTGAATCTGAACCCCAGTCTTGCTGGGGCAGGTGGCCTTGCAGAGGTGAGCATCTGGGAGCAGTGGTTCCAAGTGGGAAGTAGCCGTTGATGGGATGGACAGGTGGAAGAGTGTCTGCCTAGAGAGCTGAGGAGGGAGAGCAGGAGGGCAAGAGGGTGTCTACCTGCACCACCTTTTAACAAATTTTTAAAAGTTTTAAGTGTATCAGGGTTACACAGGCACATAGCTTGGAGTCAAGTTCTATAATAAGTCTCAAGTAATATGTTTGTATTATTATTCTTTTTTTTCAATTTTTATGTACTATCTAGTGGCGTCCCATTGTGAATGATTAGAATTTAGCTGTTTTCCCTTCCATTTCCACCAAATACCCACAGTTCCTATCTCCCTCATCCCTTCAGTATAGTTTTATTGTAATTTTACTAGATTATATTCAGTTTTTACATCGTTAAGACTATGTAAATGTATTCAGAGATGAATCCACACAATAAACTTCAAATATTTTCTTTTTTTGAGACAGGGTCTCACTCTGTCACCCAGGCTGGAGTGCACTGGCACGATCTCGGCTCACTGCAACCCCCACCTCTGGGGCTCAAACAATCCTCTCACCTCTACCTCCAGAGTAGCTGGGACCACAGGTGCACGCCAACATGCTAGGCTAGTTTTTTGTATTTTTAGTAGAGATGAGTTTTCACCATGTTTCCCAGGCTGGTCTTGAACTCCTGACCTCAAGTGATCCACCTGCCTCCGCCTCCCAAAGTGCGGGGATTACAGGCATGAGCCACTGCTAAACTTTGAATTTGTTTTCAGTCATGAACAGCTTTTTGTTTTACCTAGTTAATAATTATTTTTTAGCTTATATATTTATTACTAATTAGACCCCAAACTCCTCAAACTTTCCATTGATTTATCTATTTTGCTTAATTGCTAGTATTTCCAATGTTTCCCTGCAATATATACAACATTTCAAATATTTAATGAGTTAAATTGGTTTTGATTTGCTAGTCTGAGATGAAGCTATCATTTGCTGTGCTGATTCTTTAGAGAAATGTGTTTGGATTTCCAGGCAATTGGTGTGTGAATGTACTGTAGGCATGGCCACCTGCACAGTGCTAGTTTCTGTCCTCAAGGAACTTCCAGTGTCATCTGAGAAATATAAACATAAAGAAGTCACCATATGAGAAATAATCTAGTTAGTACCTGTTGAGTGGGACAGACAGGTCAGTGTGGACTCGAGTTGAGTTTTAAGGGAGTCTATGTTTTTTATTATGATAAAATATACATAACATAAAATTTACCATTTTATCTACTTTTTTTGTTTGCTTAAGACAGGGTCTCGCTCTGTCACCCAGGCTGGAGTGCAGTGGTAAGACCTCGGCTCACCGCAACCTCCATTTCCCAGGCTCAAGAGATCCTCCCAACTCAGCCTCCCAAGTAGATGGGACTACAGGCACGCGCCACCAAGCCTGGCTAACTTTTGTATTTTTTTGTAGAGATGAGTTTCCACCATGTCACAGAGGCTAGTCTTGAACTCCTGAGCTCAAGCGATCTGCCTGCCTTGGCCTCCCAACATGCTGGGATTATAGGTGTAAGCCATTGTGCCCGGCCCATTTTAGCCATTTTTAAGTGTACAGTTCCGTGACATTAAGTACATTCACATCATTGTGTGGCCATCACTATTATTTACCTCCAGAATATTTTCATCATCCCAAACTGAAGATTATAGGTATTTTTTTCCTCTCTATGTTACATTTACTCTTTCTCCTTACAAAAATAAGTGTTCAATGTGGATAGTTTGCAAAGAACATAGAAAAGCACAAAGAAGAAAATAAAAATATCCCGTAATTCCACAAATTGATTAGAGACTTGATGAGAAAGGTGTGGAAAGGCAACTCAGGGTGAAATGAGACCCATCCTGCTGACTCAGAGGGTTTAAGCAGGGGAGCAATGAGGGTGATAATTTTGAATATGAAGGGTGAAGATATTAGAAACATACCTATCTTTTGTATCTTCCTTAAAAGGGGATAAATGGGGGAGGCAATGAGTGGTTCTAATAGTGAACTCAACCCAGTAAAGATTCCAGCAGCTGTACTGGTTATCAGGTTTGTTACCATATATCAAACCACCCCAAGCTGAGTGCTGTAAAACAACAACAGTCATTTGTATTACTATCTCTCACAGTCCTGGGGGTTGGCTGGGCTCAGGGTCTCCTATGTGGTTGCAGTCAGACAATGGCTGGGCTAGAGCAGTCGGGAAGGCTTCCTCACTTACACATGTGGTTACTGGGCTGGAAGGAGTCAAACAGCTGGGGGCCAGAACAGCTGGGGCCCCTCCAGCCCCTCTGCCTCCATGGGGTCTCCATGATGGAGGGCTTCAAAGTGGCTAGACTTCTTATATGGTGGCCCTGGGCTCCAAAGGTGCATGTTCCCTAAGAGAAAGCAGTGCAGGAGTAGTATCCCCTTCTGTGACAGACCTCAGAAACCAGGCAGTATCACCTCTGCCACATTCTGGTTTTTTTTTTTTTTTTGAGATCGAGTCTTACTGTGTTGTCTGGGCTGGAGTGCAGTAGTGTGATCTTGGCTCACTGAAGCCTGGGTTGAAGCAATTCTCCGGCCCCAGCCTCCTGAATAGTTGGGATCACAGGCACACACCACCACAACTGGCCAATTTTTGTATTTTTAGTAGAGATGGAGTTTCACCATGTTGGCCAAGCTGGTCTCAAACTCCTGACCTCAGGTGATCCACCCACCTTGGCCTCCCAAAGTGCTGGGATTACAGGCGACAGCCACCACGCCTGGCCTCTACTTCTTAAAGGGAGGAATGTCAAATAACCTGTAGACATACTCTAAAACCACCACGGTGGTGGCTTCGGTTATCTAGTCTAGAATGATGTGAGTACCATGGACCCCCACTGCTGGTCTACAGAGCAGGTCATCCATAAATTCTTGATCTAGAGTCAGAGAGCCAACAGACATTTTAGAGATTACTCAGGTAAGTGCTTCCCAACATTTTTTTGATGCTCAAACTCCATTCACAATAATGTGCTATCTTGTCCCCTGCTTAGAGATTTAGAACTTTCATCATTTTTGGCCCAGGCATCTCAAGCCTGTAATCCTAGCATTTTGGGAGGTTCAAGGTGGGAGGATCACTTGGAGCCAGGAGTTTAAACCCAGCTTGGGCAGCAAAGGGAGACTGTCTCTCCAAAAAAGTCAAATAATAAAATAAATGAAATTTTCATCATTTTTGCATGGTTTATAATAAAGAATTAACTTTTAAAAACCATTCATTCAGAAAACATTCACTGGGATTTTACTATCTTCTGTGCACTGTGCTAGATGCGAGGGAGATGGGAGGACACATGGTTCCCACCGCAATGAGCTTACTGTCTAGCAGTGGAGACAGACAATTTAACAAAGGACGATAATAAAGTGTCTTCAGTGCTCTGAGCGGAGAAGTACCAGCTCACAAAATACTTTGTCTGGTTCTGATCTCTCTGCTTAGATTGAAACAGCATTTCCAGGCCAGGCGCTGTGGCTCATGCCTTTGGCTCACACCTGTAATCCCAGCCATTTTGGAAAGTCTAGGCAGGCAGATCACCTTGAGGTCAGGAGTTCAAGACCAGCCTGGCCAACATGGCAGAACCCCATCTCTGCTAAAGAATACAAAAATCGGCCAGGCACGGTGGCTCATGCCTGTAATCCCAGCACTTTGGGAGGCCGAGGTGGGTGGATCACTTGAGGTCAGGAGTTTGAGACCAGCTTGGCCAACATGGTAAAACCTCGTCTCTACTAAAAATACAAAAATTAGCCGGGTATGGTAGCCTCCCAGCTACTTGTGAGGGTGAGGCAGGAGAATCGCTTGAACCCAGGAAGCAGAGGTTGCAGTGAGCCGAGATCGCGCCACTGCACTCCAGCCTGGTGAATACAAAAATTAATCAGGCATGGTGGCAGGCACTTGTAGTCCCAGCTACTTGGGAGGCTGAAACACGAGCGAGAATCACTTGAACCCGGGAGGCAGAGGTTGCAGTGAGCCACTGCACTCCAGCCTGTGTGACAGAGCAAGACTTTGTCTCAAAAAAAAAAAGAGACAAAAAAGAAAAAGAAAATAAATGAAATGAAACGAAAAAAACAAAAAAGAAACAGCATTTCTAGCACTTTAATGCTGTCACTTGATGCCATACAGGGCCCTCACACTCAACTTGTTTAAAAGGCCAATTCACTTCTCTCTCCTCGGTTCTGCTCCTCCCCCATGTTCCCTTCATTTAGTAGTATCCCATCCACCTAGTCAAACCTACAAGAATTCTAGCCCTGTCCCATTCTCTTAACCACTACATTGACCTGTTCCCAAGATGTCACTTCTGTCCTAGAACTGTCTCAGGGATGTTAAGAAAAAAAATAACTTTAAAACAACATGTTAATTCAAGGTAATTTTAATATATTTAAATTAAATTGATTATTTAAAAAGCCCTGTTCCTCATTTAATAAATGATGCATGCCTATTTTAAAGTAATTAGGGGCCACGCACAGTGGTTCATGCCTGTAATCCCAGCACTTTGGGAGGCCAAAGCGGGCAGATTGCTTTGAGCCCAGGAGTTCAAGACAAGCTTAGGCAACATAGTGAGACCCCGTCTCTACAAAAAATTCAAAAGTTAGCTGGGTGCATGCCTGTGGTTCCAGCTACTAGGGAGGCTGAGATGGGAGGATCAGCTAAGCCTGGGAGGTTGAGGCTGCAGTGAACCAAGATCGTGCCATTGCACTCCAGCCTGGGCAACAGAGCAAGACCCTGTCTCAAAAAAGAAAGGAAGAGAAGAAAAAGAAAAAGAAAAGCATCATTTGTCAACAAACAAAACTATATATAAATGTGGTTTGAGGACCAAATATACAATGAAATATAATAGTGTGGGCCGGGTGCCGTGGCTCTCGCCTGTAATCCCAGCACTTTGGGAGGCTGAGGTGGGCGGATCACAAGGTCAGGAGTTCGAGACCAGCCTGGCCAATGTAGTGAAACCCCATCTCTACTAAAAATACAAAAATTAGCCGGGCGTGATGGCATGCACCTGTAGTCCAAGCTACTTGGGAGGCTGAGGCAAGAGAATCACTTGAACCTGGGAGGCGGAGGTTGTGGTGAGCCCAGATCACTCCAGTGCACTCCAGCCTGGGCAACAGAGCAAGACTCCATCTCAAAAAAAAAAAAAAAAAAAAAGGAAAAGGAGAAGAAAAAGAAATTAATAATAGTGTGTTATAGGATCAAAAACAGACAAAAATTGCTTTTATAATATGGTTGCCTTTTGTGCTAAATGTTTTAAATTTTCTGAGTTTTATTTCTGAGATGTGAAATAAAAGATTTTAGGATTTATTGGGAAGTATTCCCCACAAAAAAATATATTGTGGATATGGATGATTTGTCTTTCCAGTAAACAACAAGCCAAATTAGATTCAGTTGTCATTAGATTTTGTTTTTTTTAAACATCGTTTTTTAGGCCAGGTACAGTGGCACACTCCTGTAATCCTAGCACTTTGGGAGGCTGAGGCAGGCAGACTGCTGCTGAGCTCAGGAGTTTGGGACCAGCCTAGACAATCTGACGAAACCCCACCTCTACAAAAAAATATCAAAATTAGCCAGGTGTGGTGGCACCTACCACTGCTTGGGGGCTGCTGAGGTGGGAGGATCGCTGGAGCCCGGGAGGTTGAGGCTGCGGTGAGCTGTGATCATGCCACTACATTTCAGTCTGGGAAACAGAGCAAGACCCTGTCTCAAACAAACTAACGAAAAAAAATTTGGTTTTTGACCTGTCAGTGACTGAGTTTTATTTGTTTGTTTGTTTATTTTTTCTGAGACAGGTTCTCATTCTGTCACCCAGGCTGGAGTGCAGTAGTGAAATCTCGACTCATTGCAACCTCTGCCTCCCAGGCTCAAGCAATCCTCCCACCTCAGCCTCCCAAGTAGCTGGGACTACAGGCACACGCCACCACACCCAGCTAATTTTTTTGTATTTTTTGTAGAGACGGGGTTTCACCATTTTGCCCAAGCTGGTCTTGAACTCCTGGTTTCAAGAGATCTGCCTGCCTTGGCCTCCCAAAGGGCTGGATTACAGGCGTGAGCCACCATACGTGGCCTGTCATATATTTTTTATGGTCCCACGTAGCTATAAATTAAACAGTGTATAAATGACCAAGTATGAAAATAAGTTAAAGCTATTTAATGATAAAAACCATGACAGTGAACCATGTTTATCTGAGCATGTTCCTTGACCCTCCACTAACCACCACCCTGGAACACCCCATACACCCTTGGAAGCTTTCCATGTTACCAGCTGAAAGAGGAAAATAATAGAATATTTTATTATTGATTTTTTTTTTTTTTGAGACAGAGTTTCGCTCTTGTTACCCAGGCTGGAGTGCAATGGTGCCATCTTGGCTCACTGCAACCTCTGCCTCCCAGGTTCAAGCGATTCTCCTGTCTCAGCCTCCCGAGTAGCTGGGATTACAGGCGTGTGCCACCACGGCTGGCTAATTTTTGTATTTTTAGTAGAGACGGGGTTTCATCATATTGGTCAGGCTGGTGTCGAACTCCTGACCTCAGGTGATCCGCTCGCCTCAGCCTTCCAAAATGCTGGGATTACAGGCATGTGCCAGCCATCGTGCCCAGCCTGATTGATTTTTAAAAAGACATTAAAACAGGTGCTATATCCACTTTTAACGTTGTGAACTCTTTGGAACTGGTTAGAAATGTGCATCAGCCGGGCGCGGTGGCTCACGCCTGTAATCCCAGCACTTTGGGAGGCCGAGGCGGGCGGATCACGAGGTCAGGAGATCGAGACCATCCTGGCTAACACAGTGAAACCCCGTCTCTACTAAAAAATACAAAAAATTAGCCGGGCGTGGTGGCGGGCGCCTGTAGTCCCAGCTACGCGGGAGGCTGAGGCAGGAGAATGGCGTGAACCCGGGAGGCGGAGCTTGCAGTGAGCCGAGATCGCGCCACTGCACTCCAGCCTGGGCGACAGAGCGAGACTCCGTCTCAAAAAAAAAAAAAAAAGAAATGTGCATCATACCCCAACCCTTTTGTCTCAGTGATGAAACTGAGGCCCAGAGAGAGGATGGAAGTTGCCCAAGGTCATGCAGCAAGTCTGTAACCAAGGCAGGACAAGAACTATGGTTCTTACTCCTGCTGGGCTTGGCTGGCCTGAACCTGTAACTCTATCCCTCCTCCTCTCACATTTACTCCATACCCAGAGCCCGTGTAGTGAGATATGAATATAGATAAATTAATTGGATTTTTGTATGTGGCTGGTAGAATTAGTCTCTCTATATGGCAACACCTTGTTCATTCATTCATTCAATTGACAAATCAACTGCTTTCTAGATAACATATGAGGCCGGTCCATCTGGCCCTGGCCTCCCTGTTTGGCTTCATGTCCTGCCCCTGCTCCCCTGCCCAGTCCACACCTCCTGCACTCTGCTTACACTGTCTTTCCTGTAAGACTTCTCTGCTTCCCCCAGGTCTGGCCCGAGTGCCCCTCTTCCCTGTACCCCATCACAGACTGTATCACACTTGTCCATCTCCCTCAGTAGCCTAAGTACCATTCAGGCAAGATTCCTCTTGTTGCTAGTCTGCTCCCAGTGCTCAGAGCAGGGCCTGACCCATAACAGGTACCCCTTGAATCAATGATTGGATATGCCATTTCCAGGCAGGAAGAGCACACTTCCCTGTGCTCTCACAGCCCAGGGCCTCTGCAGAGGGAGTTTCTTGACCACCCTGTCAGTTCTAGCCTTTTAAATTGTCCAGACCCATGTCAAACATCCACAGGTCTGGCCCGAGTGCTCCTCCTCCCTGTACCCCATCACAGACCGTATCACACTTGTCCAATCAATAGTTCTGTGAAGCCTTCCTTCTCAACCTCCATGTCCCCCCACCCCACACACGGTAAATCCCTCCTCCTTTTGTTCCATCCTCCCTGCCACCCCATGCCACTTAGGACACTACTATCCTTGTGGGCAGGGACTTGTATTTTTTATCCAGTTCCCCTGGCACCTACACAGTGTGAGATACTGATTTAGCTGCTTAGCATTCAGCAGTGAACCTAGCAAACAAAAATCCCTGTCCTCATGAAGCACACATTGTGATTGTGAGGGGTGGGGGAACAGATCGAAAATAAGTAAAATGTAGAGCATATTAGTAAGTTACAAGTGTTGGCCGGGCGCAGTGGCTCATGCCTGTAATCCCAGCACTTTGGAAGGCCAAGGCAGGCGGATCACCTGAGGTCAGGAGTTCAAGACTAGCTTGGCCAACATGGTGAAACCCCGTCTCTACTAAAAATACAAAAAATTAGTCGGGCATGGTGGCAGGCACCTGTAATCACAGCTACTCGGGAGGCTGAGGCAGGAGAATCTCTCGAAACCAGGAGGCGGAGGTTGCAGTGAGCTGAGATTGTGTCACTGCACTCCAGCCTGGGTGACAGAGCAAGACTCTATCTCAAAAAAAAAAAAAAGAAAGAAAGAAAAAAAGAAAGTGACAAGTGTTGGCCAGGCGTGCTGGCTCACGCCTGTAATCCCAACACTTTGGGATCCAAGGCAGGTGGATCACTTGAGGTCAGGAGTTCGAGACCAGCCTGATCAAATGATGAAACCCTGTCTCTATTAAAAGTACAAAAAGTTAGCTGGGCATGTAGTCCTAGCTACTTGAGAGGCTGAGACCCAAGAATCACTTGAACCCAGGAGGCGGAGGTTGCAGTGAGCCACTGCCCTCCAGCCTGGGGGACAGAGTAAGACTCTGTCTCAAAAAAAAAAAAAAAGAAAGAAAATAAAATAAAAAAGAAAGTGACAGTTAAAGACAAGAATAGACAGCAGGGAAGGAGGATAGGAAGAGTAGGGGGTGGGGCTGTGAGAAAGCCTTTACGGTATCCAGTATGAGGGAACAGATCTCTAGACTTGCACTGGCCGGACAAAGGTCTTGAGGCTGGAGGGGAGGAGGCTGCCCGCGATCAAGTTACAGCAAGGAGGATGGTGTGGCTGGAGAGGTGGTGAGCACAGGGGGTGGTGTCGAAGGGGAGGTCAGAGAGGTAGAGCAAGCCTACAGATCAGATAGGCCTTGTGGGTCACAATAAGGACTTTGGGTTTTGCTCTGACATAGGAGCCGCTGGTGGGTTTCTAGCAGAGAAGTGGCATGATCTCATTTTAACCGGAGCACTCTGGTGGCTGTATTGAGAAAACACTCAAGGAGGACAAGGACAGAAAAAGATCAGTGAGGAGTTTGCTGCGACAATCCAGGTGAGAGGTGACGGGTCTTGGACCAAGGCCACAGTGAGAAAGTGGAGGGTGAAGGATCTGAACATGAAGAGTAGGAGATGACTCTACATTGTTTTTTAATAGAAATGGTCTCGCTATGCTGGCCAGGTTGGTCTTGAACTCCTGGCCTCAAGCGATCCTCCCACCTCGGCCTCCCAAAGTGCTGGGATTACAGGCGTAAGCCACCAAGCCTGGCCTCTACATTTTTGACCTGGGCAACAGGAAAGGAACTGAGATGAGGAAGACTGTGGGAGGAGAAAGATTGATAGAAAAGATCAGGATAAGTTTGTCTACTAGACAGCTAAAGGAACTGGGGCCTGGATGGCTGGATACAGAAGTCCGGGGTTCAGGAAAGATGGTCTAGGCTGAAAGTATACATTTGGGCATCATTAGCATAAAGATGCTCTTTAAAGCCTTGAGGACCAGATGAGATCACTAAGGGAAGCAAGTGTTTCAAGGAAGAGGGAGTGATTCACTAAGTCAAATGCTGCTGATCGGGCAAGTGAAGATGGGGCGTGGCAATGAATGAATAAATGCCAGGCCTGTTAGATATGCAAAGCGCCAGTGATTATTGAGGGTTAACTGACAACAGATAGGTGTAGAGACAAGATGGCTCTAAGTCACAGGAACACTTAGAGACACAGGGAAGGGAAGAACTATGGCATCTTGGAGTTGGAAAGGACCTTAACTAGGTCATTGAATCTACTCTTTTCTCCACCCTAGCCTGACAATTGAACCCTTGGCTGTAGAACAAGAAATATTTGCGGGATACTGAGGCAAACAGTCTGGCTAGGTAGGTTAGAGAAAGTACCGTTGAAGAATGAGAGAAAGGGTACTTCAGTAAATGCTGGACAGCAGAGGCAGGGTGAGGGAGTGGAGATGACCTTCCGAAGTCAGAAAACCAAGGTTCAGGTCCTGTATCTGCTGCTCCCTAGCCTCCTGTCCTTGGGCAAGTCACTTCACCTCCCCCAGCCTCAGTTTCCCCATGCGGCGACATCTGAATATGGTAGTGCTTGAAGGTAGTGTAAAAGTGTACTACTGCCTGTGTTAGTTACTGCCAGAGCAAGGGAAGGAGGCCAAGAGAAGCCCTTGGTTTGGGATGGCAGATAGGACTATCAAGATCTCCGCAGGTGGGCTGGCGCAACGTGTGGAGAAGCGAACCAGCATTCAGGCCAGGACCTGGGCTGGAATGGACTGGGCTCGGGTGGCAAGGGGGCCATCTGGACAAAGACTGTGGCCCTGAATCTGCCTCCCCTGAGCCTGGAACGGAGATGGAGACCCCGAGGCAGCAACAGGGAGAAGAAATAGAGACGCTGAGGCAGAGAGACCAGAAGACTCAGAGACAGGGAGACTAAGAGACAGACCCAGCAACAGGCGGCCTCACGGGGCCCCGCGGCGACCCGGAGAGGGCGAGGCACCGGGACACAGACCCGGGCCGAGAGAAGCCCCCGCGCGGCGCAGGGCCGTGGCGCGCGGGCGCAGGGTCCCCGGCGGGGCCAGGGCGGCCACACTCGCCGGGCGCCCCCTCCCGGGCCGCTCGCCCAAGATGGCGATGGAGGGGCGGGTGAGGCGGCAGCGGCCCTGGCCCCCGCGCCGGCCCCAGCTCGGGCCCGGGCCCCCGAGGCCGCGCCCCCGCCCGCGGCGCCGCGCCTCCCCGGGCCACTGACGCCCGGCGCGCTCTCCCCCCGCGGCGGCGGCCGAAGCACGGGGAGGCGGCGGCGGCGGCGGCCCGAGCCCAGCCCCATGGCGCGGGGGGACGCCGGCCGCGGCCGCGGGCTCCTCGCGTTGACCTTCTGCCTGCTGGCCGCGCGCGGTAAGGGCGGGCGCCCGGAGAGGCAGGAGCGACTGCGGAGTGCTGGTGCGCCCGCGCCCTGGGCTGCATCGGGCTGCGGGGCTGGCTCAAGCCGGAGTCCCGAGCAAGTGCGGGGGCTGCGCGTCCAGGTGCCCGCGATGCCTGCGCGAGGGTCTGCGAGCTGCGGCCGGGGGGCGTGTGTGGCGCGTGCTTGTCCGCAGTGGGTGTGTGCCTTTGGTTCGCAGAGTCTGGAGTCGTGTGTGTGTGTGTGTGTGTGTGTGTTGGGAGTGCTCCTGTCGTGTCCGCAGTGCGTGCCATGGTCGCGCGTGGTATCGGTGGGGCGGGTAGCTGCGGTGTCGGTGGCTTTCGCGGGGCGGGCTCTGCCTTGCCTGCGCGTGTCTTGGGTTGAGAGTGTGTGTAAAAGAGGAGGGAACTGGGGTTGTGTCTGCACCTCCATTTGGGTCGGGTGCGTGTGCAGTTGTGTTTATGGGGCTGAGCTAATATTTGGCCTTGGCATTTGGGAAGTGTCCTTGCCCATAGTGGGGGACAGAGCGATGGATCCCGATTGACTGGGGGTGGTGGTGATAAAACAACACTCAACTTTGCCCAGTGGGTGTGGTCCCTGGGGCCGGTTAGAGAGGGGTAGAGGGAGGTGTTGCTCCCCAAAACCTGTGGCCAGCAGTGGACTGGGGGAGGGGGCAGGAAACCATTTGCTTTCGTGGACATGTCCAGCGCTTGTTCTCACGATGGGACGCGTGTCACCCCGGCCCCACCCCCCAGGGACCGACCAGGGAAGCGTGGACGAGGTCAGCAGGGCCTCATCCAGTCCGCAGCCCAGTGCGGAGTGTGTACAGGGTAAGTCAGAGTTGTCCAAGCTGGAGAAAGGGCTGGGGAGGGGATAGCGAAGTCCCCAAGGGTGTGTGTCTAGGGCTGCGGCTTCCACCCACAGCTCTGTCGCTTCCTGTCCGGTGTGCGTTTGGGGGCGGCTCATGGGGAGTGTAGGTGGCAGGGCTGGGAGGGGGATGGGCTGGCCGCTTTGTTCGCCTAGTTCTTGCCTTCCCCGCGGAGGGGGGAGCTGAGGATGTGTCCGGGGAGAGTCGGGGAGGGACTTGGAGGTGGGGGTGGGGAGGGGGATTTCTCTCCAGCTGCTGCGGCTTTCCAGAGAGACTCAGCCAGGCCACGTGGGAGGGAGGCGGGGGGAAGGAGCCTCCGCCTGGCCAGCCCCAGGCCCATCTCCAGGAAAACCCAACAGCGGGTGGGAAAGTGCCGGGAACTCCTCGGACCCCTTCTGTCCCTACAAAGACACGCCCCTTTCCAGCCCCAACCGCGGATTAAGCTGGAGGCCGCCGCGAGGCTGGGTCTCGGCTGCTGGGCCAGAGGAGCTGGAGGCCCTGGCTTGTCAGGTGAAAGGGGCGGGGAAGTGTCAGAGAGACGTCCTTCTTCCCAGAGCTCAGGGGATTAAGGAATAGTTCCCCTGCCCCACCTTCCGCTATTCCTAGGACTCCTGGAACGAGCTCAGGGTCACCCAGCAAAACGGCATCAGGGCTGGGAACCGCACCGGCGCATTATTCAATACCTTTAGGACCTGCCGCGAGGGACCCAGCTTCCCTGGCCTCTCCCTGCTCCCGAACGCACAAAGTAGGCGAGGGACCGGGTTGCGGCGTCTCTTGGTTGCAGTGTGAGTGGCTACAACAGCTTGCCCTGGTCCTCCAAATCTCAGCAGACCGGGGGACACTCCAGTCGAGTTATGACTAGCCACCCTGATCTGTACTGAGGTCATTCATTCGTTCAACAAATATTTATGGAGCACCTTTTATAGGCTAGCTTGTGCCTAGTGCCTAGAATATAGTAAATAAGGAGGCAGACCTGATCCCTGGTGCAAAGCTTTCAGTCTGGTGGAGGGGGAAACTGACAAGTCCCCTGAAGTGCTGGGGAAGACGCAGGAAGGAGGGGCTCCTACACCGATCTGGGAAGGTCAGCAAAAGCTTCCTGAAGAAAGTGATGAGTAGTAGAGCTCGACATGGAGTTAGCCCTGTAGAAGGAGAATGATGATGGGGACAGTTTTCCAGAGAACAGCATGTGCAAAGTTCAGAGGTGATTTAGTTGAGATCATTGGATTAAACTAAATCTAGCTGGAGTTTAGGGACAAGGGGTGGGTGGGGGGCCGGTGAGGGAAGCATGGAAAGGGGTCAGGGAGTATCAAGACAGGAGGCTGAAGAGGGGAGCTAGATCCAGCTCACAAAGGGCTTCACAGGGCCCACCAAGGTTTCTGGCCTGAGAGTCCCCATGAGCCCTTGACAGGATTTAAGATCAGCTTTGCATCATCTCATTCCAGCCAGTGTGGAGGATGGATTGGGTGGGGCTGGAGGCAGGAAGCTCCAGCTCCTTCGAGGCTGTTGTAGCAATCCAGAAGAGAGGATGGTGGCAGCTAGCATAGTGGCAGTTGGGGTTGGGCTGGAGTGGCTGCATTCCAGAGATTTTCAGGAAATAGAATCAGTAGAACTTGAGGATAGATTGAATTTGTAGGGGGCGAGAGAGAGGAAAGTAAGAAATAGGCCGGGCGCGGTGGCTCACGCCTGTAATCCCAGCACTTTGGGAGGCCAAGGCGGGCGGATCACGTGAAGTCAGGAGTTCAACAGCAGCCTGGCCAACATGGTGAAACCCCATCTCTACTAAAAATACAAAAATTGTCTGGGTGTGGTGGTGCATGCCTGTAATCCCAGCTACTCGGGAGTCTGAGACTCGAGAATCGTTTGAACCTGGGAGGTGAAGGTTGCAGTGAGCTGAGATCACGCCACTGCACTCCAGCCTGGGCGACAAAGTGAGACTCTGTCTCAAAAAAACAAAAACAACAACAACAAAAAAAAAACATGAGGCAGAATGAAGGGCTGGTATTGGGGTTAGGATAATGCCTGTGCCTGCCCATCTCCTCCCAACACTGTTCTTGAGTCAGGGACTGGGACCCCTTTGTCAACAGGCGGCGAGAAGCCAAGCTCTGTTCTTATCACACGCACAAAGGTGGGGCTCTCGGCTCTCCCTTCTTCCCAAGTCAGAATTTGGAGGGTAGGGAACCTAGAGGTCAGTAATAGGAGGCCCCTAAGAACTTGAGAGCTTTCTCCTCCTCACCTGGGAACTCCTCACCTCCCCCATCCCTTTCTCAGCCCAGAGGCTCAGAGGCCAATCTCAGTCATTTGGGGTGGGCCTCTTTCCCCATCTTGGAAGTTAGGAATCAGGTCAAACAGTTGGAGTTTCTTTTAATAATGAATCTTATCCAGAAGATATGTAAACCTTCATTGATCCTCTATGTGCTTTCATGACTCAATTAAACACACATTTACATGTTAATTAGCATTTCTTTTCTCCTAAACGTATCTCTTTCAAGTGAAGCAATTTCACAATTAGCACATCATTGAATGTCAGCACTGAGAGGAACTTAGAAATAATTTCAGGCCAGGCTCATACCTGTAATCCCAGCACTTTGTGTGGCTGAGGCAGGAGGATCGCTTGAGCTGAGTTTGAGACCAGCCTGGGCAACATATTGAGACCTCATTTCTACGAAAAATTAAAAAAAAAAAAAAAAAGCATGGGGGGCATGGTGGTGTGCCCTGTTGTCCTTGCTGCTCAGGAGGCCGAAGTGGGAGGATTGCTTGAGCCCAGGAGTTCAAGACTGTGGTAAGCTATGATGGCTCGCACCACTGTTCTCCACCCTGGGCAACAGAGTGAGACTCTGTCTCAAAAGAAGAAAGAGAAAGAAAAGAAGAAACAATTTTAGCATGAACCTGTTTTTACAGATGAGAAAACTGAGTGACTTCCCAAAGTTACATGATTAGGGACTGAAATGGGGCCACCCCTTCTAGGGATACCCAAGTTCACTCTCTTTGCACTCCTCTATACCATATGAGACGTTATCAGCTTCAGGCTCTCCCCCTCAAGTGGGTCTATCTGGGCTCTGGAATCCACCCTCCTCCACTTACCCCCCACCCACCTCTTTCTATTCTCTCCCATGGTACAGCAACCAGACTTGATACGGAATTCCAGATGCAGAACAGATGTCATTACCAGGCAGGCTTGGGGGCAGGGGGAGGAGTAAGCATGGCTCTGAGGGAGAGGACCCCAGCCTGGTCAGTGGTGGGTGACAGGAGCTAGGGGGCCAGGGAAGGAAAACCAGAGAGTATGTTTTGGAGCCTGACATGCAGAGAAATCAAACCCTGTTACCTGTGCCAACTGGGCTGCCAGCTACTACTGCCTCACTGCTGAGGCTGAGTGAGGTATCCTTTGGATGTGGGGGCCCATGGGGTCCTTGGGATCAGGGAAGCAAGGACCAATAAGCTGTCCTTCAGGTGCAGACCCAAGACTCCTGGATGGTTCTATAAGGGACTTATGACCTTGTTAGATAGTTTGCAGGACAAAGCTCTGGCCAATGAGCAGAAAGTACTGGGAGAGACAGGTGGGCACAAGAGAAATAAATTTTTTAATCATATGAGCCATACAGCAAGAGAACAGGCAAGGTAGTGATCTCCCCAGCCTGGTCATGTTTAAGTACAGGGTTTCTTTCAGTGTGGACTTCAGCTGTTCTATCTCTGCTTTTCAAGCATGTCATGTCTACTGGGTGCCACACAGTGTGCCAGGCAGTTTCCACATGTCTTCCTGACATCCTTTCTTGCCCTGAAGGGAGTTACTGTTGTTTTTACAGATAAGGAAACTGATGCTTGGAAAAGCAGAGGGGGCTCTATGCCTTATCTTTTTGAGGATGTCTTCATGGGTTGACTCATCCATTCAAGAAATGTTTATTGAGCACCTACTGTGTATTAGGCACTGTTCCAGGTACCGAGGATTTAGAAAGCTAAGACATAACCGCAAGACTTTGGTGCCTAGTTGAGGAGAAAGGCAAGTCAAAAACCTAGAGTGAAGGCTGGGCATGGTGGCTCACTCCTGTAATCCCAGCACTTTGGGAGGCCAAGGTGGGCGGATCACTTGAGGTCAGGAGTTCGAGACCACCCTGACCAACATGGTGAAATCCCGTCCTACCAAAAAATACAAAAACTAGCCAGGCATGGTGGCGCACACCTGTAGTCCCAGCTACTTAAGAGGCCAAAGCAGGAGAATCACTTGAACCTGGGTGGCAGAGGTTGCAGTGAGCCGAGATCATGCTACTGCACTCCAACCTGGGTGACAGAGTGAGACTCTGTCTCCCCCCGCAGAAAAAATCTGGAGTGATAACTGCAATGATAGGGGTGCCAGCGTTCTACGGGGCAGAAAAAGGAGAGGTGTCTAAATCAACCAGGGACATCACAGCTATTCTAGGGAGTGAGAGCAGCACCAGCAATTCATGGAACAAGATGTGTTTTCAGAGAATTGGCCATGGTTCGCTGTGTGTGGAGGGGTAGAGGGTCTCAGGGGAGCGGGAGATAGGCAGGTCAAGCTGAGCCTGGCTTTGCTGTTGGATAGGCTGAGGCTGAGACTCTCCCCTCAGGATTGCAGATGAAGGGAGAGCTGAGGCCTTCCTTGTGTCCCAGGCAACTGTCCCAACTCTCCTTCCAGCTGTTGGGGGGAGGGGCTCAGCATGTGGTAAGGGAGGTGGCCAAGGTTGGGGGCAGGAAGGGAGGTTTCTGGAAGGAACCGACTTGTGTTCTCTGGGAAAGGAGAATTGTGATAGTGTCATGGAGAATTTCTCCTGGGCTGCAAACGAGTAGTAAATCTGTTGGGCCCTGAAATTCAGAAGTGAGGAGGCACTGATGTGATGTTTGTGGCAAGTTCCTGGCTTAATAAAGGAGCCATCTTGGCCTCGTTGTTCCCCTCCCCCAGCTACACGCCCCTTCCCTAAGAATTCACTGAAAAATGGAACTCACGCCAGGCCTCCACTAATCCCACGAAACAGCATTGAGCTGGCCCTGGAGCTCAGCAGCGAATCTCCTTTCTGTCTGGGTTCTAATTGGCCTCATAAAATCCAATTTATCCTGTAAGTGGGTAAAATAATCTGTCAGAAAAAGGAGATTGAGAGGTGGCCCTAGTGTTCCCAAGTGCAGCAGCTCTGTGTCTCTGACAGGGTCTCACTGAGGAGATTGAGGAGAAGGGATTATGGGAGGGGCGGCCCCCTCAAGACAGAAAGCCAGTGGGCAGCAAGTGTCCACTGGGCACCTGCAATGTGTCCACCCCGGCCCTGAGAGGGAGGGCTAAAAATGTTGGGGGCCAGCCATGACAGTGGGCTGGGGGTGGCAAGAAAGCGCTGGCCATGAAGCTCCTGGACAAATAAGGTCCCCTCCCCAGAGCATCGCTTTTATGAAAAGATTTGGTGTTATGGGAACCACACTTATATTAAAACAAATATTGCTGTGTTATGGAGCAGAATGCAAAACGTGCTAGAGGTTTGGCCGGGCGCGGCAGCTCATGCCTGTAATCCCAGCACTTTGGGAGGCCGAGGCGGGCGGATCACGAGGTCAGGAGATTGAGACCATCCTGGCTAACACGGTGAAACCCCGTCTCTACTAAAAATACAAAAAATTAGCTGGGTATGATGGTGGGCGCCTGCAGTCACAGCTACTCGGGAGGCTGAGGCAGGAGAAAGTCTCGAACCTGGGAGGCAGAGCTTGCAGTGAGCCGAGATTGCGCCACTGCACTCCAGCCTGGGTGACAGAGCGAGTCTCAAAAAAAAAAAAAAAAGTCAAAACATTTTAGGCAGTCAGCGAGCCTCGTAAATATGTGTTCCTCTGCTGTTGAGAGAATTTGGGTGAAAATGTTTGAGAAGTTCGGAGACTCCTCATTTTAAAATTGGGGAAACTGAGGCCGAAAGGACGAAAGTAGCTCACACAAGGTCGTGCAATGAATGACTGGACTTAGAACCCAGGACTCTGAGGCCAGGCTTGTCCCACCACACCCCTTTGTCTGTCTAGGCAAGAGTAAGGGACCTCCAAGTGGTTTTCAGTGTGAGACTTAGGAAAAACTTTACCTGGGGAAGGTAGGAGCAGCCTCACAGAGGGGCTGGCACGTGAGTCCCTAAGGATGCGCTTCCTGGGCACAGAAATCAGGTTGGGCACAGAGGCAGAGAGAACCCTCTTATTCAGGAGCAGTTGTCTCCTCAATGCTGGTTCATCCCCAAAAAGTCAAAGAAGGGCAGTTTTCCCAGACTGTCTTCCACAGAGATGAGACCCCTCCACAGGCCTCAGTTTCCCCATCTGTGGAATGAGGATTCTCAGGCTTCACAGACGTTTCCACTAAAATGGGCTGTCTTGGGCTCCTGGCACAGCACTGCTGCTCTCTGAGGGGGACCCCATCTTCTCTCTGTGTCTACGTTCCTGTTGCTTACCCTGTTCCTGCCTTGCTGAGCTCCTCAGAGGTGGGGAAGCCAGACATCTGCTGATCCATGAATATTCAGGAAGGGAATCGGAGCCTCCTCTGGGCTCCCCAGCCAGCCGCCAGCCCCTCTGGCGGCCGTCCTGCCTGCCAGAGCCCAGGCTGCTGACATACCCAGCAGCTGTTCAGGCCCCAACTGTTCACATTGTTTGTTCAACGCAGCAGGGGATTTTCCAATCCCGGGACATGCTTTAGGGGGCAGGGAGGCTGCCGGAGGGCTCAGGGATTTGTGTCCTTTGGGGGTTTTCTCCCCTGAAACCCAAACCGACTGCTTAGTGGCTGGAATGGGCATTTGGAAGCCGCTGGGCTGAGAGCCGGGCTTGCCTTCCCCCTACCCTGTACTTGAATCATGGCATCTAGGGCCTTAGAGATAGAAGGGACTGGATGATAAGAACAGCAAATAGCACTTGTACAGCCCTTTATAGTTACAAGGTGCCTTTAAAGAATAAGCTCCCCGCCGGGCATGGTAGCTCATGCCTGTAATTCCAGCACTTTGGAAGTGCTCTTCCAGAGCACTGGATCTTCCAGAGCCAAGGCGGGCAGATCACTTGAGGTCAGCAGTTCGAGACCAGCCTGGCCAAAATGGTGAAACCCTGTCTCTACTAAGAATACAAAAATTAGTCAGGTGTGATGGCGCATGCCTGTAATCCCAGCTACATAGGAGGCTGAGGCTGGAGAATCATGTGAACCCAGGAGGTGGAGGTTGCAGTGAGCTGAGATCATGTCACTGTACTCCAGCCTGGGCAACAGAGCACAACTGTCGCAAGAACAAACAAACAAACAAAGAATAAGCTCCCATTCCTTGAGTGATGTCTATTAGACTCTGGGCTGTAGCCCTGACATACATTGTCTCGTTTAATTCCTTCACGCTTAGTGGTATCATCTTCATGTGGAAACTGAGTCCCAGAAAAGTTAAGTGGCTTGTCGCAGAGCTGATAGGTGGAGCAGCAAGACTGAAACCTTGATCTTCTTCCCCAAGGTCAAAAGCTGTTTCCACCACAGCACGTGGCCCGCAGTAGTGTGAATGCCAGATTGGTTTCCCCAACTAGAATGCAAACTTGGTGAGGGCAGGGGCTGCTTCTCCCTGCTGGGCCCGCGAGTACTGCTGAGGCTAGTTGTGAAGCCAGAGGTGTCCAGCAGAACCCATCTGATGAATTAAGAAAGGCAGCAGCCCAGGTCAGGTCCTGTCTCTCCGTCCACCCTTCACACTGCAATCCCAGGCCAGGTCCTGTCTCTCCGTCCACCCTTCACACTGCAATCCCAGGCCCTGGCCTCCTTATTTCACGCAGCCATCACTGCTCTTCTCCCCTCACTCTTGTTCCTCTTTGGAGCTGGTGGGAAGGGAGTCTGGAGACTCACAGGGCTTCTAAATGTTGACCTGTGTGTCCAAGTGTTGATGAGTGTGGCAGAGACTGAGGCGCATGTGTTTTGGAGTGCAGAGCTATGTTTACCAATTTGTGTGTGGTCTCAATGGTGTCTTGTGTTTGTTCAGGAATAGGTTTGTCCATGTCGTGAATAATCATAGAATCATAGAATCTCAGAGGTCACCTGCTACATTCCAGTGAGCTGGGGCCCAGAAGGGGAAATGACTGGGCCAAAACCACATGGCTAGACTGTGATGGAGCTGGATCTAGAACCGAGGGTCTCCTGATTCCCTCGCCATTGTTTTGTGCACGTCCCCATGTGGCTCTGTCAGCCCAGACCTGCCTTGTGATGAGTATGGGCCATTGTCCTGACCTCTGGCCCTGGTTCCGCTCAGACATGCCATTCTGCCTTAAAGTAAGGAGTCAGACCAGAGCCTAAGAAGGGACCTTGGGCCATTGAGCTTTTATAAGACAAGGAGGCAGCAGGTCAACCTTCTGGAAGACACAACAGGGAGAACCAACCATTTGTCTATGAATAATGGTGGCTGGGCCCTGCGGAACATTGGTTCCAATAATAAACATTGGCTTTTGTGTGTTTTTGCCTTGACCCTGGGATGGCATTCCCTTCCTCTACTGTTTCCCTATTCTTCCCTTTGTGGCAAGGGCAGTGTTGGGGTCTGTAGGTTCCTCTGGGGCCTTGGGAGAAAAAAGAACCCTGGATTGAGTCAGCAGACCTGAGTCTTGGCTCTGGCCTCCTGCATGGCCTTGGGGAAATTAGCTGCAGGGAGTGTTGAGCTTCTCCAGTCACCAGTACAGACCAGGCTGCGGGCTGCCAGGGCCTGGAATGAGCCATGGGAGCCTCCTGTCATGCTGGATCTGAATCCAGCTTGAGTCTAGTCCCTACCTGGGGCACTTAACAATTCCCAGCAGGATCTGCTCACTTAGTTCATTGTTGGGGAAGGGGGAATGTCTGACTTTCTTTCATCCAGGTGGCTCCCCCAAACAGCTGGGACTTATTTTTGTTTTGTTTATTCAAAATATATAGTATTCACACACACACACACACACACACACACTTTCTCACACTTATAATACATTTTAAATGTTTCTTGGATATGGTATTTTTCTAGCCTGTGTGTGTGTGTGTGTGTGTGTGTGTACAGAGAGAGAGAGAGAGAGAGAGAGAGAGAGAGAGAGATATCTATAAATGTATATGTATGTATTTTAGACGGGATCTCACTCTGTTACCCAGGCTAGAGTGCAGTGGTGCAATCACAGCTCACTTCAGCCTCGACCTTCTGGGCTCAAGGGATCCTCCCACCACAGCTGGCTAATTAAAAAAAATTTTTTTTTGTAATGATGAGGTCTCCCTATGTTACCCAGGCTGGTTTCTAACTCCTGGGCTTAAGCAATCCTCCTGTCTTGGCCCTCAACCTCACAAAGTGTTGGGATTACAGGAGTGAGCCGCCATGCCTGGCCTCCAGTGGCATATTTTTGATTGGGTAATAATGATCAATATGATCTGTTAGGTTCCAGGGTAGGGAATGACATTACTGAGCTCCCATTCTGTGTCAGGCACTGTGCTTTTTTTTTTTTTTTTTTTTTTGAGATGGAATCTCATTCTGTCACCCAGGCTGGAGTGCAATGGGGCGATCTCGGCTCACTGCAGTCTCCACCTCCTGTGTTCAAGCGATTCTCCTGCCTCAACCTCCTGAGTAGCTGAGATTACAGGTGCGTGCCAGCACGCCTGGCTAATTTTTGTATTTTTAGTAGAGACGGGGTTTCACCATGTTGGTCAGGCTGGTCTTGAACTCCTGACATCATGATCCACCTGCCTCGGCCTCCCAAAGTGCTGGGATTACAGGTGTGAGCCACTGCACCCAGCCACTATATTCTTTTCTCACAGAGTCTCGTTCTGCCAGCCAGGCTGGAGTGCAGTGGCGTGATCGTGGCTCACTGTAGCCTGGAACTTCTAGGCTCAAGCGATCCTCCTTGCTTCAGCCTCCTGAGTAGCTGGGACCACAGGCACGTGCCACCATGTACAGCTAACTTTTTAAATTATCTGTAGAGATGGGGTCTCTCTGTGTTACCCAGGCTGGTATGCTTTTTTAATTGAGAGACAATTCACATACTACAAAATTCACCCTTTATAGTGTTCAACTCAGTGGTTTTTAGTATATTCATATTCACAACGTTGTGCAACCACAGCCACTATCTAATTCTAGAACATTTTCATCACCCCCAAAAGAAACCCTGTACTCATTAGCAGTCACTCTCTGTCCTTCCTCCCCTCAGTCACTGACAATCATTAATCCACTTTCTGTCTTTATGGATTTGCCTCCTCTGGGCATTTCATAGAAATGAGATCATGCAAAATGTGGCATCTTATGACTGGCTTCCTTCACTTAGCGTCAAGTTTTCATGCTACCTTGTAGCATGCATCAGTCCTTCATTCTTTTTGATGGCTGAGTAATCTATCCATTCATCAGGTGATGGGCTTTTGGGTTGTTTCCACTCATTGGCTATTATGAATAATGCTGCTATGAGGAAATTGAGCAGCAGGGGAAGACAGGCACAGAGGAATGCAGCAGTTTGTCCAAGGTCACAGTTAGTAAGGGGAGAGCCAGGATCCAGATGCAGGTGTTTCTCCTTGATTTGCCCCAGCCCCTGCATGGGTGACTCAGGAGCAGAGGCTGTGGGAAGTGGGGGGACATACACTGATGGCCCCGTGCTCCTCCTCTATGCAGGGGAGCTGCTGTTGCCCCAGGAGACGACTGTGGAGCTGAGCTGTGGAGTGGGGCCACTGCAAGTGATCCTGGGCCCAGAGCAGGCTGCAGTGCTGAACTGTAGCCTGGGGGCTGCTGCCGCTGGACCCCCCACCAGGGTGACCTGGAGCAAGGATGGGGACACCCTGCTGGAGCACGACCACTTACACCTGCTGCCCAATGGTTCCCTGTGGCTGTCCCAGCCACTAGCACCCAATGGCAGTGACGAGTTAGTCCCTGAGGCTGTGGGGGTCATTGAAGGCAGCTATTCGTGCCTAGCCCACGGCCCCCTCGGAGTGCTGGCCAGCCAGACTGCTGTCGTCAAGCTTGCCAGTAAGTGCTTGCATCGGGGGGCTGAGGCTGAAACCTAGACTTGGGGTGTGCGAAGTGGGACCTGCAGTTAGTTACTTGCACAAATGCCTCTCTCTTGATCCCACTCCCCCTTTCCCTGCGTCCCATCCTGCTCAATAGGTCTCTTCCTGGTATTGTCTATCCTCATTCTTGGGTATTCCATAATCTTCCCGCTTCTTCTCCACTCCCCTGTTCCTTCTGCTTTTCTTTGCCTTTGAGTCCTAGAGTCTGGGCTTGTGCTGTCCTCCAGGGAGCCTGCCAGAGTGCCCCCTTTGTGTCAGAGGCACAAAGCTGCCTCCTAAGGGAGCTCCTGCCTGCATGGCAGGTGGAACATGTGGAGCCAAACCCCACGCTCCAGCCTTACCCCTTAGGGGGCTCTCAGGAGGCACAGATCACCATGAAATAACTTTCAGGCCAGAAGAAGTGTGCATCTTACTGTATAGTTTGACCATCTTGATGATGTTGGGCAGGGGGGCTTTGGAATTCATTCTGCTGGCAGTATCTGACCGCTAATCACCACTTCTTGTTGTGTCTCCCTCGGTCTGAATTGGCTCTGCTGTGTGTTTCTGTGACTCTGTGTTTCTGTGTCTCCATGCGGATGTGTTTCACTGTTTGTGCTTGCTGTGGCTTCTCTCTCCTATTCCTTTCCCGTCCCTGCCTGTGTCTCACTGTCCCCAGCACTCGCGGACTTCTCTCTGCACCCGGAGTCTCAGATGGTGGAGGAGAACGGGACAGCTCGCTTTGAGTGCCACATTGAAGGGCTGCCAGTTCCCATCATTACTTGGGAGAAGGACCAGGTGACATTGCCTGAGGAGCCTCGGTGAGTGCCCTGTAGGGGAGCGGGTCCTGGTAGGCAGGGCAGAGAGGGCTCTGGGGTGTGCTCAGAACTGAGATTCTTAGAGTCGAGGTAGCTGCATTTACCTAAGCTGACTTGAGTGTCAACCACCGCCTGACTCCTGGCTCATGTCTAGTCCTGAAGAGAAGTTGGACAAGAAGTTTTTGCTCCCTGGGAGGAAAGCCACCCATTGAGCTGTGGAGCCTGGGTAGGTGTAGTAGTAGAGTCCTTCCCAGCACATCTAGTCCAACCACTTGCTTTATTGTGGAGACTGAGGGCCAGAGAGGAGCTGTGGCTTATCCCAAGCCGTACCGTGAGCCATTGGCAGAATGTTGGTTGTCTGTTGAGGGCTCCCCGAGGCTGCTGGGAAGGTTTTCTCTTTTCAGGGTTCCTCCGGAGTTTCCACTCTAGATGCATAACTTCTCTTCCTCTCTCAATTCCATCCAGTGGGGCACAGCCCTCTGAGAAGTGAATTGTAGAGGTCTTTCCTCTTTCACTCTCCTCTTTCCCTGTAAAGGCAATGGATGGGTAGAGCAATCCCAGGGAAGAGTTTCCAAGGCGGAAGGGAAGCAGAGGCTAGACCTTGGACTTGGTCCCTCTTGTGGCTTCCTGGGTAGGTCCAGATGTGTATGCAGCGTACCAGAAACCACAAGGCTCATTTGCATCTCTGGTCTCTGAGTTGGTCTCATGACTCAGTCATCACCCCCTGGATTCTTACGTATCTTTGGAAATGTGGCTCCAAGGCCTTTCCCAGCCACCCTGCAGTCCTCTCCCTATATCTCGGTAGCTGTAGTTACCAGCTAGATCCTTCTCCCGTCCTGGTGGAGGTGGGGCTCCTTGGGCTCTGAAACACCGCCCTTTCTCCCCTGGATCCAACCTTCTGTTGCCTGTGTTGCATTGTCCCAGCTCCTCTGACTTTTGCCCATGTGTAGGTAAGGATGGGGGTTGTAGGAGAAACTTCGGGGTAGAAAAGCCACAGGACAGTTGTGAGGGAGGAAGAGGGTGAGAGGTCCATACATAAGAGATCCTGGCTGGGTGTGGTGACTCATGCCTGTAATCCCAACCTTTTGGGAGGACGAAGCAGGAGGATCACTTGAGCCCAGGAGTTCAAGACCAGCCTATGCAAAATATCAAAACCCAGTTTCTATAAAACAATACAAAAATTAGCCTAGTGTGGCAGTGCGGTGCCTGTGGTCCCTGCTACTTGGGAGGCTGAGCGAGATCACTTGGAGGTTGAGGCTACAGTGAGCTGTAATAATGCCACTGCATTCCAGCCAGCCTGGGTGACACACCGAGATCCTGTCTCAAAAAAAAAAAAACGAGAGAGACATCCTGTTGACTTTGGTGATGGGTTAGCCCCACTGGTCTTCAGAGAGTCACTTCTCACCCAGCCTATTCTCCTTCCCACCTATAAAATGAAGGGGGGAAACAAATGAAAATTGATTTAGATTGTGGTTTCCCAAAACGTGGCCTTTATAGAATGTTAGTCCCTTTAAATGCTTCTCGAATGAAGTATTCTATGATCAAGTAAGAACAGGAAACTGCCTGTAAATCTCCCTCCTGGAGTTGGCAAGGCCCTGAGAAGTGCTGTATTGAGAATCCTGTTGACCTTGTTTAACCAAGCACTTCCTAGGCTCGTTTGCCCAGGAGCCCCTTAACATCCCATGATTGAGCATTCTAGAGGGTGAACCCTGGGAAATGCTGACCCAGCCTTTCTAACACTGACATTTGAAGTTCTGTGCCTTTCTAAATGTGGAGCCTGTCACCACTGTGTGATGATAGGTGCCTCCTGGGAGTCCCATGAACCCAGAACAGATGAGCTGGGCAGGAGAGAACCACGCGAGAGCCTATCCTGATGCCCCCTCTGGAGAGGGTAGCAGAAGGCAGCAAAATCTCCCCATGTTGAAAGTCACAACATGAACCACTTAATGGGAGTGTACCTTGGGCCAGGCACGTGCTGAGCCTTTTACATGTTTTCTCACTTAACCCTTCCAATCATCCTTTAATGTAGGTATTTCTTATTTTCACATTTTCCTCTATTTACTTTTAATTTATATTCCTAGCAGATGCATTTTTAAAATTCATATCAATATGGCTGGGCACGGTGACTCATGCCTGTACTCCCAACACTTTGGGAGCCAAGGCGGGCGGATCGCTTGAGCTCAGGAGTTAGAGACCAACCTGGGCAATATGGTGAAACGTCATCTCTCAAAAAATACAAAACTTAGGCCGGGCGCGGTGGCTCATGCCTGTAATCCCAGCACTTTGGGAGGCTGAGGCAGGCGGATCACAAGGTCAGGAGTTCGAGACCAGCCTGACCAACATGGTGAAACCCTATCTCTACTAAAAAAAAAAAAAAAATACAAAAATTAGCCAGGCGTGGTGATGCATGCCTGTAATCCCAGCTACTCAGGAGGCTGAGGCAGGAGAATCACTTGAACCCGGGAGGTGGAGGTTGCAGTGAGCCAAAATTGAGCCACTTCACTCCAGCCTGGGTGACAGGCTGGAGTGAAAATACAAAACTTAGGCCGGGTGCAGTGGCTCACGCCTGTAATCCCAGCACTTTGGGGGGCTGAGGTAGGTGGATCATCTGAGGTCAGGAGTTCAAGACCAGCCTGGCCAACATGGTGAAACCCCGTCTGTACCAAAATTACAAAAATTAGCTGGACATGGTGGCAGGCGCCTATAAACCCAGCTACTCAGGAGGCTGAGGCAGGAGAATCACTTGAACCCAGAAGGTAGAGGTTGCAGTAAGCCAAGATCACACCATTGCACTCCAGCCTGGGTGACAGAGGAAGACTCCGTCTCAAAATAATAATAATAATAATAATAAATTATGTTGTACATACTAGGTTTTTTTGTTGAATCATCTTTTTTTTTTTCAAAAACAAAAATGGGATTATATTGCAACTTTAATTTTTTTTCACTTACCACTTGATAAACATCCTTCCAGGTCTGTACATATGAATATGGTAGGTATTTTTATCTGGATTGTTAAATGAGGGATTGGAGGATCAGAGGCAGAAATAACTTGCCCCAGGTCACACAGCTTAGTACTCAGAGTATCAGACTCCAGCGACCTGCGTGGAGGATACACAGGCCTCTGGTAGGTGTCATTTGGTGGTTGGGTGCGGAACCTGTGAGGTCTGAAGAAGTTTGTATCACATTACAACTTTAATTTTTAAAAAATTAATGGTGGATTTAGAAATCTGTAGTCCAACTGTGGCTGGGAGCAGAGAAGTTACTTCCCCAAAGCTTCTCAGCAAACCAGTGGGTTTCAGACCTCCCCACCACCCCCAACGTCTAGCTCAGGCATCATCCTGTGAAGCCACAAACCTAACCCAGGAGGCCAGAGCTGCCAGTTTTTGGACTCTGGGAGTGTTTGCCCCCAAGTCTTCTGAAAAGTGATCCTCATCTATAAATAAGCTGGGCTCGCATGTCCCGGCACATTGTGTGGGGGGAATAAAGAAATGTCTAAAACAGCAACTTGATTATGCCCAAGGTATGTATTTTTACACATGCCCAGATATAGTGCATGCACAAATATGCTATTCATAAACTCAGCCCAGTGGTTTGAAGGAGACCGTATGCCTTGGTGTAACATGTGCACATGTGCAGTTAATAAACACACTGCGTCAGGGTGTATGTGCTTCGTTTGGAACTGATGGTAAAGACTAGACCCCAAGGCAAATCCCCGGTACTCATACTATTTTCTAATAATAGGGGATAATCTAGGGGATAATTTTTCTTTCATGGGAACTAGTAATCAATGAGAGCAATGTTTCCCAAATCCCAGGTATTCAAAAACCACCTTCATAATTGTGACCATACTTATACCATTTACACAACCACTTCATAATTTTCTTTACATCAACTCGCTCTTTTGTAACTTGAACACATTTTAAAAGGGAACATTATCTCACTGCAATAAAATGGAAAACCAGCAACACTTGCCATAAATAGAAGATAGCCATAAAAATAAATAATATAACTTCTAGGATAAAAAGCCATTTATCTGGATCCACTTGAAATCATTTTGTTATCACCATTCACTCACATTTTAAGAAAAATGAAACTAAGGGACTTAAATAACATGGGCTCCTGCCCTACCCTCTCCCAGTGGTTACCATTTCTGTCAATCTCATGTGACTTCCAGCCAGTATCCCCTTGCCCTGGGTGGATCTCAAGGGCTTAGGGTGGGGGCTCCTTGGCCCTTGGGAAATTCAGAGCAGCTGCGTCATTTCTTCTGTGTTCTTTAATCCTCGGGGCCCAAGTGGCCTTTTGTGGGTAGGAGCAGCAGACTCAGGTTTGAGGCTGGAAAAAGAATAATTTCCTTTCGAGTTGAGATTGTTTTTCATTTTATAAGTAGCTTTTATTTTATTTGAAATTTGAATTTCTTTTAAAATGGTAGAGTATACCAACTTTACAGAAAGGGGGAAAAGGTCACCTACTGACTGAACACAGCTTTTACCAATTTGAGTGTTTCCTTGCAGTCTTTTGAAATACGTATATGGGTTACACCATTGTAAACATGTGTTTAGAGCTTGCAATTCATAAATATGTTTATGTCCATTATCTAATGTGAGCTCAAAACACAGTAAGAGGGTCAGGGTTGTGAAGAAGGCAGGACAGGAATTATTTAACCCATTTTTCAAATGAGAAAACTGTGGCCCAGATACAGAATGTCACTTGCTAAAATCACATACATTGAAACCAGTTCTCTCCACCATGTCACAGTGCTTCTGTGTTAGAGCCCAAGTTACAAACCAAAGTGTACAAGGGCACAGACTATTAGCAATTTACATTTAAAAATTTTTATATTTCCTAACTGATACATATTAATTGCAAAAAAAACCCCACTTAACAGGCACAATAAATAAGAATCCCCCGTAATCCCACTCCTACAGAAAACCCCCATAAACCACATGAGCTTTGCCACCTTTGACTTTTTCTATGTATATCCTAATATAACTTTTCTCTATTTTCTAAAAGTAGAATTTCTTCATAAACACTGTTTTTTTACTTCCCCCCCCCCCCCAACTAACTAATATATTTTGAACACCTTTCCAAGGACAGAGCTTCTAAAAACACATTTTAGCAAAGCAAAAGATTTTTTTGAGTCAGGGACTCACTCTGCCACCCAGGTTGGAGTGCGGTGGCACAATCACTGCTCACTGTAGCCTCTACCTCCCGGTCTCAAGCAATCTCCCCACTTCAGCCTCCTGAATAGCTGGAACTACAGATGTGCACCACCATGCCTTGGCTAATGTTTGTATTTTTTGTAGAGACTGGGTTTTGCCATGTTGCCCAGGCTGGTCTCCAACTCCTGGCCTCAAGCAATCCTCCTGCCTCTGCCTCCCAAAAAGCCTGGCCAGAAAAGATTTTAGATGAACCCTAAAAGTGGTTCCATCTTGCCTCTATTGGCTGCAGCAATAGCACCATATCTGGGGAAAGGAATTCATTCATTCATTAATTTGTTCATTCATTCATTCATTCACTCAATCACATCATTAAGGGAATGTTATTTTTTCAAAGGAGAGACTACCTCTTGAGTACTTGGAGCACAATATTCCCTGGAAAGACCTAGAAACACTGGGGTTAGGAAATGTAGGCCGTTCCCAGCAGCATAGTCAGCTCACTAGTTCGAGGGAGGAAAAGAGGAGAAAGAAAGGTTTTGGAGGAAGAGCACGTTAGATGGATGGGGGTGGGGCCTGTTTTCTAGGTGGGTCCTACTTGTCCTTCCCCAATTCGTCCTTTCCTGTCAGTTCTTCTCTGGCAGCAGACTGGGTCCTGGCCCAGGATTTTGCTCCAGCCACACTTGTCTCCCTGTCCGTTTCTCTCGCTCTGCCCCAGCACTTATGTAGGCAGCTGTTGGAGCTGAGGGTGAGAGGCTGGGGGCAGAGGTGGGTTTGCCTGTGCGATGCAGGAAAGAGCAGGGCATATTTATGCTTTTTTTTTCTCTAAGTCCTCTAAGTCTTTGGGCCACGGCAGATTTGTAGGGCCCCTGTTTAGAACATTCTTCCTCCCCAGCCTTTGAACTACTTCTCCTGTTCCATGTTTAGATTTTTTTAGACCCCACTTCCCCAGCAGCTAAGGGATCTCCACCAAGCACACAACTGCCCCCTTCCCTCTCTGACCTTGGCCCAGCCTACATCCCAGAGGCCAGCACCATTTGCTCTGTTGAGAAACTAGGATTCTCAACCTGGAGCTGACCCTGTAGGGATCCCAGTTGGAGGATTCCGAGGGACCCATTCACCCCCTCCTTAGGTCGGAGCCCACTCCGGTCTCCACCATCCCAACCCCCATGGAGACCTCCCTATCCCAGATTACATCGTTTTTCAAGTAAGGTCTCTGGACCTTTCTATTTCTTTAGCCCAGAGGGCAGGGAACACCCTCATCCATCATGCCCCTTCTAAGTAACATACGTGTTGGCTGGGTCTGCTTGGAGACCACGTCCTCTCCAAGGGCATTCTCAGCCATCCAATGGCTGCCGAGACAGGCAGGTAGGACGAATATGACATTTGGCACCAGAAGACTTGGGTTTGAGTTTTCACTCTGCTCCACTTGTGAGATCCTGGGAAAATACCCTCCTCCCTCCGAGCCTATTTTTCACCAGTAAAATGGAGGTTGTGACCTCCTCTATGTCTTGGGCTTGTTTTAAGGGTCACATGAGATAGTGTGAATAAAGAGTATTTTATTAAGGGAGGGAGAAGGTAGTATGGGCAAGGGGTAAAAAAATTCCAACTGTATACAAGGATATATAATAAAAAGCCAGTCCCTCCCACCCTCAGTCCCCTGGATCCCAGGTCCCCTCCCCAGAGACAACCACTGTTACCAGGAACGTTGAATGTATACGCAAGCACAGAAGCCTACATGTCCCCAAACATATTGTTTTGTACCAGGACACATTTGGAGATGGCCCTCTATCAGCACACACAGAGCTGCCTCCTTTTTAGCAGCTGCCTAACATTCCATTGTGCGAATGTACCCAAATTTAGCCAGTTCCCACCCTGCAGATGAACACTTGGGTTGTTTCCAGCCTTTTGCTATCACAGACAGTGCTGGAGTGAATATCGTTTAACATGTGCTCTTGTGCACACGTCTGAGAGTATCTGTGGGATAGAGCCCTAGAAGTTTTGATGTTGAGATATCACCAACTTGCCCTGGACAGATGGTGTATGGGCAGGGCCACCATCGAGGCAGGAGTGCCTTCCTCCATTTCCTCATCCACATGGAGTGTTATTAAGCCTTCTGATTTTCACCAATCTAATAGGTGAAAATGGTGTCTTCGAGTTTTTGTTTGTTTGTTTGAGATGGAGTTTTGCTGTTGTGGCCCAGGCTGGAGTGCAATGGTGTGATCTTGGCTCACCGCAACCTCCGCCTCCCGGGTTCAAGCGATTCTCCTGCCTCAGCCTCCGGAGTAGCTGGGATTACAGGCATGCACCACTACGCCCGGCTAATTTTGTATTTTTAGTAGAGACGGGGTTTCTCCATGTTGGTCAGGCTGGTCTCAAACTCCCGACCTCATGTGATTCGCCCGCCTTGCCTCCCAAAGTGCTGGGATTACAGGCGTGAGCCACTGCGCCCAGCCTCGTATCTTAGAGTTTTAATTTGCATTTATCTTACCATGAGCCACCCTCCCTGTGGCCCTCCTGCCCACCTCACAGTTGCCTGCTCCCCTCTTCCCAAGGCTCATCGTGCTTCCCAACGGCGTCCTTCAGATTCTGGATGTTCAGGAGAGTGATGCAGGCCCCTACCGCTGCGTGGCCACCAACTCAGCTCGCCAGCACTTCAGCCAGGAGGCCCTACTCAGTGTGGCCCACAGAGGTAAGGGGGCTGGCTGGGTGGGGAAACCTGGGGGTTTCTGGAACCAGCCACCTCAGAGCTGGGAGGGACCTCAAGGGGTCCAGGCCTTGCCTTCAAGTAGGTGATAAATGTTAGTCCCATTGACTGGTGAGGCGACGAAGCCCAGAGAGGGTACTGCCACCCAGCAAACCAGAGAAGAAAGAACTGGGCTGGAACACAAGACCCCAGACCCCAAGGGCAGGGCTCCTCTCTTCATGCAGAGCCTGTGTGCCCTCTGGTTGGATGCAGTGTCGAAGGCTGGGGACAGAGGTGGGGATGCGAGGCATCTGAGGCGGTGTCAGTGCCCGGAAGCCCTGCTCCCTGCCCCTTTCTCTCCTGCCCTTCTATAGTCGCTGAGGGGTTCAGGCACTGGGGGTTCGTCCCTCTCTGCTTTCTGTGCCTTGCAAATCTGACTCCCTGTGGCCTAGTGCTCTTATCCTTTACTCGTTTCCTTGAAAAGCTCTTGCCCCAGTGTGATGGATTAGGAAGGGCACAGTCTTTGGGGTTGGAAAGACCTGGTTTGAATCCTGCCTTCTCTGCTCACCATCTGCATGACCCTGGGCTCCTTATCAAATGCCCAGCTCAGAGAGGCTCGAAGAGTCCTTGAGATAAGAATGGAAAGTGCCTGGCACCTGGCAGGTGCTCAACAGATCTCACTTCAAGCCTCCCCAGGGACACCTCCCTTGCTTCCCTTTGCCGTGCATCCCTCCCACCTCCCACCCACTCTCTGCACTCCCACCCCGTCCCCACCCTGTTCCTTCTGGGCTTAGCTGGTAGGCTGCTCCCAGTCTGGTGGCGTCTTTCTTCTGTTCAAGGGGTATCTGCCTCCACCTGCTGGACAATCCAGATATTCACCACTCCACCCAGGGGGCCAGGGTCACACAAAGAACTTGGCAGGAAATCAGGGTTTAGGGAACTGCCACACAGGCAGAAACTCAAGCCCACTGTCTGCCTTTTCCACTGGGAAATCCAAGGCCTTTTGGAGAAGGGATTTGCCAAAGGTCACCCAGTGCGTTAATGGCAGTGCTGGAACTAGAAACTATAACTGTTGACTCCAAGTCTGGTGCTTTGCCCATGACCCTGACAGTCCTCTGCCTAGACGGTGGGTTGCATTTGGGAGGGAAGAATGGAGGTAGGTGTGGATCTGTCTAATCATTTCTCTGGTGCTGAGTTGAAGCCTAGGCAATTCTTCTGGCTCTAAAAGAAACAGCTCAGAGGTCCAGTCCCAGCCCTGCTGAATTTTATGGCTACGTCCCCCATCTGACAGATGGAATCATTGCTGCTGTCCCCGGTACCACCTCACCAGGTTACTGTGAGACTCAGGTGAGGTATCGCATGGCAAATGCCTAATGGTAAGGCTGCCTGCTGGTCTGTCTTCTCGCCAGGGTCCCTGGCGTCCACCAGGGGGCAGGACGTGGTCATTGTGGCAGCCCCAGAGAACACCACAGTGGTGTCTGGCCAGAGTGTGGTGATGGAATGTGTGGCCTCAGCTGACCCCACCCCTTTTGTGTCCTGGGTCCGACAAGGTGAGTGGAGGGGGTGGGAGAAGAAGGGCATGGGAAGGGAGGGATGTGGCATCTCACATGCCCCTAAGTCAGGGGGATGTATGGGTGACGACCCAGTGGTCACCAACCTTCTGGTGTGGCACGAACTCCTTTCCCAGGGCTGGGTGTGGTAGTCAAGGTCGGAGCTGCGTGGGGAACTGGACAGACTTCCTTGTCACTCTGTGTAGCATGTGCTTTACGAAAGCACTTCCAGGCTGCCACTTACAGAACGGTTATTGCAGCCCTCCTGAGGCCAGGTGCTGAGCTAGGTTCTCCACCATAATTACATATTTCTGTTCCTCACAACGGTGTTACAAGTGAGTACTTGAGAGCTGGGAAGGTGCCACACAGCCAGTGAGTTAGGTGGAACCAGACCCCTCTGTTGGTCCGTGCAACTATAAGGCAAGCTCTGGGTCCACCCCAGCATACTGCTGCCTTTGTGTGACTGGCATCATACTGGGCACAGTGAACAAAACACAGAGAGGCAGGGACCCTGCCCTCTGAACTCATCGTCTAGTGAGGGAGAGAAAACACACATCTATGAAGAGAGGTCTGCCAGTATCAGGCTACAAGTGAGAAGTGCCACTGAGTGACTGGAGATGCCATCAGGGTAACACCAGTGCTGGGCCAAATTTCACTGTGCAGTCTCCTAAGCACTTTCACACCTGTTCTCCTGTCAGCCTCCAAGAGCCCTCTGGGGAGAGGAGGGGCCAGAACTATTATTCCCAGTGGGCAGATGAAGAAACTGAGGCTCAGAGAGGCAGTGGAAGAGCCAGGACCCAAGCTTTCAAGTCTGTTCTCTTTTTGGTACGCCAGTTCCTACAGTCCTGTAAAAAGAAAGCAAGGGTTATTTTTGTTTCCATTTGTTGTTAAAAAGTGACTTGTCCCAAGTTGATGGCAGAAGTAAGTTTTAAATCCAGTTCTCTTTACCCCTTTCCCCAACTCATTCTATTACTCTATACATCTTTAAAAACATAAGTTTATATCTCATACTCAAAAGTGTATATCATGAATATATATAGTTTAAAGAAAATAAATTGAACAACTATTAATATGTACCCACCACTGAGCTGATAAAATAGAACAGTGCTGGCATTTTTGCACCTATCTGACCTGCACTGCCTCATTGGACCTGTGACACTTGCCTACTTAGGGGGCCAGCAGGACCCTTGTACTACTGGGATAAACTTGTGGTATCACCTAGAAGTTCTAATGTCAATATTTCTTAATTCCTGATTATGCATCAGGGTTACCCAGGGGACTTATTAAAACTGCAGACTCCTTTCTTCACCCCGGAGAGTCGTGATCCAGGAATCTTTTTTTTTTTTTTTTTTTTTTTTTGCCTGTCACCCAGGCTGGAGTGCAATGGTGCAATCACAGCTCACTGCAGCCTCCACCTTTTGCCGGCTCAGGTGATCTCCTACCTCAGCCTCCTGAGTAGCTGGGACTACAGGCATGTGCCGCTATGCCTGTATTTTTTTGCAGAGACAGGGTTTCCAGATGTTGCGCAGGCAGGTCTCAAACTCCTGGGCTTAAACAACCCACCCATTTTGGCCTCCCAAGGTGCTGGGATTACAGCCATGAGTCACTGCGCCCGGTGCTCCAACTGAAAGTGTGCTCTTCAGCTCTACTACCTATGACTAGTTAGAAATGCAGAATCTGGGGCCCTGCCTCAGTCCTCTACAACTTAACAAGGTCCCCTGCTAATCTGTGATTCGTGTGCACAGTACGGATTTGAGAATTGCTGTCCCGGAGGATCCTGACACCTAGGAAGAGAAGGGCTGGAAAGGAGCTTCATTCCTGACCCCAAGCACTGCTTTCTTTCCAGGAACTTACTCCACTAAGTCAGGGAAGGGGCATGGGTTGTTTGTTTTTGATTTTGTTTTGTTTTGTTTTTTTGAGACAGAGTCTCGCTCTGTCGCCCAGGCTGGAGTGCAGTGGCGCGATCTCTGCTCACTGCAACCTCCGCCTCCCAGTTCAAGCGATTCTCCTGCCTCAGCTTCCCGAGTAGCTGGGACTACAGGCACCCGCCACCACGCCTGGCTAATGGTTTGTATTTTTAGTAGAGACTGGGTTTCACCGTGTTAGCCAGGATGGTCTCCATCTCCTGACCTCGTGATCCAACCTCGTGATCCGCCCGCCTTGGCCTCCCAAAGTGCTGGGATTACAGACAGGAGCCACCGCTCCCAGCCTGTTTTGTTTTCTTTCTCTCTCTCTCTTTTCTTTTCTTTTTTTTTTTTTTTTGGTTTTTTTTTTGTTTTTGTTTTTTTGTTTTTCTTTCTGAGACAGAGTTTTGCTCTGTTTCCCAGGCTGGAGTGCAGTGGTGTGATCTTGGCTTACTGCAACCTTCGCCTCCTGGGTTCAAGTGATTCTCCTGTCTCAGCTTCCCGAGTAGCTGGGATTACAGGCATGCGCCACCACACTCAGCTAATTTTTGTGTTTTTAGTAGAGATGGGGTTTTGCCATGTTAGCCAGTCTGGTTTCGAACTCCTGACCTCAAGTGATCCACCCGCCTTGGCCTCCCAAAGTGCTGGGATTACAGGTGTGAGCCACTGTGTCCGGCTCTTTTGTTTTCTGACTGCAAATGTTGTACATGTTCACCGTAGAAAACTAGGAAAAAAATAGATGCAGAAAACACTCCACTACTCAGAGATAAAAATTGTTTATGTACCAGTATATCTTCTTTCAGGTTTTTCTATGCCTATGTACAGTTTTCTCCCTGAAATTGAAAACATGTGCCGCATTTACAGTTCCAAGTCCTATTTTCATTCAACAGTATACCATAAGCATTTCTCCATCTTTAAAACTTTTTCAAAAAATTGTAATGACTAATATTCCATACTTTAAATATAGCTATAATGTAATTCACCAGTTCCTGCTGTTGGATTTTTAAGTCCTTTCCAGTTATCCACTGTTACAGTTAACACTGCAGTGATCTGCTCTGTTCACAAATACTTGCCTGTACTTCTGATCATCTTCCTAGGACAGGTACACATAAATGGAATCCTTGGCTTCAAGGCCTAGGTGAAGCTCCTTTATGGCCCTTTCTCCAGCATTGCAATTTACTATTTTTAAAAATGTTCTCAAGTTGATGGGTGAAAATTAACATCTGTGTTTTAATATCTTTTTTTTTTTTTTTAATAGAGACGGAGTCTCACTATGTTGCCCAGGCTGGTCTTGAACTCCTGGTCTCAAGTGATCCTTCCACCTCAGCCTCCCAAAGTGCCAAGAGCACAGGCATGAGCCACCGTACCCAGCCTAACATCTGTTTTGAAGTGCCTTTCCTTGATGACATGAAGTTGAACATTTTTGTGTTTCTTGGCTATTTGCATTGCTTCTCTAGATTTTCTGTTCATGTCTACAAGGCAAGGGCTTTTTAAATGGTTTTCATTTCACAATGAGATAAAACTTTGTGCACATTCGAATCGTTGGCTTGGTCCGACCTTACCAGCCCTAGCTTCATCATAGTACTGGGCTGCGACCCCAGGGAAGGAGCATGTCCTTCTTGAAAGAAATGAATTCAGTAACGAAAACTGACGAGTGTGCTGAGCACCTATGATTAATATATGCCCGCACTGTGCCAGGGGTTCTGACATTCTTTCAATCCTCATGGAAGCCCTGCCAGTTAAGGGCTAATTCCCCCTTACAGATGGAGACAGCCGGGCTCAGAGAGTCCCGGCAAGAGGAGGAAATGAGATTCGGACCGGGGACGGTTGTGTTTGCTTTATCCGGGTGCAGAGTGTTCCTGAGGTTCGGAGACTGAATGGAAGGGCAGTCCCTAGCGTCCCCTCCAGCGCGTCTCCCTCTCCTTCCCCAGACGGGAAGCCCATCTCCACAGATGTCATCGTCCTGGGCCGCACCAACCTACTAATTGCCAGCGCCCAGCCCCGGCACTCCGGCATCTACGTCTGCCGCGCCAACAAGCCCCGCACGCGCGACTTCGCCACTGCAGCCGCTGAGCTCCGTGTGCTGGGTGAGGCAGGCCGAAGGGCGGAGGGAGCGGGTTAGCTGGGGCTGGGGTGAATAGAGCAGGGGGAGGTGGACGGGTGGGTGTGCTGGGGGGACTCAGGCGCTCTCCTGGAGGACGAACTCAGGGAGGAGTCCCTAGTAAGGCGGAGGTGGGGCGAGGGATGGGGACTAGGTAACTGGAGGACGGAGTGCGGGGCGTTGAGTCTGGGATGGAGCGAGAGGGGTGATTAAGGCCTGGAGCGGGTGATTAGCGGGGAGTTGGGACTGGGGTTATGGTGGGGATAGTGGAGTGATCTGAGTGGTACTAAGAAAACTGGGGGGCAGGGTATATCTGGTAGGTGTGGGACATATCGGAGGGCAGGGAGGAAGGAGATGGGTAAATTTAGGGGTGGGGTTAGATCCGGGAGGAGCGATATTTAGGGGAGGCTGAGGAGGCCTGGGGACAGTTTTGGGAGAGAAAGAGAATGGTCGTTGTGGGGCTGGGGTAAATGGGGAGAAGAAAGGGTAGGTCTGCGCTGAGCCGGAGTAGTTTGGAAAGGGTGAATCAGGGAGAGGTTAAAGTGATTGGAAGGGGAGCGAGGGAGGGCGGTGGGGGGCAGGGTTGGGGTACTGGGGGGAGGGGCAGAGACCTTAGTTGCGGGATCCCGCGCTCAGCGTCGCCCCTCGCGCCCCCAGCGGCTCCCGCCATCACTCAGGCGCCCGAGGCGCTGTCGCGGACGCGGGCGAGCACAGCGCGCTTCGTGTGCCGCGCGTCGGGGGAGCCGCGGCCAGCGCTGCGCTGGCTGCACAACGGGGCGCCGCTGCGGCCCAACGGGCGCGTCAAGGTCCAGGGCGGCGGTGGCAGCCTGGTCATCACACAGATCGGCCTGCAGGACGCCGGCTACTACCAGTGCGTGGCTGAGAACAGCGCGGGAATGGCGTGCGCTGCCGCGTCGCTGGCCGTGGTGGTGCGCGAGGGGCTGCCCAGCGCCCCCACGCGGGTCACTGCTACGCCACTGAGCAGCTCCGCTGTGTTGGTGGCCTGGGAGCGGCCCGAGCTGCACAGCGAGCAGATCATCGGCTTCTCTCTCCACTACCAGAAGGCACGGGGTACGTCGGCCTGGGGCGGGATGCACCAGCGCAGGCCCGGGCGGGGCGCAGCCGGAAGGGGTTCAGGTCGGATGACTGAAGGGTTGCCTGATGGGTACCTCTGCGGCGAAGATGGACTGGGGTAGGAGCCCATAGGAGAGACCCGCGTAAGTATGGTAGGTATGGATTAGGCAACTGGCGTTGGAAGGGCCACTGCTTCCCTCAGTCATGTTTGTTGAGAGAGGAGGGAGAGGACGTTCCTGGAGCCACCTCCCATCCCAGTTAACTAACTGGAGAGGGGGGTCATTTCCAGAAAGCACTCCCTAACCAGTGGAGGAATTAATACACTGAGACAGGAAGCTGAGGGAGTTTATACACTCCAGCTCAGATTATCTGGGATGATTTAGCTATAAATAGACACCAGGACAATATGAAGGATTCCTATACAGACTCCAGCTAGCCAGCACTGGGGGGTGGCACTATGACAGTCCCCTTGTGCCCTGTGTCACCAGGCATGGACAATGTGGAATACCAGTTTGCAGTGAACAACGACACCACAGAACTACAGGTTCGGGACCTGGAACCCAACACAGATTATGAGTTCTACGTGGTGGCCTACTCTCAGCTGGGAGCCAGCCGCACCTCCACCCCAGCACTGGTGCACACACTGGATGATGGTAGGGCCTCTGAACCCGCAGTGGGCAGCTTGGGGTAAAGAGAATTCCCTGGGGAGGGGAGCTCACCCTCTCTTTACTAATGTAAAGGCATTTTTACCTGCTCATATCATCTTTTGTGCCTTGTAAGAGAGTGGGCAGGGGTTCTTCTCCTCAGTTTACAGTTGGGGAAACTGAGGCCCAGAAAATGAGAATGATTTGTCCAGGTCAGTAGTTCAGCTGGGACTTAAGCCCAGGTCTTGTGATGATTCCCTGTGTCATGCAGTTCTCCCTGACACCTATGTGCCATCCAGCTGGGGTAGGGGCCAGTGACATTAACCCATTAGACGTGGAAGATTGTGCTCCAAGACTTTTTCCAGCTTCAGGGTGGGAAAGATGTCCCCTCATCCTTCAGCTTGGGGCTCCCCTGAGAAGCTCCCTTTCCTCCCTCAGATCCTGGTCCTGGCCTACTTCTGACTTGCTGTGTGACCCAGGCAAGTCTCTGACCGCTCCCGAGCCTCACCTTCCACGTCGGTGGAGCAGAGCTCACGCTGATGTTCTTCTGTCTCAGTCCCCAGTGCAGCACCCCAGCTCTCCCTGTCCAGCCCCAACCCTTCGGACATCAGGGTGGCGTGGCTGCCCCTGCCCCCCAGCCTGAGCAACGGGCAGGTGGTGAAGTACAAGATAGAATACGGTTTGGGAAAGGAAGGTGAGTGGGGGTGGGTGGGCTGCAGGCATGTATGGGAATGATCAACGTGAAGAGCTGTCAGGGCTGCTGGAGACCTGAGCAGGGTACGGGAGTCGGAGGGAAGGAAGCAGAGTAAGGGTTGGGGAAGGGTGAACCTGAAAAACAGGGGTCTGGGCAGGAATGAAAAGGGAAGACAGAGGGGCCTAGCTTAAGGCAGAGGGAGGCCTGGGCTCTCACCCCAACCCCTCTACAGCTGCAGTGTGTACTTCTACTGAGTCCCTGCCTCAGTTTCCTTATCTGGGAAATGGGGGGCTGAGGTGGGAGGATCACTTGACCCCAGGAATTCAAGGCTGCAGGGAACTGTGATCGTGCCATTGTACTCCCATCTGGGTAACAGAGCAAAACTCTGTCTCAGAAAAATATAAAAGGATAAAAAGTTAGGAGGAGGAAGGTAGCTGAGGGACCAGGGGAAGGGTGAGGAAGGAGGGAAGGGTGAGGAAGGAGGGAAGGGTGAGGAAGTGGCCATGGTGGCCCTCAGGGCTCTGGAAGCCAGGCGTTCTTGCTGGCCTTCATGGTCAGCCCCTTGTGTCTGCATCCCGTGTGTGTGTGTGTGTGTGTGTTGGCAGGGGATGGTCATTGACAGCTCCTGGGGAAGTGGGGAAAGCCTGCCATCATTCTCCCTGCAGCTGAGCCCAGGCTGATGGCCTGCATCAGCCAGAGTTGGAGGCTCAAACGTCAACCCTGGAGCCATAGAATCTGCCCAGGCACTGAGGGGTCAGTGCTGAGAACGCCTCAGGCTCCCATGGGCACAGAGGAACCGGGATGTGAGGCGGAAGAGCCGTGTAGGGGGGTTTAGGATCCTGTTCCTCAGGTGGCTACCCAGCAGCCCACCTTTTCTGTCCCTGCAGATCAGATTTTCTCTACTGAGGTGCGAGGAAATGAGACACAGCTTATGCTGAACTTGCTTCAGCCAAACAAGGTGTATCGAGTACGGATTTCGGCTGGTACAGCAGCCGGCTTCGGGGCCCCCTCCCAGTGGATGCATCACAGGACGCCCAGTATGCACAACCAGAGCCATGGTACGGGGTTAGAGGAGAGACAGGACAGTGTGTGTGTGACTGTGTGGGTGTGCGTGTGTCCTTGGGACCCAGCGCCCCACCCCCCGGCCCCGCCCTCCATCAGAGACCTTCCATGGCTCCCTCCGCTTGATGGGTGAGTGAGGCTTAGGTGCAGAGGTGAAGGGCTGGGATCTGGTGTCCCTTCGACTTGCTGTGTGACCTTGGACAAACCATTCTGAGGCTTCATTTACTGCCCAGGAGTGGCATGAGGTTGAATAATGTATTGTAACTAAAGTGCTTAGTACATAAAAACTCATTGAATTGTAGCTGCTTCGAGGATGATGGTGATGATGATTGTTTTTGTTGAGAGGCCCGATAGAAGAGTGATTAAATGCTGACCAAACCGGGCTACATGCTCTCTATGCGACACTGGGTAAATTACTTAACTCTCTGAGCTTCAGTTTTCTTATCTGTAAAGTGAAGGTTGTAGTATTTTCACTGTTTTAGAGGGTTGCAAGGATAAAGTTATAATACCTACACAAAGTGCATAGGACAGTGTTTGACACATTGTAAGCTCCTCACTCTCAAGTGAGTCTCCCTACTGTAATGGTGATATCCCTCCTTCCTGGCCTCAGCAACCACCACCCCCACTGCCCCCAATGTTTGATCCTTCAGAAGACTTCACAGAGGCCGATTCTGTGCCAGGTGCTATCAGCCTACTCCAGAGGTGCTCCTTGCTGACCCCTTTGCAAATGCCCAGCGGACACCCCTGCATTCCCTGCACTCTGTGCTTGTAGAACAGTGAGTTCACCTCTAGACCGAGCCCAGAACTGGCACTTACAGTGGTGGCTGAGTGGTGATGTGTTGGGAGAATGCTGGCAAAAGGCTCTCACTGAATGCCATCTTCCTGTCTCTTCCTCATGCCTCTTCCCTGTCTCCTATCCCTGGCCTCCTTCTCATTCTGCATTCTGTTCCTTAATTTTCCCATCCTGCTCCTCTGCGCCCCCAGTCCCTTTTGCCCCTGCAGAGTTGAAGGTGCAGGCAAAGATGGAGTCCCTGGTCGTGTCATGGCAGCCACCCCCTCACCCCACCCAGATCTCTGGCTACAAACTATATTGGCGGGAGGTGGGGGCTGAGGAGGAGGCCAATGGCGATCGCCTGCCAGGGGGCCGTGGAGACCAGGCTTGGGATGTGGGGCCTGTCCGGCTCAAGAAGAAAGTGAAGCAGTATGAGCTGACCCAGCTAGGTGAGGAGGGCTAGGGGGAGGGGGAGGGAGGGATGTAGCTTCAGTGGGGACTGGGCAAGCTGTGTGAAGGAGTTAGAGATGGGATGCTCTCTGTGGATGGGAGAGTGACCCCAGATGTCCCCCTAGCCATTAAGCCCTGTAACCTTCCCCAGTCCCTGGCCGGCTGTACGAGGTGAAGCTTGTGGCTTTCAACAAACATGAGGATGGCTATGCAGCAGTGTGGAAGGGCAAGACGGAGAAGGCGCCTGCACCAGGTGAGGGCGGTGGGGGAAGAAGGCTGGGAGGGCTCCGGTGAGGGCTCTGCTAGCCGCTTCCTCTTCTTTTCCTTTGGGCCAGCCTGGTGAGCAGGTACTTTAGTAGCCTCAGCTCATGCCCAAACCCATTCTCCTAGGATCAGGGGTCCTCTTTTAGCTCCAGAGAGCATCTGTCATGGAGAGAAGCTTGTTTGTTCACTGTCTTAGGCCTGCCACCTTATTTTCATTACCCATGAATAGTGCTGATTTCCAAAGTTTGAACAGAGGGAAACCCTATGGTTGATCAGTAACTCCCGACCCCAAGTTTGACTGTAAAACAAGTTTTTTAAAAAACACATTTGTCTACATCACACTATCAGACTATCTCTCAAGTCTAAAAAGAGTGAGTATCCCTGTGTGACCTAACGGGAAACTGAGGCTCAGAGAGGAAAAGGAACTTGTCCAATGTCACACAGAGCCTAGGCTAGAACCGGGACTCCTGGTTTCCAGGAAAAACTCTTTCCACTGCACTACACTGCCTTGTGGCCCTGCATTGGACACCTCAGTTGCCCATCATGTCACTCCCTCACCCCTAACTTCCCAGCCACATGGTTTAGCAGAGGGAGTAATCAACCAGAAGCCATGAAGCTTGGGTTCTTTTTTTTTTTTTTGAGACAGAGTCTCACTCTGTTGCCCAGGCTGGAGTGCAATGGTGTGATCTCAGCTCACTGCAACCTCTGCCTCCTGGGTTCAAGCAATTCTTGTGCCTCGGCCTCCTGAGCAGCTGGGATTACAGGTGTGCACCACAACACCCAGCTAATTTTTGTATTTTTAGTAGAGACGGGGTTTCATCATGTTGGCCAGGCTGGTCTTGAACTCCCGACCTCAGGTGATCCACCCACCTTGGCCTCCCAACGTGCTGGGATTACAGGTGTGAGCCACCACACCCAGCTGAGTTCTAATTCCAGTTTGTTCATTTCTTCATTCAGCAAATATTTCGCTGAGTGTCTACTAAGTGCCAGCTGCTTTGGGAATTTAGTGGTGGACAACACAAATAAGGTTCTTGCTCTCTTGGGGTTTATTTTATGTTTCTAAAATAAACACATAAATATAGTGTTTATTATATTTCAATTTCCTATCTATTTTTAAAATATTAAATAATTTAATCCTCATAACAACCCCATGAGGTAGGTACTATCATTAGAATAGTGAATGGAGACACAGAGAAGGTAAGTAATTTCTCCAAGGTCACACAGCTAGTAAGTGTCAGAGCTGGAATTTGAACCAAGGCAGCCTGGTTCCAGAGTCTGGTTCCATGGTTATTCATTGCTGTGATTTGCTGCCTCTCTCTTTATTACGTTCTTACAGACTAGTGTTCCACAGTCAAAAATCAAATTCTTGGAAGCCTCAATTGCCTTATCTGTGAAGTAGAAATGATGCCACTCAACTCACAGGATCAAAGGAGCGGGTCAAAGAAACAGCCTTGGGAACTGTAAACCACTATACATATTTAAGGATGAGTATCCTCCCTCCCTTCCTCACACTCTAGTTTTCACCTTTCAGACATGCCTATCCAGAGGGGACCACCCCTGCCTCCAGCCCACGTCCATGCGGAATCAAACAGCTCCACATCCATCTGGCTTCGGTGGAAAAAGCCAGACTTCACCACAGTCAAGATTGTCAACTACACTGTGCGCTTCAGCCCCTGGGGGCTCAGGAATGCCTCCCTGGTCACCTATTACACCAGGTGGGGACTAATGCCTTTACTAATGTAAAGAAGGGAGGAAGAGCAGGTGGGGGGTGGTGGTGGGAAGGCAGCAGGTGGTGATCAGGGAAGGGCCCCTGGGATTCAGGAACATGTCATGGCTCACCTGTTACGCTAAGGCCACACAGAGGGGCTGCACAGGGTCCACGTCCTTGCCTGCTGACCAGATGGTAGCAAGGAGGCCATCCAATCCCGTCCCCTCACAACAGAGCCTTGTTCTCAAACTCTGGAGAATGTGACACAGGACAGAACTGTTTCTCCAACCTCAGAAGGCTCCCAGTCTGATGGTGAAGAGAACCCCACCCTTGTCCTCAGAGCTGCTCCCTCTACCCTGTTAGATGGGGAGACAGAGCCTGAGGAGCCTGAGGTTTGGCGGAGGAAACTCGCATAAAAAGCAACCGATATATACAACTGCCATGAAGGCAAAATTAAGCCAAAGAAAAGATGCATCGGAGATGATTCCATAGGTGGAGAATAACTTGGATTAATCCAGGAAGGTTTCCTGGAGGAAGGGGCCTGGTTTCGAGATTGGACTTGGAGCAGCATACATCCAGACTTCTCTGTAGGTCCCTGCGTGTTGGTAGTCGCCTCCAGGCCAGGGAGCAGCTTCCCTTCCCAGGATAGAGCCTGGGGCTGGGGCTGACTGCAGGGGAGTAGATTTGGAGGGGTCTGCCCTGCTGGGAGAGTGTGCCTGAGAGCACTAGTCACGTTTCTTGCCTTAGCAGTTCTGGAGAAGACATCCTCATTGGCGGCTTGAAGCCATTCACCAAATACGAGTTTGCAGTGCAGTCTCACGGCGTGGACATGGATGGGCCTTTCGGCTCTGTGGTGGAGCGCTCCACCCTGCCTGACCGTGAGTGGCTCCCAGCCCCTTGCCACCAACCCATCTTTTACCCAACTCCTTCTTGCCCCAGCAGCAAGAAACATACCTCAGAACCCCAAGATTTGGGCAGAGCTGAGGGCAGAAGAGTTTCTGGGAGGGGAGGAATGTTAAGTCCCTCCAACCACACATACTGTTTTCTAGAATTCCCCAACTAGAAACCAGACCTCATCTTTGCTTTGTGGCTTGTTCCATGAAGGAGGAAGAAGGGAGGTCATATCATCATGCTCCGTCCCCCAGCTCTGACATCTCTCCCCATCTCCTCTCCTGCACCCCAGGGCCCTCCACACCCCCATCCGACCTGCGACTGAGCCCCCTGACACCGTCCACAGTTCGGCTGCACTGGTGCCCCCCCACAGAGCCCAACGGGGAGATCGTGGAGTATCTGATCCTGTACAGCAACAACCACACGCAGCCTGAGCACCAGTGGACCTTGCTCACCACGCAGGGTGAGGGCTCCTGCCCCAGGGCATCTGCGCAAGAGCTTCCCAGCCTCTCCCGCTTCCAGCAGTGAGAACAGTGCTGGGCTTTGTTCCAGGGGCTACTGGGAGAAGCAGGCAGAAGCTGCTGCCTAAGTGGAGAGCAGACTCTCCCAGTCCCCTCCCTGCCCACCTCTGCATCCACCCACCCCGTCCACCATCCCTGCTCTCCGTGCCTCCCTCACCCCCAGGAAACATCTTCAGTGCTGAGGTCCATGGCCTGGAGAGCGACACTCGGTACTTCTTCAAGATGGGGGCGCGCACAGAGGTGGGACCTGGGCCTTTCTCCCGCCTGCAGGATGTGATCACGCTCCAGGAGAAGCTGTCAGGTATGAGCACAGGGCAGCCCAGGTTTCCTAGAAGCCCCTGGATTGACTTCCAAGCCCCTGCCTGTGGACACAACTACAATTTCATTGTTTTGCACAGCTGTCCTCCAGGTTTGGTGGGGACAGAGCAAATGTGAAGGGGAAATAGGTGTGGTTCAGTGATAACTTGATTCAGAGTCCAGGTTCGTGGGGGACTGGCTTTTTTTTTTCTGAGATGGAGTTTCACTCTTGTTGCCCAGGCTAGAGTGCAATGGCGCGATCTCGGCTCACTGCAACTTCCGCCTCCCAGGTTCAAGCGATTCTCCTGCCTCAGCCTCCCAAATAGCTGGGATTACAGGCACACACCACCATGCCCGGCTAATTTTTGTATTTTTAGTAGAGACAGGATTTCACCATGTTGGCCAGGCTGGTCTCAAACTCCTGACCTCGTGATCCGCCTACCTTGGCCCCTAAAGTGCTGGGATTACAGGCGTGAGCCACCATGCCCAGCCAATTTTTGTATTTTTTAGTAAAGACGGGTTTTCACCACATTGGCCAGGCTGGTCTCAAACTCCTTACCTCAGGTGATCCACCCACCTCATCCTCCCAAAGTGCTGGGATTACAGGTGTGAGCCACTGCATCCAGCTGGGACTGGCTTTAGAGACCAGTTTCTTTGGGAAATTGCTTTGATTGGAGGATTAACTTGGTGAGGTGATGAGCTTTATGGGGTGGAGGTGGACAGCAGGACTGGCTACGTAATTTGCAGGGCCCAGTGCAAAATGAAAAGGTGCTATCCCTTATTTTAAAAATTAGAGGTCGGACGGCCGGGCGCGGTGGCTTATGCCTGTAATCCCAGCACTTTGGGAGGCCAAGGCGGGCGGATCATGATGTCAGGAGATCGAGACCATCCTGGCTAACACGGTGAAACTCCATCTCTACTAAAAATACAAAAAAAAATTAGCTGGGCGTGGTGGTGGATGCCTGTAGTCCCAGCTACTCAGGAGGCTGAGGCAGGAGAATGGCGTGAACCCGGGAGGAGGAGCTCGCAGTGAGCCGAGATCATGCCACTGCACTCCAGCCTGGGCGACAGAGTGAGACTCCGTCTCAAAAACAAAAACAAAAAAAACTAGAGGTCGGGCATGGTGGCTTGTGCTTGTAATCCAAAGTGCTTATGCAATTTGGAAGGCTGAGATGAGAGGATCACTTGAGGCCAGGAGTTGGAGACCAGCCTGGACAACATGGTGAGACCCTGTCTCCACAAAAAATTTAAAAATTATCTGGGTGTGGTAGCTCATGCCTATGGTCACAGCTGCTTGGGAGGCTGAGGTGGGAGGATCACTTGAGCCCAGGAGGTTGACGCTACAGTGAGCTGTGTTCATGCCACTGCACTCCGGCCTGGGTGACAGAGCAAGACCCTGTCTCAAAAGAAAAAAAAAATTAGAATTTTAAGGTGGTGACAGCAGAGCATTATAACTCAAGCGTGGGGTCCATCCAAGCATGGGGTCTGCGCACCTGCACATGTTGCACACCCATGCAACAGCCCTGGGAGCAGGCAACACGTGCTTCACCAAAGGCCAGTTTGAGGCGGAGAGACCATAACTTCCGGGTGTGTTTTAGGGAGGACAGTCAGAGGGAGAGGTAGTAGTAGTTTCTGTGAGGCTCAGGGCCCTCCTGTCCCTGTATCAGAAGATTGTGAGCATCTGAAGGGTGAGGGTCCGGCTGGTGTCTCCTGAGAAAGCCATGGATAGTCCTGATCTATGCCCTGTGCCCTTCTTCTGTCCTGACCTGCTCTGTGCCTCTCTCTCCCCCACCAGAGTCGCTGGACATGCACTCAGTCACGGGCATCATCGTGGGTGTCTGCCTGGGCCTCCTCTGCCTCCTGGCCTGCATGTGTGCTGGCCTGCGCCGCAGCCCCCACAGGTGAGCAGGGGAGCCAGTCTGACTTCAGGGAAGGGAGACTTCCAGGAAGGGCTGCAGAATGGGCCATCAGGGAAAGTGGCCATGACTTGCCCTTGGCACTCCCAGGAGCCCCGTTAAAGTCAGGACTCTGGGATGAAGGAATCAGGGATGATGTCCTCCTGAGAATGGGGAGTGGACTTAGGGGAGCCCCAGCCTACCCTCCTCAGCAAGGCCAACAGAACTGCCTCGCTCCCACTTCCTCTGTAGCTGCCAGCATCTTGGAAAGAGGGGCCCCAAATCTCCAGATGCCTGCAGCCAAGGGAAGAAGAGCCCTGTTTACAGCATCAGGCTGTTTTGAACAATAGCAGTTTTTCTTACTCATTGCACAGACCAGGAGAGCAAATCCCAGAGATGGGCAGGAACCTCCCCAGAGACATAGGCTGGACCAGATCCCAGCCCCGCCCGACCCCTTACTCTGACCGCTATGCCTTGTTTTCCGTCTTCCCTTCCAGGGAATCCCTTCCAGGCCTGTCCTCCACCGCCACCCCCGGGAATCCCGCGCTGTACTCCAGAGCTCGGCTTGGCCCCCCCAGCCCCCCAGCTGCCCATGAATTGGAGTCCCTTGTGCACCCCCATCCCCAGGACTGGTCCCCGCCACCCTCAGACGTGGAGGACAGGGCTGAAGTGCACAGCCTTATGGGTGGCGGTGTTTCTGAAGGCCGGAGTCACTCCAAAAGAAAGGTAAGTCAGAGCCCCACATTGCGGCTCATTTCTAAATAGGACACCAGGGGGCGACAGAGCACAACGCGTGGCTATGCGAGCGTGGCTCTACCTCCTCTTCGGAGCCGGCTGCGGACGCTAGGGCCTCTCTCCCTCCTCCACGGAATGGTTGGCTGGTCAGGGAAGCACATGGGCCTCCATATCCCGGCGGAATAGGTCAGCTTGGTTCTCACGAAGGAAAGGGCCTCCCAGCAGGTGACCCAGGGTAGCCAGAACACCCAGCTCCCTCCTCATCCCTGGAGCTGAGGAGACCTCTGAGACCCAGACATCCCCGTGTGGGGAGAAGAGGCCAGTCGGCTTGGCTGTGGCCAAGTGGGACTGGGACCAGGATAAGGTGAGGCCTTCGCTGGGCTGGTCCCTTTCATGCTGGCAGGGGTGGCACATCCCACCCAACTCCGACCCGTCCTCCCTCACCCTCTCCCCGCCTGGCTCGGACACCGCGGGCTTTGCAGAGCGTCTGGTGTTCCGCTCCTCTGCAGGAGGACTCATCCTCAGATTACCCCGCTGACTCTGAGCCCTTTCGATGCTCTTCCCCTGAGCCTTGGAGAGGGAGAGAGCAGCGGGTGACAGTCTGGACCCTGCTCCCCCGGCGGCCCATCCCAATTCCCTCCCCCGGGCTTCCCTCTCCCAGCCAATCCTGGTCGTGCCCCTTACTGTCCCCTTCTTTCCCCCGTGCAGATCTCCTGGGCTCAACCAAGCGGGCTGAGCTGGGCTGGTTCCTGGGCAGGCTGTGAGCTGCCCCAGGCAGGCCCCCGGCCGGCTCTGACCCGGGCCCTGCTGCCCCCTGCTGGAACTGGGCAGACGCTGTTGCTGCAGGCTCTGGTGTACGACGCCATAAAGGTCAGCGTCCTGGAAGGAAGGGGCAGGAAAGGAGGAAAGGGTCTCTGTGCTTGTGAAGAGGAAGTAATGAGTTCTCTGGAGACCCCTGGGTGGTAACTTCCCCGGGGATAGAAGTCTAGCCAGGAGACCCCTGGAGCCTCCAAAGGTTGAGTAGGTGGAGGGCAGGCCAGTTTGCAGGAACCTGTTTCAACCTGGGTTGAAAACAGCCCCTCCTCTACCCAGACCTAAGTGGGCCACAGCAGTTCCGTGGATCTGAGGGTGTGGCTGGCCTGAGTACGCTCAGCCCTTCCTCCTGTCCCCAGAGGCCCTGACTGAGTCTGGTACTCCTGAAACTCCTGAATGAGGGCAAATGGGAAGTATTCCATCATTCCCTGTCTTTGTATAGGTTCGAACAGTTCCTGTGTATCCTTCACCGACTCCCATGTGATACCTACTCTGATGGAGGGTCAGACTTTCTGCCCCATGTACGCTGGTCATTCTGATGATTACTCTCAGTAATGGTCACTTTGTCTTTGTGTTCTCTGCTCTGATCAGGGCAATGGGAGGAAGAAGTCACCCCCAGCCTGCAGGAACCAGGTGGAGGCCGAAGTCATTGTCCACTCTGACTTTAGTGCATCTAACGGGAACCCTGACCTCCATCTCCAAGACCTGGAGCCTGAGGACCCCCTGCCTCCGGAGGCTCCTGATCTCATCTCGGGTGTTGGGGATCCAGGGCAGGGGGCAGCCTGGCTGGACAGGGAGTTGGGAGGGTGTGAGCTGGCAGCCCCCGGGCCAGACAGACTTACCTGCTTGCCAGAGGCAGCCAGTGCTTCCTGCTCCTACCCGGACCTCCAGCCAGGCGAGGTGCTAGAGGAGACCCCTGGAGACAGCTGCCAGCTCAAATCCCCCTGCCCTCTAGGAGCCAGCCCAGGCCTGCCCAGATCCCCGGTCTCCTCCTCTGCCTAGCTCTTCCCAGAGGGTGTGGTTTGGGGCAGGCAGGTATGGATCACATAGGATGCGACACCTGTGGCCGTGTATGTCCACATGTGTGCCTGTAGATACATCATCAAGCCCTTTGGAGCTTCCTAAGGTGCTTTGGCTGAGGGGAGAGGAAAACATGGATTATTCACTCCCCCCATACTCTTTGTGATACACATGTGACATGTGAAAGACATACGAGACACAGCTACATGTGATGTGCACATGTGTGAAGTGCATGTATGTGTACTGGTTGTTGAGCTGGGAAACCGTGGCCCAGGCAGTGGTCACTACAGCCTGATTGGTCCTCCAGGTCAGAACAGTGCCCCACAGTGGTCAGTCCCCAGCCCTGTGGGCCCCCACCTCCATCACCCAGCCTTTTATTACACACTCTGAGAGTGTCTCCAATGCCTGTCTGACAAAGACAGTCCCAGCCCATTTTCCTGTTTGGCTGGGTTGGGTGCAAGCAGGCTCCGAATGCCTGGCATTTTTGCTGCATCACCTCCCAGCTCCTTATTGCCCAAATAGAGAGGGTGGCCCTGGCTCCCCTCCGAGCAACTCTGCATTTAATTTTGTAATTTGGGAAGTGCCTGGTTTTGAAAATCCGCTTTCTCTCACTCTTCCCCTCCTTCCTTGCCCCTGGCTGCTCTAGTGTTCTGTCTCCCAGTCACCTCGCTGTCCCAGCACCAGTGCCCTTCTTCTGCTCCCAGATACTCTTTCCTTTCCTCTCTCCTGTTTTCCTTCCTCTGCTATCTCTCACACCTCTCCCAGACTGTGTCATCTTGTTCTCCTGCCTGGGTCCAAACTCTGCATCCTTCTCTAACAACGTGACTACCTCATGTCGGCTTCAAGGCCCCCGTGCCCCTCCTGTATCCGCGGCTGCCGTGCACTCGCCTGCCATCCTCCTGCCTCCTCTTCACTCAGTGCTTCTGCTTGCCCTGCCCCAGGCAGCCCGCCCACACCCAGTGCGGGTGTGGAGAAGATCTTCTGGCTTCCCTGCATCTTGCCTTTGGGATTGGGATCCAAGGGTTCTCCATGGATGGATCCAAGTCATAGAGGGGAATGTTCGAGACAGGGAAGGGGACTGTGATCCAGAGGCTCAGAATAAAAAGATGCCCTCCCTTCTATGCAGCGGGGCAAGTTTACTGGATGGAGATGATTTGGGCCTTTCTTCCAGAAGAAGCTAAAGGAAGAGAAGGGGAGTGAGAGTTCAGGGAGGCCCTTCCCACCCTGTGAGGCTTGACTTGATCTGGATTGGGGATGACAGGAATCTCGCCCTCTGGGGTGCTGGCAAGGAGGTCTTTGCACAGGAAAAGGGGTAGCTCATTTCAGTTTGTTTTTTCTTTAAATTGAATCCTCAAGTCATTTTCTGTTCACCTGCCGCACAGGGACAAGCTTGACTTCTATTTTCTGTGTAGTGAAAACAATGTCATTTATTTGGTTTTTCACCTCAGCCCTCTCAAAGGAGCATAGAATGTTAGGATCTTTACTCCCTAATGATGTCTGATTGGCACATCAAGAGTTAACTCTGGCTTCTGGGCCAAATTCGAAATAACCAGTCCATTTTTCCTTTTTTTTTTTTTTTAAATGGTGGAATGTCTCTCAGCACAGTTGCGGCTTCCTCAAACCCTGAAAGCATCTGTGTTTATTATACTCGGGTGTCACTCACTGTTGATGTCTGCACCTACGTTTCCACCTCCTCCCCCTCCTTCAGCCAGCCTATGATAACACTAAAGATTATTAATGTTGGTTTTGTATCTCGTTAAAGACAGAATTGTCACTTGTAGTATTTCTGTAGCATTCAGCGCTGCTGTGGCTAACACCACTGTGTATGTTTCATCATTGCTCTGAAGGTCAAAAGCCTCATTTTATTTTGCTGGTTTGGTTTTTTTTTTTAAAGAAGAAAAAAAAAGTGCCCTGAATTAAATGGCTGTTTTAACAGTAGGCTCTTAGCATTATACCACATAGTCATTTTTCATGTTCCTGTTTAACAGGCACTGAGGTTCTGGTTTAAATTAAATAGCTGCAAATGAGACAATTTATAACCCATTAGGTGGGGTGGAAAATTGTTTCTCAAAAGCAAATAAGTAATAAATCTGGTATCTGCCTATAACTCACAGTTGATAAGAAAGTGGCCATTTCTCACTAGCATTATATATGATTTGGGCTCTGGGTAATTTGGAAGTGTTAGGTTTGTGTCTTTGTAGCAGTATTTTTATTAGAAAAGAATCTATTGGCCTTTTACAGGGTATTAATCCCTTTGTCACCTACCATTGATGCCTTAAGTTTTTTGTCTCAATTAAAAATCTTCCTTTTCTTGATGCATGACAAGTGTAATCAGTACTTGCTCATTTATTTGTCTGTATTTAGTTTATGCTGTACTATTTAATTATCCTTCCAGCGTTTTTTTTTTCTCCTTACAAATATGATACTCTTTAGTGTTAAGCTAAGGCATTGATTCATGTATCTGTCCTTATAATGAATTAATAAACTATTTTCCAGAAATGTGGAATTCTCTTTTGGAACCATGGACTATGACTAGAATTTCCTCAGCCTTTGTGCCCTAGGGATTTTATTTCTTACTGTGATGGGAAATGATGTTGTTGTTGTTTTTGAGATGGGATCTCTCTCTGTCGCCCAGGCTGGAGTGCAGTGGCACAATCACAGCTCACTGCAGACTCAGCTTCCTGGGTTCAAGCAGTCTTGTCACTGTAGCCTCCCTAGTAGCTGGGACTACAGGCACATGCCACCATGCCTGGCTAATATTAAAAAAAATTTTTTTTATAGAGATGTGGTCTCGTTATCTTACCCAGACTGGTCTCGAACTCCTCGGCTAAAGCCATCCTCCTGCCCCAGCTTCAAAAAGTGCTCGATTACAAGCATGAGCCACTGCCTCTTGGCCCAAAATAGTGTTTTGTTTGTTTGTTTTTTCAGACTAATCTCACTTTGTCGCCTAGGCTGGAGTGCAGTGGCATGATCTCGGCTCACTGCAACCTCTGCCTCCCGGGTTCAAGTGATTCTCCTGCCTCAGCCCCCCGAACAGCTGGGATTACAGGCGTGCACCACCACACCCGGCTAATTTTTGTATTTTTAGTAGAGACGGAGTTTCACCATGTTAGCCAGGCTGGTCTCAAACTCCTGACCTCACGTAATCTGCCCGCCTTGGCCTCCCAAAGTGCTGGAATTACAGGCATAAGCCCCTGCGCCCGGCTCAAAATGGTGGTTTTTGAGGGTAAAAAGCAGGTGGTCATGGGAAAGAACTAAACCATCTTCCTCCCTCAACAGGCACTTAGGAAAAAGACGTAAACTTAGGAAAGATGTGTCCTTTGATGGCACTTCCTTAGACTCTCTGGGGATCTCTTTCCATCTGGGCACACATTTCTCTGAACTTTTTTGGGTGCAGGAAAGAGGGAACAACTCCAGAGATTTGGGCTCCACAACTATTCTCCTGTATAACGCTGGTCACCAAAATTACTCATGGCCACACAATCACACACACGTGCACTGTGTGTACAAGCTCAGAGACCCGCACATACATACTTTGCCTTCACAAACACCCTTGTGTCTGTCCGTTAATGCAAATGTGCACACAGTCTCACACACAAAACTCCACACTCACACCCCACACACATCTTGGCATCACAGTTGGCAGCTGCTGTCTGCTAAGATCTTTACAGAGCCCGGAACATGCTTTCTATTGGAGGGAATCAAGAGCTAGAGGCTGCTTTGCTCAGGACCACCCCCAAAGTGGTGGGCCAGACCCAGAGTTAATTGACAGATCAGACAGAGAGATACTGCACATTTTGCACTCGGCAGAATAGCCATTATTTGCATATCACTCTCAGACCAAGGGTTGTGATAAAGAAGAATTAAACACTTGTCAAAATGAATTTAAAATGACAGCAATTCAAGAGACCAATTTGACCTCTTCAGAGTCCAGGACAAGCCAAGAAGGGGTTGTTGAGAATTCAAGCCCTGCAGGAGGGAGTTCCAGGATTTTAGGCCCAGGGAGGGCCCTTCCCCTCCCTTTCCTAAAGCCAGTAGACCACCACTCCCACCCTTTCTCACAATGAAATCCAATAGGGCTTTGGCACATTGGGGTCCTCGACCTAGAATTTTTCCATTGCTTCCCACTGCTCACATGCCTCATGTCCTGCTTCTCAGGCTCATCTTCCAGTAGCTACCCTAGAGTGAACAGTCCTGAGCTATGCCAACCCCATCATTAGTAAACCTGTCCATCTACAGGCACTCTGATTTCTGGAGGCCTGTGCTTCCTTACTTATCCGTATCAAAGTTAGTTTTTTGTTTGTTTGTTTGTTTCGAGACGGAGTCTTGCTCTGTCGCCCAGGCTGGAGTGCTATGGTGCAATCTCAGCTCACTGCAACCTTCGCCTCCCGGGTTCAAGCTATTTTCCTGCCTCAGCCTCCCGAGTAGCTGGGATTACAGGCGCCTGCCACCATGCCCGGCTAATTTTTTTGTATTTTTAGTAGACAGAGTGTTTCATCACATTGGTCAGACTGGTCTCGAACTCCTGACATCAGGTAATCCACCCGCCTCAGCTTCCCAAAGTGCTGGGATTACAGGCGTGAGCCACCGTGCCTGGCCCAAAGTTAGTTTCGTACATGGTCCCAAAGTTCCAGAGTTGGTATCAAAAGAAAGACTTAGTTTTTCCTCTGCCATCCCAGTCCAGTGCCAAAGGAGCAAATAGCTACATTAGGCCAACTTTTATTATTTATTTATTTATTGAGACAGGGTCTGTGTTGCCCAGGCTGGAATACAGTGGGACTACAGGCATGCACCGCCATGCTTGGCTAATGTTTGTATTTTTTGTAGAGACAGGTTTTCACCATGTTGCCCAGGCTGGTTTTGAACTCCTGGGCTCAAGTGATCTGCCCACCTCGGCCTCCCAAAGTGCTGGGATTACAGGTGTGAGCCACTAAGCCTAGCCTGCCAGTTTTAATTCTCTAGCTCCTAGAACTTAGTAGCTGCTCAATAATTTTGATGGACTAGTCCATCACGCTGGACTCAACAGAAGACCATTTAATAGAGAGTGGCTGAGATTCAAGATCTCTGAGGGCTAGTATGGGTATGTCTCTGCTGAAAGACATGCTTATCTTCTGTAACATTCTCACGTGGGACCTCTGTTGTCTCCTTATGTGTTCTCTGACATGAACGATTGAGGGCCTTCTTTGTGGCACAGAAACGTTACTGGGAATTTTAACTTTCTATGTGCTTTTTCAGTTACCAGGTCATTTGTCAGGACCTCTGCGGTTTAAAGGTCTCTAGGGATGAACAGGAGAGATAAGATTATTTTCATCTTTCAGATGAGCTCAGTGAGAGTGACTGGGCTAGGCAGCAGGCAGAACCCAGGTCGGAAGCCAGGCCCCTTTAGAGCTCTCATTGTCCTGCTGCTGGGTCTGCTCTCTCCAGGCAATCCTCCCCAGCGGAGCGCCAGGACTCCTCGGTCCAGAGAAGCCAATCTTGCAGCTACAGGATCTATCCTTTGAGTGGAAGGACCAGAAATCCATGGAAAACTGAATCTTTGACAACTTTACGCAGCCTTTTAGAGAATTATCTCTAAAATATGGACTTGGAGGAGGGCGCAGCAGAAAGAGTGGGTCAGAGCAAATCCCGCAGCTGTGAGTGTCTTTCCGCAGCCCGGACCCACTCCCCAGTCCGCTGGTGTCCACTTCCTCAGCCCCCCAGGTCCCGGGCTGGCCCGCGGGGAGGGGATACCCGGCTGCAGCCCGGGACGGCGCCGGCCGCTCCAGCCACAGTTCAAAGCGCAGGGGGCGCGTCCGCCACGCAGCCGGGAATGTCCGGCCGCTTAAAGCGCTCGCCGGCTCTTTTGTTCCCCAGACCGGGCCTCCGGGGAGAGGGGGCTGGGGGAGGGGACCGGGAGCAGAGAGGAGGGGGGCGGCGGGCTGGGGAGGAGGGCGGGGCGGCCGCGAGCGGTGCGAGTGTGGAGCGCGCACCCCGGGCGAGGCTGACAGATCGCCCGGGTGGGTGCAAGATGGCGCAAGCGGCGCTCCCCCTGCGCCCCCTGCGCTCCTGAGCAGGCATGCGGCCCCAGTCCCCCACCGCCTGGGCTCGGCCCCGGCCGGAGCCCCAGCCCCGGCCCCGGCGCCGGCCCCGCGGGACGCTGTGAGCCGCGAGAGGCCCGGGAGCCGCGCGTCGCCGAGCCGAGCTGACCGAGAGCCCCATGGCTGTGCAGCGCGCCGCGTCTCCGCGCCGCCCGCTCGCCCCGTGCTGGCCCCGGCTCCTGCTGCCGCTGCTGTTGCTGTTGCTGCCCGCGCCGAGCGAGGGTGAGCGAAAGCGCCCCGGACCGGGCGGTTGCGGACGGAGCCAGGGGAAGGGCGAGCAGGGAGGGAGCGGGCGCGAGGGGCGGACCCGGGGAGAGCGGCGCGGACCTGAGGGCGGACCCCGCGCGGGAGGGACCCTGCGGATCCGGACGGGGAGAGGGCACCAAGGCCGGACTGTTGGGGGCCCTAGGGGCGTGTTGAGGACGGAACCCCCCGGAGGAAGACTGGGGCAGGACCCGGAGCCCAGACTGAGGAGCAAGGAGTGCAGCGAAGCGGGAGCAAGCGGGGCGGGCTGGCGTGGAGACAGAGGGAAACGAGCCAGGGGAGACCGCACAGCTAAGCGCCGACCGAGGCGGACGAGCTGGGGTGCTCGGTGCCCGGCCGTGGACATATAGCCCGAGGCAGCCAAGACGGGGGACAGCAGCCTGGGGAGCGGAGACCGGGACTCTGACGGCTGCACTGGGCGGAGATGGCACGACCTGCATTTGGAGCTGGTACTGGGCTGAGGAGTGCGCGGGAGAGACCGGAGAAGACGAGGGAGATTCCTGGAGGGCGGCGCGTGGCTAGGGAGCGACCCGGGACAGAGCCCGTGAGCCAAGAAGGAGAGGAGAAGCCACCGAGAGCAAGAGCGAGCGAGCCGCGGGGATGCTCACGTGCCCCTGCCCTTCCCCGAAGTGTGCACACGCGGAGACCTTGCCCTGGCCCTCGCGGTCCGCCGGTTCTGCTGCCTGGAGCTCGGCTCTGCTGCCTGGAGCTCGGTCACCACCACCCTGTTCCCTTTAGTGGCTGCAATGGTCCCATCTCCCGGGAGGAGAGTGCAAATCTAGTCCCTTAACCCTCCCACCTCAAGTTCCCCACAGACACTCATCTGGGCTATTCGCTCTCCACTCCTCTCCCAAGAAGTAGAAGCTGGCGTCCGCATCAAGGAAAAACTTTATTCCCGACAGCTATACCGGGGTTGGATTCGGGGCTAAGACGGGTGAACTCACGACATGGGGAGGATGCGCAGGGGTTTGAATAAGTGCGATCCTAAAAAGTCTTAAAACATTACATCTTCCTGGGCCGGGGACTGGGTGAGGGGGGCGCGGGGGGCGCTGGGCGGGGAATGCCTATAACCCCAACGCCCCTCCTTTCTCCCCACCCACTTCCCCATCTCCCTCAGCCAGGGAGGGCCCTAGTCTGCTGGGGAGGGGCCACCTCCAGGATCGCTAGTTATCTGGAAATGTGAGGAGGGGTCTGTGACTGCCATTTCAGACCAGGTGGGTTCATTCTTTCTCGAGTGGAGTTGTAACTGGTCTGGTAAGTTGTTTGCTGGAGAAGTTGGTGACTTGGCATCATGCCTGGGATTGGAGTGCTTGTCCCTCCAGCCGGGCTTCTGATTCTCTGATTGGCCTTAACCCCATCTATTCTTTGGCCTCCTTCTTTTCCTGCTCATTTCTCTTCTGCAGGAGCAGAGAGGTTGGCTGGAAGTAAAGGTTCTAGGAGCACCCTCTTCCTTGGTTTTGGGAAACCATAGTTGGTGTTTGCTACTCTTCATCTCTCCCTATGACAAAGGCAAAAGGACCAACACCCAGAGTGCCAGAGGAGAGGGGCAATGGGGCCACAACCTAGTCTGTACCCCGGGTACTGGGACCACACACCCTGCTCCCTGCCAGGCATTGGACCAGGCCTCTGATGGGTTTTGGCCAGCAAAAAGAAGCATGATTTATTACTATCTCCCTCTGTATTTCTTTAGAACTTTAAATTTTTCATAGTGCCTTTGAGTCTGTTAATCATGTCGTACAACCCTATGACCCAAGCTCCATTGTTCTTCTTTGATCTAAACAGATGAGAAATGGGAAGCCAGGACATGTTGAATACTTTACCTAAGGTCACACCCTGAAGGTCTGTGAGGCTTCAGTGCTTATCCAGGGTGACCATTGAAGTAGCAGCAGCTGTATTGGAGTCAGTCTTGCTTTTGGGTCTCAGTTTTGCAACTACTGACTGTGAGACCCTGGGCAAGTCACTTGACATCTCGGGGCTTCAGTTTTCTTACCTGTGAAAGAGGAAATAGTACAAATAATATCTATCTCTGAGATAGTCTGATGATTAAGTAAAGTACCGCCTTGGATGGCACTTTGTAATGCATAAAGTTCTATATATAATAGGAATTCCTATTAACATTACAGAAACATGGGGATGGGGTGCATAGACCCAAGGAACTTGGAACCATGTGGGTGGAGTTCTTCCTGGATGTTCATTTCATACTAACACCCCTATTTCCTTCCATCTCCCCTTCCCCAATGCAGGTCTTGGCCACTCTGCCGAGCTGGCATTTGCTGTGGAGCCAAGTGATGATGTTGCCGTCCCCGGGCAGCCTATAGTGCTGGACTGCAGGGTGGAGGGGACCCCTCCAGTGCGAATCACCTGGAGGAAGAATGGGGTAGAGCTGCCAGAGAGTCCCCACTCCACCTTGCTGGCCAATGGGTCCTTGACGATCCGTCACTTCAGGCTGGAGCGGGGAGGCAGCCCTTCGGATGAAGGTGACTATGAGTGTGTGGCCCAGAACCGCTTTGGGCTGGTGGTCAGCCGGAAGGCTCGCATCCAAGCTGCAAGTAAGTGGATATCCCTTGTTTTCCCTTTGTGTAAGCCAGCTGGTGATCCAGGGTCAGCCTAGGGCATGAGGGCAGCGGGAGCAGTCCCATCTTATGCAGCCTTCTGGAGGACTAATTTCTCAGCATGGGTCGGTTTTGAGGTGCCTGGCAGTGATTCGTGGCGGTGGAATTATATCATATGCTTGTTTAACTGACTGGAATGTGAATTGACAAGAATGTAGCCAAACACCCATAGGGGAGTCGGGGAGAAAGCTTTACCCAGTTCTTGGGTCAGCATGTCTTAGTTTCCATATGCCTGTCAAACTTTGAGCATCCCGGTTCACTGAGTTTGATTCTTGTGTATAAAGATAAATCATTCCCATACTTTAAGGGTGATTAAAGAAATTCTTGAAGGGTAATTTCGGCTACATGCAATTTTTAATTATGTGCTTAAACTAATGTAAACCTTTGGGTAGGATAAGACCTCTATATACCAGTAATGAAATTCTGGAGCTTGTTAATAGTTTGCATTAAAAAAATATGGTAGGATAATTTCAGAATTATCTCAATGATGACATCACTCCTACTCACCTTCATGCTAATGTGTGTTTTTGAATGGGAGAGAAAAGGTGAGCAAGATGTTTCAGCTCTAGAATTGTGCTTTGCTTGTGCTGCTTGATCGTCAATTGTGGTGATGAAATGATGACTGTGGTTTAACTGCCCTGTCCTGCAAAAATTATGTTATTGTTGAATCTGTGCACACTGGGAGTGTGTTGCATAAACCAAAACTCTCCATGTATCCCAGGGAGGTGGCGAGCTGTGGGCAGTGGGGTCATGGTTGAAAAAGGGCAGAAGTTTTGGCAAGTGGAAAATGTTCTCCATCTCATATCTCTGGACCTCTGGAAGGGGGGGTGTCCCTTTAAAGAGGCTGCTTTGACTATTGTTGGTAACAATTCTAGCTAACTTTTTTTTCTTTTTTTTTTTTTTTTTTTGAGACAGAGTCTTGTTCTGTCACCCGGGCTGGAGTGCAGTGGCACGATCTCGACTGACTGCAACCTCTGTCTCCCGGGTTCAAGCGATTCTTGTGCCTCAGCTTCCCCAGTAGCTGGGATTACAGGCGCGCACAATTACGCCCGGCTAATTTTTGAATTTTTTGGTAAAGATGGGGTTTCACCATGTTTGCCGGGCTGGTCTCGAACTCTTGGCCTCAAGTGATCCTCCCGCCTTAGCCTCCCAAAGTGCTGGGATTACAGGCGTGAGCTCCTGCACCCAGGTCTAGCTAACACTTTTTAAGTACTTGCTGCATGCTGGGCACCCTGCCCAAGTGCTTTACATGAATTACTTCATTTTGCCATTGCAACAGCCCTGGGAGAATGGAAGATAGGTCATTATCATCCCCCTTTTACAGAAGAGAAAACTGAGCCTTAGGGGGACTCAATGGCATTCTGGTAGCAGAAGAGCCAGGACTGTCATCTGGGCAGCCTGAACCCACACCCTCCCACTTAGCTCCCGTGGCACGCCGCCTCTTTCCTGTCTGATCGCTGACAAGTTTCTTCCTGGCTCTGAGGGCATTTGCACAGTTGCTCTGAACGGCTGGTGAGTGATGAATCAGTTTGAGGCAGGAGCCCTCTCGCTGGGTTTAAGATGCCCCTTTGTTCTGAGGAAGGCGGATCCAGGCCCCCATATGGAGTTCGCTGGGAGGCAGCCCTGGACTTTGAGACCAAATCACTTCTGGCTCAGCCACCCTCATCTCGCGGCCCTCCCGGCAGTGCAGGGGAAGGCTGGTGCAGCCTCTGAGCAGATGGCTGGGTGTGAGGAAGGGAAGCGTGGACAGAGGGTGGGGACCCCGGTAAGATTTGCAGATCAGAAAAATGAGACTCCTCGGGGAGATGCTCCCCATACCCTCCCTGGCCTGTGTCAATGCTGAGATATAGATGGCCCCTGCTGAGGCCTTTGCATCACCAGCCTAGAATCCTGGGAGATAAATCCCCAGAAACTTATATATATATATAGCTAATTGTAAATGTGCTTTTTTTTATAAATGGTAATACCTTCAAGATGTTTGGTTTCCTTAAACTCCTTACAATATAGTACAAGAAATTAAGCTGTGGGTGGGGTCAGCTTGGTTAATCCTTTGGGGTCCTGGAGACAGCTGGGGGGTTTGCCTCTAAGCTCTGGCAGTCTGACATGGCCCTCTCTCCCCTGCAAGGCTGTGGTCCCATGGGAGAATGCTCAGATGCCAAGCAACGGTGCGGCTGGATCCCCTTTTCTCACTTCACAGGCTGATGTCCCTAGAAACCTCCAAAGCTGATTAGCTGCCTGGATTTCCTCCTTCGTAATAACTCCCTGCCCGTGTGCCTGCTGGCACTGCAGATGTTGTGTGACACAGGAGGGTGCCTTTCTGAAAAGGTGTGAGGAGGCCTCTGGAGGCCCCTGCTTCTTCTGCCTGCTCCTCAGGGGCCCGTGGGGAGGGGGCATGCTAAGCACCCCTCGCAGACTCACAGTTCACCCAGCAGACTAACCCAGGGAGGCAGATGGGTGTTCAGGTCTATGTCGGTGGGTCTGCTGGGCATCTGAGCTCCGGGCCAGAGGCGGATGGTTGGAAATGCATGCCCTTCCATCCCAGGGGGTTCAGATGCTGTCCTCAAAAGACAGCCTGACCAAGGTGGCTACAGCACGGGCTGATTCCTTGGGGCTTCAGTTTCAAGCGTTTCCCTTTTAGAATGGAATAGCTCAGGCTCCTAAGAGTATTCATGCTCAGGAGCCCTAGACTCTGCACTGCAGCTCCACGTGCTTGTAGTTTGGGGGCTGAAAATTGAGACTTGTTAAGGACGAGACCCTGGACAAGTTAATGCTCCCTCACCCCAGTTTCCTTGCCTGTGAAACGTGCATGTGATCCTGCCTGGTAGGGCGGCTGTGAGGACCAGCACACCTCACACTTTGCCTGGCACGCAGGAAGCACTCAGTAACGGGAGCCGGCACCTCACTCCTCATTGAAAGGTGGTTTCACTGACATGGCCTTTAAATGTAATCTTGGCTGCCCATGGAGGTTAATCTCCAGCAAAAGCAAACTGCCTGATTCTGCTCCCGGCCCCTGCTTTCTCCCTCGCTGGGATTCATTTAGGGAGTTCTCCAGGGAAATCTATCAGGGAGTGGAATTATTGGAGCCAGAGTGCATCTTGTTTTGTTTTAACCCCTTCCCGGGAGGACTGAGGGTTCTCCCAAGCCTCAGGGTGTGGACTGAAGCTGGCCTGGCCTGTGAGACCCTCTGCTACCCCTCTAAAGGGGCTGACCCAGGGGAATGTGTGCATTGACTCATACCTGAGGCCTGTGCGCCTGAATGACTCCAAAAAGGGATGGACTAGCTACAGGGAGGAGGATGGGGGACCTACCCCGAGTCCCTGCCACCCTCAATCCCTGCCCCTCTTTCCTAGCCTTAATTCTTGATCTCAGGCCTCTTGGGGAACTGGGGTGATCAGCTCTATGATGTAGTGCAGGACTTCCCAAACCTTACTGAGCCTGTGAATCACCTGGGAATCTTGATAACATTGAGATTTTGAATTCATAAGTCTAGGCCAAGGACTGACAAGAGCCCAGGTAATGCCAATACAGCTGGTCCACAGGCTGTACTCTGAGTAGCAAGGGGCTAGCAGAGACCACTCCCATGTCATAACCTCCGCTGTGGGGATTTTCAGGCAGCATAGTGAAGCCTTTGGAACAAGGGCTTCAGGGCCAGACTTCCATGGGTCTGAACCCCAGCTCTGCCACTCAATGATCAGTGCCCTTGGCAGGAGTTACTTAGCCCTCTTGAGAGTCTGTACCCTCATCTGAAAAAATGTGCACCATTCCATCCATCTGTCAGGGCTGTTGGAGGAGTAAATGAGGTGATGGGTCTAAAGTACCTGGCACAGGGCTTGGCATGTAGGAAATGCTAAGTATTATTGTTGGTGCTCAGTATTGCCCACTAATTTAGGATGAGGTCCCAGGTGTCTCAATCCTGGCTGGGTTCTCCAAGAGCCAGGATCGCCCTCACTCCCAGCCTGGGGCCATCTTGCCTGGGCAGGCCCAACAGTGGTTTAAATGTGGGTTGTGGTGGCAAACAGACCTGGGCTTGGTGGGCTTGGGCCTTGGCCCCACCACCTGCTAGCTGTGAGATCTTGGCCAAGTCACTTCACCTCTCTGAGCCTTGGCTTCTTCATCTTTAAAATGGGAGAATGTGATGGCTCATGCCTGTAAATCCCAGCACTTTGAGAGGCTGAGGCAGGAGGATCGCTTGAAGTCAGGAGTCTGAGAGCAACCTGGGCAACAGAGCAAGACCCTGTCTCTACTAAATAAATAAATAAATAACATGGGGGGGGGGAATAATGTAAAATAATAAAAAATACCAAGGAGAAATATTGTGAAGATTACCTATGATAATGTGCAGGAAGAGCTTAGCACAGGGCACAAAGGCAGCATTCCTTAACTATTATTAAGGTACTAATTTTATATATATATATACATACATATATATACATACATATATATACACATACATATACATATATATACACATACATACATATATATATATATATATATACACACACACACACACATACATAGATATATATATTTTGAGACCAAGTCTCACTGTATCACCCAGTGCAGTGGTGCAATCTCAGCTCACTGCAACATCTGCCTCCCGGGTTCAAGCAATTCTCCTTCTTCAACCTCCTGAGTAGCTGGGATTACAGGTTCCTGCCACCATGCCAGGCTAATTTTTGTATTTTTAGTAGAGACAGGGTTTCATCATGTTGGCCAGGCTGGTCTCTAACTCCTGACCTCAAGTGATCCACACACTTCCTCCGAAAGTGCTGGGATTACAGGTGTGAGCCACCGTGTCCAGCCAGGTACTAATAATATTAACTATTATCATTTTGAGGAGCTAACAGAGGTGAAAACATGTTAAATTGTGAGCTCCTTTAGTTGTGGTATGATTCCCGGAAAGGTCCCTGGTGACTCCAGACTCCTAGAAAGAAGCAGTGGGACATGGGGAGAGGAGAGAAAGTCCAATTCTAGTCCCCTGCTCTCTCCACCTCAATAAGTCACCTAGCCTCTCAGGCCCTCAGTTCCTACTTCTGAAGTCTGAATCATTTTAACTTGTCAGAGGGAAGGCAGTTTCACCAGCTATTCTAGAGTCCCTTTTCAGCAAAAAGGCTCATGGTGTGTGGCTCTGGGGGCAGGGTCTGGGTGGAGGTCTGTGGAACCAGGTTGGAGTGGGGGTTAGGAGAACTGCGGGCAGGAGCTGCTGGGGAGTACAGCCTGGTATTTAGGGTGCCCTGTGTAGGGAGGTGGGTCATGGAGGGAGGTAGTTCCCGGCACAGTGGCTGGTAACCCTGGAGGCCTCTATCACCTGGAGGTTAGTTGCTCAGGCCTGGTGTGTGGAATGCAAGTTCTTCTCTCCTTCTTGAAGGAATGAAGTTCTTCTCCTGCTAGCTGAGGGAGGCCTGAGGAAGTCTCCCCCGCAGCTCCTCAAACACACACATCTGCCTATCCATTAGGACAGGAAGCTGCTGTCCCCAGCGATGAGTGAGTGCCCATACCTAGGCCTGCCCTCATGCCAGGGCCTCACCTGTACCCAGGCACAGCTCATAGGTAGGTGCAAATGGATGGGGTTCAGACACTTTAACCTGCCAGTCAGCACTGCACAAACTGACCCTTTCTGACACCGCTGAGAAGTTGTGTGGTAGAAAAGCCCTTGTCTGGACACCAGGGATCCTGTGTGGCTGTGGACAAGTCGCCCACCCTCTCTGGGCCTTGCTTTTCTGATTATAAGGTGGGGGGGTTGGACTGAGGCTCACCTCTGCTCTGGGGTACGAAGGCTTCCTTCCATCCATCTTCAAGACGTGCCTGCCTCCCCTGGGCCTCCTCCAAGTCTATTTCTGCCTGGTTCTTCCCATACCTGATCCCTCCCCAAAGACCATCCTGCTTACAGTCATATCTTCCTCCCCTTCCTAAGGCAGGGAGCATTTGTGGTCTGTGGCATTCAGGCTAAACCCTCTTGGTGATGGCTGCTTGCATTGTTAAATAACTGTTTTGTGGCTGGATATTCCATCTGTCTCCTCAACTAGATTTTAAGCTCCTAAAGGGCTTCTTTCTTTTGTATTTCTCATGTCCCCTGCCTGTGGAGCCTGGTAAAAACTAAATGAACATGTGGCCTTCTGGGACAAAGCTGTCTCTCTGTCTCTCCTCTGTTTCTCTCTCTGCTTCTCTTTTGCTCCCCACCCCACCCCCCTTGTAATTGATAGCACAGCTCAAAGGAACAGAAGCTTGTGAACGGGGAGGATGGGCAGGGGAATATAATGCACGCGGGGCAGGATCCTGGGGTGCTGCTGCCGCGTGTTTATCTCTAGAGGAACTGAGATTCTCTCTTCCTCACCAGATGGGATGTGAATCAGAGACTAAATTGCCTGGTACCCCCTCCATGCCGGGGTCTTGGGTCTCCTGCCTTGGGCTTTACTCTCTAGCTAGACAAGGCCTATGTCCCCAGGCTCATTGGCCCCCAACTGTAGGGGGAGGGCCCCCTTACTCTGTGTGCAGGGCCTCCCCTCACCCCCACCCGCAGGACTTGAGTGTGGAAGTCGAACGCTTCTGGTTCCCACACCTTGGCTCCACTGTCACAGGCAGCCAGCTGGCCCCTTAAACACAATGTGCAAATCTTCTCTGTTCCTGTTCCTGGCATTGTCAGCGGCCAGGCGCCTTGGCTGGGAATGTGGGCCGGTGAATAGGAGAGGCATTTGCAGCCTGCAAATGAAACAGGCCCCCAGCCCCCCTTAACCCTCTGTCCCCTCCCCACCCCCAGGGAGAAAGGACTTTTTCACTCCTGGCCTTCTTGTATTGCCTTTCCCTCTCCCCTCTTCTCTCCAGAGTGCCTGCAGGCTGGTGTGTGTGTGTGTGTGTGTGTGTGTGTGTGTGTGTGTGTGTGTGTGTGTGTGTGTGTGTGTGAAAGAGAGAGAGTTTTCCACAGTAGCTTGAAGGCTGTTTTCCATAGCTTTCAATAAACGTAGAATGCAACAGAAGAGTACCCAGGATGAAAAACCAAACAGCTCACTGCTGTCTTTGTTTAAACTGGACTGAGTGATTCCACCAAAAATGTCTGCCTTGTGTAACTAACCTATGACACCTTTATTTTCTCTGGCCATAGCCTGGTTGCAAACAAGGAATGTAGAGACCAGTAGTGAGTGAGTGTGTGTGTGTTGCCAGGTGGGTCTGAGCATACAGGTGTGTGCCTGAAGGATGTCAAGGGGCCTAGCGTTGGGGTCCATCTCTCCTCAAAGGGCTCTCCTGTGGAATCCCTCTTCCCTTGAGCAGTAGCCAGGCTAGAAAGCTGGAGCGGACAGACCCAGCCTAGGGCAAGAGGAGGTGATAGATAATTTTATTAGGTCCTGTAAGGGACTGACCCTTACCCAACCAAGCTGAAGTGAGAGACGAGTGGGGCAAGCCCTGGGGCACTGGGTGGAGAGCGGCCAGCGGGTGGCGGGGGGGCCTTACATTTGGGGTATATGGGTGTGGCTGTAGCCCCTCCAGGAGTCTGGGCCATAGTTTTCCTTTTTATTTTATTATTATTATACTTTTAAGTTTTAGGGTACATGTGCACAATGTGCAGGTTAGTTACATATGTATACATGTGTCATGCTGGTGTGCTGCACCCATTAACTCGTCATTTAGCATTAGGTATATCTCCTAAAGCTATCCCTCCCCCCTCCCCCCATTCCTTTTTCTTTTCCTTTTTTTTTTTTTTTTTTTTTTGAGACAAAGTCTCACTCTGTCTCCCAGGCTGGAGTGCAGTGGGGTGATCTTGGCTCACTGCAACCTCCGCCTCCTGGGGTTCAAGTGATTCTCCTGCCTCAGCCTCTCTAATAGCTGAGAATACAGGCATGCACCACCACAACTGGCTAATTTTTTTGTATTTTTAGTAGAGATGGGGTTTCACCATGTTGGCCAGGCTGATCTCAAACTTCTATCCTCAAGCGATCCACCTACTTTGCGATCCCAGCCTCCCAAAGTGCTGGGATTACAGGCGTGAGCCACCGCACCCGGCCTGGGCCATAGTTTTCTTATTCACTGGGTGGCTGCCCAAAATCTAGCTGCACTCTGGCAAGCCTGCTGGCCTGCACTGCACCATCCCCACAAAAGAACCTCTCCCTGATTTCTGAGCTTGCTCTCCCTGCCCCCAACTTTGTTCACCCTGTTTTAAGAAATGCCTCTGTGGCTGCCCTCAGATGTAAGGAGAGCAGAAGAGAGGGCTTTCTATGGGCTCCCTGAGGGAGGGGCACCTGGACTCACGATAGATGTTGAGACCCAGTCAAGGTGGGAAGCTGGGGGCTGAGCAGAGAAGCCTAAAGAGTGGCAAGCGGGGGGAGCTGCTGGCAGACCCCCAGACTGCAGGGAGATGCAGGGGCCGGGGTGGGCTTAATGCAGGCAAGCCGGTGGGGGGTCAGGACTGGCTCACCTGACTCAGGCAGGAAGGAAATGTGATGCAAAGGGCTGGTGTCCTAGGGGCTCCACCCACCCTTCTCTCTCTCTTCTCTGGGTCTTGATGTCCATGCTCCTTGGTCTTTGACACTCCCCACCCCCTGCCGCCCCCTCTGCCTTCCTGTGAGGCCACATTTCGTATATTGGTCTTTCATATCCCTCAGTCCTAGTTTCTCCTGCCTTGTCCTCCCAAGCTTCTTCCTTTCTCCAGCTCCTCCTCCCTCCTTCTCTTTCTTTATTGTTCTATCCTTCTTCCTGCCTCTTTCTTTTTCTTTAGAGATAGGATCTCACTCTGCTGCCCAGGCTGGAGTGCAGTGGAGTGATCTCGGCCTTGAAATCACTCCAGAGATCCTCCAGAGATCACTCAAGAGATCCTCCAACCTCAGCTTCCTGAGTAGCTGGGACTACAGGCATGTGTCACCTCATCCAGCTAGTATTTTTTTTTTTTGAGACAATGTCTCTCTCTTTTGCCCAGGCTGGGGTGCAGTGGCTCAATCTCGGCTCACTGCAACCTCCACCTCCCGGGTTCAAATGAGTCTCCTGCCTCAGCCTCCCGAGTAGCTGGGACTACAGGCGCCTGCCACCACGCCCAGCCAATTTTTGTATTTTTAGTGGATACTGGGTTTCACCATGTTGGTCAGGCTGGTCTCGAACTCCTGACCTCAAGTGGTCCACCCGCCTCGGCCTCCCAAAGTGCTGGGATTACAGGCATGAGCCATTGCACCCCGCCAAATTTTTAAAATTTTTTGTAGAGATGAGGGTCTCACTATGTTGCCAAGGCTGGTCCAAATTCCTGGCCTCAAGCCATCCTCCCACCTTGGCCTCCCAAAGTGCTGGGATTACAGGTGTGAACCACTGTGCCCGGCCTGCCTCTTTCTTCAGTTGTGAGAGTTCCTGTGTTTACCATCTTCTGCCGTGTCTAGAGTGGGATTTCTGTTTCAGAAGCAGAAGTAGGTGAGCTCGGGCCTCTGCAGAGACTAAGGAGAGAGACTGGGAAGATAAGGTTCAAAGAGGACAACAAAGGATGGGGTCCATAGCCCCCCAGCAAGTCAGGGGCTCTCTGGGGGCAGACCTTTCCTGAGAGGAATCTGAGAACCCTGGGCCTGGTTGGGGCCTGTCTCTGAGCCTGGACACTGACACTGACACTGACCACAGTGGGTGGTGGGGGCAGCCCTGGGCTGCTCTCTGGAATGCTGGTGTTAGGTTGCAGTGCAGATGCAGGCAGTGATAATGGGCAGGAACTGGACTTTCTGGTCTGGCTGCTGCCCCCAAGGCCATTGGAATGTGAGGGTGGGGGTACTATCAAGAGGCCACAGGGTCTTGGGGTGGGAAGATGGAGACCAGACCACCTAAATGGAGAGGAGGGGACAGACCACCATGAGAGAGACACAAGTTCTAGCCCTTTCATTGAGTCGCAGGCTGCAGCAATAGAATCCTAAAATTCCCAACCCCCTTAGGTCCTTAGGGGTCTTCCCGGTCTCCTGGTAGGATTAGAGCTTCGGGAAAAACCTTGGTGCTCATCTAGCCCAACTTTCTCATTTTACAGACTTGGAAACCGAAGCCCCAGGTGAGTGACCTGCCCAAGGACATGGCTGGTCCTCCAGTCTGGGCAGGTAAGGGAGTCTCTGGTTTATCAGGCTTCTGAACCCTGGCCTTCCCCAGTGCCTCACTCTTCACTGCCCTCTGGTTCAGAAAGGAGGAGTCTTATATGGTCCTCCCCTAGGATACACTGGCGTGCATGTTTCTATTTTTCTTTTTCTTTTCTTTTTTGAGACAGGGTCTCACTCTGTCACCCAGGCTGGAGTTCAGTGGTGCGATCTTGGCTCAGGGCAGCCTCAACTTCCTGGGCTCAAGCAGTCTTCCCATCTCAGCCTCCCAAAAAGCTGGGACTACAAGCACACAATACCACGCCGGGCTAATTTTTGTATTTTTGGTAGAGATTAGGTTCCACCACGTTTTTCAGGCTGGCCTCAAACTCCTCAAGCAGTCCTCCCACCTCACCCTCCCAAAGTGCTGGGATTACAGGTGTGAGCCACTGCCCCTGGCCCCTCTGTTTTTCTTTCATGCTGCTCTGGTTTGTCTGTGGGTGTGGGCTTGTTAAGCCTTGGATGTGGGCTCCTGACCTCCATGGCAGATTGCAGAGGGTCTCTGAGTTTCCAAAGCACCCTGGAGGCTGGGCTGAGCAGGTGTGAGGACTACCTATGTGCTGGTTCTTGTAGAGAACTAGTTAGTAACAGTAAATGTGGTCAGAGTAATATGGGGCTGCACTGTTCTAGGCCCTTTCTATGCTAATTTATTTAATTCCCACAATTCCATTAATAGGAATTACTAGCCCTGTTTTACAGATTAGTAAACGAAATCCCAGAATGATTAATTAAATTGGCCGAGGGTACACAGTAAGTGGGGAAGCTGGGATTTCAACCCAGTTCTGCCTGACCCAAAAAATTCACTGGCCTGAATGTCTCTAGCAGGGGCTCACACCCCTGGAGAACCTATCAGTATTTATGCCTCAGAAATAAAAGCAGATACCTGGAGGCATGTAATGTGAGAGTAGGGGAGTGTAGAGAACAGAGGACAGCTTAGAACCCTGGCCAAGGTGGGAGCCACTTCTGGGTGGGCCAGGCAGGATTACATACTCCATGACCCAGCTGCTGCTGGGACATCCCAGTTACAGGAGGCTCTGTGTAGACAAGTCTTGCTCTACCTGTGAGGCGGGCAAGAGCTGGCTGGGAATGGGTTCCTGAGTGAAGAGGAAGCTGGGAGGTGGCTGGGGCTGCTGGAAGTAGAGGTGGGAGTTGCTTCTTCCTGAGGAGGAAAGACAAATCCCCCCTCCTCTTTGCTCCCTTTCCCTTTCTTGTTTCCGCATAATGATGCTGATTGCTCCACATCTGTCATAATTACTCTTTGTTTGAAAATTCAGAACAAATCACAGGAGAGGAACTGGAATGGCTTGAGAAGGCTCCTTCTCCCCAGGGGTCCTGGCAGGAGGTGGGTGTGTGGGGGGGTGGGGGGGTGGGCGGCAGGGAGAAGCCATAATCATCCTGTAGGAGCTGAGACAGCTGATTGTCCTTGTCCTGTCCCCTTGCCTGGGCAATAGCCACAGCCCCCAGGGAAGGTGGCCTATAGCCTTGTGGAATTACATGCCCACGGGGCCGACTCTGGGGCTGGGCAAGCATTGGGTCTCTGGAGTGACAGCCAAGAATGGGGGACCACTGCTTCCAGGGAGCACCAAACCACACCCTCTTGGGAGTCCAGCAGGCGGCCCTGGATGCTCAGTGCTGCACACTCGCTCCCCAGCCTGACTTCTGGTGAGGGTTCTGGTTCCCATCCCCAGCCTGAAGGCCCTTGGTTTTGGGGGCTCATCATTCCCGGAGTATGAGCCCAGGTTTGTGACCCTGTCTGCCATGAGCATCCTTTTATGTTTCCCTCCCAACCTAACCCCTTTCCACCTGTGGGCTTTTGTGGGGCGAAATCAAAGACAACCTAGAATTTACCCCCAAACCAGCTGGGGGTGGTGGCTCACGCCTGTAATCCCAGCACTTTGGGAGGCTGAGGCGGGCAGATCACCTGAGGTCAGGAGTTCCAGACCAGACCAGCCAACATGGTGAAACCCCATCTCTACTAAAAATACAAAAATTAGCCGGGTGTTGTGGCTTGGCGAGCACCTGTAATCCCAGCTACTCGGGAGGCTGAGACAGGAGAATCGCTGGAACCTGGGAGGCAGAGGCTGCAGTGAGCTGAGATCGGGCCACTGCACTCCAGCCTGGGTGACAGGGCGAGACTCTGTCTAAAAAAAAAAAAAAAAAAAAAAAAAATCCCCAAACCTCACTGGTAATAAAACCCCACGTATTCTCACCCCGACAGGACCGTTGGTGGGTCTGACACCTCATGTTGCTGGAGCCAGTGCAAGATGCAGACATTCTTGCACTGATGACCGGCTCTGGGTTCAAGCTCCCTCCCTGAACACTGCTGAGCCTCAGTTTGTCTTTGTGGAAAATGGGAGGGGGCACAGCCCTGTCATCAGTCATTCCGAAGGGGAGAGGATGAGTAAGGCCCAGGCATTTCTGGAGTGTGGAGTTCTGTGCACCCCCCCACCCACCCTCACCCCCCGCCAGTGGGGGCATCCTTTGTTCAGGCTTCGTGTGAGCAGGTCAGAGAAGCCAGGGGAGTCCTGGAGACAGGAGGTGCCTGGCTTGGAGGGGATACCTCCTCTGGCCCCACCATTATAGACTGAAAGTCATAGGAGGAGCTTGGACTTGACCCTGACACCATGATGCCTACCTCTGCACCCTCCCTGGCTCCCACTTCCAGGAGAAGCTGCTTTTAATATGTAAAATTTCAACTCACCTTTGTGTGACTTTGGGCCCATCTGCTTACCCTACTGGGTGGGCCTCTAGTTTCCTCCTAGGTGAAACGTGGTGTGGGGAGACCAGATTAAACCATTCCTAAAATCCCTTCCCAATTGTAAAGTTCTCGGACACTACCCCATTTTCATCCTGAACACGGCTCTCCAATTCCTCCTCTGCCTCCCTCCAGGCCCCCCAGCTCCCTCTGTACCACTTCTTTTTTTTTTTTAATGTCAGGATGAAAGTTTTGAGAATAGCGCTCTTGTCATTCTCCCCCTTTTGCTAACCCCACTCTGTCACCGCCCTCCTGGCTCCTGCCCGCGCACGTGTCCAAAGCAGCCCAGGCTGCGAAGTTTCAGGATGCGGTCGCAGATCCCTCGTCGCAGAACGTCTGGCTCTGCCCTGGGCGGGGCGCGATGGGCAGAGTGCGGCGGCCGCGGAAGCAGCGGTGCAGCAGGCTCCGAAAATGATGCCTCATCCTCGAGGCAGGAGGAGCGGCGCCCCTACCCCAGCACGGCGGTGGGATCCTGTGCAATTAGCGCCGCGCTGCACGGTTGCTCGGCTGTCAAGTCATCGAACTGTGTGCCCAAGTGTGTCTGTGGATGTGAATGAGTGCGCGAGTGTGCGTGTGTCCTCGCTTCCCGGGCTCCCAGCATCCAGGACGCGGGGCCTTTCACTACTCTTCTAGGCTGCTGTGGTCAGCGTGGGAGGGGATATTTTCATCTGGAAACTGGGGAACTCGCCCCTATCAGCTGAGAGCCTGGAATGGGTCTGAGAGGGGGAACAATGGAGAGCTGGAGTTGGGGGGCTTGGGGGGTAGGCCAGGGATTTCTTTTCTTTTCCATTTCTTTTATTTTCTTTTTTTTTTCTTCTTTTTTTTTTTAGACAGGGTCTTGCTCTGTCATCCTGGTTGATCCTGGTTGGAGTGCAGCAGCACAATCATGGCTTGCTGCAGCCTCAACCTCTGGGGCCCAAACAATCCTCCCACCTCAGCCTCCCAAGTACCTGGGACTACAGGCCTGCACCACCACACCCAGCTATTTTTTTTTTAATTATTATTTTTAGTAGAAACTAGACCCTACTATGTTGCCCAGGCTGGTCTTGAACTCCTGGGCTCAGGCAATCCCCCGACTCGGCCAAAGTACTGGGATTACAGGCTTGAGCCACTGTGCCTGTAGGCCAGAGATTTCTTACAAGGAGCTAGAGCTAGACAAAAGTTTATGGGCAAATCTTGAAATGGGCCAGGTCAGCTAGGCACTGTGGCTCATGGCCTGTAATCTCAGAACTTTGGGAGACTGAGGCAGGTGTATCATTTGAGTCAGGAGTTCAAGACCAGCCTGGCCAACATAGTGAAACCCCATTTCTACTAAAAATACACAAAATTAGCCAGGCATGGTGGTATGTGCCTGTAATCCCAGCTACTCGGGAGGCTGAGACAGGAGAATCACTTGAGCCTTGGAGGCAGAGGTTGCAGTGAGCTGAGATTGCACCACTGTACTCCAGCCTGGGTGACAGAGCAAGACTCTGTCTCAGAAAAAAAGAAAAGAAAGAAAGGGCCCAGATGCTCTTTCCAGCATGCTGATGGGTCAAATGGGATTTGGGCTCTAGCTTCAGAGCCAGAGCTGAATAGGACCTTAGAGAATTGAAACCCAGTATTTGGCTTGCAACAAACAACACTTCTCAGATCTTTTTCTGCTATCTCCGGTTTCTTTTTCCCTCCCCCAACTTGGGTTATTTTTGTTTTGCCTCTTATATCCCAGCTTATATGGAGTGTCCTCCTCTTTCTGCAACAATTCCCTTCATCCTAATTTTCTGAGGTCTCTTAAAATTGTATTCCAATTCTCCTGTACCTTAGAGAAGGCCTGTCTAATTTAGTCCCAGTTGCAGATTAGATTAGAATATTCTTGACTCCATTATCTCAGATCATCCATAATGATATTACATAGAAAGATCCTCAGCCTTGAGGCTGTTTGATATTCGTGCCCTCCTCTGTTTCTGATTTTTGCTTCTCAAGTCTGTCATTTTCCCATCAAACCATAACAAAATCAGGATCATTACAGGCAGGCTCGTATGATGTTGATAAGATCAAGGCTTTCCTGAAATAAAGTGATATTGCTATTATCACATCAGTTTGAGAAGGATCCATTGGGCTGTATGTCCAGCTTTGCTTTTTAGGGGGTGGAGAGAATCAGAAGACAGGGTTCATGCTGGAATAGCAAGTATATCTCTTATCCCTCCCACTTGTCTGCAAACATTGTGGGGAAAGGCTAGCTCCTCTGCACCCTCAGGGCTTGGCCTAGAGTTGGTATCTGATGAGGGTGAGAGAATGGGGAGCTGTGGGTATTATATGGGAGGATAGGAACACCTCCTACCTGCTGTGGGTCACTCGCCCCCAATAACTCAGCAGCTGGGATTGGGGGAGGGCAGATGAAGCTGAATCAGATATTACTCCTGAAAGGCCTGTAGGAGCATTTTACCTAAGCCCTTCTCAGCAGGCTTCTGAGTCCCTGCTGTCAGGAGCTGAGAGTGACCATGTCTGACTGCTCTTGGCTCAAAGATGAAAAGGTCTCATCCATTTCTCTGCATCTAACTATACCCTAAATCCCCTATTTCAGTCTCTTCTGGTATGAAAGGGCACCCGCATATCCCTGTTCTATTCTCTTCCCTGAAACACCCTTCTTCCAAGGTCTGACCATTGGCCACTTGGGAGAGGATGGAGAAAAGGCTAAGTCACAGGTGCCACTACTAAGTACTGAGTGGGAAGGGCTTGGCCTGGTGAGTTCAAATCTCAGTCTTCCATCCCAGGAGAGGTGGCTAGTGGTACTCAGTCATCTCAGGATGGGACACCCTCCCAGGAAAGCTGGAGAAACTTGTAGGATTCCAGACCACCGGCCTTACCCTCAGAAGAGCTCACAGGCCAGGCTCCATGCTAAGAAGCATGCCTCTTTCCTGCAGTGTCCTGTGCATCCCCCATGGAAGGCCTATCCCTGCACAGACATGCCTGCCTTCCTGTTACAACCATAATGACAACAAAGCATTCTGTGAACCCAAGTTGCTGTGGAAATGGGGAAAAAAAAGGACACATACTCTCATTATTATACTCATTATGTTCCTATCAGAATACTCACCCATGGAGCATTATTTTTAAAGTTACTCATGGTCTTGGGTTTCGAAAAGGAAGAGATCATTTAAAAGCATTTTCTCAGGCCAGGTGCAGTGGCTCACACCTGTAGTCCCAGCACTTGGGGCAGGTGCATCACTTGAAGTTAGGACTTCGAGACCAGCCTGGCCAACATGGTGAAACCCTGTCTCTACTAAAAATACAAAAATTAGCCAGACATGGTGGTACACACCTGTAATACAAGCTACTCGGGAGGCTGAGGCACAAGAATTGTTTGAACCAGGGAGGTGGAGGTTGCACTGAGCCAAGATCGTGCCACTGCATTCCAGCCTGGGCGACAGAGTGAGACTTCATCTAAAAGAAAAATAAACTAATTAATTCAATAAACTAAATCAAAGCACTTTTTCAGTTACTTAAAAGGCTGAGGTGGGAGGATCGGTTGAGCCCAGGAGTTCGAGGCTGCAGTGAACCAGTGCACTCCAGCCTGGGTGACAGAGAGAGACCATGTCTCAAAAATTAAAATAAAACATAAAGACACTTTTTCAGTTAAAAGTATTGAGTCTCTAATTTAGGCCCGGAGGCTCCTCTTGCTTTTTGAATGTACCATTTCTCAAAATATAATTTATCTGAGGATTGGCCATTCAGGCACCCTTGTTGAAATCTAGGCAACCCACAAAGGCATATGTATAGAGATAAATAGTGACAAATGTATTTGTAGTTACAGTTTGAACAGCCATTTTAGTCTTGCAAAATGAAGCTAGTGGCCTGTATAGCATTAAAATGGTTTTGGGGCTCCGTGCAGTGTCTCATGTCTCTAATCCCAGCACTTTGGAAGGCTAAGGCAGGCAGATCACTTGAACCCAGGAGTTAGAGACCAGCCTGGGCAACATGGCAAAACTCCATCTCTACCGAAATACAAAAAATTAGCCAGGCATGGTGGTGGGTGCCTGTAGTCCCAGGTACTTAGGGGGCTGAGGTGGGAGGATCGCTTGAGCCTGAGAGGTTGAGGCTGCAGTGAGCTGAAATCACGCCACCGTACTCCAGCCTGGGTGACAAAGTGAGACCCTGTCTCAGAAAAAAAAAAAAATGTCTTGGATCTGCTACTAACTAACTAGCTGTTGTTTTCTTGGATCTTTTTTCTCTCTAGAAATGGGGGCTTTAAGCCTCTCCCTAGAATCCTGAAGGTGGAGGGGAAAAGAGAGTTCAAATTGGGGTTCCAGGCCTCCTACATCTACCCCATCAATGGCAGCTTTGCTTTTATCTTTTTGTTTTGTTTTGTTTTGGAGTTCTCTAAACTGACTAACTAGGCAGATAGGTCTAACAGGGAGTAGTTCGGCAGCTGCAGGTGCTGTGATGCCAAGAGGGCTTAAGGGCCTAGAGTCTTAGGTAGAAGAAGTATAACTCTAAGATGAACATTTAGGAGAGTTATAAAGAAAAACATTTTTATGACATCTGTGGTTATGACCAAGGTTAGATTAAGCCTTGATTCAGGAAAACAATGAGTTATACTTAAATTTTGGAAAGCTTTTCATGTATCACTGTCACTACTAGTGCTTGGTAGTATTAAATACAGTTAGTTGGTCAGAGCAAGGAACAATTTGGCTCCTGCTCGTTTGGTCCCTCAATAAGTGTTGCCCATTCTTTTATTTTATTCTCAAATAAATGGATGGATAGATGGATACTTCTATGCAAGGGTTTGGCTATGGGCAGTCTACAAAATGCTTATAATTGAATTATGGTGACATGGACATTAGAAAATGCTGCAGCCTCAGAAAGGGCTCTGTGATATGTGTCAAATAAATGGTGCTAACCAAGGGCTATTGGTTTAGCCAACAGCCTTCTGTTGATCTGGGCAACACTAATTATTTAACAGATAAAGAATTAAATAATCATTTAATAAATCTGATAGAACACTGGAACATAAGCATATCATTCTTCCTTTAGGTGGAATTAGTCAAAGAGCCCGTCAGAAGAGATTAGGAAGTCCATGTTTCCAGAAAAAGAATATGCAGAATTGAGGGGTATTAAAGCAGGTCCAGGCCGGGTGTGGTGGCTCACACCCATAATCCCAGCACTTTGGGAGGCTGAGGTGGGCGGATTGCCTAAGGTCAGGAGTTCGAGACCAGCCTGGCCAACATGGTGAAACCCCATCTCTACTAAAAACACAAAAAAATTAGCTGGGCATAGTGGTGCGTGCCTGTAATCCCAGCTACTTCGGAGGCGGAGGCAAGGGAATCGCTTGAATCCAGGAGGCAGAAGTTGCAGTGAGCTGAGATCAGGCCACTGCACTGCAGCCTGGATAACAGAGCAAGACTCCATCTCAAAAAAAAAAAAAAAGCAGGTCCATTCTCAAATCTCACATCAGCAAATCTCCAAGAGTATCTATCCTGCACCTATCTGCCTCTGTGCCAAGTACTCTGTGAGGGATAGCACAGAAAGATAAGACACTTCCTGATCTTGAAGGGTGTAATCTCCCCACCCACCCCCCAACCCCCGCCTTTAAAAAAAACCCACTTTGTTTGGTGGTGATGGTGAAAAAGCAGCCTGACGTAGCACAAAGAATCTCTTGAATGCATACATAGTGTGACCATCGGCTTGTCCATCTGCACCGTGGTTTCCTTTAGTTCTGATTGATTTCTAAGTTGAGCCACCTCGTATCCTCACCTGTGAAAAAAGAAGTGCCTCAGCCTCACCGGGCTTCTCATGGTGCCTTGGCTTCCAGGAGCATCTCGGTCAAAACAGTGGCCTCCGTGCTTGGGACATTAAATCCAAATTCTGAGGCCTTGCTTTGCAGACCTCCCCTTTCTGACCATTTCCCTCTTCCCGACTCCTCTAGTCCCTTCATCAGTCCAGGCTCCCCACAGTGCCCCATCTTCCCTCTTCTTTTCCCAGTCTTTCTCTCCTGCCTTCTCTACCCGCATCTCTCCCAGCCATTGCCTAAACCTCGGCAGTCCTTTCAGGTTGGTGGCACACAGCTGGGCACTAAGGTATGTAAATTCCCCACTCTTTCTGCAAGTGTTTGGTGTGTATCGGCGAAATGGGATTAGGTCTTTGAATGCAGAGCAGTGCCCGTTTTTCCTGAATTAAGGACAACTGCGCGCTCAGTTAGAGCGCCCCTGAGAATCTGCAGGTGGAGAAGGCTCGGGGAGGGGCCCGGAGGGAGGGACGAGGGCGAGTCCGGGGGCCGCGCGTGTCCGCCCAGCTTCCACGGAAGGTGAAGGGCCTATTTCCTCGGGGAGACAGGCACCGCTTCCTCAGTTTCCCTCCGCCGCCGCGAGTGCGCCCGGGCCGGGCCCAGCTGGGGAATCCGAGGCTCTGGGGGAGGGGGTGGCGGGAAATGGTGCCTCGCTCGCCCCAGCGACATCAAACCCTCGTTTGGCGTGCGAGGACAATGGCTGTCTTATTTTCTCCATTCGCCGCGCACAATGCCGGATTCTCTCATTCACCCGCGGTGGTGCGAGCGAGGTAATTAGCCAGCGCCATTCAGCGCGGACACTATTGCTATGCGGGAGGGGCGGGGGGGCGGGACGCCCGCGTCGGCGGGGATTAGCCGCGGGCCGGGGCGCAGCTGCGGCCACTTCAAAGGCGGCGCGCGGCCCGGTCGGCTGTGGGAACCGGCCCCCTCCTCGGGCCCGGCCGCCGGGAAGGGGCCCGCCGCGTCCTCCGGGCTCGCGCCCTCGCCCGCCGCCCCTGCCGCGCCCTGGGCCGGGGAGCCTGGGGCCGCTCGGACCGGGGCTCCGGTGGCTGTTGTCGCTCCCCATCACGCTCCCACTTTCATCAGGACCTCCAGTGCTTTTCTCCTTTGAGGCCCGGAGTCAAAGGGCAGAGCGGGGAAGGAGGGAGAAGAGCGGGGGGGATGGGAGTCTGACACAAAGCGCTGACCTCCGAGGAGTGGAGCAGATGGTCCCACTTACTCCTGCCGCCTAGCCACCGCGGCTCTCGGGGCCCCAGGCTCGGGCCTGACCCCGCCCGCCAGCTGAATGCCTGCAGTGGGGCCCCGCGGGGGCCGGGCTTCCCCAGGCTCCCCCACCCGCCCCACTCCGCTGCCCACTCTGCCCTCACCTCCTGGCGTTGGAGTCAGGCTGCCCGGAGCAGCCGGCTGGGAGCAAGGGTTGGGGGGCTTGGCTGAGATTCTGCCCTGGTCCGGATTCCCAAGAACCTGCCAGGCCAGGGTGTCCCAGTCCTAGGGTCACTTCCAGAGCTTTAGTAGACACACTGATTCCTGAGCACTACACCAGACCAATGAATCCGAAGCTCTGGCAGCAGGGTCCGGAAATCTGCATGGTTAGGCAGCACCCTAGGTTATTACGATCTGCAGCCAAGTTTGAGAGCCAGGGGCCTAGCCTAATTCACCTTCTTCCTTTTCACTGAAGAAGCTGAGACTCAAGTAGAGGAATTATAATAACTTGTTGGAGGAGAGCCATTGAATTGTGGCAGGCTGGGGACTTATGTGGAAGACAAGATGAGGAGTGATCCCCAAGAACATATGACCGTTTAAGTCAGCATTCAGGGAACAGTTTATGAGGACTTAGTGTTTACCTAGTATTTGTTCTAGGTGCTGGAGGTAGAGAGATAAATGTGTCTGTTCCCTGCCCTTAAGGGACTCATAGGTCTTCGATGGGTAGGCAGATAGACGCATCAACAGCCAACTCTAATACAGTCTGAAGAGGGGTAGGAGACGTGCAGGCAACATGTTAGAGTTAGGAATGAATTCTGCTTCCTTTGGCGGATATGGAAGACGGAGGCGGTGGTAGAGAAAGGGGCAACAGAGTTGTAGGCAGAGTGGGCAGTGGAAGCAAAGAATACAAGGGCGAATGTCTGCAAGGTGACATAGCATGAGAGGAGAGTGTCCTTTTACGGATGTGTTACAAGACAGGGATCCTGATCCAGACCCCAAGAGAGGGTTCTTTGATCTCACTCAAGAAAAAATTCAGGGCGAGTCCGCAGTGCAAAGTTTATTAAGAAAATAAAGGAATAAGACCAGGTACAGTGGCTCACGGCTATAATCCCAGCACTTTGGGAGGGCGAGGTGGGCAGATCACCTGAAGTCAGGAGTTCGAGACCAGCCTGGCCAACGTGGTGAAACCCCATCTCTACTCAAAATACAAAAATTTGCCAGGTGTGGTGGCATGCGCCTGTAATCCCAGCTACTTGGGAGGCTGAGACAGGAGAATCACTTGAACCAGGGAGGTGGAGGTTGCAGTGAACTGAGATCGCGCCGCACTCCAGCCTGGTGATGAGAGTGAAACTCTGTCTCAAATAAAAAAGAAGTGAAGGAATAAAAGAATGGCTACTCCATAGAGCGGCCCTGAGGGCTACTGGTTGCCCATTTTTATGGTTATTTCTTGATGATATGCTAAACAAGGGGTGGATTATGCATGTCTCCCCTCTTTAGGCTATATAGGGTAACTTCCTGATGTTGCCATGGCCTTTGTAAACTGTCATGGTGCTGGTGGGAGTGTAGCAGTGAGGACGACCAGAGGTCACTCTGTGGCCATTTTGGTTTTTGGTGGGTTTGGGCTGGCTCCTTTACTGCAACCTGTTTTATTAGCAAGGTCTTTATGACCTGTATTTTGTGCTGACCTTTTTATCTGATCTTATCCTGTGATTTAGAATGCCTTACCCATCTGAGGCCGGGCACGGTGGCTCACGCCTGTAATCCCAGCACTTTGGGAGGCCGAGGCGGGCAGATCACAAGGTCAGGAGATCGAGACCATCCTGGCTAACACGGTGAAACCCCGTCTCTACTAAAAATACAAAAAATTAGCCAGGCATGATGGCAGGCGCCTGTAGTCCCAGCTACACTGGAGCCTGAGGCAGGAGAATTGCTTGAACCCGGGAGGCAGAGGTTGCAGTGAGCTAAGATTGTGCCACTGCACTCCAGCTTGGGGACAGAGCAAGACTCCGTATAAAAAAAACAAAGGAAGGAAGGAAGGAAGGAGGGAGGGAGGGGAAGGAAGGAAGGAAGGAAGGAAGGAAGGAAGGAAGGAAAAAAAAAAAGTAAGCTTGTCCTGTATTCCTACAAAGATACTCCACAATATATTCCACAAGAGTAAAGCAAAATAAGTAAAGTTATTCCAAGTAAACTAAATTAGAAGGGTTTCCATTAACTGGGCAACTATTGGAACCAAGCTGATATGGGGTTGTTAGCTGATTGTAATGTGCCCAAAATTGGAATACTGATCCAGATTTTTACATTACCCATCCCTCTTGTTTCTCATGAATAGCAGACAGAGATTACTGGTTGGTTCACAGGAATGAGCAGAGTTAGCCTAAATTGCAGAAACAAACTTAAAAACAACTAATGAGACTAGACTTTAACAATAAGTGTACCATAGTTCTTGAAACATATTTCTCTGTCCAGTTTCCCATTTTTACTAAAGACAAATCATGGTAAGACTGATTTGCTTTATTATACTTGGCCTGATTATTTGTATAAAGTGCAGCAATAATAATTATTTTTCACATAGGATCTTTTAAAATTGGCTTTGATGGAACTCTCTTCCATAGAAGGAACCTTAGATGAGACTTTTTTAAAGCTGAGCCCTGCCATGGGCTTGTACCCTCAAATACCTATGAATTGGGTAAATTCCTCTCTTTTTGAGGTCCCAAGATAACTTGGGGCTCCTGGACCTGTAGAAAGTGACATTCTTTACTTGTTGTAGGTCAGAAACCCTGTACAGGGACTGTGTAGGCAAGGTACAAGATGAGTTCCCCAAAGGGCTTTTATTAGCTCTGCAAGTCAAGTTTGATTCCTTAAAGGAAAGCACATCATTCCAGTCAAAGCCTTGGTAAAATAATCAATTTCTCCAACTGAGTCCTGTTACAAAAGAAAACAGACTCTTATATGCAAATAATTATATTGCCATAAGTTAAGAATACTCACAACTAGTTTCCAAATTCTGGAGAAATCAGGTAGAAAGAAACAAATATGTTCCAAATTTTGTTCACAGCAGTATACTTTACTCAATTGCTACAAGCTGCAAATAGCTCCAAAAAAAATTTCCTTGACTCTAAAAAACAAAACAAAGGATCAGCAACGTTTTAAGCAAAGTTAAAAAGATTACTTCAGTTTTCTATTGGTTCAGTTAATTCAGTTGACTCCTATTCTATCTGATATTCATGAAGCTTCCAGCTCTTCATGAGAGTTCTGCAAATTGTTTCCTCTATTCTAATGTTACAATTTCCAAAGTTATTAGAAATCTGCATTTAAGAACACCTGCTAGAGTTTTATAGTTGATTATAAACCACCTTTTAAAGAGGATTAAAACAAGACAACAATTGTCTGGATGATAAAAAGTTTCAGGACAGCCACTGTTAAAGCCACAATTGATAAGGAAATTTGGTTACTTCTGTGGCACACAAAATGTTACATAACAATTATAATTATTAATAACATACACTAAGTTATATTAAAATTATAGGAGTTTCCCATAACTTTGGACCATATACCAATAACACATTTATGCAAATATAGTCCAAAGAAAGCAAAACACCATTTCACATTTGACAATGCTTCCTGTATGATTTTTGTACCAAATAAGCCAAATTTCACCTTTACATTAATGTACTATTAATGTTAAACCCAATTTTAAATAAAACTTTATAGACATATTTACCCAATGTTAATGCTTAACCATAAGGTAAGATTCTTTTTTTTTTTTTTTTTTGAGACGGAGTCTCACTCTGTCGCTCAGGCTGGAATGCAGTGGTGCAATCTCGGCTCATTGCAAGCTCTGCCTCCCGGGTTCACACCATTCTCCTGCCTCAGCCTCCCAAGTAGCTGGGACTACAGGCACCTGCCACCATACCCCGCTAATTTTTTGTATTTTTGGTAGAGATGGAGTTTCACCATGTTAGCCAGGATGGTCTCGATCTCCTGACCTTGTGATCTGCCCACCTTGGCCTCCCAAAGTGTTGGGATTACAGGTGTGAGCCACTGTGCCCAGCTGGTAAGATTCTTATAAACCTTTTATAACCCTTTACATTTTTTTGTGAAAGAGCAGATTAGTGCTCTAAGAAAAACCTGTTGTGCTTCTATTCCAATGTTTAATTTATGGAAAAACTGAATAATACGGCTTTAACTTTAGCCAATATGTTCACACACAGAATATCTTACAATTAATTTTTATGAACCTTCTACACCTTGTTTAAACTTTAGATTTTTTTCTTACTTAAAACAATCCTTTAACACTTTAGGCAGAAAAAAAATCCACATTCTCATGACTTCTTATAATCTTTCACCAAAACACATTTTACTTTCTTTGCACACCTTGCATGTGAAATTGTTTCTTTAGTAGTTTCAATTACATGTTATAATGTTAACTCTTAGCAACTTTTATTTCTGGTGAAAACCTTGGTAAATTCGAGATTTTGATTATGCACTAGGTATAGAGCCTCGCCCAGGACACACCAGCCAGAAGTGCAGATAAGAGCTGACTCTTGGTCGGGTACCATGGCTCATGCCTGTAATCCCAGCATTTTGGGAGGCTGAGGTGGGCGGATCACCTGAGGTCAGGAGTTCGAGACCAGCCTGGGCAACATGGTTAAACCCTATCTCTACTAAAAATACAAAACTTAGCCGGGCCTGGTGGCACGTGCCTGTAATCCCAGCTACTCGGGAGGCTGAGGCAGGAGAATTGCTTGAACCTGGGAGGCGGAGGTTGCAGTGAGCCGAGATCATGCCATTGCACTCCAGCCTGGGCAACAGAGCCTGACTCTGTCTCAAGGAAAAAAAAAAAAAAAAAAAGCTAAGTCTCAGGCTGGACGTGGTGGCTTATGCCTGTAATCCCAGCACTTTGGGAGGTTGAGGCAGGTGGATCTCTTGGGAGGCTGAGGCGGACTGAGGTCAGGAGTTCAGAGACCAGCCTGGCCAATATGGTGAAACCCCGTCTCTACTAAAAATACAAAAATTAGCCAGGCATGGTGGCAGGCGCCTGTAGTCCCAGCTACTCAGGAGGCTGAAGCAGGAGAATAGCTGAACCTGGGAGGTGGAGGTTGCAGTGAGCCAAGATCAAGCCACTGCACTCCAGACTGGACAACAGAGTGAGACTCCATCTCAAAAAAATATTTAAATAAATAAATAAATAATCCTTTCAGATCTCTTATTACCCAACTTTAGCCATGCCAAGTGGCCAATATTTCTAGCTTCTGGTCTTTACCAAAAGTAACCTCCTATGTGCTTAGAGAAAGGAAAATTTAAAACAGTCCACAGAGAAGAGAATAGACAAGGTCACGCAGATTTTAAACCATAAACGACTTACTTCCTAGATGGGGGACTGAACCCGGACCACCACTGTGAAAGTGCAAAAACCTTAGCTACTGAGCTACAGGATGGGCCCATCTCTATTTTCTTTCTCAGAAGAAATCTAGAGTAGTTAATTTTGAGCTTGCAAAAGCTTTTAACTATTTAATATGATTTTTTGAGTTACTATGACATGAACCCTAAAATTCCTGTTCCCTGAAGCCAGAGACCAAAAGAAAGTACTGCCACGTGGTTAAAAGTTGAAGCTCCCAAGAACATAAAGCAAGGTGGAGACTTCATCCAGTTTTTTGTTTGTTTCAGGGACCTGCAACCAAGTTTGTGACCAACCAGCTTGCTGAGTCATCTTGAAAAGCGGACATACAGGTGTTCTAAGCCCATGTTTTATCCTGAAGGACCCCCTCGACACAGAAAAACGAATTCATAGCACAAAATACACCAGCTTAAGACTAGCCTTAGAATTCTTTTTCGCATTAATCAAAACTTTACAAAGGAGATAAAGATTTTTTTTTCCATTCATTCAACCGTTTGCACAGAGAGAGAGAAACCCAAAATCTGACTGGTAAGGAATTATTTCCCTTTTGCCGGCATGTCAGGCTTCTGGGTTCCCTTTCCCTGAGTGGCCCTACTGATTCGGCTTATGCCACCATCACCCCAGGGGCCAAGCCGCATCATAAAGGAAAATTATTTTTTTTTCATTCTGGCCAGAGCGAAATACGTGTGATAACAAAACATAGACATTAGCCACTCTGCTTAGCACCCAATATCAAACTGTCAAGACTTAAATTTGCCCCCAGATGGGCCTGTCATCTTTAATCCAACCTCCAACTAGGAGTTTCAACACAAGATGGTCGCCCTGAGTAATAGAAAAGATAAGAAAGAGAAAGAAAAGCATCGCCTGTGGCAGGGTGGGGAAAGCGAAATGATCAGGGAGGCCAGAGAAAGACCCACCCATTGCAGTGACACTGAAAAGTTCAGGTGGCTGCTGTCAGTCGAGCAGGGATCTTTTCCAGCAACCCTATCAGCTCTTGAGTTTCCCGTTTTAGGGAGGAAAAAGCTCCCCATGTCCCAGGATCCTGTACATGCCTAATCCTATCACCCACAGCCATCAGCAAAGAGTGCAAAGCTGCTTAATCCAAAGAGATAGCAGTTAACATCCTATAGTGCCAAACCTGTTCTTAGCCAAGAGGGACTTTACTGAGAGGGGTCTCTAACCCCCTAAAATCTTAGAAGGGACTCTAACCCTCCTAAGTCGGGCCTCTAACCCAGGGTCGGTCAAGCGTCCTTGCCTTTTATTAAGAGGGGCCTTTAACCCACTCTGTCTTGGAGAGACTCTAACTCCCCGAAGTTGGGCCACTAACCCCATCCCATTCTTTACCTGGGTACCGCATCACTTACCCAAAGTCTTCCAGTCAGCACTGCAGTCTATTTCCTTTGGGTTGGGGTGTCTCCTCAGTATCATCCCTTCCATTGTTTGCCAGAAATATGTTACAGGACCCCAACACTTACCCAAAGGTAGCCGTTGGGTCAGCGATTCTGCACTATAGTCCTTCTGTGATTGCCAGAAATATGTTACAGGACAGAGGTCCCAATTCAGACCCCAAGAGAGGGTTCTTGGATCTCACGCAAGAAAGAATTCAGGGCGAGTCTGCAGTGCAAAGTGAAAGCAAGTTTATTAAAAAAGTAAAGGAATAAAAGAATGGCTACTGCATAGACAGAGCGGCCCCAAGGGCTGGTGGTTGCTCATTTTTATGGTTATTTCTTGATGATATGCTAAACAAGGGGTGGATTATGCATGCCTCCCCTTTTTAGACCATGCAGAGTAACTTCCTGACAGTGCCATGGCATTTGTAAACTGTCATGGCGCTGATGGGAGTGTAGCAGTGAGGATGACCAGAGGTCACTCTCGTGTCCATTTTGGTTTTAGTGGGCTTGGGCCGGCTCCTTTACTGCAACCTGTTTTTTGTTTGTTTGTTTGTTTTGTTTTGTTTTGTTGTTGTTGTTGTTGTTTGAGATGAAATTTCGCTCTTGTTGCCCAGGCTGGAGTGCAATGGCGTGACCTCGGCTCACTGCAACCTTTGCCTCCCAGGTTCAAGCAATTCTCCTGCCTTGCCTCAGCCTCCCAAGTGGCTGGGATTACAGGCACACACCACCATGCCTGGCTAATTTTTATATTTTTAGTAAGGGCAGGGTTTCGCCATGTTGGTCAGGCTGGTCTCGAACTCCTGACCTCAGGTGATCCACCCGTCTTGGCCTCCCAAAGTGCTGGGATTACAGGCGTGAGCCACCACTCCTGGCCTGCCAGCTGTTTTATCAGCAAGGTGTTTATGATCTGTATTTTGTGCTGACAAAATCTCATCCTTTGACTTAGAATGCCTTACCCATCTGGGAATGCAGCCCAGTAGATTTCAGCCTCATTTCACCCAACTCCTGTTTAAGATGGAGTTTCTCTGGTTCACAGGCCACTGACAGATGGAGAGGGGTCACTTTACCCAGTGTTATCCTAGAATCTTAATGTTAGTATGGACCTTAGAGATTATTTGTCTATCCTGCCCCACTCCCATTTTGCAGATGAGAAAACCAAAGTTGGAACCGAAAGGTCCCAGAGGGAATCTGTGACAGAGCCAGGAGCTGATCTCAGCCTGCCTCTCTGTTACCTAAATCCCAACTATATTAGTTCCTACAAATCCTAATATATGGCTCTGGAAATTCGGGGGAAGTATCTGTTTTTGTTGAGTTGTCCTTGTGGTCATGTGAAAGCAATTTACTTAATAGCTGCAGCCTGGGCCCCCCTAACCAGACACCCTTCCGGGAGGTGAGGGAGATCCAGTGTCCTGACCAGAACGACGGCAGTTGGGGATATTGTGGGACTGGGCAGGTTTACATAAGGAAGATTGGTGACCCTGACACTGGCAGAGACACACAGTCTGTGGAGAGGGGCTCTGCTGGGCCTGGACATTTTCAAGTCCAAGGCAGAGAGGAATTCCAAGTCATCTCCCAGCCCCCGACCCTACACCATTGGCTGGTATTTGGAAGCAGATGTGCCTCAAAGGTTGCAGCTGGATGAGACCCAGTCACTGAGTTGTCCAACTCGCATTTCCCTATTTTACAGAGGAGGGAAAAGAGGCTCAAAGAGGGGCTTTGCCTTTACCAAGATCACATATCCAGTTGTTAAAAGAGCTGAGTCTCGGCCGGGCATGATGACTCACGCCTGTAATCCCAGCACTTTGGGAGGCCGAGGCAGGCGGATCACCTGAGGTCAGGAGTTCAAGACCAGCCTGGCCAACATGGTGAGACCCTGTCTCTACTAAAAATACAAAAAAATTAGCCGGGCATGATGGCGGGCACCTGTAATCCCAGCTACTCGGGAGGCTGAGGTAGGAGAATCGCTTGATCCTGGGAGGTGGAGGCTGCAGTGAGCCGAGATCGCGCCATTGCACTCCAGCCTGAGCGACAGAGCGAGACTCCGTCTCAAAAAAAAAAAGAGCTGAGTCTCGTGGCCACCCTTTCACTCCATGGACGCCACTAGCATTTCACAGTGCTTTCTCCCAATCCCCCCAAAACAGGAAAATAAATCAATCCTCTATTTTATACAACCCAGTGGGCTAGACTACAGGCATAGACCTGCAGGACCACCCTCTCAAGGCTTCACAGCTCAGATCTGCTGGAGGGCAGAGTTGGAAGTACTCAAGGAAGAGCCATCTTGGTTGTTTATTTGCCTGTATTAATAGAAGTTAGGAGCCATGTGGGGGCACAGTGCCCATTAGTGGGGGTGATAATACCACCTTATCATGGTGCTTATTCGTATTAATTACTCCCTATAAAACCTACCACCAAACCCTGGGGGAGTTGAAGTGAAGCCTGCTGTGTCATTGGTGACTCTGAGTGTGAGTAGGAAGGGTGGCAGCAAGGGTCTAGCATGTTGTGTGCCTCTCTGTTTTTCTGGGTGAGTCTAGGCCTCATCAGTCATGTTTAAGGGTCATTTGAATATGTATTTCCCCACTGAGGACAGCTTTGTGATGAAGGTAAAGAGCCTTGGATTTTGAGTCAGACCATTGTAAGTCCAAATGTTTGCCTTAACACCACGGACTGGCTGTGTGACCATGGGCAAGTTACCTAGCCTGTCTGAGCCTTGGAAGGGCTAGTAATCCCTACCTCTCAGAGTTATACAGATGGAAGTAATATCTAACCTTTGCCCCTTGATGGCCTTTGCAGGTCTTTGTTTTTCAGAACCATATTACTGTGACAGTGACCTAGGATCCTGGCTCTGGTGTTTTCATCCTTCTGATGTTTCTTTTTTCTTTGCTTTGCTTTCTTTCTTTTCTTATTTATTTTTTATTTTTGTGCGTGTCTGTGTGTGCATGCGTGCGTGTCTGTGTGTGTGTGTGTGTGTGTGTGTGAGAGACAGGGTCTCACTCTGTTACCTGGGCTAGAGTGCAGTGGCGCAGTCACAGCTCACTGCAGCCTCAACCTATTGGACTCAAGCGATTCTTCTGCCTTGGCCTCCTGAGTAGCTGAGACTACAGGCACATGCCACCATGCCTGGCTAATTTGTGTATTTTTTGTAGAGACGGGATTTCACCATGTTGCCCAAGCTGGTCTCAAACTCCTGGGCTCAAGCGATCTGCCCACCTCAGCCTCCCAAAGTTCTGGGGATTACAGGCATGAGCCACTGCACCTGGCCATCATCCTTCTATTTCTTAGGAGGTTGGGTGTGCACGTCTAAGGACGGATTTGTGGGATGGAGGAAGTTTGCTCCTGGGGTGTCAGAATGTCCTGTCTGAGACATTAGCATTCAGTAAGTATTTGTGGAATGAATGCTTACAGTTGACTCAGTGGGTCTGCTGTGTAAATAGGACAGATGACTATATTTCCCAAACCAAAAACCAGGACATGTCCTGACTCATTGCCTGATGTGTAGGATGAAAACAGGGCCAAATACTCGAAACTGGGACTGCTTTTGAAAACCTGGCCGTGGGGTTGGTGGGGTGGTCACATGGAGCAGGAGATGCTTTTCTCCCTTTCCCTCCTCCCTGAATGTAAGAGGCTACCACTAAATGCAGGGCAGGGCACCCCCCAGTCCCTGTGCTGTCTAAGGCAGGCGCCCTTCCTGCATCCCACAGCACACAGCCCCAGGCACACTTCACACCCTCCACTGAGGGAGGAGTTGCTCATGGCTTGATCTGGAGGAAGAACTGGAGCCTCCAAATTATGGGGCTGAGTAATTAAAAGCAGGGCTTTAAGCGGTTTTATTCCCCTTGGGTTGTAAAAGTCTAGCCTAGAGGCTGCTGAGAGCCCTGTTTGCCTCCCCTGCAGCCACGCCTTTGGCCTTGCAGTCCATTTCACCCAGTCCACCAGCCAAGGGACCAACAGCTAGATGCTGAGACATTCCCAAGCGGAATCCAACCTCCCACTGCCCCCCATCTCTCCCCCATCCAGGCCTCTGTTTGTCAGAGGTGGCTGTGAGAGAGGAGAGATGTGGATTTATGGCTGCTGACTTGAAAGACAAAGTTGCCTTTTGTGTCAGAATTGGGTGCGGGGGAGTGGTGAGCTGGTGGTAGTGAGGGAGAGAGTAGGGAGGGGCTGGGGTTCAGGGGCCCAAGGCAGGCGGCGAAGGACTTGAGGAGGCCAAGAAGGCAGACGGAGACATCCAGAGGCTTCTCAGAGCAGGGTCACTAGGCAAAGTCCCAGATGGGTCAGTCACCCCCAGCGAAGCCACCACAGTCCCCTGAGGCTATTTGTAAATGCCAGACACCCATCTTCCCATACTCACTCCCACCCACTCCAACACTCAGATGCCACACAGCCTCCCCGCTTCTCAGAACATACTCTTTGGGTTCAGAGCCTTCATTCAACTCTCAGATGCTCCTTTGGAAGCCCAGGGAAGTAAGTCATGCTTCCCCCACCCCAGATGATCACAGCCAGTCAGTGTGGGGGTTCTTCCCTAGCAGAGCCAAAGTCAGGGGCTAAGTGGGGATCCAGATGATGGGTACATGGGACAGAGGGTTGGGAAGGGTGAGCCTGGGCCAGAGAACCCTGATGACAAGACCACTACCCCACCAGGGACCCTGAGCAAGTGGCCAGCCTCTCCCGGATTCAGGGTTCTCTCCACCACCTTTCTCCTCATAGACTTTTAGCGATGGGACATTTGCAGGTGCCTTGAGGAGTTTAAAGAGCATTTGACATGGCTGGCCTCCTTGCCCTCCAGGGGCCATCTTGCCCCAGCTGTGCCCCACTAGCACTCTTCCTGGTGGCTCCGGTGGGTCTGCGTGGAGGCCAGAGTAGCCATCGGGCGCCTGAGTTCAGCAGGTGTTTTAACTATACCTCGGAGAGCCACATCCAACCCCTGGAATGAGCCTGGCCAATAAAGGGCTGGGTTTATAGGCTTCATAAACATTTTACTAGAGAAATCAAGGCCTCAATTACCCAGTGGCCTCTTCCAACTGACAGCTTGTCTACTGGGACCCCGTGAAGCCCCCAGGCAGAAGTAAGGTAGAAGAGGTTCTGGTTTATACCCTGCTGCTCGCCCCCCCAACACACGTCCTCCCCCTACACCATTAAGGCCTTGCAAATTCAGTTTTTACTCCCTTCTCCAGACAGCTTGAGCTCCACCATGCACTCCCTGAGCCTCATCCCCTCTGAGGAAAGAGGCTGCCCCTTGGAGAAGAGACACGACCATTTCTTCCTGACCCCCCGCCCTGCTCTTCCACAACCTCTCAGTTCCCTTTTAACTCAAGATTATACCATCTTCCCTCAAGAACAGATAGCAAGTATTTGCTCTCTGCCAAGGCCTGCGCTAAGCAATTTACGAACATAGCTCATTGAATCCCCCTATTGCAGTGGCTCTAGTGACTTGAGCTGTGATCATCCCTGTTCATAAGTGAGACAATAGAGATTTCCAGAGATTCTATCACTTGCCCAAGATCCCACAGCCCATAATGGTGGTACTGAGATTTGAACTCAGTTCTGTATGATTCCAGAACCTTTACCATTAATCTCCTCCCTATACCACTACCTCAAACAGTTCTGAGCCCAAGAGGTCGAGGTGAACCCGGGCAACAGAGCGAGACCCTGTCTCAAAAACAAACAAACAAACAAAAAAAAACAAACAAAAAAACACAAAAGCAAACAAAGTTTTAGCAAGTATTTCCCCACTGGGAACAGAAATCTTTCCATGTGAGGCCTTCCCTGCCCTGCAGCGTGACAGCCCTAGCGTGGGATCCGATGTGGGCCTCATCATCAGTCTCTGAGTCCACGTGGCCAAGAGGGGGGAGTGCAGGCAAGGGCAAGGCTGGCCAGTGATGAGGATGGAGAGGAGGGATGCTCTCTGGAGGGACTGCCAGAGAGACCATGAGCAGTAGAGAAGGCAGCAGAGGAGGTAGGGGAGTCCACGGCCTTGCTTCGGGTCTGGACCAGCACTATCCGATAGACTTCTCTGTGATGACTGAAGTTCTTCTATTGGTGCTGACCCATAGTGTAGTCAGTAACCACTTGTGGCTGCTGAGCACTTGAAATGAAGCTAGTAAGAGGAAGGAACTAAATTTGTTAATTGTATGTAATTCTAATTTTTTTTTTTTTTTTTTTTTGAGACGGAGTTTCACTCTTGTTGCCCAGGCTGGAGTGCAATGGCGCGATCTCGGCTCACCCCAACCTCCACCTCCTGGGTTCAAGCGATTCTCCTGCCTTAGCCTCCCGAGTAGCTGAGATTACAGGCATGTGCCACCACGCCTGGCTAATTTTGTATTTTCAATAGAGACGAGGTTTCTCCGTGTTGGTCAGGCTGGTCTTGAACTCCCGACCTCATGTGATCCACCCGCCTCGGCCTCCCAAAGTGCTGGGATTACAGGCATGAGCCACCGCGCCTGGCTGTAATTCTAATTTGAAGGGCCACATGTGAGGCTGGGCATGGTGGCTCATGCCTGTTAATCCCAACACTTTGGGAGGCCCAGCTGGGAGGATCACTTGAGGCCAGGAGTTCAAGACCAGCCTGGCCAACAGGGCAAAACTCCATCTCTACTAAAAATACAAAAAATTATCCAAGCGTGGTGGCAGGTGCCTGTAACCCCAGCTACTTGGGAGGCTGAGGCATGAGAATCGCTTGAACCTGGGAGGCGGAGGTTGCGGTGAGCTGAGATCATGCCACTACACTCCAGCCTGGGTGACAGAGCAAGACCCTGTCTCAAAAAATAAATAAATGGCCACATGTGGCTTGTAGCTACCACATTAGACAGCACAGACGTGGGATGGTTGATGATTGAAACTTACTCAAAGTCTTCTGATGATGTAAGGCCCTGTGGGCTATGAATTTGACTGCTCTAGGTACCTCATATATGTAGAATTCTACAGTGTCTTTTTGTGACTGGCTTATCTCACGTAGCATAGTGTCCTCAAGGTTCATCCCTGTTGTAGCATGTGTCAGGATTTCCTCCTTTTTAAGGCCGAATAATATTCCACTCTATGGATATAGCATATCTTGTTTATTCATCTGTCAATAGACACAAGTTTCTTTCACCTTTTAGCTATTGTGAATAATGCTGCTATAGACATTATCAAATATCTGTTTGAGACCCTGCTTTCAGTTCTTTTGGGTATATACCCAGAAGTGGGATTGCTGGATCACATGCTAGTTCTATTTTTAATTTTTTGAGGAGTTATCATACCGTGTTCCACAGCAGCGGCACCGTTTTACATCCCCACCAACATTGCACAAGGGTTTTGATTTCTCCACATCCTCATCAACAGTTGCTATTTTCTGTATTTTTGATAGTACACATCCCATTGTAGTTTTGATTCGCATTTCCCTAAGATTAGGGTCTTTTCTCTCTCTCTTTTTTTTAATACTAGGTCTTCACAATCCAATGTGTATTTGATACTTACAGCCCATCTCAATTTGGACTGGCCACATTTCAGGTGCTTAATAGCTGGCCACTATATTGGAAAATGTGGGCCTGGCATGGTGGCTCATGCCTGTAATCCCGGCACTTTGGGAGGCTGAGGCAGGTGGATCACTTGAGGTCAGGAGTTTGAGACCAGCCTGGCCAACATGGCAAAACGGTGTCTCTACTAAAATTACAAAAATTAGCTGGGCATGGTGGTGCGTGCCTGTAGTCCCAGCTACTTGGGAGGCTGAGGCAGGAGAATTGCTTGAACCCAGGAGGCAGAGGTTGCAGAGAGCTGAGATCACACCACTGCACTGCAGCCTCGGTGATAGAGTGAGTCTCTCTCTCAAAAAACAAAAGAAAAAAGAAAGAAAAAGAAAATATGGTTCTAAAGGGAAAAGTTGGGGGCAGTGAGTAGAAGTGTATGGGATTCAGGCGTGTGTCTGGAGTAAGCAAAAACATGATAATCATCCCAGCTGCCTGAGGAGGGGCTGGACATCCAAAAGGCTGCGTGTCCCTGGTCTTTGTCAGGGATAGATACAAGGAGGGAATGGGCCTCGGTGGCCTTCAGAAGAGTCTGTGGTTCACAACTGCCCCTCTTGAATGGCTGTATGAGGTGGGGACAGCCGGCACCTCGGAGCCCCAGGGCCCCTCGCTTTTGCAAAGGTTATGTTTTGAACTCTCCATCCAAACATGCCCCCAGATCTTTTTACCATCACACACCGGATAGGAGTCTGGCTATGGCCAAAGGGTGGGGGGCCTGAGCTTCCTTCCCAGCACTCTACCTCGACCCTTTGCTGCCCCCCACCTCCCCCTGGAGCCTGTCTAATCAGATCCAGGCCTGACCTCGCCAGAGGTCCTGGACCAGGAAGAGAGTTCCCCTCCCCTCCCTGAGCGGCACTAGATCTGGCTCTCAGGAGGCCCCTCCCCTTGGGTGATTTATAGAGGTGTCCAGGAACTGTTTCCTTCCTGTTTCTTTTCCCTTCCAGCCCTGTGAATTGCTAAGCTCACTCTCTGCCCTCTGTCTCTCCCCTCAGCCCGGTCGCACCTCTGGTGGGGGCAGGGTGGTGCTGGGAGATTCCTTCCCAGATCGCTGTGGACAAAGGTGCCTTCTTCCTTTCTCCCCACCTACTGCCAAGCAGGACTTTGTCCTCCCTGTCACTTTCTCTGGCCCTCACACCTGGAAGACCATTGCCCATCACCCCCTTCCCATCACCCAACTTGAAGTGAGGGACCCAAAACTCCCTACCAGGCCAACAGATATCCACAGGAGTGTAAAGCATCAAGAGCCAAAGTCACAGCACCACTGTCACGTGCACCAGCCACAGACACAATACCACCAACACCAGACATAAATACTCAATGCTAATACACTAGCTGGTCTGTACTGTCATCAGCAACACAGTGGCCTGCAGGGTGACTTGTTCAGATCTCAGGGTGCCCTGAAGTCCGGCCCTCAGCCCCACTTCCTCATGTTTGCTCAGGGACCCTCTCCCTAGAGAGACATAATGAGGGACAGTCCACCCGGCTCTGTGGCCTGCTGGCACAAGCCAGGGCATAAACACACTTGTGAATCAAACATGTTCCACCCTGAGAAACTAGAGGGGGCTGAAGTGGCCCCAACATCCCTTTTCCTCAAACTTCCTAAAGAAAAAAATGCTGTGCCAGTCCGGGCAACGTAGGGAGACCCTGTCTCTGTAAGAAATACAAAAATTGGCCAGGCACAGTAGCTCACGCCTGGAATCCCAGCACTTTGGGAAGCCAAGGCGGGCAGATCACGAGGTCAGGAGTTTGAGACCAGCCTGACTAACATGGTGAAAGCCCATCTCTACTAAAAATACAAAAATTAGCTGGGCATGGTGGCGTGCATCTGTAGTACCAGCTACTCGGGAGGCTGAGGCAGGAGAGTTGCTTGAGCCTGGGAGGTGGAGGTTGCGGTGAGCTGAGATCATGCCATTGCACTCCAGCCTGGGTGACAGAGCAAGATTCCGTCTCAAAAAGAAGAAGAAAAAAGAAATTAAAAAATTAGTTCGGCGTGGTGGTGCGCGGTTGTGATCCCAGCTCCTCAGGAGGCTGAGGTGGGAGGATCACCTGAGCCTGAGAGGTCAAGGCTGCAGTGAGCTAGGATCATACCACTGCACATCAGCTTGGGTGACAGTGTGAGATCCTGTCTCAAAAGAAAAAAAAAAGAAAAAATACTATTGCTTATGAACCAGATGTGTGTGGAAGATTTTAGGAGACTCCAGCTAAGCTGAGTTTGCTGGCCCAGGGATTGTGGATCCTGTTCATGAAGACAGATGAGGAGGCAGGGCTGGAGGGGCCCTGAAGAGCGACTCATCCACTCCCTTCATTTGTGGCTGAGAGGATGCTGCCTGCCCAGGGTCTCAGAGAAATCTTAGGACGCCTAAGGAATATGCAGGACTGACCAAAGAGTTGAGAGAAGGTGTAAGGAAGGGAGGGAAGGAGGAGCCTCAGATGAAGAGGACCACACCCTCCTCTTGCACCTGCCCTTCCTGGACCACACCTGTGCAGCCAGCTGGGCTCCCAGGGGTGGGGGTGAAGAGCCCTCCCTAGAGCTCATTACCTTTCCTCCACACCATGAGAAGAAGCTAGTCTAGCATGCAGTCCACTCTGCAGTTACCTGGCCTTGGAGAGTGAGAAACTTGCTGGAGAACTAAGGGACATCCCAGCAGAGAGCCTAAGCCTCAGTTTCCCTTTCCTAAAATAAAGAGATTAGCTTCAGATTCATGGTTTTCAATTACTCTTAAAGGCAAAGCTACCCTTCAAATTAAATGTTTAGCAGAACTGTAACCACGTAAAGCTGATCGAGAGGTACAGCAAGGTGCTGCTCTGACGGAAGGGAAATGTGAGCAGGAGGTGGGCTTAACTGCATCCTGGGGACCCTTAGGAGTCAGTCGCACGATGCACAGTGACGGATATCAGACTGGCTCCATACCTATGACCCTTCCAGCTCTAGCACCATGTCCAACTGTGCTGTGGCTGCTTAGAGCTGAGGGGAGGAGGAGGGAGCCAGGCAGTGGAAGCCAGACTTTCTCCATCCCCAGCGCCCTGATAAGAAGCAGCCCTTTCCCTTGTATATTTCCTCAGGCCAGCTCCTAGCACTGGGTGCCTCCAGGGAGCCCAGAATGGGGCTAGAAGCACAAAAGGATTCATTCTTTAATGAGTAGGCATCTGTAGTCAGCAGAGCCATTAGTCCCCACCCCAGGTCCCTGGGGGACTGGGAACTCCTCTCCAGCTGGAGTGAAGAGGAGGCTGGCAGCTCCCCATCTTCGAAGGAGCAGGGCCTGGGGGATGTAGACAGCTGACCGGGGAGCCTGGGTGCCCTGTCCACTCCCTGGGCTCATGGCATCCAGTTGCCTTCCTGGAGGTGGAGGGCTAGAGGCAGTAGAGGGGCTCCAGCAGCACCTCGGCCCCCTCCCCCAAGCCCCTGGGCTTACTTACCTCCCTTGGCCAAACACAGCCTTTGGCCTGAGGCCGGGAAGGCCCACCTCCCAGTGCTCCCTGGGGATCCTCTCACCAAGCCTGATGGGAACACCAGCTGGGACACTTGCCCCCACCTCCCACCCCCAGGGCCCCAAGGTACTGTTTATAAGGGCTGTACCTACGTGGGGACGTGTGTGATTGATTACCTGCACAGAACCAGAGGTACACACCCAAAGCAGCAGTGGACGGATTCCCGTCCAGACACAGACACTCAGACCACATACACGGAGACACAGCCCCGCACACATGTACAAAGAGGCGCACACACCCATCAGACACACTCCCAGGAGGCCCTCAAAGACGAGGAGGCAGGGCGGGGATTTTTATGCATGTTTATATTTAATGAACCACATGCAAATGAGATGGAGAACACGCCACAAAGGAGCCAGCCCCCAGAGACTCTGGGTGGAAGGGCACAAAGGCTCGCCTTTTGGGCTGCCCTGGAGGCCAGATCAGGCTGGTGGATTGAGGGGGCCTGAGATGGGGCATGGGGCCCACGGGGAGGGTGGCCTGCCCACACCAGGGAGCCAGGAACAGGAGCCAGGACGAGCTCCAGCGTCCTTGCTGCTGTGGGGGAGGGCTTCCTCTGGGAGGGAAGCGACTGTCCCAGTTGATGGAGTGCCTGAGACGAGGGGCTGCCTGCCTGGACAGATGGTGTACCGCCTTCCTGCACTTGAAGCAAAGTGGATTTTAATGAAATCGCAGCCCTGGTGCTGAAGCTGGGAACCCGAGTGGGAGGGGCTCCTTCCCCAGGCATTACAGGGTGGGGTTTGGGCATGGGTGGAAACGGGGGTGGGCAGAAACACTTAACCAGCCTGTAACTGGGAGGGGAGGGTGCACCACAGCCCCTCTGCACTGATGATCTCTGCAGACCAGAGTTCAAGCAGTTAGTTCAGATCCCCAAAAGGTGGGGAGGGGCCCTGAATATTTATGACACATTGAAATGTAGATTGGTAGGTCTGACAGTCTTCTGAGAGGCTTGTCACCTTGGATGGATGCAACACCCTCTTGGGGTGCATTGAGAGATTGCAGATGAACTGGGGGTGGGAGGAGTAGGAGGAGGAGGGACCAAAAAAAAGCTCCCGGGCCCTGGTAACCAGGGCCTGATGACCAGTGTCCCTGCTGGGCAACAAAGGACTAATTGCTTCCCTTCTCTGAGCCTCAGCTTCCAATTCTATAAAATGTGAAGCACTGAGGATCTGAGCCCTTGCCTGCCTTAGGGAGAATTTACAAAAACGAATCTGAAAGCTGCTGAAAAAGTGGGGTGTGGGGCTCGGGAGCAGGGCTTTGTCTGATTGGCCTTCATGGGTCAGTTTTGGGGACCAAGGCCTCCAAGAGAAGTCCCAACAGCCCAGGATTTCCTTATTAGAGGTTTGTTATCCAGAAGTTTGTCCAGACCTTTTACAACCTATACCACCTCTCAGGGGAGATGTTTCCTAGCTATTGGAGGCTGGGGTAAGTGCTGATGGGTCCCCTAAGCTATTGCCCTTGCAGGAAAACTCCTGCCCCTTGATGGAGTGGGCTCCAGGTCTCCGCGCCTGTGATGCCACTGCAGCCCATTCTCTCCTACCCTCTGCCCTCAGCAGCGCACTGCACTCATACACTTCTCTTCCCCCAGCCATGTCGGACTTCCACGTGCATCCCCAGGCCACCGTGGGTGAGGAGGGTGGTGTGGCCCGCTTCCAGTGCCAAATCCATGGGCTTCCCAAACCCCTGATCACTTGGGAGAAGAACAGAGTCCCAATTGACACGGACAATGAGAGGTGAGCCACGTGTGGGAAAGACAGAGGGAGGACAAAGAGGTGGCCAGTGACTCTGGCCTTAGAGAAGGATGGCCTGCGGCTCTGGGAGCTGCAGTTGGTGCCCACAGGTGCCTGAGATAGTGGTGTTTCTGCCACCGCAGTTTAGACTGGGTATCCACATGACTTGCTGGGCCCAGATTGTAGGCTCATGGATGTGTCTGAGGATGTGTGCGACCGTTGTCAAGGCTGGAATTGAGGGTGTGTCCACCTTCGAAAGTCCCAGTGTGTGTCTGATGATGTTGGGACGGTGCAGTGCTTAGGTCCTGGGCTGTGTCTTGGATGCCCATAGTCTTTGTGGCTGATTATGTCAATGGCTGTGCTGGTGGCCAACTATGTCCCTCCCCTCAACAGGTACACATTGCTGCCCAAGGGGGTCCTGCAGATCACAGGACTTCGAGCTGAGGACAGTGGCATCTTCCACTGTGTGGCCTCAAACATCGCCAGTATCCGGATCAGCCACGGGGCCAGGCTCACTGTGTCAGGTGAGGGTCCTTCAGCGCTTTCGCCCAATCTCCCCACCTGGCCTCCTCCTCCTCCCTACCCTTAGATCAACCCCCTTCAGCTGGCCTCTGCAGCCTTCTCAGCCACGTGCGTGCAGAGTGCCGGGCTCTGTGCTGCCTGGCGTGAGGGTGCACAGGAATCTAAGGCTGGATCTCTGGCTCATTTCCCCCTGGGAATCCCATCCTATGCTGATCTCCAGGACTTCCCCATTGCTGGCAGCCCTGCAGAGCCCGCAGCAGAGGGACGGATGTCTGGAACGTCCTGGTCTCCTGGTATCTCTCTGCCCACAGGACCTGGTTTCTGGGCTGGTGTTTGTTTCCCACCCGCTGTGTCCTGGGCTGTGGGTGGGGTGAGGAAGCGGGAAAGTCCCCAGCTGAAGTGAGGACATGTGGCGTCTTCCTCCCAGGCTCAGGCTCTGGGGCCTACAAGGAGCCAGCCATCCTCGTGGGGCCTGAGAACCTCACCCTGACAGTGCACCAGACCGCGGTGCTTGAGTGTGTCGCCACGGGCAACCCGCGCCCCATTGTGTCCTGGAGCCGCCTGGGTGAGCCTCATCCCCACAGCCCCTGCCCCTCCCAGCCTGTCCCACCCCCTGGGAGGGCTGGTCTCAGACTCCTCACCCAGCTCCAGGGGAATGTGGAATCCTGTTTGTTCTCTGTGGGGGTCCATTCTATCCCTGTGACCTGGGAAGAGGGTAAGTTTCCCTCTCCTGGAAGGACCAGGGAGGCCCGCCTGCCCACCCCATTCTCACCCCTGCAGGGATGGCTTAGCTCCCTGGGTTACCTTGTCCAGTCCCGGCAGTCCTCCCCTCACCCTGGCCTCAGGGACCCCAGCACCCTTCAGCAGCCCTCAGCACCCCAGAATCTGTCCCCTTCTGCTAACTCCTGCCCTCTATACTCTGGCCGTGTTCCTCAGCTGTGCAGTCCCAAGCCCCTAAAAATCCCAGCCAGTTGTCAGACCCTCACTCTGGGCACCCCCAATCTCTAGCCTGGCCCCCTAAGTCCCCCAGCCTAAATCCCCAGGCAGCTGAAAGAGAGAAATGAAAGGGTGCAGATGGGCCCACATTGTCTGAGCAGAAAGGTCACTCGGGAAGGAAACTCTGGAGGGGGTGGGGTGGGGCCGCATTCACAGGGAGACTGTGCCACATTGTAGCAGCTGAGTGATGGGGAGGGAGGGGGCAGCAGGCAGGATAATGGAGTAGATTTCACCACTTCAGGGCCTGAATGGGGAGCTGTCTCCTTGTATTCTGACTGTGCTAATCTGATCCTGGTGGGGGTGGGGGAAGGGCTCGGGTCCCTGGGAGAGGCTGGAAAGAGTGGCCTCACCATCAGGAGGAACCTCTAGGCACTCCAGGGACCATCTGGTCCAACATTTCCCAAAGCATGATCTGTCAAGCGGGAAGGAATGGCCTGCTGGTCTAACAAGTTTGGGAAACAAAGTTAACCGGGTTCCCCTCCACCAGGTCACAGGAGTACTGTGATGTGACTTACCATCCAGGCATAGAATGGATATTTGACCATGGATCCAGAGAGACAAACCAGGCTGGGAAACGTCAATCTAAGACAGACTCCTTTACAGATTGTGAAACATAAGGGGAGGGCCTTGCAGGTGGCCCGTGAGTCAGTGGTGATGCTAGGGTCAGGACAGGGTCTCCACTGCTAGGCACGAGGGTTCTGTGCTGTTCTCTGCTGCCTCTTCCATGTTAAGGTGCCTAGGAGGGAAGGGGCAGAGTCAAAGACTGGGGCTCCCTAGAAGACGGGAGGAAGGGCAAGCCATCTGGAAGTTTCCTTTACTTTCCTTCTTCCATATCTCTATCTGACCCTCACCCATCCCCCCTCCCCTTCCTCTGCAGATGGTCGCCCTATCGGGGTGGAGGGCATCCAGGTGCTGGGCACAGGAAACCTCATCATCTCAGACGTGACAGTCCAGCACTCTGGCGTCTACGTCTGTGCAGCCAACAGACCTGGCACCCGGGTGAGGAGAACGGCACAGGGCCGGCTGGTGGTGCAAGGTATGGATCAGCCAACCCTGAGGAGGAGGGCAGGAATCTCCGCACAGTCCCTTCCTCCCAGCCCAGGCCCAACCCCAGGGCCCTGTCCCACCCCAGTCTCCTGGACTCGCCCCGCCCCTCGCCCCTCACCGGCCCCCAGGCCAGGCCAAACGCGGTGCGTTCACCCCGAGGAATGCTTGCGTTGGGAATGGGTGGATGGTCTTGGTCATGCTCCGGCCCCTGCGTGCCCTCCGGGGGCCGTCAACACCCCTCCACCCAGGGAGTCATTTCCACTTTCTCATCTCAGCTGGTGTCCCCACCTGTGTCGCTCACACGTGTCTTCCCACGTGCTGTTTTCATTCACACGTGTGGCACATCCACGCTCACACCTGCCTGCCTGTGCACTCCGGGCCTGCTTGTCATTTTCACTCTGTCGCCGGCAGCCTCACTGTGCACGCAGAGCTGCCTCACCTCCCGCGGGGCGGGGCCCTGCCGCTAACCTGGTCCTTCCATCAGCCTCTGGCCGTGGGGTTTAACTGTCCCCATGCACTGGGCTTGGATGAACATTTTTAGGGTTTTCCTGTGTTGTTCCCTACCGGAGACGGGGGGAAAGGGTGGGAAGTGGGAGAATTAGGAACTTATATGCCCGTTTGTTTAGCATTCCATGTGCCGTTAATCTGTCCAAATGAAAGTGATGGAGCATTTCATTTCCCGGTTTTAATAGAGGCTTGAAGCCTGGGATTGGAGGAGAGCGGAATTGAATGTGGGGGCGAGGGGGCCCCCGGTACTGAGGCTCATCCATCTCCCCATCATTACCGCTTTCTGGAGGTGCAGCCAAACCTATTAGCACATTTATTTATTTAACAATTTCCTGAACAGGGAGTTCAGCTTGATTGCTTTCGGATACAAATGTCAGTCTTTTAAATAGTCATTAAAAAGGAGTCCTCTCAGGTCTGCCTGGGGAGGAGGGAAGAGGGAGGTGGGCCATCTCCTGAGCTGGGCAGGAGTAGAGGCTGGGCCCCACCTGGAGGAGTCTCCAGGGGGCAGATGTGTGTTTGGAGCCCACCCCTCACCCTGTGTATCTCCAGTCCCATCCCCTGTTCCCTTCCTCATGCCGTCACTCACAGCTGTGTCTGTCTGCGCCCCCACCCTCCTGACTCTACTCGCAGCCCCAGCTGAGTTTGTGCAGCATCCCCAGTCCATCTCCAGGCCAGCTGGGACCACAGCCATGTTCACCTGCCAAGCCCAGGGTGAGCCACCGCCTCATGTCACGTGGCTGAAAAATGGACAGGTGCTGGGGCCAGGAGGCCACGTCAGGCTCAAGAATAACAACAGGTATGTGTGTGGTGTGTGCTGGGGTGAGGACCAGGGGAGAGCAGGGAAAGGGGGACCTGGAGTGAGTGGCCTGAGTAGACTGTACACCTCCTGCAAGGGAAGAGCACAGAATTGGGAGTCTGGAGATTGAGTTGGAGTACCAGTTCCACCACCAACTTGCTGGGAGACCTCACACAAGTTGTTTGTCTCCTGGAAAGACTCAGTTTCTCCATCTTTCAAATGGGGAGATTTGGTCAACCTCCAGGGAGGAGGGAACCTGAGGCTGTCTCTCTCCCCTGCAGCACACTGACCATTTCTGGAATCGGTCCTGAAGATGAAGCCATTTACCAGTGTGTGGCCGAGAACAGTGCGGGCTCATCACAGGCCAGTGCCAGGCTGACCGTACTGTGGGCTGAGGGGCTCCCCGGGCCTCCCCGCAATGTGCGGGCAGTCTCTGTGTCTTCCACTGAGGTGCGTGTGTCCTGGAGTGAGCCCCTGGCCAACACCAAGGAGATCATCGGCTACGTCCTGCACATCAGGAAGGCTGCTGGTGCGCGTGGCCAGCTCTGTTGCCCCTTTCTCTAATTCACTATTTCTCATTCCTTCCAATCCTGCACGTCCTGACCCGATGCCTCCCTTTCCTTCTCCCCGCTGTCCCCCCTGGGCACCCTGGCTGCCCTCATTTCACCAGTGCTGGCAGGACTCCCCCAGTCCTTCACACTCCCCTGCCCACCCTGTGCCTCTCCAGACCCACCAGAGCTGGAGTATCAGGAGGCAGTCAGCAAGAGCACCTTTCAGCACCTGGTCAGCGACCTGGAGCCCTCCACGGCCTACAGTTTCTACATCAAGGCCTACACACCAAGGGGGGCCAGCTCAGCCTCTGTGCCCACCCTAGCTAGCACCCTGGGTGAAGGTGAGGCCTGGGTGTGGAGCACAAAACCACAGGCACTCAGGGTATCAGAGCAGAACCACCATGCACGCTTGTTCTGGTTGTGCGCTGTGCAGGGTGCCCGGCCCTGAGGCTGTCAGGGCTGAGTCTACTTGGAGGAAAAGGGCTTCTTTTTCTAATTCATAAGAAGGTGCTGCTTTCATAAGCACATGCCCTTGTCCAGAGGCCAGAGGACTGTCAGGCTTTTGGGGGTCGGGGTCACAGGTGGAAGGTAGAAAGATAGAGCTTCCACTGGGTCCTCACATCGTGGCCTCCTTCTCTACCTGCAGCCCCTGCCCCACCCCCACTGTCAGTGCGAGTCCTGGGCAGCTCCTCCTTGCAGCTGCTGTGGGAGCCTTGGCCCCGGCTGGCCCAGCACGACGGCGGCTTCAAGCTGTTTTACCGCCCAGCAAGCAAGACCTCCTTCACCGGCCCCATCCTGCTGCCTGGAACCGTCTCCTCCTACAACCTCAGCCAGCTCGGTGAGGCAGACACAGCCCAGAGCCTGGGGGGCTGGGCAGAGTGCGGCGCTGAGGGCCAGGAGGTGGCGTACAGGGGTCACCTCCCTTTCCTGGCTAGGACAGGGCACGTGGTGGGGCAGGGGCAGTTGCTCATCCGCCCTGCCTTCCTCCAGACCCCACTACAGTGTATGAGGTGAAGCTGCTCGCCTACAACCAGCATGGAGATGGCAATGCCACAGTCCGCTTTGTGTCTTTGAGGGGAGCATCTGAGAGGACAGGTGAGGGCTGGGGATGGAGTGCGGGGCTGAGTGGGTGGGAAGCAGGGAAAGTAATGGGGTGAGATAGCATGTGCCACACTTGAAAACACAGGCTTAGACCACAGTTTGAAGCTTGGCCATGCACATGCTGGCTGTGTGACCTTGGTCAAGTTACTTAACCTCTCTGATCCCAGTTTTCTCTACAATACAGGGATAATAGTACCTACTTTACAAAGCTGTGGCAAGGATGAAATGGTCCATGCTATTCCTAGTATCTGGTAAAAAGAACCAAAAAGATTGGTCTGGAGTCCTGTAGGCAAAGTCAAAGGATGTTCCCACTCCCACTTGGGAGTGGGAGCAGCTGAAGGAAGAGGAGTCCCCAGAGGCTGGGTGTTTGGGAGTGCTTCAGACCTGGAGAGCCAAAGCCTCCAACCCGTCCCTGTCCCCAGCCTTGAGCCCACCATGTGACTGCCGGAAGGAGGAGGCCGCCAACCAGACGTCCACCACAGGCATCGTCATCGGCATCCACATCGGGGTCACTTGCATCATCTTCTGTGTCCTCTTCCTCCTGTTCGGCCAAAGGGGCAGGTGGGTCCTGGGCCAGGGAGAGGGGCTGGGCTGGTGTGTGGGGGAGTAGGCCTAGAGAAGGTGAGTGTGGGCTCACTGCCTCTGTCTCTTTTCTCTCTCCCTCCCCCCAACTCTTGGCTAACCCTTAGGGTCCTCTGGTGTAAGGATGTGGAAAACCAGCTGTCCCCTCCACAGGGTCCCCGGAGCCAGAGGGACCCCGGCATTCTGGCCCTAAATGGGGCGAGACGGGGAGAGTGGGGCCGGCTGGGCCGAGAGGAGAAACGTGTGGATATGAAGGAGCTGGAGCAGCTGTTCCCCCCGGCCGGCACAGCAGGGCAGCCGGACCCCAGACCCACAGTGAGTGCCCACGTCTTAAACAAACCCCCGCCTCAGGCTCTGACACTGCCACCTTCCAATCCTGCCCCCCTTCAGCTTGGCCACGGGCCTTGATCATTGGCCTTAGTCAAACTGCAGGTCTTCTCTTTGTGTCCCTGAGTCAGGCAGGGAGACCTGGAGACCCTAAGCCCCAAGTGGGGTTGAGTTGGAGCCTGGCGCCCTGGCCCTCAAGCTGACGCCTGTGTGACGGGTTCTTTCCCCAGCAGGATCCTGCAGCCCCCGCCCCGTGTGAGGAGACCCAGCTCTCCGTGCTGCCACTTCAGGGGTGCGGCCTGATGGAGGGGAAGACGACGGAGGCCACGGCTCCCTGCGCCGGCCTGGCGGCTGCCCCACCACCCCCAGATGGAGGCCCTGGCCTCCTCAGTGAAGGCCAGGCTTCCAGGCCTGCAGCGGCCCGGGTTACCCAGCCAGCTCACTCGGAACAGTAGCCAGTGTCTGGCAGGCTCCAGAGGGTGGACGGAGCGGGGCCCATTCTCAGGTCAAAAGCAAGATTTCTACTGTCATGTGGGATTTGGATGGTCCTGGGGGCTCCCCAGCATTTCTATCCTGACTGCCTCTTGGGTTGTCAAAACCCAAGGCAGCCTTGACAGGGACCCCCCCGCCGCCCTAACACCCATCAGGAGTTGGAGCAGTTCCTGCAGGAGCCCGTTCCTTCCCTGGGCTGATGCCCCCTCGCCTCTGCCTGGTACCCACATGACTTGGAACTGAACTAACGTTTTTCTTTAAAAAGCAAAACTTAAAATCAAAAAAAAAAAAAAAAAAAGGAGAGAGATAGAGGAAGGTGAATTAGACTCCAAAAGATGACCCTGCTGTAGCTGGGCCCTGACACTGTCACCCTCCACCGACCTTGTTTTCTCAGGATGGATTTTTGCTGTTTTGGCTCTCAGCACCTACCTCAGCCGGAATGAATGTCCTGGGGGGCAGTGGGGCGGTGGCCTCAGCCCCCTTACCCCACAGAGCCCGAATGCACTCCTACCTCAAGTACCTCAAGTCCCCTTGATGGGGACCCCCCTCTCCCTTCCCACACTGTTGTCCAGAGTAAAAAAAAAAAAAAAAAAAAAAAAAAAAAAAAAGCACTTCCCCATTTTCAGATGTGAAAGAAAATGTCTACCTCAAGGCTTGCTGGCTCTGTGGGCTGTGTTGTCACTGGACCCGCCTCCCCTCCCCTCCTGCCCACAGCCCACCTACCTCTCCTGCAGAGGAGAGGCCAGAGGTTGGGCCACCAAGGGGAACTCTTGTGGCCTACAGAAATAGAAATGGATTGGGCAGAGAAAAAATGTGAAAGAAGCCAAAAATGAGAGGAAATTTGTTCCTTGAAGTATAAATTGTCCAAACGAGCCACCTCCCAGCACACTGCCTGTCCCCGTCTTGTCTGTCCACTCCCATTTTGAGCCAGCCCATCCTTGATGGGGATGCCCATGAGGAACCTGGGCTTGGGAGGGTGGCATCAGCTGGCCGCCTGCCTCCTGTCCTGCAGGCCTGGCCCCTGGAATGTACCATGTGTGGGATGGGTGTGTGGGAGGGTGAGGGAGTGTGGTGTCCCCTGCAGAGGCGCCCCAGCCTCAGGCACCCAGCCAGCCTGATCCACCCCTCGACAGGGGAGCATCCACTGTCAGCAGCCATGGCTGGAAGCTATTTTTATACAAGGTGTGTTAAGGGTTATGTTCTTGTGACTTTTTGTTACTCTTTTCTGTTGTGTTGTTCTTTGAACTACTTAGTTAAAGAAGAAGAAAAGGGTTACCAAGGAAACAAATACCTATTTTTGGTTATACTCAGAAACATTTTTTTAAATAGCAGAAGAAAAACTTTTTTTTAAAGAAAAGAGATAAGTGTATTCCTTAAGAATGAGACCATAAATATCCCTGACCCCCCAACCCTCTAGGGACACCTCCACCCTGAACTTTAGTTAATTAGCTGAAGAAGATAGAATTTGTGTTTTCCTAGAAAACTAGAGCTGTGTCCACGTGGACTTGGGGAAGGGTAGTCCCTTCCCTTCTCCCAAATGATGTGTGGATGCCCAGGGCTCCACAAAGCTCCAAGGCAGTGCCCCCTCTGTTCCCAAAGCAGCTTCTCTCGGGAGCCTCCCTCTCCCTTGGGAAGGGTGCGGCTGGGGCAGGAGGGGGCTGGGGGGCCACCTGGCCTTACTTGGGTTTTGTCACACTCTGCTCATTTTGACTGAATAAAAGTCCTGTTGCCAAAGTGAACCTGGAGTTTTTGGGTGGCTGTGTCAGGTCCTGGGGGAGGGGCTGCGGTGCTGGGTGGGCCAGGGCCCTCACAGGCCCAGAACCTGGGATAATAACAGCAGACCCTATACACTACAGCTCTCTGCCACATGAGGCGCAGTTCCTGAGTCCTCACCCCTCCCTGTGACTAAGATATGCTAGTGACCGTCATCTCCATTTTATTTTTTTGAGACAGTTTTTTACTCTGTTGCCAAGGCTGGAGTGCAGTGGCACAATCTCAGCTCAACCACAACCTCTGCCTCCTGGGTTCAAGTAATTCTCCTGCCTCAGCCTCCTGAGTAGCTGGGATTACAGGAGTGCGCCACCACACCCAGCTAATTTTTGTATTTTTGGTAGAGACAAGGTTTCGCTATGTTGGCCAGGCTGGTCTCTAACTTCCGAACTCAGGCAATCTGCTCATCTCAGCCTCCCAAAGCGGTGAGATTACAGGCATGAGCCACCGTGCCTGGCTGGTCATCTCCATTTTATAGTTGATGAAACCAAGAAAAAAGAGGTGAAGGAAATGTCCAAAATCCCACACAGGCAGTTGGTCAGTCTGATCCTCACACAGGATCCGAGTCTGTATCCAGGCCAGGCCGCCAGGTTCCAGGCTCTGCGTTCTGACCACCGCCCCACCCCTCCTTGGCCAGCAGCGAGGAGACTGCCTGCTCAGCCCACCAAGGTTAAGCGCTCTCCAGGTGCTGGCCAGGCAGGGCTGTGTGCTTTTCATGCACTGTCTATGAGGAAGGACTGGTTTCCTCCCGGTTCTGAAGCTGAGGAAACAGGCTGTGACTGAGTGATTCTCTCCAGGGCACTCAGCCAGGACTCCGGCCAGGCCTCTCTGTTCTGCCATTGTCTCTCAGTCCAGGCTCCTGAAGCCAGGTGCCTGGAGCTGCTATGGCTTAGGTTCGAGAGAGGCTGGGCTTAATGGCAGTTATGCTGACAGAGATCTGGAGGTCTCAGCTGGCCTCAAGCTTAGTAAGAGGCAGCAGTATAATGCAGCTACTGCTGAATTTGAAAGCCTGGATTCACACCCAGGAGGCTCAGCAGACCTGGAAAGCCAGGTTCTAAACCCAGGGGCACCTTTCGAGAGGAACGTACCAGGAGAGCAGTGGGTAAATTGGGCTCCCTGGCTATGGCTGGGGTGAGGGGGAGCTCTCTGGACGGCCTCCTCACTCTCCCTGCCCACCCTCACCCAGACCAGCTCAATATTTTTTCCCATATTTTTTCTGTCTTATTACATGTTGGCTTTTTTTTTTTTTTTTTTTTTTTAATTTGAGACAGAGTCTCACTTTGTCGCCCAGCCTGGAGTGCAGTGGTGTGATCTCGGCTCACTGCAACCTCTGCCTCCCAAGTTCAAGCAATTCTCCTGCCTCAGCCTCCCGAGTAGCTGGGATTATAGGCACCAGCCACCATACCTGGCTAATGTTTTGTAGTTTTGGTAGAGACAGGGTTTTGCCGTGTTGGCCAGGCTGGTCTCAAACTCCTGACCTCAGGTGATCCACCTGCCTCAGCCTCCCAAAGTGCTGGGATTACAGGCGTGAGCCACTGTGCCGAGCCCATGTTGGATTCTTGATGAAATTTCACTTGAAAGCAGGATTGTGATCCTAAAAGAACATCTGAAGGTACCTGGCCAGGCACTTCCAGAAGAGGCCTGTGGATAGCTGGGCCCGAGGTCAGGTCAGGACCAGTGACGGTGCTATGGATGCTGAACCAGGCAAGAGAGCGCTGAGGCCTATAGGGCGCCTATCCTGAGTCTCCAGGGAGGTTGCTGACTTTCCCTGATTATCCCAGGAAAGAACTATCTCAAATATAGATATAAAACTCTTTCTTTACACGGCACTTTGCACACATAGATGTTTTAACAACTTCAGCCATCCAAGGGCAGCCTGGGGAGGTGATTGTTCAAGTCAACCCTGTGGGGTTGGGGGAGTAGAGAAGTAACATCCAGTGCCCCTGTCCCTTCTAAGAGTCCCAGATGGGAGGTGTCTGGAAATGTTTAGAAACCACAAAATGGGCCAGGCGCAGTGGCTCACGCCTATAATTCCAGCACCTTGGGAGGTCAAGGTGGACAGATCACCTGAGGTCAGGAATTCGAGACCAGTCTGGCCAACATGGAGAAACCCCCGTCTCTACTAAAACTACAAAAATTAGCCAGGCGTGGTAGTGCATGCTTGTAATCCCAGCTACTCGGGAGGCTGAGGCAGTAGAACTGCTTGAATCGGGGAGGCAGACACTGCAGTGAGCTGAGATCATGCCACTGCACTCCAGCCTGGGTGACAGAGCGAGACTCTGTCTCAAAAAAAAAAACAAAACAACAACAACCAAAAAAACCCCACAAAAATAAGGCTGGGTGCAGTGGCTCATGCCTATAATCCCAGCATTTTGGGAGGCCGAGGCGGGTGATCACCTGAGGTCAGGAGTTCAAGACCAGCCTGGCCAACATGGGGAAACCCCGTCTCTATTAAAAAATACAAAAATTACCCAGGCATGGTGGTGCTTGCCTGTAATCCCACCTACTCGGGAGGCTGAGGTGGGAGAATTGCTTAAACCTGGGAGGTGGAGGTTGCAGTGAGCCGAGATCACGACACTGCACTTCAGCCTGGGCAACAGAGCAAGACTCTGTCAAAAAAAAAAAAAAAAATCCACCAAAATATGATCATGCAGATATATGCAAATTGTATACAAAACACACACAACTGTAGGCAGGGCCTGCCCTAACCATCACGAGTCTCAGCGAGGCTAGGGTAGATGACAGAGCAGCGTTCCAGTGAGGAAGGTTAGCAGAAATAGGTGTCAAAGCTGAGTGGCCTGACTGGAATCCAGGTCCTGAGATCTCAAATAGCCCAGAGGCCTCAGGCTGAAGAACCCCCTCAAACCTCACTGCCCCCCACAGACTATCTTTGGGCAGAAATCTGCCACAACCAAGGCTGCAACCTGTTCCAATCATCTAATGCTCTGTAACAAACAACCCTAAACCTTTTTTTTTTCTTTGAGACGGAGTCTTACTCTGTCACCCAGGCTGTAGTGCAATGGCATGATTTCTGCTCATTGCAACCTCTGCTTCCCGGGTTCAAGCAATTCTTGTGCCTCAGCCTCCCGAGTAACTGGGATTACAGGCCCACACCACCACACCGGGCTAATTTTTTGTATTTTTAGTAGAGATGCGCTTTTGCCATGTTGCCCAGGCTGGTCTGGAACTTCTGAGCTCAGACAATCTGCCTGCCTCGGCCTTCCAAAATGCTGGGATTACAGGCGTAAGACACCACACCCAACAATTTTTTTTTTTTTTTTTTTTTTTGAGACCAAGTCTCACCCTGTCACCCAGGTTGGAGTGCAGTGGCGTGATCTCCACTCACTGCAACCTCCCCCTCCCAGGTTCAAGCGATTCTCCTGCCTCAGCCTTCTGAGTAGCTGGGATTATAGGCACCCGCCACCATGCCCGGATAATTTTTTGTATTTTTAGTAGAGACGGGGTCTCACTGTGTTAGCCAGGATGGTCTCGATCTCCTGACTTCGTGATCCACCTGCCTCGGCCTCCCAAGGTGCTGGGATTACAGGTATGAGCCACCATGCCCGGCATTTTTTTTTTTTTTTTTTAAGAGACAGGGTCTCACTGTGTTGCCCAGACTGGAGTGCCGTCAAACCTCGGTGGTTTCACATCACATTTATTTGGCTTACAAATATGCAGTCTGGGCAGGGCTCAGGGGCAGCTGTCTCTGCTCCACTCTGCATCAACGTGGGCAGCTTGAAGCCTGGGGGCTGGGATCCCCTGAAGGCTCCCTCCCTCCCGCGTCTGGTGGCTGATGCTGGCTGTGAGCCCAGCACCTCCACATGGCCCCTCCGTGTGGCCTGGGCTTCCTCACAGCATGGTGGCTGGGTTCCAAGGACAAGCGTCCTGAGAGAGAGAGCCAGGTGGAAACTGCAACATCATTTCTACGCCGGCCCGAGTGACACAGCATCACTTCTGCTATAGTCAGCTCTTTAGAACAAGTCGCTAAGGCAAGCCACATTCAGGGAATTCAAGGGGAATTAGAGTCTTCTTTTCAATGGAGGGTCAAAGAATGTATGGACTGTTTTAAAATGACCACAGGGGCCGGGCGCAGTGGCTCACCCGCCGGGGAGAATTGCTTGAGCCCAGGAGGTGAAGGTAGCAGTGAGCCGAGATCATGCCACTGCACTCCAGCTTGGACTATAGAGTGAGACTCCATCTCAAATAAATAGATAAATAAATAAAATGACCACAGGGCCACTCCGGAGGGACAGATGGGGAACAAATATGAGCCAGGAGGCAGGGAGAGGAGGAAAGCTTTACCCCCTGGCCCTGGGACTGTGCATGAGGCTGGCGGGGACACAGCTGGGGACGGCAGGAGACAGAGGGTGCCCCGAACTCCTATGGGGACACTGGGGCTGGACACAGGGAATGAGTGAGTGGGGGCAGCTAAGGCTGGGGGCCTGCCTTGAATTCTGGGTTAAGGCTTGAGTCAGGGAGAGGAACAGCTAAACCCATGGCCCTCTCTCAAAGAGGTATTAGAGGGCTGGGCACAGTGGCTCACTGTGTAATCCCAGCACTCTGGGAGGCCAAGGCAGGAAGACAGCTTGAGGCCAGGAATTCGAGACCAGCTGGACAATATGGCAAAATCATCTCCACACAAAATTTAAAAATTAGCCAGGCATGGTGACACATGCCTGTAATCCCAGCTACTCAGGAGGCTGAGGTGTGAGGATCGCTTGAGCCTGGGAGGTTGAGGCTATAGTGAGCCAAGATCGTGCCATTGCACTCCAGTTTGGGTGACAGAGGGAGAACCTGTCTTAAAAAAAAAAGGTACGAGGGGACTTAGGGGACTGATCTGAGGGCTTTGTTGCTCCCCTGGGCCCCCCTGGAGCTACCTTGGAACAGAGAGGGAGCAGGGAGAAGAAGGGGCTGAGGAGGCCGAGGAGGAGCCTGGCTGGCAGAGAAGGGAAGGGCTCCTTGGACTCAAGAGGGATGGACACTGAGTTCCCACAAACGTGGATGGCCCCTTGGTCACCGTGCACCACGTGCCACCACCACAAGGCAGGATTGGCCCTGGCTATTACTCCAAAATAGCCACCCTCTGACCAGGCTCTGCTCCTCACAGCTTCTCCTCGTCATGGTGCCTCTTCCTGCAGATGTCTCTCCCGCTCTCTGGAGGGGCTTCCTTCCCTCGAGGCCCAGGATGCCCTATGCTGCATTTTGTCTCATTGCCTCAAAAGCTGGCTCCCCATTATGTGGACTTGTGTTGCCAGCACTTTCTTCGTAACCACTGAAGGAATCAGAGTGTCTAACAGGGATTACTGGGGACACTGTCACAAAGCTACCAAGAAAGAATACTTTGGTTCAATCCCCGCTGCTATAGTAGTGTCTTGGGTCAAGAATTGGAGAGTTTTGTGCCTGGAAGCTTGAGGTCATCTCTCCCGTGGCTAGCAAGTCCCCAGTTATTGGGCTGAGGCTGGGGTGAGGAGAACCAGAGCCCCAGCAGGATCAGAGAACAGTGAGGTGTCTCCTTCCATGCCTAGCTGAGGTGTCACCTTATATGGGGGACCTTCTCCAACTCAGCTGGTGGCTATGCCTTCAGCCCTTTGCCACCTGGGAGCTAGTACAGAGCTCAGAGCCAGTGCCCTGCTATTGAGAGCAACGAGCTGTCACTGTTCCCTGTCTTCTAGTGAGAAGCATGGCACCCTCTGGAGCTAAGAAGGTGGTGGCCATGGCCCAGGCTGTGGACACTAGAGTCCAACTGATGTGGTTTGAACCCCTGGCTCTGCTGTTTCCTAGTTGTGTAACCATGAGCAAATGATTTAACTTCTTTACACCTCTGTTTCTTTGTCTGTAAAATAGAGATAATATGCCCCTACCTCAAAGGGTTGTAGACCCAGCTGGGTTCTTTGCAGAAATTGATGAGCTGATTCAAAAATTTATATGGAAATGCAAGGGATCCTAAATAGCTAAAACAATCTTGAAAACAACGAACAAAGTTGGAGGACTCATACTTTCTTGGTTTACTACAAAGCTACAATAATTAAAAAGTGTATTCCTGGCATCTGGGCAAACATATATCTCAATAAAATAGCACCAACAATCCAGAAATAAACTCTCACATTTATAGTCAATTGGTTTTTGACAAGGGTGCCAAGACTATTCTTTTTGAAAAGAATAGTCTTTTCAAAAAATGGTGCTAGGACAACTGGATATTCACATGCAAAGAAATGAATCTGGACCCTTTATACCATACAAAAAAAACTAACTCAGACTGGGCGTAGTGGCTCATGCTTGTAGTCCCAGCTACTCAGGAGGCTGAAGCTAGAGGATTACTTAAGCCCAGGAGTTTGAGGTTATAGCGAGCTATGATGGCACCACTGCTCTCCAGCCTGGGTGACAGAGGGAGATCCTGTCTCAGAACAAAACAAAAAAACAACAAACCCTAAAATAACAACAAAACAACAACAAAGTCGAAATATGTAGCTACTGTATGACCCAGCAGTTTCATTCCTAGCTGTATACTCAGGAGAAATGAAAACATGCTTGCCTGGGCGTGGTGACTCACGCCTGTAATCCCAGCACTTTGGGAGGCCAAGGCGGGCAGATCACTTGAGGTCAGGAGTTCAAGACCAGCCTGGCCAACATGGTGAAACCCCGTCTCTACTAAAAATACAAATATTAGTCGGGTGTGGTGGTGGGTGCCTGTAGTCCCAGCTACTCAGGAGGCTGAGGCAGGAGAATCGCTTGAACCCGGGAGGCGGAGATTGCAGTGAGCCAAGATCACACCACTGCAGTCCAGCCTGGGTGATAGAGTGACTCCATCTCAAAAAAGAAAAAGAAAAAAGAAAACAGAAAACATATGCTCGCACAAAAATTTGTACATTGATGTTCACAGCAGCATTAGCCACAGTAGATAAAAGGCAGAAACAACTGTCCATCAGCTGATGAATGCAGAAACAAAGTGTGGTGAATCCACACAATGAGATATTATTTAGCAGATTAAAAAAAATACTGAAATGAAACGAGTATGTGCTGCAACATCGATGAACCTAGAAAACATTACACAGGTACTAAGTGAAAGAAGCCAGTCTCAAAGTCCCACATATTGTACAATTCCATTTATAGGATATGTCCAGAACTGGCAAGTCTATAGGGACCAAAAGCAGATTGATAGGGGCTAGGGGTTGGGAGAAAATGGGGAATGACAGCTAATGAGTACAGGGTTTCTTTTTGGGGTGATGAAAATATCCTAAAATTGTAATGATAGTTGCACAATCCTGAATATACTAAAAACCATTGAATTGTTCACCTAAATGGCGAATTGCACGCAACATGAATTATACCTTGATAGAGCTGTTATTAAAAAAAAAAGAGGTTGAGAGGATTCACTGAGTTCATGTAAGTGAAGCGCACAGTTTAAGTGTTCAAATGATCCCACTGTAATAGGCAGAGAAACTGGAGCAGGCAAGGCAAAGCAACCCTAAGTTGGGGGTGGGGGGCGGGGGTGGGGAGAGGAATGCCGGGGAAAGGGGAGCAGGATAAAGAAGAAAGCAAGCAGCCAGGCGCAGTGGCTCACACCCGTAATCCCAGCACTTTGGGAGGCTGAGGCGGGTGGATCACAAGGTCAGGAGTTTGAGACCAGCCTGGTGAACATGGTGAAACCCTGTCTCTACTAAAAATACAAAAATTAGCCGGGTGCAGTGGCGGGCGCCTATAATCTCAGCTACTTGGGAGGCTGAGGCAGGAGAATTGCTTGAACCCAGGAGGCAGAGGTTGCAGTGAGTCAAGATTGCACCACTGCACTCCAGCCTGGGCGACAAGTGCAAAACTCTGTCTCAAAAAAAAAGGAGGAGGAGGAGGAAGAGGAGGAGGAGGAAGAAGAAGAGGAAAAAGAAAAAAAGAAGGAAGGAAGAAAGGAAGAAAGAAGAAGAAAGAAAGAAGAATGAGCTTGAAGGGCCTCCTGCAGCTGGCCTGGCCTCCCTGGAGCCCAGGGAACCTCTGGTTCCAAGCATGGCAGCCTGGAAGCTGCGCTCCTGGGAGGGCTGTGACTGGCGGACTTTGCTGCCGCCCAGTGGAATTAACAAGGATTACAGCCACGGGAACAGAGGCCTGATCCCTGCTGGTGACTAATTGAGCCCAGCAATTAAGATGCTCTGGGCCCCATAGGAGAGAGACAGACCCTCAGTGAGCTGACAATCTATAGGCTTGAATACAAGTAACTGCTATCTATTCAAATACTTATGTGGGTGAGTACCAGCAGCACATTGTAGAAACGGAAGCAAATGATCCTGAAGTGCTGGATTAAGGAAGGCTTTGAAAAGGAGTGGAAACAGGGGAAAGGGCATCCAAGGCTGCAGGCACAGCATGAGCAAAGCTTGGGAGGTGTGCAAGCGCATGGGGAACTCACTGAGCAGGCCCAAGTCTTCCATTTGCTGCATGGGGCCTGCCACCTAACAGATGGTCAATAAATATATGAATGACCACTACATTTCTAGAGCATATGCTTTTTGTGGGGTCGATGTGTCTGAGGAAAGCCTTACATGGTTTCCAGGGGGATAGGAAGTCATCGAGAGGGTCAGATAGCCTAGAGTTTCCTCAGGGAAGGGAAGGAGCCCCTATGGAGTCCTCCCAATGATAATGATGCTACTTCTGTTATTACAGAAGTAGCATCCTGTCATGCAGGCTGGAGTGCAGTGGCGTGATCTTGGCTCACTGAAACCTCTGCCTCCCTGGCTCAAGCAATTATCCTACCTCAGCCTCCCAAGTAGCTGGAATTACAGGCGCCCACCACCACGCCTGGCTAATGTTTGTATTTTTAATAGAGACAGGGTTTCACCATGTTGGCCAGGCTGGTTTCAAACTCCTGACCTCAAGTGATTCGCCCACGTCTCAGAGTGCTGGGATTACAGACGTGAGCCACTGCAACCGGCCTATTTTTTTTTATTGTATTGTACTGTTTTTTTGTTTTGTTTTGTTTGTTTTGAGACAGAGTCTCACTGTGTCACCCAGGCTGGAGTACAGTGGTGCAATCTCAGCTCACTGCAACCTCTGCCTTGTGGGTTCAAGCGATACTCCTGTCTCATCCTCCCGAGTAGCTGGGATTACAGGTGCCCACCACGACACTCGGCTAATTTTTGTATTTTTTTAGTAGAGACAGGTTTCACCATGTTGGCCAGACTGGTCTCAAACACCTGACCTTAGGTGATCTGCCCACCTCGACCTCCCAAACTGCTAGGATTACAGGCCTGAGCCACTGCACCCGGCCTGTATCGTATTTTTATTTATTTATTTATTTATTTATTTATTTATGAGATGGAGTCTTGCTCTGTCTCACCCAGGCTGGAGTGCAGAGGCGTGATCTCGGCTCACTGCATCCTCTGCCTTCCAGGTTCAAGTGATTCTCCTGTATCAGCCTCCCAAGTAGCTAGAACAACAGGCATGTGCCACGACACCCGGCTAATTTTGTATTTTTAGTAGAGATGAGGGTTCACCATGTTGGCCAGGCTGGTCTCGAACTCCTGACCTCAGGTGATCCACCCACCTCAGCCTCCCAACGTGCTGCGATTACAGGCATAAGCCACCATGCCTGTCCTATTTTTTTTTTTTTTTTTTTTTTTTTGAGACGGGGTCTCACTCTGTCACCCAGGCTGGAGTGCAGTGGTATAATCTCGGCTCACTGCAACCTCCACCTCCCAGGTTCATGTAATTCTTCTGCCTCAGCCTGCTGAGTAGCTGAGACTACAGGTGTGCACCACCACCACACCTGGCTAATTTTGGTATTTTTTGGAAGAGACGGGATTTCCCTGTGTTGGCCAGGCTGGTCTCAAACTACTGGCCTCGAGTCATCTGCCTGCCTCTGCCTCCCAAAGTTCTGGGATTACAGGCGTGAACCACCACGCCCGGCCATATTTTTTTGTACTTTTAGTAGAGACAGGGTTTCACCATGTTGCCCAGGCTGGTCTCCAACCCCTGAGCTCAAGTGATCCAGCTGCCTCGGCCTCCCAAAGTGCTGGGATTGTAGGCACGAGCTATGGCACCCAGCTAGTTATTACATCTTATGGCATTTATTTGTTTGTTTGTTTGTTTTTAGACAGAGTCTTGCTCCGTCGCCCAGGCTGGAGTGCAATGGTGCAATCTTGGCTCACTGCACCCTCTGCCTCCCGGGTTCAAGCAATTCTCCTGTCTCAGCCTCCCGAGTAGCTGGGACTACAGGAGCATGCCACCATGCCCGGCTAATTTTTGTACTTTTAGTAGAGACAGAGTTTCACCTTATTGGTCAGGCTGGTCTCGAACTCCTGACCTCAGGTGATCCACCCCCACCTCGGCCTCCCAATGTTCTGGGATTACAGGCGTGAGCCACCACGCCCGGCTTCTTAGGGCGTTTTGTAGACACCTCCGTATCACCTCATGTGCGTCTCTCACAGCCGTGCAGTGGGTACAGCTGGGCTTGCTGTCATCCTCCCATCTGAGATGAGGAAACCAAGGCTCCGAGAAGGGAGGTGGTGGAGCTGGGGCTTGAACCTCAGACTCCTTGTTTGAAGCCCATGCTGTTAACTTACATCTATGTATGGAGGAAAAGACGACAGGGGAGCCCAGTCGGGGGCGGTGGGGCGGGAGGGGCGGTGGGGCGGGAGGGGCGGGAGGGGCGGGAGGGGCGGCGGTCTAAATTAACTAAAAGGGAGATTTTCTTTTTGAAGAGTGAGACCCAGGAATGTCGGGCCCCCTGCCTCCCTCAGTGGGACGGTTGAGGAGGTTGGGCACATCCTAAAATGCAGGCTGGGTCTGTAACCTACCACAGCTCCACGCTGCTCCCAGAGGAGTCCAGTGCCTTTGGCCTGGCAATCAAGGTCCCCTCACAAGAGGCAGCCTAGCCCAGTGGTTAAAAGCGTGGGCTCGGCCAGGCGTGGGGGCTCGGCCAGGCGTGGTGGCTCACGCCTGTAATCCCAGCACTTTGGGAGGCCGAGTTGGGCGGATCAGGAGGTCAGCAGATTGAAACCATCCTGGCTAACACGGTGAAACCCCATCTCTACTAAAAATACAAAAAATTAGCCGGGAGTGGTGGCAGACGCCTGTAGTCCCAGCTACTCGGGAGGCTGAGGCAGGAGAATGGCGTGAACCCAGGAGGGAGAGGTTACAGTGAGCCGAGATTGCGCCTCTGCACTCCAGCCTGGGCAACAGAGCCAGACTCTGTCTCAAAAGAGTGTGGGCTCAGGACTGCAATCCCTGCTCCCCACGGTTCAGTTGTGTGACCAAGTGGGCGTCCTTAGCCTCTGGTGCCACTGTTTCCTCCTCTGTAAAGTATGGATGAGGAGAGCACCTACCTCATAGGTTGTGAGTAGTAGGAGAGTCAGGATGCATGAAGCACTTAGTCCTGTGCTTGCTGTTGTTGTTATTATTAATTAGAGCAGACCGTAATTTTTTGCTCCTATCATCAGGTCCAACCCTCCAAGCTCGGCTCCTGGCTTCTCCCAGATACGCCATGCACCGTGCTGCCTCCCGGCCTTTCTGCAGGCTGTTACTTCAGCCTGGAACCACTCCTTCCCACTACCCCTTCTCTCCAGATTCCGACAAACACAGCTCCTCCTGATGTCGTCCTTGTTCCTCTCCAGCTAGAGCCACTTTAGGCTCTTAGTGCTACTCCACGGCGGCACTGATGGGTCATAAAGAGGTAAAGACACCACACCTGTCCTTAGAAAACGTAATCCTTGCCAGGCACGGTGGCTCACACCTGTAATCCCAGCACTTTAGGAGGCCCAGGCACGTGGATCACCTGAGGTCGGGAGTTCAAGACCAGCCTGACCAAGATGGAGAAACCCCCATCTCTACTAAAAATACAAAATTAGTTGGGCGTGGTGGCGCATGCCTGTAGTCCCAGCTACTTGGGAGACTGAGGCAGGAGAATCACTTGAACCCGGGAGGCAGACGTTGCGGTGATCCGAGATCGCGCCATTGCACTCCAGCCTGGGGCACAAGAGCGAAATTCCATCTTGAAAAAAAAAAAGAGGCCGGGCGCAGTGGCTCACGCCTGTAATCCCAGCACTTTGGGAGGCCGAGGCGGGTGGATCACGAGGTCAGGAGATCGAGACCATCCTGGCTAACACAGTGAAACCCCGTCTCTACTAAAAAAATTACAAAAAATTAGCCGGGCGTGGTGGCGGGCACCTGTAGTCCCAGCTACTCCGGAGGCTAAGGCAGCAGAATGGCGTGAACCTGGGAGGCAGAGCTTGCAGTGAGCCGAGATAGCACCACTGCACTCCAGCGTGGGCGACAGAGTGAGACTCCGTCTCAAAAAAAAAAAAAAAAGAAAAAGAAAACGTAATCCTCGGCTGGGCTCAGTGGCTCACGCCTGTAATCCCAGCACTTTGGGAGTCCAAGGCGGGCGAATCACAAGGTCAAGAGATTGAGACCATCCTGGCCAACATGGTGAAACCCCGTCTCTACTAAAAATACAAAAATTAGCTGGGAGTGGTGGCACGCGCCTGTGGTCCCAGCTACTCGGGAGGCTGAGGCAGGAGAATCGCTTGAACCCAGGAGGCAGAGGTTGCAGTGAGCCGAGATCGCATCACTGCACTCCAGCCGGACAACAAAGTGAGACTCCATCTCAAAAAAAAGTAATCCTTGGCCCAGTGCGCTGGCTCACACCTGTATCCCAGCACTTTGGTTTGGGAGGCTGAGGCAGGTGCATGGCTTGAAACCAGCCTGGGCAACTCCAGTGGGACTTCTCTCATACAGAGCTACTTCCTTCTGCAGCTCATTATGCACAGTATGTATGTCTGTCACTCTGCTCTGAGAATCTAAGATTACATTTTCTTCTTATTATTTTTGAGACAGGGTCTCACTCTATTGTCCAGGCTGGAGTGCCGTGGTATGTTCACAGTTCACTACAGCCTCAACCTCCTGGGCTCAAACAATCCTCCCGCCTCAGTCTCCCAAGTCGCCTAGATTACTAACGTGCACCACCACACCGTAATTTTTATATTTTTTTGTAGAGACAGGGTTTCACCATGTTGCCCAGGCTGGTCTGGAACTCCTGAGCTCAAGTGATCCTCCTGCCTCAGCCTCCCAAAGTGCTGGGATTACAGGTGTGAGCCTCTGAGCCCTGCCTTGGATTACATTTTCTAAGGACAGGTGTGGTGTTCTTATGTCTTTATGAACCACAAGTGCCACCATGGAGTAGCACTAAATTCTCAAATATCTGTGGAAAGAAAGCACGAAATCAGGACAGGAAAGAGGAAGACGGACGCCGGGCACGGTGGCTCACACCTGTAATCCCAGCACTTTGGGAGGCCGAGGCAGGCGGATCACAAGGTCAAGAGATCGAGACCATCCTGGCCAATATGGTGAAACCCTTCTCTACTAAAAATACAAAAATTAGCTGGGCATGGTGGCGTGCGCCTGTAGTCCCAGCTACTCGGGAAACTGAGGCAGGAGAATTGCTTGAAACCAGGAGGCGGAGGTTGTGGCAAGCTGAGATCGCACCATTGCACTCCAGCCTGGCCACAGAGCAAGAATCCGTCTTAAAAAAAAAAAAAAAAAAAAAAAAAAAAGGAGGAAGAGTGAAAGAAGGAAGGAGAAAGAGAAGATGAAGGGAAAGGACAGAAATAGATGAAAGGTGAATAAAGCTAAGGGAGACTTGAAGAGACACCAGCCTGGCTCCATTTACCTTCTCACAACTTCAGGGAAAAGAACATGAAGATGGGACCTCTGGAAATGTGCAGCTCTTCCTTGAGCCACAGTATTGAAATGGACTTTGAAAACCTCAGAGTTGGCCGGGCACGGTGGCTCACACCTGTAATCCCAGCACTTTGGGAGACCGAGGCGGGTGGATCATTTGAGGTCAGGAGTTTGAGACCAGCCTGCATAACATGGTGAAACCCCGTCTCTACTAAAAATACAAAAATTAGCTGGACGTGGTGGCAGGCACCTATGATCTCAGCTACTCAGGAGACTGAGGCAAGAGAATCACTTGAACCCAGGAAGCAGAGGTTGCAGTGAGCCAAGATGGCACCACTGCACTCCAGCCTGGACAACAGAGTGAGACTCTGTCTCAAAAAGAAAAAAAAAAAACAAAAAACAGAAAACCTCAGAGCAGCTCTGTATCTTCAGCCACACTGAAGCTCAATTTCCTCATCGGTAATAGAGATAATAATGGTACTTATCTAATTGGGTTGTTATGAGGATCAAATGAGAAAATAACTGGAAAATCCTTGGCACCTGGTGTAAAGTAAGCACTCAATAAATGCCTTGTATTGCGATGGTGATGGTTGGGTGATTCTGAAAATTCCAGACGTCCAGTAAATGACCGCACACTGCTACCAGAGGGAGGTGCTCCCTAGGCTTGAAGAGATGCCTGTTGTCCTGGAGCCTGGCCCAGCAGTCACTCGGAGGTCACAATGCTGTCTCCAGGCCTCCCTGCAACCCCCACAAGATACACAATAAAGACTCCTGATTGCCTGATTAAAGGAAGCGGATACACAATTAATTTCAATTTAAATACACAATTAATCTCCCACCTTTAAAGAAGCATTGCATAGCCTATTTCAATTTACACACTGAGCCAATGTGGAATTTTCCAGCGTGTTCTGTGGCCTTTGAAGTGACCAGACCAGACTATTGATTTATTTCCAACTAATCTCTCTCTTTGAACCCAGAAGGGTCAAGGTTAATTATATAATAAAACATACTGTGCCCAGCTGCCCCTCTAAGGGCGCAGGGAGCCCCCTGACCTTTCTGTGCCGGCGAGTGGTGGATCGTATTTCTGATCCCTTCCCCGCATTCATTTCCCTCATCAGGGCCCATTAAGAAGGAGAAAAGAAAAAAGAAGAAAAAAAAAAAAACCCGGCCCATCATTTCCTCTCTGAGAGATAAATTTTAATTTGCTGGAAACCAACAAAGATGATCTAAGCCATGTTTCCAGGCTGCCCCCTTGGGCTGGAAAATCTTGCGGGGAGCATCTACTCTGGAGCCACTGGGAAATGGGGTGAGGGTGGTAGGGGGCGACAAAGGGGTGCAGACTCCTGGGTCTGCATCTCCCACGAAGGGGAAGTCCCCAGAGTCCACAGCCAGGTCCCCACTAAGCCTTCCTTCCCTGCTGAGGTGACAGTTAACCAATGGCCCAGGCTTCCCAGGCATGTTCTCTCAGTCAGTCCCCAACAGCCACCCAGATGGGCACCAGCACAAGCCCTGCTTTCCCTGATGATGAAATAGGCTCTGAGTGGCACCAGAACTGCTTCCAGGTGTCACACGGAGGAGGTGGAAGTCCCATGGCTTTTTTTCTGCTTTTTAAAATCATGGGTTTTCTTCTCCCACAGCCTCCCACCCTAGGGAAACAACATAGCAAACACTTTCTTTCCATTGTTAAAAAAAAAGAGAAAAATGGTTGGATGCAGTGGCTCATACCTCCCAGCACTTTGGGAGGCTGAGGTGGAAGGATCACTTGAGCCCAGAAGTTTGAGACCAGCCTGGGCAACATAGTGAGACTTTCTTTTCTTTTTTCTTTTTTTCTTCTTCTTCTTTTATTTATTTATTTTTTTTGAGACAGGGACTCACTCTATCACCCAGGCTGGAGTGCAGTAGTGCGATCACGGCTCACTGCAGCCTCAACCTCCCCGGGCTCAGGTAATCTCCCACCTCAGCCTCCTCAGTAGCTGGGACTATAGGGATGCACCATCACATCTGGCAACTTTTTTTTTTTTTTTTTGTAGAGACAGGATTTCACCATGTAGGCTAGTCTCGAACTCCTGGACTCAGTGATCTGCCCACCTTGGGCTCCCAAAGTGCTGAGATTACAGGCGTGAGCCACTTCTTTTTCTTTTTCTTTTTTTTTTTGAGACGAAGTCTCGCTCTGTCGCCCAGGCTGGAGTGCAGTGGCGCGATCTCGGCTCATTGCAACCTCAGCCTCCTGGGTTCAAGTGATTCTCCTGCCTCACCCTCCTGAGTAGCTGGGATTATAGGCAGGCACCACCTCGCCTGGCTAATTTTTGTATTTTTAGTAGAGACGGGGTTTCACCATGTTGGTCAGGCTGGTCTTGAACTCATGACCTCATGATCTGCCTGCCTCAGCCTCCCAAAGTGCTGGGATTATAGGCATGAGCCATGCACTGGCCTGATTTCTTTTCTTTTCTTTTTTTTTTTTTTTTGAGACAGTTCTCCCTCTGTCACCTAGGCTGGAGTGCAGTGGCATTATCTCAGCTTACTGCAACCTCCATCTCCGGGGCACCAGCAATCCTCGCGCCTAAGCCTCCCGAGTAACTGGGATTACAGGCACCTGCCACCATGCCTGGCTAATTTTTTGTAGAGACTGGTTTCACCAGGTTACCCAAGCTGGGTCTTGAACTCCTGGACTCAAGAGATCCTCCAGCCTCAATCTGCCTTCCAAAGTGCTGGGGTTACGGGTGCCTGCCACCACCCGCAGCTAATTTTTGTACTTTTAGAAGAGACAGGGTTACACCATGTTGGCCTCAGGCTGGGTGCAGTGGCTCACACTTGTAATCCCAGCACTTTGGAAGGCCGAGGCAGGCAAATTACTTGAGGTCAGGATTTCGAAACCAGCATGGCCAACATGGTGAAACCCTGTCTCTACTAAAATACAAAAATTACCCCCAGTAGGGAGGGAAGAAGGGAAGGAGTGTGCATAGCTCCTAGGTGAATTAGTGTTAGCCACGGGAGGATGGTGGCACATGCCTGTGATCCCAGCTACTCTGGAGGCTGAAACAGGAGAATCGCTTGAACCCAGGAGGCGGAGGTTGCAGTGAGCCAAGATCACACCAGTGCACTCCAGCCTGGGTGACAGAGTGAGACTCTATCTCTTTGCTCCCCCTTTTCCAGAGCAGCCCCAGCTGCTCTTGTTTCCCATGGTGCTGACACTTCTGAAAGGGACAAGGCCAGTTATCCTGCAGAGTAACCCACAGTGTGGATTTGTCTCATGTTTCCTCCTGACTACTTAGTCAGATATGTTTGGTGTAAACAGCTCAGAGGCCAAGCTGTGTCCTTTTCAGTGCATTACATCTGGAGGCTCCCGATGCTGGCCTGCCCTGATTTTGGTGAGGGGCCTGGATTTTCAGCTGGAAAATCCAGCTGGTGCGTGTTCTCGCCTCCTGGAGGCACCCCCAGCATGGAGGGAAGAGGGGAAGGAATGTGCATAGCTCCTCGGTGAATTAGTGTTAGCCACGGGAGGAGCACAGTCTCTGGGACTCTTCAATCCCCACAGACGACAACCAAAAACTCAGAAGGAAGTCCATCCATCACAGCCTGAGACGCACTCTCCCAGTGCCTCTCCCTGGACCACTTCTCAGTGTGTCAAGGGCCCTGTCACCTCCATGAGGTCTTCATGATTCTCTTGGGCAGAAGCAGTTGCTCCCTCCTCTCTCCTTCTGCAACCCTTCACCTCATTTTCCTGCTTGCTGCAATGTGTTAGAGTTCACTGTGGGGCTCTTACTGCCCCTGTATATCCAGGCCCAGTAGAGAAGCCCAGGCCCAGGGCCCAGCAGAGAAGCTTCTCCATAAATATTTGTCAAATAAATCGTAACTCAACTGAAATCAGTCTGCCTTGTGGTCAATTTTACATTTTATTTATTTATCTATTTACAGATAGAGTCTCACTCTGTTGCCAGGCTGGAGTGCAGTGGCGTGATCTCGGCTCACTACAACCTCTGACTCCCTGGTTCAAGCAATTCTCCTGCCTCAGCTTCCCAAGTAGCTGGGACTACAGGCATATGCCACCACACCCAGCTAATTTTTGTATTTTCAGTAGAGATGGGGTTTTACCATGTTGGCCAGGCTGGTGTCAATCTCCTGACCTCATGATCCGCCCGCCTCGGCTTCCTAAAGTTCTGGGATTACAGGCATGAGCCACCACGCCTGGGCTTTTTTTGTTTTTTGAAACAGAGTATTGCTCTTGTTGCCCAGGCTGGAGTGCAATGGCGCGATCTCTGCTCACCACAACCTCCACCTCCCAGGTTCAAGCAATTCTCCTGCCTCAGCCTCCCGAATAGCTGGGATTACAGGCATGCACCACCATACCAAGCTAATTTTGTATTTTTAGTAGAGATGGGGTTTCTCCATGTTGGTCAGGCTGGTCTCGAACTCCTGACCTCAGGTGATCCGCCCACCTTGGCCTCCTAAAGTGCCGGGATTACAGGTGTGAGCCACTGTGCCCGGCCTTATTTATTTATTTACTTACTTACTTATTTTTGAGACAGAGCCTCGCTCTGTTACCCAGGTTGGTGTGCAGTGGTGTGATCTCAGCTCACTGCAACCTCTGCATCCTGGGTTCAAGCGATTGTCCTGCCTCCGCCTCCCAAGTAGTTTGGACTACAGGCGCCCACCACCACGCCCAGCTAATTTTTGTATTTTTAGTAGAGGTGGGGTTTCACCATGTTGGTCAAGCTGGTCTCGAACTACTTTTTTTTTTTTCTTTTTCTTTTTGAGAGAGAGTCTCCCTCTGTCACTCAGGCTAGAGTAGAGTGGCAGAATCTTGGCTCACTGCAACTTCCACCTCCCAGGTTCAAGCAATTCTCCCACCTCAGCCTCCCGAGTAGCTGGGATTACAGGCACACACCATCATGCCCAGCTAATTTTTGTATTTTAGTAGAGACAGGGTTTCACCATGTTAACTAGGCTGATCTCAAACTCCTGACCACAAGCAATCCACGTGACTTGGCCTCCCAAAGTATTGGGATTATAGGCATGAGCCATTGCACCTGGCCAATTTTACCATTTTTTTAAATTATTCTTTTAGAGACAGGGTCTCACTATTTCACCCAGGCTGGTCTCGAACTCCCAGCCTCAAGTGATCCTCCCAATTTGGTCCCCTAAGTAGCTGGGTTTACAGCCACCACTCCTGGCTCAGTTTCACATGTGAAAGAAAAGTCCGGGTGGGGCACGATGGCTCACGCCTGTAATGCCAGCACTTTGGGAGGCTGAGTCAGTGGGATCGCTTGAATCCAGGAGTTTGAGACCAACCTGGGCAACATGGTGAGACTGTCTCTACAAAAAAATTCAAATAGCTGGGCATGGTGGTGCATGCCTGTAGTCCCAGCTACTCAGGAAGCTGAAGTAGGAGGATCACTTGAGCCTGATAGGTAGAAGCTGCAGTCAGCCATGATCACACCACTGTACTCCAGCCTGGTTGATAGAGGGAGACCCTGTCTCAAGAAAAAAAAGGAAAAGTCCTACATCCAAAACTGAATTGAGGCCGTGCGCAGTGGCTCATGCCTGTAATCCCAACACTTTGAGAGGCTGAAGTGGGCAGATCACTTGAGGTCAGGAGTTCGAGACCAGCCTGGCCAACATGGTGAAACCCCATCTCTACTTAAATACAAAAATTAGTTGGGTGTGATGGGGTGCGCCTGTAATCCCAGCTACTCCAGAGGCTGAGGCACGAGAATCAATTGAACCTGGGAGGCGGAGGTTGTGTGAGCCAAGACTGCATCATTGCACTGCAGCCTGGATGACAGAGCGAGACTCCTTCTCAAAAATAAATAAATAAATAAAAATAATTATAAATATTAGAAAGGAAAAATTGAAAAAATCCCCAGATAATGAGATTATATAGGTAGAAAACTGAAAATAATCTACACATAGATTAGAGTTAATAAATCAAGTAAGGTTGCCAGATGTAAGATCCCATACAGGTTCACTGAATTTCTATACAACCGCAGTGTACAGTTAGGAGATGTTATTTTAGAAATTAATAAAAAGTGTGAGATTTTTAGTAGAAAAATTATAACACTTTACTGAAAGATAATGAAGACCTGGGCAAGGTGGCTCACGCCTGTAATCCCAGCACTTTGGGAGGCCGAGACAGGCAAATCATGAGGTCAGGAGTTCGATACCATCCTGGCCAACATGGTGAAACCCTGTTTCTACTAAAAATACAAAAATTAGCTAGGCGTGGTGGCAGGCACCTGTAATCCCAGCTACTTGGGAGGTTGAGGCAGGAGAATCGCTTGAACCTGGGAGGCAGAGGTTGCAGTGAGCCGAGATCGCACCACTGCACTCCAGCCTGGGCGACAGAGTGAGACTGTCTCAAAAAAATAAAGAATAAAAAAAATGAAGACCTAAACATATGGAGAGACAAATCATGTCCATTAATAAGATAAAGATTCAATTCTCCCTAATCAATCTATAGATTTAATTCAGACACAATAGGGATTTTCATGGAAATTGACAAGACAATTCTAAACATTTTTGGAAGAAGAAAGTTTAGCCAAGTTACTACTAAAAAGAAAACCAAGTAGAGAGATGACACCCACCAGATTTTAAGTCTTATTATAAACTCATAGTAATTAGGATGTGCAATATTGGCTCAAGGTTAGACAAACAGACCCATGGACACATGTCACTGCATATCCCTGGGGAAAGGAGGTACCAAGTCAATACACAGTGCTGGACAATTGCCAATCATTTCCAGGGGAAAAATAACACCAGATTCACACTTCACACTATACATAAAAATTCAATTCCAGAGGAATCAAGGACTTAATATGAAAGACATCACTTAAAAAGATACAGAATTTATTTAATAATTTGAGGTGGTGAGTTGTTTATTAAACAAAACACACAAAAGTACAAATGAGAATGAAGAAAAAAAACAAATCAATCTGACATTAAAACCAGTCACCAAGAGACTCTATAAGAGCAAAAACAGAAGCTGTAAACTGGGAGAAGGTAATTGTACCATATAACCAACAAAGAATTACTATTTAAAGTCTCTGAAGTCTAGAAGCTGTGTAAAAAACTACTATACCCACTAAGAAAAAGATTCGCCATCTAAGAAAAAAATGGGCAAAAGGCACAAACAGGCATTTTACAGGAGAAACCATGAATGGCCAAAAAATCTTTGAAAAGATGTTCAACCTCATTAGTAATTAGGGAGATGTACATTAAAATTACTATAATGCTGGAAGATTAGACATTTGTAAAGAAAAAAAAAAAAAGCCAGGCACAATGGCACACACCTGCAATCTCAGCATTTTGGGAGGTCGAGGTGGGAGGATAACTTGAGCTCAGAAGATCCAGAGCAGCTCAGCCTGGGCAACATGGAGAAATCCTGTCTCTACAAAAAGCATAAAAACAAAATTAAAAATTAAAAAAATCAGCCACTGTGGTGGTGCACGCCTGCAGTCCCAGCTGCTTGGGAGACTGAGGTGGGATCACTTGAATCAGGAAGTTGAGGCTGCAGTGAGAGGATATCATGCCGCTGCACTCCAGCCTGTGTGATAAAGCAAGACCCTGTCTCAAAAAACTAAAGTAACATTTAAAAACCACTAAAAGTTACAATTTCATAACTACCAGATGGACAAAGATTAACTTCTGAGCATTTCTTTTTTTTTACTTTTTTTGAGATGGAGCTTCACTCTTGTTGCCCGGGCTGGAGTGCAGTGGCACTATCTCAGCTTATTGCAACCTCTGTCTCCCAGGTTCAAGCGATTCTTCTGCCTCAGCCTCCCGAGTAGCTGGGATTATAGGCAACACCACGCCCGGCTAATTTTTTTGTATTTTTAGTAAAGACGGGGTTTTGCCATCTTGGGCAGGCTGGTCTCGATCTCCTGACCTCAGGTGATCCGCCTGCCTTGGCCTCCTAAAGTGCTCGGATTACAGGGGTGAGCCATCACGCCCGGCAACTTCTGAGCATTTCAAGGCCAGTAAGGGTGAGAAGCAATGGGAATATAATAGGCCATTTGTGGAAATGCAAATAAGTACATAATTTGGGAAAAAATTATTATGCAGGTACCTACCTGCCCTAAGACCCAGCCAGCCATTCCATTCCACACTTTAAGGAAATAAAATCTTGCACAGGTTCAAGGAGTTCCAATGGCCAAAATCTGGCAAAACCCCAAAACCTACAGGAAGGGAGAACGGATCTACACACTGTGCTCTGTTCAAACGTTTTATACCTAACGGAGGTGCGCAGGGCAATTATTAGTCATTGGCCATGTGTACCGATTGAGCGCTTGAAATGCAGCTAGTCCTAATTGAAATGTGCTAAATGCAAAATATACACGGGATTCAGAAGACTAAGAAAACAATGTACAATCCTTTTTTTTTTTTTTTTTTTTTAAGATGGAGTCTAGCTCTGTGGCCCAGGGTGGAGTGCAGTGGCAGAATCTCGGCTCACTGCAAACTCCGCCCCCCGGGTTCAAGCAATTATCCTGCCTCGGCCTCCCGAGTAGCTGGGATTACAGGCGCCCGCCACCACGTCCGGCTAATTTTTGTATTTTTAGTAGAGATGGGGTTTCACCACGTTGGCCCAGGCTGGTCTCGAACTCCTGACCTCAAGTGATCCGCCCACCTTGGCTTACCCAATGTAGTGGGATTACCGGCATAAGCCACCGCGTCCAACCAGAACAGTTCTAAGACTCTTTCACATCAATGACACTGAAGTAAATACTTCGAATCTGTTAGAAAGAGTTTCACTAAAAAATAACGCTTGCATTTACACACAGTTTAAACGCATGAGAGATTAAAGCGTTTACAAACAAAACCGGAAATCACGTAACAACTAAATCTGAAAACACCGTGTTAAATAATGGATTATAACGCTTACTCGACACCTAGAAGAAGCACCCAAACGAACTCATTCTAATTTTTAAACAGCTTTGTGTAGCCTTGTCGGAACAAGGCCTCAAAAAATTGGCTTAAGACTCAGAGTTGTTCCTCTCCACGGAAATCTTTAGTAAAAGGCGAAAGATTTATGCGATCTGAAGAGAAACCAGAGTATACGTGTTAATTTCATAACTCGTTTCTCGGGTAACAGAAACTCCTAGTATATTGATGGTGACTAGTGAATGCCAAGGTTCTATACCTAGAAAAAAATTTTAAGAGTACTGTTTAAACAAAAATCTAACTTTCACAGAATATGCTTAGAATAAAAATGTTTGATTTTGCCTTTTTAAATTTGTACTGTGAGCAGTGCATTATGGGTATGCAAATAATCGGATCAATCTTTTGATTCCGAAACAGAGCATTTCACAGAGTGCCTTATGTCACCGTTAGGGGGCGAAGCCGAAGACTGGCTGGCTGGAAAATAACGCTTTCCTGGTCAGAGACTCGGGTTTTATCTGTTTTGTGTATTTGTACGTCTGAGTTTGATTTCTTTTAAATAAAGACTGCTATTAAATTGAAAGAGAAAAAATTGGCAAGTAAATGATTAACACAGAATTCCAAATAGTGGTTCCTCCCTTCGGTGAGGAGCGAGAGATGTGACTTGGGGAAGGGCGCACAGGGGTTTAAAAAGTTTGACAATTTCCGTTTTTTTAAACTGTGTGGTGGGCGCAGGGGCGTTCTGATGTTATTTTTAACCGTGCACTCCGGGGATATACTGAATTTTGCATGCCATTTGAGAATTCCTGGCAATGTCCTGTTTAAAATTGGAACTTGAGCGCTCTGTTTCAGGTTTCCTGCCCGACCGGAATCTGATGTTGGGGATGCCATATCTTGCTATTCCAGTTTCAGACCTCGTGTCTCCTTATCCTAGGCGGGAGGATCGCCTGACGCCCAGAGTTCCAGACCTGCCATCTCTACAAAAAATAATAATTTAAAAACATAGTGCTGTCCTCTCCCCCTCGGAGCTACACTGTCGGCTCTCACCAGCCTACAGGGAATTCCTTTCTAAGGAATGTGCTCACTCGGCAACCAGTGAAAGGAAAGCAGTGCAGGCTGGTCTGGAATTCCTGGCCACAAGCAATCCTCCCATCTCGGCCTCCCAAAGAATTGGGATTACAGGCCTGAGCCACCTCGCCCAGCCAGCTCTAAGACTTTTACAGCCGATGGTGTAAACATTCCATTTCCCGACTTTCACACCTTCTCTGAACCAACACTTTTTTTCACTTTGCTGCTCCTTTGCTAGCAAGTCAATCATATTTGACATGCATGTAATTTAAATTTGTCTAATACATTCAAAAAATAGATTTACTGGATATAATTTAAAAGCCAAGCGATCCATCCATTTAAAGTATACCATTCGGCCGGGCGCGGTGGCTCACGCCTGTAATCCCAGCACTTTGGGAGGCCGAGGTGGGCGGATCACCAGGTCAGGAGATCGAGACCATCCTGGCTAACACAGTGAAACCCCGTCTCTACTAAAAATAGAAAAAAATTAGCCGGGCGTGGTGGCGGGCGCCTGCAGTCCCAGCTACTCGGGAGGCTGAGGCAGGAGAATGGCGTGAACTCGGGAGGCGGAGCTTGCAGTGAGCCAAGATTGTGCGACTGCACTCCAGCCTGAGCGACAGAGCGAGACTCCGTCTCAAAATAAATAAATAGAGTATACAATTCAATGGTTTTTAGTATATTCACAGTTGTAGAATCATCCCCACAATATAATTTTAGAATTTTTTGTTTTGGGTCTGTTATTGTTTTTCTTTTTTTTTGAGACGGAGTCTTGCTCTGCTCCCCAGGCTGGAGTGCAGTGGCGCAATCTCGGCTCACTGCAACCTCCGTCTTCCAGGTTCAAGAGATTCTCCCGCCTCAGCCTCCCAAGTAGCTGGGACTATAGGAGCCTGCCACCATGCCCAGATAATTTTTGTATTTTTAGTAGAGACAGGGATTCACCATGTTGGCCAGGCTGGTCTTGAACTCCTAGCCTCAAGTGATCTCCCCGCCTTGACCTCCCAAAGTGCTGAGATTACAGGTGAGCCACCGCGCCCAGTTAGAATGTTTTTGCCACTCCGAAAAATGAAACAGTACCCATTAGAAGTTACTTCCCACCTGCTCATTCACCCAGCCTCTGGCAACTACTAATCTACTTTCTGTCTCTAATAGGCCCATTCCAGACATTTCATGTAAAAGGAAGCATACAACATGTGGCCTTTTGTACCGGCTTCTTTTGATGTGGCTCATTGGTGAGCAAACATCCATCTGGTTTTGTTTGTTTGTTTGCTTGGTTTTTCCTTCCCACAACAAGGAAAGTGTGATTTAATTCTACAAATTTACAAACCAAAATACAAAACCAAAATGTGGAACACAAAATAAAGATGAGGAGTTCTGAGACTCAAGGCAGCTCAGCCGTAGCAGCTGCCCCGTGGTCCGGGCTGAATCCTCCCCATGACTTGGAGTCGGCTCTGACCTTGCCAGAACTTGAGGCTGAAGCCGGGCCCGCGACCGAGGCGCCCTGGTTGGTGATGGTGAAGTGGAAGCCAGTCTCCTTCACGTGGTCGTCACCCAGCTGGCAGTAGCCCAGGCCTCCCTGGCGGGGCACGGGTCGGGTGGGGGCGTGCTGGTGCTCCACTTCACACACTGCTGCTCACTCTTTGCGGGCCACGTGGGGAACATCGAGGGGTCAGTGGGGGGGGCGGGGGGCGATCTCGCAGAAATACTCGCTTGAGTCCATCCTCAGTGCTCCTCTCGGGGAAGTAGGTCAGGAACTTGTTCGTAAGATGAAAGCCCTGTTCTGAGAGCAAGGCCCCCAAGCCCTTGCAGAGGTTGCTATACGGGTACTGGCTGAAGGTCATCTTCTTGACTGCTGGAAGGTTACTGTAGCCATGCCTATTTGTTTTTGTTTTGATACAGGTTCTGTCACCCAGGCTGGAGTGCAGGGCTGCAATCATAGCTCACTGCAGCCTCAGACTGCTGGGCTTAAGCACCTCCTTCCTCAGCTCTAGCAATCCTCCTGCCTCAGTCACCCGAGTATCTGGGACTATAGTCTGCAAGCCACCACATTGGGCTAATTTTATTTTTTAATTTTTTGTAGAGATGGGCATCTCCCTATGTTGAAAGACATGTTGCCCATGCTGGTCTCGAATTCGTGGGCTCAGGGGATCCTCCCACCCCCGCCTCTGAAAGTGTTGGTGAGAGGTGACAGCGCGCTGGCAGCCCTCGTAGCCCTGGCTCGCTCTCGGTGCCTCCTCGGCCTCAGCGCCCACTCTGGCCGCGCTTGAGGAGCCCTTCAGCCCGCCGCTGCACTGTGGGAGCCCCTTCCCGGGATGGCCGAGGCCGGAGCCGGCTCCCTCAGCCTGCGGGGAGGTGTGGAGGGAGAGACACCGGCAGGAACCGGGGCTGAGCATGGGGCTTGCGGGCCAGCTAGAGTTCCGGGTGGGCGTGGGCTTGGCGGCCCCGCACTCGGAGCGGCTGGCCAGCCAGCCCCGCCGACCCCAGACAGTAAGGGGCTTAGCACCCGGGCCAGCAGCTGCGGAGGGTGCGCCGGGTCCCCCAGCAGTGCCGGCCCACCGGTGCTCCGCTGGATTTCTTGCCGGGCCTTAGCTGCCTCCCTGCAGAGCGGGGCTCAGGACCTGCAGCCTGCAATGCCTGAGCCTACCCTGCCCACCCACCGTGGGCTCCTGCGCAGCCCGAGACTCCACTGACGAGTGCCGCCCCCTGTTCCACCGCCCCCAGTCCCATAGACCACCCAAGGGCTGAGGAATGCAGGCACAGAGCTTGGAACTGACAGGCAGTTCCACCTGCGGCCCCAGTGGAGGATCCACTGGATGAAGCCAGCTGGGTTCCTGAGTCTGGTGGGGACTTGGAGAATCTTTATGTCTAGCTAAGGGATTGTAAATACACCAATCAGCACTCTGTATCTAGCTCAAGGTTTGTAAATGCACCAATCAGCACTCTGTGTCTAGCTCAGGGTTTGTAAATACACCAATGGACACTCTGTATCTAGCTAATATAGTGGGGACGGAAAACTTTTGTGTCTAGCTCAGGGATTGTAAACACACCAATCAGCACCCTGTCAAAATGGACCAATCAGCTCTCTGTAAAACAGACCAATCGGCTCTCTGTAAAATGGACCAATCAGCAGGATGTGGGTGGGGCCAGATAAGAGCATAAAAGCAGGCTGCCCGAATCTGCTGTAGCAATCGGGCGTTTTCTTTAAGGCGGTGGGGGTTTATTCTTTTGCTCTTTGCGGTAACTTACTACTGCTTCGTGTGTGGGTCTGGCCTGTGAGCTGTAACACTCACTCTGAAAGTGTGTGGTTTTTCTCTTGAAGCCAGCGAGGCTAGAAACCAACCGGGAAGAAAGAACAACTCCAGATGTGTTGCCTTAAAAAGCCGTAACACTCACCGCGAAGGTCTGCAGTTTCATTCCTGAGCCAGCAAGACCACGAACCCACCAGAACGAAGAAACTCTGAACGCATCTGAAGGTCTGAAGGAACAAACTGGACACGCCGCCTTTAAGAACCCTGAGACTCACCGCGAGGGTCTGTGGCTCTGTTCTTGAAGTTAGTGAGACCAAGAACCCTCCAATTCTGGACACATTGGGATTAAAGGTGTGCCACTGCGCCAGGCAGCGTTACGTCTGTTCTGATAGTCTTGCATGCTTGCTGTAGTTCACAACGTAAGGGAAAGTTAGACACCCATGGAGACGCAAAGTTCTCACCATATGATAATAGCTACGTCTCATAGGACTTAGCAAGGGGTCAAGGGGTGGGTTCTCTGAGTACTGAGCTCCACCCGTATTGAGCCTTGGGAGAGAGTGTTTCCTTTTTCTTGGGCTTTAGGAGACATTTATGTGTTGGCTTGTGCTCTGCTTCACTCTGGAAGGGTCCTGGATAGCTTTCACTGTTGAGAGAACTGAAAGGAGAGTTAACTTGTTTGTAGCTCTGTGAGTCTCCACAGAGGGTCATGGAGTTTCTACAATTTGTGAATCCAAAGCTTGGACTCACGCCGATCCGTTATTTATGAGGTGGCTTGCACTTCAATTTCCAGCAACAATTCGTGCTAATTTAATTTAGGAAATAACTGGCTGGGTGCAGTGGGTCACACCTGTTGTAATACCAGCACTTTGGGAGGCTGAGGTTGGGGGGATCACCTGAGGTCAGGAGTTCAAGACCAGCCTGGCCAACATGGTGAAACTCTTTCTCTACTAAAAATACAAAAATTAGTGGGGCGCAGTGGCATGTGCCTGTAGTCCCAGCTACTCGGGAGGCTGAGGCAGGAGAATTGCTTGAACCCGGGAGGCAGAGGTTGCAGTGAGCCAAGATCGTGCCACTGCACTCCAGCCTGGGTGACAAAGCGAGACTTTTGTCTCAAAAATGTAATAATAATCCAGTGTGTATTTTACACTTAGAGTACATTTCAATTGAGACTGGCCACATTTCAAATGCTCCATAGCCACATGTGGCCAGTGGTTGCCATATTGAACAGTACTTCCAAATCCTTTTGGATCTTCTATGAAGATAATCATATGGACTGAGAATAATTTTTTCTTTTTTCACTCCTTATACTTTTCCCTCCCCCTGATTTTTCTTGTTACACTTGCCTGGCAAGGCCCTTAGTGAAAAATTGAATGGAAGCAGTGATACTGTCATCTTTGTCTTTTTCCAGACTCTAAAGGGAAAGTTCACAACACTTTGTTATGTGTGATGTTTTTGGTGGTGGTCCTACTTTAAGCAGATTCCCATCTATTCCTATTGTAATAAGATTAAAACATAGCTGGGCTTGGTGGCTCATACGTGTAATCCCAGCACTTTGGGAGGCCGAGGCTGAAAGATGGCTTGAGCCCAGGAGTTCGAGGCTGGCGCCTGGCCAACGTGGTGAAACTCTGTTCCTACAAAAAAAAAACATAAAAATTAGCCAGGTAGGGTGGTGCGAGTCTGTAGTCTCTACCGCTTGGGAGGATGAGGTGGGAGGATCACTTGGGCCCGGGAGGTCGAGGTTGCAGTAAACCTACATTGCACCACTGCACTCCAGCCTGGGCAACAGAGCGAGACTCTGTATCAAAAGTAAAATAAAACTAAGTTGTATATACTATATATAAAAATGCATAGATGTTTAAATTTGTCAAACATTTGATAAATGTGCATTCATGGGATTACCAAATGATTCTGCTTTAATTTCATATAGTGTTGATCAATCTACACTAACAGATTAATGGGGCTTTTATTTTTTTTCTTTTGAGACAGTCACTGCTGAAGTGCAGTGGCGTGATCTGGGCCGACAACTTCCGCCTCCGGGGTTCATGCGATTCTCCTGGTTGTTTTTTTGTTTTTTTGTTTTGTGTGTGTGTGTGTGTGTGTTTAGATGGAGGCTCACTGTCACACAGGCTGGAGTGCAGTGGTACAATCTCAGCTCACTGCAGCCTCTGCCTCCCAGGTTCAAGTGATGCTCTTGTCTTAGCCTCCCAAGTAGCTGGGATGATGACAGGCGTGCCCCACCACACCTGGCTAATTTTTGTGTTTTTAGTAGAGAAGGGGTTTCACCATGTTGGCCAGGCTGGTCTTGAACTCCTGGCCTCCACTGATCTTCCCGCTTCGCCCTCCCAAAGTGCTGGGATTACAGGTGTGAGCCACTTGTGGCCAGCCTACACTAACAGATAAACGTTAAATCATTCTTGTAGATTGTTCTCTGGTTTCTATTTGTTGTGACCAGATGCCAGGGCCCACAGTTACAAGAAGCAGGTTCTCTTGTAGAAGCAACATTCAATCATTTCAAATTTTTCTGTAGAGACTCCCTATAGGGAAGGTAGTTGGGGGGGGCCTCTAGGTGTCAGCTCCTATTACGTTACGTCCGTTCTTGGAACTCCTTGCTCATTTCTGCTGCAGCCTCCGCGATGGCCACAAGAGGGCCCAACTTCCA